>NC_083287.1:31964150-33214744 GCF_963506605.1 Zootoca vivipara | reverse complement strand
GCACAATCATTTATTAAACAACGCAAGCAACATCCCCACACACACAAAAAACTTACAGTACTTATGGCACAGTGCATCCTTTTAAAAGGCATTCACTACACTAAACAACCAGAAGTGCTGCACATCTCAGTAGAATTTGTGAGACTCAAGGAATATGAAACAATAGTTTGTTTACCTGAAGCTAGCTAATGATCCTCTTTTGATACTTCTAAATTACTTAGGTTTGGGGCACAGTCATTATGGAAGACAAACAGAATGAGCCCCATGAACACAAATTCTTAGATACTTAAAGGAGTCAAGTCTGTTTTAAAAAAAAGACGGAACTTTTCTAGTCTCAAAACCACCTAGTGATCCGAGGTTGGTGGTCTCAAAAAACAAAACAAAAAACCAGTTGTGAGGAAACAGCTACCAACCTGCCACAGATATACATAGAGCGAAGATGTTTTAGTTTAAAAGAACAGCAGCTGAGAAACAGTTATTTGATCCCTGCTGTTTGAGGGACAATAAGAAGAGCGTTGTTGCGATCACTCATCAGCGATCCCTGTGCAGCTTGATTCCAACAGCCGCAACAAAACCACAGATGTTATAACAACATTGCAGTAGGTGGTATTATGTTGCAAATCTTATGCATAGTAGTATCGTTCTGTTGCTTCCAGAACTATTGTCCAAGTTTGCTGCAACAGTTCAGCTAGTCTGTACATAATTTGTAAATGATGTGCCTGCGTCACCTACTCTATTTATCTGAAGTAGTGCCATGTCTTGCAAGTTGTGTGTGTGCTTCACACAAACAGAAGTATGAAAACTTCCATAGGGCCCTTCTGTCAGAACTATCTATTATAAAAGGTTGCATTATAGTGTGTGTGTGTGAGAGAGAGAGAGAGAGAGAGAGAGAAACAAACAGACAGACAGACAGACAGACAGACAGACAGACAGACAGACAGACAGACAGACAGAGGACACGATCCTACTACCTGTGTTTTGTTCAGAAGTTGTGCACACACAATAAAGTACTCATGTCTAATGTGCAGACTAGACCCCCCCCCAGAAAAATCAACTTTGAAATATGATGATTTAGAGCAGGCATGTCAAACCTGCGGCCCTCCAGATGTTTTGGCCTACAACTCCCATGATCCCTAGCTAGCAGGACCAGTGGTTGGGGAAGATGGGAATTGTAGTCCAAAACATCTGGAGGGCCGCAGGTTTGACATGCCTGATTTAGAGTTAGGAAGAACCACTGCCCTCTGCTTCTCTGTTCCTAACTGCCCTTTCCTCAAACCACCTTTTTTTTTACCTGTGGGATTCAAATGCATGTTAACAGTTCTTTCTGGAAACATTAAATAACACACAAAGCACTGCTTTGAAGCAAATCCATAGAACACAAATCATGTTTGTATTGATTTATAGGTTCGCTGCTACAAGGCACCTGGTTTCTCTGTGACATTTTTCTCTTTCTCACTCGTAATCAAATTACCAAGAATTATTTGATGTTGTTAGCACTTAACCTAAACTTTTTTATGAAATTGGTTGCTCAGTCAGCATGCCTGCCACCTATGTCCACACAGCCAACATATCTTTACAATCTCTAGGTCCTTCTATTTGAAGGACAGTATGAAATTTTATGTTAAACGGTGGTCTGCTATCCACACATCCATTTTATTTTCTTTGAACGTAGACGACAGTTAAGTGTATTGTACAACTTGGCAGTTTGATATCACTTTGATAGACACAAAGTGACCTTATATGTGCACTCCTGTGTACTTTTAATCTGTGGTCTCCCATCTCCCACTCGACAGGAATTCTGAGATGTTGATGGAACCCTCTGTATCAACAGAGCAGCTGTGCTGACCTTTAACCCTTCACACTGGTTCTGACAGCTGCCTGCCATGTGTAGAGGAAACCTCACAGACGAACATTTCTGTCCTGAAGTAAAGATTTTTAGATAAACATGCAAGCACTACTATGGATACTACTTTTAAAAATAAATATACTACTGAATATATAACAGCAGGATACGGTGTAGACTGTTAAAATATATATACACACTACTGCTAGCTTGTTTCTCTGAAGAACTTTTAAATAACGAAAATTATCATAAACTTAAAACTGCACACCAAATGTAACCAATCTGAAATTTATTCATTTTATTAAATGAAGTTAATTGGGCTCTGCAAATATAGGTTCATGGCATTATTGGCATATGTAGGTGAGGTGATTCGGACACTTCTAAAGCAACTGACTCTGTGTGTAGTTTTTAAATTTTAATCCAAATGATACCTTTTCCCAATTCTTGTTTTTTTTCTTGGGGTGGGGAATTAAAACACAACCTTAACCAAAAAGAAAACTGTATTAGAAACCTTTGTTATGTGTTAAAATATGGTGACTTGAATGTCAGGTTCATCTTGCTCTTATTGAGAGTCCAGTGTTATCTGCTAATGTTTTCCTGCTGAGCTACTACTGTTTTGCCTTTTTGCGCAGCTGTCGTGGTATTAATATAATATACCTTTCCCATCTGTGTAGAGGTCACTATTCTGTTGCCCACTCACATTACCTCTGCTCAGATATTAACTGCTTGAGGTTTTCTTATCTCAATAAATATTCAATAGTACCTCAACAACATGAGGTACTGCTTTTTCTAAAATGAATGAATGAATAAATAAATATACAGTAGGAGACTTTTTTTATTCATTTGTTTCTTAGCAGGAGAAGAAAGTCTCCTGGCTAAAATCATATTCTATTCAAATTCTTACCTTAACTTACAAAATAGTTGCCTCTTTTTTCTATTGGACAGTTTGACAAGACAGTAATTTAGTGCTGTTAATATTTTTTTGTTCATGTGTTCATAAATCAGGCAGGGGGAACCTCGCTGTGTGTGTAGGGTGTTAAATATTAATGTCATTATTTAAGGCAAATAGATAATATATTTTCTACCGGTCTGTCCAGCTGGAAGTTCTGTTAAATTGGCACATGAGTGCCTCTTTAGTTGAGTAGTGAAAAGAAAACGTTTCCACCATTATAAGCCTCAAAATTTTATACTTTATAATAATGGCATCTCATGAGCTATCAACCTTAAACCTGACATTACATGATGGACCTGAGGAGGTCTACTAAATTTCAAACTGATCCAATGAAAATTGTTGGATTTACAGCAAGTTTAAAAGTGCTGAAATGTACACTTTTATTGGTTTAAAATTTTGGTTTGATGAAGTTCTGAGCAGCAATTCAAAGATTATTAAGGTTTACCTGCCCCATTAAAGTCAGAGGTAGCAATTACTGGTAAAACTACTGTCAAAATACTATGGCACATGCACATTTTACATTTTGGAGCATAATTTTGCCTGGACTTCACAGTGAGCCACCTAATGAATGCTATGTGCAGTTAGGCACAGTGGTTGGACAGACTTCTTGGGCTCAGTGGCATGTACAATTTGTGATGCTGCATAGCATCTTTACTGATCACAGGATACATCTATCTGTTAAGGCATCTAGGGAGATTAAATTTGGAACTATTTAATATGCAAGCATTGACGTTTTTCAATACCTGGTTAGACATTCAAGCCATTTAAGATGATACTGTGAAATACGCCACAGTGCCACTTTCCAATACAGTGTCGAGACTGCAATTTCTATGTTTGTTTGATTTTAATAGTAGATGGGTAGTGATTTAATCGTTAGTAGTACAAGTTATACAGGAGGCTTGTTGACAAGGTTCTTGGGGTTATAACCCCTGTTGCAAACATATACTCTGCCTTCTAGAGCCTTCTTACATTGCTAGCAGCCTAACAATACACATATAGAAAATGTTTCTAAAACTGCTTCCCTTAGTACTGAAATAGGGTGTCATTTTTAAGCTTAAACCGTTACTCAATTTCAAAGCAGACTTACAAGAAAAAAATAATTACAATACACTGCAGAAATGTCCAGTTTTTTGTATATCAGAATGAACTACATTCCCATGCCTGTCACAGATATAACTGCTGGATGTCATTCTAACAGCATGGCTCCACTCCGCCCCCCCCCCACTCCACCCCCAGCAGATTTCCATGTAGCCTTTTAATCTTCCTCTTGTCTTTGGGTGTTTACACTTGATGCATTTAACTCAGTGTTGTAGATATTCTACATATAAGGGCTTTAGGACTTGCTCAAAGGATTAACTAACATTCTAGTGTCCTTTATCCACTTCAGTTCCTACATTATTTTACATCTGATACATGTTTTGACCAGATCATATTTCTCAAAACATTTAAGCCCACAGAAAGCAATTGACATTTGTTGTTGTTGTTTAGTCGTTTAGTCGTGTCTGACTCTTCGTGACCCCATGGACCAGAGCACGCTAGGCACTCCTGTCTTCCACTGCCTCCCGCAGTTTGGTCAGACTCATGTTATGACTAATAATGAACTACAAATTTCCATATTCTACACTTAATTCTTCCATATACTTGCTTTTCTAGGCTTATTGGTTTACATTATACATTTAGATTTCACAATTGAAACTTAATGTATGATTCAAAACAAATCACAATCCTTTCGTACCAGGCAGCTCACACTGGTCAATTATTCCTCACCTTAGCTGGTTCTCATCTTGTTAGCCAACCATGTGTCTCATTGGAAGCTTATGTTTTTCCGATACAGTACTTTGAAATTTCTTGATACTATCTTGTTTTGACTAAATGTTGTTTTTACTATGTTGTTATCAAAGACACTTCTTCATCCTAAACATGTTTACTATTTCCTACTTTCAGCTGTTCACAAATGGTTATGCTTCCGCTATCTTAACCCATACCAACTGTGTCATCATCTATGTTTATATAATTTCATGTTCTCAGTTTACCTTATTAGCTTACCCAAATGCCTCACACTAACCCTTTCCCATAGCTAGTATTTTTTCAAGTATTATTTATATAGAGTTCCTATCAAAGTAGGTTTCTGGGATCCTTTCTTCAAGTTTCCCCCCAATAACATGCATATGATGTATCACAAGTTAACAGCATTAGGCTGCATAGCAAGGATCTGTCATGTTGTTCCTCTCACAAAACAACAATTGTGGTTTGCTGTCCAAAGTTGGTAGCTGCTCGTGGCATGGGAGCAAGGAGCTATGTGTACATCTCTGAAACTGAGGTTGACTAAGGATTGAGAAGCCACATCCTCCACTTGAAAGGCTTTGCAATAAGAATTTCCTGATCTCTTTAGTTTTCTCTAGCATTTGTGTAGGTGGGCAAAGATTTTCTAGCTCCATGTGGTATATGGATAATTGTGAAGTGTATTATATACCTACAGTATTATATAAGCTTATGTTTTGTTTCCATTGACAGTGAATAATATCTCTAAAGTTTAGTGTGAGAGGTTTTCATTCCATTTAATAGTGTATGTATAGTATAGCTACGCTGGCTCATAGCTGCCAAGTTATCCCTTTTTTAAGGGATTTTCCCTTATGCTGAATAGGCTTCCTCGCGAGAAAAGGGAAAACTTGGCAGCTATGCGCTGGCTCCCTTGGCTCCAGTACTTCTTTAAGGAATTTGATTGTTTCAATTGCAATGGGCTATCCTATAAAACAACACAGTAACAAGTGAACATAAAAAGTGGGTCATAAAAATAATCTCTTCCCCCTCCCCCACAAGAAGTATTTTGTGCTGTAGGAACCAACAGTTCTTTAAAAAATAAAATCTTCTCCCAATTCAATATTACAGTCTTATTGAAAATGTATTGCTGGTCCTAAAAGAATTCTTTCTTTTGGATAGAAAATAAAAGAAAATGATTATTTTTGGTTCCTATTTGGTATTACCTTTTTCAATACAAAAATATTTCAGTAAAGTGCAAAAAAGACTACCTGGGCTGTGGACAAATATTGATACTAATAAACAATTATGGTTTCCTCATTTGAAAATAACTCTTGATTATGACATTCCCAGCTACGCTGGTTCTCTTATATTTTCCTTCAACTTATCCTTAAGTCCCATACTGTCTTAATTTGACACATTAAAAGTTGAAAAAGCCTGTCTATAAACAATTCCATGAAGCCCCCCCGTCACTCTAATAGCTAATATCTAGAGTTATATACAGTTTTAGTTTCCATTGATCATTTGCAGCAAAAGCATAGTTGTACATATAATTTAAGGACTCATTTTCAGTGCCGATCAGAAGGCCAGCAGTTCGAATCCCCACAACAGGGTGAACTCCCATTGCTCGGTCCCTGCTCCTGCCAACCTAGCAGTTCAAAAGTATATCAAAGTCCAAGTAGATAAATAGGTGCTACTCTGGCGGGAAGGTAAACGGCGTTTCCGTGCACTGCTCTGGTTCACCAGAAGCAGCTTAGTCATGCTGGCCACATGACCTGGAAGCTGTACGCTGGCTCCCTTGGCCAGTAAAGCAAGATGAGCGCCACAACCCCAGAGTCGTCCGCAACTAGACCTAACTGTCAGGGGTCCCTTTACCTTTACCTTACTTTTCAGTGCCATTGTAAGTGCTGTCATATGGTGGCCATCCTGGGACTGCATAATTCAGTTTTTTAGCTTGCAGTGCTAAAATCTTCCCGTCCATGTAGCATTCCAGACCTAGCCTGCTTCTTGATGTTGTGTTTGTGTTTAGGGAGGCCTCTTTGTATGGCAGAGCAAGCATTCAAACTTGCAGTTCACCTATCCGCATTCTGAAAGTGTAAAATGCCAGGAGGGTTGTCTCATACGCTTTTTTCTGAACACGTAGATCAAGTCTGTGGATAGAGGAACACTTTCTTAAGGTCCTTTCTGCACCTGTATTTTAAAGAACTGTCACCGTATATTTGCCATTCGTATTACTGTACTTTTGAGAAAACATGGGTTTTCATAATGATCCATCTGAATTGTGCTCAGTGGCCTATCTTCCTCCTGCCTGAAGCTATGGGGTTGTGATGTGGGTGGTACAGTGGCTATAGACTCTTATCTGGCAGGTGCAAAAGGCGTTTGTACCCACTTCCCCCAACTGAGCAGTCACCCCCCCTTTTCACTCACAGTTGCACAAAAAAGTTCATAGGTATGATAAATAGACCTACAAATGCAATTAGGATGCAGATCCCCAACTGCAACCTCTGTGAGAAGCATGAAGAATCTAGGTGCTAATCATGGAGGAGTAACCAAGAAAACGTAGGCATAGACCAAATTTGTAAAATTGCCACTTACTATTGAAGAAATACTGTATTAATGCCCTGTTGATAATGACCATTTTTATTATTGAGGCAAGTGAAGACATGAGTAAATAACTAGGATTAGTAGATTTTATTTCTTTAAGCTTCCGTGCATGTAATTCACTCAGGTATTTTAATAATAGAACAACAGGTAAAGCATACACTGAAATGCATTACATTCAGAACTAAGGTGGAAAATAATTGATTATGCAAAGTAGGCCTAGGTCCATGTAAATGTTTAGGGGTTTTACTTATCAAATGCATGCTGATATCTCAATTTTTGGCACTTTTTAGTAACTAGAGCATGTCAAAATGAAATAATTGAATTTTTTTATTTTAGTACTTTCCTCCTACCTCTAAAATATATTACTTCTGCAACTTTTGAACTATTTCTCCAAACTAAATATCCTGTGTAATTTCAAAACTAGAGTTCCTCATTTTTTTTCTAGGAAAAGGTCTGCAATGCCCCGACCATTTTTTATTTTTTTTAAAAAAAACGCTTTAATTGCCATTTGTATAAGGCTGCATATGAAAATTTCCAGGAAGGAATCTATTTTACCTTTTCATTTCTCCTCTGTTAATGAAATGTGCCTTGATTCAGAGCATGCTCACATATTGTTGTTGTTGTTGTTTAGTCGTTTAGTCGTGTCCGACTCTTCGTGACCCCATGGACCATAGCACGCCAGGCACTCCTGTCTTCCACTGCCTCCCGCAGTTTAGTCAAACTCATGTTCGTAGCTTCGAGAACACTGTCCAACCATCTCATCCTCTGTCGTCCCCTTCTCCTTGTGCCCTCCATCTTTCCCAGCATCAGGGTCTTTTCCAGGGAGTCTTCTCTTCTCATGAGGTGGCCAAAGTATTGGAGCCTCAGCTTCACAATCTGTCCTTCCAGTGAGCACTCAGGGCTGATTTCCTTCAGAATGGATATGTTTGATCTTCTTGCAGTCCATGGGACTCTCAAGAGTCTCCTCCAGCACCATAGTTCAAAAGAATCAATTCTTCGGCGATCAGCCTTCTTTATGGTCCAGCTCTCAATCAATGCCTTGTCGTGGCTAAGGGGCTTGAATAACTCAAGAGAAGCTGTGAGCTATGCCGTGCAGGGCCACCCAAGATGGACAGGTCATAGTGGAGAGTTTTGACTAAATGTGATCACCTGGAGAAGGAACTGGCAAGCCACTCCAGTATCCCTGCCAAGAAAACTCCATGGACAAAGACTACAGGCCTGTTCATATATACTCCTGTCTAAAACATATTTACTTAGAAGTATAAGGTTCCTTTAGATGACCACTTGCAAATCTACCTAAGCAGCTTTCCTAGCAGAGATGTAGTGGGGGGCAGGGGGGCATGGCCTCAGGCACACATTTTTGAGGGGGTGCAATCAGGCACCCCAATGACAGGCGTGGAGCCCTGGCAGCTGAGGCACGGCATCAAGCGTGTTTGTCTAGTGGGCAGGTGGACGGACACAGTGGGTGAGGAGCCTGTTGGAGGCGGGTTCCATTCACCATCCATGCAGACTTCACATGTGCCTCCTGGCGTGTGCCCCAATCCCAGCTGCCCAGTCCACCAGGGGGGCACAACATTTGCCCCAACCCACGCTACACCGCTATTTCCTAGGAAATAATGGGCTTTCATTAGGAAAGTATTATATCTCAGGGATAGAGCATGTGTTCTGCATTAAGTAGGTTCCAGGTTCAGTCACAACAGTCTCCTGGGGCTGGAGAAATCTGTCTGAAACTCAGAGCCACAGTCAGTCAGTCAGTGTAGAGCTAGATTTGTCTGTTAAAGAGCAGTGTAACTGTCTGAGGTCCTTGGAAGGAAATGATGGTATATAAATATAATAAATAATTAATACAACCTCAGTTTGGGAATTGACATAGCTGGTCCTTCTTCCTTACAAGCCTCCCTCTTTTTTGCCTCTGCTGCTGGGGGAATATTCTTTGCCATGGTTCTCCCAGCTCCTCCCTCTAACAGAGAGAGGGAGAGAGTTCCCCAGGAAATAAGCTTACTGCAGTGTGCTACTTCTAACTACTCACTGGAAAGTCAAGAGATCACAATTTTTCCCAAGCGTGCCCATGCAAAATAAAAAAAGAAAAGCTATAATTCACTTCCTTCAATTATTACCCACTGGAACTCTATCATAGTCTTATTAACTTTCTCCCCATTTTTTTAATTCAAAACTGAGCCTTACAAACTATCTCTATTTTAGTTTACGAATAGGAAGAATAGAAAAAAAGTAAACCTGAACCTGTTTGCTTAAAATTAAACTCAAATTGAAATGTGTCCATAGTAGCTTTCTATTAATTCCTAATAAACAATGGAGCTCAATAAAAATGCACGCATGGTTTAGCACAGGAACAGATTCCTTATAGCTATAAATCAAGCTAGAATGGGTATTACCATTGCTAATACATCCATTAATTCAACCGCACTGTTAACGTTACTACAGCTACGAAGAAAAACTTGGCTAATAGGCAGCTGCCTGCAATGATCCTGGCCTGAGGAAAAATTACAAAGTTGAGCTAACACTCCTTGTTTTACTGAGCACAATAGCATTTACTTTTAAATCCAGAAACAAGAAAAATGTGAGAAACCAAGGCAATATGTTTATAGTGCATTCAGTTGCAGTCTGTATCAAAGCATACATGTATACAAATGTACAAACAGGAATAATCTAGGTGTAGGTATAATTCATGTTGCATATGCATAAGCAGGAGGGGGAGGGGGATTTATGAGAGGCTGGCCAGGTTTAATTCGCGTCTGCTTGTATTTAGCACTTAAAGTTTCTTACATTCAGTTTGCTCAGAAGCGTGATGAAGTGCTTCTTGCTTCTGCCTCAAATCAGAAATGCATGAAGTACAGCTGCAGAGATAATACATTCTCCCCAAAGGCTTTGGCTGAGCAAATTAGGTGTCAATGGGGTGCCTGCGCAGGCAGTACTCTCTCTAATTAGTCTCTTGAGCCTGGTTGGTGGCGAGAATAAGATGATCTAATCAATTGGTCTGTGTCTGATGGTACGTGTAAAAATCCTACCAGGCAGAGCTGTCTCCCACAGGTCACTCACCTGCACAGCAGGATTGCTCATTTTCATTTTTCATCTCTTCCATCACATGATGCTGACAGTTGGTTTTAAGAAAATTGAATTTAAAAAAAGAAAGAAAGAAAGAAAACTGGTTCATAGGGCATGTGGGTCAGAATTAAGTTGCATTATGGGTATTCGTGATCCAGTTCATTTACATGGGTAGCAGAATACTTTCATGAATTTGTTTGCCATATACATGGTTTTGTCAATAACATAAAATCTTTTTATTTCACAAAAGATTATTTCAGTAAAAATGTAAGCAAGGAAAGAGTGTTTCTTCAATGCATTTGAGGGAATGGTATCTATTGCCTAATTTTATCAGTGGAATTTAATTGGGAACGGCACATTGCATGCAGAGAAACATGGCATCCTCTTCATTATTGCTTCGCTTT
The DNA here is from genome assembly GCF_963506605.1 of Zootoca vivipara. Classification (NCBI taxonomy): domain Eukaryota; kingdom Metazoa; phylum Chordata; class Lepidosauria; order Squamata; family Lacertidae; genus Zootoca; species Zootoca vivipara. The sequence goes on along the minus strand of NC_083287.1, from coordinate 33,204,120 downwards.
TAAAAAAACAACCCATGTGATTGGAGGAACCAGTATTCTAAAGTGGTATCAAGCCAGCTGTGTGCATTGAGCCTTGAGTGTGTTCAGCATGCTAAGACACTGGGGGAGCCCTGCCCCATCCTTTCCCTCAGAATGTACCTCCAAATGGACTGCCCTTAAAAGTCATGGTGTGTATGCAAAAAGAAGCTAGCATGCCCTAAGTATTTTTTAAAAAAAACTGGGACAAATATTCTGAAAATAGTGATATCTTACCCCATGCCTTGAACTATAATTAATATTTTAAATCAAAGCTTTGTCTCACTTCTCTTCTCCTCAGACTAGCAGCAACAGTATTTTAAAGTTACTATTTGGCTTCTTTGTTCAAGTCAGAAATTGTTCTCTGATTTATGAGAGAAGCAGTTCTATATGACACAGGATTTCTGGACAAGATAAAAACACGATCGTACTGATTCTTAAGCCCTTAAGTTGTACCCTAATCATGCTCATTTTTTTCTGTAAATATACTGTGAAGAAATCAAACCTACCCACACAACCTTTTGCATTTCAAAATTAAAAGTGCATTTTTGTGGCAGTATGTTGTTCTACGTCAAAGGGATTTTTGAGGATCTCTGAAAGCAAGCCTTCCTTTGCTCTTGGGAAATCAGAGGTAACAAATACTGGATTTTGCAGCAGTTGCTGTTATAAGCAAAGATGTGACTGGAGGCCATATCACCATCTGCAAAGATTCTAAGAGAAACTTTGATTTTTCCTGATCTGAAGAAAAAATAAAAATTAACTGGATTCTTTTATAAAATAGCTTTAAAAATACTGCCGTGAAACCAAGGACTGGTCTATGTAAGAACGGACATTGTGTCTATAAGACTTGTGCACTGAGTAAAAACCATTGTCTTGTCTTTGTATTGGTTCATTCTCTCCCTCAGGCAAGTGGTTTCTCACTCTTCTGGCAATGCAAAATGTTGAATTTTTTAAAAATGACACCATAAGAATAAAGTATTGTATTTACTCAAGTCTAATATGCCATCAAATCTAATGTGCACCTTAATTTTCACAATGTAATTTGGCCAAAAAAGGTGAGCATTAGATTTGAGTAAATACGGTAATCAGTCTCCAACTTGACTTTCTGCTAGTTCTGCACACTAGCATCAGCAAATGCTTGTTTGAAAGGATGAGGTTTACCCATAGTGATTAAGAAACAGCACTTCCCCACTTCCTATTTCAATTCTATGTACCGGTACTTCACAAGGCACAAGTTAATTCTACTGAAGGTGGCACCAACAGCACCCACTCAAAAATCCAAATCTACTCACAGGTCCAAAAAGATTGGCAACCCCTGAGCTAATCCCACAGAAAATAAGGTTGGACAGAAGAGGACTTTCTACTTAAGTCTCCAGTCATTCTCCAGCCAGGACCAAAGTGACCAAATAGCACAGTATAAGTACAAAATGGGACTTGTTAGTGGTGTCACCCAGAATCTCTGTCAGAAGCTGTTATCAGTCACTAGAACCCATTAATTAGGTGCCCTGCATTTTCTGTGCATGGAAATAGTACTCTAAATCAGGCATCCCCAAACTTCGGCCCTCCAGATGTTTTGGACTACAATTCCCATGTTCCCTGACCACTGGTCCTGTTAGCTAGGGATCATGGGAGTTGTAGGCCAAAACATCTGGAGGGCCGCAGTTTGGGGATGCCTGCTCTAAAGCAAGAGTGGAGAACCTTTTCCAACCCAAGGACTTCATTGCCTCCTGGGCAAACTTCCAGGGGCCACGTGCCAATGGTGGGTGGTCTCAGGCAAAACTGGGTGAAGCATTAGCCTAGGACACATTCTAGCTGGGCAAAATTATTAGAATGCAAAGCAAGGCAAGTGGGAGGTGTGGCTGAAAAGGTGGCGTGGCCAGATAGAGAGGTCTGAAGGACCCATTCAACCCCTATACCTAAGTTCCCCACTGCTTACCAATGTCTTGTGGCAGGACATGTGGATCCAGAATTGGCCTCCACAGTCACTTACGGACCCATCGTTAAAACCGTGTTTATGGAAGACAATCTTACTCGGATACGAGTGATCGCCAAAGATGAAGAAGAAGTCCTAAAGCATGTACAATCTAAACTCCATTACTAAGTCATCACAGAAACATACCCGCATACTCAAATTGGGGTCTGGGATTCAGGGCAATTTCACTTTACATATTAGGTGCAAGCTTAATTAAGTTTTTAAATTATTATTATTTAAATTCTTCATTCTTGGAAGTAGAGCTTCTATAACTTATCTTCTTATTCACTTCTACCTTATTTCATTATCTAACCATTCCTAGAGTTACATGATATTATCTCTTATATTCTAACAAGCCATCCTATGTAGGTTCGGTTTAAGACTAAATTGCCTGCTCAAGATTATAGAGTGAGTTTCAAGACTGTTCATAAAACTCTGTGTGTCGTCGTCCCCCCCCCCCATCTCACTCTAATGTGGACCCACATACCTGGCTCCAAATCTAGAGCTGATTAAGGGAGGCTCACTTAAGGGCCAGGGAGGTGGATGTGTCTTTGTAATTACAGAAGTGTCAGCCAATTGGCGATCAACACAGCCAGTTTCTGTTGCACAACCAGTTGCTCCTGAGTTCAGTTGTCTTAGGAAGAAGGGGTGGCTGTGGATCTGTTCAAGCTATGTATTTTAGTATACACCATTCAAGGAAAACATTTAAGAGTGCCTACACTTCAAGCCTTTCCTTTATAATAGCTTAATATTTGAAAAAGGGAACCCTATATTACCTTAAACCAAAATCAGTTTGATGACACTTAAGCATTATAACAAGTTACTTTGTACTGTTATGTTCTTGGTCATAATCCTTATTGTACTTTCTATTGGTTTTTATAGGAACTAAGATCACCAGACTGGAGGAGAACCAAAACCTAAAAAGAGCCAACTCTATGAAGACACCATGGCCCTGCTTCCTTTCTCTCTCAGTGGTGGATTTCAGTCACAAGAAAAACAATGCTGGCAAGACCTTGTTCCCCTTCCCTCTCACTTTATTTATAACCTTGCACACATTTTGATACCTTGTGATTTCAGAGACCTCTGTGAAGATTAAGCTTTTTTGCTTACTGATACATGGCATGTTCTTTTTTCCCAGCCTTTTGTGTTGAGTTTATCTGGTTTTTCCACAGCAGCACAAAACCCTTGTGAAGATATTTATGCTTTCACCAGCAATGTCTTATTAAGACAACACATTTGGTGTTCACACTTCTTCAGTAATGTCTGTAGATAAAAGCCAGTCATGGTATGCCACAGTGTGTGTGTTCATCGAAATGTTCCACATATTTTGCAAATTGTCAGAAGGATACTTTAAGCTAGAGCAGAGCTTGCTAAGTTGGTTGTAACAATCAGTATCTTACAACTATGCCTATTTATTACTGCTAGAAAACATCACGTTCCTTTCTTTAACCATGGCAATAAGTGCATCTTAGTCACCCTGAGTTTGGTTACTCAGCCTATGTTGCATAATTTGGCAGATTTTAAAACAGACTTCCACTATATATATAGTACTGAGTACTTCAAATATTTGAGACCTATTTAGAAAAAGGGGGTTTGGGAATTCCACATTTACTTTTTCTTGTAGCTTAGTTCAAAATATATTCTAAAAAGGAAAATAAAGGAGACAAGGGAGGGTGAGTTTACATTAGGATAAGCACTATGGTATAGAATCTGTAGTTGCTGAATGAGCCATTTAAAAGCCTAGTTTTTAATAGTCATCCAAACTCCAAATATTTGTTCTTCCAAACCAAAGCATCTTTCCAGTTATTTTTATAAGATGTTCAGATACAATTGGAAAATGCCTCTGTTACTGCATCCTCAAATGGAATTTTCTCCAATAATCGTTCAAATTTCTAAAGATTAAAGTAATTGGGAATTGAAGGGATTTCTATTCTTGTTTTGAGGGAGGGTGGATGATGGAGCCTATGGGAATCTTAAGGGCTGTAGCGGTTTCTGCCTACCATTCACCATCCCTAACATGATTAATAACACTTGTATTCTAGGAGATGGGGAGTGGGCAATCCAAAAAAATAAATTTGACATGCTTACAGTGGGGATTTCTCATCCATTTATTCCAACAAAGAAAGATTATTTGCCTTTCTAGTACATCAGCTGCCTAAAAACACATCTATTTTTATAACGCGTTGATTGTAGCATCTAATGCTATGTTAGAAAAAAGGAGAAAACATAGGACCCATTCTGTACTTTCATTTTGTAAACTGATGTCTTGATATTGTTTGGAGTTGGAAAATTATTGATTTTGCTGAGGACTTTTTTTTAGCAAAAGGCAACAGTGGTAAATATTATTCTGTGATACTGATTCCAGTAGTAATGCAAGAATTAAAATATGCATCTCCTAAATACCACTACTAAAACTCAAACCCTAAATATCTCAAACTTTGTTTCTGTATCTGTGGAAACAAATAATCACAAAATAAAATAGAACACTTTGAACGTAACACAGATGCCTTAACTACGACTTGTTTTGAGTTCCGTATTCAACCTTTTGTACGTAATCTCCTTTTCCAAGTTAGGTCATATTTAGATGTTTAAAGATGGTTTCTTTTTTTAAAAAAAAAAACAAAGTATCGTGCTTGCAAAAATGTGAGGAATCTTTGAAAATGTAACAAAGGTTCAATTAGGAAAATGAGGGTAGATCTTTAGATGTAAATCTCTTGCTTTGGCAGCTTAAGGAGTGAGGGAGGCAATTACACTCCTTGTTGAGGCAACTGATGGTTTGATGTAGAGAGGAATTCTACTGAAGAGCTCTCATCTGCGGTTTAAATGCCTAGCACCTTACTGTCCTCAATTAATCAAACGCTCAGAGCTTCTGCTTAGGTTTTGTGAATGTGCGTATGTATGCTTTCAGTGCTTCCTCTATTTAAAATAATCATTAATGCAACTGAACATATTGGCCTATAATATTTAGTTATCAGCTATTAAACTCTGAGAGCCAGCCCCACTCAACACATATCACTTCAATTACATGTTTTTGGAGTGATTTCCCATGGAGGATTACATACATAAAAACACTGTGTGAGAACTACACACTCCCCAAGAAGGATTTGTGGTCAGAATACTATGTCATTCCTAGATATTCCTGTTATAATCTGGCTTTTCAATTCCAGTGTTATTTTCCACTTGTGTCCCTTCATACAAATCATTCCAAAAGCATGCATGAGAACAATAGTTTTGGCAGAGTCCCTAATATTTAGCTTCTTAAAGAAGTTACTTTTTTGTCCAAGGTGCTGAGATTCCAACAGAATTCCATGTACTTCAAGCAACTAAATTTTAAACCAGTTTGAACTATTTATTTGTATTGGGGTGGGGAGGTAATTGTCACTGCAATGTAAGAGGGTTGTGTGATGGGCTGGTATTGTGCAGTATGATCTGCTGTATCCTCGCTATCAGGCTGGCTAGGAGAAAAATCCAGTGCAGTATAGTTAACCCATGCAAGTCCTCAACAGAGAGAGTAGTAATTATAAAACCATGCCTTCCCCTTTTTAGAGCATACTCCAACCCCAAAATATCTTCCAATGTCCTATATGTTTCTGCCAAGTCCCAAGGCTAGATAATTTTGTTCATAACTCCCTCTATACCATTTTATCCCTCTAATGATTCTCTTAAGGGTCACTCAGGCAAAACCGCTAATTTCCAGAACTCTATTCTGGAGGTGTAAAGGCTAAAGGCAATCCAGGAGAGCTTTGAACACTGCTTAACACAGATTTTTAAATGTTACATCTACTTCCACCAACAGCTGCACAAGCTTTCTCTGCATCTGAACATTGTGCCCTTGACTGCAGCAGAAGATGGGAATCTTGCGCTGTTGGTACTCCGAAGTCCCTTGCACAGTTTCCCCTGTGTTATGAAGCCACTCTGAGCTTTGCAAGATTGCAACAAAAGCCAAAACTTGATACAGTTCCAGTCCTCCTTTCAGCTACTTGAAAAGAAACAATTCATATTCTCATTTCCCCATGTATATAACAATTGTGGGCTGATTCATATGTTGCTGAAATGGAGGTTGTTGCTTTCCCATAATTGAATCCCGTACTTTTCCAGTAACAGTTGAATGAGCTTTATGACATGGGTAGATGAAAAGTCTACCTACAGGATCCAACTACTCCGCATGATTCTGTGCTTCAAATGCATAGCCAGAGAACTAGCAATAGAGGACTGGAGCTGGGTAGACCCACAACCATGCTGTTTTGATAACATATAGATTGGGCCTATATGATTGGTATTAGAAATGCAACAGCTTTCCTTTTCCTTACAGTACTCCTGAATTACACCCCTTCTTGTTTTAGTGGGCTTACCAATGAGGAGAGGAGACTCACAGTTCTGAAGCTGTGAAGAGCTTAAGCTTGCAGTCAACAATAAGAGTTTGCTATAATGTTGATTTTTCTTCTCAGAGGAACCCTACCAAACATGCAGAACACCTAAACAGTGGAGTAGTATTGACATTACTTGACTACAGTACCCTTGGGGTTAAGAATAAAGTGATTAAGTAGCAGTGGAAATGTTAATACACAATGGCTAGAAAACGTTGGGGTTCAAGTCTTCTTTTCAACATTTGGAAGAGCTTTACATAGACATTTCCTATTTATTCTGGTTTGGGCAACAGACCCTAAGTGTGATCTTTGATGTGTGTGCACAATGGACTACAAACTGTGTGCTCCATACAAAACATTATTATTGGTTTTATAACCTAATAGGATAAATGGCATTTAGACTGTACAGACTGGCACTGAATATAGATGCCATATAAATAGATGTTCTGTTATTGGCCATAACTAAACCTTCTCTCTTGACATAAAGGTGTGGAGGTAATTATATTTGTTGTTGCCTTGCAATATTCTCAAAAGCAAAAACAAAGGATGCACTAAGAAATTCCCTAATCCCAAAACTGCCCTTCTGCAGTGCTATATTCAAAATCTTCCCTTGCTGGGGCTCTTTATATAAGGCACAAAAGTGCTCTTTTTAACAGGGGTTTGGTACTCAAACAATGTTAATATTAAATATGTATACATACATATAGCCACACAATTTAGAATGACAGCTTGGTAAGCAGTATGGTTAAGTAAATGTTACATTGTTTGTTTTCAATGTGTAATTTGTCTGTATTATGAAAGATGTAATGGTTCGTCAGGTGTTGACTGTTTTCATGTAATATTATATTGAATAAAGTATCAAAGGATTTCTATGCTTCTTGGTAGTTTTATGTACAATTAGTACCACAATTCAAAAAGTTTAAAAATATATGGAGAACATATGAGAATGGGAAAGGAGAGCTTTTTGTTTAAGGGGTTTGAATTACTTCAATTGGCTTTATTGATAAATTTACTTTATTGAGAACAAATTGCAGCACAATATTGTTATTTGTTCATTCCCTCTGGGTTTAAACCGATGGTGGCAATGAGATCTTGAATTAACAAGATTGACTTTAGAAAATGTCCTGTTTGTTCACTCAAGGCAGCCCTGTTTAGGGAAGCTTTTAATGTTTGATTTCTGTATTTTAATGTTTTGTTGGAAGCCGCCCAGAGTGGCTGCGGGAACCCGGCCAGATGGGTGGGGTATAAATAATAAATTATTATTATTATTATTATTATTATTATTATTATTATTATTATTATTATTCCCCTGTGGTTATATTTCGTTCAAGATACAGGACACAAATACAAATTCAGAGGCTGTGCTTAAGGCAACCTTCTTTCTACATAGGATCAAAGTACCACCATTTGGGGGGAGGGCACTAACACTCTTCAAAACAATTTAATTTGGTTATGTGGATATAGCTCATTTTTCAAGTTGCTTCTTAGCTATACCTCTTGCCAAGTTCAGCCTGGCTGTTACCACCAAGAAAGCTTTTGCTGTAATAGCTACTGCTCCCCAGAGGAAAGTAAAACCAGAGGGAAGGTGTTTGAGCAACCCTGTGCCACTAGGTTAATGCACAGCTTTTCAGAATAATGGCCACCATTGTAAATCATAGCAGTGTGAACCCTACAGCAGCAAAACAGCCCGCTGCTACCAGTGGGGGGTGGTGTTATGGGCATTAGCTTTGAGAAGCTTATACTGCACAAGAGCGAGGAGGATAAAGGATACAAATCAGGAAACAACTGACAATACTTTTTATTATTAAAAAAAATCCAGGGCCTAGTATTTACTGTTCATTCCCCTTGTGAATAGTCGTATATATTGTCTGCAGTGAATCATGCTGAGAGTGTCAAGCACAATAGCTAAGAGCACACTAACAGTTCCACGGTTGTTCCTTCCAGTGGTGCTTGCTGAACAAGTAAAGCACACAATTGCTAAGCTCTGTTCTATTTCCAGAGAGTTAGAGAGAGATGAATTTGTGATTAATTCACAGTGTAATATTCCTGTCTCTACAGATGGGGGGAACAGCAGCATATTTCAGAATGAAAAGCTTTCTCCTCGGCCAGTAGCCAGGGCCACAATAAAATGACAGGAAAGAGACCTTTCTCCACATTGTCCAAACTTTGTTCCTGCTAGGTAAAATAAAGCTCTACTTGCGCTGGACACTATCTTCTTAACTACTGATGGCCAGACCTAACGCATCAAGCTTAGGAAATTTCTCTTTTTTCTCCCTGTCCCAGTGACAGATACTTAGATCAAGAGAAATAGCTTAGCAGTGGATTACCTTATTCCCTACTTTCAAGGCCTTGTGGAGTGAGAACAATTACTGTAGCAGGTGAAGGATGCTCAAAACTGGCTCCCTCTTTGCCCATCCACCCGATGGTCACAGAATGAACGGAAGAACTGTGCCTCCAGGCACACACACTTGTATCTATAGGTAGCCGTTTTAATGGCAGCAAATGCTTATGCAGTGTTGTAAAGATAATTCAACTGCTAGCCAACCAAAGCACATTTCATGAACAGAGATGTCACCCTCAAGACTGGAATGGGTCAATTTTCTCTTGTTATCAGTGAAAGCATTTTTACACCCTGAGCTTGCTGGGTGGCTTTCTAAAGAGGGGGGAAGCTGAAGGCAAAATAGTAAGTAATGTCACATAGGGTTGCCATTTATTGAAATTAATTTTTGTTGTTACCATTGTGGGTTTGAGGCTAGAGCAGAGAACTCTGAGCACCTATCATGGATTGTCTGGATGCAGGAGGGTGGTGGGAAGATAATGAGTGGTCAGAAGGAGAAGACTGGGAGAAGTTGTTGGAAGCTGAAGAGGTAACTGGGTTTAGTGAGCAGGAAGAGCCTGTGGCAGAGAGCAGTCCAGAACCAGAAGCAGAAGAGGAGGCTGGAGAGGAGTGGTGGCCAAGAAACAGCGCTGTGTCAGGCTGGTGAGGAAGCCAAGCTGTCTCCCCCTCCTGCTGTGACCAGTTCCCCTCCCCTGTGGCCTCCCAGAACCCAAAGAAGTATGATGAGGACAGAGCAAAAGCAGGCAAGATGATAAAGCCTCAGATTGCTTGGGAAGGAACTGTGGGAGGATGGGGCTTAGGAAGTGGTGGGAAGGCAGGAACCTTCAGTTCTCACAAGTGTCTCATAGGGGTAAGATCTACTGGGAAGAGTTGCTTGTGCTCACTAGGTCTGGCCTCCTGAGCTGTCTTGTTTCTTTGAATAAAGAGTTAACTTCACTGAAGCCATGTGAGTTACTGCTGACCTGCTCCTAGCACCTGCTTCTGACAGCACCTTTTCAGTTCAAAAGCTGTCTTGTTTGCCTAAGGCAGGTTGGAGAACATGCAGTTCTCCAGATGTTGGGACTCCCATCTCCATCAGCCTCAGACAGCATGATCAATGGTCAGGGATGGTGGGAGCTGGAGACCAAATAATCTATGGAGGATTATTATTATTTATTAGGTTTCTATACCATTCTTCATCTGAGGATCACAGGGCAGTTTACAATATTAAAGCACAAAAATACATGCCATAATAACAAACAATATGCACTTTCTATATTTCTTTGCCACTGTGTCTTTTTCAGTTAACACAACTTCTTAGTTCTTGTGACATTTTATCCTACTTCATTGCTGAGGTAACTGGCACACATTCAAACTATAAATAATAGCTTAAGGGATGCATTGCAACAGAACTGATTTGATTTGGGGGAAGGGGCAGGACTGAAATTTTGTTCTCTTTTTAGCAACACCTACTTTTGTACTTTTTATTTTCCGGAAATTCTGCAAAGAGAAGGTGCTACATCGCTATCAGTATCTTGGAACAAACCATTCTGGCTTGGAGGCCTAAAGGCAGCAATTCTTGGAATATTTTTCCACAACCAAGACTGTGCTTCCAAGCTGGGAATTATCTCACGAAACACACACTACTTCAGAATCTAGACTCTCTTGCATCAATAGTGTGCGAACAAGCTGTGCATTCTAACAGCACCAAGAGAGACAACTGCTGATGCCCAGTTGGACATTTGGGAGCTGCCTGCTGTCTTGCATTTCCTGCTGAGAACCCTTGGGAAATATAAGGGCAGGGGAGAAAGATTTGATGTCTGAAAGAGAGAGAGAGAGGAATCGAAATGATGGCAGCTCAGAGAGACAGCAGTAAGTTGAAGGAAAGGAAGGGTAGGAGGAAATTCATCATTGAGAAAGAAACACAAAGTTTGCAGCCGAGGAAAGTAAGAAATGTTAAAGGGTACAAGATTAATTGGCATGGAGATACTGGGACAAAAAATTATTATAATGCACTATTCGAGTTATCCAAGTCTATACTCAACTGCTTGATAATCCAATACTATGGAAACAAAAATGCAGAACTGTTGTGGTTGGGATGGTGTGTGTGTGTGTGTGTGTGTGTGTGTGTGTGTGTGTGTGTGTACACGTACCCCACTTCCCCCAAACGGTGAGAAGTTCCAGGAGCATTAATATAGAACGTAAGAGGAGTATGTTTCTACTCACAGCAGATCTATTGAAAATCAGTTGAATTAATCTAGTCTTTTCAGTAGGTCTACACCAAATACAACTACCACTGGATACAACCCAGAAGGAATCAGGCCCGCTCCCAGTGTGTTCCTTATTCTTTTAATCCTCTGGCTGACACATGGTGACACTCTTTGGATAGTTATTATATAGTGTTTGTTTCTCCTTCTCATTTTGCACTGCAAATTTAATATATTTATTTAAAAGTGGTAGTGTTGACTGACATTGATATTTACAGATGCCTGAGAAGACGCCATATTTTAATATGTCACTTAGTTTAAGATTCACACTCCTTTTTTGCTTTGTTGCTCAGCAAAGTAAGCTAGGGTATAATATAAACTCAGAATTCAAAATAACATCCTAAATAATCTTTTAAAAGCTTCCCCACAGACCAATAATGTATCTACGTGAGAAAATTTACTTCTAAATTGAGATCTACAATTCTGAGAGGCCAATTATTTTAGTTTGGAGGGATACAGAGTCTGTTGACTTGCATCCCTTGAGAAGTTGTTCATATATTGAAGTGTTTCTTTTGACAGTAGCAAGCATTTCCCTGGGTTAGCCTGATGTACATATAAAACAGTATGCTCTGACCCGGAAAAGAACAGCATCAGAGAGCATGACAATTCAGATTATAAATATGAATGAAATTATTCATATTTGCATTATTTTTTTGGTCAATACAGAGCTGTGAAGCATGGCTAATATCCAACTTTAATGATACTCAAAACAGACCCATTGAAAGCTGTAGAATTAAGGTACATTGATTTCAATGGGTGCTATTCAACATTGCACTCTTCCAATCATTCTGTCTGCATAAGCTTTTCAATTTGCCGAACCGAATGATCCCTCCCTCCTCCCCCTTGCATCCTTCTGGGGGTTCTCCTGAATCCCCTAGAGCCTATTTTGGAGGAAGCATGTGTGTGCACAAGAGGAAGTGGGGGAGCTCCTCTGGCACAAGCAAAAGGTCTGTGTGGGTCTTCTGCCAACAAGGCTGGCCCAATAGGTCTACTCTATAAGTGTGACTAACATTGAATATCACCCTGTGTTATCTTTTACTTTACTGGATATATTTCGTTTTTAAAAATTTGTACATGGCTTGAAAACTGGGTATATTAAGAAGTTTGTGATTTATTTATTTTTGTAAAATGAACTATTGCTGTTGACTCTACTATTACATGTGAATGCTTCTACTCTAAAAAGGTATCTTGGGTTTGGATCCAGAAATGCATAACTTGAAAGCTAAAATGGAAACTTGGGACTAGATCCAGGGTCAGTTTTAGATTATGTTTCTGGGGAAGAGTCATAGCTCAGTGGTAGAGCATGTGCTTTGTCTACAGAAGGTCCTAAATTCAATCCCCGGCATCTCTGGGTAAGGCTGGGTGAGAGCACAGTCTGAAATCCTGAACAGCTGCTGCCAACCAGTGCAGACAATACCAAGCTAGGTAGACAAATGGTCTAATTCAGTATAAGGCAGCTTGCAAATGTTCCTTCCTGTGTGCTCCTAGTTAGTTTAACTTAGTTCTCACTGATATCATTCAGGCTTCACTTAGCCCTGATTTGCTTGTTAACTTGAAACCCAACTGATATCAGTGGGAACTAATTTAATCTAACTTATTGTCCAGATGCATCCCTGTGTTTCATTGTGGAGGGGATTCTGTTTTCCCAGGAGACTGTCCACCTGGGATGGAAGAAAGGAACAGGGGGATCTATAAACATGCCAATATCATTCCACACTAGAAAACTGAAACAGTTGTCTCTTAAGCTCTTTCATATATTTCAGGGGTGGGGTACCTTTGGCTCTCCTGATGCTGATAACCTACATTTCCCATCTATCCCAGCTAGCAAGGCAAATAGCCAGGGATGATGGGTGTCATAGTTCAGAAATATCTGAAGGGTCAAAGATTCCCCACATCTTGATTTGTTTGTTTATTTGTAGCATGGCAATGGCACTTCCTTATTTGGCTGTATGTTTGGCTTGCACATGCATATTTGAACCAGCTCCCCAAAAATGTGTTTCTGCTAATATTTACTCGCCAACGGGTTGTTCAGTTTGGCCATATGTGCTTACAGTAAAACTTAAGAGACATGATTTACAGCAATGGTTGCACAGGTCAAATTTCAATTACCCTGGCCTCTAACCCCAATGTCCCACTGTTCATTCTTCTTAGCAACAGACATGACATTTTTCCTGTAGAATTTGTGGATGCTACCTATTGTCAGGAAAGTTCCTCTTATAGTGCACCTAGGTCTCTTTTCTGGTGGAAATGTGAATTCATTTGAGGGGGTGGAAGTGGAGTGACATCTGCTTCTCTCACTTGCTATAAGACGGCATGTCTCAAAGCACAGGCAAAGCAGGTGGCTTGGCCCTTGCTCTCTTTAGACAATTGCAGCTTAAGGGGGGGGAGCTGCAGGAGGTGCTTCCCGGAGCTCCCGCTCACTCTGCGCATCTATATGCCACTCTTCCTGAAGATACGGTTTAGCTGCAGTTTAAGTTCATTAAAATTCGTAGGCACCTATTTCTAAAAAAGACTCAAGGCATCTTGCAGCAGATTAAATTACACAAAAAATCAATACAAGACAACAATATAAAACGACACCATAGTCACAGCATGCTACGCTATTGGATAAAAAGTATCAGGGATAATCAACTAAGGCAGGCACAACTCCCATATCTCATCAGGTGCTTGGGTGGAGAGGAATGTTGTTACCAAGTGAAAGCTTGTCACGGATAGGGGGCCACTACTGAAAATTAAGAATTAAGTATAAAGTTTTAATTGACCGTAGAAGTAGAGGTGGTCTTGACCTACCGGACCTGGAGCTTTACCATGACTCAGCAGCGTTACTCTGGATGAAGGATTGGGTTGAACTTAAAAACGACGACATTCTGGACCTTGAGGGAGAGGGACTAGGCTTTGGCTGGCACCACTACCTATTACAGGAAAATTTAAGGCCACAAAATATTTTCTTTTATAATATTATAAGAAAATCCATTTACAGAACTTGGAAAAAAATATCGGGGAATTCTGGAAACAAAAACTCCAGGGTGGATATCGCCACTGGAAGTGGTTGCAGTTAAAAGAAGAAATATGGGCTCCAATTGGCCAACATATAAGGATCTATTGGTAGAGGACCAGGAAGGATTAAAACTAAGAGATTATAATGAGATAAAACATTTATTAACTAGTTGGCTACAGTATTTTCAAATTAATCAGAGGTTCCAAATGGATAGGAAAATTGGATTTAATAGAGAAATTTCTAAATTTGACAAAATTTTAACAATTGGCAAGAATAAATATATAAAAATTTATATAGTTTATTATTAGATTGGGAGACAAAAGAAGAACTTACCAAAATACCAATGATTTGTTGGGGGCAAGATTTGGGTAAGATAATTAACTTAGAAAGCTGGGAAAATCTATGGAACAGGGATATGAATTATACCCCAAGCTATGATCTTAAAGAAAATTTAATTAAAATGCAACACAGGTGGCATTTGACCCCGCAAAAGTTGGCCATAATGTATAGAGGTAGTGAAGGAAAGTGCTGGAGATGTAAAAATGAGCTGGGAAGTTATATTCATGTTTGGTGGAGATGTGAAAATATTAAGCCCTATTGGGAGATGATATGCAAGGAAATGAAAAAAATACTTAAGTATTCATTTAAAAAGAATCCTGAATTATTTCTTCTAGGCATGCTAAACGAAGAAATTAGACCAAAGGATAGGAGCATTGTAATGTACACAACGACAGCGGTCAGGGTTTTAATTGGATCAAACTGGAAAAGCCATAAGATACCGAGCATGGAGGAATGGCAGAAAAAAATGTTAACTTACTATAATTCAGCAGTAAAAAATGCTGAAGTTAAAGGGATCAATGAACAAGTAAGAGACAAAGATTGGGGGAAATTTAGAAAATATTTAGCTACATTGGTGGAAAATCCCTCGCTCGCAGGAGGCCTATAGTGACTCAGATATAAAAGGTTTTTACTTGACCAAAACAAAAATCAGGCATACAGATGACATATAAAGGATTAATGATGCAGTACAAATGATGGCTGGAAGTGCTAATTCACTTGTGGTGGGTGGTGGGATGGGTGATGGGACCTTAGGAATGGAACAAGGATAATTACTGTTTTTGATTACTCTGTTTTTTCTTTTTAAATGAGCTTATGTTACCCTTATAATTATTTATATGGTATTCCTTATATTTTGAGTTATATTTTATAATTTATGATTTATGTATTTATGATTTCTGATCTTTACTTTATAATTTATGTATTTATGGTTTATAATTTCTTTAGTATGTAATTATTCTTTCTTTTCCTTCCTTTTATTTTCTTTTCTCTGTATAAACCTCTGAAATGATAAATAAATATATATATTATGAAAAAAGAAAAAGAAAAGGCCCTTTGTCACCACTCTCTGAACCACTCTTGGAAAGGCACCTGCAAGTGGGCTTCAGAGGTTGAGCTAAGGTTGTAACCAGGGTCATGGTGGTAAAAGTGTTCTGTCAAGTACTGGGGTCTCAACATTTATAGCCAGCCAAGCCAGGATAGGTGCTACATTATCTGGTTTCTGGTTTCCATCATCAATCTGGTCACTTGCCCTTCCGCGTCAGATACAGTTTCCAAACTGCCTTCAAAGGCAACCCCATTTAAAGCTCAATACAGTAATCAAACCTGGAGCTTATATACCACACATTCTTCCTTCCCCACCAAACTGAAAAATTATGGTGTTAAAGGCATAAGGGAAGGAGACTTCTTCACTGCTCTGCCTCACACAGTCTTCAAGTTTATTAAATATAATTAAGCTCGCTTTATAAAATGGCAACATTTCAGCTCTTGAAAGTGGGGCTGACACATGTATGGGAATACATAGGCCATATGGATCTGCCTCTCCCTTTGTGCCACTCTCTTTGCATTCTTGCCTGAGACTGGGGCGGGGGGGGGGGGAGAGAAGTCAGCCGGAGCCACTGAACACAAGACTGCTAAGGAAGTCGTTTCCCTAGTAACAATAACCATGTAGCAGATCTCAGAACTTCTTGCCCTTTCTTATGGGATTTTGTTTTGTTGTTTGTTTGTTTTTCCTGGGTCAGACAGAGTAGAGGCAAAAGAAAAAGGAGGGGGAGAAGGAGGAGGAAAAGCCAGCTAAAAAGCATCTCATATCAGCTTGCTTGTGAGGAATAAAAAGTCTAGAGACTCAAACATGTCAGCTGTGTTTGCTGAAGGTGCCGTGGCTGACTTTGTTATCCTTCTTTCAAAACAAAACAAAGCAAAAACTAATGCTGCAGACCCAGCCATCGGGTGCACCAAGCTCAGGGTCCAGCTCAGCAGCTTCTGGCTCAGTCTTGGCCTTTCTCTCCCAACCACTAATTTATGACTGCCTTCTCCAGCAGCCCTGCTGTGTCTGGTAGCCTTGCCTCCAGTTGGACAACCTATAGCTTGGGGCTGAAGTATCACTCTTGCCACCAACAGCAGTGCCACAAGGCAAGATGGCCGTGGTGCAGGGTTCCTTCAGGATTTGTAGCCAAGATAAACACCCAGGCCCAGCACAGCAGCAGCACCCAGCACCCTAAGGCAGCTGCCAGGTCTCCAGAGTTGGCCGTTTCGGTCCCCAGCAGTGGGTTCACCTGATGCATTGTAATTCATGCATGTACCCAATACCAGTGAATTACAAGGTGGAAAGGGGTGCAATTAGAAACGGAAGAAAGGACCCACAGTGAGGTGGATGGAAGTCACATTCAAAGAGTAGAAGGTTATTTATTTGTGATTTAATGTATCGGTGATATATGATGTTGAACCTTTTTATCATGTATTGGTGTTTCTCGGGATTTTTTTCTTTTTTCTTTTCTTTTTAACAACAAATGGAATAGTTGTAATACTTAAAAAAAATCAATAAAGAGCATTTTAAAAAAGTAATTTATGTATGTACCACAGTCATAGCTATCCTGTGACACTTGGGTTGATATTATTATTATTATTATTATTATTATTATTATTATTATTATTATTATTATTATTTATACCCTGCCCATCTGGCTGGGTTTCCCCAGCTACTCTGGGCGGCTTCCAACAGAAACATTAAAATACACTAATTTCTTAAACATTAAAAGCCTCCCTAAACAGGGCTGCCTTCAGATGTCTTCTAAAAATCTGGTAGCTGTTTTCCTTTTTTACATCTGATGGGAGGGCGTTCCACAGGGCAGGCGCCACCACCGAGAAGGCCCTCTGCCTGGTTCCCTGCAACTTGGCTTCTCGCAATGGGGGAACCGCCAGAAGGCCCTCGGAGCTGGACCTCAGTGTCCAGGCAGAACGATGGGGGTGGATACGTTCCTTTAGGTATACTGGACCGAGGCCGTTTAGGGCTTTAAAGGTTAGCACCAACACTTTGAACTGTGCTCAAAGAAACTGTGCTCAAAGAAAGGTATTGTCCTACTATAGAATTCTGATTCCTCCAGCCACATCCCATGGACCATGGGTTTCTACACTTTCACTGCAGAATACTTAGTCCTGTTGGTGCAAAGGTTGACAGGAAGACTTACACATTACCTTTAAGTGTGCATTGCTTGTGCAGCAGGAATGGGGAATCTGTGGCCAGGGCCGGCCCTACGGCCAGGCTGGGTGGTGCAGGGCGCCAGGGCGCCTGCCCACCGGGGGGGGGGGCACCGCGGAGCTGCGTCTGCCCGCCTGCTGCGCTGTATGCTGCTCCAGCTGCCCGTGCAGCTCCAGCCGCCGCGCTGGGAAACGGGGCAGGGCGGGGGCGCCGGAGGGATCTGTCGCACCATGGCGCCAGGACGCCAAATATACTTAAGACGGCCCTGTCTGTGGCCCTCCAGATGCTGTTGGACTGCAACTACCCACATCTCTGGCATGCTGACTGTGGCTGAAAGAGTCCAAAAACATATGGGAGGCAGCTATTCCCCATCCCTGACACAAAGAACCCTTTGCTGCTTCCCCCACTGCCATGTTAATTTATCAGCTATTTGGGTGGACCACGGCCTAACATTCTGTTGCCGTCAGGTGAATTTCAAGAGCTCTCTACGATTAAGCAGTTTAGAAGATGAACTGGTCATCCATCCTTCAGCAGGCTGCTGGTTGTAGAGAAAGATGTTAAAAGAGAAGAAAGAAGAAAGGAGGAGGCATCAGAAAGACAGAGAGAGGAGTCCCCACCCATCCACCCATAACTGGCTTCAGCCCTGCCCACAATTGGCATTTGGTCCTTGACAGGGGGGGAAAGGGTGCCCACGCCAGACTACCAGTACTGTATGGAACATACTGTATGGGATGTAGTTGAGCTAGGAAAGGTATCTGTCCAAGGTGCTGAGTTCTATGCAGAATGGCTGTTATTCACCCACTTACCGGTAGGTAAAGGTAAAGGGACCCCTGACCATTAGGTCCAGTCATGACCGACTCTGGGGTTGCGGTGCTCATCTCGCTTTATTGGCCGAGGGAGCCGGCGTACAGCTTCCAGGTCATGTGGCCAGCATGACAAAGCTGCTTCTGGCGAACCAGAGCAGCACATGGAAACACCGTTTACCTTCCCCTATTTATCTACTTGCACTTTGACATGCTTTCGAACTGCTAGGTTGGCAGGAGCTGGGACCGAGCAACAGGAGCTCAACCGAACCGCCAACCTTCTGATCGGCAAGCCCTAGGTTCTGTGGTGTAACCCACAGCGCCACCCGCGTACCGGTAGGTAGTATGGGGCTAAATGGGCAATTGGTCTAATTCACTAAACACCACTCTCTTCTTTTCTGGTTCATTGTCAGTAATGTACACTTAAAATGCGGTTCATGAATTGTTTCTCTCTCCAGATAGGGAGAGTCATACATTTGGATCTATGAATAAAAGTTTCTGTTCTGTTTTTAAGGATAAATAATTCTCATTGTAGGATTTATTTATTTATTTTAAAATCAATTTCCCTACTTTTCTCAGCCTCCAGGGCCTGACTATAAACAAGCTTATATTGTTGTGAAAAGACTCAGTCATCTGTCTGTATCATACACCGCCAGGATGTCGAGCGTTTTCTCCTTTTCTCTTGCCCTTGTTGCTTTTAATGCTGGGTTCTTTTCTCCAGCCATCCATAGTAAACACCAATTCCATTTCCATTCTATTATTTTTCTAATCAAGAGTTTGTCATGCAAAAGAAGATCTGAGGTGACTGTGTTTTCTATTATGCAAAGTATTCAACTATGATAATGGCTTTAGGACAGTTTCAGAAAGAAAAGGTGGGGGGAGGGGAGGAGTGCATGGAAAGATCCCTTCATATATATTTCCTCC
The DNA here is from genome assembly GCF_963506605.1 of Zootoca vivipara. Taxonomy (NCBI): domain Eukaryota; kingdom Metazoa; phylum Chordata; class Lepidosauria; order Squamata; family Lacertidae; genus Zootoca; species Zootoca vivipara. The sequence goes on along the minus strand of NC_083287.1, from coordinate 33,184,922 downwards.
CTCACATTTAAAATTCAGGCCACCGAGTTCACCCTAATTTGCCACACACATTTTCTCTAGTCTCCCCAATCTGTTCTTATTGTAAATAAAAGAATTGGCAGCTCCCAGTGAATGGGCTTCTCTTAAGTGCTTATCAAAAAGGGGGGGGGAGGGAGGGATGTAGAAGGAGAAGAGGGAAGAAAGGGATTGTAAAACATAGTCATATTTAGTACACTCTCCGCTTCTCTTTGCTTGCACGACTAAACTCGCATTTAGTAAAATCTACAGTCAATGAATTTTACCTTTTGAGCCCAAGATGTTTCTGCTCAGAACAAAGTACTGTAATATAAAGAAAAAATGCCAGCAAAGAAAACCTGACATTTCTTAGAAATTTTCTAGTCCGTCTTATGCCAAATCCCATAGGGACGACGGGGCTGTAAAGAATGGGAGTTTATTTTCCAAGTGCTTTGAACACAGCACTTTCATATTTTCTGGGGCAAGGTGCTTTGGCAATCTCAATAATTGTATTTTGCTATTAGTCTATCATTTGAAAATGTTGAAGATTCTGCACACACTTGATGAGGCAGGAGGATTTGCTTGCTTTTAGTTTTCATGTTAATTAATGTCCAACCAAATGCAAAAACTACTGCCGTAAACCTGATTTCTAGGACAACTATATATATATTTTCTTTGGCTCTCTCTTTTTGCCGCATGCATTTCTCTGTGTACATTTGCAGATACATCACAACAGTTGGTTTGCACTACTTGCTCAAAGTGACTGTCAAGGGGTGTGCCTTGGTGGAGAAAAAGTAAATAAAGCTCATGGTATGTATCACGGTTTATTTATCCAAGCCAAACAACAAGAACCCCCCTCCCCTAAAATTAGAATCATAAGGGGTCAAAAGCACAGAACCATCCACAGGCCAGCCTATGTGATTTCCCCATACCCAGACTCACGTCAATCGAAACCACAGTACACCATCATGGCCGAGATTTAGAGTACTATGTTAGGCAATTCTTATTGCCCAGTGAAACTCTGGATATGAGGGGGGTTTGGGGAGCAGCTTGTGGCATTGGGGAGGAGGGTGTCTGCCATTCAAAATGGAAAAGTAAAAAAAAATCCCATTGAGCATGCCCACAACCATTGGGTGCATCTAAAGTAGCTCCTTAGAAATCCCAGCCAATGTGCTGCACAAGATTATTTGAAGTGCTGGAAAAGCCAAGACCAATACAGTAAGGGAAGGTCAAATGAAGGTCACTAGTCAAATGGGCCTTTGTAATTAATCAGATCTGGAGTACGACACTCACTATGAACACCACCCTCATTTTCTTAGAACGACAATGGTGCCCACTTGAGAGGTGCCAGAACTGAGTTCTGGTAAGTTAAAAAAAGCTGTGTGTTTGTTTGTGACTCTGAGATTTTGATTCCTTTGGGTGATAGATAGTGCTGATAACTGAGGATGACCGTATGAGCAAAATCCATTGGAAGCAAAGATGCAACAGATATCCAAAAAACATGTATCTCTTCACTATCACCACCTCCCACAAGGTTGCATACCTGTTTCTGGCTAATTCTAGCTAGAAAACTGTCTTCGTGCAAACTTCAAAGCTGCTGTTTCATACTACCACAGGGCTCCACTACTGCAGGTAAATGGCCGTTTCCAGGAAATGTAGTTCTGATTCTATCCTTCCTGTACACATTTCATTCACCTCCCCTGAGGTTTTAGCTGCCCTATCCTGTATTGTTTAAAATATTTGTTTTTATTTTAAACTGCACTTGGTTTTAATCTGTATTGCTGAAACGCATTTTGGGACCTTTAGCAAAAAGTGGTCTAAAGAGCTAATACATGAATAAAATAAATAAAAATGTAATGAGAACATGTGATGAGGATTATCAGATCCCTGAACACTCAGTCACCATGGTTAAGCTGGCTAAACTCACAACAACAACACCTAGCAAATGCCTGAGAAAACATTTAGAAAACTAAATGCCTTTAGTTGGCACTGAATTATATAAGAGTCGGTCATCCTAAATTCCAGAGGCTGGGTGCCACAAATGAAAAGGCCCTGCTGCAACCTTACCTCACTATATTAATTTACTGCATTTTTGAAATGGCCACTTATTGGCTAGCATCTAATTCAGCGCTAATTCCTGGAATCCTTGCCAAATTCTGATATTTTCCTACTCTCTGTGAAGTATTTTAACATCCATCACAACCAGCACAGTCCCATTGTCCACCTCACACCAACCCCCAAACAAGATGGGAGTCAGCAGCGCCTTAATTCATCTTGTTTATACATCCTCCATCTCCCCTCAAATACAGCCCTTGATTATTGTTTTGACACATTCCTTAGAGTAGATAGTAGAATAGAAGTATTACCTTGGCAGGCTGCAGGCCAACTCTTATTCAAATTCTTCTGGCTGAAAAGCTCCCCTCCTTAAACTCCACTTTTTTCAATTCATCGTCTTGAATACAGAACTAGGCACTTCATTTTGGTGTGTAGCAAGGCTTGGTCTTTGTGTCTTTAAGAGAGAGAGAAAGAAGGAAAGGGGTAGGCCTTTATGATATTGTTCCATCATGCTAAGCACACACCGCAACAATCCTATATGCCCATTTGCTTCAGACCTGAGTCAACGTCACAAGATATATCAGCAAGTTCACACTTCTTTCTAAATTACACAAAGGTTTTTCAAATCAGTCTAGATTTTAATTTTGGTTGCAATTTTCAAATTCTCCTATCACAAACTTTTAGGGTGATCTGTAACAAAGCACAAAGTCCCTGCTCTCCACCAATCAATGTCAAGCACTTAAACAAAAAGCAAAAAACTTATACCATTCATCAATCTTGTTATGTGTCTGCACTAATAGTACCTGCAATGTAAAGGGTAAGAAACTGATTTGGAGACAAAACCGTTTGTACAAAGCCATCCAAGACTTTATGAGCAGGTTTTTGAACCCACATCCAATCTTAGTACAGTACTGTATTTATTTATTTGTTTGTTTGTTTATTTATTTATTTATTTATTACACTTTAGTTCTACCATTTGTTCAAGGAACTCAGGGCATCGTACATGTACCTGCCTCATTTAATCCACACAACCCTGGAAATGTGGTTAGGGTGAGAAAAAGAGAAGGACCCAGTGTGGGTTGACTGAGTAGATTTGAAGCCACATGTCCCTGGTCCAATACTCTATACAGTACTGCATTGGCTCTCCTTGGATCAAACTGCAGCTCTGTTAACTAGGTTTCTGTCCATTTAAAAAATATGGTGTTCTTCTTGTTTAGTAGAAGTGTTAAGAATTAATTAATTTAGTAACCTGAATTTGTAATTGCACAAAGCAAACAAAGTGTTTCCATTGTACTATGAACAGTATAGTTAGGATAAGGTTACCAGATTTATTTCAATGAATCCGGGGACACAACAAACAAACAAACAAGCAAATATTTTTTTAAAAAAAGAGAGAGTAAAAAGGTTATTAAAAAACAAATAAGTAATATCTTCTCTTCTGTGGTCTCATCTGTTGAACGGCCTTCCTCTGGGTCCCGGCCTTTCTTGGAGCACTAGCCATGCTCCCCCCCCCTTGCACTGCAATCCCCTACAGGCTTACTCGGGATGGGAGTAACTGTTAGCAGAAACCCCCTCCTCCTCCTGCTGCCCTGCCTGCCTGTCTGGGCGTCTCCTGCTCAGGCATCGTCCTGCGGCCTCCCATCCACGCCATGGTGCCCCCAGGCAGCTGGTTCGGGGCAGTACCGGTGGCGAGCGAATGGGAAGAGGCACGCTTGGGCCAGATCAGCTTGTCTCCTGCTCGCCTCTCATCCGCGATGGCCAAAGACAAGCTGGCCAACAAGCTAAGCTGCCGCTTGCAAGTCGAGGAGCAAAATGGCGAAGCCGAGCAGCAGCTGCAGCTGCCCAAGCACCACCCGGAGGCCAAGCTGGAGCCCAAACCGATGGCCTTGGGCAGCGGTGCTGACAGTGAGCTGAGTACCAAGTTGCAGAAGTGCACCAAGCTTAATGAACCCGCATAACTCTCGCCCGGCGGCAGCATCCAGCACCATGTCTTCAGCCCCTACACCGAGTCCCCATATGATGTGTCTTGTGCGCAACACTTCATATGGGGGCTTCCAGCGAGGCAAAATGGTGGGCGCCATGGCAGCGGGCAGCTCCTGAAGCAGCCAGAGCCAACTGCGCTACCAGGCTGGCTCTGGGCTGCTGAGACTGCCACTGCCATATTTCCCGGGGACATTAGATGAAATCCAGGGACATTCCAGGAATGGAATTTGTCCGGGAAGAAATTTGCAAATCTGGGGACTGTCCCCGGGAAATGGAGACATCTGGTAACCCTAAGGTAGGACCATACCAGTGTAGGATTGCCTTCCAGTACCTTGAAATTGTAGTGAGTTATAAGAAACGTTTAAAAGGTTTATTTAACCCCAACAGTGATTAAATATTGTTGTGAACCATTTAAGAAGCCCCATGTGTGCAAACAGTATATGCTCTTTCTCCTGTTGTGAAAATGATGGGAAGGACTAAACTCATGAGTGTTATTTTTAAAATATTCAGATATAAATCTGAAAAAGTGCTATTGTTTAAGGAAGAATTGGGTTGCTCAAGAAGCAGATCTAGAAACAACACTTTCCATTTGCAAGAGTTCCAACACACACATTAAGCTCCTCAATAAATTATTACTTTTCCATTCATCTCAATGGCTACATAATAAAAGGAAGTAGATCCTCATAAACCTTTTTCACATATTAGAATGACTGGGGCAAACCCACATGTGCAATGGAATTTGTGCAAATCTGATTGTATATGTATTTGATTAATTGTGGGTGCAAATTTAAAAGGGGGGAATTAGAGCAATCATATGAATATATATTCAGTAGTAAGCTGCATGGAGCTTATTCCCAGATGTGCAGGACTACAGCCTAGCTCTTCCATTCTAAACACTTCTACTAGAGAATCGGTCCCACTGAATGTCATGAAACTTACTTCTGAATAAACATGCATGAGATTGCCCAGTTGGAATGAGAGCTGGCCCAAAAGAATATCAGCAATAATTACATACTCCTGGAGAGTAGTGACTAGTGGGGTGCCACAGGGTTCTGTCTTGGGCCCAGTCTTATTCAATATCTTTTTCAATGACTTGGATGATGGGCTTGAGGGCATCCTGAGCCAAGTTTGCAGACGACACCCAATTGGGAGGGGTGGCTAATACCCCAGAGGACAGGATCACACTTCAAAATGACCTTAACAGATTAGACAACTGGGCCAAAGCAAACAAGATGAATTTTAACAAGAATAAATGTAAAGTACTACACTTGGGCAAAAAATATGGAAGGCACAAATACAGGATGGGAGACACCTGGCTTGAGAGCAGTACATGTGAAAAGGATCTAGGAGCCTTGGTAGACCACAAACTTGACATGAGTCAACAGTGTGATGCAGCAGCTAAAAAAGCCAATGCAATTCTGGGCTGCATCAATAGGAGTATAGCATCTAGATCAAGGGAAGTAATAGTACCACTGTATTCTGCTCTGGTCAGACCTCACCTGGAATACTGTGTCCAGTTCTGTGTCCAATTCTGGGCACCACAGTTCAAGGAGGATACTGACAAGCTGGAACGTGTCCAGAAGAGGGCAACCAAAATGGTCAAAGGCCTGGAAACGATGCCTTATGAGGAACGGCTTAGGGAGCTGGGTATGTTTAGCCTGGAGAAGAGAAGGTTAAGGGGTGATATGATAGCCATGTTCAAATATATAAAAGGATGTCATATAGAGGAGGGTGAAAGGTTGTTTTCTGCTGCTCCAGAGAAGCGGACACGGAACAATGGATTCAAACTACAAGAAAGAAGATTCCACCTAAACATTAGGAAGAACTTCCTGACAGTAAGAGCTGTTCGACAGTGGAATTTGCTGCCAAGAAGTGTGGTGGAGTCTCCTTCTTTGGAGGTCTTTAAGCAGAGGTTAGACAGGCATATGTCAAGAATGCTTTGATGGTGTTTCCTGCTTGGCAGGGGGTTGGACTGGATGGCCCTTGTGGTCTCTTCCAACTCTGTGATTCTATGTATGCTATATCTGAAAGAGATCCAGCAATCATTTATTCATTTTCTCAACATAGAATGTTCTGCACTGTGAATTTTCAAGTACCTAGGAGTTAGTGTATTACAGATTTTTTTATTATTTAAAAAACCAGATAAACTAGATAGGTAATGATATGCTATTTCAAAAAGATGCCTTTCTTCCTCTATTCATTATAACTAGATGTTGGTAGTAACTTTTTTGAATGTGGGACAGCACTGCTGGGAGAAAGGAAGTGGCCTAAATATTTAGTCTGAGATCTGTCTAAGACAGAAAAAAAATGTTCTAGCTATTGACTGAAACAGAGTCAAAACAGAAGCTAGAAGACATTCTCTCCTAATACTGTAGACTTGATTCCAGCTTGTTTTGTTTCTGTGCAAGACAGGCTGCAATTCATTAGAGACGTACCCAGGCAGAGAATTATGAACGAATGGAGATACGTACAGGAGTATATGGAGAAAGAGAATCTAGAATGTAATTTAATGATGTGCTTAGAGTAAAGAAATTGCAAGAGGAGAATTCAGGTTAGTATGTAATTATTAGTTATGTATTGTGCTTAGTTGTAATTTAGAATTCAGCAATGGACAAATAATATATCTAGAGACGCGTGTCACAAATAATAGGAAGCAATTTTTATTCATTTATCTTTATTTTTCTTTATTTATTTTTTCTTCTTCTTTTTTGTTCTTTTTTCTTCTCTTCTCCTCTCCGTGCTTCAGAGTCTAGGCATTTTTATGTATAGGTTAGAAATAATTTTTCTTTTTCTTTTCTTTTTTACTTTTGAATTTTTAATGTACTTTGGCTTGTACTTGATTTGCATATGTGTTTTGTACTTTGGAAATCTTTTGAATAAAGTTTTTTGGAAAAAAAAAAAAGACAGGCTGCAATTCTACATGCACATACCTGGGAGTAAGTGCCACTGGGACTTCCGAGTGAGTAGACAACCCGAGGAACCTGTGGTGCACAAGCTACAAATTAATTTTCAGAGCAGGATGTAGAATCCTAGGTTCCTTTATCCAACTTACGTAGGAGCACATTTTACTGGCGGTGTATGTTTTTGTTCAGAATGTGGTATTCTGTTTTCACTTGGGAGTTTGTTTCTGTGAGCAAATGGAAAGAGTTTGAACTTAAGGGGAAACTTATGGTGTGATGGGGAAGTAAATGAAAGTTGAAATGGAATTATGTGTAATTCCAAGGAGTGCCTTGGAAAACAGCCAGTAAACATGTATAGGATTCCATTGTAAAAGTATGAGGGTCAAAATTAAATGTGGCTCCGTTTGTGGAATGCTCTCCCCAGGGAGGTTCATCTTCAGGCACCAGGCAAAAAAATGGACCTCTTCAACCAGGCCTTTGGCTGATTGGTATTCTATGGCCTTTAAAATGTGTTTGTGGAAGCGAGAAGTATTGTTTTAACTATTTATTTCGTGTTTCTATCCTGTATTTTTATCTTGTGAACCACCCTGAGATATTTGGATGAAGGGCAGCATATAGATCTAAAAATAAATAAATGATGAGTTAGGATGTAAGTTAGAAAAGTCCCAGCTTTTGGAACTATTGGAACCACCTCCCAATGAATCTTATTTGGGTCTCTCTCTTTTGGAAGAAACTGGTCAGATGGTTACAGGTTTTCCATGAGGACTAGGAACTATATTTCCTTTTTATGAAAATTAATATTTACAGGATGCTGCTCCAGTTGTTAAAGTCACATGTCCTTCTCTCCTGTGACATAACCAGAGTTATGCTGCTATCTGGAGTCTTTGTTTAGTCTCCCCAACTGTTACTCCCCAACTGTTACTGCCCAGCAGACTACAATCCTAAAACTACTTCTGGCCAACTTGTTTAGGAAGGGAGATGGGTCAATTGTTTCTCTCTGCATCTTGATTCATACAATTCACTACCATATTCAAGAAGGGAAGCCTAGATCACCAGGTGTGTTTTGTTTTATGAGGCAATACACTTGGGTGGAGCAGTGAAGTTGTCAAAAGTGTGAAGTGGGAGGTTAGAAAGTCCTAATAAGAGTAACCACCAAGTATGGCCGTTGTAAATATTGTTTAGATGTGTGTGAAACACTAAGCTTACAAAGTGATATTTCACATCTATGTACTGAGAGGTGGAAGGCAGGAAAGAGACAGAGAGATTCTCTCTGAGCCCTCAGATTCTTACTACCGTACTTGCTTCCATAGGGACCGGCATTAGTATGCACTATGCAAACAACCTCGATTGTGCAAACACTTGCCCAGTACAGCTTCTTCGCTACCAGTTATTTTGAGTGCACCTTTTGTCCTTGGCACATCCTCCCTCCCATCCCAAGAGTTTGAACTTGTCATGGAAACCTTAGAGGACCCACCAGTCAGGAAGCTAGCTACAGTAATGCCATGTGTATACCACTTCCCACAACAACAGTGGAAACGCAGAGCAAATGGGAGTGTGTAAACCAGCCTAGCAGTTCGAAAGCACATCAAAGTGCAAGTAGATAAATAGGTACCACTACAGCGGGAAGGTAAACGGAGTTTCTGTGTGCTGCTCTGGTTCACCAGAAATGGCTTTGTCATGTTGGCCACATGACCCGGAAGCTGTATGCCGGCTCCCTCGGCCAATAAAGCGAGATGAGCGCCGCAACCCGAGTCGGTCACGACTGGACCTGATGGTCAGGGGTCCCTTTACCTTTAAACAGGCTTATAGCCACATTTGCCCAGTGAAGTTATCAGATGATCCCAACACATATGCTGAAGAAAGCTAGCCCCGCCCCATGTGCAAAAGCCACGGCTTCATTCGACTTGTTTATACGTTCAGTCAGCATGTGAAGGGGATTTCCATGTGTACCCCTCCCACACTGCAAAGGTGCCCCCTGATTGGCCCAAGATTCCTCCTTATGTCGAAGAGCTCATTGCCTACTGAGCCCCTTCACAGGCTGGCTAAGCACAAGGACAACAAAGGGGCATGGCTGCTGTACACATGGGCAACGGTGGCACGAACTGAACCTTCCTACTGTCTCTAACAAGAACAGGAAACTCCCGATTCCAGCTAAACACAACTAAGTCGAGTGCCACCTAGTGACTAAATGTTATAATGACAATTTATCCTCCTTGTAGCATTACAGCTATCAGAGACCTGCTGCAGTAGCCTGAAGTCCCAATTCTTGCCAAAAACCTTGATTTTATTTGTGGGTGAGGGATGTATTTTTGAAAGCTAAAACTACCTCTAATTTTTGGCTGATAGATCAAACACCAGGGCCGGCTCTAGGTATAGTCCCAGTGGCGCGGGGCGCCAGGGGGCCATGCTGGCAGGCAGGGCACTGCGCAGCAAAGCCGTGCGGAAGCCATGCTGCGCGCTGCAAGGGCGGGGGGCGCCAGAGCGATCTCTGCGCCTCAGCACCAGGGCGCCCGACCTGCTCGAGACTGCCCTGTCAAACACCGTGAGATCTATGTCTCTCCTTCAGCTATGCATTTCTTTTGCTGTTTCTGCCTATCCTCATACACATACATGTGCAAGATACTATTCAGTGGGCACACCACCTAACTAAAGTAACCCGAGTACCTTGAGTAGCTTGGGAAGTTATGCATTCATGCAGCACAGAGTTAAACTATGAGACTCATTCCCAGTGGAGGCAGTGATGGCCACCAGCTTGCATGGCTTTAAAAGAATACTACTATATTGGACAAATTCATGGAGGATAAGGCTTTCACTGGCTACGAGGCATGGTAGCTATGCTCTGCAGCCACAGTCAGAGGTGGTAAAGCAGCATTACCAATTACCAGTTACTAATGCTTCAGAGTATCAGGTTCTAGGAACCACAGAAGGGGAGAATGCTCTTGTGCTCATGTTTTGCGGCTGATATCCCAGAGGTATGCATGGTCACTGTGAGAACAGGATGCTGGACTCAGGGACAGATCTATGAAACTAATGAAGCTTAAGCTTCAGGACCCTCAATCCCAGAGTGGCCCCAGAAGTGATTTTAGTCCTCATTGCTTAACATTTTTGGGACTAATACATCCACAATTTGTGTCGTACAATTCATACTGGGGTGTGTGGTTTTTTGGTTTGTTTTTACTGTATTTCAACAGTCCCAAAGTTAGAGAGTCAGTAGTGGTGATCTGCCAAGGAACAACCCTACTGATGAAGATAACAGTGGTTACCCAGACCTTGTTGTTGGTTGAGAAGTAACAGTTCAAACTTCAAGGCACCCAAAATGTAGATTCACTGCTGGCTGGAATAAATGGGCCACAGGACTAAAGGTTCTCCTCAAGTTCTCATGTTTGTTTGAAAGCCAGCCACACTCCATTCCACTCAGGTAATTATGTACAGTATTTGATCTGGGCCACAAAAGTTGGTCCTGATTTTTTATTTTGGTTTTATTTTGGTTTGGTCTTCAAATCCTTTGAGATATTTGCCCAATTTTACCTCCCAGCCTGACATCAGTCCCTCCAGCGATGATGTGTTTTGTAAGTTCTCAGGTGGATGTCTGGGTGGAGGGAGGGAGGGAACAGCTGTCATTTTAAATGTTAATTTCTGGGAAGAAACTGACTTAATGTTTGCTTCATTTTTTTAATAAAAAAAAATACATAATCGTTTCTTGTCGACTTTACAAGTGTGTTTAAGGGCGGGCGGCTGGGAAGAGAGCGCTGAGTAAGGAGCGCCAAGAGGCCGCCTCTAAAGACTTCCCTGCGTCAGGTTACAATCATTTCAAGTGAAGAGTTTTTGGTGGTTGAGGGTTTTGTCGTTTTTGTTTTATTGAAAGCTGCTCAGCAAACGAGCGTCCACCTCGAAGTTGCGATGCTCTAAAACTTTGCTCTAATTCACAAACATACATCCTTGCCTTAAGTCTTCTCCTGCCCCCCCCCCCCTGCATTTTATTAAAATGCGAACCACCGAATTTTTAGGCGTAGAAAGGGGAAGAAAGCAATTGTCTGCTCCCTCCTATTCATTAGCTGCTCACACAGCATATGGGTCTATTCTTCTTTTTAAGGCAAAACCCACCAAGTCTGGCCTCCCCCCCTCCCCCTCGTGTCCTGGAGGAGAAGTTAGAGGAGGAGCGAGGCGGGAGGGAGGGCGGAGAGAGAGAAACCGTATCGGACGGCCTCCGCCTCCTCCTGCGCTTGGAAGCGGGGAGTGATGTTGGGCGACGGTCCCTGACGCAGGGAAAACTTAGGCGTCGGTTTCAAGGCTCCTCCCTTCTGGTGAAAGGCAGACTGCGGGGCGCCTGGAAACCGGTTCGAGGGAGAGAGGGCTTGAGGGATTGCCACAAATGGTCAGGCGGCAGCGGTGGCGGAGAAAGAAGAAGAAAAGGCGGCGGTAGCAGAAGCAGCAAGAGCTGGAGCTGGAGCTGGCGCGCTCTGCCTGGCAGGCGAAAGAGAGAGCAGAGCGCGCTGGCGGCGCGGCGGAGGGACGTGCTCGCGGGGTGGCCCTCGCCTTCCTCCTCTTCCTTGCAGCCTCCCCTGCAGGAGGCTCAAGTTTGACCTGGCAGGAGTGGAGGTGAAAGGCGGCGGCAGAAGCAGCAGGAGGGACCTGGAGAGGGAGGCGGCGGCGGCAGAGAAGGCGGCGGCGGGAGCAGGAGCCAGAGGACCCGGCGAAGTATGGCAGAGAAGTGGACTCGGCAAGTTTGCAGCGGGGCCGAGGCGGAGAGGGGCAGCCGGGCCGGCGCTCTCTCCCCGCGGCCGCTCTTGCTGCTACTGCTGCTGTGCACTGAGGCGCCGGTGCTTCCCGCTCTGGGGCAGCAGCAGCAGTACAACGGCGAGCGGGGCATCTCGGTGCCGGACCACGGCTACTGCCAGCCCATCACCATCCCCCTGTGCACGGACATCGCGTACAACCAGACCATCATGCCCAACTTGCTGGGCCACACCAACCAGGAGGACGCGGGCCTGGAGGTGCACCAGTTCTACCCGCTCGTCAAGGTGCAGTGCTCGGCCGAGCTCAAGTTCTTCTTGTGCTCCATGTACGCGCCCGTGTGCACCGTGCTGGAGCAGGCGCTGCCGCCCTGCCGCTCCTTGTGCGAGCGGGCGCGCCAGGGCTGCGAGGCGCTTATGAACAAGTTCGGCTTCCAGTGGCCCGACACGCTGCGCTGCGAGAAGTTCCCCGTGCACGGCGCCGAAGAGCTCTGCGTGGGCCAAAACACCTCCGAGCGCGGCACGCCCACGCCCTCGCTGGGACCCGAGTTCTGGACCAGCAACCCGCAGCTGCGGCCCGGCGGCGGCGTGGCAGGAGGCGGCGGGGGCGGAGGGAGCCACCTGGCGGAGCGGGCGGGCAGGTTCACCTGCCCCCGGGTGCTCAAGGTGCCCTCCTACCTCAACTACCGCTTCCTGGGCGAGAAGGATTGCGGGGCGCCCTGCGAGTCCGGGCGCCCCTACGGGCTCATGTACTTCGGGCAGGAGGAGCTGCGCTTCTCCCGCACCTGGATTGGCATCTGGTCGGTGCTGTGCTGCGCCTCCACCCTCTTCACTGTGCTGACCTACCTGGTGGACATGAAGCGCTTCAGCTACCCAGAGAGACCCATCATCTTCCTCTCAGGCTGCTACACAGCGGTGGCGGTGGCCTACATCGCAGGGTTCCTGCTGGAGGAGAAGGTGGTGTGCAACGAGCGCTTCTCTGACGATGGCTCACGGACGGTGGTGCAAGGCACGAAGCGGGAAGGGTGCACCATCCTCTTCATGATGCTTTACTTCTTTGGCATGGCCAGCTCCATCTGGTGGGTGATCCTCTCCCTCACCTGGTTCCTGGCGGCTGGCATGAAGTGGGGCCACGAAGCCATCGAGGCCAACTCTCAGTACTTCCACCTGGCTGCTTGGGCTGTGCCCGCTATCAAAACCATCACCATCTTGGCTCTGGGGCAGGTGGATGGGGATGTGCTCAGTGGCGTCTGCTTTGTGGGCATCAACAATGTGGATGCCCTGCGGGGCTTTGTGCTGGCTCCTTTGTTTGTTTACTTGTTCATTGGCACTTCTTTCCTCCTGGCTGGATTTGTCTCCCTTTTCAGAATTCGGACCATCATGAAACACGATGGTACCAAGACAGAGAAGCTGGAAAAGCTGATGGTTAGGATAGGGATCTTCAGCGTCCTGTACACAGTGCCTGCCACCATAGTCATTGCCTGCTATTTTTACGAGCAAGCATTTAGGGAACAGTGGGAAAGGAGTTGGTTTGCTCAAAGCTGCAAGAGCTATGCCATCCCTTGCCCCAGTAACCACCACCATCCGCCCATGAGTCCTGACTTCACCGTCTTTATGATCAAGTATCTCATGACTTTAATTGTAGGCATCACTTCTGGCTTTTGGATCTGGTCTGGGAAAACACTCAATTCCTGGAGGAAGTTCTATAGCAGACTCACCAACAGTAAGCAAGGGGAAACTACAGTGTGAAGCTCCCACACCAACCAGAGATAGCTGGCAAAGGAACTTGCTCTCTGCTCACAGTCCCAGCCAGAAAGTAAAGGAGAGAAAGTGGTCACATAGGTGCTGTCCAAAGTCTTATGACTTTTCTCTCCAGCCCACAGGGGACTGGATGTAAAGAGGCTGGTGCTGGTGGAGAAACAGACCTTATTCCTCTTGCCTCCTGCCTTCTACTGGACTAAATTTTACTGTAAAGTTGGGGATATGCATCTGAGGTTGTAAATAGCCTCTGTAAGATTTTGTAAGTATATTTGTATTTAAATTGCAAAGTTCTCACTTTTGTAATTATTTAGAAATTTTTTAACCAGTTTGCAGCCTTTCCTCTCTCTCTCTCTCTCTCTCTCTCTCTCTCTCTCTCTCTCTCTCTCTCTCTCTCTGAAGAAAGGAGAAAGAAAACCAATGTTCTTAATTTTATTTGCAAAGTTGATGTCATAGGAACCAAAATGAGCCCAATAGCTTTCCTTTTCTCACCTCCCACCCCACACGTCATGGTAATAGTTGCATGTCAAGCTGCTTAGGTCCAGGATTAAGGATAACCGATTCATAATTTGACATACCGTATGTTATAAGTTGCCCCACTGATATGGTACCAGTACAATGAATGGTTTCAGGAAAATTATCTGAGTAGGCTGCACAGCTGACTTGATCTGTGCTGCAAGACAAATACAGACAGGGAGTGGAAAAGCCTTAACTCCCATCTCTGCTCAGCATGACCTGAAGGAATAAAGGAGCAAGCGGTTTTACCTGTTCCACCCCACCTGGGGAGGAGTATGGGAAAGGGAATTACATGTTATTATTACCCAACTGTATTGCCTAGCCCTTGCCTAAGAAAACTTTCTCTCCACCACCAAACTCTTGGTGAGAAAGTTTCCTAAGCTCTGCCTAAAGGTGTGACCTGTTTTTAAGAAGTATGAAATTGAAAGGTTGGGAGTGATATTTTCTCACCAGCTGCTCCTTTACACACATCTGACCATTTTAAAGAACTGTTAACTTTTCTCTTAACTTTGTTAATATATTGAATGGGCAGCCTGCCTTTTAAGCCTGTAAGAGGCAGCTTCTACTTTCTATGGAAATACGGCCATTGGTTGTAATTGTTAATCTGTAGTGAGGACAAGGTGGTGCATTTTGATTGTGATTTTGACACTCCATTTCTTAATAGCCTGCTCTTTTGATAGCTTTTTTTTTGTTTTTCTGTTTAATGAGTTTGCTGGGAGAGAGCCATCAGGAAAAGCGCTGTTGAGCTGATTTTTACAAACCTACTCAGTATGACCAAGAAGAAAGGGGGGACATAAACCCAATAAAAGATCTCTGCAGCTTGGATTATTCAGATTTTCACAGCATTTATAACACTGACATTTCATTTCTGCATATCTTCATAACTGGTGGGTTTTAATTCCTTCTTGTTAGTAGGTGAATGAAAGGCATGGTGATTTATGCGGCCAAGAAAAATAGATTTCAGTTGAATGATAGGGTGTGAGACCCCAAAGAATCTACAAGCCTGATGTTTCAATATAGTAATTTATATGTAAAGCTAAAAGAGCCTGTGTATGATTGGTCTGTGTTCTCTCTGAACTGTTATGGCTCATATTTCCTTAACAGGCTTATACAAGATGTGTCAATTTTAACTGGCAAACACCTTTTAATATTTAATCCTTTGTATAGCAGCAGACTTGCTGCTCTTCCGATTGTACTGTTTCAAACTTCTTTTTATATAAGCACCTGTCATAAATATTATCCATGACTTAACCTTACCCTAAAATGCATAGCTATGTGAATTTGGCATGCATTTCTTTCTGTTCACTATTGCAAGATCAACTATATTTATAGAGGAATAGAAGTTTATATATAAATATATATAAAATACATATTTTTAATTTCTTTGAAATAAATTGAAGTTTTGTACAAAATTATCTTGTCCTTTTAACATTCTTCATAGAAATTTAAAACACTCATCCTGTACTGTTTTAAAACTAAAGCTGTACGTGCTCCCCCCCCAATCAAGCAAAACAGGCTACATTGTATACCTCTTTTTCTTTAATTTAAACCAGTCTTTAAATGTACATAAAACAGAAAGAACTACGGTACCTTTCCAACTCTATAATTCTATAATATGTTCTGTGTACAATTAATGAGGAGTAGAGCTGATGGTGTAAAACCTGTTTCTTCTGTCACAGAAGATAAAAAGCTTATAAGTGTTTATTTCTTTAAAATACCAATTTGGTGCTCTTTTGTGGCATGCTTGCTCCTTTAACACCAATATATGAAAAATTTCACACTGCTCAAATTGCTTTTAGAATTTATGTTCACAGAATATCAACTTTAGGCAATGCATTTAGAATGCTTAAGTTGGATATAAGGGTGAAGTGCCTATTTCTTTTCTTTGTAGGGGAGATCCTCTTTCACAGTGGTTCATCAGTGATCAAAATATTTTGATCAAAATAAATATTTTAGTCTAATGAAATTGCATTTTAAATAGCATTTACCGGCTTTAGGAAATGTTATATATACCCAATAGAACTAAAAGAAAACCAAGTAAATGACAAAGTACTGTATGTGATAACACAATGGTACAGAAACTTATAGAATATATATCAGGATGTCACAGAAACTTTAAAAACAGAATATAGATAATTTTGCAGCAATTTAAGAGAATAGAAATGCAAACAGTTAAAAAATACCTTAAACATTTTAGCTCAAATTATGTAAGCAACCACACTTAATTTCATTTGATATGTAGTTGTGTTCTAATCAGACCAATTTTATAGTTCTGAATACATTAGGTGTTTTTAATTGAACAGTCATATTGAGTCTAAATGCATATATGATGCATGGAATGAGAGAAGGCCGGGTCCATTTACTCTAAAAGGAATGACTATTGAGGTGTCTGGACCTTAAACTTCATTATCATTGAGTGACTTTCCAGTAAATGGTATTTGCTCAGTTTTTATTCTCTTTTGCATATTTGTGTACATGTTTTTCATGTACATCATGCCCCTCTCACGGCCTTGTTGAAATAAAGACACGAGGCTTTCTTTCTATAACAATCCTAGGACTGAAAACAACCCCTATCTGCTTCCTTTAACACAACAGTAGCATAACCTGATTTTTTACATAATCAATGTACTTCATACTAAATAAAGCTCAGTTGAGTCTCTGCTTTTGTTGCCCCTCTACTGACAGCCATATTACAGCAGCCTAGGCATGGTGGGATTGGCCACTGAGCCATAACATAACTGCTCCATTTCTTCATCCTGCTTGCAGCACATAAGCTACTTCACTGTTATGTCTTACGCTACACAGATTTGAATTTGTCACTATCCAAACAGTTTCAAACTTTCCAGTTACCATTTGATTTTCAAGTGAAACACATGTTGAAACATTTCCATACCAGTTTATCACTGACCCTTCCCATGCCAACGGTTATGCGTTTTGATATTTGAATATGCTTACAAAAAGAGCTGATATTTTCAAATAAAGGAAGGCCACAATCCATGTAGTGCAGCATCCATTTATTTCACTTAACATTCACCCACTTCACCAACCTGATGCTCTCCAGATGTTTTGGACTGCAACTCACATCAGCCCTAGTCAACCCTTGCACTGATGGGAGCTGTAGTCCAAAACATCTCGAGTGCACTAGGTCTGTCCTGTGCCTTGCTGCTGCCGACAATAAAATAGTGGCATAAGCACATGAGATGAGCTTGCTGAATCAGGCCAATGATCCATCTAGTCCAGTTCTCCCAGTGGCTGGCCAAATGCCTGTGGGAAACCTGCAAGTTGGACATGAATGCAACAGCACTCTGCCCACCTGCAATTCCCAGTTACACGTATTCAGAGTCATAATGCCTCTTGACAGTGAAGGTAGAACATAGCCATCTGATAGGCATGATTCTATTTTCCCAGAAAGCTTCATTATCTTCAAGGGAATGTTCAAAACAAGCATGCCAATTCCAGGGTGATAATGCTATAGACTTTCACCCCTGCATTGAAGTGGGGGTTTCTTCTGAGTAAAGCTGCACAAACCAAGTTTCACACAAAAAACAACACTATTGTCAGTGCAATCCTAAGCATGCTTACTCTGAAAGAAGCCTTATTGAACTCAATTCTGTTCAGAGAGCAATGTGGACAGATTGGGCCCCTATGCACTTCTAGAGATTGGAGCAATATTAAGGGCAGGAAAGAATCAGATCCTGTTGGCCCGAGTGCCATGTGAGGATAGAGCAAAAGGCCTACGTTCTTACCACAAGTACAAGTGACATTAAAAAATATGGTGAAATAACAGGCTGCAATTCTATATCCACTTGAGAGTAAACTCCATTGCCTCCGGCGTGACTTGCTTCTATGCAGACATGACAGGACTACCCTGCTAATTACTCTATAGCACCACATCACAGTTCCTAACTCTACTATCTCCACTGGACCACTAAAGGCACCACAACTGATGAATAACACCTATTGATTGCACTAAGGCAGGCATCCCCAAGCTTCGGCCCTCCAAATGTTTTGGACTACAATTCCCATCTTCCCCGACCACTGGTCCTGTTAGCTAGGGATCATGGGAGTTGTAGGCCAAAACATCTGGAGGGCCGCAGTTTGGGGATGCCTGCACTAAGGAGCAATATCTGACAGGGGTGCCCACTTGAACAAAGTATTGGGAAGGCCCAGGTAAAAGCCCCACCCCACATAATTGATCATGTGATATGGCACACGAACACCATTTGAATGGCAATGCCCATCAACTTTGGGAGGCCCCAGCCCCCTCAAATATTTTATGGGGGAGCTGAAGGGACCTCGGCTCCTAGGAGTTGGCTCCTGTGCTATCTGAACACGCTAAGTATCAACTTAGCATGCTTGGTTTGCCTTCTAAATTAAGGGACAATTCAAATATGATGGTCACTACATGGAGGTTGGAGGCACACTTATCCATGTAGCCACACACAATATTTTACAAGTTATGATCCATGTACTGATCAAAACCTGTGTAATTATATTATGCATAGCCACAGTGGGATCCTCCATGCAAAGGTATGCAGGCTCAATGCTTGTTAATATGGGCAGGTTGTACAGTAGTAATACATAGGTAAATACTTGGTTGCTGTTGAAATTAAATCAAGTATTCCAAGAAGCATGGATAAGTTGATACATATGCTTTAGATTGCTGCTGTTTTGCTCTTTCCTTGTAATTCTCGAAGAGAAATTTAGACTGAGATGTACAAGCTTCAGATATACAAATCTGTACATCTGCATGGGGGATGTCCAAAAAGCTGAAGCACAAAGCTTCTATATGCAACTTCATGGTTGTCTTTACTGTGTTATAAGAGAATGACGACTGTGGCCTTGTTCGCACGTCATGACAAACCACAGTTAATGGTCATAAAATATAGTAAATAGTTTACCGTGAAGGGGGCATTTTTCATTGTCTCCTTCCTGCTAGCATGCAGAGGAAGCAAACTACAATCCCTGGCTTAGCATTACATGAAACCCCCAAGATTGTGGCTTTGTTACACTGCCAAAAAAACATTGTCTTGTTTGTCAGGAATGAAATAAACCATGATCCCTGGTTCAGATGCAACATTAAGCCAGGGACTGCCATTTGCTTCTTCAGCAGTGGACTTTGGTATTATGGCGCCCTGTGCGAGGTCAAATTTGGCGCGCACCCCTCATCCTTGCACCGTGTTCCCAAAGCTGGGCAAGGAAGCATCGGGTTTGGGGAAGAAGGCATGAGGGCTCTGGCAGAGTCCAAGAGCCATCCCACCATTTCCCCAAAGCTGGGAAAGTGCTGCCTGGGCTTTGGGAAGGAGGCTGGAGGACTCCAGGACCTTGTCAAGAGTCTTGTGACTCCTTCTCAAAGTCCACCACTTTGCTTTCTGGGCTTTGAGAAGGCGACACCCAGTGTATGTTCACTGCTTGGACAGCCCAAAATCCACCTCTGGTTTCTACTACTGTGTACTAGGAGGGGGAGTGAAGCAGAGCAGAAAGGTGTGGTCATGGTTAACCATGGTTTACTGTGACGCGCAGGTAAGGCAATGGAATGCACAGTGACCTGTAGCTCTTTGTTTTTGTTTAAACTCCAGCATCTACAAGGGCCTAGCTGAGGTTCCTTGCACTGTAGGAAAGTGTCACTGTTTTTCTAAAATGAAGGCTACATTTAATAAAATGCATCCAGTGTGCAAAGTATGTGGGACTTCAAGATTCTCATAGTTCATTTCAGGAAAGAATATCTTCTACCTGATGGCCTTACTTTTACAATCTTAGAAACATGTAACCTGGGGAGTTCAAATGCTCACTCAGCCATGAAGTTGAATGGGTGACTTAGTGCCAGTCACTAACTCTCAGCCTAACCTGACTCACAGGGTTGTTGTGAGGGTAAAATATGGCGGGGAGAACCAAGTTCACCACTTTGACACCCCTGGAGGAAAATGTGGCAATCAATCTGGCTTGTTACCCCTGTGAGCTTTCATAGCCTTGTAAAAGGTTAATCAGCTCACCTGATTGAAGTACTGGCTGACTATGCAATGATCTGTGTAAGGAAAAAGCAAAATGTCTTTCACACCTCACAGAGAATAAGATATTTCATTCCAGTGTTCAGAGTACAGAAAATGTGATCATGTTAATTATGGCACATGATTTAAAAGACTGACAGGATGCAGTTTGAGACAAAATAATACCAGTGCTTCTAGGATGCTGTCATTGTCCATTAAAATTAATCAAAACATTGGCATGAGCGTCAGTTTGATACTAGAGCCTGTTCTCAAACACTTTTATATGGAATTACTCCCAAAGGAAGTGTGCTTAGGATTTGGGGCTTTACACTCACAGCTACCTTTGGTGTTGCTCATTCTATGACTTTGGCTCCTATTGAATTGGTACACGATAATTTTCCATCAAAAAGGTTGCAGGTTCAATCCCCGTAAGGAACAGCTGCATATTCATGCATTGCAATTGGATGGACTAGATCAGGCATAGGCAACCTTGGCTCTCCAGATGTTTTGGAACTACAACTCCCATGATCCCTAGCTAACAGGGCTAGTGGTCAGGGATCATGGGAGTTGTAGTTCCAAAACATCTGGAGAGCCAAGGTTGCCTATGCCTGGACTAGATGATCCTCAGGGTCCATTGCAAATCTACAGTTCTATGATTATAGTAATACTGGCAAAGTTCTAGGACCGCCAGGTTGCAAATGGCACATAGCCTTGTTTCAATCCTGTTGACTTCAGTGGGATTTAAACAGCCTAACTATATGCAGGGTGATAACCTCTGTTTCTTTGGAAGATGTACAAAAACCTTGCAGCATACTTTTAATACTAAGCCATAACACAACAATTCACAAATTAAAAACAAACAGATTTTCATTTTAATATTTTTTTTATTGCTCTCAAAGCAACATCTTGAACTAGGAAAAAAGTTGTCTGTAGCTTGAAACTGTGTTACCCAATTACAGCAGTCATTCTAATTTGATTCATTTTTACCACTACCCCATATTTATTTGGGATTAATGTAGCAGCCACTGTCATCCTTGGAGGGGGGACCTTTATGCCATAATATGTGCTTGCAAAGAAAGATACTAGCTTAAACCATAAAAAGTAATTTGATCTGTTTCAAAGACATAAATTATCTGTGAGCGAATAAACAACAACAAAAAACCACCCCTATTTTATGAAGAACAACAAGAAAAAAGATGCTTCATGGTAGGTGGCCTAAACGTGGTTATTCACAGCAATTTTCTCCAGTGCAATTGCTCTAAGCAGTAGAATTAAAATTAATATTGTAACAAAGAGCTACAGTACTGTGTTGGTAGCAATTCTGTCCAATTGCTATAAAAACAAATGAAAAGAGCAACCCTCACTCCAGGAACTTTCTGTTCATTTCAATAGGCTTCTGTGGAAGAATCATAGGATTTTATCCAGTATTAGTCCCACCCAGAGTTGAACTATTGGAAATAATGGACATGACTAACTTAGGCCCAGTCATTTCAATGGGTCTCCTCTGAGTATAGCTTGGTTGGATGCAATCTACAGTCACAGTTGGAAGGGATCATCCCATCCAACCTAATGCTCAATGCTGTATCTGCAGTACAGGATACAACTACAGCATCCTTGATAGGTGGGATGCCAAGCTTCTGTGTACAGTAAATACCTCCAGCAAAGGAGAGCCCACCACATCCTGAGATAGCTTGCTCCACTGTCTTTCTGTTAAGGATTTCCTCCTATAGTTTTGCTGAACTTTCCCTTCCCTGCAATTTTGACCCACAGATTTAAAGCCAGTGTGGTGAGTGGTTAGAGTGTTGGACTAGGACTTGAGAGACCAGGTTTCAAATCCCTGCTCACCCATGAAGTTTGCTGGGTGACCTTGGGCCAGTCACTGTCTCTCAGGGCTGTTGTAGGGATTACCTATGGAGTGAGAGAACCGTGAGCTCCTTGGGAGAAAAAGTGGAATTGGAAATTGCAGAATGCGCAAAAAGTACAATTTCCTACAAAAGAGATGCACAACTTTAGATTCCTGAGTATGCTAAAGCGATCCGATCACTCATTCCCTCACTCACTCATCGTCTAGCCCTCTGAGCCCTCTGGAGCAACAAGAAAAAATCTGCTCTATCACTTGTGTGACAGCCCTTCAGATATTCCAGGACCGTTTTATGTCTCCCCTTAATGTTCTCCTCTTTCCACTTAACAAACTTTGCTCTTTCAACCATTTCTATTAAGACTTGGCTTCTAGGCCCTCACCAACGGGCTCACCTTCCTCTAAACATGCTCAAGGTTGCCAATGTCCTTCTCATAAAGTGGCATCCAGGACTGGACTTAGTACTCCAGCTGCAGCCTCAACTAGTGCAGAATAAAGCGGAAGTGTTTTTATTTCATTATATTATTTAACAAAAATTATAATACTGCTTAATTGCAGTGAAACCTTCAAGTGGTTTACAATATAATATTCAAATAATCAAAAGCATTTGAAAACATTTAAAAATAATTAAAATGAACATCAAAAGAGATTAAAGCACATCTACATGTCTGGATAGGCTTGCCTAAGCAAAAATGATCTAAGCAGGTGCCAGAAATAAAGTGCAGCACAGTTACAGAAAAGGCACCTGCCTGTTGTCAATAAGCAGCGTGTTCCGAGTGTAAATGCTACCACATTAAAATATCAGCCTGCAGCCTGCAGACTGTCTCGCCAGAGTTGCTCTAGTTATCTCTCGCTTGGACTACTGCAATGTGCTCTACGTGGGGCTACCTTTGAAGGTGACCTGGAAACGACAACTAATCCAGAATGTGGCAGCTAGACTGGTGACTGGGAGTGGCCACCAAGACCACATAACACAGGTCTTGAAAAACCTACATTGGCTTCCAGTACGTTTCCGAGCACAATTCCAAGTGTTGGTGCTGCCCTTTAAAGCCCTAAACGGCCTCAGTCCAGTATACCTGAAGGAGCGTCTCCACCCCCATCGTTCTGCCCGGACACTGAGATCCAGCGCCGAGGGCCTTCTGGCGGTTCCCTCGTTGCGAGAAGCCAAGTTACAGGGAACCAGGCAGAGGGCCTTCTCGGTAGTGGCGCCCGCCCTGTGGAACACCCTCCCATCAGATGTCAAAGAGAAAAACAACTACCAGATTTTTAGAAGACATAATAATAGTAATATTTATTACAACTGCAGGATAAGTATTGAATGTCACCTGTAACTGTGCCAGCTTCCTGTGACCTGGATTTTAAACATCTACCATGTTCTGCCTTAGTTATCTCTCTTCTAAAATTAAAAATAAAATGTTTAAACCTTTTTCATAGGCTCTAGGGATCAATAGATTAGATCATTTTTAACTGCTGCCTTCTGTACCCCCCCCCAAAGGTATGAAATAATTTTTGAGATGATGTGGCCAGAATTGTGTATATAGTATTCGAATGGTGGTGACACCATGATTTTTTCATATGTACTTTTTTTTATACTGGCAGGGTTATTTCCACTCTTTCTCCCAATAACCTGTAAGCATGGAACATGGCCTTTTACTACTACCAGTTGACATTTTCACTGTGCTCTCTGCTGTAACCCCTAAATCTCTTTCCTGATTAGTTGCTGCCAGTTCAGATCCCATCTATCTATATATGATGCTTGAAATCTTTTTTCGTGCTTTGCTTTACACTTATTTACACAGAACCTCATTTGCCTTAATTAAAACAACAACAACTTCAAGAGATCCTCTTTGGAGTTCTGTGCAGCCTTGAATAGCTTTGTGTCATCTGCAGGCTTGGCTACCTCACTAATTGTTGGTGACACTGGATAATTTTTGAACCAATTTAACAGTCCTAGTCCCAATGCAGATTATTTTATGATCCTCAAAAAAGCATATTATTATGGTAACGTGCTTTGCCCATGAACATCTCAATTTTGGGGGGAGGGGGGAAGCAATAGGAGCTATGCTACATTAAGCACACATGCAAACCTGCCCTCTAGGAACATAGTCCTTGGAGTGCCGCATTCACTTGCCAGCATACACAATCCTCCTATACACAGCTGATCTTGAGTTAATGCTAATCAGTACACTGTAAGCAAAGAGAGAGATTATCCAGTTGCTCAGAGTCAAATAGTGCTAAGTATTGCTGATAAAGCAGCTCTTTATGGAATGATTTAAGATTAGAAATGGGGTGGGGGAGAGCCATCGATAACATTTTCTCCCTGGAAAACTGGAGTGTAATCAACCAGCATGTAAATGCTACTATAGTAACCAGACAAATGAGGTTCTTTTTCAAGGTGAAACTGAACTGAGTCTCCAAGTCCTACAAAACATTACATAATATCCTTAAATATGTTATTTTGGGTGTGATCTTGTCCCAGAATGATGCTGCCTGGGAACTTTAAGATTTGGGGAAAAGCCTAGCTGTGCTGGAGGGATGCCTCATATTGATATGCAGGCAAAACACTCCCGATATACTTGCCAAAGCTCTAACACTCTTGCTCTCAACAGTAAGCAGCTGTGTCCCCTGCACAGGGGAGGCACCCATCATTTCCACATCGGAGGCGAAGTCTTGGTGGGCAAAGGCCAGGCACATCACTCCAACCACCATTAGCCAAATGCTCATGAGCTCTTATGCCATCCAGAATTGCAGCCCGGATGCACAAAGCAGAGCAAACAAGGCACCATCTACAACCACAGTACTTAGCTACAACTGCCACCAAGAAGGAGGAGGAAGCATACTCACTGGCACTTCTTTTTCTCCCTCACCATCCCAGCAGGCTCGCGTATACCTGCAAGCTTCATGACCAGCCCAAGAAAACTTGATGCCAAAAGAAAACACCATGTGGATATATTTTTGCATCAACCAATCCACTTATGTGGAAGTAGTTGTAGCCACTCACATGGTTTATAACCTTTAAAGCTGCCTCAATCATGCAATTGGTCACAGCTGGTACAACAGCCAGGCAAAACTTAGGAACAAATGAGCTGCAATGCCATTCAGGCCATTAGCAATTGCATGGATAGCTACGTATGTAACAGTAAATCACTGGGGTGGGACGTATCAGGATCCTGCCATGGAAATAAGGGGGCCTCACCTCTCTGCTGTGGTTTGGATTGGGGGTGCTCTACCTGCTCTTTGCATTGGGCATTTTTTTTAAAAAAAAAATCTCATTGTCATAGAGTGTAGGGAAGCTCAGGGTTAAATGGTAGAAAATGGATAAAATATTTAAGATGACCCCCTGTTGCACCTCAATAACTTAGTGGCCTTTCCTGCATCCATTCCTCACCCTTCCTAAATGAGCAACCAAGGTTGACCTTTGCAAACTTTGTTTCATCCCTGCCAACATCTGGATGCAGTGTAGGGCACTGTGCCAATTTCACAAGCAAAGACTAACAAAGGCTGGGTCTTGGGCCTTACTGTAGGTTCCTAATGCTCTGTATCAAGTAGGTGGTGGTTGCTAACTATGGTATCCATTGGACTATTCAGTTCTGGGTTTAACACCATCATCAAAGCTGGGGCATTTGGGTGTCTAGGTAAGCTGTTCATTTTAGTGACTTCCCTGGGAGTGTGCCTGGGTACAGAGAATGGTAAGGACTCTCTTAAGGATACGTCATACTCCTATTTACTCATTCATTCTGTAGTTCAGGGGTAGGAAACTTGTGACCCTCCAGATATTGGACCATAGCTCCCATCAGCCCCAGCCAATGGGAATGATGGGAGTTGTAGTACAGTATAGCAATTTCTGGAGGCTCAAGTAGTTTCCCATTCCACTAAAAAACACAGGGGGGGGGGGAGGGAGTCCAATGTAATTCTTATCAGGCTTGTCTCTTTCTAAATTGTTCTTGGCAAATTATCCTTTTCTACATGGAAACGAATCCATGTCGAAAAAGGCATAAAACACGCACTTTGGCTTTCCCCTCTCTTGTTCTTTGGTGATGATGTTTTTTAGTATTCTTAACACACTATTATTTGTCAAGCTGCTTGCAAGATCCTGGAAAATCTCCAAAATGTATGTTGAGCCAGGCGATAATAGCATAGTTTTGGCACATACACTTACAAAGGTCTGTCATCATGGCAGAATCCCCCCCAAATATTTAACATGTTGATTTCCCAGAATTCGTGATTAGCAGATGGGTCCAGAGGAACAAAGCAAACATTACTCTTCCTATGAAATGCAGAGGGGTGTGTGTATGTGAAGATTTAAAACCCTCTTAGATAATTCACCAAATCTCCTTCATTTCACAGTGACCATATAGTCCCCCCCATGTTTGAAAAGGTTGTGTGAATGTGACCACCCATACTTAGCTTATGTCTTGAATTCCGAAGCTAACCTGTCAGATCTATTTTTAAAAGAAGCCACGTTTGTGCCTCTACAACTCCCTAACGACTGGTGTGAGTGTAAATATCCTTCCATCATATGCTGCAAAGCCGTTATTAAAATACATCTGAATACTCTTTCAAAGCTGTTTCCCCCCACCCCTCTACAGCAGTTCTGTAAATAGCCTTTCTCTGAAGTGTTAGCATTTTATTGAAGTCGAGCTTGTATTGCTAAGGGGGATGAGAGGAGGTGCTTCTTGGGATATTAATTTTGTTGCAGTATTTTGGGTTTATTTATCATCCTGTTTATATGTCACACTTTTAGTTTATGGTTATGTTTTGCTTATTGGAACTGCCCAGAGCCCTGGAGTTAGGCAGGTGCTGGACTGGTGGGCAAGAATTAATAAGGACAGAACAACACGTAGAAGGAATCTTTTACAGTAATTCCCGTCTAAGCTATGGCTGCATACACATCACACAGAGATTTCTAGAAGTGGAACTATTTCTCGGTGTGATTAATCAGTCTCTTCAGTGCTTAAAAACAGCAACACCCAAATTTCAGATTAACCGAAAAGGAAATAATGTAATTTCCATTTACCTCACATCTCATCAAATGCTGACACCATCCATTGCTATCTTTTTCAAATGAATGTATCAGAGGTTGATTGAACAGCCATACTTTGTTGGTGCTGCAAAGCAGTTGCACTGTTAACATGCACCAAACACGTACCCTACAACATTCCTCCAATGAAAATAGAGACATCCTATTCCATAACGATAATTTTACTATTTAAACCTCACACATCTTACTGTGTTGCCCCAGCCACTCTGAGCAGCTTCCAATCAATATATAAAAACATAAGGAAACATTAAACAGTTTTTTTTTAAAAAAAACAACAACTTCCCTATACAGGATTGCCTTCAGACAGCTCAGGGGTCAGATAACTCCATACCCTCCAACATTTCTCCACTGAAAATAGGGACAACCTAAGAAAAAGTGGGACATTCTGGGATCAAAACTAGGTCCCCCAAAAGTGGGACATTCTGGGATCAAAACCTCTAAACCAGGAGTGTCCTTGGAAAATAGGGACACTTGGAGGGTCTGCAAACATATAATCAAAAATAGGCACCCTTTTCCTCCAGGTGCTCTTCTCTGTGAGAGTTGGTTCCTCTGATGCTGGGAGAGGAGTGACCCATAGCTGTCAAGTTTTCCCTTTTCTTGTGAGGAAGCCTATTCAGCATAAGGGAATTTCCCTTTTAAAAAGGGAGAACTTGACAGCTATGGGCCATGCTGGGAGTGCCTTCTTCATGCCCCCTCAAAAATCTGTGCCTGAGGCCACGACCCCTCTGGCACCCCTCACACTATGCCCCTGCAGACTGGTAAAGTCGCCAGAGGAGGGCACAGAGCACAACCAGTGAAAGGTGTGGTTGAGGAGGGGGTGTGGCCTGTCCAGAGCACATTTGGCCTCTGAGCCTCATTCACTTTAAGGACCAAAAAGTAGAGTATCATAAAAGCGGTAGAAAATATTAGAAATGGCCACATTCTAAATTTCAGCATCAAATGTTTATCTGAAGCTGAAACTTGATGGGTGGGTGTACTTTGCCCCTCTCCCTATCTAGGATTTGAGGTAAAAAGGTAAAGGTAAAGGGACTCCTGACCATTAGGCATAGCTGCCAAGTTTTCCCTTTTCTCGCGAGGAAGCCTATTCAGCATAAGGGAAAATCCCTTATAAAAAGGGATAACTTGGCAGCTATGCCATTAGGTCCAGTCGTGCATCTGGGGTTGCGGCGCTCATCTCGCTTTACTGGCCGAGGGAGCCGGTGTACAGCTTCCAGGTCATGTGGCCAGCATGACAAAGCCGCTTCTGGCGAACCAGAGCAGCGCTTGGAGCAGTACCTATTTATCTACTCGCACTTTGACGTGCTTTCGAAGTGCTAGGTTGGCAGGAGCTGGGACCGAGTAATGGGAGCTCACCCCGTCGCGGGGATTCGAACCGCCGACCTTTTGGTCAGCAAGCCCTAGGCTCAGTGGTTTAACCCACAGCGCCACCTGCGTCCCCAGGATTTGAGGTAGGGATGGCTAAATGGTTCCACTTGGATTTGTGCATCAAGGCCACCGTGAAACATCTTCTAATTCTTGGGTAAGTAGCAACTCAGATCTGCTAGTGGCCATTGAAGAAGGAGCAGCTGCCATATTTATGTAATAGCACATGAATAACTTGCAGACACTTCAATCTCCATATCACTGACACAGACAAAGCAAATTTAATGCTTTAATTTGTTAGTTTGATTGCTCACATGGGCCTGTGCATGTGTGCAAAGGGAGGCATGTATCTATATATGCATATTTCTGTGCATGTATGCATGTGTGCCCACACTCATAAACACTACATTGCACTGGTTCATTGCAAAACATTGTGACAAACCGCAAGTTTATTTTTCTGCAGCTAAAGCTTAAGCCTTATCACAGTCTGAAAATGTGGAAAATCAATTATATGGTCTGAATTATTCTTTTCTTTCTCCCTTTTCCTTTCTTAAGTGCAAGAGTTTCTTTTTCCTTTCAGAGTGCTTCGTAACATCCTCCACTAACAAGCTGTTAGGATTTTTTTGCTAAATTAATACACTGGAAGTAAGCTAAACAGAAGGCTTGTGGAATTCCAAGCATCCACTTTCTCTTCTGTTGTGGCTGCCTTTCAGCTTGGGAACCTTCCGTCCTGTTGCTATAACATCTGGACAACATTTGGGGCTGTCTCTCAAGCACACGGGGTGTGCACTGCCGGTGAATTTCAACTTTCAACATCTTCCTGCCTCTAATCTATATTTAATGTTTCATGACTGGTAGTCAGAGAAACTTCAGCTAACTACCAGGTTGGAATGAAAATGATCCTTGGGAAAACAGTCATTTTTCCCCCCTCCAGCCTACGCCAGCAAAGTATCTGTGACAGAGATGCTCCTTGGAGATTTGTAGCCCATTCACTCGCAGTAATAATAATTAAGACTCATGATTACTGTGCCCGCATAATCAAAGATTGCTTCATAAAATGTACTCCCTAAGGGGACAAATTTCTCTGTTCTTAACTGGATGTCAGTCATAAGGATCAGCACCCCTAGGGATCTCCAGTCTTTTGCCTGCCCTTTTCATTACTCCGTTGTTAGCATTGTATTATTCTTCTTGATGCAAATGAGTAGGTAATCATGTGTAAATCGTGCCCTCCAGAAGGCACATGTAGCGAGTCACCCCCCCCCCAAAAAAAATCCACCACAGGGATTTCTCACATAGAACATAATTACATCTCAGCCATATGGGCTCATTTATATTCTATTACAGGTTAAGCTAATACGACTGCGAAATATGCTAAAAATACCTCAAAGTGTTATGAGTGCTGTCAAAACACTTGTCATTTCTCGCCTGCCTGTTTGATTGCTAGTGACTCTGTATTTATTTAAGAATCCACAGAGCCAGGGAACCTAGGAAAACAAATTTGAGAGGCATTTTCCATGTTGTCCAATCTGAAATCAAGATAGCTGGTCACTGAAATGCTACATTCCCCTCCTCCTCAAGCTCTGTCCCACCTTTAAAACACTGCGGCAGGGCCTTCTCTCCCCCGCCCCCCATCCATGGGGCAGAGGCCACACCTACCCGTTATTTCAGGTAAATTGTATAATCTGTATACTATCCTCTTTTTATTACTGGGCATTTTAAAAATAACAACAAAGCTAGCCTTCTTTAGGCTAAATACATATCTGATCATGTGGTATTTCACTCACAAGAAAGCATCAGGGAAATTGCAGGGGAATGTTAAAACATCGTGACTTTTTCTTGTCATGAAACAAAGGGGGGAAATGTTAGGCTAAAATAATTCTAGATTAATTTAAGATGGTGGATGAATATAGGCACAGTGACCAGGAAAGGGGGGGGGTGATTCGCCACCCCCACCCCTATCATAATGCTGGCCTGGGAAGGGAACCACAAAAGGACCTTTACCCTTTACAGGTCAGAAAACGTTCCATCTTGCCCAGTATTATCTACTCCAACTGGGCCATGAGTCTCCAGGGTACCAGACCAAGGCATTTCCTATCATTTGCCATCTGATTTTTGTAAGTGGTGATGCCAGCAAACTGAACCTAAGACCTTCTGCAATGCAAGGCACATGCTTTCCTTACCATGGAGCTGCAGGTCCTAATGTGGTTTCTCAAGATCACTGTGGGGCTGGTTCTAATGGATAGGAGAGGAAATATAAATGGCAATTTATCCCTCCAGGCACCCACATGTGTGGGTTGAACATTATTTGGAGCAAGTCCAGCTACTAAGTCAGATGGTTTCCCTCTTCTTACCCCACTCAATAAAGAATCAGGTAACAACTTGTAAAATAAGTTTAAAAATAAGATTTACTTGTTTTATAATCATGCACTGGTCCACAAGCAAAGGCAGTGGTAAAAACTATGCAGGCAAAATAGTTACAGTATAACCAGCTTCAGACATGTGCCTTAAGATACAGCTTGGATGCATGTTTACATCTAACACTGGTCAAAGGAAGAGACAGAGGAACAGGAAGTGCTATATGCTGCTTCCTCTCCAAGAGAGGAAGAGAAATGACATCACACAGAGCCCTCTCTACAAATTGTATTTCTATGGTCTGGGTATCTGCCTATCAGAGTATCTGCTCTGTGGACTTAGCCCCTTCTCATGCTAACTAGCAAAAATATGCATTAGTTATGTTTGACTGCTGATCTCCCACAATCACAACAGTTGATTTTCCACATTTTTGTGTAAATTCATTGCTCTAACATTGCACCTCTCACAGGAATAGATTGCTTGAGAGAGCAATATTTTTTATACAAGTAAACCACCAGCTGAGCATTCAAATCAACTCTCATCCCTTGTTCATATGTTCAGCACTGAAATAGCTACAAACAGAAATGCACCTTTAGATTGAATTAGCCTGGTAGCCATATAGGTAGGGCCTTTTCAGTAATGGCTCCTATCCTATGGAATTCCATTTCAAAATCTGGCTGGCTCCAGATTTTTCATGAAGTTTCATGTGTTTCCCCAGGCTTTTATTTGATTCCCCCCCCCCTTTTTTTACTGCTGCTGAAGTTTTCTGACACTTTAAAATGTATAGCATTTAATTTTACTGATTGCTTCGTTGTGTTTGGCCTATTGCTTTGTATTATAATTTTGTGCATGCTGTAAACTGCCCTGACATAATTTTAATGAAGGATGGCATGCAAATATTAGTTTGCAATGAGAACTGGGTTCTCCATTTGAGCATCCATTTGTGCAGAAGCCCAGTTTGCAGAATTCTACCGTACAACAGGACAAGCCAGGTCTCCATGGTACAACCATCGTGTTATATCATCACAGACCTCAGCTGAACTTACGAACTGGAGCCTAGTTTCACTAAAATGCCCTCTGTTGCTGTGTTTCATTCAGCCTGCGATGAATGGTGCTGATTTGAGAATCTATAAGCATGAATTCAACAGTCTTCATAAGAACATAACACAAGAAGAGCCCTGCTGGAAGAGCCCAATGACCCATCTAGTCCAGTATCCTTCCCCCCACAATGGCCAACCAGGTGCCTGTAGGAAGCCCTGTATATAAACATTGTACAAACATTTATATAGTCGACAACCACTTTTAAAATTCAGATAAAAGCTACAAAGGTATAAATAATCAACCTTTCCTAACACATAATCAATTTGGAAGGAACTAGTGCAGTTGCCTCCTGCCAACCTAGCAGTTCGAAAGCATGTCAAAGTGCAAGTAGATAAATAGGTACCGCTCCGGCGGGAAGGTAAATGGCGTTTCCGTGTGCTGCTCTGGTTCGCCAGAAGCGGCTTTGTCATGCTGGCCACATGACATGGAAGCTGTACGCCAGCTCCCTCGGCCAGTAAAGCGAGATGAGCGTCACAACCCCAGAGTCGTCCGCGACTGGACCTAATGGCCAGGGGTCCCTTTACCTTTACCTTTAGTGCAGTTGCAGCCACTCTTGTGGGTGAAGATTCACCTTCCTTTGCAAAAATGCAAAGACAGAACTCAGTCATTAATTAGAAGAATGCTGAAATCTTCACGGTGCCTAAATAGAATAGGAATAAGCTGACACCTGATCGGCTGATCATGTCGAAAGGGGTCTAATCACAGGTGTTTTTCTCTAAAGTTAATATGAAACCTGCCAGCAGATGGCGCATAAGAATACAGGTATGTCACACCCTTCAATGGATCTTGTAGGATCAATAAAGTTAGCGGTTGTTTCACATTGCAGATGACTTGTCACAGGCAGATTTTCACATCCGAGCATAACTAGTGTAATTAACTATTTGCAAAGCAGGTGTGTGACTTTGGGCATATGAGAACAAGAGGAATGCCAGTAGGTGGAGAGCCAAAACTTTAGCAACAGAACTGGTGTAAAATGAGAGCAATAGCGCAAAAGATAACGGGAAGCCTTTTGAGACTGTGTTGCTTGGATATCATCCAAAAATTGTGGCCTATCTGGGCCAGTCTGAAAGAGATATAAGAGAATCAGGTTTCAACAAATCAGTTTTATAGGATGTCTATGGATGTGATGGTTAAGTTCCTTCTTATTTGCAGCTCTTCAGCTGGAACGAGAATTTGATGACTTCCGACCCTCCAAGTGTCCCTATTTTCCAGGGACAGTCCCAGACTTACAGAAGCCGTCCCGGTTTCTGATTTGATCCAATAATAATAATAATAATAATAATAATAATAATAATAATAATGTATTATTTATACCCCGCCCATCTGGTTGGGTTTCCCCAGCCACTCTGGGTGGCTTCCAACAAAATATTAAAATACAATACATTAAAAGCTTCCCTAAACAGGGCTCCCTTCAGATGTCTTCTAAAAGTCTGGAAGTTGTTTTTCTCTTTGACATCTGGTAGGAGGGCGTTCCACAGGGCGGGTGCCACTACCGAGAAGGCCCTCTGCTTTTCCTTATATGGATTGGGTTGTATAGAAATTTGGGAAATGAATAAATGGGATTTGATAGGCTTTGGATCCCGACAGCTGGAATTATATTCATATACCATTGAATCGAAATGATAATAAAAAACTTTAAACAAAAACAAGAATCAAGACATCACCAAAGTAAAACAAAATATGCTCTGCCGGATTCTGTTACCACTGTTTATTAAAGCAGTGTAAGCATTAATGATAGTAATATTTTCCTACAGGGATGGAGGCTGTACTTCTTCACAGTCAGTCAGTCACAATGAGTAAAAAGAACATAATAATGCAGCCGCTTCTGCTGCTGGTGCATTCAGGGACGTTGTACAGTAATACATTTCTCAAGGGCATGCATAATAACCTTTCCAAGGAAGAATACATATATTCACTTTATATGTTACAAGTGTATCTCAGGAACAGCCTAGTCTTGAGTATAAGTAGTTTAGGACTAATTAATCAAACAAACACATAGCACTTATAGAACCTGTCACTGGGTAATAAGTGCCAACAGTGCAGGGTGAGGGCTAAAAATATGTAAATTAATCTATAATGCTGTACAGTAGTAGGTTTTTGTTGTTGTTTTTACCATGAATCTAGATTTATACCAGTTATCTGAATATTCAGCTAACAACTGCTTGAGAGCAGTCTATCATTGACTTTAACTGTATAAAAGGGAAGATCCCACACACACACACACACCCAATCCTTCTGGACATATTTAGAATGGAGTGTTAGAAAAATACTGTGCTACAATCTTCCTTTGGGAAAAATGATTACCAGGCAGAGCTAAATAAATATTTTACATCCAATTTTTTTTTTAAAAAAAGAGGGTGTTTATATGTGATTCTTATTTTTTGTGAAAGGGCTTTTTTGTTGTTTAAATACACAAGAATAGAATATTAAATTGAATTCTATTCTTTGCTATGGATCATACTTTCATGTAACCACTGACACTTTAGATCGGGGTGGGAAACCCTTTATGGTCTGATAGCTGCATTCCATTTTAGGCATCAATCTGATGGTAAGTAGCCCATAGTGGGTGGAGCCAGGGGCAAAAGTGAGCAGAACAATGGAATAATTGGAATTTGTTTTATCTGAAGAAGTGTGCGTGCACACGAATGTTCGTACCAATGACAAACTTAGTTGGTCTCTAAGGTCCTGCTGGAAGGATTTTTTATATTTTTCCCCCGACTACGTCAGACCAACACGGCTACCTACCTGTAACTGGAATTTTTTTGTTTCATTTTTACATTTGTACAACAGGCTAGTTTCTGCACACACTCACACATTCCTCTCTATTCTCCATCCACACAAGCAAGAGGCATTATTGAAGTTGAAGGATACATCCCATTAAGGTATCACATAGATCTCTTTGCAGTTCAAAGTGTATCACAGTTGGCACCAAGGTGCTTTGAAATACATTGTGTGTGTATGTGCTGTTTTAACTGAGAGCAGCTGGAGTCCTTGTTTTATTTAATTCTACTATAAGGCATATAAGAGTGAAAGGGAGAACCTTGAAAGGTGTCTGTCATAGAAATAGGGGATTCTAGGCATCCATTCAGGAGTGGGGTCAGCAACTTTTTGGGGCCAATGTGCATGTTTGGAATTTAGAAAAGGTGCCATGAGTGCCAATCATAAAATGGCAGCTGTGGAAGGTATGTCATAATGTGAGGTGTGGCATAACACAAAATGGTCGACACATCTAAAAGAGCAGAAGAAGACACAGGACCACAATATGAAGTGGGCGCACCTCACCATTAATGGGAGTGGGGGGAGCTCCAAATCAGCCACTTGCTCACAGAACAGAAGGATGGAGGGAGACCTATTCCTGGCATCCTGTGAAATGTGGGCATGTTTAAAGAGGAAGCTCAATGGAGGGAGGAAGAGTCAGTCCAAAGAGAAATAGTCTCTCGTGTACTGAGAGGTTTTTAAGGGGTTACTTTGATCTTCTGTAGCCACCATAGAACATAATGATGGTCAGTTTTGCACCCAGGAGTGCTGTGTTGGCAACCCCTGACTAGTATAACTTACGATGAAACTGGCTTTCTGCATAGGTATCTGTAATTAGAATAGTGTAATCTATTATTCCTAGACTTGTTATGAACACCTCACTCATAAACACATTAACATGAAATTAAATTCCAGTGATTTAGTCAGAACTTATATGCATTTAGCTTTAGCCTACTATTTGAATACAGATCCTTTGGGCTTTTCAAGCACCCTTTTATTTGAAGATGTCAGAAATCTTTACCAACATTAATTACATCTCTCCAGGTAGGGAACTAATATATAGTCAGAAAATTGAAAAGTGGAGGGGGCCTCAGGATACACAGGAAGTCCTGAGTTTGCAAGAGCAAGGTGTGCTTTTCTTGTCTTATTTACCTAACAGCAGGGCCCTATTTTCAGGTTGCGCTTGATCACAAGTACAAGGCACAGGAGCTTGAACTGCATAGAGGAGGGAGTATCTGGATGAGATGCCTGACAGCCCTTGCTCAGGCTCACGGTAATGAACTCAGTATCTTCTCCCTGCAGTTGTAGCTGGAGGACTGGGATCAGCAGACTGAGTTCAAATTGCATTAAAAAACCTTTTAGGGGAAAAAATATTTAGCCTCCTGGCCAGAGGACCTTTCCCTTCATCCTTTTCATGGGTTTTCTGTCTTGGATCAACTCTCCTAAGCTATTTCTGTCTTGACTTGACTTTGAAAGCTGTCACTCAGGGTCTGATCATTCTCATTAATATCTGAGAGCAAACTCTCCTTTTCTGTAACTAGGTTTTTACACACAGCAAAAAGAAGTCCCCAGATCAAGCAAAGACGGATAGCTGGTGAGGGGTGTGTGTGAAGGAATGAAGTATTTTATCCAAAACTCCAGTTTGTTGTTGTTTTAAATCTTTCCGAGCCCCACACAATTCATAAACAAATGAGAATACTTAAGCAGGAGATGGGCATCAGCTTGCCCCACATGAGCCTTAGCACAGTAACATTTTAAAATACTGTATGAAGTTTCAGTCACTGAGTCTTTAGTTAAGCCTGTGCTTTAAGTGCAGCCTTCTAATGAGCTTCTGATATGACAGCCGTCTAAAATTATTTTTAGTATAAGCTGCATAAAACTCAGACCCACTTCTGGGTTTATATTTCAGGCTAGTGGTTTGGAAATGTGTGTAGTACAATGGAGTGGCCTGAAAAAGGTCAAAGATACTTTGTAACATGAAAGGCAAGCACCAGACATATGAAAGCAATAAAGAGACTTGTGGCACCTTCAAGTCTAACACATTTATTGTGAAATAAAAAAATTCCTTCAGTAGCACCTTAAAGACCAACTAAGTTTATATTTTGGTATGAGCTTTCGTGTGCATGCACACTTCTTCAGAACTTCTGAAGAAGTGTGCTTCAGAACTTCTGAAGAAGTGTGCATGCACACGAAAGCTCATACCAACATATAAACTTAGTTGGTCTTTAAGGTGCTACTGAAGGAATTTTTTTATTTTGCTTCGACTCAGACCAACACGGCTACCTACCTGTAACTACATTTATTGTGGTATATAAGGCTAAGGGTAAATCTGAAAGCCACAACCCTTCTCTCTTTTTTTTTAGGGTTGTCCATTTTGACTCTTTGGCCTTGCCCATTTTCACATTCAGCCCCCCGAGGTTTTGCAATGAGGCAATATGGTCTTCAGACCGTTCCTGATAGACTAGCTTTTGTAGACTAGTCTACCTAAGCTTACATGGTAACGGGTTTGTTAGTCATTAAGGTGCTACAAGATATGGCTTCTCTTCTGGAAATGGTTGAAAGAATTACAGGATGCCTGTGTAAGAACATAGAGAAGATCCCTCCGGGATCAGGTCCATGGCCCATCTAGTCCAGCACCCTGTCTCACAGTGGCAAGCCTATGGGAAGTATGCAAGCAAGACAGAAACACAACAGTACTCTTCCCACTTGTGATTCCCAGCAACTGGCACATTTTTGGGAAGCAGAACAGTGTATGCTGCTCAGAATGCGCAGAGCTAATTTATGAAGTGTTCCAAAATCCAAGCAAATTTTGGCTGAGATTTCAAGACACTAAGAGAGGGGATTGTTTTGGAATCGCTGTCCCGCACCCCCAGTTTTTGGCAACATTTTCTGTACAGGTATGCTCCTAGATGTACCATATTGGCCTGAATATAAGCCTCACCCCCCCCCCCCAAATTCTGACCATGAAAAGTTAAAGTGTGGCTTAAATTTGCGACCTTACAAAAATTGGCTTTTACGATATCACTGCTTAAACAGACATACAGTAAAACGGAACAGGTGTGAGTACCTGCGGAGTTTTAAGGAAGTGGCTTATATTCGGGTATTGTCTCCCCCCCCCTGAATTTTAAAGGTGCGGCTTATATTTGGGTGCGGCTTATATTCGGGCCAATACGGTACAGGGAAAATTTAATCCAGTCCCCTCAGGATTTTTGTCACATTTCATGTGTCATGTACTAGTATGTTGCTATTCTCATTTCACAAGGCCATGCATCTATGACCACAGTTAGATTGAAACATAAGCTAATAAACAGATACCTTAGTTAGGTGTTCTCCCTTGCCAACCACGTTCCCTCATCCCTCCCACCTATGTCCCATCAACCCTTGTGCATTCAGGTTGATCCTCTGCAGTGGGGAGCTGGCTCTCCTAACAGTTTCCCTCTGCAATTAGCGATGATTAGGAGGGATTCTACATTGCAGGGGGAGTGTCCATGAGTACAGCTAACTCTCTGCTGCAGGCATTCAGCCCCAACACATGAAGGATGGTGAGAACACAAAGGAGGGAGAAGGGTGGGCAAGTGCCCCCCTTCCTTTCCCTTCTCTCCCCTCATGCCTGAACAGGGCTAGAATTCGGAAGGGACATGGCTCAATTATAGAGCACCTGCCTTGCATGCAGAAGGCCCCAAGTTCAATTCCCAGCACTGCCAGGTAGAGCTGGGAGAAATCCTGCTTGAAACCCTGGAGTGCTGCTGTCAGTCAGTGCATAGACCAGGGTTTCCCAAATGTGGGTCTCTAGTTGTTTTTGGACTACAGTAATCCAAAAACAGCTGGAGACCCAAGTTTGGGAAACCCTGGGGTAGACAATACTGAGCTAGATGGATCAATAGTCTGACATTCACAGTGCTGTCAGAATCCACCCTTCAAGAGCCATCTGGTGATCAGCTTGGTGGGTAATAATGGAATGATTAGCTCAGCTTTCTCAATTGTTATTTATTAAACGGACAAGCTTTCCTGTTAGGCCACACAGGTGCCTCTCATTTCTTGTCCTCTTGTCAAGAAGGTAGGAATTGTTTCTTCCATCCTCCTTTTTCTTTCTGAGGATAATAAAAAGCTCTGCCGCCACCTGTCTCATGCCCACCCTTGGCAGGTCTGACGTTGATAGGTTTTGCAGAGAAGGAACTTAGGTTTATTTGCTTTTCAAGAAGCTCAGTTGCTTCTCTCCACCTCAGGCTTGCACATATTTCACTAGCTGGTGAGAGCCTGCATGCTGCTGGCTTAAAGTCAGGGCTTTAAAACATCTCATAAAAATTTGAAATACCTCTCTTTATTCAGTCTTCTCAGGAAATCTTAGCAAAGCCCTTTGTAACTGAAAATGTATTATAGCTTTTAAAAGGCACTGTGGGTAACAATTTCACATTATTATTTTTCCCCAAGATACAGTACTCAGAAAATCACCTTATGATGCCAGTTCCAGACGAAAGGAATCTGGGCGATTGCATGGGAGCGTAATTCAAGCCTGACCCTTAATTCCTTAGCAGTTCAGTGCATACTTTAGTGGTAGCATAATGCCAAAGCTCATTTGTTAAAATGACATTCAGTGGAAGCACTTTTATAACAAGTGGGCTAAAAGTCTGATGTTATAGAGAGTGTCTGAACTAGAGACAAAGCCACCAGGAATAACGCCTCCGAAGCCCAAGCACAGGAAGTCTCTGCAATTCAGTGGATATATATGATTTAACACCTAAGCGAGAGTAAATTGCAGTTGCTCATGCTCATCCTTTGTCTTCCTCATTCCTTTCTACTCACTGACGCTTGTTACTGGCTCCCAGTACGTTTCAGAACACAATTCAAAGTGTTGGTGCTGACCTTTAAAGCCCTAAATGGCCTCGGTCCAGTATACCTGAAGGAGCATCTCCACCCCCATCATCCTGCCCGGACACTGAGGTCCAGTGCCGAGGGCCTTCTGGTGGTTCCCTCACTGCGAGAAGCCAAGTTACAGGGAACCAGGCAGAGGGCCTTCTCAGTAGTGGCACCCGCCCACCAGATGTCAAAGAGAAAAACAACTACCAGACTTTTAGAAGACATCTGAAGACAGCCCTGGGAAGCTTTTTATGTTTAATAAACTATTGTATTTTAATATTTTGTTGGAAGCCGCCCAGAGTGGCTTGGGAAACCCAGACAGATGGGCGGGGTATAAATAATAAATTATTATTATTATTATTATTATTATTATTATTATTATTGCCTTGTCTTTCGCTCCTCTCAGCTGTTGGGTTATATTTATTTATTGGATATCTATCTATCACAGGCATAGGCAAACTTGGCCTTCCAGATGTTTTGGGGCTACAGCTCCCATCATCCCTGACCACTGGTCCTGTTAGCTAGGGATTATGGGAGTTCTAGTCCCCAAACAACTGGAGGGCTAGGGTGCCTAACAGTGATTAAGACCATCTACAAAATTCAATAGCATTCCAACAACAATATAATAATAACAGAGACAAGAGCAAACGCCTGCCTAATGGGAAGCTTTTTTTTTTTGCCATATAGCCAAACAGCGCAAGCAAGGTGTCCAATGAAGTCTTCTGGAGCAAAGAATTTTAGGTGCGGGTACAGAGAAGGCCCTTCTCTTCTTTCCATCAACTGAGCCTAACCATTGTTAATGGGACATAGAATTTCTAAAAATTAGATTTAGTTATTTAAACAATTTCTATCCCACCTTTCCTGACTGTGCACAAGATGGTTTATAATAAAACAACAGATCATAAAATATAAAACCATAAACAGGAGGAGAGAGGGGGGGGTAAAAGAAAGAGAATGCTTGCAGGGATGTAATAATCTTCACAAAAAGCAGTCGATGAAGGGGCAAAGCACATCTCTCTCTGCAAGCTCTTCTACATTCTAAGTGCCACAACTGAGAAGGCTTTCTCTCTTCAACTTGGGTGTCTAACTTCAGGTGACAAGGAAACACAGATGATGCTCCCTAATGGAAGACAGTCCTTGATCAAACCCTGATGTATTTGCAGTAAGCTGTGATAACAGAATTTTGGCTGAAGGGAAAGATGGTGCTTGCTTCACGCAGGTGATCCCTGCATGTACCATGGTACAAGTACATAGCATTTTGCATATGCATAGCACATGGAATCATAAAAGAGAATAAAAGTGATAAAACAATAATGTTTAAAGGTAAAGGGACCCCTGACCATTAGGTCCAGTCGTGACCAACTCTGGGGTTGCGGAGCTCATCTCACATTATTGGCCGAGCGAGCCAGCGTACAGCTTCCAGGTCATGTGGCCAGCATGACAAAGCCACTTCTAGCGAACCAGAGCAGCACACGGAAACACTGTTTACCTTCCCGCTGTAGTGGTACCTATTTATCTACTTGCACTTTGACATGCTTTCGAACTGTTAGGTTGGCAGGAGCTGGGACCGAGCAACGGGAGCTCACCCCGTCGCAGGGATTCGAACCGCCGACCTTCTGATCAGCAAGCCCTAGGCTCTGTGGTTTAACCCACAGCGCCACCTGCATCCCTAATAACTGCACTGCTAAACATTTCACTAGTCAACATAAACTCCTGGTTCAATCTAGTCAACATAAACTCCTGGTTAAGCCTGGAGCAGTTCTACACTCCATTAATTACAATAATGAATTATTCTTATTCCAAATTGCTGTTCTCCTTGGATTTCCAGTGCTTCCACTTGTCCTCTGATCATGAGTCGTTTGCAACTGGACATTACTACACCCTGACAGTCCTGCAGACATACTTAGATATAAGCTGCCAAAGAACATCTCACAGCATTAATGTAATGGCATGTGAATTTGCTTGACTTGATCTTACATAATCCATTAAAATCTTCACAAATAGCATGGGCTGAATCAGACTTGCTAATAGAAACATAGTCCTTGCTCTTGTATCCTAGATAAATCGACTACTAATATAAATGTAGCAAGATGAGCACCAAACCCTTTCGTGAATGCATTGCAGTTGTGAAAGTGGCACGTATCATTGAGCAATGGTGTGAATTATATATAATCCAATTGAAAGTGCTGCTTGCTTCTAAACTTTGCCTTGTAATCCTTCTCAGGCTGTGACTTCTTATATTTCTTGAGGATGAAGGACCGAGGGCTGTGGTGGGTGGATAGGAAATAGGTTTACGGAAGGGGGCAAGCTAATAGGTCATGAGCGTCAACATAAATTAAATGCTTTAGCAAGGTTTATTGTCATTAAGGTTCATGATTTGCATTAGAAAAAGAGGTTCACTCAAACATAGCTAAACTTCTGGAAACTTCAAATCACATAAGTGGGTCATGATTTTGCAGCATGGGTTTCTCTCTGCTTAGGGCATAGTTATATAACGTTTTCCAGACCACACTGTTTATACATTGATAAAGGGGAAAGGGACATAATTAATAGCTACAGATTTCCCTCCCTCTATTTTTAATTTAAGGGAAAAGAGTTGGGAGAAACATCCTTGCCTTGAGGTGAGAAGGCCGTGTCCTATATTTAAATGAAATCAGTCAGCTGGCAATTCATTGAACACTGACTGAGGAAGAAGAGTGTGTTGAATTTTTTTATTTTTATTTTTTTAAAAAAACCTCACTGGGGGACATAGGAAGATGAAAGGTGCAATGCACCAGGAACAGTTAAATGAAAACGTTGACTGTGTGTGCAGCTGCTGTGAAAAAGGTGAATTTCATGTTGGTGATCATTACTCTTTGACAGCGAAGGTATTTTGTTCTGTGGGACCCACAGAAGATCTACCTCCTTTGCTAAATTCATACTGTTCTGTTCCACTAGGAACAGTTGTATGAGTTTTACAATTGTTATGGTTTTGTTTTTATAGTTATTGTTGCAATGATCAGCTGTTAAATGAACAGCTAAGGTCCCACTTGGGGACCTTAGCTGTTCATTTTTTAATTTTTTTTAAAGGATATCCCGCCTTTCACCATGTACATTTCAAAGCGGCTTACAACAATACAATATACACATTTTAAAACATAAATTAAATCTCCCAAATCTCCTTTCCCTGATAAACGGCAGGTAAGAAATAAGTAAATGAATATTCTACCTCTAGGTTGAGAAGCAGCATGCCTGTCTGAATACGAGTTTGCTAGTAAACAGCAGCAGGAGAGTGCTATTTCTGCCTTGTCCTGTTTATAAGCTTCCCGTAAGCATCTGGTTCACCACTGTTAGAAACAGGATGTGGGACTAGATAGGCCTTCGGCCTGATCCAGCATGAGTGCCCTTATATTCTTAACATCTACTGCAATCCCTCACCCCCCTGGAATGAGTGGAAACTGTACAAGAGCACAAACTGGTTTTCTAAGGAGAGGATGACTGGGCCTGTAACAAGTTTTCTCAGTGTGTGAAAATTCATCTAAGGGTCAAAATTAGGTAGTATCTGATTGGCTCCCAAGCAAATAGGACCAGCAAAGTATGTTATGTATTTGCTGGTTGTCATTTAAACTGTTAAGACACCTGCACTGGCTTGGAGCCATAATTTTAGAGTCCCTATTCAGCAATATCACAGGCAGTTTAGCAGACCTGCTTGCAAGGGAGTCCATCACTGAAGATTTGCTTAGATTCAACACTATTCAGGGACAGTACATGATCTACTAAGCTACATCCATTCTGGATAGAACTTTTGTCTGACACAGGCAGCCAGTCTTTGCATGTTTTTGGCTTTTTAAAGCTACCTGCAGAAGTCCCTTCTCCCTTTCTGCATGCCCTCAACAGTGTCCCTTCTTTGGGTAGTGATGTTGTGCATGTAAAGGTAAAGGGACCCCTGACCATTAGGTCCAGTCGTGACCGACTCTGGGGTTGTGCGCTCATCTCGCATTATTGGCTGAGGGAGCTGGCATACAGCTTCCAGGTCATGTGGCCA
This sequence comes from Zootoca vivipara, assembly GCF_963506605.1. Taxonomy (NCBI): domain Eukaryota; kingdom Metazoa; phylum Chordata; class Lepidosauria; order Squamata; family Lacertidae; genus Zootoca; species Zootoca vivipara. Next base: position 33,141,644 of record NC_083287.1, on the reverse strand, counting down.
GCATGACAAAGCCGCTTCTGGCAAACCAGAGCAGCACATGGAAACACTGTTTACCTTCCCGCTGTAGCGGTTCCTATTTATCTACTTGCATTTTGACGTGCTTTCGAACTGCTAGGTTGGCAGGAGCTGGGACCAAGCAACGGGACCTCACCCCGTCACAGGGATTCGAACCGCCAACCTTCTGATCGGCAAGCCCTAGGCCACGGGTGTCAAGGACAAGGCCCGGGGGCCTAATCTGGCCCGGCAGACCTCACGATGTGGCCTGCCGGCCACCTGCTGGCCGCCCAGCCGCTGGCCGCTCGCTCACCCGAGGCGCCGTCTGGGCGCCGCTTCCAGAGGAAAGGGCGGGACACAAAGTTGAATTCGAGGCCCCATTGGCTAGTGGCGCTGCTAATCTCAGCCTCTCAGCACTCGCCTCACCATTGGAGAACGGAGTTCGGAGCGAGGCAGCCCATTGGCTGAAAGTTTTTTCCCGGCTCCGGCGGTTGCGTGGGAGTTGAAGCGGAGCCTGAGAAGCAGCGTCCTGAGCCTGAGGGGAACAGCGGCCGGACGTGGAAAAGGAGCGAGAGGCCGGTGGCAGCGGCACAGAGGTATTTCTTTTCTCCGCTGGAGAATTCAGGGGAGCCTCCCCAGCCAGGAGGTGCAAAAAGTTTCTGGTGATCGTGGGTAGATCTTGGGTTCCTTAGAGGTCGGCAGCCTAAAAGGGAAAGCTCTCCAACTCTTGACTTTCTCCCCCTCCCAAAATCTCAATAACAATGGGCAATTGCAAGGAGAGCTCCTTCCCTCTTGCCGACAAAGAGCTGGAGTGTGTGTGTGTGTGTGTGTGTGTGTGCGCGCGCGCGCACGACCGCGTGTGCCTCCGTCTTGCCGGCAAAGAGTTCTTACCCGTGCAGGAGGCTCCTGTCCCGTTGCTGCTTTAAAGCCAGCCACAAAGCCAGCGGTCTCCCCTTTCCCTGCTCGCCTGCCAGATGGCTGGCTGCTGCACAAGCTTGCCTCCCAAGCCTCCCTCCCTCCCTTACCCCACACCCATCTTCCATCCCTGCAGGCAGCATCTCCCTCCCTTGCCCCACACCCCAGTCTTCCATCCCTGCAGGCAGCATCTCCCTCCCTTGCCCCACACCCCAGTCTTCCATCCCTGCAGGCAGCATCTCCCCCCCTTACCCCTCACCCCAGTCTTCCATCCATGCAGGCAGCATCTCCCCCCATTACCCCACACCCCAGTCTTCCATCCATGCAGGCAGCATCTCCCCCCCTTACCCCACACCCCAGTCTTCCATCCATGCAGGCAACATCTCCCCCCCTCACCCCAGTCTTCCATCCATGCAGGCAGCATCTCCCTCCCTTATCCCACACCCCAGTTTTCCATCCATGCAGGCAGCATTTCCCACCACCTCACACCCCACACCCCTGTCTTTTCTTCGTGCAGGCTGCATCATCCACCCCCTTTCCTTCTCTGTAAAAAAAGCTCAACAACTTTGAGCTGAACCCCTAAAAATGGGGGTAGATCACTGCCAGATTTTAATTCTGAAAGTAGATCACTGTCTCTTGGGATTTGGCCACCCCTGTAATTAATGGGTTGATTCAATATGAGGAAATTGTATAAGTTCACTTGATGGGAGCAACACACATGAAACCATACAGGTGTCGTAATAAGGGAGTCAGAGTTTTGCCCATTCCCAGTAATCAAGGCAGCCCAAACTCATAAGGCAGTGGTTGCTGGTGCCCATTCCCAGTAATCAAGGCAGCCCAAACTCATAAGGCAGTGGACACATAGTTCTACAGATACAACCGGCCCTTTGAGGGTGACCAAACTGCTGATGCGGCCCCCCGATGAATTTGAGTTTGACACCCCTGCCCTAGGCTCAGTGGTTTAACCACAGCGCCACCTGGGTTGTGCATGTACTAATCTTCTAAATTCAGCTGAAATATATGTGGATGCATAGTTTCTCCTTAGTGCTCCTGCTCCTGCTGTGACTCTAGCCCTAGCCCTAGCCGTGTGGAGTAATAACAAATGTTGATAATTTCACACATGCCAGCAGGACACTTTCCTAGCTTATTTTGCACTTGTGTGATGTTATTGACCTTTGATAATCTGCAGGGTGCTTCTCTGCCCATAGGAAGGGAAAAAACTGTGATATTGAAGAAATAAAACTGGAAAGCCACGTAACAAGCTGACATATTTATTAATTGTTGTTTTTGACAAGGGATGCAACTAGTAGACCTGGTTCTGCCTTCCTAATACCCACTCACCTCAACTTCCTTTACTACAGCCTTCCTCAACCTGGTACTCCTCCACATGTTGTTGGAATCTAGGTCCCATCAGCCCCAGCTACCATGGTCAATGGTCAAGCATGATGGGAGTTCATCGACATCTGGAGGACACCAGGTTGGGGAAGGCTGCTTACTAAAACTTATGTTTGCATGGACTCCCAACATTTATACCAAATCAATCACCCTCCTATGTTTATCAGATAAACCCTAAGTGTCATTGTGACACAGAAGGTAAACATCTGGAAAAGATAAAAAAGAAGTATGTTTTTGTTTTATTGTTAAAGAAAAGCAGTTAGGGTTGTCATTACTGTTAGTGTTTGTCTCTTATATACAGTATATATTTATCATCATGCAATCCCAGAATATAATTTGAAATTGGAGAGACTTCCGGTTGGTCGCGACGCCATCGCAGTTGGAGGTCCGTTCAGTGGAGCGGACCTCGGCTCTTTGAAGAAGGGGAAAACCTCTCCAGTGAAGCGGATCCCCCCCAAAAAACCCAAGTCAAGCGTCTTGGGGCCAGGCCATCTGGTGGGCGTCAAAAGCGGGCTCCCCCCGGAAAGGCTTTGTTTCGAGCCCCCAAGAGCGGGGGGATCGGAGCTGCGACGTGGCAGACATTAGATCACTAACTTCAAAGAGCGATGCTGCAGGACTGCAAGGCTACAGCGATCAATTCTCCCAAAGAATTGGATTAAAAGCGTGAGTTTCATTGGATTCAATTGGATTTAATTTGGATAATTTGGCCAGGGGAAGAGACTTAAAAACGGGAGTCGGTCTCTCCATTTGAGTGCTGGATGACGCAGTTGTGGAATGCCCAAAAATTGGCTTTAAAATCTTTCCCTGAAGCAGAGTAAGGGGGAGAGCTTAAACTGTATTTAGATCTCTGCAAAGGACTGCGCTCTGATAAGAGGAGACCCCTCTGGAAATTGGAGTCGGGTCAAAGGAAGGATCAGCTAGCCGCCATTATGTCGTCACAATAGAAAGGAATGTGCTTGTTTACCAGAGATTGAGAGACTGAGAGACTGAGAGTTACAGACAGAAGATTGTTCAGTATGGAATTTAAGATTGAATGTTAAGAGGAAGATTAAAGAGATAGAAGTTGAAACCAGTTTGGATGGGACTTTATCCTTTAAGTTTGGAAAACAAAGGAAAAAGATAACAACAAGACTGTTTCCGGCTCTGTCGCATTTATGGAAATGGAGGGCAATAACAGAATGGAGGAGAAGGTTCTGGAGTCTGAGGAGGAAAATATCTTTTGGGACTTAATCTTGGGAAAAAAATTGGAAATGAAAGAGGAGATGTGCCCGAATGAGGAGACGCTCAACCCTAATGGAAAAACAACAACTTTAGAACAGAAGACTGCTGAACCAACAGGAACGAACTTTGAAATTGCAGATTTGAACTTTACAAAGAACAAGGAAGAAGAAGGAAAGGAAGAAGAAGAAGAAGAAGAAGAAGAAGAAGAAGAAGAAGAAGAAGAAGAAGAAGAAGAAGAAGAAGAAGAAGAAGAAGAAGAAGAAGAAGAAGAAGAAGAAGAAGAGAGATATTACTGTTCCACCGGTGGGAGGGGAGGAACAGGAATTGGTTTCGATTCAAAAGCCCCCCCCAAAAAGGGAAAATTAGAAAGGCGCCCGCCTCAGTGAGAGAGGGGGGGAGGATGTAGGTGGGGGACAGAAAGAAAAGGAGATTGAAGATAAAGAGTTGGGAATGCGGCAAGGGAGGCAGAGGATTGAGCAAGGATTGGGCTGGGACAGAGTAGGAGTGGGGTGAAGATGGAATATTGATTTAATTTTTATTGAGTGGATAAGGACGGCCTGAACCTGGAAAGTTTTAAGGAGCTAGCTGAAATCTCTGGAGACATCGATTCCAAGGGAAGGGGGGAGGAACTAGTTGCAAAGATGGGGGTAAAAAAAAAGATATAGAAAATGATATATGGATATTTTGGGGTAACAAATAAGGGTCTTGAAGTAGTATAAAAGTAAAAAGAATGATGTAATACAGGAATTGGAATTAAAATGAGGAAGAGTTTTGTAAGGTTAAATGTTTAAGATTAAGGTTTAAATCATAAGTTATGATGTAAGGTATATGAATCCTGCAAATTTAGTTATTAAAACGAACTCAAGAGGGGGGATGCGGGGAAGTCTACAGTGTCAAGAATTATGATTGAATATTTCTTGTTCTTTTTCTTTTGTATTTTGACATAAAATCAATAAAAATTATATATATATATATATATATATATATATATATATATATATATATATATATAAAATTTGAAATTGCTCAAAAAACAAGGTGGCTCTAGTTTGTGACTCTCCAGATGTTTTTTTTACTCCAGCTCCCATAAGCCCAAGCCAGCATAACCAGTGATCAGGAAGGATAGGAGTTGTAGTGCAAGAAGATCTGGATGACCACACGTTAGCCAACCCTGATATAGAAGGTGCATTCCTAGACTTTTACAGCAATGGAAAGATGAGATGCACTCTTAAAGAAAAGAGGGATATTTTGTTGACTTAGGTGAGTCAACCTAAATAATCTGTTCCGTATCCTAGTTCTAGTATATATAATAAATTGAAAGCCATATATGTAAATGATTCAACAACATCTGGAGTGCAACACATTAGCTATCCCTGGTATATCTTATGGTCTTACTGTGAAACTCATCTTATGCTGGAACACTCTTATTTGCTCCACTTTCCTCCCTCAACTTGCTTGTGATATGGTACACCCAGAGACCTAAACAAAAAACAAAACAAAACCTTTGCTTGATAACAAACTTTTTATTTTTATTTTTGTTAGGCCTCAGGAGTCTGATCGCTCACTTCAGAAAGGAAAATCACCACAGTTGCTTAAAACATTTCCCAACTGATGGGGGGGGGATGTTAATAATTTATTGAGCCAGAATTGGCCTGTAGCTGGATCTGCAGTACTACACAGTCACACCTTGTATGATTTTTGAAGAAGCAGTGATTGAAAAAAGTCAGTCTTTATAATATAGAATGCCTGGGAACTCTGGGCAATGCATCAGAAATATAATGAACATAATTCCAAAGGACCACATATATTCGAGAAGGAAGAAAATCACCACAAAGAACTTTTAGTCTGCCCTAAAACAGCATCTCAAGTGTAAACACTTGATATAATTTAGGGAACGGTTTTATGGCCACAAGAATTATTTTAACAACCTGAAAGAAACCACAATGCAGACCCCTTTTTAAAACTTAAAATACAATATGATATATTACTGGACTGGTCTCCAATATGTAGCTGAAATTAAGAACTGGAGTTTGGAGCTCAAACATCTCCTGTTTAGAACTTCTTGGCTAATTATGACCTGAGCCAATCTCCTAATTAGTCTGTAATTCCTCAGTTTGTAATTATTTCAATACCAATCACAACAGCAGCTCTCCCTGCTCCTTTAGTTAGCTAGTCAGTTTCATTTGCCCCTGAAGCTTAATGGTGGTGACTGCAGTAGTGAGAGAATCTGTTGCTATAGCCTGCCACTCACTGTGATCACCAAGTCCTCTCAGAAATCTAGTTCCCTTGACCTGCTGGATCTTTCCTAAAAACCTCAAAAACTCTGGTTAAATTCCTGGGGATCCTGGTTTTCCTTACTCTGTTGCTGAAGCACTCTGGGTGTCAATGAAGGCTACAACTTTATTACTACTGCTGCTGCCAAGTAGCTTTTGGGAGCAGATTATTATTATTATTATTATTATTATTATTATTATTATTACTACTACTACTACTACTACTACTACCACTACCACCACTACTACTACTACTACTACTAACTTCTAACTTAACCCAAAGGTCTCCAAGTAACTTACAAGACATGAAAAACATAACCATAAATACATTATACTGTTAACAAATTAATACAAAATGCTTACAATTCAACAAAGAATCTTTCAAAAGTACCTTAAAGTATCATAAGTACTGGATAACACACCATAAGTGGATCTGGCAGCTGCCCCACAATCAATTGGAGCTCATGAAAAACTTTATTCCAAAACTCTCCAGTCACTGGAGTCACTCCAGTCACTCTCCAGTCACATATAAGATACAAGGTATCATGTACATATAGTAAATGATACCTAGCTCTCCACACCCCCTCCAACAACTGAGTTATCCTATTCAGAGTGCAAGGAGTCAGATGTATGAATCAATGTAAAAGAATTGAACTTTCTCCCACACTCTGTTCCCCACCCCTGAATATTACCTTACCAATATCCTGTTCCCATACCTGATGCAGACAATCAAGTGTACCAGTATATTCAGCAAGCAAAATGTTATACATTCTAGATAAGACACTTTTGTTAGCAGATGAATGTTAATCGGCATATTCTTCAAATGGTGTCAACAACCAAGTAGTTTGTTGTCTTACCAAAGGAATTGATGAAACATGCTGAATTTGATACATTTGTTCCCATGGATAAGGGACACTATCCAATTCACAAAGACATTTGTTCATAATTTGCACCATGGTGGCGCTGTGGTTAAACCACTGAGCCTAGGGCTTGCTGATCAGAAGGTCGGTGGTTTGAATCCCTGTGACGGGGTGAGCTCCCGTTGCTTGGTCCCAGCTCCTGCCAACCTAGCAGTTCGAAAGCACGTCAAAATGCAAGTAGATAAATAGGAACCGCTATAGCGGGAAGGTAAACGGCGTTTCCATGTGCTGCTCTGGTTTGCCAGAAGCGGCTTTGTCATGCTGGCCACATGACCTGGAAGCTATACGCCGGCTCCCTCGGCCAATAATGCAAGATGAGCGCGCAACCCCAGAGTCGGTCACGACTGGACCTAATGGTCAGGGGTCCCTTTACCTTTACCTTAGGGTAAATATACCTAGCCTCAGAGCATTTGTGATGCTATCTTTGACTATGAATTCCAGCAGTTTGTTCTGTACACAGATGCTGCCCAGATGCTGAAGACCACCACTGCCTGGACATATTAGTAACCACATTTGGCGTTTGAGTTCGTTTGTATGAAGCCAGCAAAATTCAGAAGGATTTTCTGTTAGACCTACAGTTGTGGCTGCTGTTATTCTTTCTTATGTACCCTTCACCACAAGGTCCCTGAGTGGGTCACAACAATATAAAAATATAATATGTTTGGTTAATGGCAAAGCAACCCCCAATAAACTAAATCATTAAAAAATGAAGTTTGAACATTATAAAAAAAGTTTTTACATTATAAAAAGCTCATTTAAAAATAAAGAAATGTCAAGCATGATCCCTCCAAGTCATAATGCATTGACTCAACATTTGCCAACCTGGTACCCTCCAGTCATGGCTGATGAAAGTTGGCTGATGAAAGTATGGCTGATGAAAGTTGTGGTCCAAAAGATTGGGGGAGGGGACCAGATTGGTGAATTCTGCATTAATTCATTATGTTTGAGAGTACAAAAAGATTAAAGGAAGTAGCAACGTTCACAAGGTCATATAGTCGATACAGAAAGTCATTATAAATGTCTTTTCATTTTCCACTGCTAGGTATTTTTGTTTCATGCTATGCATTAATACAATTCTTCTAGAAAGGAAATTGGTGTGTTTTTATTACTAGAACTAACCTATGCAAAGGCAAACAGTCTGAACTTTGAGAAGGTGCCTGTTCATGTCACTTACCTATTATGGGTGCACAGTTATCAGGCAAAGACATATACGAGTGTGTGCATTCATGAATACAGAATTCTGTTCTCTTACGGATCACTGCTGGACAATCAGTATTGAGATGGTTTTCATAAAATGAGATTCTGGCAGAATTGATAGCTGCTGACACGTAATCATCACAGGACTGTCTGGAAATGTCTGGCTGTATGTAATGTGAATTGCAAAGTGATCCAAATAAGTGATACTGAGGGCAACACACATATACCATGAAAAGTTTCAACCCCCAGAAAACTTTGGAGGACAGTAAGAAACACCAAAAAGGAGTCAGGTTGGAATGAGCCCAGTGGGCAAAAACCTGACTAGTTTTGAATTGTTTCATTTGTGGGACGGGTGCTTTAATTGAGAATGGAAGGTGATGGACCAAGCAAAATGTTCTCACCACCAGTAGAATGCATTTGTATTGACAAAGCTCATAACTACAGCTCTCTCGACTCACATCTCTTTAGTCTGGCTTGGCAAATAAGTAGAGAATGGTTGGTATCCTTCAGAAGCTGAATTTGGCCCAGAATTTGCTGGCCATAGCTGCATGGCAACAGAATCCCCAATGAAAGTTTGTTCCAGATTTCCTTTGGCAGCCATGCCCTTTTACAAGATACTCCATTCCACACTCCTCCTGATTTTCTGTTTCCCCATTCCAACATTCAACCAATATTCCATGCCCACTAAGCATACTCATTCTTCTTTGGTCTGTTTTGGGCTTTCCCCTTGGTAGCTGATACATTCCTCTTGTGTCTGAATCATCTGATTTCTGTTTATATTATTATTATTTACTGAATTTATATACCGCCCTATACCCAGAGGTCTCTGGGTGGTTCACAGAACAAAATCAAAATACTGTATAAAAACCACAAAATATATAATCAAAATAAAAGCAACAACCCAATAATCCCCCTCCCAACCCCCCTCCCCACATTTTAAAAGGGCATAGGATGTCAAATCAACCAAATATCCCCTCTGTTTTCTTTCATGCCTTCTCATTATTGATCTTATTTATTTACTTTTGCTTAGATTTTCACTAAAGCAATGTCCTATTTATTGCAGAAAGCCCTGGGCCACACTGACTACTCTCACAGCCGAAGGGAAAATAAACCTAGTATATTGTGTGCCCAATACTGCATACCCACAACCAGACAAAATAATACATCTATGAAAATATGAAAGAGATTCATAGCGATTATCAGCAGGGGAAGAAATGCATTTCATTTTGAAGAGGAAATGCTTCAGTGCCCTGTTTTGCTAATAATGAGACCAGTCATGCACAAGATGTTTGGTTATTGTAATCTTCATGCATGGTATTTGCACATGCACGCAGTGTGATTTTAGCATTCTGTACAGCCATGAAAAAAGCTGGGCTGTAAAGCTGACTTTTACAAAGGATACGTCAGAATGCTGGCTTAGCCTGCATTTTGCAGAAATAAATATACTGTACTGTCTTGATTTTAAAAAGAAGTACTTTGCTGCAGTGTATCCTAACAGAAAGATTCATTGTCACAATACAGATGGCATCGTGTGACAAAGGAGGGATGATTACTTAATCTTCTCCGATCTCTTACAGCCAACAGTTTCTGGACTTCTTTCAAAACATTTTGCAAATGTTTTATGGAACCTTACTTTTCAATAAGTAAAAGATTACAGCAAGAATCTGCATTGTTAACTACGGCTGCAATCAGGGGTGGACTTTGGTCTCTCAAATTTCAGCAGTGCCCTGTGCAAGGCCAAAATTCAGCACCTCCCTGCCTCTCGCCTTCCATTATGCTTAATTCACTATCTCATAGCTGTGACGCCCTGCAGCACTCCCTAGGCCTGGCACCCAGAGCAGTGGAATTGGTCATGTTGCCCTAAATCTACCTCCTACAGCCTTTCTCAGTTAGTTAGTTTGTCAGTTTGTTTAAAATCAGTTCCTCTCCCATAGGGAAAGTGAGTGAGCTGTCCTTTAGACTATATGAGCGTGGTTTACCATAGATTCTCTTCCTGGCTTGTTCAATAAATAGAGTTTAAACAAACCAGAGTTCCCTGACTTTGGACATAATAGGGGACTCTGGTTAGCTTGAAAGCAAATGTGGGAATTTGCATTCTCCTCCTGGTGGCCAAGGAAGGAAAAAGAAGGGGGTCATGAGTATCGATATCACTGCAGGAAACTTTAGCTTCCCATTATACCTCAAATGGCCAGTATGCAGATATTTGTTCTGTACACTAGAATAGCAGAATTGTCAGGTGTGTAGGCAAAATGTTATTATGCTTGACCCATTAATAGAACACAGAAGATACACTAACACTCCCAAGAGACCAAAAACCAATACAAAACAATAAGCTGCAGCGACACAGAAGTTTAGAATAATGAAAAACCATACAGGAGGCAAACATTTGTAGTCCAGGCATTCATGTGCTTAAGATCAAAAACCCTCTATACAGTCATTTCAAATTCAGTGCACTGTAATACTGTGTGTAGCTAAAAACCAGAAACACTGGATTCAATAAAAGCTTGCCATGTGGGTGTATTCAGACCACCATCTCAATCACTATGTATTTTTATTTTTATTGAGTGTTGCTAGATGTGAGGCTTACTGTGCCATAATACTTTAAAAAAACAACAAAAAACAGTCCAATGATTTCTCATTAAGCAGTTTGTCATTTTATCTGTGAAATCAAATTCAACAGAAATAGCAGCAGCTACTCCTGTCTAATAGCAAATGCCTTATGGACATGGAGTTCCAGATAAGCCAGGCCAAGGCATATTGATTTCTGTGGTTTCTGCAGAAAAGAGGATTATTTAGGGGAGAAATCTTTACATGTTCAGGGATACACACGGCTGAAGGAGTCTAACGAAACTGTGGATAATTCACAGTAGTCACAGTGCAATTGTATAAGAGTGTAATAAACACAATTTCACAGTAGAGTCGATCTCTTATGTGTGTTTGACACTAGTTTTTTAAATGCTGGACACAACCCATCTAGATGCTCTCCTGCACAGGTGCCTTTGAGCTGAATGGCAACTAAGAAAGTGAGTGGCAAACTTTTATATTGTATGTTAAGTGTCAATATGATCTTATATTTTCAAAATGCCAGCCTGAAATAGCTACTAGTTACAGATAACCTAATTAATGGACATTATGAGGACTAGGATGATCAAGAGCTGAACCAAAGCTGATCCCTGGTGCAAATTGCTATGAACCATTGAGAAACACTTGAAATGGGTTCTATAAAATAATAATAATAATTCAGATGCAAGGGAAAGCATTTTATAGAACTGCCCTGATGTAGCAAATCTTTACAAAAGTAGGATGTGTGAAATACAACTGGAGTGGAAAAAGGACAGGACAAAATAGGGAGAGCAGGTGTGAGTCAGAAAGGCAAAAATAGGTATCTGCTACAGGATAAATAATAGTTTAGTGGGGTAAAACCCTTGAGATTCCCACCATGCAATTCAGCATAGTGCCTCCGGATCCTTTAATCTGCCTTGTGAGTAGGAAAGAATAAAGTGCTTGCTCTCCAGCTATGAATGAACTCTACACAACCCATTTGGTGTTTAATAAATTTCTGCAATGTACATCATTTCCAGCACATTTACTAATTTAACACAATTTTGTCCTGCCGTAATGGGCATCTAAAGTGTTAATGTTTTAAAGAAATCATTGCAGTTGCTGTTGCTATTGCTGCTTCTGCTAGAGTCCAGCAAGCCATGAAATATTTAAAAAGTGAAGTTTTTGTTTCCCCTGGCTGCAGAGCACAGTCCTACAGCTTTAAATATTAAAACAACAACATTTGAAGCATTTGAAACAAGCACAAGAATTCACTGGCACTTGAATGCTCTCCCTCTACCCCCACCCATTGCTGCTACAGAAAACTAATCCTTTTATAATATAATCAAAAGGGTAGAACACTACTTAGGAATGCAACTGGTCAGTGTGTTTTTTGCATTGAAGAAAGATGTCAAAGTGATACTCATCTAAAATGTGCTCAGAATAGCAGCATTCTTACACTCGTGCCACTGCAGTTGATGTAGCCATACATATTTTGCCAAAAAAGTGGACACAGTTTTGGAATAAATGTGCATGTTAGTTGATACATATAGATGCAAATTTACAAATAATAATAATTATTATTATTTGTTCGATTTATATATACCGCCCTTTATCAAAAGATCCACCGCCCTTTATCAAAAGATCCCAGGGCAGTGTACAACATTGAGAACACATTTTATAGAACATCAGTAATAAAAACATAATGAAAAGCATGATAACAGGCAGCATAATAAAATAATTATAATAACAGTAACCCCCCCCCCAAACAGGTCATAGATTATTTAATGGCCAAAGGCCTGGGTAAAGAGGAATGTTTTTGCCTGGGGCCTAAAGACATGTAATGATGACGCCAGGTGAGCCTCTCTAGGGAAAGCAATAATTTAAATAGAAAGCCACAACATCCTAGTGGGAAAGACTGTGGACAGGTGACTTGTACGCCTGCTCAGCCTGCTATTGTGGTCAGTGGATGATAAAGCTATCAGTGGTTACTAGTCATGGTGGCTTTGTTCTACCTCCACTCTGAGAAGCAGTATGCCTTTGAATACCAGTTTTCTGGGAATCACAGGTGAGGAGAGTCCTGCTGCGCTCAGCTCCTACTTGCGGGCTTCCCATAGGCATCTGGTTGGCCATGGTAGGCCTTTGGGCTGATCCAGCAGGGATCTTTTTCTGTTTACTGTTGACAGAAAACTCCGAGACTGCTGCTCCTTACCTTTAAGCCAGACTTAAGGACTGGACAGCCCTTCAAACAGAAGACTGTAGGATAGCAGCAAACATTGTTCGCCTGCTGCTGTCTCTCCCAGTTCCACAAAGAGTTCTGCCCTAAGCAAGGATAGAAGAAGGGGAAAGGGCCTACTGAATGGAAGCAAGATGGCACCCCATTCAAGCACTGGCTAGTGTACATGTGAGAACCTTGTATGCCACAAGCAGGACGGGAGCATCCCCCCGCATCATCCTGATCACATTATTTTCAGGTAATCACTTGTGCTGATGTAGTTTGATTGTCTTGAATAACTCAACTACCGGTATCTCCTTCCTTAAGAACATAGGAAAAAAGCCAATGCAATTCTACTAAAAAAGCCAATGCAATTCTGGGCTGCATCAATAGGAGTATAGCATCTAGATCAAGGGAAGTAATAGTACCACTGTATTCTGCTCTGGTCAGACCTCACCTGGAGTACTGTGTCCAGTTCTGGGCACCACAGTTCAAGAAGGATACTGACAAGCTGGAATGTGCCCAGAGGAGGGCAACCAAAATGGTCAAAGGCCTGGAAACGATGCCTTATGAAGAATGGCTTAGGGCAGCCTTTCTCAACCGCTGTTCCGCGGCACACTAGTGTGCCGCGAGACGCTGGCTGGTGTGCCGCGACGTGCGGCGATGAGAAGGGCGATTTGCATTGTCACGTGCCTGACAATGCAAACGCTGACCCACCGGAAAGCAATATTTCTCCTCCTCTTTCCCAAAGCTCAGTGCAAACGACTGGAGGGTAGTTTTAGAGTCTAGGGAGGCCCCCTAGGGAGGCGCGCTCCAGATCCGCTGCTGGCCCCCCTTAAGCCGCATCGAGGTTGCTCCGCCTCCCCTGCCTCCTTCGCCCGTCCTTCGCCATGGCTGCGCGGCGGACGCTGGGCTTCGCGGTCCGGAATTACTCGCAAGCAGCAGCCAAGGTAACCTTTCGCCTTTGAGCCGCCCCGCAGCTCCCCTGGAAGTGTGCGCGCCCTTGTAATCCGGGGGCAGGCAGAGCCTTGCCTGGACTGTACCACTACGGGCCGCGGGAGAGGAGAATTGGGGGTCTGAAGGCTTCTCCCCTCCCATGGGGCGGCGGGAGGGAGATTAATTTCCTCCTTCCTACTTAATAGGGGGCCTATACATATTCAAATAAAATAAAATGCCTAGGGGGGGAAATAGCAAGACAGGGAGATAGCTGGCTGAACTATTGTAATATTTTTTGGGGGGGAGGTAAAGCTTAAAAAAAATTCATAATGTATATAAAACAGAACAGTTATGACCGCTGATGGAAATTAAACGATGAAAAACAAAACTATAAAATAGGCACAAAGTACAGTTGCACATGGGTTAAATTATAGTCATAATTATATAGTCAATATAGGGCAGCACAGAGTTAATTTTTTTAACTTTTTTAATGGTGGTGTGCCTCGTGATTTTTTTCATGGAACAAGTGTGCCGTGGCCCAAAAAAGGTTGAGAAACACTGGCTTAGGGAGCTGGATATGTTTAGCCTGGAGAAGAGAAGGTTAAGAGGTGATATGATAGCCAAGTTCAACTATATAAAAGGATGTCATATAGAGGAGGGAGAAAGGTTGTTTTCTGCTGCTCCAGAGAAGCGGACACGGAGCAATGGATTCAAACTACAAGAAGATTCCACCTAAACATTAGGAAGAACTTCCTAACAGTAAGAGCTGTTCAACAGTGGAATTTGCTGCCAAGGAGTGTGGTAGAGTCTCCTTCTTTGGAGGTCTTTAAGTGGAGGCTTGACAGCCATATGTCAAGCCATATTTGAAAGGTGTCTTATACGGAGTCAGACTACTCCGTCAGAGGGTTTCTCCCAGCCCTACCTGGAGATGCTGCGGATTGAACCTGTGATCTTCTGCACGTAAGGCAGATGCTCTGTCCTTGCTACATCGGTTTATATCTGCCACTACTACTTTCACTTTTCTCCCACCCTCAAAGCCCAATTGAAGTCAACTGTTGCAGAGATTGCTGGAGCTCAATCTTTGCTAAAACCCAGTTACCAGCAATCAAGTGCCAACAACCTATGATTATGGTATCATCTGCAGCCAGAATGGACTCACCTTCACAACTTTTTACTCTTCCTTTTCCCATTAGCTGTTCCATTTTGATGACTGCGTCCTGTTTCATCCCATCCTAACATGACAGTGCTACAGTCTATCTGTTATGGACGTGATTCAGAAATGCCTTTTATATTTTGCAGGGTACTACACTGTCCCCTTGATAAGAGACATGTCTTAAAATACAGGGACATCTGGCAACCTTACACAGGCATTTTTTTTCCAACTTAAAAAAAAAAGCATAACTCAAATTCCGTTTTCTCTCTGGTTTGCATAGCTCTGAGCTAAGACACTTTGCACACATTCTGCTGATGAAATTTCTAAGCACTGCTGAATTATGAAGAGTCTCTTTTCTTCTCTTACCCACCCCCCACCCCCACCCCCCGTTCATGCGCACGTGCACACCAGTCAAGAACACATTTTGGAATTGAAGGATATGAAAGCACAGACAGTTTGGGAATATTATTAGCCAGACCTCATTAATTAAATAAGACTAATGATTTATTCATAAATCCAGGACAATGAGAGGACAATGCAGTGCATTTACATTAGAGATGAGCACATACTTTGAGGAAGAATAAAAGGCTTTGAGCCATAAACATTGAAATCCTTGTTTCTAACACTTGAATGTATTGTATGGGCCATTTCCCTGCCCTATTTTATATCTCAAATGAGAAAATTGTTCCGGTAAGGAGTCTGAATGGCTGTTTCTGACCCTCTGGTATATATATAAACCTCTTCAAGCACTGCCTCATTCTCACTTTTCATTTTTACTTGGAAAATAATTCTTTAAAACATTTAATCAAAATTGAATACAGATCCAAGAAACAAAAGGCAAAGCAGTATCAATATTAGGATTTCAAATATACGCAAGCTGTCACTGGGAGTTTAATCTTAGCCAAGACTTAACTCCAGAACCCACTTATGGGCTCAGCCTGAAACATGCAAGTCAAAAACCATCCATATATATATATATATACGGTATATATATAGCCAAAGACGATAAGGAACCTATCACTAACATATGTTTCTAGACCCTGCTATTCCTAGTTTACATAATTAATATTTGGAATGGAATCAAACTATTCTATGTCAGTTCCCATTATCAGGGCAAAATATGATCACCCTCTGGGTAGGTTTATGTACCAGTAGGAAGGCATGGTGCTGGAGGAGACTCTTGAGAGTCCCATGGACTGCAAGAAGATCAAACCTATCCAATTCTGAAGGAAATCAGCCCTGAGTGCTCACTGGAAGGACAGATCGTGAAGCTGAGGCTCCAATACTTTGGCCACCTCATGAGAAGAGAAGAGTCCCTGGAAAAGACCCTGATGCTGGGAAAGATGGAGGGCACAAGGAGAAGGGGACGACAGACGACAAGATGGTTGGACAGTGTTCTCGAAGTCATCAACATGAGACTGACCAAACTGCAGGAGGCAGTGGAAGACAGGAATGCCTGGAGTCGGACACGACTAAACCAGTCAACAACAACAAACTAAGGGACTGTGTCCTCTCAGAGTTACTGCAGTGAGAACGCTGGTCTAATTTTCAAATAATAGACATTTTACTTACTAATAGTGGCCCAACATTTGTTTAAAAGGTTAACTTCTTTAGTGTTAGCACTTGCTAAAACTAAGTAAGTTGTTTAAGTCTGCAGACTTCACCTAGACACCGTAGGAATGGCCAAAAAAAAAGTCATATATGTGACTAGGAGGAGAAAGCAAGTTTCTTTCACTGCTGTCCTAGGACCATTGGCAAGACATCAGATATACCGAGCCTCCCTTTCCAGGGTGTGGGAAAGGACTCTGGTGCAGCAGAAACAAAGCCTTGTCCCTACCTGCATTTGAGCTCCTGTAGTTCCAAAAATGAAAAGTTGGGGAAAGCCTAGGGTTGTGTTGAGGGAGGACCAGGAAATAGGCTTGGATCCAATGCCTTCTCAGCTGTCTGACACACACTCCAAACCAGGGAGAGTGTTTTGTCTTCAGAGCCAATGTCTCCGGTGAATGCACTTGCCATTGTTTCTAATGGGGGGAAACTGCTAAGATGAAGAAATGCAAGAATGTTCCTCCATCTTCTGCCCTGCTGGTTCCAGCCAGTATTCAGCTTGGATATGGCTGCTAGTCAGCCCTTGCTTTCACTAACGCTGTCGCCCCCAATCTTTACGAATCTTTACGAATGTTTTGTGGATCGCCTCAGGTGCCGAAATGTATTGGGTCCACTCTGATCTTTGATGCCGATCCCATTCCCCACCCATTCCAGTTGCTGATAGGATAGTCAGGTGTAAAAGAGGACAGGACCCCTGAGGAAATGTGAGGTAAAAGTGTAATCGCTAAATAATAAAAGCTCATATGCCAAAATCATTATCTAGCATTGTACATAGAGATACCATTCTGACACTTGGCTAATGTATGTTTCTCCCACTTTGTCATGGCCTTACAACAATCCTGCGAGGTAGGTTAAGCCCAGAGACAGAGGGTGGCCTAAGGTCACCCATTGAGCTCCTTAGCGGAGTGAAAATTCCCCCACTGTACACAATGATTTAGACCTCAGGACTCCCGTCCTCTTTATACCATATAAAGAGGCACTTATACCACAGCCACTAAATAATAAAAGCTCATTATATTTTATATAGAGATGTTACTACAGAGATAGCATCCTGAGGCCTGGCTGAGGGGCTCTTGGATGATAATAATAATAATAATAATAATAATAATAATAATAATAATAATACTGTAATAATAATAATAATAATAATAATAATAATAATAATAATAATACCTTTATTGTCATTGTACAACCTGTGTACAATGAAATTAAACGAGCCTCCCTCCCCACCACCACCCAAACACTCATGTGGTATAAGTGCTGCCCCACCACCAGAGAGGGAGGCCTCCTGGAAAAAGATGGCACTTTCACAGCCAGAAGTACCATGGTATCTCCACAAAAAAACTTGAATTTAAAATATCAGTGGGTATGAGGTTTTGAGCTTACCTTATTTTTACAAGGCAGATAAGGGTTGGTACATGTGTTTTTCTCTTTCCAGTAAAACATGTCTGCAAAGCTCTACAGTCTCCCAGGCTGCCTGTGCTTCCTCTTCTGAGAGGTTACCTCATGTGGGCCACCATAAATTTAAAGTCCTATGATACCACTTTAAACAGCCAATGTTACCCGCAAAGAATTCTGGCAGCTGTTGTTTGTTAAGGGTGCTGAGAGATGTTAGGAGACTCCAATTCCTCTCCCAGAGCTGCCGTTGGCAGAGTGGTTTAACAATCAATCCTTTCTTCTCAGGGAACTTTTGAGAATTGGAGCTCTGTGAGGGAACAGAGGCCTCGAGTCCTGACAACTCTCAGCGCCCTTAAAAAACTACAGCTCCCATAATTCTTTGGGGGGAAGCCATGACTGCTTAAAGTAGTATCACAGTACAGTACAGTACTTTAAATGTATGGTGTGAATGTGGCCTAAGTTTCCTCTTGAGTTTTACCTGTAGCATAGGCAACCCAGGAAGCCTAAAGAGTGCAGACCACCGCTGGTGAGGTGATTTGTATAATGAAATAATAGCCATTCAAACAAAAAACCCTCAGCCACTTCAAGAGGTGAGCACAAAATCCCACCCATGAGAATGTCGCTGAATTTTTCACTGATTAATTTTGCATGCCATTTTGTTTCTTCGTTAGATTTATTCATTTAATTTCAGCTATTTATATGCCATTTAATCACTGAAGCCTTTAAGCAGAGTATATAAGAATCACAAAAATGCATATACTGGATGAAATCAATTGCAATTAATTATGAAAACAGAAAATTGATGGATAACGGCTGGGGTGGGGAAAATTGTTTTGACACAAAACTACACCCAGCCAATCAAGCCCTGGCGCTGGTATGGCTAACTGGTTCCTATTCACTGCAATGAGATGGGAAATAAGCATAGCTGCCAAGTTTTCACTTTTCTCGCGAGGAAGCCTATTCAGCATAAGGGAAAATCCCTGTAAAAAAGGGATAACTTGGCAGCTATGGAAATAAGGGGGAAAGGCAAAATGGGGAAGGAAAAGTCTCATCTCAACTAGGCCAGAATGGGCTTATGATGTGGTATTCCAGTGACTCTCCCTTACACACACACACACCATCATCACCACTGCAGGACTTTTAGCAATATTAATAAATATTGCTAAACAGGTTACAATCTCTCTGCCTATCCTTAATGACACTACTAGTCTCTCCCCTCAGTGGGACCCTTTGCTCCAGCTTGATAGAAAGATATAAGACAAAGAGTCCAGCAAAGAACCCTAAAGCCTTTATTTTTAGGCCTGTGGTTGATAAGGAGACTAAAGCAACTTAGGCGGGGAAAACAGTGTCAACAGTTCACAGAAAGTTTCTTTTCATGTTTAGGAAAAGCCAAGCGAGACTGAAACTATATAACTATGATGGGTTTTTTTAAAAGAAGAAATGCACAATAAAGGCAGCCACAACCTATACCTGATACATGGAAGGTCATTTCTAGGAGGTTTTGATGTGTTGGAACTTGAAAATACACACACACACACACACACACACACACACACACACACACAGAGAGGCTATATTCATTCTTGCCCAAAGGCAGAGGATGGCATAGTTGCTTGGGGACTGCAATAGTAATTGCTCCTAAGAGGGAAAAGAAAACGTTCCCAATTGCCTTGAAAAGAAAGAAACATCTGAAGGACTCTTCAGGGCCATTCCAAGTTCAACTGAATGAAACCTTTAGCATAGTGGTGCTTTTATCCCAGAGTATTGCTGCAATCAACAGAAATGGACCTAGACGGGGACAAGCCAGGAGGAGAGACAGAGAGGTGGCTATTGTGATGGGCATATCAGAATTGGGAGGGGAGGGGAGGGGAATCAGCAAAAAAAACTTAAAGGAAAAGTAAAACACCAGGCAGTGAGTTTCTTCTTAGTTGTTCAGCATTTCTGTGCATACACTACTAGACAACAGAGGAGAAAAGTGTAACACACCATTTATTTATTCTATGAAACTGGGCTATACTGGTTATTTTGCTACATTGTTGGCTAATGTAATTGAAGTACATATAACAGAAACAGAAAGGGGAAATAAGACTTCTTCAGGGACCCATTAATTTCTTAAGGATAAAGTGTTTGAAGGTTCAAAGGCTTTGTTGAAGCTTATTTTAAATTTAAAATTTTCACTGCCAGGGGATTGATTACTATTCTTGCTTTAGCTTTATCAAACAATAAGTTGATCCCTGTCCTTTCAAAAATTTATGGTACCGCTCTTAGTATATTCAGCTAATTCTTTGTTTTATTTTTTAAAGGGAGGGCTAGCTTCTTATAATTCATTCAAGGACAGATCTATCTATCTATCTATCTATCTATCTATATCTATTTATTTATTTTAAAAATACCTCTAAACTCCCAAGTTCCAAAAGCTGAGAGGCAATAAGGGTTCCTTCATATGGGGTACATTCAATACATAGTATATTTGTGCACAGCTTTCCGTCTCTGGTATTGGTTGTCAGGTGCAGTGGCAGATCAAACACATCTAGATCATTTGTACTGTAATAATAATAAACTTTCCACTTGACAACTGGCAATTAATATCTTGGGAGGGGTGGGGGGCTTCACACATGCAATTCATCTCATGAAAAACATGATTGTGTGCATACTGGCAGAACACAATTTCTACCCCTTCCCTCCCATGGTCATTAAAGATTTCCAAGTGCTGCTATTTTCACACATTGCAGCTTCAGTAAAGTCTTTTGAACATGTCCAGCAAGTTCCATATGCTCTAAGGCTTTCAGAGCATCCCCTCAAGCGTGCATGTGGATGTTTTGCAGAAGAGGACAGTCCCATCCATTTCCATGGAGGAAGCAGCTCTTATGACATCCAGGGGAGCGCCATACCTGTATTTTGCACCTGCAGCAAGTTGTTAGATCAGGCAGCCTGATCTGAATAATCTTAACGGTGACACGTCTTTCATTATTGGCTAATTGTTCTCTACTTTATCACATCTTGTATAATATGGGGTTTAACTGATACAGTTAAGCACCAAGGTTTCGCCAGGCGAACATTAGGCATTTGCCATTAAAATGAATGAGATTGGAATGTGCTTAATATTAGTTGGATTCCACTCATGGTTACCGTAGTTATAGATACAGTGGTACCTTGGTTTAAGTACACAATTGGTTCCAGAAGTCTGTACTTAACCTGAAGCGTACTTAACCTGAAGTGAACTTCCCCATTGAAAGTAATGGAAAGTGGATTAATCCGTTCCAGACGGTCCGTGGAGTACTTAACCTGAAGCGAACTTTCCCATTGAAAGTAATGGAAAGTGGATTAATCTGTTCCAGACGGGTCCGAGGAGTACTCAACCTGAAGCGTACTTAACCCGAGGTATGAGTGTAATTGGTTCCGGAAGTCCGTACTTAACCTGAAGCGTACTTAACCTGAAGCAAACTTTCCCATTGAAAGTAATGGAAAGTGGATTAATCCATTCCAGACGGGTCCACGGAGTACTTAAACTGAAAGTACTCAAACCGAAGCGTACTTAAACTGAGGTATGACTGTATGCTCCAAAGGCTTTCATTAAGCAGTGTGATCCTATGCATGTCTACTCACAAGGAAGGCCCACTGGGTTTAGCAGGACCTATTCCCACATTCATGATGGCTGCTTAAAGGTTGGATCCAATCTGTCAGTTACACTTATGTCCCATTGAAATAAATGGGATTTAAGGGCAACTAAATTAGGTATGAAAATAATGAGAGTTTAAAAATCTAAAAGAATGTCTGCTTTGGAATCCCCCCCTTGGGACTAAAGTATATCATTGAACCAATACAAACTTCCCAAAAGGACAGCCAAATACCTTAGGGGTGAGTGTGTGTAGTTTTGTACTATTTTGTTGTTGTTACATTGAACTACGCAGTTGTCATTTTCTAGCATTTTAATGGCTTCTGGATAAATCTTCCTAACTAAATCGCCAAATGTTCCATTAAATAAATATGCATAGAATTTTCTGGCTAATCATCTTTCATCATGAGTTGGAAGCCCACAGCTGCTAAGAAAGACATCTAATTGCTGTTTCACCAGGCCTGGCTATTCTATTTACATAATTCTCTTACTGATCTTAATATAGATAGATAGATATATAAAGAAGGATGCTAACGTAATGCCTCATTAAATGTAGAAAGCTAAAGAAACATTTCTAGTCACAGCTGGTGGCTGATGCATATTTTTCTTTTCTTAAAATGTGATGGATCTTTGTGTAAATACATATATAAAGATATGTACATCCATGCATGTATATTATGCCTATATCTATGCCTATAAAATATGGGCATGTGGTATTCAAATTGAGAGCTAAATCAACTAGCTCTTTAAATGAGCAAGAGAGATAAAACATGACCAAAAGAAATTCTAATCCATGGCTTTTTCCTTTGATTTTGTGCAGTGTTTTGATTAAAGAGAATGTCAGCTGCAGATAGAATTAAATCCATAGGAATTAATATGTTTTCCTAAAAAGCATATTAATTGCCTTTCTTTTTAAAACAGAACTCTAATCACAAATTTGATAATACACCTTGTTAGTGCTCCATATGCAAATGTGTTTCAAAACATTATTTATAGATTTCGGATTTGGGAGGTTCTCCTTAAGATTGGGAGAGATTGTTGAGAATTGCAGTTTATCTGAAAAATTGTACTGCTAGTACCACAGCGAATATAATAGCAATAGGAGTTAAGACTTGGGAAGTTTTTTTTTATTTCAACCCCACATGCCAGGGTAAATTAGAACTGGTTTCTGTAAACCACACTACCAGTATTAATGCTGCTTAGGATATCTGTTTCCTGAGCATCAAGAGTGTGCTACAAGAGGGATGGGAAACTTGTGACTCTCAAGATGCTGTTTCAACTCCAACTTCCATCAGACAGCATGGATAATGGTCAGGACCACAGCTTCCTCATCCCTGCCAGCCGTGGTTCATAGTGGAAGGGGGAAGCTGCACTGCATTCACTGGGACAGGAATGGGGCAGTGCAAAGTAGGGGGAGCTATGTGTTGGATAGACACCTACCAGTGATGCCTTGCCTCACCTCATCCCTGTTCTGATGAGCACAGAATGTTATGTTGAGGTACACAAGACCACTAAATGCCCTTCCTTGGAAACGGGCCCCATAGGTTTCAGTTAAATCAGTGGAGCATTCTTAGAACTGCAACCTGACACTAAAGTTATTACATGGAAGTCAGTTTCGTTGCAGTCAATGGAGATGGTGAACCATACATAGATCTAAGAAATGAGAAAAATGTAAGTTGATAGGAGAATGGTACAGGGAGCCAAAAAAGACATGTACAGTATTACCATAGCAATGTGGCAGAATGATTTAGTATTCTAAACGTGATGAAATCCTCTATTCAGTGCTCTCTTCAGTTGAGGAAACACCCTCAAGGTCATATTTCATGCATATTGCATGCATTTAGTATGCATTGTCTGAGGAAATTCAGGATTTTTGTAGGCTGATGAACCCACACATTTTTTTGTTTTACTTTTAGCCTGTGGTTCATTTCACAGATTTTGAGATATTTCCCTGCCTAGCTTCTCCCACCACACACCATCTATCTCAAAAATTAACCTGCATTCACAAATGAAAGTTTTTGAAGGAGGAGAATATTTATAGGGAGGTTATATGCTAAGTAATTGCTGCCCACGCTTTTCAGTGCATTTACCCATCTGTTTCCTTATTGTAAAAAGTCTGATCTAAGGCAGTGAAGGGCGAAAGCGGGTTTGTTGCACAAAAGCACCAAATCTACTTTAATTACATAACGTGAATTTGCTGGTGATTGAATTTCACTTGAAAATAGCCCATAATCTGGAAGCGCCCCTTGTCTCTTACGGTAGGTGAGTAGTCCTTAGGAAACCATATTTGGTCCTGGGCATCCAGTTTCTGATTCTTCCTATTTATAGAACAGAAATTGTAGGGCTGATAATAAACACTGTCAATTTTCTCAAATGGGCACTGCTCCAAAACTTCTTTACAGATGATATTTTATAATTAAGTCTGGCACATTTATACCGGGCATTGCTACAAATTGGTTGTGTCTCTCTTAGCCCACTCATTTCTTCTCACAATCTCAACCTTGTCTAGATTAATGCTGGCAGATTATTGATCAAGATGATCTGCTGGAGAAATCCCAGCTGCTGGAAAGAATCAAGGAGGCAGTAATTTAGCAAATCATGGTTTGTTTGTTTAAGCTCTTTGCTTTTCAGTAAACAGCACTTTGTTGATTATGGCTATCTTTTGCACAGCTATACTGTGGTGTGCCCCCTTCATGGATCAATGCCTTGTCGTGGCGAAGGGGCTTGAATAACTCAGAGAAGCTATGAGCTATGCCATGCAGGGCCACCCAAGATGGACAGGTCATAGTGGAGAGTTTTGACTAAACGTGATCCACCTGGAGAAGGAACTGGCAAGCCACTCCAGTAACCCTGCCAAGAAAACTCCATGGACAAAGACAACAGGCATATAAAAGTTATGACGCTGGAAGACGAGCCCCTCAGGTCGGAAGGCGTCCAACATGCTACTGAGGAAGAGCGGAGGACAAGTACAAGTAGATTCAGAGCTGATGAAGCGGCTGGGCCAAAGCCGAAAGGACGCTCAGTTGCGGATATGCCTGGAAGCGAAAGGAAAGTCCGATGCTGTAAAGAAAAATATTGCATAGGAACCTGGAATGTAAGAACCATGAATGGAGGTAAGCTGGATGTGGTCAAAAATGAGATGACAAGAATAAATATCGACATCCTGGGCATCAGTGAACTAAAATGGAAGGGAATGGGCGAATTCAGTTCGGATGACTATCATATCTACTACTGTGGGCAAGAATCCCGTAGTAGAAATGGAGTGGCCCTCATAGTCAACAAAAGAGTGGCAAAAGCTGTAATGGGATGCAATCTCAAAAATGACAGAATGATCTCGATACGAATCCAAGGGAGACCTTTTAACATCACAGTAATCCAAGTTTATGCACCAACTACCGGTGCTGAAGAAAGTGAAATTGACCAATTCTATGAAGACCTACAACACCTTCTAGAAATGACACCAAAGAAGGATGTTCTTCTCATTACAGGGGATTGGAATGCTAAAGTAGGGAATCAAGAGATAAAAGGAACAACTGGCAAATTTGGCCTTGGAGTTCAAAATGAAGCAGGGCAAAGGCTAATAGAGTTCTGTCAAGAGAACAAGCTGGTCATCACAAACACTCTCTTCCAACAACACAAGAGACGACTCTACACATGGATATCACCAAATGGACAGCATCGAAATCAGATTGATTATATTCTCTGCAGCCAAAGATGGAGAAGCTGTATACAGTCAGCAAAAACAAGACCTGGAGCTGACTGTAACTCAGATCATCAGCTTCTTATAGCAAAATTCCAGCTTAAACTGAAGAAAGTAGGAAAAACCACTGGGCCAGTAAGATACAATCTGAATCAAATCCCTTATGAATACACAGTGGAAGTGAGGAACAGGTTTAAGGATTTAGATTTGGTGGACAGAGTGCCTGAAGAACTATGGATGGAGGCTCGTAACATTATACAGGAGGCAGCAACGAAAACCATCCCAAGGAAAAGGAAATGCAAGAAAGCAAAATGGCTGTCCAACGAGGCCTTACAAATAGCGGAGGAGAGGAGGCAAGCAAAATGCAAGGGAGATAGGGAAAGATACAGGAAACTGAATGCAGATTTCCAAAAAACAGCAAGGAGAGACAAGAGGGTCTTCTTAAATGAGCAATGCAAAGAAATAGAGGAAAACAATAGAATGGGGAAAACCAGAGATCTGTTCAAGAAAATTGGAGATATGAAAGGAACATTTCGTACAAAGATTACCATAATCAAGGACAAAAGTGGTAAGGACCTAACAGAAGCAGAAGACATCAAGAAGAGGTGGCAAGAATACACAGAGGAATTATACCAGAAAGATATGGAGGTCTCGTACACCCCAGGTAGTGTGGTTGCTGACCTTGAGCCAGACATCTTGGAGAGTGAAGTCAAATGGGCCTTAGAAAGCACTGCTAATAACAAGGCCAGTGGAAGTGATGATATTCCAGCTGAACTATTTAAAATTTTAAAAGATGATGCTGTTAAGGTGCTACACCCAATATGCCAGCAAGTTTGGAAAACTCAGCAATGGCCAGAGGATTGGAGAAGATCAGTCTACATCCCAATTCCAAAGAAGGGCAGTGCCAAAGAATGCTCCAACTACCGCACAATTGCGCTCATTTCACACGCTAGCAAGGTTATGCTTAAAATTCTACAAGGCAGGCTTAGGCAGTATGTGGACCGAGAACTCCCAGAAGTGCAAGCTGGATTTCGAAAGGGCAGAGGAACCAGAGACCAAATAGCAAACATGCGCTGGATTATGGAGAAAGCTAGAGAGTTCCAGAAAAACGTCTACTTCTGCTTCATTGACTATGCAAAAGCCTTTGACTGTGTCGACCACAGCAAACTATGGCAAGTTCTTAAAGAAATGGGAGTGCCTGATCACCTCATCTGTCTCCTGAGAAATCTCTATGTGGGACAAGAAGCTACAGTTAGAACTGGATATGGAACAACTGATTGGTTCAAAATTGGGAAAGGAGTACGACAAGGTTGTATATTGTCTCCCTGCTTATTTAACTTATATGCAGAATTCATCATGCGAAAGGCTGGACTAGATGAATCCCAAGCCGGAATTAAGATTGCCGGAAGAAATATCAACAACCTCAGATATGCAGATGACACAACCTTGATGGCAGAAAGCGAGGAGGAATTAAAGAACCTTTTAATGAGGGTGAAAGAGGAGAGCGCAAAATATGGTCTGAAGCTCAACATCAAAAAAACCAAGATCATGGCCACTGGTCCCATCACCTCCTGGCAAATAGAAGGGGAAGAAATGGAGGCAGTGAGAGATTTTACTTTCTTGGGCTCCTTGATCACTGCAGATGGTGACAGCAGTCACGAAATTAAAAGACGCCTGCTTCTTGGGAGAAAAGCAATGACAAACCTAGACAGCATCTTAAAAAGCAGAGACATCACCTTGCCTACAAAGGTCCGTATAGTTAAAGCTATGGTTTTCCCAGTAGTGATGTATGGAAGTGAGAGCTGGACCATAAAGAAGGCTGATCGCCGAAGAATTGATGCTTTTGAATTATGGTGCTGGAGGAGACTCTTGAGAGTCCCATGGACTGCAAGAAGATCAAACCTATCCATTCTTAAGGAAATCAGCCCTGAGTGCTCCCTGGAAGCACAGATCGTGAAGCTGAGGCTCCAATACTTTGGCCACCTCATGAGAAGAGAAGAATCCTTGGAAAAGACCCTGATGTTGGGAAAGATTGAGGGCACTAGGAGAAGGGGACGACAGAGGACAAGATGGTTGGACAGTGTTCTCGAAGCTACGAACATGAGTTTGACCAAATTGCGGGAGGCAGTGCAAGACAGGAGTGCCTGGCGTGCTATGGTCCATGGGGTCACGAAGAGTCGGACACGACTAAACGACTAAACAACAACAACTGTGGTGTGCAGAATGCTTTGACTGCCCTCCCCACAAGTCTTGTTCATGCAATAAAATACTCTTCATGCCTTGGCTATAATTCAGTGAGTAAGCATGTGCCCAAAGGGGGAGGGGAAAAGGAAGTAGGATGGTTTTGAAGGAAGTGGGGTGGTTTCAAAGCAGGGATAAAAAGGAACATAAATAAGAACATGAGGAGAACGCTGTTGGAACAGACCAAAGGCCCATCTATCTCAGCAGCCTGATCTTAGAATGGTCAACCAGATGCTGACAGGGAGCCTGCAAGCCAGACCTGAGTGCAACAGAACTCCCCCCCCCACTTGTGTTCCCCTTGTATACAAAAGCATATTGCATCTGACAGTGGAAGAAGCACAGACATGATGCCCAGTAGCCTTAGGAAGTGGTATTCTATAATGTCTGAAAATAAGTGAGATGTAGATTAATCTGAAAACAAAGGGGGTGGTATCCCTCCCCACTACGATAACTGGTTTAAGCACATTAGCTCTGTGTTGGATGACAGAATATACAACTTATATATGGGAGTTTCATTCTCCTGTACAATTGGCACCAGGTGAAGACCTTCTATTTCCTCAGGTCTTTAATGTTTTAACAGCTATATATTTTTGGTCCTAATCTTGCACTAATTTATTTTCCTCTTTCTTTTTTAGATTATGTGTGTTTAGCTGAGGTGTATTATATGTAGTTGGCTTGTGCTGTTTGTGAAACCGTACGGGTTTTATACACCTATACAATTTACATTGAAGTCATTGGTAGCACTTCTATTTCTCAACTGCAGGGAGCCTTAATAAGACCCAGGCTACTGATTCATTTTTGGGGTAGCAGTGTCACCTCGTGTCATCTTATCACTTCCTTTCACAGTGGGAATCCATTTATATTTCCCATTGCTTAGAAACTCTAGCATCCATTTTTGGCCCCACGTAAGCATTAAGTAGAGAAGGTACCACATAAATATCTTAGCCACTCAAAACAGTATGTAGATAAGTTTGGTGCTTCAGGGGGGGCAGCAAGATTTCTTCTTTCTCTGCACAAAGCATTTGGGGCTTCTGCGCTGTCCTTCAAGATTATTTCTCCATTCTGTGGGAAATGATGGCATATTCAGTTCCTCCAGGTTGGTTGTTCAGGACGTTTGTGCCATGAAAGAATATCCATGTCAATCTATTGGCCCTCCTCTGGATACCCCCTATTGGGTCATCTTCAAAAAGCCCAGCATGCTTCAGCTAGGAACCCAGTCCTTTAAGGTACAGGTGTCACACAGGTAGATTTGTACAACTACTCAGAGAACTGGCCTCCTTGTGATCTCAGCTACCAAAGGAAAACTTGAATAAGCCCTTTTATGGAACCATATTGCACTATTCCTCCAAAATTTTCAAAGTTACTGGATTGGGGGGGGGGGGAGAGACCATTGCCCTCATTTAACATAGATAAAATGAAAGAAAAAAATGATTTATGCTTTGGGGTTTCCCAGATGTTGTGATATTGAGTACTGTAAAATTCAGGAAAAAAGCAACAAATTGTTCAACAAATAACTCTAGAGCAAAGAAGATCAAGCTTATCAGACTTTACAACATGATTTAATGTTAGTGTTAGGCAGACATCAGAAACATGCCATTAAGCTAAGTACTGATTATTCACTGATGTAAGAGCTTGAATTTAATGTCAGTGAAAGGAAACTGAAAATGTTGATGGTCTCCCTTAATATCCTGCTCCTTGTTTTTATAAAATGATGCAAGCCTACTGTTTTAATTCATTAAGTGTAATGCAGAAACAAAACCGCACCATGCCATATTAAAGCAATTAATGAATTATTCAGTTCTGTCTTATGACTTCATGTTTTAATACACACAAAGCCTCTGACCCCCTATAACACGGAGCTTTTAGTCATTAAAGAGTCATCTTGGCATAAATAGGTCAAGAAGAAGAAAAAACTCTGGAGCTTCTTTCCCCATCTAAACTATTTTCCTTAATTATAAAATGCTAGCAAAAGGAAGCAAGGCAGACTCCTGAAACCCTATAAACTGCATATAGTCAGGCTCAGCATTCTTGGGATTTTCCAGATGTTGTCATGTTCAGAACTGTACAGTCAGCAGCACCCATTGCGTATTAACAACCAAGGGGTGAATCTTTAAGAGGGGGGGGGAACTCTGAATAATTTAAAATGCCTGAGAAAGCGAACTCAGTTTGTCTGATATTGAAGGCAGCATATTCTTATATTTTTCCTCCCAGTTGTCAAGAGAAGAATCATTATTAATTAAATTTCTATTCCATCCTTCTTCCCAAAAGAGCCTAGGGCAGCAAATAACAAAGTGGTAAAATAACACTATTAAAAGTAAAATAAAAACATATTTAAAACAACTAATAACAATTTAAAGCATCTAAAGACAATTAAAATTATCAAGAGCATCATGCTGGTCTTCTTAAAATAGGGCATGCCAGGGCTTAATGTGGAACACTGCAGTTGTCCTTAATCAACATAATGCTGTATGTGAAATCAGTACCTGAAGCTAAACTAGCTTTTCTTCTCTTACTGCAATGAAACCAGATCTCATGTAGATCTCATGTTTCTCTCTTGCTGGATGTCTACTAAAAGCTGAATTTCTACAATCAATCCAGGGCAGAGCTGCTGCTTCTTCTTCTTCTTCTTCTTCTTCTTCTTCTTCTTCTTCTTCTTCTTCTTCTTCTTCTTCTTCTTCTTCTTCTTCTTCTTCTTCTTCTTCTTCTTCTTCTTCTTCCAGCCCCATGGTAGTTTAACAAGAACCACAGGAGAATCGAATGAATCGTTTAGTCCAATTCTGGGCTCTCATACAGGCTATCTTATATGTAAAATAGTCTATTCAGGGCTTTTTTCAGCTGGAACTCACTGGAACTTAGTCCCAGTACCTCTTAGGTGGGCACCATTGCCATTCTAAGATAACGAGGTAGGAGTTCATGGTGAGCTCTGGCACATCTTTTTCTATAAACTAGCACTCTCTATGTTGTTCTTTAAATGTTACACTTCCATGCATACAGTATTAAGAAATGGAATGGCAGCACATTCCTTAAATTGTGAGGTTCAGGATGTCATAAGTCTGCCACTAACTCTCTTTTCCAGGGATAGCATAACTAGATATTATGTGCCATAGTGATGGTTTTTCATAAAGTTTACGTGTCAGGAAGGATAGGAATATACGGTAAGCTGCTGCCAGACCACTGGTCTATCTTTTACCTCAGTATTGCCAACACTGACTGGCAGTGCCACTCCAGGGTTGCAGAAAGGAGTCTCCCAGCCCTAGCTGGAGATATAAGAGAGTGAACCTGAGATCTTTTGCACGTGAAGCCCAGGCTTTACTACTGAGCAATCCAACACTATTACTGGATGTTTAGGTGTGCTTTGGTATGTTCCAGCTCCAGACAGCTAAAGCCCCTGTTTGACAGAGGATAGCCTTTTCATAGAGCTTGGCCACTGCACTTTATGCACTGGCAACTTCCAGATTGGATTATTGCAACATGCTTTTATGTGGGGCTGCTCCTGAATATGACTTCAATTGCAACAAAAGGCAATTTGCTACAAAAGGCAAAGACCAAATAACTGGCCACGGTTCTATTTAGAACTCACAAAACCTGTTCTAAAACAGCTATACTGGTTGCTAGTTTGTTTCCACACCCAATTCAAGGTGCTCACATTAGTGTTTAAAGCCCTAAACAACTTACTGTAGGTCCCAAATATCTGAAAGATTGCTTCCATCCCTACAGACCCTGGGTGAAGCGTACCTAAGAAATCATAGAATCGTAGAGTTGGAAGGGACTTTGAGGGCCATCTAGAACAACCCCTTGCAATACAGGAATCTTTTGCCGAACATGGGACTTGAACCCACAACCCTGAGTCTTATTCTTTACTGATATATGGCGCTATTCTTGTACTCTTAATAAAAGTTGTAGATATATGCTTCCTTTGGAAGCAAACAAGAACAGATCTTTAACTTTATGGACACTTTAAAGGCAGATAGGATAGGATTTTCTTTTGCATTTTATTAAACTTGCACAACTATGGTTTATGTGTTAAGATAAGTTATCTTAAGAATTCATGGAAGTTTCCTGTTCTCTCTTCCGCCCTCCAGCAGCCGCTGTGCTCTCTCCTACATTGGTCAGGAAAGTCCCCCAAACTTCTGGAGAGGCTTGGTTGTGGGGATGTTGTAGCAGTTTTCAAGGGGAAGAGGGGCCTGGAAACTTTCCTTCTGTGAACTTCCTTAAGTTAACTTATCGTACGCCTACATCTAGTGGTTTATATTGACAAATTCACATGTCATTACACTGAGTTCTAGATGAAAATCTGAATTTGGGAAAACAATTTTCTTTGTCCATCACAGTACTCATTTACAGGCACGTCACTTTTCACAGACATAGAATTTACCAAATAAGCCAGTGAGTCATTACTCTCTTATTCTCTTTCACGAGACATTTCATTTGAGGCAAGATAATTGCACTTTCTACTCTTCTCATTAGTAAGCCTCTGCTGATGTTGGCTATTGAATTAATGAGAACAGGTGGCATTTGCTTTTCTTTTTCTTTCTCCTCACCGCCCACCCCTTGAGCCTTTTTGAGTGTGTGTGTGTGTGTGTGTGTGTGTGAGAGAGAGAGAGAGAGAGAGAGAGTCAGTCTACCATTGCTTTGTTAATGGATAATCACCTCAATTAGTAGAGACTTGACAGGTGCTATGCATGGCTAAATCACCTCCGTTTCTTGTAATGAGCAGAAACACACTGTATCTCAGACGTACAAATTATATTACCAACACAAAACTAAAGTGAACAGTGTTTAAAGCGCATGATGGGTGGTGGTATATGTGCGCGCGCACACACACACACACAGTTTTTCTGAGGCCCTGCATAGTCAACGGCACAGTTTAAATTAAGCTGTGTACAGTACAGTGTAAATGTCAAACATAAACTCCTCACATCACTGGTACTGTAAATATTCACTTCACTGATACTGTAAATATTGTAACCAGGGAAGGCCCTAGTTCAGTGAAAGAGCACATGCGGTGGATGTTGACCATCTGAGATTCATTCCTTGGCATCTCCGGTGCAAAGGATGTCACGTATTATGGGCAGGAAATGAGAGCTTTGAGAGCAATTGCCATTCAAGGCAGTTCTTGGCTGGGTGGATCTACTTGTTGAGGTGGATCGACAGTCTATAAGGCCGCTTTGTACATTCATATAAATAAGTCACCAACACAGTGCCCATGAACACCACATAATCCAAAGTCACCTCTCATGGACCCACAAGGCCCTTGAGCCCTATCAGTTTTTCTTTAAATTACGGTAGTTTAAAATATATATTTTTACTGAGTGGAGATTACGGTAGTTCAAAGTGAAGAGTTTGCCTCCAGCAACCTATCTTCTGTAATTCCCCAGAATGCCTCTGGGAGGTGAGCAGCAGAAGGCAAACACTGGAGAAAGAGGAATCTGCAGCCACCTGGATGGAAAATGAGGAAAAGAGAGGAAGACTCCACCAATATCCAGGAAACTGAGGAAACCAGTGGAAAGTTAGCAATGGGTTGGTGAATGTAACCATCTTGGGCATGAACTTCATCAGTTTGCATTCTCAATTTCATCTGTGAAATGGGTATTTTGTTGTACGTTGTGAGGGCAAATATTTGACGTTAGGGGCTCAGGTCCAACCTCTGTCTTTTACTCAGTACCTTGGGGCAAATTATTTATCCTTTATTACTAGCTAGGCTCCCACGGTAGCCATTTTGTGATGTTGCCCACAAAACTTATCAAATTTCCAAACGAAGCAACAAGCCCCAATGGATTAGGTAACCCTGGTATAAATATTAGTAACATTCTATCAATATACTAAGCAGAAATAAAGCAGACTCCTTCTGGTTTTATTTTTTGAAGTTATATTCATAATTGAGTGATATGAGGAAAATTGTTATTTGGACATTTGATTAATTGTATTTTAATGAAGTGCTTTTACTGTCTCAACTGATGAACTTCTGGGCTAAGTAGTACAGATGCCTGCAGGAACATCCTGAGAAAACTAGGGTACAGGTAAGTGGGGCAGAGTCAGCCAGCAGGTTCTGGCTCACTTCCCAAGGTATGGTTGCATTCCATCTTCTGCAAGTGGGCAAGTTATAGCATGAGACCCTGCAGGATAAGCCAGTCTACAGAACTGAGCTCTGTAGTCAGACTTGCCTGGTAAAATATTTTTGGAGCCCTCCAACAGTTCTATGACATAAAAGCTCACAGTACATTTCAAAGTATCTTTCCCAGATGGGTAAAATGCTAATATAACATATAACAATAAGTACTTTGGCCTGATAATTGGTACCTCGATCCTATACGAAGTCACAAAGAAGAATACAACAGAGTCTTGCTCTTGTGAGACAGTTATTTGACAGGGATGGGAAACCTGTGTCATCGTCATCCTGTCCCCCCGATGCTCTTGGACACCTATTCCCATTAGGTAGCATGACCAATGATCAGGGATTATGGGAGTTGGAGTCAACAACATTTGAGGGCCAATATTAGTGACATCTGTGCTAGGTAGTTGTAATTATTAGGCCCAGAGGGCCATAGGTTAACTGGAGAGCCACAAGTTAGCTAACTCTGGATTTCCGGTCTACCGCGCGGAATGAGCGGCGAGGAAACCTCGAGCTCTGAGGTTTCTGGCTGTGTGAAGGAGGGGGGACCCCGCAAGAGCGATGCGGACCCCCGAAAGAACCCCAGATCGTGCGTTCTGGGGTCATGGGTGCTCGGCAGTGCCCTGGAGTGAATCCTCTGCTGCCCGGTAAGCTCCTTGGAGCCCCGAGAGCCAGAGGAGTGGCAGTTGCGGGAGCCGTTTTGAGCCCAATGCTACCTCCACGGAGCAAAGCTCTGAGTCGACAGCCTGTAAGCGGTGGATTTTTTCCTTCAAATAGAAGAGATCTGGACATTGTGAGTAAGTGAAAAAATTAGCAATTGGACTTAGAAATTGGCTAGGGGACGAGACCTAAAAGGGAAGTCGGTCTCCCCACTTGAGTGCTGGATGATGCAGTAAAACTGTCTGAAGCCGGGAAGTGACAGCAAGCTTTGTATCACCCAAAAATTGATTTTAAAATCTTTCCCCAAGGCAGAGTAAAGGGTGAAGTTGAACTGTGTTTTGATCTCTGCAAAGGACTGTGTTCTGACAAGAGGAAACCCCTCTGGAAATTGGAGTCCGGTCAAAGGAAGGATCGGCTAGCTGCCATTATGACGTCACAATAGAAAGGAATGTGCTTGCTTATTGGAGGCTGAGAGCTACTAATAAGGGAAAGAAGATGCAATTAAAGTTAAAAAATCTTTGAAGGCTGCTCAGTATTGAACTTAAGAATGTAATAATATGAGGAAGATCAAAGAAATAGAAGTTGGAACCAGTTTGGATGTGATATTATCCTTTTAAGGCTTGGGGAAACATAACAATAAAAAACAACAATACCATTTCCTGCTCTGCTACACCCATAGAAATGGAGAACAGTAACAGGATGGAGGAGAAGGTTCTGGACTCTGAGGTTGAAGATCTACTTTGGGACTTAATTTTGGAAAAAATTCTGGAAATGAAAGAGGAGATGCTCAACCCTAATGGAAAAACAGTAATTTCAAAGGAGAAGATTGTTAAACCAACAGACTTGAACTTTGAACTATCAGATTTGAACTTTGAAAAATATAAGGAAGAAGAGAGGGAAATTACTGTTCCACCGGTGGGAGGGGGGAACAGGATCTGGTTTTGATTCAAAAGTCTCTTTAAAAAGAAATAATCTGGAATGTTACCTCCCCAGTGAGAGAGGGGGGGGCAGGATGCAGGTTGGGGACAGAAAGTGAATAGGAGCGAAGCCAAAGAGTTGAGAATGCAACAGTTGAAGAAGAGGGTTGAGCAAGGGTTGAATTGGGTCAGAGTAGGAGTGGGGTGAAGGTGGTTTATTGGATTAAGATTTTATTGAATGGGTAAAGACAGTCTGAACTTGGAATGTTTTAATGAGCCAGCTGAAATCTCTGGAGATACCGATTCCAAGGGAGGGGGGGGGTTGAATTAGTCTTAAAGGTGGGATTATAAAAAAGAAGATATAGAAATTGATCTATGGATATTTTTGGGTAGGGAATAGTGGCTTTGGAGTAGAATAAAAGTTAAGAGAATTAGGATATCAGAATGTTATTAAAATTAGGGTTTAGAAGTAAAAGGAGTATAATTTAGTAATATAGTAGATTGAATTTAAGTGAGAAGGATTTTTGTAATGATAAATGTGTAAGAATTAATGTTTAAGATATAAGATATGATGCAGAATTAAGAGATTTCGAGAAAGTATGGATGATATTTGGAAACTGCAAAATTTAGTTATAAAAAAAGAACTCAAGAGGGAGATGCGAGGAAGTCCGCAATGTTAAGAAATAAGAGTTGATATTGGAGTCTCTCTTTTTCTTTTTCTTTATTTTTGTTTTCTTTTCTGCTTTATGTTACATATATATATATATATATATATATATATATATATATATATATATCTTTGTAAGTGGTATAAAATCAATAAAAATTATTTGGGGGGGGGAGTTAGCTGACTCTGGCCTACAGGGAGAGTGTCAGGCAGATAGTGAATGCCACTCCATTTGCTCACTAGTCATTTGCTTGCATGCTTGGAGGGAGCAGGTTAACGTGCAGCAATAGCAAAGGGAAGATGTCCAAAGACTTGAAGTTAATAGTGAAGGGGTGTGGCATTTGCACAGTGATGCTGGTCATGAAGTTGATTATGCCGACATTTAGCTCTAATATACCACAAGTGTTGACATTCCATGATTGTGTCATAAGAGCCCTTGATCAGTCTTGGGCTAGATTTTGTACAGCTACTTCACAATTACACATCAAATGTGTAAGACAGTTTTTCTCTTTGTTTGATAGCTCAGTAGATTGATAGCTCAGTAGTACCCCAACAGGCCAACACTCACTCATTCAGCTCAGTACCTCCTCCCAATTTGGGAGAAAGGAAGGATATAAATACATTTACTACTAACAATAATTTTTCATACTGTAAAGCTGTAACACATCACATCTTTCTCTTTCAGAACTGAAATCTCCAAAAGGTCTCTTGTGGTGCTTGCAACACCGTTTTTTTGGAGGGGGGGTATCATTTTATTAACTGCTTTTCCTACCAAGTTGGTGTGTGTAACAAATCTACATATATGTTCTGTGTTCTTTAACATAAAGTCTTGTCAACAGGGACCGATACCAATTTGGAAGAATTACACATTTAATCAGGCATGGGAGAGGCAATGAAACACATGTTGTTTATTGAAGACTGAGGTGGGTTATGATAATTCACCACACAGAGAGAGAGTGAGCACTTTGGTAACACTACTATTTCAGCCAGAAAGCCCAAAGGTGAAATTCTAGCACTTTCATCCACCCGACCATCAAGTCATCTAAAAAATTACTCAGTTAAAGGAAATGATGTGTAGATACTGTAGGTTGATAAAGTTAAAAGGTGGTTCATTAAAAAATATTTTTCTCCTACAAGAAATAATCTGCATTTTGAAGTAACTCGAACACAAAGAACAGGAAGAAAGAAGGGAAATATGTTTTTTTTTTATCATATCATTTCAAGTTTGATTAAGTTACAGGAAAAAGTAAATGGCATTAGAATATAAAGGAAGCTAATCTATAAAGGAAGTGGGGGGGAGGTTAAAGAAGTCAACAGTAATTAAATGGTGATTGAAGCTGAAAGAAAATTGATCTGTGTTAGCTGAAGGCCGTTCTTCCCTTTTGGGATGTTATGCATCGGTGAAGAGGGGAAAGAAAGGTTTCTGCTGTTTTGATATGGAAATACATGTCACATCATCTTAGCTTGTGGCACTGTGACTCAGGGCTGCCATGGATTTCTGGTACACTGCTCCTAGTGTCCTATGCATGCTTGGGGGGCATTGAGTGAAGATGAGTTGCTTGAACAAAGACCTGTGAGGTCAAAAGTCATGGGAGCTTGGGAGCTTTATATGCTGTTTTGTCTCAAGCGTGGGTGAAAAAGAATCACTCTAAACCAGCAGACTAGATAAGAGCAAATCTAACAGATATCTGTCTTGGAACTATGAAACATACAGCACTAATACAGGAGGTAAAGGTTCCTTTGTTGGTATTTAGTGGTGTCTGCAAGAATACTGGCATGACAAACTCTAGAACAATCCGGTTGTATTCCCAAACACACTGAAGTTATTTGTTTGATCCATTACGACTGAAATAGTTAGATGATTTCATTCCAAGTAAGAGTTTGGAGCACATCTGACGAGATGTTAGAATAGAACAGACACTTACTAGAAAACAGGCTTGTTAAATTATCTACCTTCATCTCATACATGCCCTTCAGGAATCGAGACAAGATCATCAGAACAGCCTTGCTAGATCATATCAAAGGGCCTCTTGTGTACAGTGGTCAGTCAGTGGACAAGTCTTGAGAACCACAAGTAGAAGGATACTCACCAAAGAGGGCTTCCAATCCCTTCCTCCTCTCTCCCATTAAAGCTAACTCTGTCCCCTGAAGAGCTTCTGAACAGTGTGGCATGAAGCAACTAGATGTTGCTGAAGGAAAGAGAAACCAAAATCAGGTGAGGGCACCTTGTAGGTGCATAATCCCTGTTCAGCAAAGGGGTATCTGTCTGATTTTGGTCAATTTGCCCTCCCTTGATAAGCCAGTTCCCCAGTCCACACCATGCATCATCTCAGAATGTCAAGGAGGCTCTTTTGAGCCTCCAAACAGACTTTTTGGTGCACAAAGGGAGCAGTAGAAAGAGGAGGGGAAAGGAAAGTTCTCTTCCTTGAGTTTCCTTGTGCTTATGGCTCTAGGAACAAAAGACAAAAGCCACTATTTCCCCCAGCCCTTTGAACCACCACCAACCTTCACAGTTGGCTACGGCAGTACTGCGGATGCTTGTCCCCCCTTTTTACCTGTGACAACAGTATTCCAAACTGTTTACTGTGCAGTGGTCTCCTGAAGGTCTTTTATAAATGGCAGAAACCCTGGGCTTTGTTGGCAAGATTTGAGAGTATGGGAGCAGGGATGTGAAATATTGTTTATGCAGCTATGAACTGCACCTTGTTTGCCGGTGCAGGAACACAATAGAATAAAACAAAACACTGTTGTCATTCCCTCAAATGCATGGATTCAAACAGCCTGCTCAGTGCTTTCACGGTTGCACTAAGTCAGTGCAGCCTGCCATCATCAATGGATCATGCTAGCATAATAATAATGGGAACTCTGCTCTTCTCACTCCCCAGGATCCATCCAGAAAATGCTCTCCTACGGTAAGTGCCTTTTGGAGACCAATTGGGATCTAAAGAAGTGTTTCATTCTTGAAAGAATTATTTTCATTCACAGTGAAACACTCTTGAATTTTACAGATCATCACCAAAAGTGGGGTGGGGGTGGGTGGGTGAGTTTTTTTGGGTTTTTTTGTTAATAGTTGGTGAAAAATGCCTAAGGAAAATGTGTCCCTAATCCTATTAGCTGACTTAATATAGAATTATTAAAAGCCTTGATATACAGGATTTAACACAATCTTTCTAGCAGGGTGTGATGTAATCTATTTTTGTTCCTCAGCTAGCAGATGGCTTACCTTTAAGTAATTTCCAATATGTTAGGAGATCAAAAGCCATCCTCTCGCCACCGAGGCAGTAATCGCTCCTCTCTGCTGGGGGTTGCTTGGTACTGTGGTGGGGATATGCAAAGGCTGCTGGCATTTCCAAACATAGAAGGCCGACATTTCTTCCGACTTTGAAGTTAATAATCCTTCAGAAGTTGAAAAACTGTGGGATTTTCAAAACGCTTTTAATGTTCTATATGCCATGCGCTAAAAGTAAATATCTGCAAGTAATCACTGAAGGCTGGCACATGGAATTATTTTACAGCACCAACCACTGCAGCCTAATGTGCTCTGTGACAGAGTAAATTGTGTTTGTTTTTTCACATTGATCGTGTTTTTAGGGAAGGAGGAAGACTCCAATCACGTTGTGTAATAAAGTGCCAAGAGTACTGTGTAGGCATACAGGCTCCACCGCAGTGCGATCAGACTTTCTTTCAAGGAAACCACAACATACCTCTCTTTTGATATACCTTGGAGCAGGGTTTCCCAAACTTGGGTCTCCATATGTTTTTGGACTACAGTTCCCATCACCCCTGCTGGCAAGGGATGGTGGGAATTGTAGTCCAAAAGCAGCTGGAGACCCAAATTTGGGAAATCCTACCTTAGAATATGAAGAAGACTGAATATGCCTTGTGGAGATATAAATTGCACATTGCCACTTCCCTGGAGACAGGCAAGGGGAATATTTCTGTATCGGTTCCGGGAGGCCACTCAGTCACTTGTGAAACTGTGGCTATCTGCTTTTCTTAAAGCAATTTGAAAAGCTAGTTAGTATTCAGCCAATAGTTGTAGACTTGTTACTTCTGCTCA
Organism: Zootoca vivipara; assembly: GCF_963506605.1. Taxonomy (NCBI): domain Eukaryota; kingdom Metazoa; phylum Chordata; class Lepidosauria; order Squamata; family Lacertidae; genus Zootoca; species Zootoca vivipara. Next base: position 33,101,908 of record NC_083287.1, on the reverse strand, counting down.
GTGGTATAGCACACACAGAAGTTCAACAATTCAATCCCTGGTGTCTCCAGCTAAAAGCAGCAGGTGGTGGGAGAAGATTTTCCTGAGACCCTGGAGAGCTGTTGCCAGTCAGAGTATACAATACTGGCTACATAAACAAATGGCTTGACTCTTGAGTCCTCTGGTTTTTTTTTGTAAACCATTTACATGATGTGAATCTTGGGAATATGTGATCTTCACACTGGAATTGGACAATACAGAGGTCTGTTTTATCATCCCTTTTCAATCCAACATTTACAAGTAGGATCCTCAGCAAAATTTGAAGGAGTTCTCTGGTCAGGCAGCCATGCCCTTCCCAGGATGCACCTTTCCATTCATCTCCCTCAATGATCAGTAAGTATTTAATGCCTACTGAGCATAGTTAGTCCTCACTGTGCTGTTTTTGAGGTCTTCCCCTTTAAGTAATCTTTCTGAAAGAGGTTGCGCTGGAGGGAACTAATAGTATGAAAATGCCTTTGCAAGTAAGCTTAATTAGGGTTCCATCTGCATTGCACATTTAAAGCGGTATTGTGGCACTTTAAATAGTTATGGCCTCCAAAGAATCCTAGGAACTATAGCTTCTTAAGGGTGCAAAGAGTTGTTAGGAGCCCCCTATTCCCCTCACAGAGCTATAGCTCTCAAGAGTGGTTTAACAGTCAATCCCTCTTTCCAGGAAAGCCTGGGAATTGCAGCTCTGAAAGGGGAATAGGAGTCTCCTATCAACTCTCAGCATGCTTCCCAGAATTCTTCAGCAGAGCCATGATTGTGTAAAATGGCCTTATAATGCAGATAGGTCCTAAGAGAGAAGTCGCCGTAGTACGGGTCAAAGACTGTGTGTGCTTCTTATTTGCAGCAAAGGAGCTTCCGCAAAGCACAAAGTAGTCCAAGTTAGCCCAATGATGATCTATCTGGAGCAATAATTTCATGGAGCAGATATTCATCAGATGTGTATAAAAATGAGGACTGAATGGTAGATCTGCAAATAGCCCTAGGCAGCAGCCACACATTGGCATAGCTGTCAAGTTCTCCATTTTTAAAAGGGAAATTCTCTTATGCTGAATAGGCTTCCTCACGAGAAAAGGGGAAACTTGACAGCTATGCACATTGGTCACAGCATGAATAAAAATATGCAGAAAAAGTACAGTGAGATGGTGCATCTTCTCAAGGCCTCTTTTAGATTGAGTGAAAACAATAGCTGTTTGATGAACATTTGAGTGAAAATTCAGTTGGTCCTAGACAGTCACCCCTCCTGCCACCTAGCATGTGGGCTGTTTCTAGTTCTTAATCACTACCCAACAGCACAGATTGAGATTAAACTGAAAAAAAAGGTTGCACCTTTCAGATTATCTGGTTTATTATGGCAAGACTGCTGTGTGTTTTGCCTAGAGCTGTTCAACAATGTCATCTCAGTACCCCATTTGTGAGCAGAGAAATTGGAGAAAAACATTTCAATGTACTTCTACAAGAATCAGAGAAATTCTCCAAGTGTTTTTCAAGGGTAGTTGTCACAATTAGCAAAGGCGGTAAAATAGTTTCTCGTTCTTTCTTTCTCTTTCTTTCTTTCTTTCTTTCTCCCCCCCTCCTAAACGAATTTTGTTTGGCTTTGCTGCTGCAGTGCTGATGTTAACTGGCAGTGGCAAAAACTATGCTGGCAGCCTGGCCACCAATGTGCATCCACAATTCCCCAGACCAAGCATTTCAGGGCATTGTTTAACAAAATGTCAGCAATCATACTTCTTTTTTTAAAAGTGTACAATATTCAGAAAAAAACATATCCTTATTTTTTGAAGGGAGATGAGAAAAGGGAAAACCTCAGAAATTTTCTCAGGAAAAAAAAAGCCTTACAAGAAATTTCAGCTCTACACTAGCAAGGACATAAAAATACTGGGAATCCAAAATAAAAATGTGATCTCAATAGCTGGTATTGAAAGGAAATAAGCCTAGAGCACATTATGTGTAATGAAGAAGTAGCTTACCTGGCCTGCTTTTTGAGATTCCTGCAAGTGACCTTTCATTTATAATATAGAAGCACAGGACAATGCTAAATTTACACACAAGCCATCCATCCCATCCAAAGACATGTGGACTTGAAGGACTTGTCAGAATGAATATGAGATGAATCCTGTGTGTCTGTATATATAGAAAAAAGCATAGCACAGCAGTGACTGCACAGCACTTTCTGTATTCCTACTGTGTACAAGGCAAAGATTTTTCAGTTCATACATCATTTACAACTTGCTACAGGGATTCCACAAAGCCGGTACATACCCTTTACACAAAGAAAAGAAAAGAAAGATTCCGGAAAGAAAAGATTCTGAAAGTATGTCTGCTGAATAGGCAGTGAGTGTCAGGGGTTACCTAATGAAATGCAACGCTCACCAAGAAACAAAATAAATAAGTAAACAATAGTGGCATTTTCACATGCTACTACATGTCCAGAAGATTTCTGCTGAAATTACTTGAAGAAAATATTATTCCCTCACCAATCAGTGGTATCATTAGCCAGAGGGAGGAATAGACATTGAAGGATAGATACCTCGTTTCCCACACTCCATTTCCTGATAAATAAGAATCTGTGTGTATCATTTGACCCACACCATTCGAATTGTTATTGGGAAGACACATGTCTAGATATGCTGTAACAAACATTTGATGTCTCTGAATATGGCCAGAAAAGCAAAGTCCGCTTGAGGTAGGTGGGTGGGGAAAATGCCAGAGCAGCAAAAGGTTTCTTTCTACTTAGTAGATGTCAAAACATTTTGTGTTGCCATACAGAATTGTTTATTTTAATGAATTCATCACTGTTATCCTTATACTGTATATATATATATATGTGTGTGTGTGTGTGTGTGTGTGTGTATATGCCACAAAGCAAATTTCAAATATAAGAAAAAACAACCAATTTAAGATAAAAATAAAACAAAATCAACCTCAGTATATAACAACTTTGTTCATTATTATACTTACATCCCATCTTCCCTTCTCCACCTCCCCATTTTTTCTTCAAAACAACTCTTAATTCATTGACAAATTACATCAGGATGAACAACATTTAAAAATCAAAAAGTGCTTTCTTCCACTGTGCTGTTAAGTTTGCTGGCTGTTCTTGGCATCACATTTTCTGTAAAATGGGACCAATGATGTAATCGCAATTAGAGCTTCTATTTTATTTATTTACGTATGACATTTTTGGCACTTAGGGTCTGAAAGTTTTTGTCTGAGGAGATTCTGAGGAGAAGAGATTCAGAGAGAAAAGCAAGACTTGAGGGACTTCTGTGAGCAGAAGTCTTGAGCAAGTCAGAACAGAAAATATCCCCTTCTAAGTTTCTTCCAAAGCTCCCAACTTCCCCTTAGCACAGAAAGAGACCACACATTTGGTAAGTTAAAAATGGTTTTCTTACAAATTCATGTACTTTTCCATACAATTGCAAAATTGGTAAATGTTTCTAATTTTGCACAGAAACACAAAGATGGCTTGCTAAAGCCACACAGTCTGGGCTTGGAGCGAACAGCCCAGACATATTTACTAGTTGGTTACATGGTGGAAAAGAGCGAGAACAAAGAATTTGGTAAGCCACCCAATGTGAGGGTTAAGGAGAACAGCCAGGGAGAACAGTTTACTCTATGGTCTTAACCCCTTCATGGATTATTTAAAGCACATTGGTTATATGAGGCTGATTTATCCCACACAGAGAAGGGTGCTTATGCAAAATTAGTAGGTTTCCCCCCAAAAATGGGAGATTTTGAGAACTGGATCCAGCTATGCTCCTCCACATGTTTGACAGCTAGTCAGAGAGTAAAAACCAGTAGATTTGTCAAGGCTCTGGTGGACCACCATGCATAGTCAGAATGTTACATTCTGCTTAGTGGGCCACAAGTTGTATAGATTTGAGTTGCTACACAGTGAACTGTTAGAAAGGGGGAAGAGGGCTTGTCAAACCTAAGTGTTTAAGTAAGAGCTTGGGGAGGGGGCTTGGAGGTTCTTCAAAACCACAATGAGAGTTATAGATTCTTATTCGGAACATAAGCATAAGGAAAGAATTCTGTAGAAAGATTGTAGTGCTTCAAAACTAACAATTGGTTGTGCTACTCCTGTTCTTAATAAAACACATGGATAACTGAAACTGATTTGGCAAGCCTCCTGACTACCTATAGTATTTTTCTGGGCACCACTTCTTAAAGACTTACTTCCCCCACCCCAACTTCAGGGAATTGCAATTTACTACAACTGGAGAGTTGGAGACTGTAGTCATAAGCAAGTTAATAAATACTACAGTCTGGGTTAAAATGTGTCATGTATAAAATGTCTTCTTTATTTGACAGGACTCCACAGGAATCTTTATATGATGAACCTTAAACTGTAAACACAACTGTAACTTCATCTGGGCCTGTGTCTGTTTGCACTGCAATCTTATGCCTGTTTCAGAATAATTTAACCATCATGGTTCTCAGATGTCATGATCCTGAACCCTAGAATTAAGATTCTGTATAGGAGCAGAGCTGGGGAAGCTGTGGCACTCCAGATATTGTTAAACTTGAATGCCTAAGGCCCAGCCAGCCAAGGCCGATGGTCAAGGATGATGGGAGCTGTAGTCCAGCAACATTTGTGGGGCAAGAGGTTCGTGATTTGTTTATCAACGCAACTGAATCACAGTTTTTACATGAGTTCTATGGAAGTAACATCAGCAAACTCTTTGGTTCTAGCTCAGGGACAATAGACCAGGCCAGTGGCAGCTGATCCATTACAGCAAATAGGGCACTGTCCCATCAACTTCAATCTGCCCTCAACCAGTACCACCCACCCTGTCTTTTTTCTTACAACCTATTCAGGAGGTGACACTGCCTGTTAGCTTCTTCAAGAAGGATACTGACAAACTGGAACGTGTCCAGAGGAGGGCAACCAAAATGGTCAAAGGCTTGGAAACAATGCCTTATGAGGAACGGCTTAGGGAGCTGGGTATGTTTAGCCTGGAGAAGAGAAGGTTAAGGGGTGATATGATAGCCATGTTCAAATATATGAAAGGATGTCATATGGAGGAGGGAGAAAGATTGTTTTCTGCTGTTCCAGAGAAGCGGACACGAAGCAATGGATTCAAACTACAAGAAAGAAGATTCCACCTAAACATTAGGAAGAACTTCCTGACAGTAAGAGCTGTTCGGCAGTGGAATTTGCTACCAAGGAGTGTGGTGGAGTCTCCTTCTTTGGAGGTCTTTAAGCAGAGGCTTGACAGGCATATGTCAAGAATGCTTTGATGGTGTTTCCTGCTTGGCAGGGGGTTGGACTGGATGACCCTTGTGGTCTCTTCCAACTCTATGATTCTATGATTCCTCTGAAGTCTCAGTGTTGCCCTTATAGAACTCAGCAAGGAGGAAGACCTCAAAGCATTGTAAAGGTAAAGGGACCCCTGACCATTAGGTCAAGTCGTGACCGACTCTGGGGTTGAGGCGCTCATCTCGCGTTATTGGCCAAGGGAGCCGGCATACAGCTTCCAGGTCATGTGGCCAGCATGATAAAGCCGCTTCTGGCAAACCAGAGCAGCACACGGAAATGCTGTTTACCTTCCTGCTGTAGCAGTACCTATTTATCTACTTGCACTTTGACGTGCTTTCGAATTGCTACGGTAGGTTGGCAGGAGCTGGAACTGAGCAACAGGAGCTCACTCCGTCACGGGGATTCGAACCGCCGACCTTCTGAATGGCAAGCCCTAGGCTCTGTGGTTTAACCCACAGCGCCACCCACGTCCCATTCAAAGCATTGTAGTGGAGATTAAACGAGGAGTGGGAGAAAAAGGTGGTATATAAATGCAATAAATAAATAAGATGGGGGCAAACCTAAAATTAGTTGACACTGTTTATCATTGGCTCTGGTTCCACCTCCAGTTTGGGCTCCTAGCTTTCTGCTGCAACAGTCACAATGGGCACTAGCAGCTACTGGACCACATCAAGGCAAGACAGTAGCCCTTGGAATGTGATTCTGCTGCTGACACACTTCTTTTAAAATGTCCAGCCTTTACAAAGTGTGTTTTTAACCATTATCAATGTGGTCATAAGACAAGATGTGTTTTGAAGGGTTCAGGAATTACAAAGTAAACAATAAAAAATCCTTTTGTGCAATAAGTATGGTTTCTTTTAGTATTATTATCTTAGTCAATCTCTCAATTTTAAGGAAGTAGGTATTGCAAATAAAGGCTTGGGAATTCTAAATCTCCCTGAGCAGTGCTGTTATACATTCGTTTTTAAAAAAATATATATGGATTGTTCATATTTTAGGAGCTGTTCTGCCCTTAACAAGCAGAAAATTTATTGTGGATGGAATTTGCCCATTTATTGTGTGAAGACAAAAGTGTTTGTATGAATAAACTTTAATCAATCCTGCCTTCACTTTCAGAAATATTTGTAGGCCAGGCATCAAAGAGTGACAGCAACTATGCTTTCAAATGAGAGAAAGTGAAACAGGGTAATATGGACAAGTTATTTTATAAAAATATAACAGGGTTTATTTCAATAGTTTCCTTTTGTGATCTACAATAAGAGCTACATAAGATAGCCTCTTCCCGGCTTGAAGGGAGGAGGGGTTGTGGGCTGCACGGGGGCTTCACGTGTGGGGGGAATGGCTAGCATTCCCCCAGCCCATTGGTTCCCCTCCTGCCGCGTCACGCCTGTGGTGCAACCAATCGGGGCGCACCTCGAGGGGGCGTGGCTTGGCAATAAAAGTGAGCCCGCGGCAGGAGCTCGTCCTCTTGCCTTCGGACTCACCTCACCTTTTCTTCGGACTCACCTCGGGGATCGCTGCAGAAATCGCTGCAGTTCGGACCTCCTGGATTTGCTGAAATCACTTTTAAAAAACGGCGTTTTTAAACGCCACCTTTCTCTTCTAGCAGGCGGCGAGCTCACTAGGACCGAGACAGGCTTCCATTCGGTGCCGCTCGGATCGTGCAGCTTGCCTGGCACCCAGCCGTACGCTCCATCGAGGGATTCGCTCCCCCCCGAACAGGCGCTTCTCTGCCCCACGCTGATCGGGGAAAGCCGCGGTGGGAGCCTCCGCTTTTTAGCAAAAGCCACCCCCTTTACGTACGAGGCGCGCGCCTGCCGATTGTCGTGCCCGGGCCTCCTGCCGCCGCCCAGCTGCTTCCGGAGCCAAGGACACTTCGGGCCTGCCCCTTCCGAGCGGAACGCCGTGCTTCGCATCGGGTATCCTCTCCTGCACGACATTCTTCCCGGAGCTCTCACGGACGCAGGATATCGTTGTTTACTTTCCTTTTCAGGTTTTGCTTTTGTATCGTTACGGGGCTGTTGGTTTGTTAGCTGGGTGTGCATTGCGGCGCTTCAGAACGTTGTGGGGGTTAGCATATTAACGTTCTCGTTTATCTACTTCTTTCCTGGGGCTTCTACGATTCCAGGGCTCTTTATTAGCTGTAGGCGCAGTGCCCTTATAGGCTCTCGGTTACTTCTGGCCTGAGTTTTTCCAGGGCCCGAGTTTTTTCCAGGGCTGGTGTGATTGCTGTAGTAACAGTCTCGTTTTTCGAGCGTACCGATTTCCTTCTGCGACGCCAGTAGCCTTCCCCTGCAGGAAGTGCTACGGTTGGTCGCCATCTTTGGTGTGGCCACGTTTTGGTCGCCATCTTTGGAGTGGCCACGTGGGCCTCTCCGGCGGCCATTTTAAGTAGGTCGCCAGTCGTAGCGAGCCTGGACACCTCCCTCCCTGTCTACCTTTTTGAATAGGACTTTTGCCACCTTGTCGGTAGCCATTTTGGGCGGACCACGGGCACACATTTTGGATCGCCATTTTGGGAAGGTTTTCTTTATCGCGCATCCTGTAGGTCGCCATTTTGTGAGTGGCACGTGTAGCCTACCCCCATCCCCCCCCACTTTAAGAGGGCTTTTGCCACACGTCTGCCATCTCCTTAAGGGGTGATTTTTCAGGTTCCCTCTCCCGTTCGTTTCTGCTAGGGATTGCATGTGGTCTCCTTGCTGCCTTTGTTAGATTTAAACCAAATTTTTACACTTTTTGCCTGGCTTCTCCATTTATTTCAATTTGATTGGTGTAAATAAAGTTGGATATTTTGATTTCAAGTAAACCCAAGGGGTAATTTTCCTGGTGATTGCAGTCATTTAACCAATTTTCCTGCGCATCCAATTGTTATTTTGCTTGTTTTTGTGCGTTACCTAGAACTCACCACTACACTATAGTAGTAGTTGGAATTATTTAGCTGCTTGTCTAATTCATCAGTCCTTTTAAATACTATAATTTTGAGGACCCCCCCCTCTATAACTCAAGGTATTTAATAGATATTTTATAGTGGCCGTATTCTGATTAGTTTCTTTATAAATCGCTTTTGGTTCTGCTGGTAATTTTAATTTTAGAATCAATACCAGGGATTTGTGTGACGCTGTGGGTTAAACCACCATCCCTAGGGCTTGCTGATCAGAAGGTCGGCGGTTCAAATCCTTGTGAAGGGGGGCTACTGTTGTTTGGTCCCAGCTCCTGCTTACGTGGCAGTTCAAAGAACCTTAAAGCGCAAGTGCAGCGGGCCAGTTAACAGGCATATTTGGGTTCATTACTTAATTATTTTAGGATCTCATACGCGGGATATAGCGCTTGTTTCAATTAGAACAGTTTGTCAGTTACCTTAAATTGGCTGCCTTGCCTCCAGGAGGCTACCTTGCCTCGCCAGGTAGTATTTTAATCCGCGTTTAGCTGAATAGCGAGCCTGGTAATTTAAATTGTAAGTAGGCGACTGCACAGGTATTACTCTGTTAGCGCTACTCAATCTTACGTTGTAGGGGCACCTTACAGCATTACGCATTTACAAGAAATCGCATCTTGACGCTAATTAGAGCTTCTCCAGTTCAGCCCTCGGATTGAGTTTGTTACCTCGGCTTCTTTTGCTTTTACATTTTGTATCGCGCGGTGACCAGGTGCGATGGCCCCAAAGCGCAAGCAGACCGGGCCTGCAGCTGTACCTAACAAAAGGCACGCCACCAACGCAAACACTGCCTCCAGTGCTCCTGCGGTCACCACTATCTCCATCCCTTCGGAAGCCGTGGCTAACTTGTTCTCAGGTCTCCAGAACTTCTTTCAACAGGTATCAAAGCCGGGGGTTTCATTACAGGACCTCCCTGCCGAGGGGTCCCAGGACTTCGTCGCAGACACGCCAAGAGAGGACGAGGCGCGCCCTGGCACCTCTGCTTCCGGTAACACAGCCAGGGCTGGTCGCATTGGAACCAGATCCCATTCTGCTTCTACTGCGCCTGCAACCTCCTCCGATCCTGTGGGCACAGGGCCTTCTACGCCTAGCAGTAATAATTCTATTTCTCAGTTATCCCTTGGTACCCCCACTTGCTTGCGCAATCTTTCTCAGGGTACCCAGTCTAGGTCAAGGAGCTTGTCTTCAAACACCACCTCAGATGGCGAGAATCGGGATCCTGCACAACCCACGAGTTCTGAGAAGAATACGGGACAGCCGGACAGGTCGGAGAAAGAAGTTCCACAAAAAACCAGCAAAAAGAAGACCAAGAAGACCAAGCATACGGATCCCCATGATGACTCAGGTACTTCTTCTTCTAGTTCGGATGACGAAGAACCCATCTTAGAGGGTTATTGGGGCGAGGGTGAGGAACTTGTGGGCTTGCCTGTTTGGGCGCACGAGAGGCGCGCAAACTCGCATCGTAAGACCTTCAATGGTACGCTCGAGTGGAGAGACGGTGCATTAGTACCGGACGTTAAGAAATCCACATTTGCGTCTTCAGATTTCATTTTAGGTAATCACTTGTCCAATAAAAAGCGGAACAGGATCCTTAATGGGGATTATGTGGACATATTTACTCTCCTCCCTCCAGCTAAGATTAAGGGAAAAGGGGAGAAGAAGAATAGTTATGGCAAACGTAGATACCGGGAACCAAGGGCCGAGCGGACCTTCGAAAACTGGTTGGATGGTTTTCAGATTTACATGGGCACCATTGTGGCTTGCTACCCAAAAAGAGCTATGCACCTCCTGGCCTACATGGCTCATGTCAGAAAAGCTTATGCACTAGCAGGCGAGGGTCCTGCATTACTGTACGACGAGGACTTTCGTAGGAATGCCTCCCTGTTGTCCAGCACTAGGTGGGACTTGAGGGACCAGAATTTCTGGGGCGAGCATGTGGGCCCATACATTGAGAAGAAACAGCCGGACACATATCGATCTGCAAAGGCAGAATATAAAAAATCTACCCGCCGCCTTGTGTGCTGGGAATTTAACAAAGGCACCTGTGGCAGGGCTTATTGCAAATACAGCCACGAATGCAAAAAATGCCAGGGTTCACACCCAGCCACGGCTTGCTTCAAAGGCAGGCAGTCCTTTCGAGGGAGGCGTGGTAACTTTCAGCAAGGGTCAAGGGGTGGATCAGCTGCCGCTCAAGGCATGTCAAGTAACCGCTATTGATCAGTCCTTGGCCTTGGCATACTCCCCGATTAAACTAGACCCCCTTAAGTCCTTGCTACAACTTTATCCTAACATCACCGCAGCCAAATATCTATGGGAGGGTTTTTCCTCCGGTTTTAGAATTCCAGTGGCTATCCCCCCCTTGTCAGGCGAACCACCTAATCAGAAATCTGTCAGAGAGATGCCCGAGGTTGCTAGGAAAAAGATATCTAAGGAGGTTACTGCGGGAAGGGTCGCTGGCCCATTCAAAGCACCCCCTACGTCAAAGTTACATATTTCACCATTGGGTATAGTTCCAAAAAAGAATCCCGGGGAATTTAGACTCATTCATAATCTTTCTCATCCTAAGGGTTTTTCAGTTAATGATGGCATCCCCCAGGAACTGTGCACTGTCAAGTATGCCTCTTTTGATCAGGCTATTAAACTTATCAGGCGGTTTGGCAAGGGCGCCCTTCTGGCCAAATGCGATATTGAATCGGCCTTCCGCCTTCTACCGGTGCATCCTCAAGATTTCAGGTGGCTGGGCTTCAAATTTGAGGGGGCCTACTTTGTGGACAAGGCCATGCCTATGGGCTGCTCCGTGGCGTGTTCCGCATTCGAGACCTTTAGCACCTTCCTGGATTGGGCCCTACGTTTTAGAACAGGTTTGGAGGGTGTCACACACTACCTGGATGACTTTCTTTTTTGTGGGGGAGCTAATAACCAAGATTGTGCTTACCTCCTAGAAGCCTTTGCCTCCTTAACTGCTTATTTGGGGGTACCTCTGGCCGCTGAAAAGACAGAGGGACCCGTGTCTACCTTAACATACCTGGGAATCGAATTGGACACAGTTGCGCAGACTTCACGGCTTCCAAGAGAAAAGTTGGCGGCTTTAAAGCAGACTATCTCAGAGTTGCTACCCCTGAAAAAAGTGACCCTTAAACAGATCCAGTCCCTCCTGGGCCATCTTAACTTTGCTTGTCGGGTGGTATCTCCCGGGCGCCCCTTCTGCGCCAGATTGGCCAGATTATCTGCAGGTCTCAACAAACCTCATCACAGGGTGCGCCTTAACAAGGGGGTAAAGTCTGACATGGAAGTATGGTTAGAATTCCTTGAGAATTTTAATGGGGTGTCCCTTTGGCAAGATAATCTGAGGCTCCAGGTGGATTTCCAGGTGCAGTCGGACGCTGCTGGCTCCCTCGGGTTTGGTGTTTACTTTCGTGGCCGGTGGTGTGCGCAACGGTGGCCACACGCCTGGAAAAATAAGCCTATTACCCGCGATCTAACCTTCTTGGAATTCTTTCCCATTGTTGTAGCTGTGCACTTATGGGCAGAGGAGTTCAAGAACCACCGTGTATGCTTTTGGACTGATAACCAGGCTGTCGTTGGCGTCCTTTCCAGGCAATCCTCCCGATCATCTAGGGTTACTGCCTTGCTACGTGCCTTCGTCCTTCTGTGCTTAAAACTAAACATTTATTTCTCATCCAAATTCGTGCCAGGTGTTAATAACGATATTGCGGACGCTTTATCTCGTTTCCAGATGGACCGTTTCCGCTCTCTAGCGCCAGAGGCTCAGGAGTTGCCGGAGGCTTTCCCGGAACACCTTTGGAATCTTGGGAACGAGATGTCTTAGAGGGAGTATTGGCGTCGGTGGCCCCCTCCACTCTTAACACCTACAAGAGAGCTTGGTCTGACTTTAGTGATTTTAGGATTAAAAGATTGGGTTCGGGTCCTAATTTCCCTCCCAATAAATATGAGGTCCTGATGTATCTAACAAACTTAAGGCGATTAGGCAGGGCCGCAAGGACGCTTCAAATTCAAACTGCTGCAATTTCCTTCTTTAGTAAGGCCGGCTATTCTATTGACCCTTGTGCGGACTTCCTAGTCCGGAAGGCTCTAGAGGGTTGGCGCAGACTTCAGCCTCCGCGCAAGGATTGTCGCAAGCCAATAACCTTTGATATTTTGACAAAAATTCACAAACTCCTCAGGGACCTTTGCTGGTCCAAATATGAGGCTAGACTTTTCTCCGCAGCCTTTTCAATCGCCTTCTTCGGTGCCCTTAGGGTCGGCGAAGTGGTGTGTGAGGGCCCGTCCAAAAAATTCAGAAGGGGCATTCTGCTATCAGACTTGTCTTTATCCAGCACTGAATTGGTAGTCTGCATTCGTCAATCTAAGACTGACCAGCAAGGGAAGGGTACCTGTCACAGTGGCCGGAGTGGACTACTTCAGAGTAACGACGCTACGCAGCTCTGCATTTTATTCTTTTATTGGTGCTGCGTATTTACAGTGCTGAAGTCATGCTATTTACACGGAGTGATGTGATCAGTCGGTTTCAGAACCTCCTAATGGCTTTTGGCGCGTCTTTCTCCAACACAAAAGCTTTGGCAGACCCATCCTCTTTCCCCTCCTCTTTCTGCGTAGTTCTGGCGTTGGGGGGATGGGTCTCCCTCCCTTATTCGCCCCTTCCTGTCCCGCCTGGGACCCTGGCTCCTCTACCTTGCCTGAGCCTCGGACCCGACTTCCTGCTTCCCTACTGGAATCGGAACTCTCTCTGCTTTCCCCTGTGCTCGGTGATTGGCTTGAACTCAGGAGGGGAGGGACTTCGCGATATCCCCTGTCCCTCACATCCACCCCCCTCCCAAGCTCTCCTTCACCCCTCCCCAGGTCCCCCCCAGGTGTCGGTGACGACTGGAAGCCTAAGAACTCAGTGCTTTCCGAGCCCGTTGGTGTGAACACCTCCCCCCAGTCCTGCAAGCCCCCCCCTTCCGCCTGGGAGGATGGGAATCCCAAAAAGTCCGTGGCGTCAGAGCTGGTGGGGGTAAAAATGTTCTGCCAATCTGCTCCTTCCTCTGACTGGGTGGATCTCGGTGACACCCATACCTCATCCTCTGGTTCCTCAAACTCCGCTTCCCAGCGCCATGGTGAACTGCTCTCCCGTGCTTCCTCCCCCTCCCCCTCCCTTTCCATGTGCCAGGGCTTGGGTCTATGGGGAAAGAGGGCGTGAAATTCTTCTACCAGGAATTCCTCCTGTATCTGAGTGGCTGGGACCCATTCATTCTGGGACGGTGGAGCATCCTCCCATGCCATGAGGTACTCCAGTCCCCCCACCCCCCACCTTGAATCCAGGATGGCCGTGGCCTCATTGAGTTGCTCCCTGCCTTCCCTCTCCCCCCCTCCCTCAGGGGTTTGTTCGCTGTCTCGGAGCCTGCTGCTTTCCCTGTACGGCGACAGCAGCGATCTATGAAACACAGGGTGCACCCTCATGTCCTCTGGCAGTGCCAGCCTGTATGCCACCGGGTTGACCTGTTGCGTGACCGTGAAGGGGCCCAACCTTCTGGGCGCCAGCTTTTTGCATCGCCCTCTGATGGGAAGGCCCTCCGAGGACAACCACACTTTGTCCCCCACCCTAATGACCTCCCCCGGTCGCCTGTGGCGATCTGCCCCCTTCTTGTACGCTTCCTTGGCTCTCTCCAAGTGTTCTCTGAGCTGCTGGTGCACCGTCTCCAGTTCCTCTGCCCAATCCTCAGCCTGTGGGCCCTCCTCCTCCTCCTCCCCCTCCCTCTCTGGGAAAGATCTGAGGTCACGCCCGTAATTGGCCTTAAAGGGCGACACCCCTGTGGAGACGTGCACCGCATTGTTGTAGGCAAATTCTGCCAGTGGCAGGCGATCCACCCAGTCCGTTTGCCGCTGGCTGACGTAGCATCTCAGGTACTGCTGCAGAATGGCGTTGACCCTCTCCGCCTGTCCATTGGTCTGTGGGTGTCTAGCCGTCGACAAGCTGACCTCCACCTGCAGGAGGTTCATGAGCCGCCGCCAGAACCTGGAAACAAATTGGCGGCCACAGCCCCTTACATAATCCCTCACATCCTCCCGCACCCCTGGCCACCAGAAGTGTCTCATGACTAGGTGAGCGGTTTTGTCCCTCCCAAAATGACCCGCCGTTGGGTTGTCGTGCATCTGCTTGAGGACCGTACGTCTAAGCTGGGTGGTGGGCAGGTACAGTGCACCCTTGTAGAAAAGCAGCCCCCTGCGTTCTGCAAAGTTGTTTGCCTGCTCCCCCCCCCTCTCAGTTCTCTGAAGATGCGGTTGGCAAATTCATCCGCTGCCGTCAGTGCTGTGAGTTCTGCCTCGCTTACCACTGCTGCTCCGCAGGACCAAGCTGACGGGGGGAAGATGTGCCTGGGTGCCGGTGGCGCCTCCTCCTCCATGTACTCTGGCTTGCGGGAGAGGGCATCCGCCCTGACATTCTGCTCTCCCGGGATGTAGTGTATGGAGAAGTTGAAGTTCGAGAAGAACTCTGCCCACCGTATCTGCCGCTGGTTGAGCACCCTGGCAGTTCTCCAGAACTCCAGGTTCTTGTGGTCTGTGCACACCTGGATGGGGTGCTTGGCGCCCACCAGGAAGTGTCTCCAGTGCTGGAACGCAGCGTGGATCGCAAGAAGTTCCCGATCAAACACCGTGTAGTTTCGCTCTGGCTGGGTCAACTTCCTGGAGAAGAAGGCACAGGGTCTCCACTCTCTGTTGGCGTCCAGTTGCAACAAAATGGCGCCCATAGCTTTATCAGAAGCATCTGTCTCCACGCGTAGGGGCGCGTCCTGAACCACGTGGAACAGGTTCTGGTCTGAGGCGAACACCCTCTTGAGGCTTTCAAACGCTGCTTGCGCCTCTGGTGTCCACCTGAACTTCTGCTTGCCTCTCAGGCAGTCAGTGATGGGAGCCGTAACGCGAGAGAAGTTCTTGATGAACTTCCTGTAGAAGTTGGCGAAGCCTAGTAGGCGTTGGGCATCTTTGCGCGTCCTGGGGCTGTGCCAGTCCAGGATGGCCTGCACCTTGTCCTTGTCCATCGCCAGCCCCTTGTCTGACAGCTTGTAGCCTAGGAAGTCCACCTCCTTGGTGTGAAACTTGCACTTCTCCAGCTTCACATACAGGTGGTTCTCCTTCAGGCGCTGCAACACCTCCCTGACATCCTTCACATGCTGCACTGGGTCATCGGAGTAGATAAGGATGTCATCCAGGAAGACCAAGCATTTCCTGAAAAGGAGGGACCCCAGGACGTGGTGCATGAAGGCCTGGAAGCATGCTGAGCCCCCTTGCAACCCGAAGGGCATCACCAGATATTCAAAAGAGCCCAGAGGCGTGAACATCGTGGTTTTCCATGCTGAAGGAGGAGCATTTTGTTTTTAAAAAATAACAAGTCGGGTAACAATATTTAAATATGTGAGATGCAGAAAAACAGCTGGGCAGGCGGTTGGACAGGGTTGGTCCTTCTAATGAGGTGATCCTCAGGCAATGGATATAGGGAGGAAATGACGGATTGTGCACCTCTCCCACCAACTCATTGCCTATAGGCCTGGCCATCCCCCATCATAATTAGCTGGTCACCCACCCACTGCCACTACTAGCCAGTGGCTGCCACTACCGCCTGCCACTCTTTCCTTGCTTCTTGCACCTCCATGCCTACCTACCCATCCAACCGCTTCCACAGACTGTCACTGTGCAGGGGCTCCTGGCCTTGCTCTGAGGAAGAGGTTTTTTCTCAGAGCAAGGCATTGTGGGTGGGGTTATCCATCAAGTGCTTATTCCACCACTGATTTGCAGAGCGTTAAAATGCACAGCTTTAAAATAGTTTAGCATCTCCTTGCATTTTGAAGCTTATAGAAATTTTAAATTATATATTTAAGCTGCATTTTTAAAGTATGAAAAAGCTGTGGCAGCACAGGCACTCTTTGCCTCATTCAATGAGCTCTTCCTCAGACTGAGACCAGAAGTGAGCTTCATTAACATGTCTCTGCAGCCAGCTAAGCAAACAGAGAAGTGGAGAGCAGGCAAAGGAAGAGAAGAACATTGAGGAGGCAAGCAGGTTGAAAGGAGGCAACAGAGGGAGATGAAGGAAGGAGGAAAAGGTGGGGTGGAGGCAGCAGAGAAGGGATGGAGGTGGCTGGGTCAATCTCAGGTAGCAGAATGTCTTGTAGCAGCCCTGCAGTGGTTGGACCTTTTGGACAACAAAGTAGTCCTGACTTTGCTGAAGGAGAAATGGGAGGTTGCAGAGAAAGTGAATGTATTTTTTACAGATGTCTTCACAGAGGAAAATGCAGGGAAGACCTCTGTACTGGCACTAACTTTCTCAGGAAAAGAGAAACTGATGCAAATGGTTGTGGTCTGATCCAGTATGGCTGTTCTGGAGGACAGGCTACCACAAATAGCTGGTGTCCTCTATTTGGCTTGATATGTCACGAACAGTGAAAGCCTAAAAGGCAGCCCTTTCCATGTTTCACCTAAACTGAAGGCAAATTGTGACATTGATTACCTTCATGCAAATATTGTGCAGACCAAACAGGCAAGTTGTCAGTCATCTCCAATATGGTGATCACTAATCAATGAGCTATCTGATCCTGCTTTAGCCATTGTGATCTCTTGCCAGGATGCCCAACACATACTGCTTACAGCGTAAGGCTCCTGAAAATCACTGATAAACCCAATTAGAAGTTTATTGTACGAGTGCACCCCTTTTTGTTTAGTCTGCAAAACAGAAAACTGTAGCCAGGGTACATTTGTGGGAGTTCAATCTGGTGAGAGAACAGGGGTAATTGTAAAGCTTACATGTCTCACCTTTTGTTTTCTAGAGTAAAGAAGCAGCACGAGGAAGATAAATGGGAACTTTAGAGACAAGTTAACTGCATGGTATCAGGTCTGTGTGATTTTATGCTGCCATTTCCTCAGTGTGTTGGTATCAGGTTTGCTAATAGGTGATATTTAAGTATTCTCAATGAATTGTTGAAAACTTTAAGAAGATATCTTAATATTTGCTTAGAATCATACTGCAGGATATCCTCATCTAAGAGTTCCAAGCTTTAGTCACTAATAGAATCAGAAGATCCCTAAAACTAAACTATTTATTTTACATGCTTTGGTTCAGTACTACTATGATGTTTTAAAATACCTGTTTTTGTTGTTGTTTTTTTAAAATTTATCATTTCAGTCTTTTGTAAACCGCTTAGAGGTTTTCTTATAATCAAGTGGTATGTAAATTTCATTATGATTTCACTCTTACTGTCTAGGGCTTTGCGGTAGGAGTTGGGAACTTTTGATCCAGCAAGCATGGCCAACAGCCTGGGAAGAGGGGAGTTGTAGTTCAGAAACATCTGGAGGGCCAAAGGTTCCCATATCTGCTTTATGGGGGTCCCATGCAGGGGTCTTTCCCATCACCTGCTCCCTGATTCTTTTAACTGCAGATGCCAGTGTTGAAAGTGGGACTTTCTGCATGTGAAGCATGAGCTCTGCCACTGAGCTATAGTGCTTATCCAGTATATCATTGTCCTGGATATTTACTGCATTACCTGCAACTATTTTCTTGATATTAACTCACTACTACTACTACTACTATTAGTGTTTATATAGCAGTTTAAATTTGGAAAGTGCATTTTGATCTTTATCTAATTCATCACCATGTGAGAAGGTTCTGTATTATTAACTACAAGCTGGGACTCATGAAAATTTTATGGGTGAACATGGAAAGCTGGGAATTGACTTCAGAGGACCTGTGTCTAAACTTCCCTCAAGCTATGCAGTGCGTCACAGCTGCCCTCTGAGACACCAGGCTACCAGAGCCCTTCTGCACCAAACAAAGAAAAAAAAAGATGGGCAAAGTTGAAGGCACCACATGTTTTACAATCATTCAGAATTAAAGGAAACTGGTGCAGCTGCAATACGGCACCCTGGAACTGGCAAGATTTTGCATTCATCTGTGCATGGAAGAAGCCAGGAATTTTTATTTATAGAATCAGAGCTGGAAGGTGTCTCCAAGGTCAACTAGTCCAAACCACTGCTGATGCTTGAAACCCAGCCAGCCACTGCTAAAAACCTTTAGGGAAGAATTCAGTATAGCACTAAAGTCCCTTTAGCAGTGTACTAGATGTGCTAGCAAAATGGCTTGCACGAAAAATGGCTGCTCTCCCTATGAACTTATCCAGACCCTGAGATCATCCTCTGAGGCCCTTCTTTGTGGGCTTCATCCAGAGGGTAGCACCATTAGAACAGGCTTTTCCTGCAATGGCTCCCTGTTTGTGGAATGCTCTCCCCAGGGAGGTTCGGCTGGTCTCTTCACTATACACCTTTATACACCTGGCGAAAATGTTTGTCTTCAACCAAGCCTTTGGCTGATTAACATCCGGTGCCCTTTTAAATGGGTTGTGTGAGGGAGGATTTTTTGTTTGGTTTGTTCTTATTTTTATTAGGTATTTTGTGTTTTTATATTGTAATTTTTTGTTGTGAACTGCCTTGAGATCTACGGATGTAGGGCAGAATACAAATTTAATAAATCAATAAAATAAAAATAATACGTGTGTGTACACACACACACACACATGAATGGAGAATATTTTTCTCTGTATTTCAGTCAGTTTTTATAATTGGATATGGGCAGCATGTAATTAATTTGCAACATTTGCATACTGTCAGTACAAAAGGATATAGTTTCCTTATTTGAATTTGCTAGCAAAATAAAGGATTGGCTTTAGAAGTGCAAAACTCGTGGGGGAAAATAATCTGTTAATATTTCCGTAAATCGTTTTCATGCTTTTCTTATATAATTATAAGGGAAAAGAAAAGGTGGGGGGCACTATTCATTCCTTTAATGGAAAGGAGCCAGTCTCAAAAGCTGAACGAGCTTTTATTACTATTGTTCAGCAAAAGACAACAGATGCTGCAACTATCTTTTTTCATGCCAGACTCATAATTTAGATCCGGCAAGGGACTTCTATTAAAATTCTGGAGAGACCTCTGTTCTCAGCAGTGCTGCTGTTCTAAGATTAATATTGGAGTCCATTGGCAGGACAATTCACATTGATGCACTTGATGTGCTTTTCAAAAGCATTCGTTTCATAAAGAAATACTTATTTTACATTGCTGAGTTAGCAAGTGGTAATTAAAGGTAATCATTCTATTCATTTAGGGTTCCCCCCTCCTCCTTATTCCCCCCAACTGAATAATAGGACTGTTGTAAGGCAGAACATTGCCACTGCCCAACATTCTTTTGATAAAGCAACGAAGATTTAAGAAAATTTTGTGATGAAAACGAAGTTGCACTAATTCCGATCTTTCTTTTGCAGCTGTGGTCCAAATTACAGAAGTTTTCCACATACTTAAGAGTTAGTCTAATTCACAGTGGGAAGGTTTACCAGTGGCATCTGAAAAATGTGTGATTTTTCTTTCAACATGGTGATTTGTATGACTATAATTATGATGACTGTGGTCTTTGGGCAAAATACTACCTTTATTGTTACCTGCACGTACTTGCTTACTCTGTGCACACTCTTGCAGGGACTTTTGTTGACCAGAAATGCAGAACTGAGGAGCCTTCAACAATATTCAGAGTAGTGTTTTATTGTACAAATGGGCTCTAGAAATTTTCCACCCAATTTCTGGGCAGAGTAACTGGAGGAACAATTTCATTGAATTTCTCCAGGAGTGAGGGGCAGAGAAATTCCCCACGTTCAGAGAGAATGGACTCACCATTAGCAGCTGAACTCATTTTCTCTCCTGCCCCCGCCCCCTGTGTTTCAGCAGCAACAGTAGCTGTGTTGGCAGTCTAGCCCACCATTTTGAATGCCCCAGACCCAACATCATTCTAGGGAACTTGGGAGGCAAGGTAGGAGAGAATGGCAGATAACACCAAAAAATGTGGAGTCATTCCCTCTTTCTGAGGAACTTTGGGAATTGTAACTCTATGAAGAGAATGGAGTCTCCAAATACCTAAAGGCAGTGGCGGAGCTTCATGTCCCAACACCGGGGGGGGGGGCAGAGAGCAGGTGGGGGCAGGGCTGGCGCCGCCCACAGGGGTGTGGCACGCGTCCTGGGGGCCATTCCTGGTGGGGTGCCATTCCTCTGCCACTGTCTAAAGGGTGTTATCAGCATCCTTAACAAGCTAAAGTTGCCAGGATTCTTTTGGAGAAGCCAAGACTGCTTAAAGTGGCATGATACTGATTTAAATGTATACTGCAGATGGGGCCTAAGTAAGCGCAGAGAAGTGGATAGAGTCATGCACTAGAGCAGGCATAGGCAAACACGGCTCTCCAGCTGTTTTTGGACTACAACTCCCATCGTCCCTGGCTAACAGGACCAGTGGTCAGGGATGATTGGAACTGTAGTCTCAAAACATCTGGAGGGCCGAGTTTGCCTATGCCTGCACTGGAGCAGAGGTGGGGGAACCTATTGCTCTCCAGATGTTGCTGTACTCCAACTCTAAGCATGACCTGACTACTGGCCCAGCTGGATGGTACTTGATGGGAACTGGAGTCCAACAGCATCTGCTTTAGGGGATACTTTCCCTGACATTTAGAGTCATATTTGAAATATGTTGCAGGTGTGAGAGCTGTCTAAATATACCCAGTTGGGCATCGCTGTTCGAAAATGTATTCACACAAGCTGTGAAAAAAGAACTGTTCAGACATGCCAGAGGAAACTCCCCAGTGCTGTTAACAGTTCTATAGAATAAATTCAAGTTGCTACGTTGGAGGAAGCTTATGAAGCCTTTCAAGATGCGCCCGTCTTTTGCATCAACTCGCCAGTCAGTTCCTTTCATTATTATTCAAAACCTGCAAGGATCATTAGCTGCACACTTACTGGTTCACCTTCACCCTATAAGATACCACTGAATGCTATAAAGAGACAGATAGGGAACAGCTTCTTGAAACTATATCCTTTATTGTCTTTAAGTCAAGGAAGACGCTTGAAAAGAAAAGATTTTTCTGGGATTATCTTGGGAAGCTATATTTTAAAAGGAAGAAGAAGCACACCTTACAGTCTCAGGCATGTCGGGCGAGTCTCCAGCTAAGCTATTTTCCATTACATATTAGCAGACCAATGAAATATGTTCAAGGGAGATCACTCGCATTTCTTACCCATCTAAAAGAAGGTGTCACTTAAGTAAAAAAAAAGATTCTGGAAATTGTGTAGGGCTTATTCCTTCCTGCATTATGTTAGTAAAAATGATTACTCAAGACAGATTTTCTTTTCGAAAATTAACATAAAAAAATGGATGGAGTAAACATTTGATCACACTAACCAAAACTTACCATCTGAGGCTATACAGTCTGGAAACAGGTCTCCCATTTCATTTATTGTTTGTGAGAGCTATGCTGTTGTCTTTTATCTTCCATAACTAGGGGCTAGTTTTCCTTTGTGTTCCCTCTGAAAAAAAAATATTTATTTTGCTAGAATTGACCTAGAATAATGTAGGTGAAAGTGGGGGACGGAATCCTGCGCAGTACAGAATATTGAAAAAAGGAGAATTCCGGTCATCAGTAAATTCAATCCCTACATCTAAAGCAGAAAGAAGAGATACACAATGTGGTGCCCTCCAGATGGGTTTTTTTTTTACTACAACTCCCATCATCCCTGGCCATCAGTCATGCTTGCTGGGGCAATTGGGAGCTGGATTCCAGCAACATCTGGAGAGTGCCCTGTTGGCTACATTTTCCCCAAAACAACTCCAATCAATGTAACCCTTAATAATAATAATAATAATAATAATAATAATAATAATAATAAATCATACTTCTGATTTGCCAAAGAAGTTGGAAGAATCCCACACCAATTTCAAATAAATACAGTTCTATTGTTCATATCTAGCTTCTGACAGATAATAGCTCCTTTCCCCAACCTCAAAGTAGGAAGGGCAAAGTATTCAACCCTCTACTTTATGCAAATTAGAATAGTTTCAATGAATTTATGAAGATAACTAAACTGCATCAACTAAAGATAACACCCAGCCACTTTGACTATAATCCCCCCCCCTTTTTAAAAAGGTACCATAGAAATAATTCTAAAAAAACCCTCAAGACTCTCTATGAACCTTTTAATTGATGATTACAGCTACTGTTTAGGTTTCAGCCTGATGTGACCACTGACTAGTGGGCTCTACCAGATGGAAAGTAAACCCAACCGTTAAAAGATCTGTACCAGGTGACAAATTACCTTAGGGAGAAAGAGCTTTTGTGTTCAATAATTCACCATTGTGCCATATGGGAAATGTGGAAAATATTACATTTTTTCAGGTGCCTGCCCTGTTCAGTCTATTCTCCACAGTGGATATTACAAACCATTTTTAGTGATTTGAGCTCATCTTATGGAATGTGATTTCATTAAACCATTTGCTAGCAGAGATGGACTAATATCCCCATGACTTCAGAATCTTCTTCCTTCCTTCCTTTTACTTCTCTTCTCCAAAAACACGTGCAATGTTTTACTGATCTTTCATAACTAATAGCATAGAAACACTACACATAACCCCCTACCCCAAATAATAAAAATAATAATTGCAATTGCCCTCCCAATGGGACTTTACTCCAGGATACAGGATAGCAGTCTAAAACTATCCAAACTATTGCACATACATGGGAATGCAATTAATGTACAGTTAATACATCAGGGACAGAGCAAATTAGGATTTTGAAGTGTTTTTTTATACTGAAGGTCAGATTAGAACTGACATGGCATTAAGAGGCAAAAAAGATGGGATAATAATCATTTGCCCTGACAACTCTCATCTTCCAACCATCCAATTAAATGACTAGGAGCACAACCTTAAGCAAGTTTACACAGAAGCAAATCCCACTAAATTAAAAACAATTTACTCTCCTGTAGGTGTGCATTGGATTGTAGCCTCTGCAATCTTATACATGTCTACTCATAAGAAAGTCCCATTGACTTGAATGGGACTTATTCCAGGGAAACGGGTATCTGATTGCAACCTAAGAGTCATCTCAAGGCATTTACTTTGTGCTTAATTGAATAAGGTTATGATCATAAGCATAAATCACGTGCTAAGGCAGCTCAGCCATTTCAGAAATTCCTTGTGTGAGTTCACAGCACATTCAGTAGTAAAAGTGCTCTCCGCACCCCTGCCAGTACATCTTTGTGATCCCTGGTGGTCTGTACTACAAGAGTTCACCTGACCCGGTTTAGCCAACGACAGTACATATGATCACAGTTGGAGATGGTATGAAAAGGGTATGGAACAAGCTGTGAGTGGTGCTCCTCAATTAGAGTGCCTTGAAGGTCAAACACTTCAAAAAAAAATGTTCCCCTTGTGTCTACAAAAGAGTAGGGCATGCACTCTAGATCTATTATCACCAAGAAGCCAGGGCTGTGGTTTTTTTTACATAAAAAACCTATCACAATCCAATGAACTATGCTGTTGCATACATTGTTTTTGTGTGCTGCTGAAGGAATTTTGTATGCTCTGTTGCATGCATAGAGAATATCTATCCTGCAAGAGCTTTGTGCGCTAGAGATGGTTGCCATAACTACTACCATAGAAAGATGCATTGACAAATTCAGCCCTACAGTGTCTGTGGCTGGCACATTACCTTGTTGAATTATTCAATTAAATGTGATAATGAGAGCTCATTGACATCATTAAATACGCAGGTGAATAAAGAATTCACTTTGAAGTACACTATTATCTGAAGCCAATTGTGAGTGAACAAGCAATACTTCTCACTACAGGGTACAGGTTTCAGAGAAGGAAACTGCCTATGCCTACAAAAAAAGAGGGAGGAGTGCTTATGAGGTTGCATTTGCTGCCATCAATTAAGAATATATCAGGTTTTAATTAGATTCTCTCTGTTTACTAAGCTTTAGTTATTGTCCATTTTGAAGAAATAGGAGAAACAACATGAAATATTCTTGACACGGTGCAAAAGCAAATCACATCTGCTATCAACTACTTGATTGCTATGTCTGGAAATATTCTATGGCAGCCTTCACCAACCTGGAGCCCTCCAGATGTTTTGGACTACAACTCCCGTTATCCCTGATAATTAACCATGCGCCGGGCAGGGCTGATAGGAACTGTAGTCCAAAACATTTGTACTCCCAATTGGTGAAGACTGTTCTGTCCTGGCAAAGAGAACCTGCACAGTTTGCCCTTGGGCTCTGAATGTTGTTTCACCCTTCTACATCCATGAGCAATAATGCTTCAGAACTTGTGCTCACTCTCAGGTATAGGCAGAGACTTGGTAGTGATGTTAATCATGTCAATGCAGACAATACTGAGCCAGATGGACTGATGGTCTGATTATTATCAGGCAGCTTCTGGTGCTCCTGCTACCTGGTCTTTTAAACTGGAGGTGTCAGTGTGATTGAACCTGGGATCACTGGCTCCATCTCCAGGGGACCCAGGCATCTGCAATTATTTTGCTGTGGGTGCCCAGCCTCTGCACCTGCCACAAAATTGATTTGCATCATAGGGCAACCCCAAAACCCAGTTATCAACCCTGAAGGAATCATCACCCAGCAGACATGCTCGGTGATTCAGGACATGCACCCAATGCCTATGCCAAAACCTACTGATATCTGTAATCAACAAAGTTGTGGCCGTTAGATCCCATGCTATTTGTTTTGCCATTATTTCTCATTGACACACCATTTCTCACTGCACCTGGTCCTGCAAAAATTCACACCAAAATGCAGATTAAATTTCACCAATACTTCTTTTTTAAAAATATAAACTAATAAGGAAACGTGGATAACTTAAGAGAGGAGAAATGAGATAAGCTGATGGAATCACCCATCCCTAACTTCAACACAGGCCACAGAACCACAGAACAGCAGGACAGCTTAGAGCAGGCATTACCAAACTTGGCCCTCCAGATGTTTTGGGACTGCAACTCCCATCATCCCTAGCTAACAGGACCAGTGGTCAGGGGTGATGGGAATTGTAGTCCCAAAACATCTGGAGGGCCAAGTTTGGCCATGCCTGGATCAGAGGGCACAGTTCAGGCTGTGTGGCATGCAGAACTCTGTTCTTCAACATACCGCTGCCTCTGTCTGCCTCACTCCCAGTACCTGATATCTGAGGCAGCTGCCTCAGCTCTATCTTATGGTAGGGCTAGACAGTCCTGGAAAATAGATATATTGGCGTCATTTGTATATGATAAACTATGGCTTATTGTTGTGAACAGACAGGTTGCTTTTTCTAGGAGGAGATGATTTTCCTCCTAGGGAAGAGCAGTTTTTATTGGAGAAAGCAAAGCCTCTCTGCTGCTTACTGTAAAGCTAGGTGAACTGGCTACTGAACAGGAGGGGGACTTAAGATATATGCACGGTGACTATAACCTGTGAATCAGCTCTAAATTCAGAGATGCAAATCAAATACATGAGCAAATTTGGAACTGAAATAGGGAAGCGTTTGACTCAGTACAGAGTCTGGGCTATGCCATGCTTCAATAAAATGTGTCAATAAAAGGACACAAGCATCAATGTGCAGTAATTTATTTCTCCTTGAGAATCAAGTATGATGTTTGGAACCCTGAATGAGTCACAGTTACTATCCACTTAGTTCTCCTCCAGGATTTTCACAGCTGTACAGCACCTCATGTACAGTGCTGAGCCTCGAGATTCAAACTATTTATATTTGTTTGTAGCTGGGGGGTGGGGATAGTGCCATCTGTCGCTAATGTGACATTCTGAGTCCAAGGAGAGTAAAATTCAAGGTGTGAAATTTTAGGTTAGTGGAGAAGGCTGTGTTGAAATTTCTATTTAAATGGATAGGTAGATAAATTAGATTTAGTTTAAACTGGTTCTATTGAAACTGTTGCTGAAATAACCCTCTTCCTCACTCACTATGCACCGGGGTAGAGTATGCAATAATATGGAAACTATTGGGATGTCCCACTGTGCATACAGAAGGTTAGAAGATAAAAGAGGCAAGAATTAATTAGAGTCTCCACATTCAATCTTCATTGGCACTTGCATTCTCAGACAGATGTTTTTATGCAGCTCGTGAGACTTAGATACAGATGTAAACATTTAGATGTAGTATGTAATACTTTTCTTTGTCATATATTATAGAAAAAAACACTCATGATATTGGCTAGAAAGGTCTCAATGTACAGGAAGGAGTTGCTGTATTCTGAATTACTCTTAGGGTTGCCAGACTCAATAGTGGGCAGGACTTTTGTGCCTTTAATTGCTGTGCTCTCTTTTGAGTCTGGAAACCTTAAAGAGAAACCAGCAGAGCCTTTGTTTAATTTCCAAGCAAAGGGTCTGCTGGTTTCTCTTTATGGTTTCCAGACTCAAAAGAGAGCACAGCAATTAAAGGCACAGAAGTCCTGTCCACTATTGAGTCTGGCAACCCTAATTACTCTGCAAAAATATCTTAATTCTTTCCATAGAATCTGTGCTAAAGAAGCACTGCAAATGGTTCTACCATGATAATTCTTTATAGAACGAAAAGGAGGGCTGCCTTGCCCCACTCTGTGGCTTAGAAACTCCAAGGGACCTTGTTGGATGGCCTATTGGAGCTAGACAAAGTTTTCTGGAGGGGATTGCTAGGCACTAGTTCCACAGGCTGTGGGGCTACTATGAGATGTAAAGATGCTGAATATTAACTTGTCTTTTGGTAAGACTGATGCTCGCTTTTTGATGCATTTTAAATGAACTGTTAATGTTATACAGCAGCAATTTTATGTCTTCTATTACCCACACCTCCCTCAAATGGGGCATATGGAGAAGGACCATAGATGCAGAACGCAGGGTCTGGGTGGGTTCATGTGGGGAGAGAAGGTCCTTGAGGTCTTGATGTTCTGAGCTGCCTAAGGCTTTATAGGCAGAAAGCAGCACTTTGAATTGGATCCACAAACTAACTGATAGCCAAGCCAGTTGTGCCAGAATTGGTGTTATGTGCTAAGTCTAAGTCTAGCCTAAGGCCATCTTGCCGTAGTGAGCAAACAGTTTTCAAAGGCAGTCCCATGTGTAACACACTGCCATAATCTAACCTAGAGGTTACCAGAGCATAGGTTAAAGGTAAAGGGACCCCTGACCATTAGGTCGAGTCGCGGACGACTCTGGGGTTGTGGCGCTCATCTTGCTTAGACCACAGAAATTAGGCTATTCCTGTCCAGGCGGCAGCTTATCTGGGCCCCCAGTCAAAGCTTATGGAAGGCACTTTGCACTAATGAAGTAAAAAGCTCCTCAATTGAACGTAAACGGGCCCAGAAGTAAGTGGACCCCCTCCAAAGCTATGCACTTGTTGCTTCAGGGGGAGCGCAATCCCATCCAGGACAGGTCATGTCCCAGTTTATCGGTTCTCATCAAGTCCATTATTGAGGCCAGACATTGGTCTACTTCAGGGTTTCCCAAACTTGGGTCTCTAGCTGTTTTTGGACTACAATTCCCATCATCCCTGACCGCTGGTCCTGCTAGTTAGGTATGATGGGAGTTGTAGTCCAACAACAGCTGGATACCTAAGTTTGGGAAACGCTGGACTAGTTAGAACATCCACTGCCACACCTACAGATGTGAAAGAAAAACAGAGCTGTGTATCATCAGTATATTGCTGACAGCACACTTCAAAATACTGAATGACCTCAGTCAGTGGTCTCATGGGGATAAAATTGAACCCTGTGGCACCCCACACCAAAGGTTCCACAGAGCCAAACAAAGCTTTCTGAACATGGTCATGTAGAACTGGAATTATCGCAATTCAGGGGCATCTACTCAGACAGCTGCTCCAGAAGAATACCATGGCTGATGGTATTGAAAGCCACTGAAAGATCAAAGAGGATGACACAAGGAAATAATGCCCAGCTCTCTCTTCTGACAAAGGTTATCATACAGGGTAGCAAAGGCAGTTTCCATATCAAAATTGTACCTAAGATGATCTAGAAAATTGGCTTCATCCAAGAGAGCCTGTCCCCATTCCTTTAATTTTAAAGATTGCCATGGCCTTGATGGCAAGACAACATTTAATAGAGTATGAAAGTTAATATCATATAGTATAATTGCTCATTTCTTCAAGGTGCCATAGCATTTTTGTGTGCACAATTCTCTATTGTCCATATTGTAACTTTTGATGGTTAAATCGAATCACAACTGCTCCATTTGAGAAATATTGTGCAAAGCATTACATATTGTTATTTGAAATTTCATATGTACTCCTGGACTTTGGCAGATCAAAGAGCTGAAGTTTGTGCTGTGAGAGAATCACAGAATTGTAGCGTTGGAAGAGACTGCGAAGGTCATCAAGTCCAACCCCCAGGAATCCTTTGCCCAAAGACACACACACACACACTTAGACACCGTTGTTGCAATGCTGAGTGAGCAACATTTCACTGAGGTTAATCTCAAAAGAATATTGTGGTATTTTCACAACTGTCACCGATTCCATATAATTGTCCATTAAACATGCCTAACTGTGCACCTGAAGCTTAGAATTTACATTATGGATTTTGTTCTTAGAGGCAGCTGCAATCAGGGATACAATTTGCCAACAAATTGCAAACAGAGGGGCAGGGGCAGGCCAGAGATCAAAGTGTATTGTTTGTCTTTTAATTGTACCTCTGCTCAGTGTTTCCAAACTGAACCAGAGTAGATTTTTCCTTCTTTTGTAAGGGGTTAACATTTTCATTTCAACAGTGCTGAATACTTATAAGGAAAGGTTGAAACTTCCCAAGGGATGAAAATCCTGTTTTGCACAATCAGCTTTAATCAGACAAACCACACAACAGCCACCCTTCAGTGAGTGCAGTTTGCAACACCAAATGCAGCAAATGGTCTCCTTCCCCCAACTGCAAAAAAAAAACATTGTTTCAAAGAGCCTGAAGGAGTTAAACCAGCTGCTGAGCTACTAGCTCAGCCTTCATCAGCCTGGGGCATGGGATTACTGGGCTTTCTGTTGCCCTGTACTTGTCTGTATTAGCAGAGACTTTCAATTTAGACAGTGACCTGATGTCAGACATTCTAATCCACCCAACAGGAACTGTCATGTCTACCTCACCTGGTTGAGCCTCACTACATAAGCAGATTAGACAGCTGTCATGCACCAACTAGATAGCTCCTTAGACAGAAAGAAATGGCACACTAAACAAAGTCTTAAAGACACTCACAGTGTATAAGTATTATGTATAGAGACATGCCTGGCCTTCACTGATTCGCTCACAAAGGGTGTCCAAATGATTAAATTAGTTCTACAATAGAGAGGAAGCTGAAAAGCAAAATATTCATAGTCCAAAACATCCTGGCTTCCAAAAAAAAGCTAAAAAATTTGAAGTCTTTTCCTCACATCTGAACAATATTGTGTAAACTCTCTCATTCATGCCATTTCAGCCAGTCCTTCAGCAGACCATAGCCAAAACAGGACAAAACTGGACACATATATGAGAGTGGAGATTTGCCATTGCAGGCAGCCAGGTCTTGAAATGGGATTGCAAACACACGGGAATGCAAGTGCTGCCCCTTGATACATTTTAACAGTAATCAAATTAGAGGAAATAGGCACTCCCAGCGATAGCTAGCAACATATCTATATTTGCAGAATTATAAACCTTTTTACTGAAGCAAACTGTACAAGAAGCATGTATATAAACTGTTATCAATAGAAACAGCATATGAACAGTGGGGCAACATACAACTCCAGATATGTTTTAGTAGTATTATGAGTTCTGGACAGCATACAGCAGTGCAGTGGTACATACTGCAAGGCAGTATACAACAGCACCTCCAATCAGTGGTGTAGTGGAAGGGGAATTTGGGGGAACATGCAGTGTGACATTTTTCACAGCAGAAGTGATGACATAATTCACTAGAGTGCCTGTGAAATTTATGGTCCCTCCTTATTCTGGCAAGCGAATAAAGTGATAATGAGTTTCAAAGCCAGTATGAGAATCCATTTCTTAAAATTCTCCTTCGGAGCAATACTATGATGGCTACGTAACAGCGAGTTCCTGGTTTTCAAAATTTACCACTACACCAGTGTCTCTAATCTTCATATAATCCATTCACCCAAGGTTTCTTTCTTTTCTACTGATCTGTAACTAGAGTCCTACCGTATCTAAAACCGCGAAAGGAAAAAGAGATGTCTGGGTCAATAGATGCTGCTACTAGTCCAGAGATTGTAAAACTGTAAGTAGAGTTTTGAGATCAGGAAATTCTAGATATCAATCGTTACTAATCAAAGAAAAAACTGAATATTCAAAAGAAACATATATAGACCAATGAAACATGCAGTAGTAAACATGTAAAGAAGGAAACATTATAAAGAGGACTATATAAATGGCACCATTTCTCAGGCTCATGTATTCCTTCCTTCTCTTCCTCCTCCTCTCATGTGTTTAAATTCCCTCTGTCATTGTCAGGACTTGGCCACGGGCTGGACAAACCAGAAAGTGAGACTGGGGAACAAGCTAGAAGTCAAGCCTGAAGAATAGCCTGTTAGCAAATTCATTTAAATAACACAGAGTTCAGAGAGAAAAGAAATCCTAATAGCACTTTATTGAGGAAACTGAAGAGTGTATACTTTGAGGAGAAAGGAATACTGTAATGAGGTTTTGTCTTTCTTAGCAGGGAGACAGTCACCAAACCTACAGAGGAAAACTCCTTTAGAACTACGCAGCCAATCAGGGCAACTGCCTCATCAAACACCACACCACTCTGCCTGGTTCCTAAATAACACCTCCGCCCATTGTCCTCTTGGCTAGATGAATTAACACTAACAAATTTAACCCTTAAATTGCACATGGGATAATCTTGGCTATTGCATTTCCAGCATAACCAAGGGTACAACAACACATCAGAAGTCAGGAAGACTATGTTATGCAAGCAAGACCCAACAGGAAAGGAAAGCCCTCTTATACTCATTACTGCCAGGGAGAATTGAATGGACAGAGTCAGCCCACGGTTACTTCACTGAGAAACTGCCATCTGCAGTTTCTGTTCAGCACATGCAACAGCTACATACAGATCCCAAGTTGCTACTGACGGTCACTTCCTATTGCTTTGTTTTGTTCAGATTGAGCAAAATATAGTTTGTACTAAGCCCCAGTTTGTCTCAAAATCAAATTCAGAATCCCACTTCAAATTGTGAGACATGACAGGAAACCAATTTAACATCTTTTTGTTTTTAACTCCGAGAAGTCTACTTTCTTGCAGTCATTTT
This sequence comes from Zootoca vivipara, assembly GCF_963506605.1. Taxonomy (NCBI): domain Eukaryota; kingdom Metazoa; phylum Chordata; class Lepidosauria; order Squamata; family Lacertidae; genus Zootoca; species Zootoca vivipara. The sequence goes on along the minus strand of NC_083287.1, from coordinate 33,070,552 downwards.
GAAACAATAAGTGTTGCCTTACAGTAAGCAGGGAGACCCATGCATGTAGCTGGCGCAGATCCACAGTGCTGTTTCTGTTGGAAACAGAAGCCAAACTTGTCCAAGACTAGGAATTACAACACAGACAATCGGACAGACTTTGTGCAGGAAGTGGTTATGTGCAGGAAGGAACAAGGCAGAGGAGTGTCCAAACGGTGGCACAGGAAGACAATAAGCATATTGGTAGGCTCAGATGCAGAAAGAAAACTTCACTTACCATATGGTAAGTGACTACAGAAACCTATTATTTACTATGGCTCATTGCACATACCCAAACTAATGTGACGAGATGAGAGTTTAGCTGTTCCATATGCTGAAGCATTTGTGCGATTTCCCCCCCTACCCAGCTAAAATCTCACTTTATATTTAGTATGCAACCATCAAGTGCTCAATGTTCGCCCTATATTAAAAGCACTCCACCAAATGCCAAGCTTTGTAGTGGTGCCGAAAAGTTATTGATTTTCAAAATATTACAAATTTCCAAATATATCCCTTATTTTCTTTGTCTGGAGCTAATAAGTAATGCAAGGCGAATGATTATATCTGTGCAGGGAAACTGCAGAATGAAATTTTCTCACTGAAGCAGTCAGTGAGTCTAGACAGCTGTGTGTTTGTTGTTTTTCCCCCCTCTGCTTGCAACTGAGAGTTTGTTGCCTCAAGGTCTGTGTTACTGGCTCAGTTAAGCGTGCTCCAAAGCTTTTGGACCACTCTATATGTGCCGTAATCCCAAACAGGGAAACTTAATTACTGAGAACCGTGATCTGAATGGAAAAAGAAAACAACAGTAGGAAAACAGCCTACAGCAAAATTCATTACCTGTGGATTCGTTGTTAATGTCCTAGCAAACGTGTGCTGCTTAATATTTTATCTCCAGCTACTGCAGTTCTCTTTGCAAGCCCCAGAGAAAATGTGGCATTTTCCCATCAAACTTCCAATATTTTGCATCCAAAGAACAAAGGAATTAGGAACTCCATGGAAACTCATATTTTCGTGCTCTGACCTTTTGTGATAACTGATACACAAGACTTGAGTTCTGGAGGTTAAAATTTACAGCTGCCCTTTCCCATCTTTGAGAAGCACAAAGCAAATGATTTTTGTCTGTGCTGAGATAAACAAATGCTACTTATATAGGAAAGGCTTATTGATTTGGCAAGGCCTGGGCCTTTGTTCTGTTACCTGAGTCAAATGAAGGTTGAAGGGTATCATCTATTCTGCCTTGTTTTTAATTAAAAAAAACCATTTTTAATTAAGGCTGCAGCTTTAAAAGCTTATGCTAGGCTTCAGCATCACTTCTCCAGAGTGAGGAATTTTAAGAGAGCCACTTCCTGTTTCTGGTGAGTCCCTAGTTGAAAGCTTAACTAGCAGTAACAACAGCAGGAAATTATTAACAATCTTGTTAAATTTCCCACAATGCCTCAGAGTGCCCAATGTATTGTTGCTCAAAGAGATTCTGAGACGTAAATAGCAGCTCTTGGCATAGAGACCCAGGGCAGATGTAAAGTTTAGTGTGCCCTTCCAGGGCATTGGGACCCCAACAGCCACTCAAGAATACTGTGTTTTGACACCAGGCCTCAGACAGACCTGGCTTGAGACTCCTGTGTTCCAGGTCACATTTGGTCATTAGATAGATTTTGTTTGACTTCCACTTTCCACTAGGCCCAGCCAGTATGAGTTGGAGACCAACACGGGTTTGGGCATAATGTTCAACTTTAATGTAAGGGTCACAAGTTTCCCTATCCTGTACTACAGAGATTTTATGGATTTATAGAAACAATTCAAAACCACCTTTTGGACACTGTGGTTCACAACAATAAAAATTCAACCCTCATGCGGTGAAAACTGAGAACCATAAAACCACTTAAAAAGCAACAAACAAAAGCCAGCAATGTTGACATACAGTTAAGGACCATTAAAAGCTTGGCAAAAAAAAAAAATAGTCCTGACTGTTACCTCTTGAGAGGATACTACCACTGAGAAGGCCCTGTTTTATGCCCCTGTTGCACCTTTGGCACCAGAACACAGAGCAGAGCCTGGAATATCCTTTCAGACTTTCACAGCACCTCACGGTATGAAAACTATACTGAAAACAAAACTCAAAGCATTTCACACAATAAATATATGTGTATTTTCCTGCGTAGCCTATAAGACTACTTTTTAACCCAGGGAAATCTTCTCAAAAGTCAGGGGTCGTCTTATACACCGGGTTGTCTTATTTATACGGCAAGTATATCCCAAACACTATATTTTAACTGGAAACATTGGGGGTCATCTTATACGCCCCGTCCTCTTATATGCCGGAAAATATGGTAAAAGCAGCATAGTCAAGGAGAAGAACAGAAAGCTCCATTAATGAAAGACCCTTATAAATTACATTAAAGTTGAACATTATGTCCAAAAGTGGAGGGGGGAGAGAAGGAATAGGAGGCACACTGGTCGTGCATACTGCCTTTACCCCAACACTGCCATGTGCACTTGTCCCACATGCTCTGCCTCCAATGAGTGTTGATCATGCATGCAAAACATCTACACATTGTCTGCTTCAAAATGCCAGCCTGTATTCCCCCCGCCCTCATTTAATCCAGATTTAGGGAAAATCTGATGAATCATAAAAGACCTGTTGCCAATGACACATTTTCAATATCTGGATGTGCATTGGGAATGTTAAGCTCCTGCCTGGAAGCACCCAGAGTAATGTTAAAAAGTAATGCCCATAAACAAAATAGCTGTTAACGTGATGGTACACTAAAACAAAATGTTAACATCTCTTCTTCTACCTTCTATGGTTTCCTTTGTTGGGGCTGCTTCTTTCCTTTTGGACGATAAAAAAAAATATACGTCCCCAAATCTTTATGCTCTTGAATCATTTTGATCTATTCCTCTTTCTAATGTACAGAAGGCCCTTTTGAATGCAGCTACTCCAAGAATCTGTTTATGTGGGCCACTTTGTTTTTTAAAAGATGCAGATAAAATTGTGTTTGGTGTTGTTAAGCAGCCTGCTGCAGGGCAAGTGGCTGAACTACATGAGCTGTGGGAGTTCCATCCTAGAATGTGATACCTGAACTGAAGCTGGTTTTCTATAAGGAGGACAAGGAAAAAATAATAATCAGCTGGGCCAGCACTGGGAAAATGGCCAGGCAAACATCGCCTAGGGGTAAGTAGCCAATCTAGGCGGTGCTGAATTATTTCACTGTACTATTAATGCAACTCTCCAGATTCTTTATTGTCTCCTCTTCTAGACCACTCATATTCATTTTTGTATCCCAGTGGTTCAAAAACTGCTTTCCAGTTATGGCACCAGATAATAGCACACAGTTCTCAATGCAGCCCCTTCAGATCTTTTCATTCCTATGATCTATGCCAGGTGAATTTCAGACAATATATGGGGGTAGAATAAATACACATTTATATGTTTTAAAAACTTAAAGGTAAAGGTACCCCTGACCATTAGGTCCAGTTGTGAACGACTCTGGGGTTGAGCGCTCATCTCACTCTATAGGCCAAGGGAGCCAGCATTTGTCCACAGACAACTTCCAGGTCATGTGGCCAGCATAACTAAGCCACTTCTGGCGAACCAGAGCAGCGCACAGAAATGTTTACCTTCCCACTGGAGCGGTACCTATTTATCTACTTGCACTTGACATGCTTTTGAACTGCTAGGTTGGCAGGAGCTGGGACCAAACAATGGGAGCTCAACCTGTCGTGGGGATTCGAACTGCCAACCTTCTGATCGGCAAGCCCAAGAGGCTCAATGGTTTAGACTACAGTGCCACCCGCGTCCTCCAAAGTGGCTTACAGAAACAATAAAAATAAAAATTACAGAATTAAATGCACAAATTAAAATATAAGAGAAAAGAGCATTCAAACAGCATTCATGGTCCAAAGGGTTTCTGAAATAAAAATGTTTTGACCTGGCGCCTAAAACGTGGGAAGGATGGTGCCTAGAACTTGATATCTAATGGTTTTTTAAACAATCTCATAACTATCCAGGGTTTTTTAAAGAGAACAGGTTTCAGGTTTCTTTTCTAACAACAAAGGAAACACACTAGACCTGACCCATAAAGTGAAAAAAAGCTTCAGGTGAAAGGGAGGAAAGGGTGAGGTCAGGGAAAACTAATTTTCTTAAATCTGATTGTCATACAATATATTGCCTCCCTTCCAGCAGTCAGAACGCCTGGACTTTCTGTCATTTGATAGCAGTAAGGAGAATTGGATGACTTCATTTCTTTAGCACAAGTCTGGCCTAGGAAGGAAATACACAGATAAATAACTCATGGAATTAATTTGTTCTCCCATTTTGCTCTTCCTCACTCTTCTCTGCCTGATACTCAGCAAAATTGTTGCTTTCCTGACTGGTTATCCAACCAGAAACATACACACACACACACACTTGTGTGTATTCACCTTCTGTAGCTATTAAAGATCCCACAAGCTTGCCCCAGGCGGCTGATTGTATAATTTGTCAGATGAATGGCACCAACTGCTCTTAAGGGCAGTGCACTCGCCTATCTGCCATGGATGGCAATAAATCTCTCCCAGCATCATCAGTCCTCAGGTGTCCTCAGGTGGACTTCATCGGATGTAGACATCTTATCAGCTGAGCACAGCCTCTCCTAATGGTGTGATAAATATTCCAGCCTCCGAGTATCACTATCAAGAGATTTAAATCAGACCTAGTACTTATTGCTGCTATTACTACAGAGTTAATGCCAATGACTCTTTCACTTATCTCTTTAACCAGAGATGGTGAATAGCCTTTTTATGTCTCCACTCCTGGTCACTGAAAGCAAAATTCATACAGAAATGGCCTCCTCATGAGCTCAGTGCTGAAATTTCTCAGGTGGGATGCAAAGAGTACAGTAGTCTATATCATTTTTCAGATGCAAGTTTCCACAATGAGACCATTTCCAAAAATAAAATGAGTGTCATTTTTTTCAAACTATCAGGACTAAACAATGAGAGCACACTATCACATGCCTGACGTGCTATGTTCCATGGGGTCACGAAGAGTCGGACACGACTAAACAACAATAATCACATGCACCAACAGTAAGTAAGTAAGTAAGTAAGTAAGTAAGTAAGTAAGTAAATCTTTTTCAGTCTGCAAAGTATTTTGCAGTGAAAAAAATGCTTCTTGTATTATCCCTCTGACATAGGTCATTAACATACTTTCTGTATAGGAAAAAAAATCAAGATATTGTGTGTTTAAGTTGCAATGCATTTGATCTATAGTAATGCTGAAAAGAGAATACCGGTATATAAGGACCAAACTAGATAGGAAGTTTGTCACCTACTTGGCAGTGCATACCTGCTTTTTTCATTCAATAGCAAGTGTGGGGGAGGGACATGGAATAGAGAGTCACTGGGCAGGGGACTTCAACCCTTTTGTCACTCTTGCAGTCCTGATCGGACTGGCCACCCTGGCCTTGCTATTTACAATGGGATGAAAGCTCTGAGATAAGTGGGGACAATTCCAATCAGGTCCAAGGCAAGGACAAATCTATGGTTCATTCTTTATCACCAGCCCTGCATTTTCCACAACTCTTTACATTTTCTGCTCTGAGTTCCTGTTCTAAAAACCAGGAATAGCCTGTCTAACTCTTCCAGCCTCCCCCACTTCCATTACATCTGTAGCATCTGATTTTAATCACAGACACTTCCAGTGCACTTCCAGTTTTAGAAATGGTTTTATTTTATTATTTTTCACACCTACAAATGACATAATGGAACTTTAACCTGCATAGAATATGGTTGAAAAACTGCTCAGTTGTACATCTCTTAGAGGTTGCAAGACTCCAGCTAAAAGTACATAGATCATAAAGGACAATGAGCTGATTTTGTTGAGTTACCATTCAATAAGTAATGGAACTGCCGTACGATGTTATTTCCATTTGAGCCCTGAGACCAAAAGCTCCATTTCTTGGTCATGCTTTAATATATAATAAAATTTAAGGTGGAGTAAAGCCACTGGGTGAAACTGGGACATGATGACTTCCATTTTTAGGGCTTGGCTGGAGGCTCTTTGTCTCTGTGCCACACTATTTTGTCACATGCTTTTCAGGCCAAGTTTCCCAGTGATGGAAAATGAATACAAGTCCTTTTTATTCTTAATTTAGTTCCTGCGGTCATGTCATTTCGATTTAAGAAAGAATATGAGGCTCTTCCCAAGCCAGTATTACTTAAATACTTGTTTATAAATCAGTTGTTTCACTTCGTGATAAGGGCTGTCTTTGTTAACGAGACTCTACAGGATCACACCATTTGACTATTAGAGTTTCCAGCTGACCCAAAGAAGAAAATAAGGAAGTGTCACATGAATATCATGAGTATTGGAACTAAGCCGAGACATTAAGGGTGCATTCAGACATGAGAATTGTTGCATTGGTTTTCTTGGTTATAATGCTAGTGCTTCTTGTCCTGGTTTCTAACATTTATGTTATACTGCATTATGGAACTGTGGCTCTTTAATCAATATACTGCCATGTCATGCTAAAATTAATTCCTAACAATGGACGTGGTGTGACACAACAGTAGATGCCATTGGACATATTGCCACTGTTTATGTACATGCATGCTTCTGTTCCCCCTTGATTCACCCATGAAAATGGCAGGAAAGAACTGCATATGCTGGAATACTGCCTTAAATTTCGTCACATGACATGATGCATTAAAACTCTAGAGAAATGACAGCAGAAAACTCCTGTGATTTCAGGGTTGCAAATAAATGTGTTGTTGTTTTTTCTTCTGGAAGCAATTAACACATAAATGAGCACTAAAATTCCACTAGATTTCCACAAGTGTAAAGCACAAGGTAAAGCTTAATGAAGTTATTTTTTTAAAGTCATCCTATTCAGGCTTTCCCTGGTAGTTGAAAAGTTTTTTTTTTTTTCATATTGTATTGCTCGATGCTGTGATTTAGTCAGTGCTTTTTTTCTCAAAAAATGTTTAGGGGTACTCTCATCTTGACTCAAGAAAATCACCATTTTATAGTTCAAATCGGGGGAAATGAATACAGTAAATAGACAAAAGTACAAAGATTCAAAAAATCCCAATCCCCCCCCAAAAAAGCACTGGATTTAGTATTTTACTATATCTCTCAAGTGTTAGCTGTGATTTTATAGCTACATTTCTTTTCTTGTAAAGGACCCAGACTTTTTTTTTAGTTATATGTTATATTAATTCCATAAATGTAAAAATAATGGAGTGATGAAGCTAATACCGTATCTAAAATCATGTATATTCTAATTATAAGTTTCTAAAAACCTTTGAACTGGATGCTTAAAAACATGGAATTGTTCATATGAATATATCTCCAGTGTTTATCATCAAAATGATGTGCAGCATAATTTATCCCCTGTCAACTTGTTCTGAGATGGCCTGCTGCATTTTTCAAGTGAGCAACAAAAAACACGTATTCATCCTTCTTGCTTCTTTCTCTCCAACCCCCACCTAGAGCACACACACATATGCTGCAATGTGGGATTTGAGAAAGTGTTTTTGTGAGCCTATCAGGAACACAGGTTGGGTGTTCCCGCTACCGCCTCCTGTCCATTTGGTTTTCTTCCATCCTTTCTTCTCTGGCCCAATTTCTGCTTTGAATTTAAACTGCACACTTGCAGCCAGATTTTCCGCACCAAGTACTGTCTAATGTAATTCTGTGGTTCTGCCAATGGGAGTATAATGCATCACCAACTGAAACACCCTTGACGCTGCCAGCCTTCTATCCAACTCCAGGCTATTGCCAAGCCTTGACAGCCCTGGAACCTCAGTTAGGCCTCAACTCTTCTACAAAATATCATTGCTGAGATACTGGATCATTCATACTGTCTGCTACCAATGTGCACAGTGCCATCATTTTAATGCTCTACAAATATGGTCTTACAAAATGGGTGTCTTTAAAGTTTTGCCAAGTTTTTTGGGGGTTTTTGTACAAAGATCTTATATATCTCTTAGGCTATCACCCTCTACAAGTTTACCTGGGAATAAGCTTTATTGGAAGCATTGAGACCTATTTGCACTGCAGAGTTCTGGTCACTTAAAGGTAAAGGGATCCCTGACCATTAGGTCCAGTTGTGACCGACTCTGGGGTTGCGGCGCTCATCTCGCCGGACTAAGATGGACTAAGCTAGGACTAAGATGGATCTTGCCAATGCTCCTTGTTCCAGTTCCTGCACCTTACACCTTACTAATGAGATCAGCAACACCTGGCCTATAAAGGGACTCTAATGCAGGGATGGGGAACTTGTGGTTCTCCAAATGTTGCTGGACTGCAGTGGCATCATCCACAGCCATTGACCATGCTGGCTGGGCCTGATGGGAGTCCACAACTGGAGATTAGCCATTAACTTAGGGAAAGACTTGAACCTCATCCAAGAAGGAACTGGAAAGTGAGTAATATGCATTCAGAGCAAAAGGACAGCCAATATGAGTCCATGCTTTGTCACAGGAAGCTGAGTCACCTGCAACTTAAAAGTTTATTTTTAATAATGTAAGGGATGAATGCAGTTTTATCATTAAATTTCTGATATATTCTCATTTGAGATTTCATACTTTTTATAATTTCTCATCATCATCTAATAGTGAATGTGGGAAATGGGAATGTTTCAAAAAGCTGAAAAAATGAATACAATAGCTTCCCTTTGTACAAGTGAGTGTCTTTATTGTTCTCAGGCATGTTGGCAAATCTAATGTGTGAACAAGAAAACGTTGTATGAAGTTCACAGCAATACCTGGGATGCCACTGTTTTTCTACCTACCACATTTATAGAAAACACTGCAAATACTGTATTCCTCACCAGTTCAGGCATTGCATTTGTTCACATGGATGTATGCAATACCCGGGACTGTCTGAATACACAAAAAAGCATTCTTTTATACTGCTACAGGCACTAATTATTTCAAACACTTTTGTTTACCTCTTATCCGTTTACAAATATGGGAGCTGGGACAAAATTGACCAGAGATTCTTACAAAGAAGTACAAAATAGAAGCACCGCCATAGCCAATGGACAACAATTATGGAAGTTGTGGTCGATACCATCTGGAGGGCACTATATTAGGTACCTGTAACAGATAGCCGTTTCTTCTATTTACAGTTACATCCCAATTAGTGTAAGGTAAATTTGTTTGGTAACAATAATTTAACTTTAAAACATGGTTACATTATAACTTTACCTCACAAAATTATGGTCTCTCCACAATCTTCCTCTTTATTTTTCAGCAGACATATGCACTAGTAAAATGTTTGGGGGTCATATTTGAATCACCCCCAAACCTTTTTGGTAGACTTTTGATTAAAGGGGACAGTCTCTTTTGCCATTGTCAGAGACTTTTAATTTGTCTTTCTTGCCTCCCTTTGCCTTCATCTCTCTCCTAAGATTAAAGCTTTCTATTATAAACATAATTCTTATAAAAGATAAGACTCTCTCCAGTATATCTTTATTAATCCTAGCTAAGATAACATTTTGGAAGCAGACAGAGGAAAAAAGATTTATAAAGAGAGAGAGAGAAGACAGTTGCAGATCAGCACAGCAGGGACGGAGACTGATACACTGTGGGAAACTGTTAACAAAGAACTCTTAAGTTAAAAGTTACCTTACAAGTGAAATTTTACAATAACGTATGTTAGCCCAACACTCCTTTATGCTTCTTTGAGTGTGCATGTGCCTATGCGAGTATTTCCCTTTTCATCCATTATGTAAATCTGTCTTCAGATTTTTCAAATTATATTATCTAGGCCAAATGAATAAAATTTTATTCTTGAAGTACCCCATTGCAATCAATAGATGGAAAAAGTCAGAACTCCATTGCATTTTATATAGTATCAAAGGACGTTTGAAGCTTGGGACATTCTCCCCCCTACTTTTACACCATGGTCCAGAAAACTATTCAACTATGCACGCCTACCTATGCCAAACTTTTCAAACCAAATAAATGAACTTTGCACGCCTACCTATGCCAAACTTCTCAAACGAGAACAGATCCATCTTTCAAAAATGGCAATTCTCTGAATTTTTTTTGATGTAGTTTTCCTACCACAAAGTGTGAACAAGAGTGAATAACTTAATAAAAATCAATGTATAAAACTACATTATATTAGTGGGAATTTGCTTGCAAGTTGGATATATTAGGCAAACACATACAAATATAAATATATTTGGAGAAATGTGCACTAAACTGCATACAAATGTTCATGCAAACTTTGTTTTTAACAGGGAGAAAAATGATGTGAAAATGGAATGAAATAAACTTAGGTTGGGAAAATTAGAAACTCAGAGAAACCGTAACTGGAAGATTTGTCCATCTCTATTCAATCCTTATTTCATTTATGTAGTAGATACACCTAAACTTTATTATGGCATGTGTCAGTCAAATGACATTAGAACTAGCATGAAGGTACTTCGCATAATTTTATGGTCACACATGTTGGGAAGCTAATAAATGTTATGGCAGCACCAGGTAGAAGTGGTTTGTAGCATCTTATGTATTGTATTTGTTCAAATTGTACTTATTAAATCACACACACACACACACACACACAAACTTGCTCCCAAAGTAGCTCAGGGCTACAAAAAAACAAATAAGTGAAACAACACTTTAAAACATACACACATTTTAAAACAATAAAATATCCTCACATCTATTAATTCCTAGGTTGCCAGGAACATTGTATTTCAGCCATCAAATGTCTGGCTGAACAGAAATATTTTAAAGTCTGCTGAATATTAATCATGAGAGTGACAGATCCACCTCACCAGAGAGAGCATGTTATCAATAAGGTTCTGTTGTGAGTCAGGACCAACCAAGCAGCACCCAATGGGGCCACCAAGGCATTCCCTGCCAATCAAAAGATCTGAGGTGGTTGATATATTCTATATTCTTTTTACCTTTAGGTAAAAAGGTAAAGGGACCCCTGAGCATTAGGTCCAGTATTGACCGACTCTGGGGTTGTGGCACTCATCTCGCGTTATTGGCCAAGGCAGCCGGCATACAGCTTCCAAGTCATGTGGCCAGCATGACAAAGCCACTTCTGGCGAACCAGAGCAGCACACGGAAACACCATTTACCTTCCTATTTACAGTGGTACCTCTACTTACGAATGTTTCTACTTACGAACGGAGCTCCGTCCGCCATCTTGGATGCGGTTTAGATAGGATTTTTTCTACTTACAAATTTTTAGATAGGGTTGCTTCGACTTACGAATTTTTTCTCCCAATGCATTCCTCTGGGATTCGACTTACATTTTTTTTCAACTTACGAATGTGCGTTCGGAACGCATTAAATTCGTAAGTAGAGGTACCACTGTATCTACTTACACTCTGACATGCTTTCAAACTGCTAGGTTGGCAGGAGCTGGGACCGAGCAACAGGAGCTCACCCCGTCACGGGGATTCGAACTGCCAACCTTCTGATCGGCAAGCCCTAGGCTCTGTGGTTTAACCCACAGCGCCACCCGCGTCCCATCCTTTTAGGTACTTATGTCCAAAACCATTATATAACTGTATACTAGTCCTACCACCTTAAATAGGGCCCAGTAGCTCATTGGGAGCCAGTGCAACACTTTCAGGACCAGTGATGCACAGTCCTGTTTGATTCACCAACCTAGCAGCATTAATTCACCACAAACTGCAGCTTCCAGACCATCTTCAAGCGTAGCCTCACACAGAGTACACTGCAGTAGTCCAGAAAGGCTGCACAAGGGGACTACAAGATGTCAAACATTTCCCATGAAAAAGCTTAAAAACACAGCTCAAGAAATAGGTCTTACTGTATTCTTAGAAGTAGTGGGATAAGAGGATGTCCTATATTTCTGCATTCATATTATTTTATATTCTGCACTTTGTATTATATGTTCAACAGGCCTGCCTTTTTATGGACATTGTTATGCTTTCTATACGAAATCCAGAGAACTGTAGCTTACTCATTACAGGGATACAACTCCCAGCACCCTTAATATGCTACAGTTCCCAGGATTCTCTGGAGGGACATTTGCTTTAAACAGCCCGAGGATGCCACCCCTGGACCAATCGTAAGTATGACGGCAGGCAGGTGAGGGCTGGCTGACAGTCCTATGAGATCAGTGGAGCAGTTCCCTGTTTGCCCTAATAGACCAGCCTCCACTGCTTACAGGCATATCTTGAGTGATAAACAAACTATTACCATATTATTCTACCACTAGATGACTGGAATAACATGCAGACCTGAATAATGTCCCTGGAACGCTGTGTGCAGTTTTGCCACTACAGCAATCTGAAATAAATGTGATTCATGGGGTTATTCCATTTGTAGAATTCCTTCATGTGCTTAGGCAAAACAAATCTGCATTTTGGGGCTGGCCCCTCTGAGGTAGAACACAATTGCCCATCCAGCCAAAATTAAGCACTTTAATTCCCATGATTTCAGTAGGAAGCTAATTCATGTGCTTACACCATTCCCATTGTAATCAACAGGTTTAAATATGCTTAATCTGCCTGAATCGTGCCCCATGTGTTTTTGGCAGGAGTAAAGAAATTATAAATAAATAAAACTCATTTATTTTCATAATGAAAGTACTGAGATAATTAAATAATTCCAGGAGTAATGAAACCTGCTTGATCTGCACTAATCGTGTTGGGCACAACATGCTCTAATCTACACCACAAGCAAAGATTGTAGATACTGTTACATGTTAATACCTAAATTAATCCTCCTTATTGAAGGATAAGATTCCTAGGGAATTTGCTTAATTCATTACTTTAAATTATTCTGGCTCCTCTAGGGTATAGCAATAAATGTGGTTGGTAGACTCCCATCCTTTCATTCCAGTGGGAAGCCATTAAACATTAAATAGTATGATGTTACCCCCAATTGAAATTATTTTAGTTTTGGAAATAAAATTACAAAAACAAACTCATCATTAAAAGGTTGGGCAAAAAGAATAGTCACTGCTGCAGGAGAAAGAGTATCTTCAAATGGACAGATAAAAGCCAATTTTGAGAACAGATCAGGATAAACATTTTCTTCTTATTTTGTAACTGAAGCAATGAGATTTCATTATCTTGGTGCTGCTTTCCTTTCACGAAGTGCATACAAATCAGTGAGATTAAACAGTTTGAACTACGTACATTGGAATATATGCACTTGGGACTCAATCAGGTCCCCATGTGAACAGATAGCAGTGCTAAGGAGACAGCGATAGTATATCTGATGCAGAGAAGGCAAGAAAAAAAACCCATACCAAAGCCCTGTAGGGAAAGGACTTGTTGTGCATGAAATGAAATAGAAGTTTCTGCATCTGGAAATGCATGGCAATAAATCATGAAAGTAGGGACATCTCCAACACACCATCTGTAGAGATGGAAGGGACCAGGAAGGTCATCTAGTTCAATCCAATGCAATGCAGGGATCTTTCGCTCCTGCTCTACCAACTTGAGTTATCCCAGGAAGTGCTGGGATTCTTGGGAGGAAGTGATGATGTCTTTTTGGTTTCAGTGTGGTGTAGTGGTTAAGAGCGGTAGACTCGTAATCTGGGGGACCAGGTTCGTGTCTCTGCTCCTCCACATGCAGCTGCTGGGTGACCTTGGGCTAGTCACACTTCTCTGAAGTCTCTCAGCCCCACTCACCTCACAGAGTGTTTGTCGTGGGGGAGGAAGGGAAAGGAGAATGTTAGCCACTTTGAGACTCCTTCAGGGATATAAAGCGGGATATCAAATCCAAACTCTTCTTCTTTATTATACAGAGGCAAGGGAAAGTTGAATGTAGTCGGACATGCAATCTGGACTTTAAGAAGGCTGATTTCAAAAAGCTTAAGGAACTACTGGGTAAGATCCCATAGTCAAACAAATTCAAAGAGAAGGGAGTCCAATATGGATGGGAGTTTCTTAAAGGTGAAATATTGAAGGCACAAAGGCAGACAATTCAAATGAGAAAGAAAAAGTGGGAGGCATCTAAAGAAACCAGTGTGACTGCATAAGGAGCTTACAGATGAGCTAAGATTTAAGGACATGTGTAAGAAATGGAAAAGGGAAATCATGAAGTAAGAGTATACATTCTCAAAAGAGGTAAAACTACTTCCACACTTATGGACTGAGAATGAGGTGACTGCCTTAAGCAGCAGGTGGTGGGAGGAAAACAATGACAGCCCCTGGCTGTTCCTCCATAGCTCTCCAGGCATTCCAGAACTGCGTATGCCACACAGCCTATCCTAGGCCTGCCTCAGGTGCAGTGACAATGTTATGCCATTTAGTGCTGAAGCAAGATTAAGCTGCTACTCTGATTGGCTTCTGTACGTGGAATGGGAAGAGGCACCATCTTGTACTGCACCACAGGCATCAAAATGTCTTGAGCCAGCCCTGCAAGGTAGAACCTTTCGATAGGCAAGAATGCTATGAACTATTGCTTAGGGGGCCAAATGACTGAAGACCTTTCTAATATATGTAGAGGAAATGGAAGCAAATTAAAGCATACGGAAGACTACATAGGGAAAAAGTAAACATTATATAATCTTGTTAAAGCATAATGCAGCTTTGTTTCTGATGAAAGCTACTAAATATTTTATTGCTGTTTATTTTGTGAAAATAGAAACTATATACTATATTTTGTTTTTTTAAAAAGGAAATTAAATTCAGACAGAAAAGTCCTTTTGCCTGTTAATAAGGTATAGATCATGTTATGCAATGATTAATTACAATATATCATCACTAATAGATCCCTAAAATTATATGCTATGCACATAAAACATGGGTGTGTTGTGTTGTGGGAACATTAAGGTGTTTTAACCTCATGTATTAACAGTATTCATTTCTATTCACGTATGAGATCAGAATTCTCTGCAGTTCTTGTTTCATGATTGATCTTTGCAGCATGCATAGATTTCCAGCTGCTGAAATTTATTATTGGCTCTAATTAGAACCAGCCTTTTATAATTGCTCAGTGGGGCTGTTTGCTTATGTATATAACACCACCATTCTCCACAAACACGCTTAGAGCAACCTCAGTGATTGGAGACGTTTATGTTAGAAACACTGATTTTCAGAGTACAGTACTTTAAAGAAATCATATTATGAATTGTATTCTGTGGATTTTCCTCCCAATTTGATTGTGATCTAACCAACAGAGGAGAGGCAACCATGAACATTTCCCACAATCAGCACATTATTCTGGTCCGGAAATCCCTCTGCTTATTCTGTCCTAGCCATGTTGTATCATACTCCTCAGCCACCCTCAGGGTAATTTCAAGATTTTTCCCAGAGATAACAGTTTGAGATTCATTGTTACTACTTCCTGGCCATATGACTCTTATAGGAATCAGATTCGCCATAGTCGGAGAACTGTATTTCATTTCCAGCATAATCTAATTAAACCAGCAAGTGTGTTGACCAATAAAAATAGTGAAAACATATGGCTCTTAGCTTAGAATGACATTACATTGAACTTATTTGGTTCAACACATCTGTGGGAGACTCTTATCTCACTGTAAAAGAAAGATGTTTATATAGCAGTCATCTTAAATGCATTAACATCCCCCCCTTTTTGTTTAATATAGTTGCCAGTTTGTTACAGCCACTCTTATACACAGTCTGCTATATTCTTGTATTCTCACTTCAGTGGAAATATTCCAGAATACTGCCAGCCTCATAGTCTGATCCCATGCTCTGTTGTGGTGTCAGCTGAGCAGAGCAACAGACACACAAAGGCATAGGAAAATAGAGTTATCACTTCATTCATTTTTCTCTTGAATGTGAGTGGATAATCTTGTTTTTAAGTGATTATTACTTTTAGTATTTTGATATTGGCTTAATGGATATCTTGGGTTGTATCCAATGTTAGTCATCCTTAGAGTTAACCATTAAAATTCACAGACATAATTAATGTAAAATCTTTAATTTCAATGGGGCTACTCATAGTAAAAACTTGTTTTGATTCATTCATTCTTAAAGTAGCAATCAATTTATTATGGTCACAGACCAGAAATACAGACATGCGTTTGTTATGAATTATGTCTCAGGTTTCTTTAAAATATTTTCTCTAATTTTCTTTGGGACTTTCTGCAGCTGTGGGAAACAATGGATAAATTTAACTAATTTAATGCTGCAATCCTAGTCCCACTAACTTGGAAGTAAACTTCAATTAATTCAATAAGACTTTTGAGTAGACATATTTTGGCCTGCACTATACCTTCTCCTACATCTCCCCTCTAGTGATGGTTTACTGTTGTCTTCCACCTTTTTAATTTACAAAAGTGAGGAACTAGCAAAACTGACACAACAGGCAGTGGATGGACGTCTGGTCTACCGCCATTGCTGTCCGGTGAGAGAATCTTGAGCTCCGAGATTCCCTGGTGCTGTGAGGGAGGGGGGAGCTGCGAGAGCGCCGCAGACCCCCAAAAGAGCCCCAGATCGAGCGTTCTGGGGACGTGGGGACTCCGCTGCACCATTTTTTGTCTCCTCTGCTCCCCAGTAAGCCCTATTAAGGGAGCCAAGAGTGAGCAGAGTGGAGACGTGGTGCCTTGAGTTAAACTGCTACCCTCGCAGCAGGAAGCTCTGTGCCGGCAGCCTGTGGAACGGTGGATTCTTCCAGACTTAAAGGATTTGAAGACATCGGACACCGTGAGTAAAGAAAAAGGACTTAAAAAAATTTTCAATTGGAAAGAATTGGCCATGGGAGGAGATTTAAAAATGGAAGTCGATCTCCCCCATTGAGTGAATTGAGACGCAGTTAATTTGCCCGAAGCCGGAAAGATTGACAGGAAGCTTTCAATTTCCAAAAATTGGATTTAAAACCTTCCCCCTAAGGCAGGGTAAAGGGGAGAAGGGCTGAACTCAGTAAAATCCCTGTAAAAATTTTTATTTTGGACTGGGGAAAGTCCCCCTGGAAGCTGGAGTCGGGTCCCTGGAGGGATCAGCAAGCCGCCATTATGACATCATAATAGGAAGGAATTTGTTTACCTCTTTGAGGTTGGGAACTGTCAGCATTGAAGAGAGCGCAAAATATAAGGCTGTGAAAAACAAGTTTGATAATGCTCTTTTCATAAATGGACATAAGAGTTTTAAGGTATGAAGAACTAAAAATTCGAGTTTGCAACCAGTTCGGACACAATTTCTGTTTTTGAAGTTTGGAAATACGAACTGCGCCATTTCCTGCTTTGTAATCTGTGCTGTTCCCATGAAATCTGAGATGAGCAAGATGTCAGTAGACATAATATCATCTGACTTCTCAGACTTTTAAGAGGAATTCCTGAAATTGCTTTGGGATTTAAGAAGCGAAGTACATCAGAATACAATACAGATTGGAAAAATAAATCAGAACTGTGTGGAAATCGAAAAAGGACTAATCTTAACAGATTGTAGAGAAGAAAGACGAACAACCACCAGTCCTGGACAATGCAATTGAATCTAAAGAATAAGAGGAAGGTGCATGGAACATTGTGCCCTCAGTGAGAGCGGGGGAACAAGACCCATGCTTGATTCAAAGGTTTTTCACAGAAGAACCAGTATGGAATAATGCCCTCCCAGTGAGAGAGGGAGGGCAGGATCCATACTGGGGTCAGAATCTAAGGGGAATAAAAATTGTGAAAGGGCTGAAAAGTGGAAATGTAGTTGGATGGTATTGTGTAACAGCTAGAGAACTGGGGAGGCAGCAGGGGACGAAGAAGGAAGAGTGGTGGATAGGTTGTGACAGAGTGGGAGTGGGGTGAGGAGTAATAATGGATGTTATTTTCTGATTGATTAAGATGGTCCAAAACTGCAACGACTTATGGAACTGGCTGAATCATCTGGGAGACCCTGAGTCCAGGGGAGGTGGGGCTGAATTAGATTTAAGTGTTTAAATGTTATTAGGATAGAAGAAGTAATATTTGAATTTATGGAAAATGTTTGGGAATAAATTTTAGGCTAAGGGGGGAAAGAGAAGATAGATGGATGGGAAAATAAATTTAGATTTGGATTAATTGATGAATTATAGGTTTAGGAAAGTTGATGTTTTTAGAATAGAAATAGTTGAGAGATAATGAAAAAATGTATTAGAATGATTTAAGATATAATATGAAAATTGCTTAACTTGGATTTAAAAATGGACCCAGTGAGGGGGGGGGGGGAGATTGAGGAAATCTACAATGTCAAGTAAAAATGTTAGAATTGATATGTTTTTCTTTTTTATGTTTTCTTTTTGTTTTTTGTCTTTTTGTTTTTGCGATTTTTTGTATTTTGTAGTGTTTGAAAATGAATAAATGAATAAATATTATTTGGGGGGAAAACAGGCAGTGGATGGAGGGAGGGAAGACATGGGAGGGGGGAGAAAGGGATGGAAGGATCCATGTATCAGATTCCATGTATCAACTGACTTGCCAGTGCATCAAATACCAACATCCCTGTAGGCAATGTGTGTTCTATGCCTGTTTTGGGTGGAATAATGCATTATAATTCATTTGGTCCTGGGGCTATTCTGCAATATTCAGAAATGTGTATTTGATGGGGCTATACTCCATCAAGAACATATTCCAAGATTGCCCGCCCCCCTCAAAATGCTGCCTGAGCCAGAATAAAAGCCACCCATCTACCCCAAAGTGATTGTACATAATACCCAAAACAGGTCAAGTTATTTTGGCACTGAAGGCATAAAAGTTCAGAAGCACCTCTTCCTGGAAGTAAAGAAAAAAAACCCACACACAATAGTAAAATTAGATAGCTAACTGTTTGTTTGTTTTTTTCAGTTTCATTATACCCCAAATCAGCTGCTTGCCTCACTCATGCTTAATTGTAAGGCAGCTTGGTAGGGATAGGGGAGAAAACTAGGATTAGCAAAACCATGATATTTCCGTATTACAGTTGTACGTTTGAAGTAGACCGGAATCCGTTCCGGAATTCCGTTCAACTTCCAAAACATTCAGAAACCAAAGTGCAATTGGCTGCCGGAAGCCGCGGAAGCCCCGTCGGATGTTCGGCTTACAAAAATAGTTCACAAACTGGAACAGTCACTTACGGGTTTGCAGTGTTCGGGAGCCAAAACGTTCGAGAACTAAGCTGTTCGGAAACCAAGGTACTTCCATTATCAGAAGCAATATTCCTCTGAATAAAAGTTGCTGGGAATCATAAGTGGATGGAGTGCTGTTGCACCCGGTTCTGCTTGTGGGCTTCCTGTAGGCATCTGTTCGGACGTTTGAGAATAGCATTCTGGACTAGATAGACCTTGGGTCCAATCTAGCAGGGCTCTCCTTACATTCTCTTCAAGTTTAATCAGAAGCTGCAATTTCTGGCTTTGTTGCTTAATTGTTTCCTATTCAGCAGGGCCAGTGTCAGACTTCAGGAGGCCCTTGGCACAATGCTGCTTACTGGCCCCCAAAACTTACCCACGCTCCTAATGCAACCATGCAGTATTTTAAAAAATCATGCCAATGCCAGAGTAGTGGAAGGAATGCAACTCCCCACAAACCCCACAGATGGCATTTTAGAGGGGGCCAAGTGGTAGTGCAACTCTTGAACGTGAGCCAGTCTCAGCTCCCAGTCATAGTACCCATCTGCCATTTTAATTTCCTCCAAATGCAATTCCTCAACCAGGGTTGCTCAACGCATAAACATAGATCTAGTTTCCAGTATAAACTTCATTTTGAATCTCATTCATTGGAAATTATTTTCCCCGAGTTTAAAATGCTAACCTTTCCCCTGACACACACACACTTCTCATACCTGCCAAGTGGCCCATTTTAAGTGGGATGGCCCCACATTCTCAGAAGGCAGCACAGGCTCTTCCTTCATACCAGGTTGCCCCAATTTCACATGGCCTGAGGGTGGCAACCATGGAAGCAGCTCCTGGGGCGTTGGCAGCATTCTGTTGCCCACCAACATGGCACCCTTCTGGGACTACAGCTCCCATCAGCCCTCAGAAGAGGGCAGCTAAGGTAAGTTGTGTGGTGGGCGAAGGCAGCGGCAAGCGAGCAGCGGTGGACGGGCAGTTGTGGCAAGGGAGCGAGTGGGCTCAAAGGGGGAGATAGGATGATTCTGGGGGGTCAGACTTTGCCCTACCAAAATATTGGAGGGTATGAGTTCTATTTACAGAACACAGTTTTCAAAACACAAAGGAGAAAATAGATGCATTCAAAGGATCATTATTTCACATAAAAGGTGGTTGCGCTGCTGGCTCGATACACTGAGTGGACAAGCAGCCTGCCACCTCCTCCCAGAACACTTCCTGTCAGTTTTAACAGCTTCATGATGACAGACAGATATTTGTTTCCCCCATCGGTGCACCTCCATGCTGGGAAGAGTTGTGCCACTTGACTTGCTGCCCATCACGTAGCTGTTTGACGGCACTGAAATCCTGCCAGAACGAGTTGGCTACCCTCCTGATATATGGCAGGGGAGAAACAGGGAAAGAAATATACGTATTGGGTGGGAGCTTTGAGAAGGCAACTTATTAAACACGCAAAATCCCTATTAAAGTACCACTGTCTGCACGCAGAGCATACATTCTTGCCAGTTAAAAATAGTTAACAGGCATAGAGTGAGCACACGCAGAGCAAGGAGATATGCCCAACTGAGTAGATCAGTTTATATATTTTAATCCTTCTTAAAACAGGTTTATCTTCCAAAAGAGTCACTCATGCCTTCTTCTTTCCCATGATTTAGCAACCAGAGAGCCTACAGACCCACTGTGCTTAGAAGGGGGCTCTCATTTTTATTTCTAACATTTTTATTTCTAACAAGTCTTCCAGCAGATTTGGAACATTATTCAAGTATAATTTGTATTTGAACTTTACCGTCTTTGATAATGAACACATCTGGGATGAAATTTCAAATCTTGAGTAGCAGTGAAGAGAGCCTTCAAGATCTTTAAGCGCAGAGAAAGGCAGATTTGTTGCCTGTAGCATCTGAGAAAAAGTCTATTGATCACTAGCACTTGATTTACCCTGACCTAGACTTCCACGAACATGCCAATGAATAGCTGGTGTTAGTGCATGTCCAAGACATCCCATCTTTTTAGAATGGGGAAGTTCAGAATGAGAGGGATCTTTAAACTGCAAGTCCTATTAAAACAAATGTTGAACACCTTGTGTGTGAGAGAGCACAGTGTGTTCATTGAACACAACAAACACACATAGTAAATTACTGGACCCATGGGCAAAATCCCATCCCACAGTCAGTCTACATCTTTACTGTCATTATCACCAGCTGCTACAGTTCCTCTTCCTCTTTTCTTCCACCTCCTAGCTTGCTAGCCAGGTGATGAACCAGCAGCTTTGGCACCTACTGCTCCTCCTTCTCAAAGCCACCATTGTCTGGGCAAGAATGAGAAACGGGTGAATAAAGAGTCAGTTGCAGTGGTGAACAAAAGGAGCAGGTTGTTTTTTTAATCAATGGGCCCTCTGCTGGCATATGTTTGAAAATATGAAATTATAAGTTGGGGACACACAAGAAATGAGGGAGGAGGTTAACAACTGGGAAATCTCTCCTATAGCATTAACAGCTGTAATTGCTAATCTCCAGGTCTAGGTGGGTAGTGCTTTGCTCACCCAGACCTGAAGTTCAGCAGCTTAGCATTGGAGCACATTTGCCTTATAGCTATGATTGTTGTGGTTCAGGGTTAAATGAGCAGGAAGCTGCTCGTTTTTTTACCCCATTCTATATACAGGATGCTGGTTCTCCCTTCTTTGCAACTAAGCAACTCCTTGGAAGGATAAATTCCTATCCAGACTCCAGGATACTAGAATCTGCTAGGGAGTTTAAGCAGGTTGATTTACACACACACACAGGTCCCCACCCTCAGATGGCCTTCTGTGGCTCCTGGAGGGCAATAAATATGCTCAGTCCTCACCAAACTATCCCCCTGACCTTTAAAATTTCTGAACAAATCTTTTTCTGCACACTTGGGGACTCCCCGAGTATACAGAAATCACTGCTTTGTCTATGGGTGGCCTTGTCTATGGGTGGTCACATTTGGTATCAGAAGAAACAAGTTGGGGAGTTTTTAGGAATTCCTGGGGGGCAGAGAGAGAAATAACATGTTGCAAGACTGCCGAGCTCCTGAGCTAGATGAGCAGCTTATCTAACCCTGAACCTTAGCAGCCCTCATGCTGTCGTGCAATTGCTCTGTACTGACTGTTCAAGGCTAAGTGAGTAGGAAAAACATGCGTATCTGGCATTGAACCTAAATAACGTAGTGTGGGGTGGGTAATGTGTGATCACTTTGTTCTCCCTGCTGTGCATGGAAAATTTGGACAGAGAAAGCCCATATCCTCAGACCCAAGTTTCATTGCTTTTTACAGAGCACTACTAGGGCTCTTTACTAGGGCTCTAACTCTTTCACAGTTTAAAGAGTCCTTGGAGGACTTGTTTATTAACGTCAGTTGAAGCACTTTTTATATACAGTATTCCTAATTCATTCCTGCCTTTCTTCTAGTCTCAAAGTAGACAGAGCCCTTAAAAGCCCTTAAAAGCTTATACTAGTCTGCATTCATAGCGTCAAGAGATGTGCACCTAGAAATTCCCTTGTTTAGGATACAATAATCTGTTAGGGGATTCAATATTTATTTATTATTTCATAAAATTTATACACCGCTTGATGGTAAAAACAACAACAACAATCTCACAGTGGTTTTATTCAGAAGATAAAACGGTAGAAGCAAGAAGAATTTACAACCTAACTTTAAAACATACAAAAAAATTAAAATAGTAACACAGATCAAAATTACCTCATCTTTCTAAGCATCTGTCTTAACGGCTTATCTAAATGGGAATGTTTTTAGCAGGCGCCAAAAAGAGTACAGTGAAGTTGCCCTGCTTGATCTCAATAGGCAAGGAGGTAGGCGCTACCACACTTAACAATCAAGCGCTTACAAATGAAAAACAAGTATTATGTGACACTTGTAGTAGTGCCAATTACACTGACTGAAGCGGTCGACTGGGCATGTGTGGGCTTAAGCAAAATCATAGGTAAACTGGTCCCACATTGTTAAGGGTTTTATATACTAATAGTAACACCTTGAACCCGGCCCAGTAGCAAATCGGAAACTAGTGCAGATATCTGGGCACAGGTGTTGCATTTTGACAAGGCCTCACTCCTGTCAGCAATCATGCTGCAGCATTCTACACTAGCTGCAGCTTCCGAATCAAGTGTGAAGGAAGCCCCACATGGAGCCAATTTCTGCCACTCCTCAAATGACACCTTTAATGTTTAGTGCCTCCTGATTGGGACAATGATGATTCCCTTAACATGTGTGCAGTCCTACTATACTGTATTGTTTACTTAAAATATCTCATTGAGGAATCTTTTTCAGGTTTTCTCCGCCTTATGATACAATACCTACAGAATTACACGGCAGCTTCTTCATATTTTGAGAGCTGTGTTCGGGTATGTGTTTATTTTTTCCACAAGAAGCCTCCATACATTCCATACATTAAACATAACCCCCTCCCCTCATGAGAATAAAGTACAGACATGAGCCAAAATATGCCTTGCCATAACAGGACATGCATTGTTGGGAGGGTGGCGTGTCAGAAGCAGATTCTGATATATATGTTATAAAAGCACATCATATTTCCACAAAACCATTTCCTATTTCCCACCCATTCTGTGCTTTGATTCCGTAATAAACCATTTGCCTCCAAGCAGACGACTGCAAATTATCCAAACCCTTCCAATTTCGAGTAGTCAATAGATGAACTGCAACCAGTAGAGATGTGCATAAGGGCCTTCTGCTGTTCACCCTTCAAAATGGTTAATGAGGTCAGTTGTGGTATACAGAGTGTTTTGTAATCAAGTCTCTTCCTTGAAAGACTGCAGTCCAAAATGTATTAACAAAAGTACATATGCTGCAACATCGCAATACACCCACAACCCCTCCAGCACAGTGCGGGTGCTTGAACACTGACCTGATTATATTCTTAACATTTAAGAAATACTATAGGTTTTGAAGGGAAGGACACTGCAAATAAAAGACTCCAGCACAAAAATATGTAATACTCACCATTCTTTCACCAGTGACCCAACTGGACAATCTTCATCAATCAATGCAATTAGTGGCATTTCATACTCATTTTATTTCAATTAAGTTTGCTTTAATCATGTTTATTTTATAACTGAAAGAATAAGGAAACAATTCTTATCCCTATATAAGTATTATGGCTTGATTTTTGTAGCCATTGGCAAAGACATAATTGAAATCAGTGGGGCGGTGCTGGGGCTTAGTAGAACATAGTTCATGCTGTTATTCTGTATAAATCTGTCTTGAAACAAATTTCCTCTTCTGGCAGTTGAACTGTTTACTCTTCCCTCAGGAGGGAAAATGTCTTTCCTTGGCCTCTAGGTTGGATCTTTGCCAGGCTAATAGATGTGTTTAAATGGTGATAAAAAATTCCCTGTTTGGAGAATTTTAACTGAGGGAATCATATCCTGAGGGAGTTTTGACTGAGAAAATCATATTCTTCTGTATCAAGGTATACAGATCTTCAAAATGATTAGCACACTGCGATTTGATCCAAGAGGATGTGGTAATTCAACAACCCATTCAGCAGGGATTTGTGTTTGGAGCCAAAATGGAAATAAGTGGGCAATGCCATTTACTTCAAAGCATTAAAAAATGCATGGACTACTTATAGGCAGAACTACATACTGAAATAATTTACCCATAGAACAACAATAATGGAGGCGGCAGCAGTGGGGCTTCTGCTTGTTCATCACATACCTCTCTTTTTATGCAGTAAAATAAAAATCCTAGAGTGGTTTCAGATATGAAGGAGAAAAGTAGGGAAGACTCCAATGCAGCAACAAGATGAGAAAAACATCTAAGGTACAGTCAATTTTCCTCAATGGGGCTTGGACTGTGGGGCTGCGTCATACGGCAGGGCCTTCTCAGTGACATTATGTCAGCCGAGGAACTTCCTACCCATGGAGATTTGCATAGCCTCTACAATAATGTTCAGGAGACAAATTCAAATGCATTTATTTCCTCTGACCTTCAGCACATTTTCATTCCCCACATATGTCTTCCAGCTTCCTGGCTTGTAGCACCTACTTGTAAAAGGAAACATCCACTCTCATTTTGCTCCCTATAATATACATGGGCAAGTTTCACTAAATGTAATATACTCATGTTTATGGAAAATATATATTTTTAATAACCACCCTCAGTTTTTCCTTCCTGTTTAGTTTGTAGTGCTGGGAATTAACCACGCAAGGAAGGCCATCCATGCAGTAAGGCGAAAGCTCCTGCTGATGAATAGCTGGGTGATTTGGCATCCAGGCATTACCATACCTCTCAACTGTCCAAATTAATTTGGAGCATCCTGTTTTGGGGGGCTGTGATCTCACGCAAGAGCACGGCACCCCAAAACATGTGAGACTGATCTTGTGAGAGAGCACGGTGCCCCAAAACGTGCATTTTTTTGGCTCCATGCTCTTGCACAGGAACACATCCTGGAAGATGCATGTCCTGGTTTTCGTCTTTGACATGTTGGAAGGTATGCATTACTTTCGACAAAGAGACTTTGTTCAGGGCGGACGGTGTGCACCTTTCAGTATTAGGAAACAAAATCTGGCAGACAGACCCAGTGGAGGGCCTGAAGTCTTGGTTGCAGGTGTGAGGGGTTTGACGGCGAGCCCATTTGGGTTAGATTGGCAGTTTGGGCATTAGGTAAATCCTTGGAAGGAGGTGAGGTTGTAGTCTCTGCCTCCAAATGAGGGTATTCCACTAAAGACATCTGAGAGGAGCTGCTTCTGTCCATATGCCCAGGTGGGAGCTTGGGCCACAGCACTCGTCAAGGTAGCGATCCCTCGTGGGTCCCCCTAATTGATTTAAGTCATAGGACTCCCTCACTGTAGGGTTGATCCATATTCACTTCTGCCAGGCAGGTCAGAAGTCAATAGTTATGCCCAATGCCTTTGCCAAACCTTTTACAGATGTAACCAATAAAGTTTGGGTCTTATTTGACCCAATAAGCTGTGTTGTGTTTAGTTCCTCTTATCCAGTTGAGGGGTGGTGGGGGTGTGAAGCCTTGGCTCGCAAGTCTTTGTTTACATGAGAGCAGGGCCAGCTCTTGGGGAAGGCTGGGTGGCGCGGGGCGGCAGGGCGCCGTGCCGCCAGGGGGGTGTCGCGTGGCGCGCTGTGCCCGCCCACCAGCTGTGGCAAGAAACGGGGTGGGGGCGCTGGAGCGATTTCCGCACCACGGCGCCAGGGCACCCGACATGCTTAAGACGGCTCTGCATGAGAGACCCTTATCCACAACAAACTTTCTAGATTTCCAAAGCACAAAAAGACTGGCAAAATCTGTTTGCCATCAAGATAAAAGGCTTCAAAGGACTGGCTTATTTCTATTACTGTATACTCAGTTAACCATTTCCCCAGGAGCCTGTTTTCAAATACAGAAACCTTCCAACTTTAAGAAATATTGGTCTAGTTCTGCACTTAAGGGTGAGGAAAGAGACTGAGGAAAATCTTGTTTGTTTTTTTAAGAAAGAATTATCTACTTAATAAGTTAAAAGCAATTCTTTAGAACAAATTCACCTAAAACAAAGAGGCAAAATAGTTTAAGCAAGATGTTCACAAAACTATGTGCAATTCTAATTCCTGAACAACAACAATGATAAAAATAAGAGATGTGATAACCAGTGGTTGGTTGCAAGAGCTGTATCTGGGTCCAGATAAGGTCATAGAGGGTAGCTGAAATTTTGTCAGAGTGGACACAAAGCATTCAGCTACTGAGGGAAAAGAGGACAGGCCATGCCATATTTATAGCATTTCCCCTGCTGCTCACAGAGAAATAAGCTCCAAAGGGAAATGGTTTCCCACCTCTCTGGCTAGAAGAAAAAAAAGTGGTGATGTGTAAGGGGAAGGCAGCAACACGGGGGGGAAATGAGGACAAGATGATATTGGCACAGGGTGACTCTTTTGATGCACGAACATTAGCTATACACATTGGTTCAATAAAAAGTTACGGTTGGGCGATTTATGTGGTTCTGCAGATCAGGGGAAACTTGCGTATCTTCTTACCCAACCATACAAGACACTGGGATTTCTCTCTGTTATCTAACTGACATGTATAACTCGTGCCAGGATGAGGCACTGCCTGGGAAATTCACATATGCCCCCATGACGGAAGAGAGACAGGAGACGAGGGTGTTCAATTCAAAACAAAGAACAAGTCTCTTTTCATTCAAGATGTAGCGACCATTTTTATAACCTGGTCTTTGCCTTCATCAACATCTTTTCCTTAAAACTGATTAGATACCCAATCCTATGCATTGCATATGTGAATATGTCAATTTCAGTTTCTCTCCCATTTTTATTTTTCCCAGTTCAGTTCTCTGCATTTTTACACCAGTTTGTTCATTTACAAGAAAAAGTCCTCATCGGCATTTTTCATGTGAATTTCTCTTTCTATGCACATTTTTATGTGCATTTTTTGCCTAATTTTCACAGAGCAATTCCTGCTAATATAATTCATTTCTGTATTTTATTTTCACTAATATATGCATTTATTTGAACACTTTCCCATAATAAATGCATTTTTGTACACATTACATGGCCTTGCAAATTTTGGATCAGTGCTAATTTGAAGGATAACTGTGTTTCAGCTCACATATTGTTCTGGAAAATACAAAATCGTTAAGCTTGCCTTTGAATGCAAACTGAATCTTCCCCATTCTTCCTTTGGAGTTAATCTCATTGCAGTCTGTTGAGTTCACTTCTCACCCAACAGGCATAGAATTGGGCTGCAAATTGAATGGCAGTCCTCCACCCCACCTCAAGCCAAATATGTGGACTGAGCTCCATCTATGGCAGCCAGAAATGGGAGCTCCATTTTTTGATGTGACACAGACTTTGTATTCAGAAATGCATTGGTTTGTTTGTTAATTAGGACTAAGAGAGTTGAGATGTTAAGGAAGAAACCGCTCACAAACATATATTGGTTATACATTTATTTCCTGCTGGTAGCAATATACTGGAGCCAGCACTGACAAAAGTCAGGAAATGCTTTTGGAAATCTAGAACTGGAAATGTGTGTGTGTGTGTATTCCAGCATTCAATGAGAGAAAACATAACAAAGTAAAAATTTCAGCTGCACTCTGAAAGGAAAAACTATATTGAGAGAGGGATGAGGGACAGAAATAAGTTGGGGGAGATGGCAGCTTAATAACACCCCTGCAGTTTTATCAATATGGCTAAAATAGAGTGGAAGAATCATGTGGTGACAATTTAGAGAGAGGAAGTAAAGGATCCTAGTGCCTAGTCACTTTGTTATTGTTGTTGCTGCTGCTCCTATGAGTCATAGCTGCCAAGTTATCCCTTTTTTAAAGGGATTTTCCCTCATGCTGAATAGGCTTCCTCGCGAGAAAAGGGAAAACTTGGCAGCTATGTAGCCTATGACTGCCGTAACAGCCAGAAGTAGACAAACAAAGCTTTCCCCACCACTATCTCCATATTAGGGGAAAAAACACTGCACCTACTAAATTTCAACCATTTAAGCTGGTCTTTAAGACATGAGAACGTTTAAGAAAACTGCCTTATACTTAATCTGAGCACCTAATTCAATACTGTCTTCAATGACTGGCAGCAGTTCTCCAGGGTTTCAGGCAGGAGTCTTTCCCAGCCCTGCCTGGAGATGCCAGGGATTGAACCTGAGACCTGCCGCACGCAAAGCAGATGTTCACTGTGGCCTTTCTTCACTAACAAAGCCATCAGCAAGGTGGATGACCATAAATGGGTGTGTGAAAAAGGGGTGTGTGGCAAGCTCTATAGAAGTACATAGGAGGATTACAGAATATGAGAAGGAAGTTTAAGCAACTGCAAGCAAGTTTGGGTCCCCTTGTGCCTATTCTATGTCTAGATCGACATGCTGAAATTTGTCACATTGTGTAGCAGTGCTCCTGAGAGAGGTAAAGCTGCTATCAAGCCAAAGAATTAATACCAGGAATGTATAAGGAGCTGCATCCCATTGCATGACAGCCGAGAAAATGCACCAGTGAGTTTCCTTTATTTCATCTGTGTAACATTCATCTACTTTAAGTAGACTTTAAGCAGGCACCATTTATATGTAGCACAACCTCTGTTCTAATCCCTGTGTATTAGTAAAGTTAACTGCCGTTCACTCGGCACTGCTGTTTGCGCAGCTGGAAATGTCGAATAGAATGAGTTCATCCTTTTTACAATGAGCTTAAACCTACAACCCAGCAGTGTCTGTCTTGTTTACACCTACCACCATGTTGCATTGTTCACATAAGCGTGACTTGTTTTAATGATGTCGGTGTAACACCACAGGTGCCTAAATGCCAATAAACCTTGGCTCACTGTTAAACCAAAAAGTCATCATTCAGAATGGATAATGTTAAGCCTTTGAGAAAGATATTGAGCCCCGTACTCCTGCGCATAACAGCTAATGATGCATAACATTAAAATATCTGTATTTCCACATCTGAAAGGACCACAGATTCTGTTTGGTGAAAAGCATGTTTCTGTTGACATAATAAATAGGAACCTCAGGACTGAACATGCTGTTATCTTCTTGACAACAACAAAAAAGGAAAACTAAAAATATTCTAGAGATTTAAAAATATTGCTCAGTGGTATGTTGAAATCATATTCAGCAGCATCTGACCCCAGTGTTGCTTGCTGAAAAGTGAAATTCTGAGCATGACTGTATTTTAAGACACATTACTAAATATATATATTCCTTGCCTTGGCAGTGCAAGAGGCAGTTACATGAACAGCTCAGTTCTATGGATCAATTTTTAGTTTAGCACCACAATTAACTCTGGGGCTCAAATGCAAAATTATATTCCCAGTAAGAATGGCTGGAGCATGTAGGCCAGAAGGGGATTCAGGGCGGCATGATTGCTTCCACTGCACTGAGCATCAATCCTAGGGGGTGCCACAGGGCGCCAAAAGTATGATGTAGTAAATTGATAAGAATGGAAGTCGGAGGGAAGGGGGACACAAAATGTGTCCTCACTAAGGATGCTACGGAATTTGAAAGACCAAAGTCCACCCCTGTGCCCACAAATGTAATTCACAGCAAGCTCCCGTATGCCAGGTCAGAATATTTTTCCATTTAGATCAGTACTGTACTACCTAATCTGAACTGTAATGGCTCTCCAGGTAATGGATTTTCATATCACCTGCTACATTGTCCTTTTAAATGGAGAGGCCCAAAACTGAACCAGGAAACATTTACATGGAAAACATCTGCTTTACTGATCTGTAGTCCTTTCCCTGTTCATATGATCTAGAACGCCCATGGTATGTAGCAAAGGATGGCAGACAGCTTGCTGTCTCTTAACTCCTACCTACCTATTACACCACTGTTCCTTGACTCAGTGGTCCCATTTCTCAATCTTTTTAAAAAATCCAAAGGCAGCGTGTTAAATTGCAACTGGAAGACAACAGGAAGCAAGTCACAGCAAATGCTGGAGGGAAACAGTAATACATTCTTGGAAAACACACCAATCACAAGCCAGAGCAACTGAAGTTTCTACTAGCTATCTAGGGCAGCCTCATACTGTGCACTTTACAGTAGTCTAGCTTCAAGGTAACACTGTGTGTAGAGAGAATGTCTGTGCTGCCCATATAATGGACCTTTTGAAACCTTCATAGTTCAGAAAATGTTTCTACTTTAATGGTTGTTGCAAAATTAAAATACCATTAGCCTATGCAGCATATATTTAAAAAGTCCTGTTCTCTGTATTGCAGATGATTTCAGAATAGAATTAGAGGCTAGGGAAAGGCTTTTGCTTCTTATGAGTCACAGAGACTTGCATCCCAGGCCCCTTCTGTGACAATTTCCATACATTCATGTATCATTTTATGGGGGGGGGAACAATTGTGTCCTGAGCGTAGTTCTAATATGTAAAATTCCTTTATTGTGCACTATAACTGCACAGGAAGTATGTCATATGGTTTTTCAGCATGCCTGCAATTAAATGTAAAGTGTTTGCAATCTTTTAATGCTTCATAGTTGTGGAAGAGGCATAAGAAAATGGTCTGTGGGGATCCTATATTCGCAATTGAAATATTTCCTTTTTTTTTACTTTCAGGCCTGGTCAGGCTTTATGACTGGTGCATTTTGGAGAATGCAGCGTTCAAGCACTACACTTTATAATGATTTCTCCTTATGCTATTTATCTCGCTTTTCCAGTTGCAGCGCATTTATCCTCACACAGGCAGGAGCATGACAGGAGAGGAACGAAGACGTCAAAAGCGATTCTGCCAAACTAGGGAATAAGGATTCTCTCCTCTCTCTCTCTCTCTTCCCCCCTCACTTGAATGGCATTTTTAAGAAAAGGCACAGAAATATTAGCATTCCAATGCAAATTAGACAGTTCATAGCTTTCTGTGCTAAACTGTATCAGGTTTTTTTTTTTTCTGTTGGGGAAAACTATTCATAAAGAAACTCAGGGAAAGAATGCTCACCATTGGTTTTCTCCTTTGTAACACTACATTCCTTTAAAGTACCCAAATAATATTTTTGTCAGTTTCCTGTTTTACAGTGCAACCACAACCATGTCTACTCATAAATGAGTCCTATCGCATTACCTTTTACCACTTACTGTTTTTTATGCAAACCACAACACAGTAGGTTTTCTCATAACAGCTAATTTTTGCTGGCTTGTTGCATCTTTAAGGTGTACACCTAAAATGTACATATAAAAGAATTAGGGGGCAATCCTAACACTACTTAGCTGGGAGCAGTGCTTTTTTTTCCTGGAAAAAGCAGTGCCAGCACTCACTGTGAACACCTCCCTTATTCTCTTAGAATGGCAATGGCGCCGGTGTTCAAATAGGGCATCAGAAATATAAATTAAGGGTATTTGTAGATGACTTTGTTTTGTTTTGTTTTAATATTTTTTATTAAAGATTTCTTGAATTACAAAGGTCTGTGTAGTGTCACTCATATTTTAACATGCATCATTTTTGCAAATCAGTTTCATTTGTTAAGACACTACGAAGAAAGAAGAAAAACAAGGTAGATAGGATGACTTAGTTACCATCAGCCCCAGCAATCACTGCCAATTGCAAGGGATGATGAGAGTTGTAGTTCAGCAACATCTGAAGGGCCAGAGGTTCCCCATGTTTGTGCTAGGGCAATGCATTGAAAGAATTAAGGGTTTCTGTACTTTTGCTAAAGGTTTCAACAACAATAATAGTCCTCTGAAAAACATGTGCTGTATTAGTCATAAGTATCTATCATACTGGAGCTCTGCTGTAAAATGTCAATACTGTATTAGTTGTTTAAATGATGCATATTACAAGTATCATCTCCTAAAATAGTAATTGTCCTCAGCTAAGCACTGTTAACACTTGCCTTGTTTTGCAATTTTTATTTGTTTAAATTTTTTGTAACTTGGTTTGTTTAACTGGCTCCTAGAAATATTGTGCTTATTACTGCATAAATTCAAGTGTATCAGTTCAGGTTAGTTTCAGGCATGGCATCGATCTTTCTTTGGTGGTTTCCCTGCCTGTTATGGTGGGTTTATAAACGCTCACTCCAGGAATACTCTTGACAATGACAATACGTCTTCCCAGATGTAGATTTTGTACCGCTTTGATATAAACCTGCTGAGAATCCTTTAAGACTATGTCTTTTGTCAGAACCACTAACTATGAAAGAGTCCCTGCTTTCTCCATAAAAAAGAAAGATACAATGGGATTTTTCACAACTTTTTCCCTATGGAAGGTTTTGTTCTTTAAATATTCAGACAGATTTTTGCTTCCTAACCTATTCTCCAGAGGTGTAGATATTTGCCATTTACTTCAGAATGAGTGCAAGCAAGACCTTTTGACATGCATAGTTGTTCCAGGACTGGAGCTTATGACAAAATGTATTTTTAGAAAATATAAATATTATCTTAGTAGAGAGAGAGTATTAAAAATGTGAAGCGAGCTTTTGGTCCCTGTCCTATTGCAGCTACTTCTGCAGTCTTAATATGATATATTATGTATCTATTGTATTAGGATGGTCCATAGCTGGAGATGCCAGGGATTGAACCTGGCACTTAACAACTTGGGTCCAGGATACCTCATGGACTGCCTAATCTTGTATATCCCTGCCTGATCACTGAGGTCTTTTGGGGAGTCACTGTTAGTGCCCCCCCCCCAATGGCTCAGATACAAAGCTAGTATCCAACAGTTGTTGTGTGTTCAATGTTGCGGGTCCAATTTTATGGCACTCTCTTCCAGTTGAGATCAGACAGGCTGTTCAGCTTTTGGTACACAAGGAAGATTTTGATTTATTCCTGCAAGCCTTTTAGCCGAAGTTCGATTTTATCATGTTAACCAATTTTTACCTTTTTATGTGTTTTATTTCGTGTACACCACCTAGGGATGATTGAACTCAAGTGGTATATAACTTGTTTAAGCAAACAAATTTAAATAACGGGCTCGGGCTCACCCACAAAGCAGACTCTTCACCTACCTTCCTTGCTCTGCGGTAGATGGGGACTGCATTCTGATGGACCTATGTAGGGCCATTGGCTCAAGGCAGCTTGCTGAGTTTATTTAGCAAATGGTCCTGGTGTGGCTTGAACTGTTTTGCACGTAGGCTCTCATACGAAATTAATAGAATTGATTAGCTACAGTATCTGACGGCTCAGGTTCACGCTAAGCAGGAGAAATGTATAATATTCTAAAAGTCAAAATCCTGAAATGTCACTTCACCACTCTGAGACCAAATAATCTATTCACTGCATTAAGTAGATTGTACAGTGAGCAGCATGATAAGCCGACTTCGTTGTTAGCACAGTAATGAAAGCAACAGACCATGACAAGGTTAATCCCTACCATTAGGAGTTACTCTAACACACCTTGTTGATGGTAATAAAGCCTGTGCACTGTAGTTTATTAAGCCTTTTATAAAATAAATGCTTAGCTCTCACCCAAATGTTACCATTGCTGCTCAGTCTCTTTGCAACAGGAGGCCTTCAGGGAGTATCGGGCTCATCCAGCCCAGTCCTAGTACTGGAAATTAAAACACAACAGTGATTTGTGCTGTTCAAAACATGGACTTTCTTCATTCCTGGAAGTATGGTAGGGCTGCTTCCCCATTAGGGCCCTTAACCACTGCTGAGGCATGCTTCCCTATAATCGGAAGGAGAATGGAAATGTCCCAGCATTTAATATAGCTGTATATTATCCAGTAGCATGAGAGACTTATTGGCAAAGAACCTTCTATAATATTTATTCAGAAATAATGCCTGTTCAGCAAAGGTTAGCCAAGCCAAGATGGTTAATGTTACTTCCAGTGGCCACTGTAAGAATAGGATGCTGGACTAGATGGGCCTCGAATCTGAAGCAACAGTGCTCTTATTATGCTATCTTTAATTTGAAGCTGCCTTCTTGCAATTTCTGTCTTTAATTGCTTAATTCAGCAGGGCCAGTGTCTGACTTCAGGGGGCACATTACTGCTAATTGGTCCCCAATACATATGCAAAGATACACATGCATACACCCACACACACTCCCAATGCAACCATGCATTTCCCCGCCCCCAAATCTTCAGTCGCCACTGCAGTGGAAGAAATGCAACTCCCCAGTAAGTCTCTGCTTTTGACTGATAGCTTTTGACTCAGCTCTCATCCACAGTGGCCACATTCCATTTTAATTTACCCCAAATACAACCAGGATCATACCTGCCAAGTCCTGGACTGCAAAATCCGGGACCGGCAGCCTACGCACTTCCGGACATGCATAGACGCAACTTCCGGTGTCGCTTTGCCCATCTATGGGCACCGAAAATGGCCGGCGCCGGCATCGAAAGTCGCGTCTACGCATGTCCGGAAGTGCGTAGACGCAACTTCCGGTGTCGCTGTGCCCATCTATGGGAACCAAAAATGGCTGCCGCCGACACCGGAAGTCGCGTCTACACACTTCCGGACATGCGTAGGCGTGACTTTTGAAGCCGGCGCCGGCCATTTTCGGTGCCCATAGATGGGCAAATCAGGGGAAAAATGGCCGTCAGCAGGAGAATATAAGGGAGAATAATGGGAGACGACGTGATACGGGGGAGCGCCGGGAAAAGGTAAGAAAAAACGGGGGTTTCCCGGGGAAAACGGGGTACTTGGCAGCTATGACCAGGATACGAAACTCATAATCAAAGACCTTTTCCAGTGTAAATTTATTTTTGAATCTCATTCATTTGCATTAATTCCCCCCCAATTTAACCTGGCGTGGACCTGGACCTGGCGTGCTATGGTCCATGGGGTCACGAAGAGTCGGATACGACTAAACGACTAAACAACAATAAACAACAACAAATTTAAAAATACTAATCTCCCCCCACCTTTGCCTATTTACAAACCACAGTTGCAAAACCCAGAGTAGAAAATGGATGCATCCAAAGGATTATTATTTCAGTTGTGCTTACCATGATTACTGGGTTGGAAACCATCAGAATGAAACACACAATTCACATTGTGTGGCACTGCTATGAGAAATGGTGTGTGTTTCTACCAGGGCATAGGAAGCACATCAGGCAAACAGCATGAGCCTGCAAGACGAAGGCTCCATGTTTTCTAGCAGCACTTTAACCATTTGTGAGCTACTCTAAATCACAATGCTGTAGCAGGAAGGGTTGAAACACATCACCTAGACATAGTTCTGTATGAATCAGCTTAAATATAGATCAGATTCCCTTAAAACGTCCTGCCAAGTAGCAAGAAGCCTCTGGCTACAATAGATTTTCTGCTGACTTACACCTGCCTAACATGAAAGTTGAATCAGGCCTTCCTCTCAAATTGTTATCTAAAAGATCTCATGGAAAATTGCCTGATAGCATATCTTCCCAGCCCAAGATGTGGTAAGATATAGCAAATACATAGAAACAAGATACTAATTTGCATAAATGCCCACCATTTTATGCAAGACACTGTAAGCATTTCATATTCAAACCAGCAAGCAGAGGGTTGATAGTGAATGTAAGCAATTATCAAGTGTCCTCAAGGGCAGTCATGTTTGGGTTTTCCTTGTTTAAAAACAAACACACACACAAAAAAACTTTCCTTTCTTGATTTAGGCTTCACTGTTTCTGCCTTGGAAATTGTTATGCAGGACTTGAGGAGCTATTGAAAATTTCATGACATTTGTACTTTAAAGGCATAGAAGGTAACAGCATAGGTTTCCGAACATACCTTGGATTAAAACCCATTAGTGTCACAGCATACATGTGATTCAAACAAGACTATATTCTACTGCCTTGTATGATTCATGACATACTTACTTGTGGCAACATGCAGAGCAGTTCATTACTGTTTTGCAGCAATATATGGGGGGGGGGCACAGTGATTTTTAGAAAAGGATTTAGGAGCTGTGAGACAGCCAGGTTACACCCCCCCAATCTTTTTTCCCTGAACAACTCTAATGTATCCAGAAGGAATGCACTTGAAAAGCATCCATAATGAGTATTTATTTAGATGTATTTTAAACACACACACCATAATTTCCCTTTCTGTTTTAAAGCTGCACATGTAGGTCTGAGGAATAGCTTTTTATTATTATTCCTGTAACAAGACTTCAATTGTCTGTACATTTGGAAACAATTATGCTGTTTCGTGTGGTAATATTCCAAGGCTTTCCCCAATGTTTGAATATCCTATTGGCCATTTGCAGGGCATTGCACTGAATAAAGGTTTGAGTCACTACAGAATGTCTGAATATTATAATGGAATATATTTATATGTCTACTGCAGATGAGGTAAATGTTTGCTGTAGTCAGTTTTATGGTACTTGAATCCCAACTGCAGACTTACCATTGATGAGTGTAATGTAAGGACTAGCCAGATACATAAGGATGTTCTACCTCCACTGTCGGAGGCAGTATGTCTCTGAACAGGTAAAAGGTAAAGGTTAAGTCCAGTCAAACTAGACTATGGGGTGCAATGCTCATCTCGTTTCAGGCCAAGGGAGCCGGTGGTTGTCCTCAGACAGCTTTCCGGGTGATGTGGCCAGCATGACTAAATCGCTACTGGTGCAATAGAACACCGTGGCAAGTGCCAGTGTGCACGGAAATGCCGTTTACCTTTCCGCTGCGGCAGTACCTACTTATCTACTTGTGCTGGTATACTTTTGAACTGCTAAGTTGGCAGAAGCTGGGATAGAGCTACGGGAGCTCACCCTGTCACTCTGGATTTGAACTGCAGACCTTGCGATCGGCATGTCCAAGAGGCTCAGTGGTTTAGACCACAGTGCTGCCCGTTCCTTTCATCCCTGTATGCCAGGTGCTGGAAATCATAAGCAGGGAGAATGCTGTTGTGTTCAAGTCCTGCTTTCGGACTTCCTACAGATGCTGGACTACACGATCCATTGGCATGATCCCACAAGTTCTTATGTTCTTATGAGTAGAGTTCACATGTCAACTGTACATGTGGCCAACTGCTTTTTTTTTGTTCATGTATAAGACAAGGGTGAATGCAGCATGGCATAAAGAATATTTTTTACATGGAACAACAGTGTGCAAAATCATGTTTTGCACTCATGATGACAGACAGGTCAGATGAACCACTGATGTGCAGAATACAATGCAGGCTGACAAAATAACTAACCCCATGTACAGCATTTACAACTGTAGCTTTAACTTGTATTAGTCCATAGATCATATGTTGAATCATTTACAAGACCAGGATCTACAAGAAGTTACAAAATGTTATTACCTTGTGGTGGGGAAAATGTGGTATATGGAACCATTCACTATAATTTGGATCTTTACTGTATTTGTAAGCAGGAAGAATCCTGGTTCTGTGTTATGGTGATGTAAACTCAGTAGCTTCCTTCAGATGTCATACTAAACTATAGCAAGATGCCCAAACATGGCCAATATGTGCTGTAGCTAGCTAAGAATCTGTTCAAAGTGCAAACTCCCACTGTCCCTGATCCTAGCCAATGCACATTCATCTTCTGTACACAACATATACACGTACATGTTCCAAGATATACATGTGCACACATGTGCAATTTTTTTAAGTGATGGGTCAGTACAGATGAGCATGTGAAGGTTGTGAGTCATGATAGCAGGTTCAATTCTGACCCCCTTCCTATCCACTCACTGGTTGTCTGAAGAATGCTTTTGCCTATGGTTAAGAGGTTTGTTGTGTGGAGTCCATGCATTTAAAAATGATTCTGTTGGAATTGTTATTCCATTTTAAACATTATCCATCTCCCCAAAGTTTCAGTGGGTGATTAGTGAACTCACAAACACACACCATCCAATAGCAATTTGACTAGATAGCATTGTAACTTCACCATCTAATTCATTCAATTAAACAAAACTTTCAAGCATTGGTTGCATCTATTCAAAATGTCCAGTATCTCACAGTATCAAGTCCTACAGCAGGTTATGATGAGACTTTTGTAAAGCTGAAGTATAATGTGGGTGCAGTGAAAAGGCTAAACTGAGGTTCAGTTGCACAAGTTTGCTAGCTCACAGATGAGGATTGTCAATCATAGTGGTGCCCTGAGCAGTCTCTTTTAAAAATGGGAAACATAAATATCTGGGCTTGAAGGGCAAAACGGAGGTGTTGAATTTTCAGAACTTGATAGGAAATGCATTTTAAGTGCTCAGCCTCTTACTCAGCAAAGTAAACAGCTAGCAGATGTCACTCTTACCAGGTGGTCTAACATCTAGCAATTAGCCAAACCCCCTTTCCCCTTTTAATATAAAGCTGATACTCAGAAACTACATACAGATGTGACCTCATGCAAAAGCAAAGGCCTGACTATTCAGATTTAGACAAGAGGCCACCAGTTGAGTTGCTGGTGCTGCCACCTTGAAATATACAGGTCAAAGGAGTCGTATAGCATGGGGGGCTGCCTTATACGAGGTCAGTCTACCATGCATCTAGTCTAACATTGATTGCTCACCTGTCCAGTAATGGTCTTCCATATGAAACACCTGCTTTACATGCAGAAGGCCATAGGAACAATCCTGGGCATCTCCAGACAGTGTGGGGAAAGACACCTGTTTGAAATGGGGGGGACACTATCAGTCACTGTAGACCCGGAATGAGAAAACTGTAGCCCTCCAGATGTTGGTGGACCTTGGCTCCCATCAGTCCTAGCCATCTTGGTCAGGGAAGCTCAAAGTTGTAGTCCAGAGGCTCCCCATTTCTGGTATAAACAATACTGAGCTAGATGAATTGATATTATCCAAAAATATGTCCCCATCACATGTTATTGTAACTGGAAAAGTTAGTGATTGAACTTAGGACCTTCTGCATGCACATCATGTTCTTTGCCACTGATTTTTGGGCCCTCCCCATGACAGGTCCAGCTATCCCCATATTACTAACTAAGGGAGGAAAGAGGATGAAGTGGTTCCTGAACTGCAGAAGACTTCTAAGATGTGGCCTTTACCCCAGAGATTTAGTTTACACGATTTCATGCTTCAAAAACATTCAGCACATATTGGAAGCAAGATGGCAACTGAAACAAAAGACATGTTCCATGTAAGATCAGTCTCAGAAAATTGGTAAACAGGACACTTTTTTGCAGAAAGCTTCCATGTACTTAACTCACAGTGCTAGGTTTCCAAGTTAGAATCTTTCCATGCTAGAATCTTCCTAGTTATAATCCAACACTCATGGCTATGCTACACTGCAGACCAGCCACTACACTGTACTGGGATAGCATAAGCTGGCATTACCTGAAACTTAGTTGCTTATTTCTGTCTAGGAAATCCTTGTTCCATGGTTCACTTTTTGAACATGTATTTCTCAAGGCTGAAATACTTGTTTTTATCAGCTGTTGGAATTTACTCCCTTCCTTCCTTCAGTTTCACAGCAAGTCTTGCCTGAGGCAGCTTGTGTAGCTGACTCTTCCAGTTACCTTCTGACTTTTTCCTGGCACTATCAGTCCAAGATTTGTGATTAATGGGTATCTGGAAACATAACAACTAGAAAAATGTCCCCCTCTCCATACATCATTTCATCATCTTGTATCAAGACAAACTTGTTAGTTGTAACCTGTCCATCCCCAAAGCGCCAGCCTGTTAACAAAATACTATCCCCCCCCCCCTTTAACAATAAATTATCTACTTCTAATTTCAGACAAACACTATCCACAAAGATGCTTTCATGTTCCTGGATAAATCCAATTTGTGTTTTTTTCAAACAACTATTGGCAGATCTTCCACTCTGCACTCGGGATCAAACCACACATTATGTTAATATGATTTCTGTGAAATAAATTGAAGGCGCCCTGTTTCATAACTTAGATATGCACCCCAAGTATGTAGGGGCACATGGGAAACAGGGTTGAGCACATACCCCAATCTCACGTTCCCAATGAGAATTGCCTGTGAAGTTGTTCTTTGGTTCCATGGAACAGGAA
Source organism: Zootoca vivipara (assembly GCF_963506605.1). Lineage (NCBI taxonomy): Eukaryota > Metazoa > Chordata > Lepidosauria > Squamata > Lacertidae > Zootoca > Zootoca vivipara. Next base: position 33,030,237 of record NC_083287.1, on the reverse strand, counting down.
CATAAGAAGAACCTTACTTGATCACGCCAAAGTCCAGCATTCTCTTCTCACAGTGACCAACCAGGTGCCTCCATGAAGCCCATAAGCAGGACCTGAATGTAACAGCTCCATCCCCAATTGTGAATCCCATTAACTGGTTTCAGAAGCAATGTCATGGCTCCTGTACAACCATCTAGGACCTATAGCAAGATCTGTCACAGAAGGAAAGGGATTCATAGGTCAGAAGTGAGGAGAACTCAAGCAAGGAGTTTCCAACCCTTTGTTGTTGGACATCACAGAGGAAGAGGGGGAACCACACCCCCAGCTATGAAACTGAGCAAATTATCCGGACTTCAGTATTTAACAGAGAATCAAACATACATTTTGAAAAGTTTTTTTTTTAAAAAAACACACCTAAATGTGGGGAAATATTAGCTGTCATTGTGTTATAAGTTTGGGGGCATGGGCTGAATGCTGAGACTCTTCAAATTCCTGGATCCAGCAAATGTTAAAATCTAAGCAAGGATTCAAATTCCTGGAATAGCCTGGCTAGGTTCTTGGTGAAATAATGGCCTAAATATGGGTTGTTGGAATAACAAAGCAAGTAGCTCTGTGCCAGAAAACAAACTTGTGGGTCCCAATCCCTCAACTGGCTGGTACTTAGAAAGACAAGGGCCAAAGTTGAGAGTTGTTTGAGGTAGAAGCTAAAAGCTGGAAGCAGGCTGAGAATCCAGAGAGACAGCGCAACGCCTGATTTCTGTTAGAATCCAAGGCTGAGGCTATGGAAGAAGCAAGACCCTCTTGGGGAGTAATGCTGTGAACCCCTCCATGGTAGGGTGTGTGTGTGTAAATAAACCATATAGAATTGTGTCCACTGTACCCCATTCCGAAGGAAGCATGAACCCCGTGTAAGTGCCTAGAACCCCTGGAATCTCACATTACTTAGATATTTGGATGGCGTGCAACGATAGTGAAAAAGTGGGAACCAAGAAACATTCACTTAGTTCTGCCACATTTTAAAATTACAATGAACTTGTCATATACTAGGCACACCAACCCATGCAAAGACATCTTGTTCCATTTTTCAAAAACCCAATACTCAAAACCTCTTGCAAATGTCTAACGGCTTTGTCTCCTATATAAAATGAAATATGTCTCACAAAATAGAACATATGATGCTTCAAGGCTCATTCCCTTGCATAACCCTCTTTTGCCACCATAAATGGTTATCAAATTCACTTTCAAGACAGGAGCGTCTTCAGGGCAAATGTCAATGATTTAGAGAGACTGTGCTAGAAATACTGGAAGGTTGACATGACAGGTTCTTAATCCCATCACTTCATATAACTTCTAGTGATCTCAGTGGAGGTGGGTCCATTGATCAGTTGAAAATTGTTTGATCCAGGAACAGAGCCAAGTCAAATGAACCCTGTGAACATGCTGTGTGGAAGCGCTGGGAAGAAGACTGAGTTTAAAGGGCACAAAAATTATGGGATACCTTCCCTAGCGAGGCCCACCATGTGTTGTGTTTGTTGACCTTTAGAAGTTTAATTAAAACTCACCTGTTCTGCTAGGCAGTTGAGAAGATCTGCAGAGATCTAAGATTTCAATGCTGTTGCAGTTGTGTTTAGTGCTGCTGCAGTTGTCGAGTAGTTTTATTGCATTGTTCTTGGGAGATTTTACTCTCCCTTTCTTTAGGGACAATTGAGTCATGAAGCCAGTTTTGGTGACACAGTCTAGGTTCCAATAAAAGCATTTGTACAGTAATTACCAGCATAAAGCCTATGGAGGGAAGAGAAATCAAAAGTATGTAATTAACATTACAATGTTTCATTAACACACAATAATTCCTCTGCAGGTCATACAATTCACATGCATATTTTATTAAATTGCACACAATTTTTTTTTATATGTATCTGACCCTCATCCTCCTGCATGCTTTGAAGATAGAAAGCCAGTGGTATAGCCTATAAGTTTAAAGACATTTAGAAAGAATTGTGGAGTTAAAAGGTACTTTTGATGTTTGTTCTTTCTTTTCTATCACAAGGGCATTCAATACAGCAAAGGAACGTAAGTAGAAAACATTAAGGCTGAAGAAATTTCCATGGCAATCATTCTCATTTAACCCTTTCCAATCATTTTATATAAAGGGCTGATAGACAGCTATTTGTTTATTAAGGATATAAAAGCAGCAATATGAATTTCCCCATCTCATTGCCAACAGATTCTCTGTGTGATGCTCTGGTTCATTTTAATGAGGATTATATCATACTTCGAGAATTGGTCTCTTCAGCTGTTAACTAGATGGAGCCAGATGTATGCTATTGCTTTCCACAGACCACGCTAGTATTTCTGATCAAAGAGGAGAGCAATTAACACTGCCAAACCGCCCAAGCTCTTTTTTCCGAATGACCTTTTCATAATAAATGTCCTTGCTCCCAATGATTCATGCAACTAGTCTGTAAGAGCTGTCCATGGAAATAACAGGATAGATTTTCCAGGAGTGACTTGGGACATGGGCTCTGATCATCAGTGGAGCCTCCAGGTTTTGGGGGAGACTTCTTTGGGCGAGATTCATGCAACACCATTTGCCTCAATAGGGAAGGCCCACCGCTCAGTGGCAGAGCATCTTCCCTAAATTCAGAAGGTCCCATGTTCAATCCCTGGCATCTCCAGGTACAACTGGGAATGTCCTGGGTCTGAAAACTTGCTACCAATCAGTGTAGACAATACTAAGTTTCAATGGTGTATATATATATCATCTATCTTTTTATCTCTATCTTAAAAAGCAGAAACATCACCTTGCCGACAAAAATCTGTATACCGTAGTTAAAGCTATGGTTTTCCCAGTAGTGATGTATGGAAGTGAGAGCTGGACCATAAAGAAGGCTGATCGCCAAAGAATTGATGCTTTTGAATTATGGTGCTGGAGGAGACTCTTGAGAGTCCCATGGACTGCAAGAAGATCAAACCTATCCATTCTTAAGGAAATCAGCCCTGAGTGCTCACTGGAAGGACAGGTCGTGAAGCTGAGGCTCCAATACTTTGGCCACCTCATGAGAAGAGAAGACTCCCTGGAAAAGACCCTGATGTTGGGAAAGATGGAGGGCACAAGGAGAAGGGGACGACAGAGGACGAGATGGTTGGACAGTGTTCTTGAAGCTACCAACATGAGTCTGACCAAACTGAGGGAGGCAGTGGAAGACAGGAGTGCCTGGTGTGCTCTGGTCCATGGGGTCACAAAGAGTGAGACACGACTAAAAACAACAACAACAGCAACACACACACACACACACACACACACACACACACACACACACTTTCTTTGTACCCCTGCTTTGCTGGTGGCCTAAGAACATCCTTAATCTGCCTATTGGGTAATCCAGCTCTGGCTGAAACACCAAGGCATTGGGGATCCAAAGGCAGTGAAGCTGCCTCATCCAGTGCCCTGCTTGGCTTACGGCAACAAAGCAAAAGTGAGGATGCAGGAGCTTCTCTTTCAGTTTCTCTTTCTTTTTCTATGAGTTTTTATTTTTAAGACTTTCTCTCCCCATCAATTACATTTCTAGACATTTCTATCAAGTTCACATTTTCCAAAGCAGCATCAGAACGGAAACAAAAGCCGTCCCTCTAAATTCGCACTTATCCAAATTTGGTGATGGAGTTCTACAACCTGTATGTACAAAAATTCATATATTACGGAAAGCGTGCATAAAAGTGAATATATCAGTGAAAACTGAATACAAAAATGCATTATTTTGGATGGAATTGCTTGTAAAAAAAATATGTACATTACTCACAACTGCACACAAAAATGTGTTTTGAAAGAGAAATTTGCACTAAAATGCTGCTGAATTTCCATGAGGATTAAAACACACACACACAAACACAAATTGCTGCAGAAGTGTGGAGATGTGAATTTAAGACTTGGGAAAGAGAGAACCTAGCTGCAGCTTACCTAGATGGTGCTGGGGTGGGGCAGGGATGTGATGTGGTATTTGTATGGATGTACCAGCAAGCAGATTGGTTACATTAGTGCCTCCATGCGTGTATGACCTTCCTGCAGCTCTGTCCTATTCAGGTAAACTGCAACAATGGCAGTATGCCTCACTACACCTGCTGCTGCTGCTGCTGCTGCTGCTGCTGCTGCTGCTGCTGCTGCTGCTGAACAATGTGTATGAGCCACATAGAGTAGTAGTTCAGTGAATGTAGGTGTTAAACCCTACATTGGGTTCACTATTTGCAAATGAATCAGACTTTTCACATCACTGGTTCACAATGTTAGGAACTCCTAAAAAGCTAAATGCTTTTGGTGGGGGCCTGCATATTATGATGTAGATACCAGCTCTGAGACTGTTTTCTGTTTGTAAGTGCTGCTAACTCATTATTTTAAGCACTGCATAAGTATTTGTTTTATGGACATTGTATTCTGCCTAGTTTAAAGTAACTTAAGAAAATCCGCAAACAGCCATACCGAAAATCTGTGTGTGCATGTACTGTGTAATCAAGTTAAGCTTTCCAAAGCTTTAGGAACACTATAAGTTCCTCGTAATGATTATTTTATTTTATTTTTTAAAAAGTATCAGCAGCAGAGATTCTAAACCCTTGTTAAACCCTTGGTAAACACATGCACAAGGATTGACCGCCAAATACAATGTTATAGCAGCCGCAGTATTTACAGCAAACCTCCTTCACCATCGGTAATGCAGTCATTGAAAAGTTAACATCTGTGGCTTAATTATTGTTTGAATTTTAATGAACAAGATGAAGTAAATCACTCAGCTTAGCTGCTCGCTTTTTGAGGCAGACTGAGTTCCTGGAAGATAAGAGTGAGATTGTGCTTGTTCAACAGCTTGGCAATACTTGAAGGGGGAGGGTAAAATACAAGTTTGTTGGAATTTAGAACAATTCTAATGCTAAAAAAAAAGTGGGGGGCATAGTCGTAATTCCTGAATTTTAGGCTTAATGAGTTTTGTTTAGTTTTTGCAATGAAGCTTTGATGCAGTAGACAAAATACCTGGCTATGTGCACATGGCCAAAAGCAGCTCCCGAGAAACTAAACATAGAGCTAATGTAAACTATTTCTATGCTCTATTGCATTCCTTAAAAACTCAACAATCAGTTAGCTAGCTAGCAGAATATGTGGAAGCATGGAATATGTACTATGAATGCTAATCTTATAAATCAAGGATGAGGATCCTATGGCCATGCAGATGTGGGACTAGAACTTTGATCTTTCATGACTAGCCAGTATGCTGGCTGGGGTTGGTTGGAAGATAGAATCAATTAACATCTGGAGGGTCACATCCTTGCTGTAGGAGATGCTGAGCAAGAACTTTCCAGGCTCTGGTCTTTGCTGCTACAGCTCCTGAACATACCACCACCACTGAAACCATGGGCCAGATATTTTCGATAATGCAGCTTAGAAGTGGCAACAGCTGTTGTTAAAAATGGAGGGAATCAGTGCAAGGATGAATGTGGGAAGCAGAGAGCCAGCTCGGAGCCCAGAAAAGGGAATCACATTGTGGGCTCACTCGCAATGACCCTTCCCTCAGGAGCAAAGCCTAACCAAAGGTGAACAAACTGCACAAGGATTAAATTGACCACAACCTTGTTGATTCGAGGTTGGCTTTGGATCAGGCATTGGGTGTATATCCCTTTCAGCCCCCTGGTGGAGGGATGATGCATGACAGAATCAAGCATAGTATTAATGGGTCATTCACAAGACACAGGTTTACACTTTTATGTACTGGGGGGCAGGGAGGACCAGAGTGAAACCTGATCTGCTCCCCTCCACAGCTACGCCCACCCACTATGCCTTACTTGGCCCAATATTCAAATAGTTAGGTGGTGAGAAAACCCATGGATCCAAGCAGCTGTCCTGGGGATTCCCCAACTGCTGGCCACATAGACTCAGCGTGGCTCCCATGGGATCTGAGCCTACCGTGAGGCGCCGCAACAGCCATCTACCCCATACTGGGTAAACAGCCATTTGTGCACATCTGAACTATTGGCCCCTTTTGTTTAATACGACTAACAGAAAATCTCCAGAGGCACAGGCAGAGGTTTCTTCCATCAGCTACTATCAGGCTATTTTAAGTGGAAATGTCAGGGACTGAATTTAGAGCTCTTCTGCAAACAAAGTATGTACTCTGCCACTGAGCTATGCCCTATCTCTTGACTTGGTGAGGTGAAGTAAAGGCCATGTTTAGAAGCTTGGCGGCTATACAGAAGAATTTCCTGTCCTGCATGCTTCACCCAATAGTCATGATTGTGCTCAGGGAATACATATTGGTCCAGACCAGCTTGTGTACTGTGACCATGCACTTCTTTTCATCATGTGAATGTTCCCTTTGAGCATGGTCTGCATGTGAAAATAACTCAGTTACAGCATACACAGGTTCACCAACAAAGAATTCCTTCTAATCCTGCTGAGCCAAAAAATATAGTTGGGGAGACTCTTAATTTCTGCCAGCTTTCCTTCCTTCCTTTTTGTTTTTGTTGGAGCTTTGATCCTTCTGGCTATCTAAATTTCACACAGAATACATTAGATATCTTTTTGTTTGTTTCAAATATCTTTGAAGGAATTGGTACTATGCTGGAACAACTTGCCAATAATATCAAGCAAGCAAGCAAGCAAAATAAAAGATAAGAAAGAGATGGCGAAGTTGGCAGGTCCCTGGGTAGTAAATGGATTGCTGACGTGGCACATATTTAAGACAAAAATGTAGACTTATGCTGCATAAAATAGAAACTATTTCAAGGATTACTTCTTGATATATGCTAACATAGCTGCCAAGTTCGGGCCTGAGAAATAAGGAACTGGACTGGAAGTAGCAGGCTGGAAGTAGCGCTGCCGCCATTTTGGAACTGGGCGGAGCATGCTCAGAAGCTACTTTTGATGCTGCTCTGCCCTGTTCCAAAATGGCCACCGCACCGGAAGTCACGCTGTAGCCATTTTGGAACTGGGCAAAGCAGCTTCAAAAGTCGCTTCTGAGCATGCTCCGCCGAGTTCCAAAGTGGCCGCCGCGCCAGAATAAACCGGGGAAAAACAAAAAAATCCGTTTTTTCGGCTGGGGACAGCTGGAAAAACGGGGGTTTCCCGGGGAATACGGGAGACTTGGCAGCTATGTATACTAAGCCTGAGTTTGAAGGGGTGTTGCCTTCACCTGTGTGGGTTGTCTTCCCTTTGTCACACAGAAGCAGACATCTAAAACAGCAATTATAAGCAACAGTCAGCTCTTTGCAAAGGGAGGACAAAACACCCAGTCTTCCCTCCAGGCATTCCCAAACTCGACCCTCCAGATGTTTTGGAACTACAATTCCCACCATCCTTGACCACTGGTCCTGTTATCTAGGGATGATGGGAGTTGTAGGGACGAGATTGGGGATGCCAGGGTGCTGTTGGCGCCTACTGACTGCCTGCCCAGTAAAGCAGAGAGACAAAGAAAAAGCGAGCTTTCCAGTTCCTTTTTATTATTAGAATTTCCAGGACAAAAGTCCATCCACTATATTCATTATCAGACGTTACCTCAAATGAAGTTCCACCTCCCCTTCTCTGTACTTCCCTATTCATCAGAGTCCTCCTCCCTCTGACGGCGGCTACTAAGTGCCACCAACCTTTGAGCCCTCTTCTCTGCTATTCGCAACAAGGGAACGGGGAAACTCTCCAGCAACAGTGTGTCAATGAGCTGCTGCTCGGGTGCTGTCTGTTCAATGCTACCTGGTTCCTGGTCCTCATCTTCCATTATTTCCCAACTTCTCCCCTCTTCTTCTTCTGGGGTGTGACCTGTGGCAAGCCCCTCCTCTAGATCTATACTATCTTCCCCTTTCTTCTATCTGGAAGGCTCCTGGGGAGGTAACCTCCACCATTCCTCTTTGTCTGCCCTGTCCCTGACATTGGAATGTGTAAGACCTTTTAAAGTTCAGGAGAAGTATTCAAGACACCTTCCCATGTATTTCCTTAAGTTGAGTATCTATTTTATTATTTACTTTAAAGATCCTTCCTCTCCCCCAAATGTATGCATAGTTAGCTATTTGTATTTATTAATTTTATGAACATTTAATAGCAATTAGCCACTGTTATAATCAGTAAGATGCAAGTGCCTCATCTGTTCTGTTGTCTTAAACCATCCCGCAGTCTCTCCCAAGCCTTGACTTTAAGAACAGCAGAAGCAGCAGCTGGAAAGGGAAAAGAAGGAGTCCAGGGTTTTATTAATTTTAAAGTATGATTGTGTGTCTTTGTTTTTCAGTTTGATCCTTTTACATGGTTTTGTATGTGTTGTGGTATTTTATGCATTGTGACTTGCTGTTGTTTTAATTTATTACAGTATAGTAATTATTTATTGTAATTGTTAAGAGTGAGTTTCTGTTTAATTATCATTTGCTCTTACTTTGAGAGTTAGTTTTATTGTGTACTATTATATTCTAATGGATTACTGAATTGTTATACCTATGTTGCTTCTTTTAAAGTTATGTTTTTATTGTGAAATTTTTGTATTCAATCAGATTGTTATAAGGTGTGTTTGATCTTTGTTGCATACTTTGTTGTATCTTCAGCTTGTAAACTGCCTTGTGTATAGTAATAGAGAAAGGCGGTACTGTATACAAATTAAAAGTGAAATGAAATGTTCCCTGTTATAGGGCTGATCAGAAGTCATGTTGCAATAGGAGGCATTTCAACTCATAATGAGTCTGCTTTCCATTTCTTTTCTCATATTGAAATTCACAAAAACCCTTTAAATCTTTTAGTTTTTCTACTGTTTCTGGGGTGCCGTGGTTTAAAGGTAACATTCTAGGTCTTTACCTTGGCAGCCTCCTATATTTTTGCTTGCTTGTTTAAATTTATATTCAAACCTTGGTCCAAAGCAGGGCCTCAGATGTTAAATTCATCTGAATGTCAGGTGTCAAATATTATGAAATACTAAATATAAAAACTACTAAATACAGTCAAATATTAACAGCCAAATATCATATACTGAAATCATTGCATAGCAAATAATGTTCAGTTATTTAAAATACCCTGTGTCTCAATCATTTTGATTGTAATTCTGATTAGTTTCAAAAAAAAATCCAATCTTCAGTTTACTGCTATAGTCAATTGAACATGCAGAATAATGTTTTCTGCAGAGAACACTTCTTTTCCTGAATATTAATCATCAATGAGATTTTGTCTTTTTTAATAAAAAAACCCCTTCCTTCCTTAGTAATGTTTAAAGTGCATTGCTCTTTCAGAACTCTATCATTCCACAGAATGGCCACAAAGGTTTATAAAAAGTGCAAAATATAAATATTTGGGTTTCGATATTTTGATTTCCTGTTCAATTTCAATGTATCTGTGAACCAAACCATCTACAGTACAGTCAAAGAGAAAACCGAACTGGAGTTTGCTGATATTACAGTGTGCCAGGAACAGAAGCTGTTATTGCACGTCTGAAGAATTTGATAGTTTGTACACCATCTGAATTTTATTAAATTCACTTTGACCAACCTAGAGCCAAGGTTGGCTTATATATGCAGAGAATCTCAGTGCTAATAAAATAGCTTTTAATGAGGCACAGATGAAAATCAAATGACCTGAAAGACATTTTGCCAAGTATTTATTATTAACATTGATTGGCAAAATAACTAAGATTTGAGCTAAGAAATTGCAGCCTGCAGTATCTCCAGGTTGCAGTCAGAATATTGACTGACTCTCTTGTGTCAAGGCATTTATAACCCACACCTCAGTATTCAGTCTCCTGTATCATGCCATAACTCTAAGCCAAGAGTAACATCCTGGCTCAGTTCTCTGTGCAAAACACAGTAGGAGGTCAGCATTAAAACTGTATGATGAATTTGGCTTTATGTATAATGTCACACTAGTAAAAATTTAGTATTCGGTGGGCTTATTACACAGTGAGTGTATCACAAGCCAGACACATATATTATCTAATTCAATCCTCAACATTTCAGAATTGTGTCGCCCCATTGCAGAAAAGAAAATACTACTTCATAACAGTTGCACTTATAACTAAATACTTTTCCAAACTGAATTTTAAGGTGTACACATAAGTCTTGTTTCAGTAGGAAATTGTCAGAACCAATGTAGAATTAAACTTGATTTTTAAAACCATGAAGTACATTCAGAAGGCAACTTTACATAGGTCAACAAAATGCGTAAACTGCCTTGAGGTGGTGGTTTTGAAGGCATTAATAAATTAATAGTGGTGGTAATGTTGCCCTTATTTGAAATGAATTTGTCCAGCTCTGCTCACTACTCTGAGCAAATCACACAGGGCTGATTCACATCTCTACCCAACCAAAGGTCTGGTCTCTGCTTCACCACACACACAAAAACAACACATGAAATAAGGACTTAATGTGCAATTTGTGTGACTGTTCCCCTCTCAACAAAGGGGAGTAAGATCAGGCCTATGTACATATGGTAGCATTTTACTTTATATCAGGTATGGAGAACCTTTGACCTTCCAGATACTGCTAAACTACAACTGCTATAATCAAGGCTTGTTGGAACTGCTAGGAGTTGTAGTACGATGCCAAAACACTAACATTTCCCGTGATTGTCTGTTCTGCTTCTTTTAGGAGTTGTAGTTCAGCAACATCTGGAAGGTCAAAGGTTTCCCACCCCTGCTTTATATATATGCTGAAGTATCACTCCTTCACTGTGCAAAAAAGGATCGATGGTCTGTGTGTGTGATATGTGGATTACTACCTCATCCAACAAATGTGCTTTAGTTCTGCAGTGTAGACATGTTATAGCTCAGAAGAATCTCTTATTGGCTACCTCCAAAAAGTGGCCTTTACAGCTTTGCCAGTCTGCTGTCTATCTTTCTCTTAATGGCCACACACCTCCTCAAGTTTGTGATTGGATTCAGGGGGAGATTTAACAGTGGTACAGTATCTGCTTTGAGCACAGGAGTTCCTGGGTTCAATTATCAATATTTCCAGATAGGGCAAGAATGTCCCATGTCTAAAACTATAGAGAGCTGCTGCTCTGTCTACACAGCACTGAACTAGATGGAAGAAGGTACCGTAGCTTCAATGAGTATCTTACCCAGTGGAAACATTATATACACTTTAAAATATGGATTTAATTAGAATGGACTTTTTTACTTGGTGTGTGTGCTGCCATGATACTAAACTAAGTTTGTAGTTTCCCATTAGGAATGGGTGAAATAAGTCCAAAATCATCATGGAACGGTTTCAGAGATTTGTAAAAGACAAATATATATATATATTAAAAATGACCTTTACAACTGTCATTGGAACATATTTTTTCCTAAAATCAGAAGAGCAAGCTCTGACTTTGCCTCTGACAAAAATCATCAGCAGCAGTGGTTTAAGCCAATACCCTCGAGGGCCAGGATTTGTGGATGCCTCCACAATCCTGACTAAGAACAGCAGGAGGTAGAACAGAATGTAGCTGAATGGTGCCAGCAACCACCTGGTGGGCTGGACTCAGCTGCCTCATTTGGCAGAAAGATCAAGGATTGAAGAGTAGGAGGGAGACAAGAATCCACTGCAGAGAGAGGAAGGAAAATAAATGTCAGGGGGGTATGCAAGGAAAAGAAATGAAAGGCAGAGTGATATTTCATGGAGCAAGACACTTTCAATAAAAAGCTAGTGTTCTTTCCCAAGTCATGGCAACAGCAATGCAAGAACACCCCAAGCAGGATGTTCATAGCCGAAGATTCAGCTCTGACAAAGTATAGTCAGATGAGGCAAATAGGCAAATAGTCCCTGTTTCAGCAGAGCAAAGCAAGCTCAAGCAAGGCAAGGTGAAGCCAAGTTAAGGTTCGGGCAGGGTAGGAATTGAGGATACAGGCAGCACCCTGGACAGCTCCATGGAGAATGTAGCTGCAGCCTCATAGGAGCAAGGCTCAAATGTTGCTTCAGCAGCAGACAACTCCACCCTGAGCCTTCAACAGAGCTCCAGCTGGGTGGCTAATTCCACCTTCAATGATAGAGGCTTCTTCCATTAAACACTATCTTGGCTGTGAGTCCTGGAACCTTTTTTAACCTGCTGTCTAATATAGGAAAAAACCCTGCTCCCTGCCTTGCAGGTATTTTTTCACCTGGGCTGGGAGGGCAGAGCCTTGATTGACTACAAAAGCTGATGCTACATATGAGGCCAGAGACTAACTTGGCTGTCTATTAGTGTACACACAGGTCATCGAGCCTGAGCCACCACCTGCCACAAACCACCATTGGCAGGACTGGAAACAACAGCAGCAGATACATTCTAGGCTTATGATCATATTTTATTCTTTTGCTAATTATGATGTTTTAAATGTGCATTTTATTTTTACTTCTTTAATAATATTTTTTAAAAAAATGTTTACAATTTTTTTGTTAACTTTGCTAAGTTAAATGTGCATTCTGTAGTTGACTTTTGCAATGTTTTATTTTGAAATATTTAAGATAACATTTTTTATTTTCTTGTTAACTTTGTTTCTTTGAACGTATACTTTATATTTGACTTTTTTCAGTAATGTTTGCTGGATTGATTGCTTTATTTGAGGTTTTAATGTGTTGTAAACCACTCTGAGATTTATTCTTAATATAAAGTGGTATAGAAATGAAATGAATAATAATAATATAACAGGCATTGACTCCAACAGCCGCTCAAGTCCTCTGGGGTGGCAGCCTTGGAATCCGGCAATGCAACCTCTATGGACTAGAGAGGTGAGGGAAAAATAGGCTCATCATGTGCCAGTGGTTCTGAAATAGTGGAGACTGGTTCTGAGAGCAATTAATCTCCTTTGAATCCATGGCTTCATTCCACAAAAATCATAAGAAGCACTGTCCTAAAGCCATATATAAGAAAGTGGAATATGTGTCGGCGGAGGGGTTATTAGCAATATATAAACCCAAGAACATTTCTGTATTATAATTTGCTGTTTGAGAATGTTTATACAACACAGTATCGGACATGTGGTTTGTTATGCCTGTTTTCAAAAGAGCTATGCAATGGTTCCTGCAAAAGATTAGGTGTCAAACCAAAATAGTACTTTGGCCTAGGGTTCCTCAATACCACTTTACAGATTAGATTGCAGTAAAACCCATGAGAAAGGAATATACGTTTGTTTTTTAAACTGCATATTAAAATCACATTAATTAACAAAATGTTTGTTACTGAAATTACACATTACAACAACAGACAACAATGATTCATGGCCAACATAAGAAGTATATGTCAAACAATTCAGACAGAAAACTGGCTCACAAATGGTTAATCTAAATGAGCATTTTTGTCTCTCTCTCTTTCACACACACACACACACACACACACACACACAGGCATCAAGGATTTTCATATCGCTTTTTTAAACTTTTCACCCCAAATGCTAGTATTAAAGAAATTCAATAGGGCATAAAGATATTAAACATCTACTCAAATAACAGGAGAGCCTAGATCTGGAACTGTTGCTCCACAATTCTAAGACTGGGAGATGAACGCCACTGGTTTCAATAGAGTTTAAAATGACAGTGTGTGTTTGACGATTGGGAATGTTGCCCTGTAGCAGTCTCAGAGCAGTGTGATTGTGCTAAATTACCAAGCTGCTGTGGGTAGCTTACAGATGGTTTACATTCAGATGGTTTACATTCATTCAGCATTTCCTCTCAACTGGGGGTTTACATTGTCATAGAAAACCTTATATTCTTTTACCCACCACTCTGCCAATGCAAATATACTCTCCTGTAATTTGGATGAACAAATCTAATAATCAGTTTATCTTTGGTTGTCTGTAGGATGGGAGTCTGGCGCAAATGTGCATACCCCTGGACGGCTTTTCTTTTAAAATAAAGGGAATGCCATTTCTTGCATTCCTTTTTTCCTACAATGATACTTGATGGGTTTGTGATATTGGGGAAGGGGTGCTGGCATGAATTCTCATAAAACTGATTAGATGGGTGAGTGGGGGATGAGAGTTGGAAAAAAAAACACAGGAAAAACCCAAATGAGAATACTAACTGGAATTTATTTCTATACTAGCAGCCTTGTTCCCAGCGTTGCTCAGGAATTCTAAGAAACCAAAAAATCGTGCAGTTTTGAAAGGTTCCGCCTGTCATCTTGCTTCATCTAATTGTATCCAAATGTAGACAAAACCGTGCTTCTTGATCTCAAAAATCACCATGCAATATTTGATTACAAAAACATAAGACACAACAACAACAACAACAACAACAACAACAACAACAACAACAACAACAACAACAACAGTCTTTATTACGGTCAAAGACCAGAGAATAAGACATATCCAGATCCATAGGGTAGTATTCAACTAACTTCTACTCAAGAGTAGACTAACACAGCTCCATTAATTTCAATGTGTTTGCTCTGAAGAAAAGTTAGTTGACTCAAGAGTCAAACAAACAACTTTCCAATGTATATATCAGATTCAGATGTGCGTTGGTGCTTTCCATCTGGTACTATATTCTCTTATCGTTAGGGTTCCCCCCCCCAAAAAAAATATTAAGGTTTTCATCTGATGTAAAATAGAAATAGTGCATTCCATCAGTAATTATGAGCATTGCATCAGTCACTACTTCCATAAATCCATCAGCTGGGCAGTATAGTCAACTCCATAGGATTGTTGTTGTTGTTGTTGTTAAATCTATATCCTGTCCTTTCTCGCGTAATGATCCCAGGTGGATTAAAATTAATTATTTAAGAACCACTAAATAATAACATTTTAAACCCTAAACATTAAAATTCACAGTAGACATTACCAACAGCTGTTCTTCCAATAGTAAACCATAAACTCATAACCTCACCTCCCCATGTCCTGTCCCTGCCAAAAGCATTTTTACCTGGTGCCTAAAAGTGCACAGAATTTGTGCAAATCACATTTGAGGGTGGGGCTTTTCAGAAGCATGGAGCTATCAATGAGAAAGTCCTTTCCCAGGTCAATGAACAGCATACTTCATCCAGGAATGGAATCACAAGGATGTGAAATGGTAGATGTGGAATTCACTTATTTTGAATATGCTTCTTGTGCAAATAAACTACAGTCCTGAATACCCTTATTAGGAAGCCACATTGAACTAGGTAGGTTTTGTGCCTGAATTAACATACTTGGGATTAGTCAGTAAATTTTATACGCCTCCTTAAAGCAAGATAGCATGCAGCTCAGTTTGTAGGTCCTACATGGCTTTTGGAAATCATTTCTGAATATTTAGCTTCCAATATGTAACTGCAGTTATAATGTTTACTTGCTGCTACAGAGTGTCATGTTGTTGTTGTTGTTTAGTCGTTTAGTCGTGTCCGACTCTTCGTGACCCCATGGACCAGAGCACGCCAGGCACTCCTGTCTTCCACTGCCTCCCTCAGTTTGGTCAGACTCATGTTGGTAGCTTCAAGAACACTGTCCAACCATTTCATCCTCTGTCGTCCCCTTCTCCTTGTGCCCTCAATCTTTCCCAACATCAGGGTCTTTTCCAGGGAGTCTTTTCTTCTCATATGGTGGCCAAAGTATTGGATCCTCAGCTTCAGGATCTGTCCTTCCAGTGAGCACTCAGGGCTGATTTCCTTCAGAATGGATCAATGCCTTGTCGTGGCAAAAGGGCTTGAATAACTCAGAGAAGCTATGAGCTATGCCGTGCAGGGCCACCCAAGATGGACAGGTCATAGTGGAGAGTTTTGACTAAACGTGATTCACCTGGAGAAGGAACTGGCAAGCCACTCCAGTATCCCTGCCAAGAAAACTCCATGGACAAAGACTACAGAGTGTCATATGTAGGGCTATTGTTCATATATGAAGAGTTGAGCTGAATATGGCACTGGAGGTCGGACCAGCAAGAGAAGTTGAGCACATCAGATCAGAGAGATGGGCATGAACCACGTCTGCAAACTGAGAAACAGGGCAAGCAAAATAAGATTTCAGATTGGGCCAACTCTCTCAATATTCAAAAACAATGAATTAAGAATGAGTACACACATATATAGGGCACATATTCAGATTTCAAATCCCCTCCATAGTTCATAACTGGCTTTTATTCAACATGTAAAACATGTGCAATCCATGCTGTGAGCTTGAAATCTGAAACCTATAGCAGGAAACAGGTAGGTAGCCGTGTTGGTCTGGATCGAAGTAAAATAAAAAAATTCCTTCAGTAGCACCTTAAAGACCAACTAAGTTTTTATTTTGGTATGAGCTTTCGTGTGCATGCACACTTCTTCAGATACAGTGAAATGGAAGTTTCCAGGCACTTATGTAGAGAAGGGGTGGGGATGGGGAGGGGAGGGGGGATCACTCAGAAGGGTGGTGGAAATGGGTGATTGACTGACTGATAGCTGTTGATGACCGCAAACGACTGCAAATGGTTTTGCATGAAAAAGCAAGGGTTGAGATGGCTGAAGATCGCTTATCATGTATAATGAGATAAGAACCCGATATCTCTGTTCAAACCAGGTCCCTCCATGGTTTTGAGCTTGGTGATAAGTTGCAATTCAGCAACTTCTCTTTCCAGTCTATTTCTGAAATTCTTTTGTAGTAAGACAGCTACTTTGAGATCTTGTATAGAATGTCCTGGGAGATTGAAGTGTTCTCCTACTGGTTTTTCTGTCTTCTGGTTCCTGATGTCAGATTTATGTCCATTTATCCTTTGGCGTAGGGTTTGGCCTGTTTGTCCAATATAGAGAGCTGAAGGGCACTGTTGGCATTTGATGGCATACACAATGTTAGAGGATGAGCAATTAAATAGTCCTGAGATGGTATGTTGGATGTTGTTGGGGCCAGTAATGGTGTTGTCTGGGTGTATGTGGCAGCAAAGTTGGCATCTGGGTTTATTGCAGGCTCTGGTACCAGTGTCCATGTTAAGTCTGGTGGTTGTATTATTGTGGGTGAGGAGTTGTTTAAGATTGGGTGGCTGTCTGTAGGCAATGAAAGGTCTTCCTCCCAGAGCTTGAGAAAGGGAGCGGTCATTGTCCAGGAGAGGCTGTAGATCTCTGATGATGCGTTGTACTGTTTTAGCTTGGGAGCTGTATGTGATGACTAGTGGTGTTCTGTTATTTTCTTTTTTGGGTCTGTCTTGCAGCAGGTTCTCTCTAGGTATCTGTCTGGCTCTGTTGATCTGTTGTTTAACTTCATCAGGTGGATATTTTAGTTCTAAAAAGGTTTGCTGTAGATCTCTTAGGTGAGATTCTCTGTCTGTAGAGTTGGAACAGATGCGGTTGTAACGTAAGGCCTGGCTGTATACGATGGATTGTTTGGTATGTTTGGGATGGTAGCTAGAAAAACCTGGACATTGTACCTAAGGGTCTTAGAATTAAGAACCCTCTTCAATCAACTTATCCCACAGAATATGCCAGAAAACTATGCCACACTTTATCTAAGAAACTGCTGAAACATCTTATCGGCGTTCTGTATTCCAAACAGAAGTTAATAAAGGAGGAACTCTCTGCACTGGAGAACTCCATCAGGAATCACCCGGCCTGGCAGAAGTTCCACAAGGAAAAACAAACCATTTACCACTCTCAACTGGAGTTACTGAAGAACCAGAAAAATAAAAAACTCCGCAACCTTTCCAACCTACAGGCCACCAATCAAAACAAGATCAACAACATTGTCAATCTTTCACAGCAAACACTCAGCCCAGCTGAGGAATCCGTCCTTTCACGGGGACTATCATTCTGCCCTGCCAAATCCCAACACATGATTCAGTTCTGCGGGGACCTGGAAGCATTTTTCCGCCGTTTACGCCTGAAGGAGTATTTTCATCACACACAAGAACAAGACAAAGTAGAACAAACTACATCCCCACAACACAACACCTCTCAACTTACTGGGGAACAACCATCACCCTCCAAACGCATCAATGAACAGAACATTGACCACCAACTACCACCGAAAAGAAGTTACACAAAAAGGGACTCCACATGGACCCCTCCTGATGGACGCAATACCACACTAGATCTGTACATCGAATGCTTCCGCCACAGAATCCAAACGGATGTGACCAGAAAACACCATCGCTTACAACAAAATCTAAACCATGCTGAAAGGAGAGCCATAGAAAATCTCAGGAACAACCCAGACATTATAATTAAAGAGGCAGACAAGGGTGGAGCTGTCGTCATCATGAATAAAACTGATTACATCCAAGAGGCCCACAGACAACTTTCCAATACTGCCTTTTACATGAAATTGGACTCAGACCCCACACAAGCATACAAAAAAGAACTGAACAAGATTATTAAGGAGCTACCCCTACACATCCAAGAACAGATCCTCACAAACACACCAGCGGAACCTCGGCCAGGAACTTTCTATCTTCTACCCAAAATACACAAACCAGGAAACCCAGGACGCCCCATCATCTCAGGTATTGGCACCATTACAGTGGGTGTTTCCGGCTATATGGACTCTGTTCTGAAACCATATGCTATCAGTGCTCCCAGCTACGTACGTGACACCACAGATTTTCTGAGGAAAATACAATATTTGAACAATCTTCCTAACAACACTATACTAGCCACTATGGATGTGGAATCTCTATATACCAACATCCCACACAATGATGGTTTACAAGCCATAAGGAACACCATTTCAGATAAAACCACAGCGGACTTTGCTACCAAACTCTGCCACTTTGTCCTTACCCACAACCACTTCAAATTTGGTGATGACCTGTTCCTCCAGATCAGCGGCACAGCCATGGGCACCCGCATGGCCCCACAGTATGCCAACATCTTCATGGCAGATTTAGAACAACGTTTCCTTAACTCCTACCCACTCAAACCTCTCCTGTACCTGCGATACATTGACGATATTTTTATTATCTGGACACATGGACAACAGACCCTGGAAACCTTCCACCAGACATTCAATGACTTTCACCCCACCATCAACCTAACAATGAACCAATCTATGCAAGAAATACATTTTTTGGACACTACTATAAAAATACAGGATGGACGTATAGACACCACCTTATACAGAAAACCAACTGACCGACAAACATATCTACATGCTTCTAGCTACCATCCCAAACATACCAAACAATCCATCGTATACAGCCAGGCCTTACGTTACAACCGCATCTGTTCCAACTCTACAGACAGAGAATCTCACCTAAGAGATCTACAGCAAACCTTTTTAGAACTAAAATATCCACCTGATGAAGTTAAACAACAGATCAACAGAGCCAGACAGATACCTAGAGAGAACCTGCTGCAAGACAGACCCAAAAAAGAAAATAACAGAACACCACTAGTCATCACATACAGCTCCCAAGCTAAAACAGTACAACGCATCATCAGAGATCTACAGCCTCTCCTGGACAATGACCGCTCCCTTTCTCAAGCTCTGGGAGGAAGACCTTTCATTGCCTACAGACAGCCACCCAATCTTAAACAACTCCTCACCCACAATAATACAACCACCAGACTTAACATGGACACTGGTACCAGAGCCTGCAATAAACCCAGATGCCAACTTTGCTGCCACATACACCCAGACAACACCATTACTGGCCCCAACAACATCCAACATACCATCTCAGGACTATTTAATTGCTCATCCTCTAACATTGTGTATGCCATCAAATGCCAACAGTGCCCTTCAGCTCTCTATATTGGACAAACAGGCCAAACCCTACGCCAAAGGATAAATGGACATAAATCTGACATCAGGAACCAGAAGACAGAAAAACCAGTAGGAGAACACTTCAATCTCCCAGGACATTCTATACAAGATCTCAAAGTAGCTGTCTTACTACAAAAGAATTTCAGAAATAGACTGGAAAGAGAAGTTGCTGAATTGCAACTTATCACCAAGCTCAAAACCATGGAGGGACCTGGTTTGAACAGAGATATCGGGTTCTTATCTCATTATACATGATAAGCGATCTTCAGCCATCTCAACCCTTGCTTTTTCATGCAAAACCATTTGCAGTCGTTTGCGGTCATCAACAGCTATCAGTCAGTCAATCACCCATTTCCACCACCCTTCTGAGTGATCCCCCCTCCCCTCCCCATCCCCACCCCTTCTCTACATAAGTGCCTGGAAACTTCCATTTCACTGTATCTGAAGAAGTGTGCATGCACACGAAAGCTCATACCAAAATAAAAACTTAGTTGGTCTTTAAGGTGCTACTGAAGGAATTTTTTTATTTTACTATAGCAGGAAAGCTTTTCAGTGTAAGTACAGATCGATTGATAGCCCTTTATCTTCCGCTGTGACTAATTATAAGCCCAATGAGATAACACTACAATTTCACACTAATCTGCAGGTTGCATTGTTCACTTTGTCACTCTTAAATATTTTTGCTTATTATAACTTGAGGAACAACCATTCATTCTCAACATAACCAGTGCAGACCAAAAATAGACTCAGCAAACAAGTCCCCATATTATAATCATCAGCATTGTTTGGGTTTGTGAAATTTTTAAGAGTATGTTAAATGATATGATTCCTTTCAACACTATTGGTTTTAATATCTATTTCATGGGTACAGTGTTTATTTTGTACCATATGCCGTGCTTATTTTTCTAGAAAAGTAGGCGCCGGTACTCACCATAAAGTTGTTATAGTGTCACACTTTTTAACCAAGAGAGAGAGAGAGAGAGAGATGCCAGTACTCAGCATGAAGTTGTTCCCACACAGCAAATATTTGTTTTAATTTGGGGAGCAAAATTCCAACATGTACCCCCACCCTGCCTGCTGACTGAAGTGGTATGATCGAGGGACTGGAATTTGTGCAGAATAGGCCTAAGCCAAAAGACTTAATGGAAGTGACCCAAACCACAATAAACTTAGCCTCACATGATGCAGCTGCCTACAGTGTATCATTTTCTTCCTTCCCTGTATAACCAGTTCAGAGACTATTTAATGCCTCTCGCCTAGCTAAGATGTTAGTATTATCAACATACCAACTTTGGGATGCTGTCCCCAAATAAGGTTCATGCTCACTGCTGCACCAGGCCAAGGCATTTTTATTTGCCCAGATATTTAAAATTTAGCCCTGCTTTGCAGTTTTTTCGTCAATAGTTTTTGCCTCTCAATTTGTTGTTCAATACGAAGGTCATGGTTTTTATTGTATTTGTACACCATCTTGGAATTTGTGGATGAAGGGGATAGAGGGTGGTTTATATATTTTTCAAATAAATATATAACATATTCAGTTTTCCTGAATCTGAATGAACTTGCCCACTGCTTCTGCCTTGCTGTGATAACAGAAGGATTGCTATGTTCTGCACAGCAGAGAATGTCAAGGAAAACCAGAAACATCATATTAGAAAACTTTCAGGCAATTATGCCATTGCAAAGGCATCTATATATCTGGTAGTTGTTGTTATTATTGTTTTTGGTAGCGATGAATCCAGCCCTGGAGAGGAATGACCATTGGGAGTTTCATAAATGAACCATGCATTTCAAGGCAAAAGTGTTAATTATAATTGCCCATTTACAAAGAACCATACTATGCTCTACTATAGCTTTCCAACTTTGGAATGCAAACCATTGGTGCCTATTGTTTTTCAGCCACAATAAATGATGGCTTCACAGGAAGAAAACAGTTCCCCTTATCTGCTAAAGGCTGGCCTGCAGCATGTAACTATCAGCTGCTAGCATCACAGGGACTGGGAGGTAACCAATAGAATGTGTGAGGAGAGATTAGAATGAATTGTTGACGTTGGTTTTGCCTCATAAACGACAGTCTCTTGCATTTGCAAGTTGGCTGTTTGTTACATTCCTTTTTCCTTCAAAGGCAGTTTTGTCTTATCTGATGCTGAAACTCTTCCATGCAGCTTTGACCGCAGAAGCACGCAAGAAAGAAATTGGTTGGAAATTTGTTCATGTCTACCTTTATGCTTGACATTTCTTCGCTGATAAGGTAGAGCTAAATATTGACTTTTTGGTTAAGTTCAGATTAGCTGTCTGGTCTACGAGCATTGATCGTAACCCATTATCGTTTCCCCATTTTGGGCCTCTGAGCTCAGCTGCCAAAAATGAGAGACAAAGGAATGGCAGGAAGAAAATTAATGTGCAGTAAAGATATCACTTTACTAGACAAAGCCACAATTACTGTTGACCTTTGATTTTATTTCCTGTCCATCTTGCATTCCAATAAAGTAAATCATATTTGCCTTGGCTTTCCTTTTCCCAAAGAAAACCATTTCTCTTCTGTCTACATGACAAAAAACCCTCTGCTGTTAAGAAATACAGATGCTACTATAAGTACACAGAATTAAAGTGCAGTGCTTGCTGATGTGAGCTTCAGTCTGTTGCTTTAGTCCAGGGGTCAGCAACCTTTTTCAGCCTGGGCCGGTCCACCATCCCTCAGACCATGTGGCAGACCAGACTATATTTTGAAAATAATAATGAACCACTTCCTATGCCCCATAAATAACCCAGAGATGCATTTTAAATAAAAGTACACATTCTACTCATGTAAAAAAACCAGGCAGGCCCCACAAATTCATCTCATTTTGAATATAAGGACACATTCTACTCATGTAAAAACACGGACCATCCACAAGCCGGATTGAGAAGGCGACTGGGCCGCATCCGGCCCACGGGCCTTAGGTTGCCTACCCCTGCTTAGTCTAACCCAGGCACCCCCAAACTTTGGCCCTCCAGATATTTTGGACTACAATCCCCATCATCCCTGACCACTGGTCCTGTAAGCTAGGGATCATGGGAGTTGTAGGCCAAAACATCTGGAGGGCCGCAGTTTAGGGATGCCTGGTCTAACCCTATAAGAAGACTTAAGGACTTGGCCTGAAAGGGGAAAGAAGTAAGGGAAGAAGCAAAGCAAATAATGTTATTATATTGCCTTGCATAAAATCTTTGACAAGTTCCCAAGAGACATCTGAGGAAATTAAACACCAGGAGTTGTGATGTCCACCCTGACATGGATTAGAGCAGTTTCAGACACTGTAGATGGGTTATGAATGTGAATGAGGAGAGACTAGCACTGCCATTTAGACCCTTGTCCTCTTTCATGCCAAACCTTCTTAAAGAGAAAAGGAAAGAATAAAAGGTTGCTTCCAGATAACCTGTTTAAATACACATTCATCTTGATTAGGCTGATTAACTTCCTCCTGGAGCCTGATTGGTCTTCTCCTGCAAGCCAATCAGTTGTTGCATTCTAGGCTCCTACTTGCCTATTGTTCTAGGATCCAAGCTTAGTACATAACAGTTTACACAGTATGTGGGGAGTTCAGATGTCCGCTATTTTTGAGTTTTTTTCTTATTTTGTGTGTGTGCACGGATGGTGTGTGTGTGTGTTTTATTTCATCCCCCTTCCCAAAGGAGCCCAGTGGAAAACATTAGACAACTTTGTGTCTAATAGCAATTGCTATTCCATACTTTCCAAGCCATTTTCCTGTCAATTTCTAAATTGCAAGAAGTCCATTTGGGGGGGGAGCACTGAATAAACTCAAATGGCACAACCTGCTTTTGCTGGTATGTGATTAAATCCCACCAGGAAATCACAACTGTCTGGAAGTGATCCATGTCAGTTCTTCTCATGTCCCCACCAGTTCCTCTACAGCCAATGAAATAAGATCATCGGTTCCCTCCGTCAAGCTCAAAGTGAAGGAAGTGGCAATGAGCTGGCAGAAGTCCAAATAACAGAGTCACCATTGTGCTTGTTGTCATTATGTATACACAAATAGCTAGCATAGCACGAGAGAATCAATTCAACATGTTGGATATTCTCTCAAGACTACTTGTTAGATAATAACATAAGGAGATTAAACAGTCCTCAACACCTCCTCTCTTTTTTGGTCTCAACCTGTAATTAAATAATACCTACCCTGCATTGTAAAATGTGGTTCCTTGCCAATACAAGAAGCACATTAAGGCACTGTCAAAAGTATGTTCAAATACTTTCCTCTGGGAAATGTTAGGGATTCCCAAAGCTCATTCAACTTTAACGCTCTCTCCACCCTCAAGTTATCTTCTATTGCCATGTATTGTGCAGAGCACAGAACATACTTTTTGGAGGGGGGGGGAACACCTCTCCTATGTGTATTTATTCCTGAATTCCTAATTAACAAGAAATCACTGTAAAAGATCTACAGGGTGGAAATGTTATATGGTGCACGTTCCACTCCCCTGCAGAAGGATATTCTGAGATTAACACAGTTCAACAGGTATTTGTACTGAAGAACTGACCAGATTCCCCAGCCACATGAATAACAAAATTCTACCTGTACCGTACACTGAATGGAGGAGATCCATTATGTTCCATCTGGCAACTGCTGTAATATGCCACCAGCAAAAGCTCTTATCCTCCACAGACTTTTTTCTTTTAGTCATAGAACAATAGAATTGTAGGGATGAAAGGGGACACAAGGATCATCTCATCCGACCCGCTGCAATGCAGGAAACTTTTCCCCAACATGGGGCTCAAACCCACAACCCTGGGATTAAGAATCTCATGCTCTGCAGACTGAGCTACCAGTTTCACTAATACAAGAGACATGCTGTTTTATTGGAGTGCGGGGTGGTAGTCTTTTCACAGCTCACTGTTTTACAAACCCAGGAGGCAGGAAGCAGTAACAGGACTACTGCTGGCTGGGAGATGGGTATTCAGTTTAGCCTCCCCAGTCCTTTTCTGCTGCACCTGCAGAACAACAGCCTACTAGAAGAGCCAAAAGGTTTGGCCAACTAGACCTATCTATGAAGCACAAGAACTTGCCATGGCTATAGCTGGTTTCCAGGAATGACGCCTATTTATCCAGAATGACATTGGGTCACTGCCAGCAAGCCAGCCCCAAGACAAGTGATGCTAAAGGGGGTGTGACCCTTTGGAGTGTGATGTGGGCATGGGCATTCCACCTGAGCTGCTGGTTACGGGATGAGCTTATTCCCAGGTGAGAGACTGGAGCAGCACTGGGAGGGTAGAGGTTGTGAAACAGGTGGAATACTGTGTATATAGCGAAAGCATATCCAGTGCGATTGGTGACTACTGTATTTGTTGATTTTTCTATTTTATGTCATTTTGATTGTGTGAGGGACAGGGGATATCGCGAAGTCCCTCCCCTCCTGAGTTCAAGCCCATCCCCGAGCACAGGGGAAAGCAGAGGGAGCTCCGATTCCAGTGAGGAAGCAGGAAGTCGTGTCCGAGGCTCAGGCAAGGTAGCGGAGCCAGGGTCCCAGGTGGGACAGGAAGGGGCAAATAAGGGGGGGAGACCCATCCCCCCAACTCCGGAATTACGCAGAAAGAGGAGGGGAAAGAGGATGGGTCTTCCAAGGCTTTTGTGTTGGGGAAAGACGCGCCAAAAGCCATTCGGAGGTTCTGCAACATAATGACCCCATCGTTCCGTGTAAATAGCAATGACTTCAGCACTGTAAATACGCAGCACCAATAAAGTAATAAAATGCAGAGCTGCGTAGCGTCGTTTCTCTGAAGTAGCCTGCTCCGGCCACTGTGACAGCAACCTCCGAATCCTTTTTTTTGGGCTACTTTGGAGTTGCCGGGATGAGTGTGTCAGAGGCGGAGAAATGGCGGCAGATCGCGGAGAAAGCCCAGCAAGACCTGCAGCAGCTGGCGCAGCAGGCGCAGGGGGAACTAAAGGCAGCTAAAGAAGAAACCAAGAAGGTCCAGGACGACCGGCTACAACTTGCGGAACAGGTGAGAGCGCTTCAGGAAAGAGAGCAGCAATTAAGGGCGGTGGCGGTAGACCTCCAAAACAAGCTGGATGCAGAGAAAAACAAGGCGGGAGGGGCCCCCCAAGTCCAAGTGCTGCCAGGAAGGAGAGCCGGGACCCTAGTAAGCAAGTTCAATGGAGACCCGAGGGAATATCAGGGCTTTGAGACTGAGATTGTGTATGCTCTTGAGCTGCACCATGCTGACTTCCCTGATGATGAGCACAGGGTAGCGTTTATTGTGGAGCACCTTACCGGGGCAGCCAGGGAGTGGCTAAGACCGTTAATCGCAACAAAGAATCCTTGCATGAAAAATGTCAAACTATTTCTAGAAGCTTTGCAAACTATGTATTCGTCCGATAGTCATATGGACCAGACTAAGGAGGAACTTCATAATTTACGCCAAGGAAAAATGACAGTTCGCGAATATTGGGCGAAATTCACCATGCTGGTGCACAGACTGGGGTGGGAACTTGAGTCAGCCCCAATGCAAGCGGCGTTCTACTTGGGCTTGCATGAGGAGGTGAAGGATGAGCTCTCGAGAGGTCCAAAGCCCAGTAATATGGATCAGCTGAGCAAAGCGGCTCTGGCGGTGGGGGTGAGACAGGAATCCCGGTGGAGCGACAAGCAAGCAACGCGCGCAAAGCGGGCTTGGTTCCCACGGTCGCAGGAGAAGCCACTCCCCCAACAACCCTTTCAAGCCACGCCTGGGGCCAGCCAGGACCAGGAACCCATGCAGATTGATAGCGCGCGCGCGCGGGCTTTTCAAACCCCAGCGGCGCCAAGACGCAAGGAGGGAAGGGGCGGGAATTGCTTTCTCTGCAACTCCCCCCAGCATCTCGTCAGAGACTGCCCACATCGCAGGGAGTGGCAAGGAAAGGCGGGAACGGTAGTGCCCTCCCCCACTGACGCAGCACCACAACAGGGAAACGAGAAAGCCTGGCTGCAGGAGACAAGGGGCAGCAGCCAGGCGCAGTCAGCAGACAACAGCCCCAGCCCACCCACCCGCGCAGCGAGGAGCAGAGCCAGCCCACCCCTCCCAGAGCAGGAGTGGTTCTAGAAGTGACGCTAACGCTCCCAAATGGCTATCCCCTGACGGTCCTCGCCCTAATTGACAGTGGTGCCTCAGCCAACTTCTTCTCGAGAAACTTTGCAGAAGAGCACCAGATCCAGCTTCTGCAGCTGGATTTTCCCCTGCACGTAGCCACCATTGACGGCAGAGAGTTGCTGGGAGGGGCCATCACTCATCAAACCCCCCCCATGAGAATGACGGTGGGAAGGCACTCAGAGACACTGGCATTCAACGTCACCACCATCTCAGACCCCCCCATCGTCTTGGGCATGAGCTGGCTGGCGCGCCACGACCCCTCCATCAGTTGGCACCAGAGATGCATCACGTTTGGATCGGACTTTTGTCTAGAACACTGCATGCAGCACCAACCAGGAGAGGGGCCTCCGATAGCCACGGTGGCCACCATGCACGTCAAAGGGGGTGAGGCGATCCCCAAGCCGTACTGGGACCTGCAGGAAGTCTTCAGCGAAGCGGAGTCCGACCACCTACCCCCACACAGGCCTTTTGACTGCCAGATCAACCTGGTTCCAGGGGCAACTATACCCCCAGCCAAGCTGTACGCCATGTCAGATCAGGAACTGGAGGATCTGCGCGCTTTCATCAACAAGAACCTCAAGCGGGGGTTCATCAGAGAAAGCAAGGCAGCAGGGGGCAGCCCGGTCTTCTGGGTGGACAAGAAAGACACGCAACAGCGCCGTCTTGTGGTGGATTTTAGACGGCTGAATTCAGTAACAGAGCCAGTGGCTTTCCCCATGCCCAGAGTGGATGATCTCCTGACAGTGGCGCGCAGGGGCAAGGTTTTCACCAAGCTAGACCTGAGGGGGGCGTACAACTTGATCAGGATCCGGGAAGGCGATGAATGGAAAACCACGATGTTCACGCCTCTGGGCTCTTTTGAATATCTGGTGATGCCCTTCGGGTTGCAAGGGGGCTCAGCATGCTTCCAGGCCTTCATGCACCACGTCCTGGGGTCCCTCCTCTTCAAGAACTGCTTGGTCTTCCTAGATGACATCCTTATCTATTCCAATGACCCAGTGCAGCATGTGAAAGATGTCAGGGAGGTGTTGCAGCGCCTGAAGGAGAACCACCTGTATGTGAAGCTGGAGAAGTGCAAGTTTCACACCAAAGAGGTGGACTTCCTGGGCTACAAACTGTCAGACAAGGGACTGGCGATGGACAAGGACAAGGTGCAGGCCATCCTGGACTGGCACAGCCCCAGGACGCGCAAAGATGCCCAATGCCTACTAGGCTTCGCCAACTTCTACAGGAAGTTCATCAAGAACTTCTCTCGCGTTATGGCTCCCATCACTGACTGCCTGAGAGGCAAGCAGAAGTTCAGGTGGACACCTGAGGCGCAAGCAGCGTTTGAAAGCCTCAAGAGGGTGTTCGCCTCAGACCAGAACCTGTTCCACGTGGTACAGGATGCGCCCCTACGCGTTGAGACAGATGCTTCAGATAGAGCTGTGGGCGCCATTTTGTTGCAACTGGACGCCAACAGAGAGTGGAGACCCTGTGCCTTCTTCTCCAGGAAGCTGACCCAGCCAGAGCGCAACTACACGGTGTTTGATAGGGAACTTCTCGCGATCCACGCTGCGTTCCAGCATTGGAGACACTTCCTGGTGGGCGCCAAGCACCCCATCCAGGTGTGCACAGACCACAAGAACCTGGAGTTCTGGAGAACTGCCAGGGTGCTCAACCAGCGGCAGATACGGTGGGCAGAGTTCTTCTCGAACTTCAACTTCTCCATCCACTACATCCCGGGGGAGCAGAATGTCAGGGCGGATGCCCTCTCCCGCAAACCGGAGTACATGGAGGAGGAGGCGCCACCGGCACCCAGGCACATTTTCCCCCCGTCAGCATGGTCCTGCGGAGCAGCAGTGGTGAGCGAGGCAGAACTCACAGCACTAACGGCAGCGGATGAATTTGCCAACCGCATCTTCAGAGAACTGAGAGGGGGGAGGGAGCAGGCAAAAGACTTTGCAGAACGCAGGGGGCTGCTTTTCTACAAGGGTGCACTGTACCTGCCCACCACCCAGCTTAGACGTAAGGTCCTCCAGCAGCTGCACGACAACCCAACGGCGGGTCATTTTGGAAGGGACAAAACCGCTCACCTGGTCATGAGACACTTCTGGTGGCCAGGGGTGCGGGAAGATGTTCGAGACTATGTACGGGGCTGTGACACCTGCCAGCGGGCAAAGGTGGTCAGAGCAGCGCCAGCAGGATTGCTGGAGCCCTTAGCCACACCACACAGGCCGTGGGAAGTGGTGTCCATGGACTTCATCACAGATCTGCCTTCTTCCAGAGGCAAGACCGCAGTGTTGGTGGTGGTGGACCTTATGTCCAAAATGTGCCACTTTATACCGTGTGCCAGAGCGGTCTCTGCAGAAGAGACAGCCAAACTGTTTGTTGACCACGTCTTCAGACTGCATGGATTACCTTTACGAGTTATTTCGGATAGAGGCCGCCAATTTGTTTCCAGGTTCTGGCGGCGGCTCATGAACCTCCTGCAGGTGGAGGTCAGCTTGTCGACGGCTAGACACCCGCAGACCAATGGACAGGCGGAGAGGGTCAACGCCATTCTGCAGCAGTACCTGAGATGCTACGTCAGCCAGAGGCAAACAGACTGGGTGGATCGCCTGCCACTGGCAGAATTTGCCTACAATAATGCAGTGCACGTCTCCACAGGGGTGTCGCCCTTTAAGGCCAATTATGGGCGGGACCTCCGATCTTTCCCAGAGAGGGAGGGGGAGGAGGAGGAGGGGGGCCGCAGGCTGAGGATTGGGCAGAGGAACTGGAGACGGTGCACCAGCAGCTCAGAGAACACTTGGAGAGAGCCAAGGAAGCGTACAAGAAGGGGGCAGATCGCCACAGGCGACAAGGGGAGGTCATCAGGGTGGGGGACAAGGTTTGGTTGTCCTCGGAGGGCCTTCCCATCAGAGGGAGGTGCAAAAAGCTGGCGCCCAGACGGTTGGGCCCCTTCACGGTCACGCAACAGGTCAACCCAGTGGCCTTCAGACTGGCACTGCCAGAGGAAATGAGGGTGCACCCAGTGTTTCATAGATCGCTGCTGTCGCCGTACAGGGAAAGCAGCAGGCTCAGAGGCAGCGAACAAACCCCCGAGGGAGGGGGGGAGAGGGGAGGCAGGGAGCAACTCAATGAGGCCACGGCCATCCTTGATTCACGGAGAGGGGTGGGGGGCCTGGAGTACCTCATGGCATGGGAGGACGCTCCACCGTCTCAGAATGAATGGGTCCCAGCCACTCAGATACAGGAGGAATTCTTGGTGGAAGAATTTCACGCCCTCTTTCCCCACAGACCCAAGCCCTGGCACATGGAAAGGGAGGGGGAGGAGGGGGGA
This sequence comes from Zootoca vivipara, assembly GCF_963506605.1. Lineage (NCBI taxonomy): Eukaryota > Metazoa > Chordata > Lepidosauria > Squamata > Lacertidae > Zootoca > Zootoca vivipara. Next base: position 33,000,224 of record NC_083287.1, on the reverse strand, counting down.
GCACGGGAGAGCAGTTCACCATGGCGCTGGGAAGCGGAGTTTGAGGAACCAGAAGACGAGGTATGGGTGTCACCGAGATCCACCCAGTCAGAGGAAGAAGCCGATTGGCAGCACATTTTTACCCCCACTAGCTCGGACGCCACGGACTTTTTGGGATTCCAGTCCTCCCAGGCGGAAGGGGGGGGCTCGCAGGACTGGGGGGAGGTGTTCACACCAACGGGTTCGGAAAGTACTGAGTTCTTAGGCTTCGAGTTGTCACCGACACCTGGAGGGGACTTGGGGAGGGGAGAAGGAGAGCTTGGGAGGGGGGTGGATGTGAGGGACAGGGGATATCGCGAAGTCCCTCCCCTCCTGAGTTCAAGCCCATCCCCGAGCACAGGGGAAAGCAGAGGGAGCTCCGATTCCAGTGAGGAAGCAGGAAGTCGTGTCCGAGGCTCAGGCAAGGTAGCGGAGCCAGGGTCCCAGGTGGGACAGGAAGGGGCAAATAAGGGGGGGAGACCCATCCCCCCAACTCCGGAATTACGCAGAAAGAGGAGGGGAAAGAGGATGGGTCTTCCAAGGCTTTTGTGTTGGGGAAAGACGCGCCAAAAGCCATTCGGAGGTTCTGCAACATAATGACCCCATCGTTCCGTGTAAATAGCAATGACTTCAGCACTGTAAATACGCAGCACCAATAAAGTAATAAAATGCAGAGCTGCGTAGCGTCGTTTCTCTGAAGTAGCCTGCTCCGGCCACTGTGACAGATTGATTGTACTGATTGAACTTTTATAGTATTTTCAATTGTACTAATATTTTTGGGAGCCTTTGGACGAAAAAAAGCAATGGTATAAATACAACAGAACATTTAGCTTTTGTTTATGACACTTAGTTTTTTTTATACAGGCGTCAAGGAAAAAGTGTATTTTAATTGTGAGTTGTAACTTTCATGTTAATGTCAGCAGTCTGGATCCAGAGAAGCTTTTCCAATCTGAGGGTCTTTTCCCAGTGGAAGCAGCAGCCATCCCAAGGAGATGACATACTTTCCTCCAATAGAGGATGTTCCATTGTAGTAACTTTCTCTGGCTCCAACCCAATGCCAACAGTTATATTGTGTTGATTTTTGTAGGGGTGTGCAAAAATAAATTTGTTGTTGTTGTTGTTGTTTAAAAAATTAACATATTTTAAGAACCCTGCAACTGCTTTCTACAGAAAGTTTTGAGGAAACCAATGCTGCATTTGAGAAAGAAATTTCCTGGCCCGGGAAAAATGTTTTCCCACCCAAATGAAATTCCATAAGTCTGCAAAAGCCAGCATTTTTATACCATTGGTTTTCTAACATGTGTTTTGTTGCTTCTGTATGTTTTTAGTAGTTTGCCTTTTTAAAATCCTATAATAGGTAATGTAGTTATAAAGCTTAGAACACTATATTTGTATCTGTCATCCTATATAATAATTTGCAAGTTGTCCCTGCGTCCAAGCTGTCCCGTGTGTCCCTGGGTCACTGCGCATGTGCCCCAGCGACACAGGGATTGGAGGCAGAGACACGCGCACGCTCTCCCCCCCCCCCCTGCAGCTGCCAACCGCCCTCCCGGCTAAAGCGCGAGGAGGTGGAGGAGGAGGCTGTTTACTTTTCCTTTTTCGAAGGTCTCGCTGAAAACAATGGGGAGAGAAAGGAAGAGAGACAAGGGGAAAGGAGGGCGGGGGCGGGGGCGAGTGAAATCGCCCTTAAAAAAAAAAAGTAAAATCGCAGTGAATTGTTTTGCCAGCTCCCTTTCGTCCAGTATTTGACTGGGGATTGCAAAGTCCTGGCATGGACTCTCCACTGACTATGAACTGGAGCTACCTCCAGCCTTCACCTCTTCCTCCAATCTCCACCCCCTCTCTTTCTCTTTCTCTGTCTTCTACCCACCCCTGGGCTCAGCTAATCATATAAACATATTATCATGTATCGAAGCGGCAGCAGCTTGGGGGGGACGGGGACATATATATTCTTCTCTTCACCCCCCTGCTTTTCTTATCTCCTTGACGCTGCTGCTGCTGCTGCCCCATGAATGGCGATCAAGAGCAAAGCTGGTCGCGCTGAAAGCAATGGGGAGAGAAAGGAAGAGAGACAGGGGGAAAGGAGGGGTGGGCCGCGCGAGTGAAATCGCCCTTAAAAGAAAAAAAGGAAAACCCCAGTGAATTGTATTGCCAGCTCCCTTTCGTCCAGTGTTTGACTGGGGATTGTGAAGTCCTGGCACGGACTCTCCACTGACTATGAACTGGAGCTACCTCCACCCTCCACCTCTTTCTCCTCTTCACCACCACCCTGCTTCTTCTGTCTCCTTGCAACTGTACGGCTTTGGGGAGGAGAGGATGAGGGATGGTGGGGGGAGGTGGGCTGGGGAGAAAAAGAGAAAGAAGCGGTGCGGGGTGTGCGTGTTCGTGCAAAAGCTTTGGGCTCGATCTGGCTGTGGCAGGGAGCTCTGGATCACTTCAGCTGGCGGTGGCTGGAAGCTTTGGGGCAGCTCCGCAGCGAGAGCAGGAAGCTCGGCGGTATCTCGGGGTCCCCACTTGGTGCCGTCCGCCCACTCGCAGAGAGGACCTACTTCTGCACCACATAGCTTTTATCTAAACATACCCACCATATAATGATTATAAGACACCTGTAGCGAAACTGTCAAGCAAATAAGGCTTTCTGAAATCACAAGCAACATTATTTTAACACCTCAGGACATGATGTGTTTTGTTTTTTAAAGTAGATATTAAAATTGCTGATTGGATATTTGCCATGTAGCAGAATTTGTTAGATTATGTATGTTACTGAAGGAGAAACTGCCCTGGCTGTACTATGCATTTCAGGAAAGTTAGGTATTGGAACCATCACAAAGCAGCATGCAAAATTGAAGGGGGGAAAAATCTTCACCATTTGTTGCCTGTATTTTTCAATTGGCTCTTTTGGAGCTGTATTTGTTACACTTTGCATACAATGCTGCTTTGCCCTGGATTCTATCCAGTATTTGCAGATTTCAAAACTAATGTTAGGCTAGCCTTTAAATGGGGGTGGGGTGGGGTGGGGTGGGAGAGAAGCAGTTTAGGAATATTTCTGAGAGGAAATTTTCCTCTTTGGAAAACATACACATGGCATTGCATGACCATAGCTTTTTAGAGGAAGAGCAGTAAACAACATAGAATAAAACTTAAAATGAATAGGATTGGCCTAAAATACTGGCCTAAAACTTCCCTGTTCTATTAGAAATGGCATTGGTTCTCTTGGATGTGCCACAGTTGTTCAGTTCCCTTTTTCCTTTATTGTCTGTGATGCACTGATTCTTTTACAAATTTTACACCACATATGTGCCCCACGGACACAGGGATTGGACACAGAGACTGGACGCAGACGCACACACACACACACACACTCTCCCCACCCCCACCCCCCTGAACGGTGTTGAGAGGACATAATGGAAGGCACCATTGGGGATTCCCCCCTCAAGAAAAAGTAAAGAAAGGTGGAGTTATGAGAAGGGGGAGTAGTGTCCGAAGAGGAAAGGAGACAAAATTGTGAGGGAGGTTGGCAATGGTTTGGGGGGGGGAAGAGTCCGACTCTGAGGGGAAGGGGAAGTTGCCCCATGTCAGACCTCCTACCTGCCTCCTTCCCTCCCTCACCCTCCCACCCTTCAAGCTCTGGCCGCAACTCCCCACTCGACTGGAGGGAAGCGCAGCCGCAACTTTCCCCTCTCACGGCTGCTTCTTTTCCCCTTAGCTCCCGCAAGCAGCGCATCCCAGAGAAGCCCCGCTCGCTTCTCTCTCTCTCTCTCTCTCTCTCTCTCTCTCTCTCTCTCTCTCTCACACACACACACACACACACACACACACACAAACCGCCCGCCGCCACAGCAAACCACCCAGGGGGGGCCTGGGGCCCTCGACGCACATCCCCGCCAGTGGAGGCGGCGACGGAGGCGACACCTGCGCGGTCCAAGGGTTTCCCCTCCGTTCCCGCCTGGCTAGCGCCTGTTTACTTAACGGGCTGAATGACACTAGTTTTAAAATAATCACCTTCTTTGAGTTGTATGGAAATGCCAAGCTGCTTCTAACATGTCAGAACACTCCAGTTTATAATAGCCTATTTACAGGCTCATATCTTAAGCAATAATTCTATCTTCTTCACCACTATCTCACTCATCTTTGAAACTTTAGGATAAAGAATAATTCGTTTACGGAAATACCCCACCCACCCCCCATTTTTTTCTTTTTTAAAAAAGGCAGGATTCCCGAATCCCATTCAATTCCTTTTGGAGGAAGTTAGCATGTGCTTCAGTTTCCCACAGAAATCAATGGAACTTAAGTATGCTTAACACTGGTCGAATGATAATCTAGTTAATGTTCTACAAATCTAACATAGTAAAAAATTTAACATAGTCACTTAGTATTTCATAGACTCAGCAAAGTTCATTGATATTGTTACCTAGTGGTTCCACTTTTTCTTTCATTCTTCCTTTGTCCTTTTGGATGTTTTATATTATTGTCAAACTTTGGGGTCAATTTCAATACTTGACAACTTTCAATTAATCTCCAATTTTTGCTTTAAAAGCTTTTTTCTTTATATTGTATCTTCATGCATTAAATGATTTGCTATACGAGGAATGTTTTATGTAGACTAATCTAAGACATAACTCAGGTTAACTCAGTGAAACAAAGGTTGCTTCAAGATTATGTTTACTGAGTATTCGTCCTGATTTTCTGCAACACTGTTTACAGGGAGGATATACAAGATTGGCAATTTATTTAGCATTTGTTTGTGTTTTAGGGGAAGTTATACAACGTTGTGACAATCACTTGTTATCCCTTTACAATGCATTTCCCCATCACTTTCCTTACTGCAAAAAGTCCATGTCTTTTTTATGTGCCAAAGTCAAATCCACTTTGCTGATATGCAAGTAAATTCCACCCACTCTATAGCAATAGTCTGGAAGCTTCCTCAGTATCCTACTCTATGGGTGCTTATTCCAAAAGTAAGTCCTTTATTAAGCCTGCAACCCAATAAACAAAAAAATCCCCTATGTATCTACCTTCCATACCCATGCTGGTTTGCTGCCTCCTTAACACTTCTGGGTCATCATTTGAAGCCAAGCAGGCTCACTTTGTATTCCCAAGTCTTTTCATTCTTCTCCAGATGTGACAGTCAAAACACACTCAGAACATCCAAAGATTAGAAACCATAACAACTTATCTGGCCCCACAAAATCACATGCCAAAACTTTTGTTTACGCAGAATTAGAGGTGGAAAAGATACTTGGTATCTGCAATGAATAATATTATCATGTTCAAACTGCAGTTCTATGTAATTATAAGGGCGGGGGACTCAAAATCCTGTAAAATATGAAGGCAAGCCTCAAAAGGAAATCCTTTTTAAACTGTATGACAATTTTTCACTAGTTCTATCACTGCACAATTCATTAGTTGCACAGCTAATCAGCAGGAGCCATGTATTTTGATTAACTCATCATGATGTACCAGTTATATAAACAGGAAATGGCAATAGATTACATCACTGTGGAGGATTACTTTTAATTCCAGAATTCTTGCAAAATTCAGCTTTCAAAATACAGATAACACACTACACACTATGTGGTCTTGGCTAAGGGTTGTTCATGTGTTCCCAATCACATCCAAATTTTAAGAGGTGTAGTAATCAAGACTGCATTTTTATCCAAAGTGAAGGAAGCAATTATTTGCCCTTCTTCAGTGACAATCCCAAGCAGATTTGCAAATGCTGCCTATGCTTGAATGGTTGCAGACTGATTAGACCAGCCTTCCATCCTCCATTTTATTTTAGATGCAACTCCATCAGGCTCCAACAGTATGCTTGTGAAGACTGCAGTTGATGGGAATTATAGTCCAAAACATCTGAAGGGAACCAAGTTGGGCAAAGCTAGAATAGACAGAGAGCATTAGCCTAATAAATGCAATTCATCGAAGAAATTTTATTGATTTATTTCATAAAATGTATGGTATACACTGCTTGGCATATAATACCGGTCCTGAAAGACCTACATTGGCTCCCAGTATGTTTCCGAGCACAATTCAAAGTGTTGGTGCTGACCTTTAAAGCCCTAAACGGTCCAGTATACCTGAAGGAGCGTTTCCACCCCATCGTTCTGCCTGGACACTGAGGTCCAGCGCCGAGGGCCTTCTGGCGGTTCCCTCACTGAGAGAAGCAAAGCTACAGGGAACCAGGCAGAGGGCCTTCTCGGTAGTGGTGCCCGCCCTGTGGAATGCCCTCCCATCAAATGTCAAAGAGATAAACAACTACCTGACATTTAGAAAAACATCTGAAGGCAGCCCTGTTTAGGGAAGTTTTTAAAGTGTGACATTTTAATGTATTTTAATCTTTGTTGGAAGCTGCCCAGAGTGGCTGGAGAAACTGTAAAACAACAACCTCAAAGCAATTGACAAAAGATACAAGGAAAATCAAGAAAAAAATTACAACCCTACTTTAAAAGATTCAAAGGTTAAAATACTAAAAGAGATTAAGATTGCCCCAACTTTCTAAGCATCTGGAGAGACTGTTTGATATGGTTATTGAATCCGCAGTCACCATCCAACCATGCAGCTGTCATCATTTCACCCTAATCCCTCCCAAGAATCCGGCCATTTTATTTGCATTAAGTTTAAACTCCTTTCTCTCCTCCTGCCCCAGTTCAGCACCATATCACCTACTATTTGTTATCTTATGTCTTTATCCTTCAGATCTGTTATGCATACCTGCTTATATGCTGCACACTGCTACAACTCTCTGGATCCTTCAATTTAATCTCCCTATCTTGTCTCTTAGCCGCTCCTTTATCATGGTGCCACCTTCATGTTACAGATGAAAATGACAGGAGGTCAGCACCAGAGACCAGACTCTCTGAATGCCATACTGAATTTTAAACTGGCAACTTGATTGTGTTCCTATAGAAACACAACTTAGCTTTTGAAAAGAAAAGAAAAATACGCAGAGATATCTGCTATATGAAATCCTAACAGTATGGCCACTTTCAAGAAAGTTCCTTTGAAAGAGTCAAATGCATACCATAAAATAGTTATTTTACCAGGTGTGTGGGGTTTTTTGGACAGAGAAATCTCTCTTTCAATCATCCTCTCCCATATATATATATGAATGATATGGAGTTGTGAAGTCTGCTGTCTCCAATGCAAGTGATCTCATTTAAATACATATGCCTTTGCCTTGCATTGTGCGAGCAGCCGTGGAGTCCCCGTCCCTGCAAAGCCTGGCTGTCTAGGGTATATGAATAAATGGACACCACAACGGTCTGGGATTAAAAGGCCACAACTTTATTGATTTCAGAGGTAGGTAAATCTTTGGCATAGGCACTGGGCATGTATCCCCCTCAGCCTCCTAGTGGGGGGTCTTAGGCGTGCCAGGGTCTGTTTGGGGGAAGAAGGGGCCATTGCAAAACACAGGTTTACACAGATGGCCTGACCCTCAGCGCTCTATGGTAGGCTTCCCCAAACTAAGGCCTGCGGGCCGCATGCTTATTTATGCAGCCCCCGCCAACCCCCGCCACCTGCTGCTGCCGCCCGCTCTTACTGACGCAGCGCGGCTGCCCACATCCAGGTCACTAGGAGCATTGGAAATAGCTTGTGCGCATGCGCAAGTGTCATTTCTGGGGCAATTACAGGTTGGATGAGCACAGGAAATAGCTTGCGAGCATGCGTCATTTCCAGCGCACTTCCAGGTCGGAGAAGGCCCGTGTGCATGCGCACAAGCTATTTTCGGAGCTCGTCCAACCCGGAGGATAGCGTGTGCACATGCGTATGGGTGTGCGTTCCCCCACTCTCCGGCCCGCCACGCAATCGGTGCAGCGGGCAACAGCCCAAAGCCAGTTAAGTTTGGGGACCCCTGCTCTATGGCCTTGTAGCCACCTGCTTCTTGCTCTATGGACAGAGATTTCAAGACACCTCTAACGAGGTACCCTGTAAACGCCACCGCTGGAAGGGGGGGGGGGGTGAGTCACCACTTCACCCTCAGAGGTTAAGAGATAGAATAAGGATTCTGCCCAAGGCCTAACCTGCCAAAACTAGTGCTACAGTGAAGACAAAACCTGCAGCACAAGGAAAATTCCTTCCCGGTTCCGAATATAGCAACCATCCGAAGACTATAGCAAAGCCCACTAAGCTGGAAAGAAAAAGGGGGTTAAAAGAAAAACAGCAATGCCTGAGGGGAGACTCCCCAACCCCCCACCACCACCACAGATAGGCTGATTTGAATGGTGGGCTTGGCGGAGGCCTCCGTAGTGACCAGGGAGGAGCGGCAATGGCCACTTGTTAAATGGCTCTGCAGGGAGAGGAGGCGCTGTGGTGGGTCGCAACCGCCAATCACCGTGGAGAGAGATAAGCGGCCATTCTCACTATGTCATATGTGTATCTCCACACATTTGGAAAAGCTGTACTCTCATTTGCATCTCCTTCTTTTGGTTGGAATTAGAGGCAGAAAACATTAATAGGATTCTCACATAAGGTAATTAGAACTCTGGACAAAGGCTTTTATAAGCATTCTGGATGTATTGGGGGGAATTAAAGGGCTGGGCAGATTTTCAAACTATGCCCCACTCTCAGCTCACAGTCCTTCTTTTCTTTCCTTTGGTTTTGCTATAAGTTTTTGACCAGCTTAAAGGTATGCAAATATGATAATGTATTGTCTAGCTTGTCCCTGAAATGAAAGTGTGTTTTTCTGTGTGTGCGTGTTCCCTCCTTCATGCATTTTCAGTGTTTTCTGCAGATCCTCAAAGCACTAGCGGTGATTGCTTTAGGGATGTTGAAAAGTTTACAGTGAAATAAACACACTGACTATCCAACCTAATCAGGATTTTATTGGCTCACAGGCCTTTTACAATCCTGGCAGAGTGTGGCAAAAAGGAAGAAGGGCAGCAGTTCAAAACACAATACATTTAAAAGCAATGCAGCATGTGAGTTTTATTTATGACCTTCTGATCCCAGGAAAAGCATGCAGTACGGATGCTGTGTGGTTTAGCAGTCATCTCATGGGGTGAGGAAGCCAGAAAAACTCTGCATTGGCTCTAATGAAGCCAGAAAGTATCTGAAAGAAAGCTGCCAAGTTAATCAAGGTAGGTGGCCTGGGCAGTAGAAAATATTTTAAATAGAAAGACATGAAGAAACAAGAGGAGTGGAAGAAAGCCATGGTGTCTGAGGACAGAGGCAAGGTTATAAAGGCTTTGTGCCCTCAAAATTACTAATTTGCTGTTTTTTAATACTTGTTTATGCTACCTTTGAAGAAAAAAGTGTCCCCAGGACTCTTCGCAGATACTAAAACAAAAATTTCAAAATGAATGAGCAAAATAATTTGAAACAAATTCCAATCAGGTAGCCAATTATGACTCAACCCAAGAGAAAGAAATGCATCACCAAGAAAAACAGAAAACAGATTTACATAAAATCTGCATGTGTTAATTTATATAAATGCAAATTTAGACATAATTGTTGTAATTTAAATATAAATATCATACCCCTCACCATAGTGGGGATGTCTAACCTGGGTGACCTGAGCTGTACTCATTCTGTTGGAGTTGGGACTAGAGTGTTCTTCAAACAGATAGCCCTTCAAATAGAGGACTGGGCTCTGTAAAGTAGAGCACAGGGCCAGTCTCAAGTGGGAACAAATCAAAAACATATTTCCATTTGATTCCAATTCTCAAAGTACAGAAGTAAGAAACCATTTTATGCATCTATTTTATGTTTTAAAGAGAACAAAGATAAACATAAGCAAACCTCTGAAGGGAATGCAGTTTACAGCTTTAAGAGCCACCGCTGAAAAGGCCCTGCTCCAAATGGAAACCAATTTTGGTTCTCAGATAGTTGACACATGGAGCAACATTTTTGGATCATAAGGAACGAGAGATTAATTTGGTGAATTCTTACCTTAGTATCTTAAGTGGGATGGAAGTAATCTCCCAGAACAAACTGGAAACAATCATGCTAAACCCTGCAAATGAGTTTGTTGTCTCATTTACCTTCACTTCTTTACATTTTAAAATCCTAATGAGTTTGTATAGAGCAGGAATGCAGAATTATAGAGCGGTAACCTTCCCCACAAAAATGGCCCATGAGAAATAAATCAATAATAAACACACTCATAGATAGTAAGCCCCATTGATTTTGATGGGACCTATGTCTGCATCCTATGCTTAGGATTGCACTGTACAGGGGCAAATAACCTATAACACCTATCTTCACAGCCCAGAAACATCCTAATGTATTCAGACATTCCAAAAACTATGATATTTTTTACAAAGGCACTCTCAAGGAACTACAAGCCAGGACAGGGCCGTTTTGAAAATTCTTCTTCAGCTGAAATAAATTGAATATATATTCATCAGGGACCGTCATTAATTAACATGAAAATAATATATTAAAAAGCAATCTAAAGATTTACAAGCATATATACAAGAATGTACAATACAATCTTACCGGATAGTCTTAGAGTCAACGTGTACTGGTAGTTTCACGTTAAATGACGGAGAGTTAGTATGTAATATTTAAAGCAGAGATTGGGTGTGTTCTAATAAAGATTTAAAGAGACAGTGGTACAGATTCTATTTTAAGGTTACAGTAAGGACTATAGCAAATGACAAAAAGGGAGTAAAATCCTGATAGTTATTTAGACCTGGGGGGGGGGGACAGTATTGAAAAGATGGATGAATCTAGTTTCTTGTTGTAGCAGAAGTTTGTCAGTGTTCTTGCGATGAAAGCGATCTGGAGATAGCTTCCAAATTACAAATAACAAAGTCTTCTTCTGTGTCCTGGCTTATAAACTTCACCTGGTGTATAAACCTCAAGAAATAAATCTATCCAAAGAGACTTTTTGAAAAATTTGAATCATTTGAACCATTAATCCAGCACTATTTTACCTCTGCGGCCAGAGTTCTTGCCCTCCTACAAATTTTCTGTGTGTGCTCCAGTCTTCTGTGTGTGCTCCAACTTCTTTAGTTATTGTCATTTTTAATGGCAGGCACCAAACCCCTTAGGAAACAGAGAGGATGCCAGTGGCAACTTCAGCTTCCCTTACAAATAAAACAAGAGCACAATCAAATCTAAAGTGACATCACAAGAACCATCCAGATAATTTCCCTTTCAGACGTTTTAGTAAAGGGCTGCAATAAAGACAATAATTATCTGAGAGTAGGAAATGGAGCAGACATAACCCATCTTTCATTCCAGTCTGAAGGCTGCAATTTCGTGGTTGTATTCTGCTCCTAATGCCATGCATTGACTATTAGCAGATTTCCTTTGCAGACTGGATAGAAGTGGATGTGTTTCAAAGAGGCTTCAGGAATGTCCCGTATTTCTGGTAGCAATTTTTAGAAGCCTGCTCTTTTGAGTGACTGGCCTTTGAATGTCTTTTAAACAAGACCTGTCAAACAATCTGTGTTAGATCAGTTAAGTGAGTTATAGGGCTGAATGGAATGGTTGGAGACAGACTGCTTGCCCAGAGCCCTTGATCCAGTGCAAGCAATTCAATATCCTACTCAATATTTGGTAGTTGTTGTTGTTTAGTCGTTTAGTCGTGTCCGACTCTCCGTGACCCCCATGGACCATAGCACGCCAGGCACTCCTGTCTTCCACTGCCTCCCGCAGTTTGGTCAAACTCATGTTCGTAGCTTCGAGAACACTGTCCAACCATCTCGTCCTCTGTCGTCCCCTTCTCCTAGTGCCCTCCATCTTTCCCAACATCAAGGTCTTTTCCAAGGATTCTTCTCTTCTCATGAGGTGGCCAAAGTATTGGAGCCTCAGCTTCACGATCTGTCCTTCCAAGAGTCTCCTCCAGCACCATAATTCAAAAGCATCAATTCTTCGTCGATCAGCCTTCTTTATGGTCCAGCTCTCACTTCCATACATCACTACTGGGAAAACCATAGCTTTAACTATACGGACCTTTGTAGGCAAGGTGATGTCTCTGCTTTTTAAGATGCTGTCTAGGTTTGTCATTGCTTTTCTCCCAAGAAGCAGGCGTCTTTTAATTTTGTGACTGCTGTCACCATCTGCAGTGATCAAGGAGCCCAAGAAAGTAAAATCTCTCACTGCCTCCATTTCTTCCCCTTCTATTTGCCAGGAGGTGATGGGACCAGTGGCCATGATCTTGGTTTTTTTTTACGTTGAGCTTCAGACCATATTTTGCGCTCTCCTCTTTCACCCTCATTAAAAGGTTCTTTAATTCCTCCTCACTTTCTGCCATCAAGGTTGTGTCATCTGCATATCTGAGGTTGTTGATATTTCTTCCGGCAATCTTAATTCCGGCTTGGGATTCATCTAGTCCCTTCATGGATCACTGCCTTGTCGTGGCGAAGGGGCTTAAATAACTTAGAGAAGTTATGTTTTGACCAAACGTGATCCACCTGGAGAAGGAATTGGCAAGCCACTCCAGTATCCCTGCCAAGAAAACTCTATGGACAAAGACAATATTTGGTAGAGGCATCTTCAAATATGAGTGCTTTTTACACATATTTATACACTGACTACATCTTGTCAAGTGGACCAGATATAAAGCGGTTACACAAAGAATCCTGGCGTGTGATCCCGCACTGAACAGATCACTTCTATTGCACAAGTACAACACACTTCTCCTGGCTTGGCACAGCAGAGATCATTGACAGTTTTCACCAGCATTCCATATACCGTAGATCTGAACAACAGCTGCAACACCTTGCAATTTCATGCTTACATTGAACCCCAAAGGAATGTCTCCAGAGACCTGACAAGTACCTGTGGGATTTTATGGCTTTTTTTGGACAGTCCTATGCATGAAGTAGGAATGGGAAATAAATTTGATTTGGTTCACATTTAAAGGCGAACCTACCTAATTTGCATGTTCTGAAACAAGAAGCCAACTGACACACAACTATCGTTCAAAATTCACACTTCTCCAACTATTGCAACTCAGATCTCCAGCCAACAGAAGCAGCCAAGATGCTATGGTATAGTCTCCCAATCCCGTCCTCTGAAACAAATCTTGCAGGTAGAAGTCGTATAAACCACTGAGCCTCTTGGGCTTCCCGAGTGAAGGTCGGCGGTTCAAATCCGCACAACGGTGTGTCCCAGCTTCTACCAACCTAGCAATTTGAAAGCATACCAATGAAAGTAGATAAAAAGGTACCGCTGCAGCAGGGAAGTAAACAGTGTTTCAGTGCACTCTGGCACGCATAATGGTCCTCTGTATGCCAGTGGCTTTAATTTGCTGAAATGAGCTCCACCTCTGCCACTGAGCTGCTGTGATGTTTTGGAACGTTCATAAACATTCTAATGCTTGGTGTCATCAATAAGCTATCAACACAAAGGGCCTAGGAATAAAAGGTATTATGTTCTATGGACAGGAAGGTAAGAATGTCTGGGTGTGTTGAATTTCAAAGGTGAGCTATCATTTCTTAGGAGTGTTTTATGCATCAATTTCTGGTGACTGCATTGTTATAGGAAAGCATACTTCTTACTGCTGTGAAAGATGAGAAAAGCTGAGTTAAGAATACAACTTTCAGTGAATTTTCACAGCTTTCTACTTATTATTCTCTTTACCAAGGTACAGTAAAGGCTGCAATATTAAACAGTGGGTACATGGCAGTGGCAGAGAAATACAACATCCCATCCCTTTGACTACACAGAGTAGTCAAAGGGGCTTTTATGGGACTTGTTAGCATCCATGACACAATTTCTTTATTTGTATTATTATTTTCTATAGTCAGTTGCACAAAATCAAATTAGAAGAAGCAGTGTCTTTAACTAATCATCGATTCCTATGGTGCCCTCATTGGCTATCTAAAACCCACACAGAAGACACTGGCAGCTCTTTGATACATAATTGATATAGCTATTGAAGATCATAAGCAATATAAGGGATTCCCCCCCCCCAAAGTTTTAGGCTTATATGTAGCCAAGGTTCTCTCCCGTATTGAATTTCTTCCTAAGCTGTGATCCTCCTAAGCTGTGATCCATTCAAGCTGCCCTTTTCATACAGCTGAAAGCAGATTTGATTAATATGATTTGTCTGTGTGTGTATGTGAAAATATGAGGCGATTAAGGAGTGGTGATGTGGGGAACACATGCCCTTTCTCAACATGACATTCTCTAGCATTATACAGAAGACTGTAGGGTCCTCCAATCTTTATAGTTTTCTACTTGCTGCATCTGAAGTGGGGGGGAGGATCTATTACCGGGGGGGGATTCATTTTTTTTTATTTCTTATTACTGTTCCACTATTGTGTCCAGGTCAACAAATCCACAGCTGCCTATCGATTTCACTCAGTAACAGGACAGGAAAGGCCAGGTTTCAAGGAACCGTTTGCAGATTGGCTTTCCTTTGTGTGAGAAGCTTTCTTGTGAGGACACCTTAGGAAAAAAAATTAAGATTGCACAGATGTCCTCTGTGCTCAGTGAAGCAAAATACCCAGTCAATAAATTTACAGCCTGGCACTTCTGGTAACCAGCTTGTCTCCATATACTACCAGTCATGGAAACAATCTTCAGAAAAAACTGATGGTGTGGTGGGAAATGGTTCAATAGTGTTTTCATGTAGTTCACTGACCTTTTATGCAGCTTGTAATTAGAATGAACGTATGGATATGGAGGCCCACATCACAGGAAACAGGACGGAAGCCAGATTTCAAATTATTTATCCTCCAAACTATGGTGGGCTAGAGATAAGTCCCATTCTTAATTTTCTCATTTGTGCAAACCACTGCATCGTAATTGACAATATGGAGTTTGTGTGAGCTGTTCAAAATCAAGCATGCCCACAGAGAGACAAGAAGTAATTTTCTTAATCAACTTTTGTGTATGTCCACATTTGATACCATCTAGTAAAAATATCCATCTAAAGACATAAATAGAGCCTTGCAGGATCAGGTCAAAGACCCATCTAATCCAACATCCTTTTCTCATAATGGCAAACTAGATGCCTACAGCATTCTTCCCACTTGTGATTCCCTAACAACTGGTATTCAGAGGCATATTGCCTCTGACAACAGAGGTAGAACTTAGCCATCATGGTGGGTAGCCACTGATAGCCTTGTTCTCCCTCAATTTGCCTCATCCTCTTTTGGCCAACACTACACATCTAGTGGGAGAAAACTCCATAGCTTAATTATATGCAGTGTGAAGAAGTACTTTATTTTGTCTGCTCTAAATGGAAGTGTAATGATCTCTGAGGACCAAACTTGTGGTGCTGTTGGTGCATCCATGTGTTGCATCAAACCGCCCCAGTCACAGTGAGATGTAGATTATTTATTTATTTATTTATTTACAAATATTATTGTCCTATCCAGGCAGGGAGACCCATTTCTCTTTTAACTACTAGCGATTCTAGCATAGTGTAGGAAGCTGCCCTATAGATATACACTAAGGGATATTTGCAATACTACAGTCATACCTCGGTTTGCGACCGCAATCCATTTCGCGGAGCTGGTCGCTCCACGAATCGGTCGCTCCCCAATGCACACTTCTGCACATGCACGAAGCGTCGATAGAGCACTTCTGCGCACACGCACGCTGCGCAGATCGCTTGTGCACGCTGCGCAGGTCGCTTCTGCGCATCCGAGTGCCGCGGAACCCGGATGTAAACACTTCCAGGTCCACGGTGGTCGGAAACCAAAGCAGTCGCAAACGGAGGCGGTCGCAAACCGAGGTTTGACTGTACTGCAATAAAAACATTGTTTAGAATCATTTAAATGTGTTGTTGGGGGAAGCAGGGATTATTTGTTTGCTTTCGTTCTCGTTTTCATTACAAATTTTGTGTTTTTTATCTTGTATTTGTGAACCGCCCTAAGATCTACGGAGCATACAAAACAAACAAACAAATAAATAATATTCTAATCGTCATATCAATAAATTTTAACTTACATAATTTTAACACGGCACTGTTTGTAGCTCAAGCTGGCTTTTGCATGCCATGTTCAGAGAATGAGAAATCTATGAATGTGGCTTATTAAGCAACGTGTAGCCTTAGAATGCAGTTCAATAAAAATCCACTCAACAGATTTAATAATGAGCATAAAGCAATGTGTTTATGACAGACACTGGGCACATTCAGACAAAACACTGGCTGTTATCAATGGTTATTGCACAACCTCTGTGCTAGTGCACACAACCCAAGCACTCCCGATTTGTTCTTCCCTTCCTCCCAGCCAGGAAACAAACCATGAAGTGGCTGGCTGGCTTGTGTTACATCTGAACATGGTTTATTTTTCTGCTGGGAAAAGGGGAGGAGCAATACTTTGATTCCTAAACATGGTTTGTTTGAGAGAAACAAACCATGAGTGCTGCTTCAGTTTTAATACAGTGATACCTTGGTTTACAACCATAATCCATTCCGGAGGTCCGGTTGTAAACCAAAACAGATTGTAACCCAAGGCCTCAAAAAAAGGGGGGGGTTGTAATAATAAAAAAATGGGTTGTAATCCAAGAAAGGGAAACACACTTCAGGGTTTGACATGGTTGTAATCCAAAACGGTTGCAAACCAAGGTACCACTGTACTTAGACAGTCACTAGTTTCGCCACTCAGTAGGAAGGAAGGAGCAAAGGAGGAATTTGCAGATTGTGCATCCTAATTATGGTGATTAGGTCCAAATGCAGCTAAAGTTACCGTCATTATTTTGACCACAGGAGATAAGGACTAATATTTGTAACCATGTAACTGCTATCACAGACTTTCAAAGATTATATATATTAAGAAATATATTTTAAAATCAACTATTATTCATATGGAACTACTGTATTGGTATTAATTTCAGCATGAGAGATTCTATACTTTGTTATATATCCTCTTCATTTTCGATGGAAGAAAAGGCATGATATGATGCCACCTTCTGGATGAAATGAGAAGGAAAAACTGATTTCCCCCCTGCATCATCATCTGATTTTAAACCTGGAATCTAGATTTAGCCAGATAAATATGTGAAATTTTGCCTCTTGTCATTTAAAATAGTATTTTGATAGATTTGTTAATGTGGACATGCATACAAAAAGTGTAATTATGATAATACTAGGTTTTTTAATAGACTGCATTATTGCTAGCTATGATCTTTTAATTAAATGATATAGCAAAATACGTTCTTCATAAACTTTTTTTTCCTGTTTCAAAGCCTTAACAATAATTCCTATAAATTCCAGAGTGATTACTGAGTATCAGTTCCACATTTCTACTTAGACAACATAAAATATAACTTTCTTCTGAATTCTCTCTCAAAATGTGCTAGAGTAGAAGGGCATGTGTGGGGTTTTTTGGGGGGGCATACATGTGTATTTAATGCAGCCAGCACCAACATACCACATACGTGCTGTGTGACTGCCATGTGGAGCACCTTCCAATGCAAATTGAGAAGACCTGCCCCTTATATCATCTGCATTGCAAGAAGATTAGGAGAACGTACAATTTCCGTGGAAGAACATAGACCCAGAAGAACTGGCCATTTGTAGCTTTAAGGGACAGGACCCATTCTTCCTTGATTAACTAACTTCTAAACACTCAGATTTCCCAACTGATAAGGTTTTCTGGACAGAATCACTAGATCATAGCTACCAAGTTATCCCTTTTTTTAAGGGATTTTCCCTTATGCTGAATAGGCTTCCTCGTGAGAAAAGGGAAAACTTGGCAGCTATGCACTAGATTCAAGATCAAAGCTTGCTTTACTTTGCCCTGCAAAAACTATCAAGCAAACTACAATGAATCAGAATGATAGATTTAAAAAAGAATATCACACTACATGCGTGGATTGGATTACAAATGGCAGGATGTCTATGTGATCAACAACTCCCCCCCCCTCCTCAGTGGCCACTGTTAATAACATACTGTAATTTTCATTGTCTATACTTTCTGTATTCATTTCCTTCTGACCTCATTGTTTACAATCCCACCCCCAAACATGTATCTGCAACTCAGGACAACACTTCCTACATCTGATGACATGGACTGCTGCAGCCCACAGAAGCATACGGCATAATAAATTTGTTAGTCTTTAAAGTAGTTAGTCTTGAGTGGTTATTGAACCTGAAGTCCATATTTCTGACTCTGTCTATGATTTGACCAAACTCAGCTTTTTATCTGGTAACCCACCATTGATTTTTACTATTATATGTTATTCTGTATAAAAATTCTATTATAAACACTAAAAACCCACAAAGTCGCTTTGTTGCTTTTACCCCAATAATCTTAACACAGCTTCCCCTCTGGAAACTATTCCTGCTGGGGATTCCTTTGATTTGGAATTTGTTTTTTTGAGATGGCATAATCACATGCTGTAGATTCTATAGTTTGTAAAAAGTGCTTTTGCTAAAGTATCATAAAGTTACCGTACATGGGGTTTGCTATGCTCATTCACTGCCACAGAATCATAGTTCAGCTCAGCTGAAGAAAGCATGGCCATTTAGTTTTCCAGATAGGCTGGGAATGGTTTCAATTACCTGATGTTGCGGTTCAATCCATCAGTATAACACTAAACACATCAAGGCTATTCATGCCAGTAAAACAGTGGAATGTTTATGGGGAATTCAAGATTATGCTGCTATATTCTCTCCATGTAGCTGGCCATAGCCCTGTGTAAAATTGGGGGGGGGGCACAAGTGTTTCGCCTCAGGAATCTACAAAAACTCAAATAAAAGAGGGAGTAAAGCTAAGATTATGATAATATTTTTAAATTGTGTACAGATTTATTATATAGTTCCAGTCAAAGCAACATTATGTAAGGGAATACTTGGCTGATTTTGTTTTTACCTTTATTCCAAGCCTGCCATACTGAATTATTATCACAAGGAATGTTGTAGACCTTCCATGCTTCTTCATGTACTTTTATGGGCCTGTAGCAGTCTGAAGAAAAGAACATGCATTGTGTTATATTGAGCTCTTATGTTAGGGGGACTAATTTTTAAACTGATGACCCCTTCTCATGATATGGCCATCACACAGATATTGCTTGAAACTCCATTGCAACTGATATTTTTATTTCCTTTCATTTTTCATGACTAAAAGCTTGGCAGCTGCGAGTGCAAGACATACGTTCCTAGTGTGAGGGATTGTTTAGCTTGTTACGCCTGCAACTGTTCCCTGAATTTGTTTCAGAAATGAAAGGAAACTCAGCCAGATGTGTAAATATATGCCACTAGTGTTACAGCTCCTCTGCATTAACCCCTGGCCAACTCCGCTTGCCTTCTGAACACAGAACAGCATTTCATGGTTTACTTTCATGCAACTATCTGAAGGAATTGGGAATAAAATACAGTACCTCAAATGAGGGAACAGCCATATGAATCCACCAGTCTGTCCTCAATAAAGCTAGGGTTTATTCTACAGTACTTGCAGAACTTTTAAACTTCAGCTGGCCTGTAGTTTATACTTGTTAAGTTGTGGGTAGACATGGCAATTTCTCCAACCAGCTCTTTATTACGGTAGTAAGCTGGAACAGAACTAACTGAACAGCTCAGCCGGCCTGCCTGCTTTTATAGGCAGCCGGCTGACAACATTGTAAACAACAGCAGCCCAGGCTTTCCCGCCTAAATTAACTGATGTGGACCTGAGTGAAAACTATATACACTATACCCTTGCTGGCCAGGGTGAGAACTTCAATACATAACAATACTTCCTCTTTGCTTCCCCTGTGTTAAACTTGTTGAAGTATTATTTATTTAAAGCATTTAGCTTCAGCTAAAAAGGCTCCCAGAACAGCCTGCCCACAATTTAAAAAAAACATGACACAATGGAAATGGGACAGAGAGGAAAGGGGGGTGGTATCAAACTCAGGCTCCAATTGTTAAACAGTTGTTCTTATAATGACCAGCTAGTGTGATTCAGGAGTAAGAGGTGCCTGATAGAGCCGGGGTTTTAGCAAAAATAAGATAGGATGAACACTGCTTTCTATTTCTCCCACTGACACAGTGTGACAAAATGGCTGCTCCCAGGTCACAGTTGTAGGGAGAGGAGGCCTGGTGGAGCTTCTTCTGGATAGAATAAGCTGTGCTTTCCATCTCTCCCACTGGTGGAACGGAATCCATCAATAAATAAATTTTATTATTATTTTTTATTAACATTCTAATCTTAGTTATGTCTGCTTAGATTTAAGTAAATTCCATTCATTCAGTGGGGCTGTATAGCAGGAGTTCCCAAATCAGTTTGCGAGCTTCATTCGGGTGCTCTGTGGTGTGTCTGTAAA
This sequence comes from Zootoca vivipara, assembly GCF_963506605.1. NCBI lineage: Eukaryota > Metazoa > Chordata > Lepidosauria > Squamata > Lacertidae > Zootoca > Zootoca vivipara. Next base: position 32,980,052 of record NC_083287.1, on the reverse strand, counting down.
AATGCACTTAAAAAATCATATAGCATCTAGGACATCATTGCTACAACTGGCAGAAACATAATTAAGCGGTTCATCAAAACCCTTTTAAGTGCTTTGTTTGGGGTGGGGTGGGAGTTTGGGGGACTACGGTGCAGGATTAGGGTTGCCAGACTCAATAGAGGACAGGACTTCTGTGCCTTTAATTGCCCTGCTCTCTTTTGAGTCTGGAAACCTTAAAGAGAAACCAGCAGATCCTTTGTTTAATTTCCAAGCAAAGGTTCTGCTGGTTTCTCTTTAAGGTTTCCAGACTCAAAAGAGAGCAAGACAATTAAAGGCACAGAAGTCCTGTCCTCTATTGAGTCTGGCAACCCTATGCAGGATTACATCCTAAATATGCTATTTTCTATAATATGCTATGACAGCAAGCACAAGGCAGGCCAACCACTGGCCGATTCATTTTCCCCAACCAGTTATCCTGAATTTTTCTCCAGTCATCCTTTCCAGTTCTTCAATATGTAACACAGATAACATCAGACACAATAAGACTATTCATTTATGTTTTGCTCAACGGGGGTGGGTGGGGTCCCAGCAAAGATGTGTGTATATAGGCTATTCCTTGAAAAAGCCATTACACATTTTTTAGTTGAAAAGAACGATTAAAGGAAAACTGGAATGGGTGGTCATATGGAAAATAATCTAGTCCTCAGTCAATATGAACACAGAGAAAAAGGGAAATGTGATATCTAAGGTGAGGGTCCTAGCCAGCCAGCCAGCTCCTTGCACACTTCAGGCCTGGTCTGCCTATATAAGGTTTCACTTGTATCTTTTGTCTGCCTGCCTCTTGGAGCTGCCCAAGGACCCCTACAATATTTGCTGGACTTGCTGCTGCTTCCCCTTCAAGCCCTATGCCCTCATAGACCTGGGCAGGGTTTTAAACCAGCTGAAATAAATGACTTCAATCCAGAAAATCTAGCAAGGGCCCAACTACTTTAGAAATCCATGTCAGCTAGACACGACTAAGGCCCAATCTGTTGTTTTCAATGGGACACAAGACTATTGATGTGGGGTTTTTTTCATGTCAGGGCAAAAAACAGCTTCAGGGTGGGTGTGATTTTCTTTGGGGCAACACGGCAACACCCTTTCACCATGCCATTGCCCTGATACAGCTGCCTTCTCTCCCTCCTTCTTTGCCTCATTCTCTTTTTTCTAACCTATCTGTAGGTTTAATCTGGTAAAAGGAAAAAAAGATACAGTGGTGCCTCGCAATACGAATTTAATTCGTTCTGTGAGTCAATTCGTTTTGCAAAAAATTCGTCTTGCGAATCCCATAGGAATGCATTGAAATTTTGTTTAAAAAATTTTGCCCATAGGAACACATTAATTGAATTTCAATGCATTCCTATAGGAAACTGAGATTCGCTAGACAAATTTTTCACAAAACGAATTCATCTTATGAGGCAACCTCTGATCACAAAACCCATTCGTCTAGCGAAAAATTCGTCTAGCAGGGCATTCGTCTAGCGAGGTACCACTGTATGTGGTTAAAATAAAAGGGATAATCCTGGATTCTTAGATTCAGGTTTGGAGCAAGTGTTCTTTGGCAAGGGAACCCCAGCAGAGATTTAAAATTACCATACAAAATATGCAGCAAAGCAGAGCATGGAACTACAGTGGTACCTCGGTTTAAGTACACAATTGGTTCCGGAAGTCTGTACTTAACCTGAAGCGTACTTAACCTGAAGCGAACTTTCCCATTGAAAGTAATGGAAAGTGGATTAATCCGTTCCAGACGGTCCACGGAGTACTTAAACTGAAGCGTACTTAACCTGAAGTGAATTTTCTCATTGGAAGTAATGGAAAGTGGATTAATCCGTTCCAGACAGGTCCGTGGAGTACTCAACCTGAAGTGTACTTAACCTGAAGTATGAGTGCAATTGGTTCTGGAAGTCCGTACTTAACCTGAAGTGTACTTAACCTGAAACGTACTTTCCCATTGAAAGTAATGGAAAGTGGATAAATCCGTTCCAGACGGGTCCGCGGAGTAAACTGAAAGTACTCAAACCGAAGCGTACTTAAACCTAGGTATGACTGTATAGGCTGTTTGACCTTTAAAATACCCCCTTCATACCCCCTTCTAAGTTTCTTCCAAAGTTCCACACTTCCCTTAGCATAGAAAAATAATGTATTTGCTAACTTTAAAATGGTTTACTTACAAGCTCTTCAAAGGACAGATTCATGTGCTTTTTCCACATAGCAGCAAGAAAAAAACAGGCAGTATAACTTAGGTTCCAAAATGGTAAATGTTTCTAAATTATTTGTATAGAAACATAAAGATGGCTCGCTTAAGCCATGCAGTCTAAGCTTGGAGCATCCAGCTTAGGCCTCCTTACTGGTAGGGTTCAAAAGGTGGAATGGGAGAACAAATTGTTAATCCTTCCTCCCAAGGTGGGGGGAATCTGTCTGCATCCTAAGGAGATGTTCTCCCATTGAGTTATAGCTTTTCCCCAAGGTAGGTGATGAACAAAATGCTTAGAGGAGAAAAGCATAGGATAATGTTCATGTTTTCAATGTTCCTAGGGCCGTTTCTTTGGACTGAACTTTCAGGGAAGGCAATTATTTAATTTTACAGCTAGCACCAAACATATGAGCTCTGGAAAGACATGTTTATTGCATCTCTGAACATTGGATTATTGTTTTGTTTCAATGCTTCTTGACACAAAATGACAATCAATTTTATCTTTAAAGTTTGCCCTACAGTGCCCTCAAAGTTATAGCATACGTTGAATACCAGCCAAGATGTTAGGAGAAGCCGTGATTCATGGAATCTGCACATTTAAATTATTAATGGAACACATAAACTGGAAAGATCTGCAAATAAACTGTTACTCTGGGAATCAAATGATTCTCTCACGACTATGAAGGAACAAGAGGGTTGAAAAATACACAGTATGTCAAAGTACCATGAGCAAAGGGACTTGGGGATTCAGGTCAGGTCACCGAGTTCAACTACTGTACAAACCATTCTTTGTCTTTTATTCTGAGTATGATTCCTGGTAGGATCCTTAACGTTTCAACAATAACACCATCTCTCTCTCTCTCTCTCTCTCTCTCTCTCTCTCTCTCTCTCACACACACACACACACACACACACACACACACACACACACCACACCCTTGTAAGACCCTCTTTAGTAACCTATGAATGCCTTTAAATGGAAGTGATATTTCAAGGCAAGTTATTTACTGTCCAATTACAACACAGTTGTAATGTTCACAGTGCCATAGACAAAATTACAGGAATGAGAATTTAAAATGGGGTAGGATAGGAGGACCTTGCCAGCCTGCCCGCTTCCCAGTGCCGCAGTCTCCCCTCTCCCCAAATTGTAAATGCAAGGCTCTATGCAAGGACAGGGCAACTCACGCCCAGCAACTATGAGACTCAGGGCTAGCCAGTGGGGCCCAATTTGAAGCAGTAGGGTGCAACTTGAATTTGGGGGGGGGGAGGGCCCCAGTTCACAGCCAAAGTCTGCAAAATCTTATAGATATAAATAAAATCCATCTAGATTGTCCTGGTGCAGGGACCCCCTTAGGGGCTTTTCTACATGGACTGTAGAAGGAACTACCATCTTTGCCTCAGGCTGCAAAATGCCTTGGGCTGGTCCTGTGGGGCACAGGGGTAGAAACTGAACATTGGCGCGCGCACACTCTGTTGGTGTACTTGTGCTAGAACAGTGGGGCATGAATCATACGCTGTGTGTTTTGCTGGAGCTGTCCCCCTGACACTGGTGCCACCAATACTTGGATGGGCCTGGGACAGGGCAAGGCAACAGCAAAGTTAGCACCACATGGGTTCACCAAGAGGAGTGTTGCCAGGCAATCTGATCCATTTGCTGGCGCATCCACACAGCCCCCACCTCACTGCCAGCATGGCTATACGCTACCAGACACCCCACCATAACCGCAATAAATCTGGTTGCTATTTCCTGTACTTAGCACTCTTATGACCTGGCTACCAGTAAATATTTATTAATATTCATACCTGACTGCACTTTTTATTTCTGACTGGGGCTTATGCATGGTGAAGGGGATTTGTTTCCACAATACATTTCAATGAGGATAAGATAAAGGAGCTGCAATAGTATATGTGATATTTTATTGTGTAAATCCTTAGCTTCTAGTATCAATCATATCAGCTTTAAATTAAGAAGTTCCAGAGAACTGTTAAACCTGAAAATAAGCTTGCTTTTGAGGGCAAGGGAATCTTTTATCGCTCCAGTGTTCCCTCTGACATTCTGCATTTAATTTAGTGCAGATAAATGAACTTTTTGCCAAGCTGCATTTCAACAGCACAATTTTTCCTGAATTTTAGGGCAAATTATTTTGTGATAAAGTGTTTGCAGGAAGCTACATAATCACTGTGAAGGAGATCCTGATATGGTCAGGATTTATTATTAAAAGGCCAGTGTGAGACCTTTTATAGGGACATGGGTGGCGCTGTGGTCTAAACCACAGAGCCTAGGGCTTGCCACTCAGGTCAGCGGTTCGAATCCCCGTGACGGGATGAGCTCCCGTTGCTAGGTCCCTGCTCCTGCCAACCTAGCAGTTCGAAAGCACGTCAAAGTGCAAGTAGATAAATAGGTACCAGTCCGGCAGGAAGGTAAACGGTGTTTCCGTGCGCTATTCTGGTTCGCCAGAAGCTGCTTAGTCATGCTGGCCACATGACCCGGAAGCTGTCTGTGAACAAATGCCGGCTCCCTCAGCCAGTAAAGCGAGATGAGCGCCGCAACGCCAGAGTCGTCTGCGACTGGACTTAACTGTCAGAGGTCCCTTTACCTTTACCTTTCATGAGACCTTTTAAAGATGCTGAAAGGGCCCCCTTGCTTTCTGTTCTTAGTTAAAAGTGCAAGTTTGCCAATGCTGATATAACCCCTCAAAGCATGAGGCCTGGGGCAATGGCACCTATTGCTTTGCAAAATCCATCACTTTTGCTGAATGTATGCTGTCTGTTCCATTTGGAATGGTTTTGTGTGTTTCATAATTGAAATAGTTTTGCTTGTTTTTATACTTTTATATTTTATTTCTGTAACCTGCCCTGGAATCTTGTGGTGAAAGGTGGGAAAAAAAAAATACTACAAATAAATAATACTTAAATGCAACTAAAATTTATTATCTAGAAGTCTGGCAGATTATAGCGAGCCAGAATAGTGATGAATGATATACTCTAAGACAAATGCCAACAGGATTCTCTATGAAAGCAAATTATGTATTTTCAAGTTCCTTTTCAAGTTCAGGAGCATCACTGAGTCAGAAGAGGAGGGAATAAACAGTCAGCCTTCTTTGAATCTTCACTTGGTCTATCTTGCTGGAAATCTGCAAAACCATCTCGCAGAGACAATGCAGAAGTCCGAAAAACTAACGGTCTGTGCAAAAGGCATGCTGCCTAATCTCCAGATACCAGATGTGCTTTCAATTCATCAAAACCATGGCAAATTGACTCTGACAAAACAACAAGTGCAGATGTGTTCTTAATCGCCCAAGACTGGCTTGTCTTCAATCATCCAGCATGGATTCTGCATGGATTCCACACTAACTTTATCTCTTCAGCAAAGACGGCAGCAGGGCATTTTTCATAGATTCAGTGTGTGTAGCTTGGGATTTGTTTACGTTCCAGTTCCTTTGATCTTCCAACTGCTCCCTGTTCCTTTACTGAATCTCCACAAATTTTCTTTACATACCTGTTTTCACTTTGGAGACTTACTGGCACGAGAAATTTCTCTGCGTGGATCTCCCTCACAGAACACATTGAGCCTGTACATTGGAACAAACAGCATCAATCAGCTGTGCAGTCCAAGTTTTAACAATTACCTTTCCCTGTTGTATATTTCCTTTTACAAAATAAGTTAATTTTACAGTTACGGTTGTTTTTACTTTATAATAATAATAACAAAACAACAGCAACAGCAACAACATTGTATTTGTATCCCGCCCTTCCCGGCCGACCTTCCCAGCTCCTGCCAACCTAGCAGTTCGAAAGCACGTCAAAATGCAAGTAGATAAATAGGAACCGCTACAGCGGGAAGGTAAACGGCGTTTCCATGTGCTGCTCTGGTTTGCCAGAAGCGGCTTTGTCATGCTGGCCACATGACCTGGAAGCTATACGCCGGCTCCCTTGGCCAATAATGCGAGATGAGCGCGCAACCCCAGAGTCGGTCACGACTGGACCTAATGGTCAGGGGTCCCTTTACCTTTACCTTCCCGGCCGAGGTCGAGCTCTGAGCGGCTAACATCATAAACACAACACAATATGCATAAAAACAACACAATATGCATAAAAACAGACTTCAATTAATTAAAATACATCTTAAAATTAATTCAGACAAGTTCAAATCTGGGCAGGTGGCAATTATCAGGTTGGAATTGAGAGTGGTTAATTCTTGCCAGAATCAACTCTTTCCACTGATCATACAAGGACCTGTGAACAGGTTGGGGGCCTCCTTCGGGCTTGTTTTATACAAAGGAAAGTAAGTCAAACTGCATCCTGCCCAAAGGCCTGGCGGAACAGCTCCGTCTTGCAGGCCCTGTGGAAAGATGTCAAATCCCTCAGGGCCCTGGTCTCTTGTGGGAGAGCGTTCCACCAGGCCGGGGCCATGGCTGAAAAGGCCCTGGCTCTAGTCAAGGCCAGTCTAATTTCCCCGGGGCCCTAAAAATTGCAGCACTGACAAAGGACATGTCGGGGACTGGCAAGATGTTGAAGAGGGTACAATGAGGGGGGGAAGGGGACTGGAGTCTGACTCAGGAGAGGGGGGCAGTGGTTTGTGGGGACCTGTACCAGCCAGGAGGCAAGAATCAGAAGTATGGGAAGCTTCAGAGCTGGTGGAAGAGGCACACCAGGCAAATGAAGGGCCGAGTGCTTCCTCACCCTCTCCTGAACCACTATCTCCCAGAACCAGGAGAGAATAGAAGAGGGTGGAGCAGAGGCAGTTTCCACAAGGGCAATGTCTCAGGCCGAGTGCATGCAGCCCGTTGGGGGAAGGTACATGAACTGGTGGAGGGGAAGTGGTCCCCTGTTGCTGCAACTGCTCCATAGTTGAATACCTGGGAATACCTGCCTAGACACAGGTGTGTGTAAGTATTCAGAGCTGTCAAAGTGGCTGTAAATGTTATCTTTGAGAATTAAGACTACAACTCCCATCAGCCCCAGCCAGGAAATTATATTATTATTATTATTATTATTATTATTATTATTATTAGGAAAGTTTCCTAGTTATGGAGACTGGATGTCCAGAATGGTCAAGAGAATATTTGCTTGCAGCCAAACTAAGTATGCAGAGATTTTTGAAATGCAATTTGGTTCAGAAATAGAGGAGTGATAGCGAAGTATTTTTTTTTTCCTGCTCTGCTGTGATTCGGAGGAAAGATGGGGTAGAAAAATTTCTGTGGAAAACATTCCATTTTCAGATATAAATAACTCTAATTAGCATAGGACAAGTTTCCAGAAAAAAATAGCAATTTAAAATTTTCAAGAAAACTGCCACCACTTAGGCATCACTTCTTCCAACTCTTCTCAGCCAGGAGTTGACCAAAGCGCCTGCACATCAAGCCCTTTCAGCTAACAAATATACTTCTATCTGCTGGAAGCTCTAGAAATGCAAACTTTATGAAATGTGTCAGCAGTGAATTCCATGATGTCAAAAACAAAATAGTTAGAGGGCTCTTTATACAGCTACGGCAATTCCAGCTGGTGGCAAATGTCCTTGTCTCATGACTCTTCCAAGTGATTTTTTTTCAAAAAAACCCAACATTATTTTTAAGGAACATATGGTGCACACCACAAAATAAATGTGTGTGGGTTTTTTTTTCCTAGGGGGAGGTGAAAGCCTCCAGTTGTTTGCTTATTACAAAGACTACAAAAAAAAAAGTTTTACCTTTGTTAGAGGGGGGCAACCCTGTGCAAACAACACACCCTCGAACCTTTGTTAGGCTCTAAGCTGTGTTTTGTGCTGTCTCCTTCCATCACCTCAGAAACAAACATGAATAATTAGCATACTTAAAAGAGACACCATATGCCCAGGATTCCTGCTCTTGGCTTTCAGCTTCATAGCTCCAGTTCTTAACGTTGTTCAGTCCTCTGAGGCACTAGCAATTGGATATAATCCCCTTCTGTGTGTTCCTTGTTGCCGCCAATATCTCCGCTCCCTATAGAACCTTCACAGTTCATTTCCTTCTGGCAAAAGCGGCTCACATTTATTGCTTCTGTAGCTCTGCAGTCCTTATTTAGGAACAGAGGAAAAGAAGAAACTGCCAGTCCTGGGAACATCCGCATGGAAAGCAGATGCCCTACCAGTGAACTATGGTCTTTCCTCAAAATTACAGGAAGCCTTATATGCTGCTTTTGAAAAGAAACTCTTTCAAAATGGCATGCCATAAAACACTTAAACACAGGTCTGTTTGTACTTCCCTGTTTAGTGTGCCCTTGGTGGCACATTCAGGTTTGCCTGATGTTTGAAATGGTCCAAGAGCAGCAGTCTAAGAGCTGTAACAAAGTAGTATTAGTCTAGAACTATCCAATGCGTACAATAGTCCTGTGGTTGCACTTCCATGCAGAGGGCAGGAAAAGTGGGCAGTCATGTGCTCCCTAACAGCTCAACATAAAAGGTTGCAATGACCTGGGAGTAAGCCCTACTGAACACTTGCTCACTTCTGAATTAAGAATCAATAGATTTGTGCTGGGTTCAGCTATAACACAAAACCATTTGTTTAGCTAACCACACTTTGTTTTAATGTCTGACCCGCCCCTCCACCCCACCCCCCGAGCCAGCACAGAAATTGTGGTTTGATGGGGACAAAATAGGAACAGAAACCACAGCTTGAAGAAGTGTCTGAAGATACAAGTGTCTTGTATCAGATACAAGTGTCTTGTATCAGATACAAGTGTCTTGTATCTGAAGAAGTGTGCATGCACACGAAAGCTCATACCAAACTTAGTTGCTCTCTAAGGTGGTACTGGAAGGATATTTTAAAATTTTGTTTCGACAGCTTGAAGCTGTTTTACATAACACTGTACCAAATGAGGTTTGCCATTTTGTCTGAACTCACAGGCCACTGCAAATCCAAGATAGGTCCTTTGTACCATGGAGGTGGGAGTCAACTTACGAAGCAAAGTGCTGGACAGATAGAAAACAAAAGATATACGACTCCAAACCATAGTTTTCCTGTTGTATGTCTATAACTTATATTAGTACAAACCATGGGTTTAGGGTACAGCTCAACCCATCCAAGGAACTTTCTACACATAAATTGTCTTCTAAGAAACTGAATTACAAGTTGTTGTCTTTTTTTATAAAAAAATACTATTGTGAATACATAAATGTATTTAAAATACTAATACACATTACTTTGCAGATCCCATAATTATCACACAACAATCACTAAGTCAACATTTACGTCACTCAAGAATTTGACTTGCCATCTCCTTTGAAGTCCTCTAAATGTAGAATCCATGTTTTACAGATTAAGTTAAAAAAAACAACTTCACATGACAAATTTCTCATAAGCAGGCAACTCCCCTGCAGAGAAAGAAAACTATGTACATTTTTTTCTAAGGAAAAAACAGTATGAGGACCTCTCTAAGGATTCCAGGGGAGAAGAGTATCTAAGATTAGCTCACTGTGATTTGTCTGATGCATCCTGTTTCAAACAAACTTCTGTTTCTTCAAGGATACAATATGAGTTCTAATCATCCACAGGAACATAATTGCTTAGAATTTATAGTCAAAAGGGTTGTTTTAAAAAAGCTTAATAGATTATTTTTACCACTAATGGCCAACACAAATTATTCCTGACTGTTTTTACAGCATGGTGCATACTTCATACATACCCGTAATTAGTAGCAGTAAATTGTAGGGTGAATTATTCCCCAAAGACTTCTATCCTTTCATCTTGTGGATGTTTTAACCACAAGAGAGCTTGCCCTTTCTAGCTGTCAATTAGTCGTATATATTTTTCCACTTGACTGCTATTGCCACCATATATCATCTTCATTTTAACGTCCATAGTAACTGTCAAAAGAAGTTCTGGGTTCAACTGATAAAATTCTTCATGGAAATTTCAGTTAATGGGTGGGCTGAATGTAAAGTTGTTTTTTTAAAAAAAAATATTTAATTAAATCATGCTCCTCCCTTATAAATTACGTTCCCTCCAAAGACTCTTTTTATTGTCCCATTGATTTATTATTTTAATTCACTCTAAATACCAAAAAGAAAATAGCTGCTATTCTGCCTACCATGTTTCAGTTTCAGTTTTGTTATGTATAAAAAATTACAGTTCCTTAAGTGGCCATCAAAGGCAAGGGGGGTGGGGGGGTGGAATTACACAGAAAAGCAACATTCATTTTAAGTTTAACCTGAGCCAAGAAATACATAGGCAACTTAATACAATGCTCCGTTTAAAAGAGCAGGAAAGAGGCACAAGAAATAGGAAAACATACATTCAGCAAATACAAGAAGTAATGCTTCATTGCTACTGCATCATTTCAGCTATCAGGTTAGAAGGCTCCATCTTTAAATAAATCAATGTAGAAATGTAGCATATCAGGGAGGATATGTAAAGATATTCCTAGATTTGAAGCACATCCATTCACCAGATCCTATTAAAACCAACACTTTTGAAATTTTAGAATAGCCACGAATAGTTATTAATTCAAAAAAAGTACAGCAAGGCTAAATGATTTTTAACCTCAGTGCCATTTATTTATTTCTTCCGTAAGTTTTCCTTTCCGTTTCTTTGGTCACATCAGGCAATTAAAAAATAAAAAATATTTATTATGTACTTTGTACAGGCAGCAACCATTTTGCACCCGGGTGCACCGGGTGCAATTTCTCCCCCCCCCCACGGGATGGTGGAGCATGCATAAGCCCATTCGCCTCCATTACCACCCCTCCCCACGCCCGTTTGCCCTCTTCTGGGTCAAAAAAGACCCATGCATTGGTGGTCGCACATCAATTAGAGCCGTGCAAACTTGTTGCTGCCTGTAACTTTTCCAATTTTGCTTCAAATCGTTGTTTACTTAACGCAAGAATTCCAATCCCATGGATTTGAAAGTTATAGCCTAGCTTTCCCAGCTCATCAATACGATTACTTATAGTTTTGATGCTTTTGTCCAGAACTAGAGGACTTTTCAGTATTAGATTAATGTTAATATTTGCCTGCAAGAGGCAATCTATTTTATCATTCAGGTTCTGTGGAGAAAGGTATAGAATGCGAATGTGCTTAAGGACAAACATATCTGCCTCTATTTCAGAGCACCCATGAGACAACAGTTTCTCTTTCACGTTTGCAAGTGTCTTTTTTAGGTATTCATTAGAGAGATCCAGAACATCACCTCCTTGCCCATGCAACAGCGTTAGAAATTCCTCATTGCTCAGACTTAAAGATGACTGCAAAAACTGAACGTTTGCTTTCACTTGCTTGCTGCTCCGTAAGAGGATAAAGACATTTTTAGAAATTATCTGTTTTACAAAGTCATCTGGCTTTTCTCCACCTAGATCTGAATAGATGTCATTCAAGAGGCTTATCATTTGTTTATTGAGCTCTATACTGTTAGAAAACACCCTTGGAACTCTGGTCAGCATGTTGCAAAGATCCTTAGAAGTCAGTCCAATAGAACGAAATAAGGTAATGTTCTTCTGCATGTTTTCATTATTCCCAGAACGGAAAAAGGATTCAGGGGAACGTTTCAGGATTGTTACAATTTCCATGTCGGTCATCAAAATGCTTCGCCAGATTTCCCAGCGTTCTTTGAGAGACTGGTGTGAGCGAGTGATGGCACGTGGATAACGTGAGATTATACTGGCAATGGCTTCTCTGTTAGCCCCTTTTCCTTGCAAAAAAATCTTCAGGCCATCTTCATTGGTGATCTGCCTCTTGAGAACACCAGGCTGTCGTTTTCTTACCATTTTGACATCCACGCCCATACCAGCCAGATTTTTCACTAAAATGTTGTTCTCCTTGTCCAATTCATCACTGGAGCTATCAATCTTAAGGCAAAGAAACCTAGCGGAATCCCCTCTGAATATAATGTCTGTAGACAACTTGATAAGCCAAGGTAAATTCATGTTGAAAAGCAGTTTATTTTTCATGTTCACCAGCCCTCTCATTGCGATGCTAACCAGGCACTACAAATCTCTGAATAAAAATTGTACTTCCAGTCAGTCCAGGATCTTCAAGTAAGAGACAAGGAGAGAGAATTATAATAAACTGTAAGGAAGCATTCATGAACAAGCTATTCATAACTTATTTGTTTAACACATTTTTAAATATTCATATTCATTGTGAGAATGAATTAAATGTTAGCAACCCCCTTCTAGTTGGGTTATTATTTTTTGTGTGGGAAATTCCACCCATCAGTTTGCATTTCTTAGTACAAATAGTATTGATCTGATGTGTAGAGATCTCTCCTATTCTGATCAATTCAAGAGGGTTCTAGGTGGTTTTCTTTCTATGTGAAAGAAACAGGAAGGTTTTTGTTTGGGTTATATTCCTTCTGGGAAGCTGAGTACAGCTGGTTTAAACTGGTTCTGTTATCTTTCTGACAATGTCATGCTGACTATATTAGTAATACCAGGAGGAGCCTGGGTCTCACTCACTTTCTCTTTCTTTCCCTTTGTTCTGGTGTATGCTATAGTGTTAAGGTTTAGTCTTATTATAAGTTTGTAAGTTTTATTGTGAGTGCTGCAACTGGATTTTTTAATGGACTGTGCCAATCCTGAGTATGTATTGGATTTGTGACCATTATGCTCATTTGCCTTCAGTAGCAGGTAAAGCTCTGCTGGATGAAGTATAATTGCCTGTGGTCTATTTTTTGGAATCGCTGCTACGTGTTTATAGAATCATAGAGTTGGAAGAGACCACAAGGGCCATCCAGTCCAACCCCCTGCCAAGCAGGAAACACCATCAAAGCATTCTTTTTTCCTCCCCAGTGGAAGAAGCTTGGGGGAGTCGTAGGTGGGAGATAGCAACCTGAGCGAGAGCCAGATTGCTATCTAGGAGAGTACATCTCCGGATAGATAGATGCTACACAGTTCAGCCTGTGTCTCCTGGTAATTTTGCAGTACATTTTAGTAGAGTGAATAAAGTCTTAGCGGTTTGATGATGGAGAGGGAAAAACTGAAAAGAATGGGTGGGTGGAGCATGTATACATGCATATTGGTGGATGGGTTGAAGGTGTGGGAATTAGAAAGGGATGAGTACTGGGTGTTGTATGATTTGTGTTTATGTAGTTTGAGTGATTTGGGAAATTAGTTGGGAGTACAGTGGTACCTCGACTTACGAATAACTCAACGTACGAATGTTTCGAGTTACGAACGGAGCTCCGTCCGCCATTTTGGATGCGGTTTAGATAGGATTTTTTCAACTTACGATTTTTATTTTCCCCCATTGGCTTCTACTTACGATTTTTTCGACTTATGAAGGTCCGTTCAGAACAGATTAAATTCATAAGTCGAGGGACCACTGTAGTTGGGTGTGAATATAGTTGGGTGTGAATAATATGTGAATGCTGAATATTGTAAGTGAGGATGTGCTTTAGCAAGAGGCTGAGGGAAGACGGAAGGGAATGGTACTCCTATCAAGGTAGTTATGGGGAAGTGGATGTGGTTGGAATTGGGTGAGGTCCAGATGGCTGCGCACTGTACCTCTTTCCAACCTTCCATCCACCTTAAAGCAATTTAGTGTCCTGGCTACTGAGTAAGTTCTCTGACTCTTAAGACGTTTTCAAACTATGCTACTCTGTTTTTGCTTTTGAAGGACTTTTATCCAGTGTTGTAACTTTTTCAGTTTCATTATTTGTATATTTGTGTGCATATATATTTTATCCTTTCTGTAAACCGCTTAGAGCCTGGTCTCGTATTAAGCATTATATAAATTTATGAAATAACAACAACTTCAGAATAATTATACCTGTCTTGGAGATAAATACTAGCCACACCATTTTTTTCTTACTAGCCTTCTAGTATTTGTGCAAAGGTTCTGGAGGTGAAATAAACAGCAAATTGCATTCAGAGAATTACAAACAGAGAATTGTATTCTTAATGCACAGGAACCAGACTAAGGGTGCAGTTCTAACCCCATTACTAATGGGAATTCTCAGTAAAATGGTTCAGATTTAAGTGTATATAAAATTTCAGCCATAGAATACTGTAATAAACATTAGTTGTGTTAAGAGTAAACCCACTGAAAACAATGGACTTAAGTAACAAAGGGCCTACTCTCTGAGTATGATTCCGTTAGCATATGAGATACTTTTAAAGAGAAGTTAAAAAGACAAGCAGTTCCCCCTTTCTTTTGCATCCTCCCAAAATGCTCTGCTGTAGTTCACTGCAGATGCACAATTCACACCAGCAAAGAGGAGCCACAGAATAATACATGTGTACGTACCCACACATTTGGATGCTGGGAAAGGCTCTAGCCAACCAACTGCACGGTGTCCTGACTGCTTGTCCCAATTACATAGAGTGTACATAGCACTCTCTGTTCATAACCAGGAGCTCACATGTTGGGCTTTGTTTTCACATAAAACTTGCTTGCTGGAAGGAGGGTAAAATAAATGATGTTGTGGGTGAGACTAAGTGCATAGCCCTGATCCTCACCCTACAGTATTAATTCTGTGGTGGCCATATCAATAGAGTGGTTTTTTTGTAAAAATGTTATGCACTTTACAAAAAGTGGCTACCAGAAAGGAATGTTTTGTTGTGTTCTAAATTGTTGTGTTCTAAATTGTTGGCATTGCATGTTTTTATATTATGATACCACATTATACCGTAAATGGACTATGTTACCAGTAATGAATAAGTTTAATTAATACTACTACTAATAATAATTGGCACTTTAAGTGCAAGACAAACAATATTCAGATACACTGAAATAAATTCATTAAATTGGGGCTTAGTGGTGCTTTGGCACAAAAGGTCATGACTCCCTGCATGTGGAAACAGGGCTACGAAAGATTGGCCGTGACTCTGGAGACGCTCTGCTGAATACTGTACTGAGCTACTGGTAAATGACCAAAGGTCTGACTCTGTATGACAGCTTCCTACGTTCCTAAACCGTTTCCACTGAGGGAATGCATCATTCCCAAACACTGGATCTTCACCTCATTTACAGCCAAATAAAAAAATTCCTTCAGTAGCACCTTAAAGACCAACTAAGTTTTTATTTTGGTATGAGCCAGGTTCTGTACATGAGCGTGGCCGGGGATTGGGGGGGGGGGTGAGGGACAGGGGAGGCAGCCCCGTCAATCAAGTAAATAATAACATTTAACTGACCGACTGCATAGCAGTTAACTCAGTTTCTCCCCACCCCAACATAATACCTGCCCTCCCCTACAATAAATCCTGGCTACGCCCATGGATCTGTATACGTTAACTCCGAAATAAGACCCGGGTTTACTGTATTCGGTTACAATTTACAAAGAGGCAACCGCAGATTTGGGGCGGCGCGGGTGATGCCGCGGGCGTGCACAGATATCTTCCCTCCAAAAAAAAAAGCTTGCCTCTCACCCCATTGCTGAGACCCTGGGGTGACCTGTAAGAAAGGCATTTTTTCCACATACAAACGGAAAAATGGGGGGTTTCACTTCTGAGTAGACATGAATGTGCAGGACTGCGCTGTCGCGGCGAAATCGGAAACAGGAAAACAAGCCTGAGCCCTAGGTTTGCATTGCTTAATGAAATATCAGCTCCCTCGAAATCAACAGCATTTTAATTCCTAGAGAAGATACGGCACGGATGGGAGTTTTAACTTCCTTCAGAAATCTAGCATAGATCCACACCACTGAAATACACATTGCCCCTCCTTTTCTCTTCTTCCCCTCTGCCACCGCCTTCCCTATTTACTAGCCTCAGCTTTACTAGCCTTGAGCCGCTAAAATCTTGCTTCCACAAATTTAAGCTTCGTGTTCTATGTCTGAGAAACTTTTAAAGGCGTTGCAGACAACGCGCAAGAGTGGGTGGCAGAATTAATGTTGCTCACCGTCAGCATTTGTGCGCTTCCTTCCTTGGGGAGGCGTGGAAATTTGCAAACGGAATAAGCAGAAAGCGCCAAAGAGCACGCGCGTGCAAGAGGGGAAAAGCGCGATGGGTGTTTTACATGACTTTTTTTAGTGCTGCCACCTAGCAGAGAGGCCTAGGCCTGCCTTCCTTTTGCCGAAAAAGCGAACTACCAGGAGATGGCGGTATTAGATCAGATCCCCGCGTTCTTTGTTTCACGGTGTTCTCACGTTGCCGCAGGAAAAAGTAGTGACAAATCAACACGTTCCTTTCTAATTTGTCATTAGAATCTGTTGATAATCTCGGCCTTTGCCTTTTGGGGCAAAGGAGCTGCTGCTGCTCTTTAAATTTGTCGATTGATTGATTGATTAATCTGTTCTATGCAATGGAATGTATATTGGTCTCCCCAGGCCCACACAGCAGCTTGTTTTAAAATATGAGATGTTTGGCTATTGCAGGGAAACTCAGCAGGTTATGTATGAATTTGGAGAGGTGGGCATGCTGGCATCACTACTGCCTCAATTCAGTGAGTTTTAAAATTCAGTGAGTCAGTTCCATTATGATGTGTGTATGTTTGAGCTCAGAGGCAGAATTATCATTGTGGGAAAATTTGATTGGACAGAACTCAAGTCCAGCTCTTTAGTTGTCTGCTGTATGTAGAGGAAGTTTTTGTACACAACAGCATACAGTCAGTTGGGACTTGGTTAGGTCACAAGTTTACCACTGCAAGGTCCAAGACTGGATAATTAAGCAGATAAGGAAGTTTGGTATTGTCATCCTGGCTATCCACCAGATCTTTTTTTCAGAAATTTATGTGGCAAGTTTTGAACAAGACAGAATATTGTGGAATCCAACAGAGAATGGGGAAAGGATTTGATTAGCAATCAGTTGCTCTCGGGAACATTACTGAAAGGAAGAAGCAGAACCACATCGCCTGGCTGTTACCCTGCAATTCCTGCTGTCAATTCGCCAACATGTGATAGTCCACAATATCAAATATAGATAAAAGATCTGATAGGATGAATAGCATACTGTGCTCCATATCAGTTTCTATGCATGGATTATTCATAAGGGTTACAGGCACATATTCACAATAGCATATTCAATTTTGAAGCAATAATTGCACGGGAGGTGTCAAATAAACATCCTTAAAATGCTACAGGATGTAATGAAGCATTGCTGTCTTGTCAAGACAATCAATAGTGTTTAGTATTTTTGTTTATTTTTTTCCTGTTGCATGAAGCATTGACTCCATATGAGGCTTTAGTTGTTCCTGCAAGAAATACATTCAACAGCAAGATGATCCAGACTAATTTTCGGATTTTAGCCCTTTCCCCTACTCACCCATCCCTGAAGCCTCAGCATGGCTAACAACTAGAAGCAGCTAATAATGCAACTGTTAGCATTTTAATCAATAAAAAGCCAGCACTAAATAACCACAGTCATCCCTAGGCAAATAATCCTTACTCAGACATAAATATCACCTGCTTCTGTTTTCTTTGTATAAGATATTCAGACTGCTTTTTCAGGCCTTCAGAGAATATTCAAAGATGAGGAGTAACCAGAGGGGCAAGAGATAGACTTGGGCAATTGGACCCTTAGATTTGTTTTTCTTGGTCATCATTCACATGCTGCAAGATAAACAGCTTTGAAAGCCGGGGTTTAGTTTCAAAAGTGTTTGTGATATGGCATGGGGGTCAAAGGGAAAAAGTAAAAAATGTGACTGAGCTAATGCATAGCCCTTGCATGAGCCTAAGCTTCTCTGTTGATCCAGGCCAAAATTCCAAACTACCCTTGATAACAGAGCCATATATATTACTGAATATCTTATGTTTAATGTTTTGTACATGATTGGAAATATATCAGCTAGGGAAGCAGGGTCAGCTAATTAATTACCAACTGCAGCCTTTCTTCAAGTGTATATCGTCTTTGATATATTACACTTGCAAAATAAATAATTCATCTCACAAACTTTCTCAGTTGTAGGAAGCCTTAATCTTCTTTCCAGTTAAAGTGCTGGTACCAGCTGAACAGCAAAACTACAGCATTATTGAATGTTTAATTAAAAGATAAGGCATAATCAAATATGTCCAAAAAAAGATATGTAGAGCTTACGATCTGTCAAACTATAAGCTGCACGACTCTAGGATCCAGGGCACAAAGGGACTTTTCTTCAGGGGGTATGTATTATTGCAATATTACAAGACACCTATGCTTCATGCTTTATTTATAAGTGATTATCTTGATCTCTTTACAACAGGAGAGTGATGTGATGATATGTTGGTTGCTTGGGAAACAAGACAGTGTGTGAATTGTGCATGCATGTATATAGAAGGCATTATAAATGTTTATATGTGGTTATCAGTGCATGTAGCATACATGTGAGTGTACATTTATTTGTATGAATTTTTCAGTGAGTTTCTCATTTACTTGTCATCTGATACATATTGGAGCATCTTGTAAATAAAAGGTTCCTTAGAATAATACTAGTTTTGATTTACAGAGCAATATAAAATGTTCAATGACAATCAAATAACCAGAAGACAAGAGCACAGTTTCCCTTGTATCACATGAGCTGCCTAATATTCAGAGGTGTAATAATGTTTTAAAGGGCCTTCCCCAAACAATCATGTTATGTTTTTAATCTGAATAGTGCATTCAGAAAGATAGTGGAATCAGAATACACAGATAAAACCAAGAAAGATAGTAGAATCAGAATACACAGATAAAACCAAGTACTAACTATTCAAGACCTCAGTCTTGATTATTTTTCGTACTTTCTTCTCCATTTTCTACTTTCTTTCTTCAAAGCACCCTTTTCTGAGATTAAACGTGAACAATTTTGTCTCATTTCATTAAAATCTCAGTCTCCCCTCCTAGCCATTTAGTTCTTGTTCCCAATCTATAAGGTCTTTTTGTTCCTCTTGCAGCAGAATCTGCAATACAATACTCCCGTCAAGCATAGGAATAAATAGTGCTGAAGAACGGAACTGAAGGATATATTGGAAACTGAAGGGTAACTGAAGGCAACACTGGAAATTTGGTACAAACTAAAGAGTCAAAGCTAGTAACAGCGTTGTAGCTGAATGCACCTTCCATGATTTGCATGAACAAAACTGGAACGTATATGCCTTGATCAGTGAAAGACCAATCAGTGAATGATTATGAAGGGTGGCCAATACAAAAGAGGAAAGGGCTCCTGTCTCTTTAATAGTTGTGTGGGAGAGGGAATTTTGGCTTGCAATGCCCTGTCCTAATAATGTCCTAATAATACCCTGTGTTGCACCTTCTGAAAGAAGAAGTGCTTTGGGCCATCTTTTTTGGTTCTTCTAACAGAGAACATAACACTGCTGTTGCATTTTCAAGATAACCCATACAACTATGACAAACAGGAAGGCAGTTATTTGTTTGCTTGTTTAATTAGAGCCCCCAAGTCTCTGGATTTTAATCACAAGTCCAGATGAAAGGCTTATAAAAGTTCGTCAAAGGCTGCATGCATTCCGCAGGTTCCGTGCTGCTGAGTCGACACCTGGTATAGCTTAAGGATGAGACTGTCTGTCTGTTCGCTTAAGCAGAATATTTAAGGTCAGTAAGCCAAACGCACTCCGTATTTCAGCAGAGGCATATGCTCCCCCACCAGAGTCTTTTTGCCCTATTAACCCCATTTTGGAGCATAATTCTTCTTCGCCACACATAGTGTATACTACCTAAAGGCATTCCTTGTTGCTCCCATGGCAACAGATAAGACCACGGCATACTGCAAAATCAGATGCAAAGCTATGCTCAGCTCTGTTGCGGGATGAATTACGGAGGGTAGTTCAGCAAAACAGGGAAATAACTCATGTAATAAATTGTGGTGAGCGCATAAGAATAAACTATTCCTCCCCCCACAATGTTAGTGACAATACTTTATACTTACCTTTAATATATTATCTAACAGCTGGACATTGAAATCACTATCCTATCCTTACAAAGGCAAGATGAAAAACGCCTACTGCCTTTAATGGAAATAGGAGTAGACCCTGATCAAATAACGCCTCAGGCACAGACACTCCGCAAATGTAGGTGTCTCTTTCATTTTCACATTGCTTCAAATATTTTATTCACGGATCTCTTTGCAATTTTTCTTCCTGACAGTCTTTAATCCCATCGACAGGTCACAAGGGTAAAGATGCACATCCTGGAGATAAAAGTCTTGTTTCTTTCTGTCCAACACACTTAAGGCTGAGGAACAATATTTAAAATCATAGAATTGTAGATGCCTGCAAGACACCTGCACATTTTCATTCTTGTATTTGATATTATCACTTACAGTTTGTTTTGGTTTTGCCGTTTATGAGATCAAGTGACAATGTGATATTCTAATGTGTGTGTGTGTGTGTGTGTGTGTGTATGTAACTGGCCCAGATGCATGCCACCAATATGAAACAGAAATGGATTTCTCTGTTGTCCTTGTGGGCACAACTGTGTGATGCAATTTCAGCAAGAAAATAAATATATGAAAGAGGCCTTTAGATTTTTCACATGGAGGAAATTAACATCAATGGAAATTCATTTGTCAGAACAGATGGCCAATGAAGCCACGGTATCAGGATGATCAGAAGGCAGGGAAATTTGCTACTCCTTAATGGAGTCTGGTGTTATGAGGTGTTTCTTGTTGTCTCATTCCACATCTATCATTGCTATGCAATCCATAGCTCTCATAGCCTTAGATATACATGACATGTGAAAATGCACGTGGCCTCATTTGCAGTATCACTAACTCCTTTCTCACAAAAAAATCTGCGGACAACAGCATTATCCTTGAAGGTATTTCCTGATCTGTAGATGTAATTGACTCAGACTTAATTCCCTAGCTATCCTCCTGTGCTCTCTAGAAGGATCACACTTCTTATGTGATATTAGGAGCTAACTATTTTCAAAGTCAGTATGATTAAGTAAATATATTATGAAACAATCCAGTTTTTAAAATGCCTATGTCCTTTCTAACCAATCATAGGAAATCAAATGAAAACATTTTGAGAGAAGGCATTTCATGTTGTACCTTTGGAAACCCAACATTACTCTTTAAAACAAGCTAAAAGTGCGCCAAGCAACAATAACTTAATATTAGTAATCAGGTGGTTTAAGAGGACTTGCTTCAGAATAGGGTTGATGGCAGCCATGGGTTAAGTGCTGCACGTGAGCCCCATCATATATAAATCCATGTATTGAATGAACCAACTCATTTGTATGCCAGTACGTTTCCAAGCACAATTCAAAGTGTTGGTGCTGACCTTTAAAGCCCTAAACGGCCTCGGTCCAGTAATACCTGAAGGAGCGTCTCCACCCCCATGGTTCTGCCCCGACACTGAGGTCCAGCGCCGAGGGCCTTCTGGCGGTTCCCTCGCTACGAGAACTACAGGGAACTACAAGCTACAGGGAACCAGGCAGAGGGCCTTCTCGGTAGTGGCACCCGCCCTGTGGAATGCCCTCCCACCAGATGTCAAAGAGATAAACTACCATACTTTTAGGAGACATCTGAAGGCAGCCCTGTTTAGGGAAGCTTTTAATGTTTAATAGATTATTGTATTTTAATGTCTGTTGGAAGCCGCCCAGATGGGCGGGGTATAAATAATAAATTATTATTATTATTATTATTAGCCCACCTACCTAGGCAATTGGTTAATAGTATGCTAACTGTAAAGGGACGCGGGTGGCGCTGTGGGTTAAACCACAGAGCCTAGGGCTTGCCACTCAGAAGGTCGGCAGTTCGAATCCCCGCGCGACGGGGTGAGCTCCCGTTGCTCTGTCCCAGCTCCTGCCAACCTAGCAGTTCGAAAGCACGTCAAAGTGCAAGTAGATAAATAGGTACCTCTACAGTGGGAAGGTAAATGACATTTCTGTGTGCTGCTCTGGTTTGCCAGAAACAGCTTTGTCATGCTGGCCACATGACCTGGAAGCTGTACGCCGGCTCCCTCGGTCACGACTGGACCTAATAGTCAGGGGCAGGCATCCCCAAACATCGGCCCTCCAGATGTTTTGGACTACAGTGCCCATCTTCCCCGACCACTGGTCCTGTTAGTTAGGGATCATGGGAGTTGTAGGCCAAAACATCTGGAGGGCCACAGTTTGGGGATGCCTGGTCAGGGGTATGCTAACTGTACTCATGAACGGGGTCACTCACATGAGGCATGATGGCGAGTGAATGAGTGAACAGCAGGCACCAGCTACAGAGAGCAAATGAACAGGTGAGCACTCACTGAATGAATGAACAAACAGGGGCCTTTATATGTATCTTTTCCTCTTTCCCACTTAAGCCTTGGTTCATGTTGTGCTAAGAAAATGATGGCTTAGTTTACAGTTCTGCTGGGCAGCTCTACATCAGTATCAGGGGAAGGTCAATTTTTGCTCTGGATGCCCACATGCTTGTTGTTCTTGCCAAACCATAGCTTAGCAAACTATGCCAAACCATGTGCAAATCTGGTCAGCAAGTGGCCTACAGCCACAGAATGAACTGTCATATAGTTGGATAATGGTCTTATTTAAAAATGTGCGAAGCCAGCCATTTTGTCTCAAGGTTCTGCTGCTCATTCATTAGTAGTAGTAATAATAGTATTATTATTATTATTATTATTATTATTATTATTATTATTAATACCCTGCTCGTTTCAGTCTGGCTTGCAAGTCACGCCCTTTAGCCTGGACGTGCTGCGCCACAGCTGTGGATCAGTGTGGCGGTGTTGGGGGCATTCAAAGCACTCTGTGCATGTCCAGAGGCGCCCACATCTACAAGATCCAACAGGCGTCCTAGGCAGCTTTCAACCAGTCGCTTCCGCGGAACTGAGCTCTTTAACTCAGAAAGAAAGCCCGCCTTAAAACCCTAACGGCTTGCGAAAGGGCCAGGAGTCGGGACGCCTGCACTATGGCAACCACCTCCGGCCCTGAGACGCGCAACGCCGCGGGAGAAGCAACTCCCTGGAGGTGGTCGCTGCTGGCAGATCGGTGGGAAGGAGGAGGCGGAGAAGGAGGCGGCGGCGGCGGCGCGGACGTCACTTTCCCCGGCCGCATGTTTACGTGGAGATGAAGATGGCGGCGCCGGTGGATCCGCCACGGAGTCCCCAGTCCCCGTAGCGCACTGAGCGCGTCCGGGGTGACAGAGGAGCCGGGGCGGAGGAGTCGGAGAGGGGAGCCGTCCCCTTGGGGCGCCCCCTTCGCCTTTCCGCCTGGCGCGCAGTAACGCTGTTGTCTCTTCGCGCAGGGGCCATGGAGGACGAGGAGAGGCAGAAGAAGCTGGAGGCCGGCAAAGCGAAGGTGAGAAGGGGCGGGAAGGCGCTGGGTAGGAGCGGGCCAAGTAGGACCCCGGGGGGGCTGCCGTCGAGGGAAATGCGTGGCCGTCTCCGGGCTGGATTTAACGGGTGAGAAGAGGTTAAGCTTGCCGGGTCCGCCCCTCTGCTCGCTGTCATGCCTTGGAGACTGAGCGGAATATTAAAGCTCCTCCGGGGGAGAATCGTGCGCCTCCGAGGCGGGCCCTAGCATCCTTCCCGAGCTGCGTTTTTCTTTGTTTGCCGCTTCTCTTTGTGTATGTGCGCGCGCGCTGCGCGGCGTCGATCGCCGCGGGTTTGCTCTTGCTTTAAAAAAAAATTTTAAACACCCCCACCCCCACCCCGCTTTAAAATGTAGGACCCAGCTCGGAGGAGCCTCCTTCCTATTTGTATGTGTAGTAATGTGATTGGCTCGTGACAGCTGTTGCTGGACAGAAACGGACACATGCCTGGCAAATGCCACAGGTGCCAACGAGGAAGGGCTGTGTGTGGCTCTTCTCGTGCCGGATCCGCTGGTCCAAGGGGAGGAAGGGACGTCCCAGGCTTGGCTTGGCTTGGCTTGAATTAATTGCTGCAGGTGTTTAGATCTCGCTTTTCGAATGCATATCCCGGAAGCCTCGTGATATTAAGTCAGAAGTACAGTACAGTAAAGAAAGAAAAACGCGGGCACACATACTTGAAAACGCTGTAGATTAAAAGCAGTAGAGTCCAAAATCTAAGAAGATAAACTAAGACTTCATGCATGTTCCCCACATGTGTAACCAGCTATTGGTCATTTGTGCACCTCTACCCCTCATGCATGTTTGTAAAGAAGTGTGGAGCTAACATTTGTACACCTGATTTCTCTAGTGGTTCAGCTGCAGTAGATGGTTGGAATCTAGCCTGTCTCATGTTTGATGGTGGGATAAATAAACTCAACTAATGAATGACATTCGAAATAATAATCAACCCTTAGGGTTTTTTTCTGCAGCTTTTGTTAGTTATAGCTGAAAAGGATGTTTCTATGTGTAAAGTGCTTGAAAGTTTGATCTTTATAATATTTTCAACTTGCATAGTTGAACTTGCAAGATTTTTTAAATCCTTGCAATAAGTACATCACTATTTATCATGATGTAAAAATACGTAAAAAGGAGGAGACACGTTTGTTTATTCTGACCGCTTGTGTTAGGGTTAGAAACATCATGACTTGCCAAAGTTCCGTTAATGAGTTCTTGGGCTGCAAGAATTTGAATCTTAAACCTCACCTCTTCTTAAAATCTGGAGATGTGCATTAAAAAGTGGAATAAGTGTCATTTTCATTGTATCCTTAGCACCATGATAGATAGGATTTTTTGGTGCTAATGGGTAACAAATTTGCATTAAACAGATATGCAACTCAAA
The DNA here is from genome assembly GCF_963506605.1 of Zootoca vivipara. Lineage (NCBI taxonomy): Eukaryota > Metazoa > Chordata > Lepidosauria > Squamata > Lacertidae > Zootoca > Zootoca vivipara. The sequence continues at coordinate 32,955,346 of NC_083287.1, read as the reverse complement.
TTGCCTTCACACCATGCTTATAAATAATGTAACACAATAGAGGTAGTCTGTCACGCTGTAAATCATACTACCAATTAATCCGTGAAAGGTCAGCTCTTAATCTGTGAAAGGCCAAAGTGAACAGTTTATCCCAAATAACAGAATTTGGAGAGAAAATAGATTTGGATAATGTTAACATTTGCAGTAGTTTTGATATAGAGTACATAATCTAGAGACCCCATCAATGGTGAACACGACACTCCATTTGACACCTCTGAGTATAAAGAACAGATTTGTTTATTAATCTAAGAAATGAATTAGTTGCTCTTCAGCCAAAACTTTCAAAATGGACTACGAAAAGTTGAAAACAAATAATAAATATCTAGGTAAAATGCACTAAACCAACAGATTAAGCAGCAATAAAATCATTTAAATCAATTAATTTAAAATACTCCCCCCTCCACAAATCAATAGATACAAAGGGATAGGGTCTGCAACAAGCAAACCTCCTTGGAACTATTGATCAGGATTCCTCTCCTCGCCTGATCTCTTACAGTACTTGTGTTTAACTTACACATCAAATTCCTATACTGTACTGTTTCGAAAGTCAGGCAAGCTTTTTATTTAAATTTGGGTTGGAGGAAGAGGTTGATAGAGAAGTTCTCCAAAATAATTATTTTCTGTATTCTGTACAGAATATTTTATTGTATATTTTATATGTATATTTTCATTTTCTGGAGGAGAATAGAGAGGCAAATGGGGGAGAAGATTGTGATAGCCCTAATGCCCTCCAGTTGTTTTGGACTACAACTCCCATCATCCCTGATCATTAGCCATTGACTGGGGCTGACTCCCAACTATATCTGGAGGACACCAGGTTGAGGAAGGCTGCTTCAGAGCTCTTCCAGGTCTGGCAGGGAGGCTTAGATAAAGCCTGTCTTGATTCATCCTTTGTCCCTCCTAGATTCTTCATTTCTTGGCATCAACACTGGAGGAGAGATAGATAGCAAGCACCCAGTTTCTCCTTCTGCTCCACCTTGTTTCCCAAAAGTACAGCAAAGATATAAGCTTGCTTCTCAGTCTCCTACCCACATCTGTCATATATAATGTGGCAAGCAGCACATTCTTGTGATAATTTACTAGCTTCTTAAAAGAAGTCATCATAGGGGCTTCAACGCATCTTGCCACTCAGCTGAATGAATGCATACAAAGCTCCTTAAAGTGGCTATGCATGTTTAGAACAAAACAAGTAGACCGCAAAAGATCTCCCACAAATTTACAAGCCATAACACATGAACATATAAACACAACACGGAGCAATTGGGGAACCATCATAAGAAGTAATCAGCTAGCCAAGCATAGAGAGAAGGGGGGGGAATTAACCTACAATATATCTCCATAAAGCCCCATGAGTTGCTGGAGGAAGCCAATCATACTCTTTGACTAAAACAACAAAAGCATTTCACATGAAATGCATCTTTTTCTTCTTGGATTTTCCACCCCGCCCCCCAATTGACAAGTTTTTCCATAAGGGCCACCAACTAAATCTGGAAATACCACTCTTCCATCAAATTAGCTATTACTAATGTCCAATTCGAGCAGATTTTATTTCTTGACTGGCCTAATGAAGCAGCAGATCTGTCTTCATAAAGTATCCTGACAGCATGTATTGTGATCACAGATGATTGCTGTATAAGAAATGTGTAAAAACACATTCCCTTACAACACAGTCCTATATATGCCTGCTCTGAAGTAAGCCCCACTGCCTTAGGTGAGTGAGTGTGCAGCATTAAAGACTTTAGTTGAACCATATTTGCCTTGTGTGTCTTATGTAGGATCACAAGTAGACAAGGTTAGACAAGATTTCCAAATTCTTCCGGTAGGAAACAGAATTGTAAGGTCAATCTAGCAGGATTACTCAATGTCACATGTTCTTTCGCCTTTCTGGGGAGTGATGTGGACTCTTGATAGAGATTATACATAGGTGAGCTGGAGGACTTCCTTCTGCCCTGACAGATCTGTTTGCGGTAAATTTTGTTGCTGTGTGTGACAGACTGCAACCTTGTACAGTGGTACCTCGACATCCGAATGCCTCAACTTCCAAAGGTTTCGACTTACGAAGTTGGCAAACCCGGAAGTATTTTCGCCGCCCGCGCGTTCTGTGCCTGCGCAGAAGCGGCGTTCATGGTTTGTGCATGCACAGAAGCGCAAAATCGCGCTTTGCACATGTGCAAAATGGACGCTACAACACCTGAAGGTTTCGACTTACGATGAGTGCTGCGGAACGGATCGCCTTCGTAAGTAATAATAATAATAATAATAATAATAATAATTTATTATTATTGATACCCCGCCCATCTGGCTAGGTTTCCCCAGCCACTCTGGGTGGCTTCCAACAGAAGTTGAGGTACCACTGTACTTGATAAAGAGCCATGCATTATGAGGAACTTTGGGACAGTTCAGCTGTGTTGAGGATACAATGATCTAAGTCAGGGGTGTCAAACTCAAATTCATCGGGGGCCACATCAGCAGTTTGGTCACCCTCAAAGGGCCGGTTGTATCTGTAGGACTATGTGTCCACTCTTTATTATCATAAATTATTGTCACTGCATTCAATTATTACTGGTTTTTGTAATAATGTAAGTAATAACTAGCTCTGAAAGCAGAAACATAGTCAGAATAATGGCAAGTAGATATTCAAATGTACAATTATTGTACAATTTATTGAAAAATGATTTTTGGTAACAGACATCAAAGCAGGGGGGAGGAGACGGTAAAACAGAAGGGGCAAAGATCGGACCTACAAACAGAAGGGGGAAAGATCGGAGCGTAGCTGTCAGCCAGCATACTAAACCTCCGGAGAGGGAGAGGCGCAGGGAGAGAGAGGAGGAGAGGGAGTCTGAAACGCGCACACTTTGACCAAACTCTTAAAACCACGGCCCAAGTCTGAGATTTGCACACATACCCCTCCCTCCCCCCGTGCTAACGCTTCAAAGCACCTTTTTAAAGGGCTCTTGCAGTCCTTCCTGTCCTCCTTCTGAGAAGCCCCCCCCCCACGCGCTCCTTTTGGAGTACTAGCCGAAAAGCTGCTGTGGCGCAACCAATTTGACATGACGCTTTTGTTTTCACCTCTCCCGTTTGCTAGACTGGTTGTGGCGCGAGGGTGGAGGTGGGGGGAGAGAAAGAGAGCGAGAGAGGAGAGCAAAGACCTGACATCAAGGCGGATGCTTCACTGCAAATCCTAATAATATCCTGCTCCGCGAGCAGGACTCCTTGTTCGGGAGAAGGCTGGCAAGCGGGGAGGCTGCAGCATCGGGGACGAGGGAACGTTGCTAGATTGACCCCGCCACACTTTTTTGGTGGGGGGGAAGAGTACTGGTGGCGGTGGGAAGAAACTCGCAGCCCCTCCCTGGCTTAGAGGAACACAACTTTAGGAACACAACCTAAAGAGCCGTTGCCACCCCACTCCACCCAAAACGGGGGGGGGGGGCGTGCACACACATTTTTTCCCTCAAAAAAAAATCTGAATCTTTCTAAAAACACACACACGAGAGGCAGCTGCACACTCCATCCATCCAGAGAGAGGGAGCCACCCCCACACCCAGGGGGAGGGAGAACGCGAGAAGCAGTGCAAGCCTCTGAGAGAACGCGAGACCTCGCGCAGCTGCTGCTCCTGCCTCAGCTTTGGCAGCGGTGGCGGCGGCTGCTGCTGTTCGGTTGGCGAGCTCTGCGGGCTCCAGCGCCTTCCCTGCCGAGGGGAATCCCCACAAGCTCGGCAGGGCATGAGGCTGGGAGCGCGGCGCCTGACCGCCTGCCCAGCTCACGACTTCCCCTCCGCCTGGACCCTGGGCGGCTCTGGCCCTTTTGCACTCTGTTGAGCTCCTCTTCTGATTTCTGGAGGAGCGGCCGCGGGTGCCTCGGCTTGCCATTGGCTGCCCAGCGCCTGATGTCGGGGCTGTGGGGAGGCGGCGCGGGCTCGGGCCGCCAGAGGATCGCTCCCAAACATGCTGAACTGAAAGCCCCGGAGCAAGTGGTGGGCGCCGCTCTCGCCCTCTTGCCCACGGCTGCGCGCTCCGCCGGGGTCCTGGCCATAGTGGATGCGCCGGCCCTGCTTCTAGAGGGCGGGCCACATGACAAGGTCTGGCGGGCCGGATTTGGCCCCCGGCCTTGTGTTTGACACCCATGATCTAAGTGATCACTGTGCAGAACTAAGCAGAACATGAGAATTTCTACAATCTTTTGTCTGTGTAACGCTGTCTGTGGGTCCTTCCCCTTTCTATTTGGTTACAAAGAAATAGAGAACCATAGAATATTTGCAAGAATGAACTTGATGGCAGAGCCTCATGTATATTATTGCCTTAGTGCAGTAAATTAAGAGACCTCATCAGTTATTTTTATTGTTGTTCTTCTGTGAGCTAACTTCTAGAATGGTCAGAATCCACCCCCACCCCCAATATATATTCACACACTAGTAGTTTTACTACCTTAGAATTCAGCAGTTGCTCCTTACAGGTTGATTATTTATTTCATGGACTATTTATTAAGCTGGTTTTCATTTCCCAAATCAATGTATTTTTCTTATTTTCTGTTCCTTGTCATCTGTAAAGGCAAGTGCAAGGCTGCAGTGATCATCTGTCTTCTTCCTCCCCTTTGTTCCTGTACTAATCCTCATTCCCATGCATAGGTGTGTCTCCCTTTCACTGATCGCTCTAACTGCGTTAAGAGTCTAGCACAACCAGCTGCTGACTGGGCAAACCATCACCAGCAGTTACCTTTATTATTCAAGCCCTGCCATGTCTTCTGCAGAAGCAGTGACAATCCAAAAAATGAATAGGCTTTAATTAAGTGTTTGGACTTATTATGCATATGGCATATAGGGATGTCTACATCTCCAAACAATACCAATGGGCAGGGGGTGGTGAATAGTAATCTTGTTTGTAGAACAAAGAAAGGGGCTTGCATGTCTCTGAATGGTAGTAGTGAATAACTACAGCCAATGTAATAGCTGAAATCACAGCACTTGCTCTGTTGTTTGGTGCGCTAAAGAAATAAAAGAATTTCTTGGTTGTAAACTTCCTATTTTCTTAGAAAGCATATTTATGGTAGGTGCAGGAAAAAGAAATATCATATTTTTTGTAATAAACCATGAGTTGGTTTGGACTAAATCCTAGTTTGGTGAGAATGAGCCTGCTCTCCCCCGCCCTCGCCCCCCATCCCCGCTTGTGTGAGTCTTCCTTCCCACCAGTACAGCTGCAAGGATGAGTTCAGATTATTTTGCTTCAGTTTTTGATTAACCTGAACTTGCCATGCTGTCTGAACCTGGACAAACTGTGGGTAATCTTAACTATGGTTAGTGGAAAGAGGCCAACTCCAAACCATAGTCAAAGGCTGCATTGTTTCCACTAACTGTAGTTAATATTAATCCTCTTGGGCCTTAGATTACATGATTAACTGCAGTAAATTTAAAATGGGAGTGTTAACTTCTGACTTCATTGCGCCCCTGCTGGAGAAGGAAAGGGGAGCGATAACTGTGAGAGTCTGAATGGAATCTAGGCTTTTTCTCATAATGCTAAAAAAAGAGAGGGGTTTGCAGTCATGGTTTGTTCTATACATGAAGGTCAGTATTAGTGAAGGTGCAAGCGTTTGCAGATTAAGACGAGCCCCATGGTGTGTTCAGTAAGGTCCAAGTAAGAGGTCATAGAATTACATTGTAGTTGAGCAGTTCTACACACTTCTAGCTTCCTTCTTCTGCCACAGCAAATGCGGTAGTGGAAAAAGTATTTTTGGATCATAGAAATTGTACCTTACACACATCCCCAGTGGATGACTCCCAGGAATGAAGAATGTGTCTGAAGACATATCTTCAGTGGCTTACCAAACCTGTGACCTAGAGCTGAAAAGCTCTATATCCTATTTCCAATCACTTAAGCTATCCTCTTCTACAGTAATTTCTTTTTAGTGCTCATGGATTGGAAGAGACTAGTAATCCTGTGCTGGTTTATAAGTAAAACCCACATTTAGACACAGAGATTTCTGCTTCAGTGAGAGCTGTTTTGTCAAATCCTGCTGTCTTCAATATTTTATACTAATACGGGATATAAATGCTTTAAATAAATGGGTTAGTGTGCACAGGTCAGCCAAATAAATTATTCTTATCTTTCTGATTTTATTTCATATTACTGTTTAAACAAAATTAACCTTGCTTTTTTCTTCATAATTTTTGTCCTAGTAACAACATCAAAAATAGTTAAATGTCTTGAACTAATCTTATGCATAGGAGCAACAACAAAGTATACAGTATTAAAATATGTTAGTACTAATATAAAACAAAACAGTACAATGTAAATTCTAATTTAGGTGTTATCACCAAGATACTCTTTCTACTAATTATGCCTGTAAATAAATGTTTTTGTCTGTTCAAATTAAAACACTGGGATCATTTAATGAATTTAGGAGAACTTAGACTTTGTCATCATAATGTTTAAGGTTAAATCTGTATCACATAGTGTCAGTATTAACAATTTCATTCTTAAGTTGGGTGAAAATGTAGGAGAATAGGACATCTACACAAAAGATAAAGGGAGCTGTGTTACAAGAAAAGAATCAAAATCTGTACTAGGACAATACCTTTATTAGGCCAACACACATGCTTTCAGAGATGGGAAGTTGGCCATTGTTATGCTTCTCATTCCCAGGAAACCTCCACGCAGTCTGATATTTGCTGAACACCTAAAGAACCTCCTCTTCCATTCCATCTCAAGACTGTAACCAGGTGCAAACTTCATAGCTTCAACATCAGCTGTCAACCAAAATTTTGTTCTGCTTTGGTTGACCTGATAAAAGTACAGTCGTACCTCCGCTTACGTATCCCTCCAGTTAACGTAAACTTCAGGATATGTAAGCAGCAAACCAGGAAGTATATTTCCGGGTTTTTGCCGCATGCACATGCGCAGAAGTGCTAAACCGCGCTGTGCGCAGAAGCGATCCTCCGGTTGCAAAAACTTCGGGATACTGCTGGACCTCTGGAACAAATCCTGTTCGCAACCGGAGGTACCACTGTATCTCCCTAATAGACATCTATTAAAAAGACATCTACACACCATCTATTGAAAGACATATTCTACACACCCTATTATGGCATTATCAGCTGGAATATTTGGATTTCATTTGTGCATGTTGCACCATTTGCTTTCCCCCTTTTCAAAAACAAACCCAAAGAAAGAATAATGATTTCTCCTGTAACAAGACCGGTTGCAATACTTCATTTACTATGGGTTAAGCAAGATTAAAAGCAGCAGAAATTACTTACGTGTCAAATGTGCATGCATAGCATTGATGTATTATCAGTATATTAAATCATAAAACTAAAGTCCTTATTTATTTGTTTCAGCAATTTTTACCTAGTATTGACCCCAAAGGGCTCCTAGAGCAGCTTTCTTAAATTCCATAATAAACGCTTAATGTCATAATGTCATATTCTATGTCATAATGTCATATTCTAACGCTTAATGTCATAATGTCATATTCTATGACATGAAATTAAGAAATTCTTAAATTATAATGCAAAGAGTTCTTATAGCACATCTTTGTTAAAAGTAGGAATTGACTGTTCATGTAACTCTTACTGCAGAATTGGCTAACCTGTGGCTCACCAGATGTTGTTGGAATCCATTTCCCATCTGCTGTTGTCAAGCTTGGGGATGATGGGGATTGCAACCCAGCAACAACTGGAAGGCCACAGGATAGCCATCACTAGTTTACTGGCTGATTCCAAAGGTTGGGCCAGTTTTGACACTATTGGTCTCCTTTTCAAAAGGCAAAAACTCCATTTTAGGAATGTGCTATACACTGTGCAGTAAGGATAAACAGACGTTTCCGGTTTTATAGGAGTAAACCCTCAGAGAAACCAAAGAAGCTTGAAATGTCTAGAAGACGAAGAAGGCCGTTGGCATTTTCAGGCTCTTGACCAGCAGTAATGATCTTTTTTTAAAAAAATCAAGAAACAACTGAGGCACTAAGAGCAGCAGGAGTTTGGTGAAAAGGGCCCCAGAATCCCCATGTTGCTATCTGTAGCTGTTGCCTTTCCCCCCACATCCAAACCCATTTCTGCCACTTCTGTTCTTAAATGTGTCTGGTCTTAGGGAATGGATGTGGAGGAGCCACTAAAATAGACTGCAGACAAGATTTGAGGTAATGATGGGTGGCAGGCTCTGTGACCTGGAGCGAATGACAGCACCTGTCATTGATAAGGTTTGTTTTCCCTTGGATACTGAGCTCTATTAGCCTCAGGATATATCCACTGTGACATCACCATTGGCTTTAAAGGTCGCAAAGGCATTTTCATTACATTTCTTCAAAGGAAGAGCCATGATGGGGTGAAATGAAGTTATGTTCTGCCTACTAATAAAGCAATCCATATCAATTTATTGATGATATCAAACAATTCTCTAAACTTTAAAAGTATTCCTGGGAATTGTAAAATATAACCTAAAAATGTTTTAAATAGAAATGTAGAAAGCAGTCTAGATAATTTGTGACAGCGCTTGGATTCCAATAAGACATGTGCGTGATCTGTTAAAATGTCAGTAAAGTAATCTTTTGAATTATTTTGAAAGCATTAAAATATATCAGGGCAATGTTCCTTTTCAATTTTCTTGAATGTTCTTCATTTCCCCCTAAGATAAGGCCGTTATTCGTCTTCGAAAACTGTTCCTTTGAGACTGTTGGTCTCTTGCAGTAGTTAATATTTGATCAAGAATAGATTTAAATCAAGGTCTTAAATCAAGTCTGGACTTTTTCAGTCATCTAATATGTATGGAGTGATTGGTATGTACTGCTTGGAGATTGCAGCAACTGTTGCAGTTCTTGCATACGTTTGCTTGTTTATAATTGGCTCCTATATGGAAAACACAGATGGTGTAGACTCTGGCTTTCCATATGTTTTCGGTTAGAGCAAATTGTGTTTAACTAGTAATTTTAAATTCTTATTTAATTATGTGAACTGGAACTATTTTTGTAATAGGTGTCCAGGGTTTTGGGCTTTTTGTGTGTATTTAATAGATTTATAGCTTGCATTTCCACTATTTAGGTCTTTAAGGTGGCTCACACACATACTGTAGTTGAATAAAGTTTACCATCTCAGCATGAGGCTGGCTTCCACATGTAGATCTTCCACGAGAACAAAGTATCGGCCTAAGTCTGATACTTATATAGGTTCTAACTATTTTGGCTTGCAAAGAGAGAGTCCTCTCTAGAACGAAGGGGGTGATAAGATCCACTTCAGCAGCTTGGGGCTGGTTCTGCTGCTCAGTTCTTCCTGGGTTGTTTCATTCTTCTGTTTTGTGAAACAGTATTTTGCAACAAGTAGAACAACGAAACCAGGGCCGTCTTGCGCCCCTGGCGCCGTGGAGCGATGGATCCCTCCGGCGCGCCCCCTGCCCCGTTTCCCAGCGTGGTGGGAGGGCGGGCGGGTGCAGCTGTGCGTTGAACCAGCGGACCGGCAGGCCAGCGGGTGGGCGCAGCTCGCGGCGCCCTCCTGGCGGGCCAGCGCCATGGTGCCCTGCGCCACCGGGCGTCTACCTAGAGCCGGCCCTGAACGAAACAGTAGCATGGATTGCTATTGTTGAGAAAATTCAATTTTCATTCTTCATTTTCCATTCTCCACCCCACCCACAATAGTCAGCATTCCTTGCCAACCGGGCATGCTCAGTTTTTATTGGGTGTTTTTGTGGAGTTAGCAGTTTTTCTATATTAAAAAGGGGCTTTTGAAATCTCGGTGTTGCCCCAAGTTGGAGAATTGAATTCACTATTAGTCTATTCACATGGGACACTGCAACAAAATGCTTCAGATATGTATGTTGACGGGGGCAGAGCTTTCAAAGCCAAGAGACTGCCTGGAGCAAGTGAGCAGAATGGTGCTGACTGGTGAATGAACTGGCAGGTGCCCTTTTGCCTCGGTTCCTGCATTCTCCATTTCCAGCCACTTCTATTCTCCCTCTCACCCAGCTTTTAGTTATAGTTGCGGAGCGGAACTGGAATTAGAAAGCAGGATGATTGGTTAATCTGGAAGCCCTGTGGCCTTGTCATTTTGATATTCATCAATCCATAGAGATGTCTACGCTTTGTGTCATTTCTTTAAAAAAACAACATATGCGTGCAATGGTACTATTTAGAAGGCGAACTGTCTTTGATTATGATTATTGACTATTTTCTTTGGTCTCAGTTGAATAAATCTAATAATTTGTGAGCTGCCTTTTTATAACTTGCTACTATACTAACCATACCATCCATATTTTGCAGGGGTAGGGAATGTCTGGCCACCCAGATGTTGTACTCCAACTCACTTCAGCACTAGCCTACATGACCAATGGTGGGAGTTGTTGTTTAGCAACATCTGGAGGATCATATGCTCCCCAACCCTGTTCTGAAGGAGCTTTCAACAGATGGAACTTCTGTATATCCAAACCATAGTTTTGTACAGTATATGATGTTTTTATTTATGTATTTATTTATGTATTTATGTATTTATGTATTTATTTATTTATTTATTTATTTGAAGTTGTGAGAACTGAGCACATAAAAAGCAGCATTAATAATAATCATGGTTAATTAACCAATTAGTTAGAAATTGCGGGAATATTCGGAGCAATCAGAAATGCATCAATTGTATCATTACCCATCTGTGATGAAGTGGTACATCTTTCTCCTTAATCTGAAATACATAATAAATTAGACAGATAAGCACACTAAGTCACTTAGGATTCTCTTCTATCCTCACAATAAAAGGATTTACTCCAGTGAATATTTTGCTGATTCTCAAGGATTTGGATTAGTCTACAAGAGAACAGAAAACCTGTGGCAGAGATGCATGGCATAGTGTATTCAGATGCTACAAAACAGGATTAAGAGGATTTCAGCAATTTAATTTTTCCTCCCCTTCTGAACCCAAGTCACCCTCTTATAAACTCCTTCCAAAATATGCTGTACACACTTTATCGTAGCCCTTTGTAGTTCAAGATTACAGTATACGAGTTTAAATTCCAGATTTGGCATGGTGTACCAAGCCAAAACATCATAAGACTGCCTGGGAAGGGGGAGAAACATTTTATATAACCGAAGGATTAATCAAATCATTTGTTTCTAGCAACACAGTTCTATGATATCTGCTGAATCCTTATTTTATAATTTCTCAAAATGCTAGGTGGGGGGGAGTGCTCACGTTAAAACATTTTATCTATTATTAGCAGAAAAAGACTGCTCCAGGAGCAGTGTTTTAATTGCAGTTTTAATTGCAGCTCAGGACAGCATTAGCCTAGAGTTGCCATACGTCTAGGAACTCCCGGACATGTCCTCTTTTGGGGGTCCTACATGCCCACCTTTTAAAGTGAATATCATAGATTTTGGGTTTAAATTTTTTGTGTGTGTGCACGGACGGGCGGTTCTGGTTCAGGCTCTGGCGTGGGCGGCTTGGGCTCAGTGGCTCTAAAAAAGCTCAACAGTGTTTTGCCTCCGGATTTTTACCCCTTGAAACATGGCAACCCTACACTAGTCTGTTTTCCAGTCAAGCATTGCCTAATACCCATGAAGATTCACCACTTCCAACATCTCTGTTTACTTATGCTGGAATAGGAAGTGGAGACTCACCTTGCATGAGAGCCTGAACTGAACTGCTAATAAAATGATAATGCATTCAGGACCATCTTCTCCCAGGTATACCCAGCTTCTTGTGATCTTCTGGAAAGGCTTTGCTTTATGTCTAGCTAGCTAGGGCATTGCTAGGGATGCTCACTTTTATTTTGTGGTACCTGCATTATAGAATTCAATTATAGTTCCCCTTTCAAGTCCATAATTGTAGATTTATAGGTTGCAATAGAGGTTTTTTTTAATATACTGGCATTTTAGTTGCAACATGATTTTGATTTTTTTTAGCTCTGTTGAAATTAAACCAATACACTTCTCTTTTGCATCTTCTTCTCTGTTCTGTGTGTGGGCATTTCCTACTGTTGAGTTTCTGGCCATTGTGGCATGTGACACTAAACTGTGGATCAGCACTTCTCCCACCTCGCACACAGACAAGGAGAAGGACTTTGGCAGAGTAGAAGAAGGACTTTGGCAGAGTTTAGTTTCACTTTCATAGAATTCCAGTCTAGCAATATGAACCAGAGAACATAGCTAAAAATAAGTGCTGGTTAGCTTAACAAGCCAGCATTATAATTCATGGTTTGAAGTAAGCATGTTACAAAGCTTATCTATCACAGTTCATTTTAAAACACAATCCCTGGTTTGAATGTACAGTAATGCTAGGCTGGGATTTTGTGAAAGTGGAAGTAAACTTGCTGGTCACCTCCAAACTCTGTGGAAGGAGCAGTGGATGGAGTGTGTGAGCCTGGTGCTTTGCATAGGCTTGTTCAGGCTCATCCACATAGCACCAAACCATGGTTCAGCATTATGTGCAAATGTGGCCTCACTCTCCCTGTCAGCAGTGGAGTACAACTGCAGGTGCATAATGGGTAATGTAGTAATCTAATTAGATTGGGCCCAAACTTTTTTAAAATGCCATTTGACTTTAAAATAGCTAATTTACAGCTTTTTAATTTTTTTGTAATGCTCTAGAAATATTACCCTACCGATGGGAGTGTTGGCGACACCAGTATAAATATGTCTAACAGAGGAAGGGGAAGAGGCTGGAGAAGGGGAGAGGACACAGCTGAAGGACCTTTTCCTGTTCTGCCCATTAGATTCCAAAGGCAATTGTCCAGTGCTTGAATAAATCATTGATACTTGGTTATATGAGCACTGATGCAGATAAATAATTCTATTGTCATTGGCTTAAAGATACAACATGCTATTATGCTAACAATTTACTCCTGTTCATTTGCATTTGAGGAATAAGGCTGTGTACACTCCTATTTAACCTGCTGCCAGTGAAGCAGGGTCCACACGACATTAGCCACAATCCATATCTATCCAGTATCTGTCCTGTGGTTTCCTATAAAATATTGCGTTTTGATGTGTTTTTCCGCGAACCTGCTTTGATCTGAATTGAGAAAATGAACGGGTCTAGCCAGTAATGTATACACAGACATAGTTTGTGTTGCTGTTGAAGCAAATTATCAACCCCATGCTGAATGGAAACTGAACGCTGCTCAGGCAGGGGCTTAAAGTGGTTAAATGTCCAGCAGATGAGTTGTGCCAACTGGACTTGCACCTGTTCCTCACAGCAGACATGAAGTGAAATAATTGCCCAAGCAGTGCTAGGACTGTCGGTAATTTTTCTTGTGACAAGACGCTGGCATACTTAGTGACATTTCTGATTAACCTGGTGTGTGCCACGTTATAAATTGTGACATGTTATATTCAATATATCACTATTTGTATTGATTCAAGCACATTGCAAACATCTTTCATATTTAGTCTAAAAACATTATAACGTCTTGGTGATATTTGCTCTTTATGTATTGTGGAATATTATTAATAATCGATTCACAAGGCTGAATTAAATTGATTGCCCAAGCAACGGCATTCTTTGGGATACTATTTAGCTTCACTGAATTCGTTTAAATTTTAATTCCTACTCAGATGCTCTTGAATAGTATATGTGGAAAGGCAGTGAGGTCACACACACCATCCCTCCAACCTGGACTTTCCTCTGTTGAGTAGAAAGCTCTGAAGGGGGATTGTAACTGCATTTGACTGAACACTGTTACTGGCCTCCCTGCAATCAGGAACGCTTCATGATTGATGCTTCAGATAGTCAAGGACTCTGCATTCAGCTAAACATACTGACAATACCCTCCTAGATCTTCCTGCTCAGTGTGGGATGGTTTGGGTGGAAGGGATGAGGCCAGCGTATGCAAATCCTGCAGCCCCTCCTGAGAAACTATTTAAGAACACCTGAATAGTGCTGTAATATAGAAAAAATATCAATAAAAGAAATACCATTTTAGGCACGTCCAGTTGATGCATGACCACTGGCAGGCGGGTCCTTTTGAACCCAGAAGAGGGAGGAATGAGCCGAGGGTGAGGTGGAATGGGGTGGAGCAGGCTTATGCACACTCCACTGACACACATGTTGACCATGGAAGTGGAGAGTTGCCTGTACTTGACATATTAGAAATTCGTACCAAAGACGCAACTCCTTTACAAATTGTAATACATGCATTTTTAGTTGTTCATACTTTTTTCTTCTGACTAAAACTCAGTTGGTAAGACTTGAGAAAGCAGAACGCAATCTAAATATATGAAGATTCATAGGAGATTTGACTATTGCTTTAGTGTCTGAATAGTGTTGTGTAATTAGAATCAAATACACAGTGTCTTTTGATTCTGATATTATTCCATAATGGAATATATTACTGTTCCAATAAGTTCTTTCAGTTAAATGGTTAAGATGTAGTTAAATTGATATTCATGTAGTCTTGGGTTCAAAAAGCTTGCTTTTTAGGCATGCCCAGTCAGATTTTTCACTCTCTCCCCCTTTAAGCCACAGGCATTTGCATCATATGGCAAACTGCTCTTGCATATCCCCTCAGTTTTAGAAATGCTTTATCATGTGGCATGAAGAACTGCTGTTTGTGAAACATAATCCTGTTGCTCGTTTGGGCACATGGAACTAGTTGTGCAGTTCACTGGCTCCCAGCCACTGTAAACGTTTCAGAAACGTCTTTCAGAAGGGTCTTTTACAGGATCTCCTTTGTTGACAAGCACCGAATATTTCATCAACATGATACATTTCCCTGTCCTTTTTTGACATGCAGATCGCCATGCTCATACATAATTTAATGATAAACTGATTTTTTTAAAAAACAATATCTATTTAGATGTGATGTGTAAAACAAATGCCACACATTCAAAATTTTATAGTTTCTTACCAAAAAAACCCCATTATGGTCACTCATCAAAGTATTCAGTGAGTAAGAAGCAACTCCTCCTCCCTCCTTTGTTTCTGTTCATTGATTGCAGTTACGGAATATATTTCTGTATGGACAAAAAAAAAATCACACTGTAATCCATAGGATTTTTTAATGCATGTAAGTGGGCAGATTTGCAGCTTTAAGTAAGTGTTGTATGTCAATATGGGCTGTGTAAAAGGCTAATGGAACTGAAAGCCATTCTTTCCTCTGCTAAGAAGATCAGGCTCTTGCGCTTTCTATTGTTTACCCGAACTTGATGGGGATAGCAACAAATTAATTGGATAGTTGGAGAATCTCTAGTCAATGTGAGGTGTTGCATTTTTTTGTTTTGTTGGGATACTAATTAAATATTTACTTTCCTGAGCTTTTTTTTTATAAAAAAAGTTTGTTAATTTAAAAGTAGGAAAGGCTATGTTAATTGGGTAAGCTAATTAAGCAGGCAAAGGAGAGCAGGAGGGAGGCAAGTGCTAAATACGTGGGTGAACATTTTTGGCTCAGCAAATCTCAAGGTCTTTCTGTGAGTGGAGCCAGGAGCAGGAGCCATACGCTGGGTTGTCAGCAGTCTCATCGAGAACCAGAGACTGCAAAGTCCTGCTGGGGAAATGAAATATCTGTACTTGGAAGGACAAAAGTAGCTACATGCTGTGGCTGATTTGCAAGTACTGTTTCTCTTTTGCTAGTGGTATTTTCTGCTAGTTTGAGGTTGGCTGATATTTGGAAGAAACAGCTCATGTTCCAGCATACAGCAACTGGGATCTTTTTTTGTCAAAAGTCTGAATCCTTTTTTTCATCCAGTTGGGTGTTGCGAAGAGCTTGAATGGACACCTGGCTTTCTGGACTGGTGAATATAATGAGTACAGCATTCTTGTATTGTATAATCTGCTAATATTGTTTCTTGATATCTGTTTTCCAAAAGGAGCAATACGTTTGCATTTGTTAATATACGAAATAGGTGTTTGCTTCTCTGTGTAATTTTATTACGTACAAAATAACATGGTTTGTCACAAAAAAGGCTTCTTAAGGAAAAAATTGATGTTGAATAGTTTATGGGGTTTTTAATATTTAATGCAAAGTAGGAAATTTGTTATTCTCCTACTGGAGCCTATATTTGGTTCCTGCTAAGAAAAATGTATTGTATTGGTTTAGTTGTGAAAATCCATTTCTATCTCATTAAAAGTGTTAAGCTGTGCAAAAGGTATTGACTTACAGTATTTGAATAGCTTACGTACTAATTGGTTTTCAGCTGTTCTTTGTCTGACTCACCTGCGACTTTATGTTCATAGGCATGTTTTGCTACAAGGTAGGGAGTCTGGTCATTTGCTTGCTGCCTTCTGTGACACAATTATGGGATTCCCTTTGATGCTGTGAATTAAGAGGGATTTTATTATTTTAACATTATGACCTATTTTTAAAAGTTGCATTTTAAACTAACAAAATGACTTCATAGGATGTTACTAAGTTGATTTTAAAAAGTGTGAGTTTGTGGAAAGGGAGAACAAAGCAAAAGAACATCACATGGTTTTAGGGCTCAAAATAATATGCCTTTAAATGCAAGTTTACTGGTTTTTAGTTTTTTCTAAGTAGGTGCATCACTGGCTAGTGTGAAGTCTGCAAGATATATATATTCATCTGATCGTGCTTCATGTTGATGTGCTGATCATATTACACGTTGGAGTTGTGATGATGATTTCATATTTTCTCTCCAGAGATACTGTAGTATGTAGAGCGTTCTAACATTAAGCTTTGTTTTCACCTGCAATGATTCTGAAGGTTTATGTAGAGCACTACCAATCAATGTCATTTGCAATAAAGAAGACAACTTTCACTCTTAACAGGATTTTCTTTTGTGTTCAGCTTGCACAGTTTAGACAAAGGAAAGCACACTCTGATGGACAGCATGCACCCAAGAAGCAGAAGAAAAAGAAAAAGGTATCAAGCACCAAAGATGAAGAATTGGTACAAGAAGGTCTGGATATTGACCAGTCTCAAGGAGAAGATGCATCCACACACAGCTGTCAAAGAGGAGCAGCTGCTGCGTCTGACTTTGCCATTGTGAGGACTTTGCACAGTGATGAATTGATCAAGCATGATCAAATGTATACCACAGAAGTAAGTGTTTCTGAGATTAGAAAAACTTATTTTTATTACCATGCATTTTAAAGTCAGAATGAGGAGGCCCCCTCTTTGTTCCACAATAATGCTCAGTGGTGAAACTTTGCATTTGAATGTGTTCATTAATGTAGTTTCCCATGCACATTTAAAAAACTAAGCACTATTTGTGACACTTACATTTTTCTGTACTTACAACTATAAATAAATTTCTAATTAATTTGTAAAGGAGGGAAACTGAATGGTTTATGAAGTGCTGATAAATAATCTGCATTCCATTAGACGGAAAATAACTTTAGAGCATAAAAGCATGTAACTGTTTGAAGATTATTCCATGACCTATGCAAAAGAATCATTGATCATAGACTAGTTTGGTATTTGGGGTTCCATTTGTAGCGTTTCATCATGCAGTGTTCTACATGGTCATATCCTCCAACATCTTGAGTCCCCAAACTGGGACTTGTGTCTTCCAATGTGATATTACTGAACCCAAAAGACATACTTTTTCCATAGTGAGATATCTGTACAAAGTCACGTGAGATCATGACACCCAAGATGGCCACCGTACTCTTGCGTGAAGAAATTGGATGTCCTGTTTTGTCCTGGGCAATTCCAGGGTATGCACTGTTATTCATTTGAAATGATGCTGGTAGACAGGCAATCTCCTTGCTGTATAAAATATCTCTCAGAAGGCCTCTATAGATCATCAAGGCTTATGCAAACACTCCTCCACCAATGTACTTGTCTAAGAGGCAAAGAAGGCTGCCTATATACATGGAAAGTCAAGGAGTCAGCCAAGTAACTAGTTACCAGGAATATAATTAAATATAAACTTTAGATGATAAAGCTTCATCATGTTGTTCTCATATTCAGGTTTTTCATAGTAGTCTTTGAGGAGGATGACATTGAGATATGCAGATTCTCATTATGAAATTTCCAATTCTCATGAAACATAGGCTCTGTGTGAAGATCTGCTGCTGTCTATGTTGCCAATCGGGTAACACATCTATTAATTTTCATTTATGCTTTGCCCAGTCTAATGATAGAATTCCTGGAGCAGACTGCCACTTATATCACATGAATTATGAATTTTAGAATATTTCAAATATGGAGCGTTCAGATTATTCATTATTATTGTGCAAGCTAAGAATGCTTGTGCTAATTCTTCAAGAAGTGTTGCTACTATAAAGTGTAATTTGCACTCACTCATTTTTATTTTCTGACTTTCACTTTAGAACTTGTCTCTACTGTCAGATATTGTAATCATACACTTAACATCCTTTGAGATGCTATGTATAGGGAAATTTAGTACCTCTTCAGGAAAGAGTTTGAGAGTATTATCAGTGTTCTCATCTATCTATCAGTAGAGTGATATGAGTTGACCTCAAAGAGCTCTTCTGTATAATCTTCTTGAGATGAAGCCAGTTCCAATGTCACAGTCTGGGAAAATGAGAGACATGCAATGGATGTTCTGGGCTGATGTTTGGGTTTGTGAATGGATATGAAACTAGGCCTCTTAAAAGAAAGGAATAATGTAGCACAGCTTGTGTTCTTTTGGACTGTCTCATCCTAACCCAAATATGCAGACAACTCAGTGATTGGGATTCAAATACCGACTGTACCAAGAGTTTGGGAATGGTCAAGTACCATATCTTCCCATATGAACCAATGGACCCTGCAGTCATCATCGAGGTCCTTTGTGTGCCTCCACGAGAGGTCTGGAGGGTGGGAACACAAGAACAGGCCTTTTCTGTGGTGGCTCCCCGCTCAGGGAGGCTTCTTCCCAGGGAGGCTTGCCTGGTGCTTTTTTTACGTATCTTTAGGCACCCAGGCAAAAATAATGATGATAATCAGTGAAATTTCTAATTCTTTTTTCAACCTAGGAAGCTTGGTTATAGCTTCATGGAACTCAAGGGGCAGGATAAAACAAAAGAACAGAAGTAATGAAAAGCACTGATATATTAGGCCCATGCAGTGTGTATTTTATCACAGTAAAACAGAATAGGAAGAAAGCCTCAGGTAGCTAGATTTCCCTGAGTAATGTAGTGGACTGGCACCTTATATGTACAGTACATACCTAACCATGCATGTATTAGATGACAGCATAATAACATCCTTTAAAAATATACTTTTACATTTTCTTTAGCACAGGCTTTTTGAGAGAAATTACCTATCTCTGAGTAATTGTTCTTACTTACCGTAAGGCTACAGAGGTAGGACAAAGTGAACATCTTTTTAAAAGGATAAATGATACAGCAAAAAGTTGCTTCACTTCGATTTTAGTAAATCTGTAAAATGAAGATTTGTAAGGCAGTCTTTGGGTTTTGCCTGTCCTTTCACCCTTTATTACTTTTTAAGCACAGTATTATGTAAAGCTCAAATCAAGAGGACTGGCACAAAAAGTGATTATATTGTTTTCTTCTTTTAAATATCCAGTTGTTTCTTGCCTCCCGAAAGTTCTGCCTTTCCTTTTAGCACTGGACACCATCAGCTACCCCAAAACATAGGAAAGATAAGAAAATAATAATAGGAGGAGTTCAAATGTCAGGAGGTAATTTTACATTGAAAGCAGATTCCCATATACCACTTTTGTTTAAAAAAAAGTTTGTCATGAAGCCGGGCTAGAGTTAGAGAAGCACACATTGAAGAAGGAAGGGTTAGAGCACCACAGTACATTGCAATTTCCTCTTGAGTTAGCACACTTGGTCACACAGTTATTTGGATCTCAATCTCTGTGTTTATCTAATGGAATAAATCTAATTTGACCTGTTTGGCTAGGGTTTTAATGTTCAGTTATATTTCTTGGCAGAGCAAATAGTCAGTTGTAGCCAAGCATTATGCCTGAAAGTTGACCTATTTTATTTTTTTAGAACATTTAAAACCAATAATGTGGTTCTCCGTGAGTCTTGCAATTAGGTTCTATGCTTTTACAGAATGTCCTCAGAAAGTTATAATGTTTTGCTTAGGGAGCTGGCACTCTCATGTAGAGAAGATGAGTTATACTGTATACATGCCCCAAGAGATGGGGTAAGTGCCTTTTTGCTCACTTATTTTCTGACTGTCTTACAACCAACATTGCTGGGAACTTTCTTCAAGAGTTTTCTTTTTGGGGTTCTTCAAATTCCTACCTTGCCAGCATTCCTTTTAGTCAGGGAGACCTTTTCATAACTTTCTAGGTTGTGTAGTGTATCTGTTGTCTATTTTCTCAAAGTTATTTCACTCTTTCCACCTGGCTATGCACTTAAAAAAAACCAAACTAAGATGGCCTACACAAAGAACATACCGGGTAGATCTCTAATTATCTAGGAATGAACTTTAGAAGTTGTCTCTGTAATAGCCTTAGTGAGTGAGTGGAATGAAACTTCTTCTGAGGCTTTAAGACCAGCTTCTGCTCATTATGACTCCTGCACACTTATCCATAATTTACTTTTTGGCGTTTCTAAGTTGGGTTTCCTCCCAGCAAAAATTAAAGTAAAATAAAACCTGAAAACAGTACAAATGCAGCATTAAAATAAATGGCAGCAGAGGGAAGCTGTAGTGCCAGTGTTAATTTCAGTAACCAAACAGAACTGATCATCAAAGAGAATAAGGACACTGCACAGAAATTGGTTCTTTCTGCAGTTTTAATGCATGGGAGGAGCCACTGGAGCTGGACAAGGACCTGTTCCTTGTGGCTGTCTAGCAGATGAGGTTTGACTGGCTGGGTCCAGAGCATGGGCAATGCTTCACTGCATGATGGGATGAACCACTCCTCAAGAAATTGATCCTGGGCGCCTTGCATTGGAATAACTGCAAATATTCCCCTTTTGGAGAAGGTGGGCCAGAGAATTGTGGTGGGGCAGCTAGCTACAAGCATTCTTGGGTGACACAGATTATTTAGATCCATTTCCAAACTGGGTTCAGGCCTTGCCATAGGACTGAGATGACCCATGGTCACCCTGATGGTTGCCCTAAAGCAGTGGCCCTTTACAGAAAGAAGGATGGGCGATGTGACCTTGCTCCTACTTCTTGTGCTCTCTACGGCTTTCAGTCCTGGACTGGTTCCATGGACTGGGAACTGGGACTGAGTCGAGGATTCACACCTAAGGGACTGTGAGTCGAGGAAGTAGCATTGGGAGAGTGCTTTTCAACTACCTAGAAGTTATGCTGTGGCATGTTGCAGAGCACATTCATCCCCAATGACAATAACGTTGGGAGTGGTCATTAGGAGTTTGGGAACAAAGTACCGTCAATACACAGATGACACTCATCTCTGTTTCTGTCGCATCTGAATCGGGAGATGTGCAGGCCCTGGGCCACAGTAGTGGGGTGGATGAGGGGAAATAAGTTGAGATTGAATCCTGGCAAGATAGAGGCGTCGTGGGTGAATGGTAAGAATTTGTCAATTGCTTATTCTGGACAGGGATGCTTTTGCTTTGAAGTAGCAGGAGCAGATAAAGAGTTTGGGATGTGTTTCGGATTCAGCTTTGTTATTGGAGGCCCAGATGGCTAGAAGCACCTTCTACCAGCTTCTCCCAGTTCCTGGACTGGGAGAGCTTGACCACAACAATTTAGGCATTGGGGACTGACTTTGTGGGGATTGCCTTGCACTTAACCCTGCACTTAGAGAGGTGTGTGTGTGTGTGTGTGTGTGTGTAGACACACACACACACGTGCCAGTTCCAAATGGTGTGTGGATTTGGAAGAATCAGTGGAACAAAAGAACTAATTGCTATAATCACCATTTAATTAGAGCCTACATAACATATTTTCCACAGAGAGCAACAAAGGTCTGTGTACCCAGTTTTCTTTAGATTTGGTATCCCTACTGTAAAGGACCTTAATTTTTGTACAGCACATTGTTAATTCTAGGTGCTCTTAGCAATAATAAATGGTGCTTGTTGATGCCTCTTGAAGTAATGACTGTTGCAGTTCCTTCTCGTGTGTTTTGAGTACTACAGAGTGAAAAGGGAGGATAAAGATTTGGTGCCTGCGGCGGGGGGGGGGGGGATTTCTCTTGAGACGTAGTGGTGTTTGTTATGCTTTTCACTCCGTTTGAAATACTTTCTGGAATCATATAAATAAAAGGATTCGGTTGTTTGAAATGGGTGTGTTTATTTTTGTCCTTTTATTTTTTTTTATCTTCTTTTAGCTGGAAAGTGAGATTTCCACTACAGCGGATGATTATAGCTCTGAGGTAAGAGCAAAATTGATGCTTCATGTGCTGGAGTGGGTTTTTATACTTGACTGTTTTTTGTGTTTAAAGACAACAGTAAAATATTTAGTAACATTTTGTGTTTTTTTAATGTTGTAAATGATACATTAATGTTTGCTGTGTGGTTGAATACTTACTGGTCCCAGACTATATGAGAGAAAGTGAGTCATCTAAAATCTTTATAATTGAAATGTAACGGTTGTGCTTTTTAAGTTCTCTGTTCTGCAAGTATGGTGGGTATGTAAAAATAAGAAATTAGAACCATGCTGAAATTTGAAAAGGAAATGTTTGTATGACAGCTTGTTGGTTACTGTTGCACCCTGTTATTTCATTATACTTTTTAGTGTTCTGGATATCTCATTATTTCTTTTCTATAGCAGATTAAATGGCAAGGTGAGTAAGCTGAAATTAATAACAGCAAAGTTTTTTGGTGAGAAAATGTCTATGAAGGAAACACTCAGCATGAGCAAGACTATAGTGCCAATATTTATTTGCATACTTGGTCAGCAACTCTGTTCAGTTGCCCATGGAAAAGTCTGTCTGTGTTCAGTGCATATATACAGAGAAATGTAATGTTTCCGATCTCTATAACTATAGTTAAGAGATTAGAATGGGTTGTGGGCTTGCACATTTCCTCCCATCATCTCTTGCTAACCATGATGTAGTGTTACGGCTGCAATGATGCTTCTAGTTTTGTATATATCTTAGGTGTTTTATGTATAATGAGCTTCTGATTTATTTAAGTTAAATATATTTAGTTATGACTACCAAATGAACCATTTTCACTTAACAGCTATTCTGTCTTGTTTCATGTACATACTGTGCATATTAAGTGAGAAATATACAGGCTGTGTGTCTGTCTGTGGCAAGCACCAGCAGAGAATAGCAGTGGCTGTCCCATTGTCAAAGAGGCTTTATTTTGTCTCTGTCGTGGCAGTAGTCTAGCGCCTGTACTGGCTTGGTGCCAGTACATCATTGCTTGGAAGAAGCCCCAGGCAAGTGCAGACTATGGAAGATTGCTCCCAAACAACTAAATCAAGTGGAGTAAAAAATCCAGATATTCTCACAGAACACTTAGCAGGAGTAGAAAACTCCTAGTAATTATTGCAATTTGATGATGATCACAAATGTGTAGTTCAAACACGTGTAGTTCAAACACAGCTAAGGTTTTCAGAGGATACTTGCTTCAAAGTTTCTAATCTTAATAATAACAACAACTACATCCCAACTCCAACTCCCTAGATCTGCTTCCTCTACTCCCAGATCTATCTCCAATACAAGGTGTGCTTGAAGACTATATATTTGTGTTTTTACAATTCCCAGAACCTGAATATTTTTTTTGTAAATGGCAGAGATTTAAGATAAGCCATGCATGTGCATGTGTCAATAAAGTTTGCAGGATTTCACATTATATTAAACCTATCCCCCTATACTAGTATTCGTTTACAGAATGTGCTACCATCCTATAAAAAGGGGGTGGAAAACCTATGGCCTTGCAGTTGTTGCTGAACTCTTTAATTTTCATCAGTCCCAGGCTGCTTAACCAATAGTCGGTTATGAAAGCTGTAGTCTAGCCAGATCTGAAAGACTACAGGTTTCCCATCTCTGCTGTAGAACTATAAAATAGGATAATGTTTATATATATATATATATAAAGTTTATCTTCCCATTTTCCTTGTGTTGTGAACCCTAAGCCAGTGAACTGTTACAGAATTCATGTTCATTTGTTGGCTGTCGGCAGGAAGCCTCCAGAACACAAGCCATCCCAAAGCTCACAAAAAGGAAAAAAAAACAGCTTTATTCCAATATCAGCTACTCATAAAGCTTGATTTAGGCTGTAATTCTATACCTGCTTAACCTGGATTAAGTCCTACTGAACTCAGTGAGGATTATTTATGAGTAGACATGTATAGAATTGCACTGTTTGACAGTTGCATGCCTTGAGCAGTTTTGTTTCTGCAATTGAAAAACACAAAAGTGAATATATTTTTGTACTGATTTCATATAGCCATTGTAACAAAACAGGTGATTCCCCCCCTGATAAATTATTACTTCTACATGGTTTAAATGGATCCTACCTGGGAGAATCTAGAATGACAGAAGTTGAATTTTTTAAAAAGAAAAATATTATCTGCTTAATTACTGGAGTCATGACAAATGTAAAATAATTATTGGAGCCCATGCTTGCTACCAAATAACCCAGCAAGAGCGCGTTTTGTGAGTTTCCTAGAGAGAATCATTTGGAGAATTTACAGCTTCAAGTAAGACTTTTACTGTGTTGACATGGGACTAGTTGCTGTTTAAAATTGTGGTATGCTTTCAGAATTTTAGGAGATTGATACATTTTGGGGGCCAGTTATTTACTTAATTTAAAGTAAAAATGAGATACTGACCTCTTGTGGTAGAAGGTGTTACAGTTGTACCTTGGAAGCTGAACGGAATCTTCGGAAACTAAGAGGCGGCTTCCGATTGGCTGCAGGAAGTTCCGGCAGCAAATTGGAAGCTGTGCCAGACTTTTGGGTTCCAAATAACGTTCGCAAACCAGAACACTCACTTCCGAGTTTGCAGCGTTCGGGAGCCAAAATGTTTGACTCGCAAGGCGTTTGTCAACTAAGGTACGACTGTACTATATTTCATACGTTGAATTGTTTTGTTGCTTTTAAGTCTTGAGCATATATCTTATTGTATGCTGGATGATATGGTTGCCATACGTCCGGAATTTCCTGGACATATCCAGAATACTGTTGTCGGAAGAAGCAGCATCCTGATGGAAAGGGGGGAGTCCAAAAAAATCCAGACGTATGGCAACCAATGTTGGCAGTGTCTTTTTTGTCAACTTCCTTAAAAATAGCTCAAAAACATCATTTTTTGTGATTTTGCCAAAAAAGCACAACAACTTTGCCCCCCCCAAAAAAGCTTAACAAATTTTGTATTGGGTTTTCATTTTTTGAAATATGGCAACCCTATATAAAGGAAATACGTTTCAAGCACATTTGCCTTAAACTTTTAACTTTCTGTTGTGCATCTATAAGAAACATGCAAAACCGTACTGAGAATCACACAGCAGGCTTCCTCATGGGAAAGGTAGTGATAGTTTAGGTGGGCTATGGGAGCCTAGGCATCCACATTGCAGTTTAGGAGCACTTTGTATCCAGAGGCCCCATTTGAACCATACATTTAAAGCAGCATTATACCACTTTAAGCTTTCAGGCTCCCCAGCCCCAAATAATCCTGGGAACCATAGTTTGTTAGGGGTGCTGAGAGTTATTAGGAGACCTCCTGTTTCCTTTCACTGAGCTACAATTCCAGAGTTAGCACATAGGGCAAGTTTCAAGCACCCTCCTGCACAGTCGGAAAGTGTTTTTTGAATTCTTGAGGAGAGGAAGAGGCAAAAATGCCTCCCAAAGGCATCACTTTGCAGCACATGGTAGCCCACTCTGGATAACCTCAATATTGGGACAAGTTTCTGGATGGGAATGTAGCATCTACTTGCACTGGTCTGGATCCCAACCGCCCTGAGACCTGCGGGTATAGGGCGGTATATAAATTCAATAATAATAATATAAGATGGACTTAGGGTAATATGGGAGGATGGAATTCGCATATGAGATGAAAAGGATGGGGAATGTAGTATGCTCTGTCCTGATAGGGAACTCTTTTATATATTGTACCTTGGAGAGTTTTTTAGAATTGGTACCGGTATCTCACATGCTGCAAGAGGTTTAATGCTCTGCTATATTCAAACCACCAGTTTATTTTCAGTAGTGCTTAATAATTCACATGCTTTATGTGTGCCTTTACACCGCGGCGAAAATCTCCAGTACAAAATTGTTAAGTAAAACAAAGTTTTAAGTTGGAACTAGATGACCTGGAATAATAATGGACTAGTTCAGACAAATTCTGCAGCTCTTTTTATTGATGTTATTGACTTCTGTGTTTTGCTGTTCAGTGCTGTAAACATAGAAGTTAGATTGCAGGTTCCTATAGTTTAATAGCGTTCTTTCCTCAGCCCAGAGTCTGCCTTTCTGGGAGCGAATTATTTGTTTATTTACTTAGCTTTTATTTATTTTGTAACATTTGTACACTGCTTGATTGCAGAAAAAAACTCAAAGCAGTTTACTAGAAAGGTAAAACAATGAAATTATCACTTAAATTTTTACAGCAAAAAGTTAAAACAACAAAAGACTGTAACAAATTGAAACTCATCAACTTTCTAAACATCTGTGTAGGTTTGTCTAAATAAGAAAAAGCTGCTACATGGCAAATTGGTATGTAAATCTGAACACTGGATTTGGAACCCTATAAATATACAAAGTGTTTATCTGAACTGGTTCAGATTTTTTTTTATGGAAAACATGCTATGGAAAATGGCAGTGTTCTTTGTTATATCTTACTGTCCCAAAAGCTATGGACTTACTGGCTGTATTTGCATAATTTGAGGGAGGAATAAAATCAGGCAAAGCTAGAATCTGGGGCTGTAATCCTGTGTATGTTTGCTGAGGAATACCGGTAAGCCCCTTTGAATTCCATGGGACTTAATTGTGAGTAAATATGTGCAGGGTTTCATTGTAAGTTACAATTTAAATTTATAATGCATCTAGAAATTCTTTTTATACAGGTAAATGGTTGCAGTTTTTTGACAAGAGCAGAGGTACCTGCAGACTTTATTAGGGTATAGTATTTAAAATTAAATCATGGCACTCAATACTAAACATACTTGATGCTTTGCTTTGGGAAATGTATCAGGGTTGCTAACAGAAATTCATTTGCTTGCATGCCATAAAAGTTTACTACCGTATGTAGTTTATACATGTATGCTATTGCTTCTTCAATGATCTTTGGAAGACAAAATTCAGTTTATAACTGATGTCACAGCAGTACTGTATTGTTACTGCTCTTCTGGAGCAAATTATACTAACAAAATAGGTTTCCATAGCAATGTGCTAAAGTGCTATCTGATGAGAAGGAAATGTTTTAAGTATCCTCACCTTGAACAAATTTTATAAAATGCTGAGACGCTAAGGAACTTGGATTGGTTTAGGAAGAAGAATTTGGATTTGGAGAGAATTATTCTGAGCTTGGGATACAGCATTCTATAGCACGACTGGAGATGATGGAGAATGAATTGGCTGGAAAACAGCAAGAGATTGAAGAGCTAAACAGAGAGCTAGAAGAAATGAGGGCAGCATATGGTACAGAAGCATTGCAACAGGTATAATTACCTTACGTTGCTTTCTGCATGCTTTGTGGCCATACACATAGTCCTTCAGCATTGCCTGTCATAATGCAAAGGCATTGAATGTGAGAGAGAAGAATGTCAGTGGTGTCCATGTTCATTATCATTTTGCTTTATGAAAGAATACCATATGTCGTAACGCTTGCTACCTTTTTTGGTTTTGTGCTCATGAGTTTTGCTCTTGGCTCTGTGAGTTATAGCAGTAGAAACATTGGCCCTCTATTGAAAAGACATGGGGTCATGTGTCCCACCCACCCCCAAATCATGCAGCCTATTTCTGGTTTGTTTGTTTTTAAAGGACAATGCCAAAATAGTACTTGTTCCTCCTATTAAACAAGAAGAACCTTGTTACCCGAGTTGTATTACAAACAGAATGAAATCACCTGCCTAGTTCTTATGTAAGCAAAATGACTGCTAAAATTGTGTCTGCACCATATTATTACAGGTTCTCTGTATGTGATGTATATATGTGACTATAGTCCACATCGGTTTCTCATCCATCCCTGTCCACGGTAAAGATGGAGGTGACCATGGGAACAGCATGGCTGAGCAATCTGCCCAGTCATGGAATTTTTGTGCAACCATGCTGGAACACAATTTGAGCCAGCCATGGAGATTCACTGCTGGGTAATTTGCAGGCACGCCATGTACATTTAGATAACGTATGTGTGTGTCAATGGGCAATGTGCACATGTGCATCTGATGTATAGATGTAGATGTATAGAGTGGCTGGGGCAACCCAGTCGTACGGGCGGTGTACAAAAAATAAATTATTATAAATTATGATTTGGCCTTTGGCATGGTGCTTCTGTGCATCAGCTGAAGAGGACAGTGCCAAATGCAAACCAAACAAAATCCGGAGGTGAAGCTTGAAATATGTTGAAGAAAATTATTGTGTCTATTTGCAAACCCACTCCATTCCTAAAAATACCGGTAGTTTTCATAATGTGTTTTGAGTATGACGAGTCTTTGTCAGTGGCAGTAGTCACTACTTGTTTCCTGAGTGAGGGGCTTCTTTATATTAGGGAGAGTGCTTTACAGCCCAAGCTTTCTGTGTAACCCCTTTCCCTTTGTATCCCCCATAATCCCATCCAAAAAAACTATTGCAGAAAGTATAGAGACAACCTGATGCAGGAAGGAGCAGTGGAAGAGGAACCAGGAAATGGGGAGTGTATTCAAGCACTTGGGAGGTGGCACATGATTCTTTGGTTCTTGGCCATTGTTTGTTCTGATAGGCCAGATAATTCTTATTCTTACCAAGCATCTGTTTGTTTGTTTTTTTAAAAAAATACCTTAAATCAATGAAACGGTATATGCTGCCTTGGCTCCATTGGAGCCAAAAGGTGAGATAAATATTTGATTAAATAAAAATTAATGAATGAACAGCTATAGTTGTTTCCTGCATTTAATTGAAGCTGCTTTTGGACCAAATTCGTTTAGCTTAGTATTGTACCTTGGGCAAAACTGTCAGCTTTTCATGTTAGCTTTTCTTGTTTTTCCTTTGATACTTTGCTGTTTAGATTGTATGCATGAGCATTCATTTGTGCTTTGCATTGTACATTGTCACTCTACATGGAGATTATTTGGATAGGTTGTGAGCTTTTTGCTTGGTTCTGCAATCTTGAGTTATAGGAAATCTCTGAAAGGGTTTCACACTTGCAGATTCCCCCCCCCCCAAAAAAGAATAGTTTTTAATGAATGAAAAAAGATCTAGATTTTCAAAACACTTTATACTGCTTTGCTAATTACTTATCTTCATAGCTGCCAAGTCTCCCGTTTTCCCCGGGAAAACCCCATTTTTACTTACCTTTTCCCGGTGGTCCCCCGTATCACTTCGTCTCCCGTTTTTCTCCGTTATTTTCTCCTGCCGGCAGCCATTTTTTTTCTTTCCCATTTGCCCTTCTATGGGCACCCAAACTGGCCGCCGCCAGCTTCAAAAGCCGCATGTACGCATGTCCGGAAGTGCATAGACGTCACTTCCGGTGTTGGCGGCGGCCATTTTGGTGCCCATAGATGGGCGGAGTGTCACCGGAAGTTGCGTCGGAGCACTTCCTGACATGTGCACAAGCGATTTTCGAAGCCGGCGGCAGCCATTTTGGGTGCCCATAGAAGGGCAAAGCGACACTGGAAGTTACATTGACGCAACTTCCGGTGTCAAATGGCTGCCGGTCCCGGATTCTGCAGTCCGGAACTTGGAAGGTAAGCTTATTTTAGACGCTCCTTTAGACTATACAACCTTGTACCAGTTTGACTTTCTTGATTGTTTTAATTCTACTCTTAGCATGTTCGTTTTTCAATGAGAGCTAACTGGTACATGTTTTTTGCTCTATGTTGAAACAATTTTTGTTTGTCTAGAATTTAAAAAGCTTCCATTTTAATACTAAAACTCAATCCTTTGGATTGGTTGAATAATCTCAGAAGAGAACATTTACATGAGATGTGTGGCACATGGATTCCTTTGCTTTCTTTTTGTTCACTTTTGTCATGTATTACTTTTTCAGATGATTTGCCCACATGTATGCCCATTTAGTATTCCATGTTTATTTGTATGCAATATTGCAAAAAAAAAAACACCCTTAAAATTGTGCTGTGGTTTGATTAAAGTGGTATTGTGTACCAGAATATACCTGAGTGCATGTGCAAGGGTCAGGTATTTATAAATGCCAGGCATTGCATCTTTTGCAACTGGTAGGAACAGATTACAGACTTGGAAGAGCATTTGCTATGCTTTGGATGTGGGTAGAAGCTTTTAAAAATGACTTGAATATGGATTTTAATAGTGGCAGCTATTTTGTACAAAGTGGCAACTGTCAGCACTCCTTTGTTCAGAATTTTTAACTAGGTGAAGCTTGCTAGGTGTTTTTTTTTTAAAGATATGGCAGTATTTAATTGTTTATGGACTCTAAATCTTATACAGTGGAACCTCGTTTTACAAACACCTCGGTTTACGAATTTTCTGTTTACGAACACCGCGGACCCATCTGGAACGGAATGAATTCACTTTCCATTACTTTCAATGGGAAAGTTCGCTTCAGTTTATGAACGCTTCAGTTTATGAACAGACTTCCGGAACCAATTGTGTTCATGAACTGAGGTACCACTGTATTGAAGTGTAAGGGCCATCATGTTTGACAGGAGGAGAGAGGGTTTGGATCTCTCTGGGAGAAGGTTCCAGTCCTTTCCCAAATCCATTACTGTTCAGTTACCATTACCTTCATCACTGAGTTACAGGTAGGTAGCCGTGTTGGTCTGACGTAGTCGAAACAAAAAAAAATTCCTTCCAGTAGCACCTTAGAGACCAACTAAGTTTGTCATAGGTATGAGCTTTCGTGTGCATGCAGTATCTGAAGAAGTGTGCATGCACATGAAAGCTCATACCTATGACAAACTGGTCAAACTTGGGTGCTACTGGAAGGATTTTGTTTTGTTTTGTTTCTTCATTACTGAGGCCATTGGAACTGGCAGAGCAAAGGGTTGCAACAAGGTCTGCTTTATTTCTGCCATATTTCAAGTATTGTCTCTGAATTCTGCAGTCTGCTTTTCCATATATATATATATATATATATATATATATATATATATATATATATGAAGCTAAGAAGTGCCACTTTGTATTGGATATACCAGTCTGCTATTGCGATTCTGATGGATGTCCAGTTTTTATTAAACAGATAGTTCCAAAATCTTCCTCTGGGGAAAAGCTTTAGAATGGGAGATGGGAGAGTTCGGTTTAAGCCTCTTTAAGAATAGAACTTTTAAAAGGCCATCAAATATTGGTACAGAATCATATATTCGCCTTTTAAAGTGTTAATTGGGGAAACGATATTCCTAGTGAATAAATATGTTTTCTTTTACACAATTGTACTTGGAAAGCTATGCTGGAAACACCATGAGCAGAATGTATGTTTTAGTGTTTCTCCAGAATAGCTGCTGCTGATATGAACTGTGTTAATATTATAATTTCACCTCCTTTAGTTACAAGAATTTGAGGCTGCTATCAAAAAAAGAGATGACATTATCACACAGCTCACTGCAAATCTGCAACAAGCAAGGAAAGAAAAGGATGAAACAATGAAGGAATTTTTGGAATTGACAGAAC
Source organism: Zootoca vivipara (assembly GCF_963506605.1). Taxonomy (NCBI): domain Eukaryota; kingdom Metazoa; phylum Chordata; class Lepidosauria; order Squamata; family Lacertidae; genus Zootoca; species Zootoca vivipara. Next base: position 32,923,817 of record NC_083287.1, on the reverse strand, counting down.
AGAGTCAAAAACTGCAAATTCAGTTTCAACATGTAAGTTATTGGTAACAATATTTATTAGCCTTGAAGGCAGCGCCAAAATACATACACTGCCCACCCCCCACACTGGAGGGATTAGTCCCAGTGAATAAAGTGGGACTGACTCATAGCTGCCAAGTTATCCCTTTTTTAAAGGGATTTTCCCTTATGCTGAATAGGCTTCCTCGCGAGAAAAGGGAAAACTTGGCAGCTATGGACTGACTTCAGTGCAAAGTGTTTGCAATTCTGTTCTTTTCATAAGAAAGCTAATACATTTTGTGGGCTTATTTACGAGGCTGTTCTGAAGGTGTAGCCAATAAATTGTTTTGCCTCATCACACTACAGGTTAACTGCTACAGCCTGGCTTATACTTTTTGTTGCTTGTAATTTAGTCACTATGGAAAGAGAATGTATATCTGACATAATGCAGCCTTTCTTGGGACAATAATTTTGTCTCATTGCATCCAAGACAGTTTGCTTCACAATAACGACTCATAAAAATACAGTGGCAGAAAGGCTGAGCAGGCACATATTGTACTCCAAGCTTGCAGAGAGTAACAACATTCTCTAGAATACAACGCATGTGCTGCTTTAACGAAAAAGAAATGAAGAATGCTAATTGGCTCCAACCACCAAATAATTTGATAATTGTTATTCAAACAGTTGATCTTTAATAAGTAATTCTGTGTATAAGTTGCAGGCAAGTGAAGCTTTAAGGAACACTAGTCATAGCAGCACAGCTGCTGACTTACTGCAAGCAAAACAGCAGATCCTTGCATATCAGCAACAGCTAGAAGAACAAGAGCAGCTACTGAAGAATTATCAAGTGAAAAATGAAAACTTTGAACTGCAAGTTTCCCTTCTGCAACAGAGAGTCGCTGCCTTCGAAACGGTATATTTCATTAAGCTTGTGTTTTTTTAGAGGCATGTGGTGATGGTTGTAAAGCGATATAATCTCTATGCCTCAAGTGTATAGGCTTATCTAATTATTACAGCATGCAAACACGGGAACACACTGCATATTCGTGTGAGTGTTATGAAAAAGTGCTTCCTTTTATTTTAGAATTATTGAAAATATTGTTCTAAACCGCTGTGATATATTTCTATGGTACTGTGGTATATAAATATGATGACAACTAAATAAACAAATTACATAAATATATGCAACCTCAAAATACTGAAATGAATTTGGACCTCTGTTTCTCCTCCTCCTTCTGCTCCCACTCCCAATCTGTTCACCGTAAGATTCCTAACCTGGGTCATTTCCAGTACTGTATGCTTATTCTTAATAGTTATTGGTCATTTTCCTCACAAAAGTGACCCAGAGTGAGTTATCAAAACAAGTTGGGAGATGATGCAGAGAAAGGATTCTGCTCATTTCTCTCACTTCCCTCTTCCTGAAGTAAATATTAGATTATCTCCCCACCACACACACACACTGGGACAGGCACACGAACACTTAATGACTTTAAGTTAAATTTGATAACGAAAAGTATAAAGAAGCACATTGTACATATGGTAGGCATCTATTTAAAATAGTGTGTATATGCTTTGGAAATCACTCTATATGCTGTCTTCAGAACATGCAGAAAATGGGCCATACCACTTGAAAGCTTGTTTGTTTGTTTGTTTGTTTGTTTAATAAAGCAGTAAGTCAAATATAATATGGTAATTCAATGAATCAAAGCAACTTGTTTCTATTACAGGAAAAATGCAAAACAGAAGAAGATTTTACTAAGAGGAAACTACGGGAAAAGGAAACAGCTATTGAAGAACTGGAGGCAAAAATTTTAGAAGAGGAAGAAAATATATTTATTCTTCAGAAAAAACTGTCAGCTGCTGAGAAATCACTTGAAGAAGTAAAAGAAGAGATATTGCAAAAGAATCAAGAGATACAGAATGTGAGAGTAGAATTAAGCAGTTCTAAACAAAAGGAAAGACAATGTTCTGATGAAATAAAGCAATTAATGGGAACTGTGGAAGAGCTACAAAAGCGATATCACAAAGATAGCCAGCATGACAATGATATTGTAGAAAGAATGGAACTTGAAGCACAAAGGAGACTTGCAGACCTCAGAGCAGAATTGGAGGAAGTTCATGGGCAGCAGATTGTGCAAATGAAGCAAGAGTTGGTTAGGGAACATACAATGGAGATTGAAAAGCTTCTTGCCCAACAAAAAGCAGATATGGAGAGAACGTTGAGTTTACACTCTGGTAATACTAATGAAGACCAGATGCATTTAATGAATATTGCAATTAACGAGTTGAATCTCATGCTTCAGGAAGCTACTTACCAAAAAGAAAAGGTGAGGCAAGATTTATCACAGCAGCTTGAAATATTATCCTCAGAAAAGTCTGCTCTGCAAAATCAAGTTGAAGATCTTTGCCAAGAGCTGGGCTTTGCAAGAGAGCAAATTCAAAAAGCCAAGCAGACCATAAATGAGAGAGAATCAAAGTTACATGAAGTAGACCAGTTACAAATCACCACCACAGAACTAAAAGCACAACTTGCTGCTGCATCTGAGATCAGGGAAGAATTAGAAGAGAAACATGAGGCAGAAGTTACAAATTACAAAATAAAACTTGAAATGCTAGAAAGAGAAAAGGATGCAGTTTTGGGCAGGATGGCTGAATCTCAAGAAGCTGAACTAGAGAGACTGAGGACTCATCTTTTGTTCAGTCATGAAGAAGAGCTATCAAAACTTAGAGATGATTTACAGCAAGAGCACAGAATAAACACTGAAAATCTTAAAGATAATATGATTATGCAATCTAAACAGCAGTTGGATGACTTACAAAATGAAATGAGCAAAAAGATAGAAACTATGCAATTTGAAAATGAAAACTTAATAGCAAAGCAGAATGAGCTCACATTAGAAATATCAAGGCTAAAAGATTTGCAGGAGTCTATTGTAAATTCTAAATCTGAAGAAATGATGCTTCAGATCCAAGACCTCCAAAAAGAGATCGAAGTGCTTAGACTAGAAGGAAAAGAAAAGGGTACACTTGAGCAGGAAGTCCAGGTGTTACAGCTGAAAACAGAATTATTAGAAAAGCAACTGAAAGAACGAGAGGATAGTCTTCAAGAAAAATGTACCTTACTTGAAACACAAAACAATTTTCTTGAAGATAAAAGTAATGCTCTGAAAGAGAAGCTAAAGAAGTATGCTATTAAGAATACAGAAGAAAGTTTCACTGATGGCATTAGTTCCGAGTCAGAAGAATTTGATTTGCAAAACAGAATAGACAATCTGATAGCAGAAAATGAGAAACTTGTAAAACAAGATATTGAACTTAAAGAAGAGATTGAGAGGCTGCAGAATTCCTTTTCGTTTGCTGAGCATAATTTCCAGGAACTCCAAAAAACCCATGCTTCTCTACTAAAGGTAAAATTGGATTTAGAAGAGAGCAGGGACAAGCGAGAAGCGGAATATGAAGCCAAGTTCCGGGCTTTGACAGAAGAGATCCAACATTTACAAGGAGATACATCAGTTGTACTGAAAAGTCAAAGTACAATTGTTTGTGGTAAGAGAGAGAAGATCTTAAGATCAGAAACATTTGATGTTGAGGAGATTGTTGAAAAAGACACAACAGAGCTTATGGAAAAGCTTGAAGTCACTCAGCGTGAGAAGCTAGAACTTTCACTGAGACTTTCTGATCTTTCTGAACAATTGAAATTAAAGAGTAGTCAGATATGCCAATTAAATGAAGAAGTTAGATCTCTAAAACAAGATAAAGAGCACATGTCAGTGAAATGTAAAGAACTAGAAGTGCTAGTTAGCCACAGACTGGAAGAGAATATGAACTCATGTGAACATGAGACAAAATACCCCAATGGGGGGCTACAGGCAGGCAACCCCAGAGTTTGTGAACACACAGGCTTTGTTCCTGATTCATACAAAGACTATGACAAAGCTATAAGGGAAGAGAAATTGATAGCAAGCCAGAGTGTGGTTCATCATGTTCCAGTGGAAGAGACAATTGAACATTCAATATCAGAGTCAGAATCACTGTTGGATAACTTTCACCAAATGAATGATGGGCTAGCAGGAGGCTCTTCATGTTTGAACCATTTGCAAAGTGAAAGCGAGCTTCAGGAGCAGTTGGATATGCTGAAATCTGAACAGGTATTTATGGTAACCCACACAATTAACATTTTCGCTATGCTTGCATCTCAGCAGCTAAGGCGTCGCAATGTAATCCTATGCATATTTACCCATAAAAAAGTCCTACTGAAGTCATTAAAAAGAGTGGTTGTGCTTTTAAATTGAGAACATTCCCTTTAAATCAATCTAGTCACTATGAGGACTAGTAAAGAGTCGGCATTTTCTGGCAAACGTTACAGCCTTGCAGATAACTATGATTTGAATTTTTGCAAAGGAAACATGGTTTCTATGTATTGTACATAGTGAATAACTGGGGCAGAGGAGTGGGGGGGGGGAGAGATGTGGCAATGTTTAGTGAGAACTTTGGTATTCAGGTTTTTTTGTTTTGCATGATCGATTGAAGTCTTGTAAAATAAGCTCAAATGCTAATTTGCCGACGCTACATGTAGCATTTTGATGCTACATTTAAAGCCATTGATTTACTGAATAGAAAAAAGTTTATTAATACCCTCATACCATGCCCATCTCTACTTAGAGCGATTTAAAACTGCAGATGGAAGCCCAGCGCATTTGCCTGTCTTTGGTTTACTCGGCTCACGTGGACCAAGTGCGCGAATGCATGGAAAATGAAAAGGAGAATGCGCTTTCTGCTCTTAAAGAAGAGCTCCAGTCCCATCATGCACAAGAACTGAATGAACTTAAGAAAAACCAACTAGATCTTCAGAGCATTAAAAATCAAAACTTAGGTAAAGTGGTGAAGCGGAGGAAAATTCTTTTTGGAGTTTTAAATATGAGGCAGTATTTTTGTATTAATAGTTGGTTTTAGTTTGGCAGCAGTAGACCATTGCATTCATTTTTATGGTGCCCATGATGTAGAGTGTAAAGCAGGTTTATGGTGTCTTCTTATTTTAATTTTAATTTTGTGATTTCTGATTTAACATTTGTATCCGGTTTAAACAGATTGGACCTTAAAAAGCAATGCTATAGTTTGTTTTTTTACATATGATGCTAAGGTATACAAATGCAGAACTCTTGACTCCGTATCTGAGGCAGGCATTTGGTTTAGCAAATTCCAACCAGCAGATTATCTCAAGATTTTACTTTGTGCAAAGTGGTTGGTTTATTCTTTCTGCTTCCTCTCATGAAAGGTTATCTAATTTCACTAGTCCGTGACTGTAACAAATCATTCATTCAACTGATTGCTCTACTTTGTATTTTGAATTTTATTATAGCGTACAAATAAAACAGACCCAAATCTCTGTCTTTATTGTCCCCCTTTCTCAAAATGTTGGAAAGCATTCTAAAATAAATAATTTTCAATGGTGGTTTATCTTCACAGGTGATGAAGGCCAGTCTCCATGGGCGCATCTAGAAAGGCTTAGCAAAACAGTAGCTGAAGAATGTTCTAAGCTTACTCAGGTGAGAAGCATTTTACCACAGGATACTTGCAAATCCTTGGTTCTTTCATCTATTAGAATTTAACCAAAAGTTCATTTATTGTGTGCACTTGTGGATCCCTACATCTCATATGAGACCAATATTGGTGAATCTCTTGGGATTGTTGAATTGTGGATCTACCTCTTGCTAAATTCTCTTCATGCCCATTTAAGGAAGAAGAATCAAGATGTTATAATGGTTTTATTGACCTCATTCTGTTTGCTTGATACAATCAGATGCAATATGAATATGTTTAATTTTCTTCCTTTGTTTATAGTCCCTTTGCAGCGTTCAACCTGAAAATGTTTCACCTGCTGTTGAATCTGGTGTTGGGGAGAGAGAACAATCAAACTCAATGTTGATATCAAGAGCGGAAGCTCAAGGTAACAAAAAGCACAAATCTTAATTTTATAGCCCTGTCTTTTATCTCCTTGGTAGCGGGCTTATTGTAAACATAGAATGCTGCTTTTATCTGAGCATCAACTTGGAGCTAAAGCTAGCACTGGCTGGAACAGCAAGGCTGGGAGTTTGCTATGTAAACAGCTAGAGAAATCTCTTTACCAGAGTTCAGCATGGCAGTAGATGGCACAGGAGCAATTGGAGCTGTGATGTTCTGGCAGAATGTTAGCTTTCTAAATGGGATTCAGGAAGCCTTGGAGGCCATAGCTGTGGGCAAAGGGGCTAGAAAGATGCTTGGAAAGTCTAAAGCAGGCATCCCCAAACTGCGGCCCTCCAGATGTTTTGGCCTACAACTCCCATGATCCCTAGCTAAGAGGACCAGTGGTCAGGGATGATGGGAATTGTAGTCCAAAACATCTGGAGGGCTGACGTTTGGGGATGCCTGGTCTAAAGGGAGACTCAAGACAGTGGACTTGGGAAAGGGTTCCGTGACCATGAGAATTCTACAGCAAGTTAAAAATTGTTATGGTCCAATGGGAAAAGTAAGCAGCATGACTCCATGGTAAAATACTTTGGGTGAATCATCAGGGCTGCTTGGGAGAATAAAAAAGAGAGATGAAACTGAATCAAGCTTTCTGGAAAAGAGGAGATACTGGAACTGGAGGGACAGAAGTCTGAGCTGCAGGACCAACAGCATGGTCACTGGGGTATTTTTTAAAAAAATCTCTTTAACATTTAGCAAGTAACTGAAACCAAGTCCAAGATTTTGCTCCATAATACTTTAAAACCTAACAGGGACAGTAAAAAAAAAAAGACATTTAGGAAACAGTTTAATGGCTATGGTGTGCTAGGATTATTTCCCCTTTGCAATAAGTTGCTTGTAGAAAATGTGCCATGATTAACGAGGAGAAAAATTGTCATCCGTGGTAAGGTAAAAAGGATATACTACATTTTCTAAGAATATAGCAGTAAAATGCTGTTTGATGTAATGTTTGTAGAAGGAAAAGGAATACAGCGCAATGATTGTGTTTAATTCATTCTCTGCCGTTAGCTTTGCAAGGAACCCTGCAAATTCTTCTGAGCAAGATAATGGAAGAGTATCACAGATTACTGGACTATCATTCAAAGTTTGTGCAAGACAGAAAAAAGGTAGGTTGCTTTTTGCTTGTATCCTAGACAGAATTAAGGAGTGGGCTGCTTTTCTGAGTTACACATGCCTAACACTGCATTGTAAATATCACTGATGGCAAGGGAAGTACTTATTCCCATAGTGCATAGTTAAACTATGACACTTGTTTCCCGAGGCAATAGTGATGGTCACCAGCTTGGATGGCTTTAAGGAGAATGAAAGAAGGCAATTAATGGCTAATGCTGATGAATGCTACATTATATTTCCATTTATGGGAGGTAGTATGCCTCTGTATACCAGGTGCTGTGAACCACAAGTGGGGAATGTGCTGTTGTACACAGATGCTGCTTGCGGGATTCCCACAGGAATCTGGTTGACAACTGACAACAGGATGCTGAACTACATGCATCTTCTCTTATGTTATTTAAGGATAGAATATATATATTTGGAAACTCAGTGGGGCTTACCTCTGAGTATACATGCATAGAAGTGAAGGCACCGAAGACTGTTGACATGATAACTTAAGCACAACCAAAGAGCTATGAGTTACATATACATACATTTCAATGGCAATATAGTTTTATTACAACTTTGAAACTGTCCACATTTATGCAGAATTCAGCAGGATATAGAAAAAGTAAAATAAAAAAAGCAATTTTAGAAAGGCTACCGTTCATGTTCCATGTCACCCATTTGGTTCTATTTAATTTTCTCCAGCTTGAAGAGCAAGAGGCATCATTTGCAGAATACAATGGAAAAGAAAGCGAGTGTCTTCAACAGAGCGTAGAATGTTTACCTACTCCGTCACAGGATCTTGCTGGTAAAGATATACATTTAAAGTCACATTAGAAGATCAGTGTAATATAAGCAAATGAATCCATTTAAATCGGTTACAAAGCCACAGACCCTTCCCGTATTGGGCAAGTCTCAAAATGTACATGGGGTGGGGGGTGGGGAGCACTGAAGAAACTGTAGAGTGAATAAACTTGGCCAGTGCTTTGAGGGTGTGGAAGAAATTTTTTTTTGCTGACAGCTCATGTGAAATATGGAGGTAACCGTTTTGATCTGGCTGCTGCATGTATGCTAGTTGAGGAGCAAGAATGGGGAGGAAAGAAAGCTCTCCCCACAACTGAAGACCAGGAGTCACTCTCTTCTGAAGGTACCTCTGTACACAGCTTGAGCTGACCTGAATCTGGGCTTGATTCGGTATCTTTCTACCTTTAGATTTTAGAACATGCCCCGACACCGCTGGTAGTGCTGGCCCATCTTGATGAGGGCTCCACTCAGTTATCATTCTCAGGCTGAGAACCCTGAAAGTCGGGTGCGACTGAGAAGCTCACATGAATTCCTAAACCCTTTGGAGTGATTGCTAGTACCACCCCAAACGAACAGTATTCATTGTAAAAGAAAATCTTGCTCTGATATCCTTGCTTCCCCTCCCTCCCACCCCTTGTTGATGCATACGGTATGTTTAGATTTATTGTCTATGATTTGTTCATCCATAGATCTTAAAGTGAGGTCACCCTGTTGGGAAGACATGGATAACTTTAAAACCCGACTTGAGGAACAACATGCTCAGGAAGTTGAGCGCCTCAGATCATATTTCCATCAGCAGTTGAAAGAAACTGAGGAAAGATACACTGCAGAGATAGTCCACTTACAAAGCAGACTCCAAGATGCCAGTGTGGCTTCCGATTGCTTCAGGTACCTATGATTTTGGCTTTCCCCTTTTCTCAACAACACAAGCTACAACAGAGACCACACAAGCAATTTTGTTCCATAGTTAAAAATGAGTTTGCTCCCCACCACCATTTTGCTATATAAAGGGGGCATTTTACTTTCTCCTCAAGGATTTTCCCATTTGCAACCATATTGTTGTATAAGCAAAAGAAAATGTGATGGTTTCTTCATCTGTATAGGAACAGTGAACAGAGACTGCTGTTGGAAGAATGATGGTGCAGGTTGCCCTCACCACTTCAGACCATGTAAATCTTTCCAGTCTAAGATGCAGTCAATATCATATTATTATTATTATTATTATTATTATTATTATTATTATTATTATTTTAAATTTCTTGCCCATCCTTCATCATAAGGTTCTACAGGCCAGGTTACAATTTAAAACTATGATATTAAATCAGTTTCTAACAGATTAGGAATAGAATCCCCAGGGGTCCAGGAACATCCTATTCAGGGAAACTACAGGGACATAGAACATGTTGAACACCTAGGCAGAACATTAGTCCATTGAATTCAATGTTGGGTGCAATGTAAATTGAACAAAAATTGTTGTAACCTGCCCTGTGGGACCTCATGGTGAAGGATGGGTAAGAAATTTAAAATGATGATGATGATGATATGATATGATATGATATTGAAAGTCTGGGTTTCTCTGACTCCACTTGTTTTCAAATCCTCAGCAGTGGTATTGCTTAGCCAGAGAATCAAGATGGAACAAGAGCATGAGGGAGATAATCATGGCTTCCCTGCTCCACAAAACAGCTGATAACCAAAACAAGTACAATGCTGTTATTATCATTGTTGCATGTTGATCATAGAGAACAGGAGCACCGGGGGGAAAGATTGAATATCATTCCAACCCAAACTCTGAGCTTTTAACAACTGCAGAGTGATAATGAATGGGGCATGAGAGAGATAATCTGCTGCAGGGTGAGTCCTGGCCCTGGGGAAATTGAAAACACCTGGTTTCCAGCTTCCGCAGGATCTAGACAAACAGCAAGAACATAAAAGCACAAGGGATGGGGCTGAATATCAACAACAAACACCAGTCCCTCCCTCATGTGTCTTCGCCGCTTGAGTGTTAAAGAGCTGCAGCAGAGAGTGTAGATGTGAGAGATCATCTGCAAAGCAGCCCTGTTTAGGGAAGCTTTTAATCTTTAAGAAATTAGTGTATTTTAATATTTCTGTTGGAAGCCGCCCAGAGTGGCTGGGGAAACCCAGCCAGATGAGCGGAGTATAAATAATAAATTATTCTTATTATTATTATATTATTATGCAGCAGTTGGGATAGCAGGGAAAACCTTCAAACCCCTGGTCTTCTATTGGTGCTGCAGTATGAGACAAGGATGAGGGTACCATGTACTATTTTAGCATGAAGGGAGGAGTACAGGCAAATATACTACCGGTACTGCCTGTTCTCCCAGTAAGAAAGGGGGAATTAGTTTGGCTCCTGCGGCCAATCAGAAGCTGCGGAAGCCCCGTCAGACATTCGGCTTCCAGAAATAGTTTGTAAACTGCAACAGTCACTCCTGGGTTTGCGGCGTTCGGGAGCCAAAACGTTCGAGAACTCAGCTGTTTGAAAACGAAGGTACAACTGTACTTGCCACTTTTGAGAAACAATGGTGATTATGTTATCTATTAATACTGGATTGCTTTGGAAAGTTTCATTATATCTGTGACTCTGATGGGTGTTTTCTTTTAACAATGGACACATCTTAGGAGAAGAAATGTCTTCTAGTGCTTCACCTTTTAAATTTTCTTTTTAGTATTTCTGTGGAATCACAGGAAAATGAAGTTAAGCAGAATGGGAAGAGCGCCAAAAGTGCTCATCAACAGGGTACAGAAAACACAGAAGAGGTACTGTAGATTACTCTAGATTTTTACTTTTCCCCCCAGCATACTTTTTAGTATTTACAAATAAGAGATCCTTATTAGTATAACAAGCACACACAAAACTTGTAAACAGATTTCATTTGGGATTAACTTATTTGCAGTGATCGAACTACCTTTAGCTTTATTTAAGTAGATTTGGGCCTCTTGAGCAAATGATAATAGTGTAAAGTGATTTCATACTTGGTCAGGAGATTCTCCTCACTCTTAACAACTTCTATTTGATTCCGAGATAGAACACTCAACATGTGTTTCAAAAGGGTAATTTGCTGTGTTAATTCTGCTGCAGCAAAAGAACAGGGCTTTGTGGTATGGGCTGTTATTACCCACTGAATGAGATGCAGGATGAGCCACTGCTGAGCTCTTTCCTCAAAAAATCTATGCTTTAGCCAGTAAAAGAGTTGCTGTTAGAAATCAGTGTTGTATACAACATTGAAAGTCTATGCCTGGCCATCACCTTGCTTCACGCTGAATCATAGAATCATAGAATCATAGAGTTGGAAGAGACCACAAGGGCCATCCAGGAAACACTATCAAAGCATTATTGACACATGGCTGTCAAGCCTCTCCTTAAAGACCTCCAAAGAAGGAGACTCCACCACACTTCTTGGCAACAAATTCCACTGTCGAACAGCTCTTACTGTCAGGAAGTTCTTCCTAATGTTTAGGTGGAAGCTTCTTTCTTGTAGTTTGAATCCATTGCTCCGTGTCTGCTTCTCTGGAGCAGCAGAAAACAACCTTTCACCCTCCTCTATATGACATCCTTTTATATATTTGAACATGGCTATCATATCACCCCTTAACCTTCTCATCTCAAGGCATAGTTTATAATATGTACAGTTAACCTTTTAGAATACGGTAGTCAGAAGTGATTTTCTTTTTTTGCAAAAAAATATTTAAAAATGAATACATTTCCTGTTTTGTTTTTTGTAAATATATATAGCTCACTAATGACGTTGCTGTTACTGAATTTCTGGAGGAACGGTACCAAGAAAAATTACTACAAGAAGTAGCAAAGGTACCATCTTTCTAGGGCAATATGTTGGGGTTTAATTCAGAATCATGCCAAAACATGGTTAAGGAAGGTTTACTATAGTTTGGCATTACGTCGAAACTGGCAGACCATATATATCTCTATCATCTCTATCTCTATGAGACAACCAGAGAGCCAACTTCCTGTAAATACAGGAGTGCTGAGCAGATACAAGACTGGCAAACAGTGTAAAGCATCATTTGTGTGGTAGTTTAAAACAGCATTGGAGAACCTAAGGCTGGGGGGGCGGGTTGTCAAATGAATCCCTTCAAGCCTTTCTATTCCACACTTGAGTGTCTCCCAGGGCCATACCCCTCATCAGCCCTGCACACTCTCATCACAGCCTTTTGCCTAGCTTGAATGTCTCCTTGAACTGTGATGCCTCAATGAAGGAAGGACTGGTGGTGGTGGGTGATGGAGTGTAGAAACCTCTGGTTTTTGGGTGGCTGAAATGTAGCCAACTGTACCTCCATTAATTTACCCAGATTTGTCTCTGTGTCAGCTGACCACTGGCATGTGATTCCCTGTGTGCCCCACAAGTTGTCTGTGAGGAAATGCAGCTCATGGTCTGGAAAACTTTATCCAGACCTGATTCAGACTGTAGTTTGGCTTCTAAACTATGGTTAGCACAAACCATGGTTTGGTATAAACTGAACTGTCAGTGCTGTATGCATTGTGGAATACTTTTGAGGAGTACGCCTTGCCTTATAATAAGCAATCCTCATATAGATATTGCCTGTTGTACTACTACAACATACCTTTAGCTAATTCCTATTAACCCATGCATATTTATTCCATTTATCAAATGTCACAAACAATTAAAAATAAAAAATCATTTGTTTTGTTGAATACTTGTTTTAATATGCATAATGCAAGCTTAATTTTACACTGTCACTAATGGAGAGAATGTATCATTCATTGAGCTATATGAAAATCTAAAGTAGCTCCTCTCTTTCTCTCACTCTCAATTTGTTATTTATTAAGGTGGTGGTAACCATGAGCGTTGAGTTTGCACAGAAAAATGAACTAGCAAGGATTGCTAATCTAAAGGAAGAAGAAATGCTATCGGTAGTACCAATAGAAACGCAGCAAGAAAATAATTTCACTAGAAAGGAATGTCTTGAAAAATTCGATAGTGCTTCTCTTCTTATTTCGATGCCTAAGTATGAAGAATCCAAATCCCTTAGCAGAGAGATCAGTGAAGAATATGGTGAAATTTCATCACTTGAAGGACAATTTCAACCAGATGTTAAGCCTGCTAAAACATTTGGGTTACACAACTTTGATTCAACAATCTCTTCCTTAAATGATAGAGAGCTTATGCAGAATACATCTCTGGTAAATACAGTCAAATATATTTACTTTGAAAATCATAACTTGGTGAATTTTCTTTGTTCCTGGTGCATGGTTCTGTTGTGCAGTACACAATAATGCTTGAGAATGGGGGTAGGGTGGGTACCCTGTAATTGTGGGGGTTGATATTCAGCTTGTATAGTTCAAAACAGGCTTCCTCAACCTTGGCCCTCCAGATGTTTTTGGCCTACAACTCCCGTGATCCATAGCTAGCAGGACCAGTGGTCAGGGATGCTGGGAATTGTAGTCTCAAAACATCTGGAGGGCCGAGGTTGAGGAAGTCTGGTTTAAACACAATAATGCAAAAAAGGACATAAAAGACTAAAAGTTCACAAAGGTTGCAATCCTGTACACTTATTTTGGAGTAACTTGATGGTGCTTACTTTGAGTATATATCTATAGGACTGTACTGTAAATAACATTTTATTGCCATAAATGTTCTTATTAGCGAAGCATGGCTTTAAACTTCTTGAGTTTTAAAATCGGATGTTTCTGACTTAATAGGCTCGTGTATTTGGTGGTATACATTTAAAGCTGTATCTATGTAAGGTAGAAATTTTACTTCACAGAACTTATGCCATTTTTAATACTTGCCAACAAAAATTACAGATTCAAAATGAAGTTTCAACCTCCAGCATAGTATCTTCAAGTCAGAGATCATTGTATGAAGAGCGTTTGGAAGATATGCGTCAAGAGCTTGTCCGTCAGCATCAGGAACATCAGCAGGCAACAGAAATACTGAAACAGGGTCACATGCAGCAGCTGGAGCTACAGAAGGAAAACCAAGAGAGCCTCCTAGCAGAGCTTGATAGGCTTAAAGTACAATTAGCAGAGGTAATGTGAGCCCTGAGACAGGAAAGATCTGAAAATATGGGCAACCCCCCCCCCAAAAAAATCACCCTCCCCTGCCCATGGTTTTCTGTAAGACTTATGACATGCACAAACAGATGCATATGGTCAAAATAAATAAAAATATTTTTTTAAATGTCCAGTAGCACCTTAGAGACCAACTAAGTTTGTACTGGGTATAAGCTTTCGTGTGCATGCACACTTTTTCAGATGGTATCTAAAGAATATGCTCCTGGACAATTTTTTAATTTATTTTGACTGCATCAGACCAACACAGCTACCTACCTGAATCTAGATGCATATTGTGTGAAGGATACATTTTTCACTTGTTTGGCTTGAAATTTCCTGTATTACTTTAAAAACAACAACAACAACAACAACAACAACAACACAAAACAGATAAATTGAGCAGCTTTCTTGTCACTACCAATACAGTATTGGCAATTCTCATCAACTCAAAGAGTCTTGGGGATATTTCATGAATTGAACAGTGGTCCTTGCCTTTTACAAGCATCAGTTCTGCTGCTGCTGCTGCACTGTACTGAACCCAAGTCATGATTTGGCTTAGTGTGTCGTTCAAATCCAGGCTCATGGTTTAGCTCTCTCTAGGCAACCCGTGAACAGAAATTCAATAGATATCTTTGATATGAGAATGAAAAGGTGCTACATTTTGCCAGAGATTAAATAATACCACCCCATAAAGAATGCAAATAAAAGGGGGTTTGTGTCATAATCTTATGGCGGAATTGATTAAGCAGTATGATTACATTTTGTCTGCCAATGTATGTTAAAAACTCTGTGTATGTACAGAGAGAGAGAGAGAGAGAGAGAGAGAGAGAGAGAGAGAGAGAGAGAGAGAGAGAGAGAGAGAGAGATTCTATCCAGATTTGCGTTCAGTGGAGTTTTATTTGCATAGAGGAGGGGGAGCTGGGTCCCCCCCCCCCTACAGAACCCTCAAGAACAGCATAGAAGATGCAAGGGAAAGGAGTAATGGGCAAAAATCACCGTGGTCCTCCTGCGGCTGAGAGCATCTGCTGGGTCTACGTTCCTTCCGTGAATGCAAGTCCAGACCCAACCCATATACACATATAAACTATACACTAACTAACTACTGAACTGTTTATCTTAGTGTCCTAATTTTAGACTGGGTTTTCTCTTTAATCCTGTGTCCAAAGTGAACAGAATTTTTAATGGTGTCATATCTGGGACCCAGCCTTACGATTGTCAGATACAGTATATATCTGATTCCTTTTGTGGTATTTCTAATATGTTAGTGGTGTGCTCTTCTTCTTTTTTCAGAGTGACACACTGGATAGTGAAAGCATCATCACAGAAAGAGAACAAATTCTTTTAGAGGAACTAGAATCACTGAAGGAGCAGCTCGTGCCAGGGAGAGAGAAGCTACCCTGTGAGCTAAAAAACAGTGGTACTCAGACACAGGTAGTGTAGACTTTGGCTGTCTTTAGAAGCTGCGGAATGTAAATGAAGTAGCCTTGCTATTGTTGCTCTTTTCAGCACAGGACATTTTCCTGTTAGGTGTCAGATTTACTTAAATGGGGTTTGATCAAACAAGAAGGTGGGGCATAGGCAGCTGACATGATATTGAAAGCAAACTCTAATTTTAATGTTGCTGTAGTAACACCCAACAAGGAACTGAGAAACTGTTTACTTAGCACAACAAACTTGATTCTTATAGGCTGTGACTAAACTATTTCAATCTGTAGCTTGAGGTATCTGATAACAGGATAGTTAACTATTACTTAAATCTATATAAAGCTTGTGAATCATGGTGTGGGGTTTTCCCCCCTCCCGTTTTTATAACATGACTGTGAAGCAGAAATTCATGCTGATTCCAATATGACAGGATTTTTGTATCTTTTTTCCTCTCTGCCATTGCCAAAACTTACCCAGGGTGAAAATGTAAGTCAAAATGAATCCAAAGAGGAAACCTGTGAAGGTGAAAGTGAAGGAAAGCATGAAGAAACTTCTCCGGATATCCTTTCCAAAGAAAGGTAGGCTGTTAAGAAGACTGAGAAACTTTATGCTTACAGCTGGAAGAAATTGCATAACTTTGAGGCTGATAGGTCAATGTCAATGATATGTTAGCTATGTAATGTGACTACAGATCTGTAGATGTTTTCATCTCAGGGCATTGCTTGACTAAAATGAGCCAGGATTGGATCCTTGTCACTTTTTACTTTGAATGTTTACACATTAAAAACTTGGGGTGGGGTGTTAAAATTTAATTACTGAATTAAATAAGTAGCCATATTATCACATGGATTAGTAGTGGTAGTTAGTGCCTTGTGCCACATCTGTGTACTATATGTGATTTGTCCATATGCATTAAGCTCCGTGATATTATTATAGCTGTATTCCAACTTACATTTACAGTTTGGTTTTTCGTAACAGTGATTTTGCTGGTTGACGGATACAAGCTGTGTGATTACAATAATGTAATGCTGCTTGTGGTTTTCTCTGCACGTTTCTGAAAGTGGTTTAAAAGTCAATCTCTCTTCCCAAGGAACTCCCAGAACCCTTAAACTATACAGTTTTCATGGTTCTTTAAGGGAAGCTGGGACTATTTAAAGTGGTGTAATGTTGCTTTAAATGTATAGTGCCAAAGGAGCCCCAAAAGTCTCTTAAACATGCATAGGCTGGTGCTCAAAAGATCAGTTCTATGCAGGATTATTTGGGGGTAGGCTCCATTTAACATAGTGGAACTTAATATACACAGAATCAAGCAACACAGAAAAGTTATTTGTATATATTCAGTTTGTCTTCAAGCATGTCTCCACCCGCCCCACTCATAAAACTGTAAGAGCCCTTCTGGATCAGATCAAAGTTTCATCTCTTCCGGCATCCTGTTCTCATTGGGAGTTGGAAGCATTTAGTATGCTAGTAAACCCTTTTGCTTATTGCACCACCTGGGGGACTCATTTAGTTCTGATGTTCCCTTATCCATGGCTTTGAGTCATGAACTTTATTCATCTGGAAGTAAGTGGTCTTTGGTTGAGTTTGAGTTAATATGCCAATCACTCAACTTTCTACCGTTGGTTGCTTATTTGGATTTCGTTAAGTTTTGTCTGCAGCTTTATGCCCTGCATCATCTAATATTTCTGTTACCATTGTGTAACGTGTAATTCTCAGTGCACAAATTTTGATTGAGTTCACTTTCCGTTTTCTGTTTCCAGATGTGCCTTGCAGAAAGCCAATAACAGACTGCTGAAGATTCTGTTGGAAGTCGTGAAGACTACTGTAGCTGTAGAAGAAACAATTGGCCGCCATGTTGTAGGACTTCTGGATCGCTCGTCTAAATGTCAGTTGCCTTTTAAAAGTCTTGCATGGGAGACCAGAGCTGAGGATTCCACAAAACCAGGCATCTGTGTGGCTTACGAAGCAGGTACTTGCAATGAGGCCATGCTCTCTGTTGCTTTTTATATGGAAGCTATTCGGAATCTGTACTGCCGACAACAGGTGTGTTAAGGGAACTCTAAAATTTGGCTCTAAAACTAATTCTGTAATAAGAAACCTAAAACTGAGTTTGGATTTATATAGTTTAGGGTTTTAATTTGTAATTGGCTCTTTTCCATGGAATGGAGTGGGCTCCATGATGCCATTGGCTCCATGGGATGTAAATATCTAAGAACATAATAGTATCTTGCTGGTTCAGGCCAGTGGTCCATCTCTTCCAGTATCTTGTGCTCACAGTGGCCAACTAGAAGCCTGTGGGAAATCCACAACAGGATCCAAACACAAGAGCGCTCTCCCCTTCTGTGGTTTCCAGCAGCTGGTATTCAGAAGCATCACTGCCACCAACTGGGAATGTAGAACACAGCTCCATGTTGAAGGATGTGCTTTTGTAGGTCCCAGACAAAGACAGGAAGCTGGATAAACAAATCCCACTACCCCGCTGTGAGAATATTGATATTTGGCAGAAATATTTTGTGTGTGTGTGTGTGTGTGTGTGTGTGTGTGTGTATACACGCTTGAAGTAGTGCGCTTAAAGTAGTGTGCTTAATCAATATGTTGATTGATGCTCAACATTTTGACTGGTATCAGGCAACAACTACATCTTAGTACAAGCTTGATGACAACTCCAATGTCTCTCTTCTATAAGCAGCAGCAATCTCAAAGTTTGTGCGCAGAGCTTCATTTGCTCAGCTTAGTTTCAAGTAGTCAGGACATTATGTTCAGCCATTAATATTGCAGCCTGGCTTATCACAGTTTCTTGACCCATTCCATTCCATTGTACAGATGATATTTCTGCATCAGTGAGGATCTCCCCATACTTCTGTGTTGAATTAGCAATAAATAAATAAGTAAAATAGAAAACTGAATGTATATTTGGGCGTCAGATGATTATTCATTCCTGATTACCAGTGCTTGAAACTAGTTGCTGAAGTAGATTTCCAGACCTTGGTTAAAGAAATCTGGCTGCATTGATGCTAACCATGGCTAATTTTAGACATAACACTAAATGCTAGTTAACAAGACCTTGGAAGAAAGGGAATAATTTGTGCAGAAGAGGGAGTGTTCCAGGTCATAGCACACTCACAGTCTCTTAACCATAATTAACAATACTGCAACCAAATGTAACCTTAGTAATGGCTAATCACCAGTCAAAATAAAACAAGCACACACATTACCAGAAGAAAGGAGCATCAGTAGGTCTTAGGACTTTAGAACATGAATCCTTGTTTATATTTACTATGGTGCTGTAAACATACAGAGATTTGGCATTAATGTTAAGCAATAAGGTATCCTTTGTTATTCTTCAGCATTAAAATTTCTTGTGTGAGCATTGTCAGAGATGGAACACTGTAATATATTGACCAGCGGTCTGACCTCATTCTTAGTTTTACATTATGAGTGTTTTTACAGGGCCACTAAGGAAATGTTCCTACCTACATTATTACCGAAATAAAGTGAAGTGTGTTGAAAAAATGCTTCTGGAAATGAACTTGCATGCTTGGCTGCCGAATATTGAAGCTAAAACGTCTTACAATTTTAATTGAATGTTTTCTATGTAACTCATGCCTATGAGATTTACAAATTACAGTACAGTGAAATAGGACTTATGAAAAATGCCAATGAAGCAATTCCCAGAGGTTTTTTCCTACTTAATATCCTTTTTAAAAAGCCCTGGGGCTGCTGTGGAATAGGTAGACTGGAGGTTGCCAGCTAAACATGTGAATCTTACTCCTGAGGTACGCAGCAGTCCTCTTGGAAGTTTAGGTGTTTGCAGATTGCTTTGGTGTTCTCTTGTTGTTAACACTATCTCTGTTCTATGGCATTTTTACATTATCTAGTCTTCCTGTGCTAACAAGAAAGATCATGCTGTCTTTTGCTCTGTTGTTTTTTCTTCTTCTCTCCACTCAGTGTGGTCTGCCTGCTCATGTGGCAGAATGGTGATTGGAGATTTGAACATTGTGCCTGGTTTCCTAGTGGCAGACTGACCTAGTGCCTCTGGGGATATATCAATAAGCCACTTGAAAGAGACCAAGAAAGGAGGTGTGGGAAGAGATTGTATAATCAAGAAGAAAAAGTCAAAAGCCGTTTTTTAAAGAGAGAGAGAGAGAGAGAGAGAGAGAGAGAGAGAGAGAGAGAGAGAGAGAGAGAGAGAGAGAGAGAGAGAGAGAGAGAAGGATACTAGGACATTGGGAGAGGGTGACATGGAAAGTTTTTCAGAGAAGGTTCTAACACGTTTGTGAGGATTCAGTTTTCATTTTCCTCAAGACAAAGGACACTTGGCTGACCAGATTTCCTTGTACAAAGTGCTTGGAGATGGAGTGACTGTGTATTTTTATTATGATTTGTGTTGCATTGAGAAGAACTGTATATGTTTGGTATGAGAGGTTACAAACTCATTTTGAGTAGGTAGATTTAGGCAGATTTAGATCTGCAAGTTGTTTTTTGTTTTTTGTAGGGTGGGGTTGGGGGGAAGAGTAGGAATCTCTCCATTGTCTAATTTACCTACCTGTGTCTCTCCCTCCCCTTTTCCTAACCCCATAGCAGGTCAGTGATGGCTTCTAGCCACCTCCAAACCCTCTTAAGTGTGTTGCATTTGTTTCAACTGTTGTTTTGCTTAATTAACCTGGCAGGACTCCCCAGCAGATTTCTTTGTCTGGACTGAGGAATAGAATAAGGGTTAGATAGTTTCTACCCACCCCCTTCCTCCGCTGCTTTTCATGACTACTACTCTAATGGCAATGTTTGTGAAACCACAAAGACTTTTCAGTTCACCTTGTTGGTAACACTGGAAGCTAAAACTCAAAGAGTACAGTGTAAGTAATGCTGAGGTTGCATGCTTGTCTCCAACCAGAAATCACTGCAAACAGATGCTTGTGACAACAGAGGAATGAATGGAACATTATCTGGATTTTCAAAAATAAATTAGTGCTTGAATTGTATCTCTGTAGTCTGACTACAGTGGGGAGACTCTTGTGTGAATAAAGAAGAAAATATTTAGTATTGCTTAATACGGATGAATGGTTGTTGAAGTTACTGGAGAAAAAATAATGCTGGCATTTGTTAATAATAATTACTTTTTGCGTGGAAGACAAAATGAATGAACCTGAGACATTTGGGTCTGAAGATTGGGGAAGTATTGCCTATTATTTTTTATATTTTCCTTCTCTCTTTTTTCCTCTCTTGTTTTCCTTGGTGTCCTCTAATCTGGGACATTATTGGAATTATACACACATGAAGGTGATGGTTGGTTGGTGAATGACCCAGAGTGAGAGGCAGGGAAGGGAAGACCTCCCAGGGTAGGAGACAGGGAAAAGAAAGGGAAGCTCCCAGGTGTAGGACGCAGATCTACCTTTGAGAAACAAAATCTGCATTTTCTTTTCTCTTTCTCTTTATTTCCCTCCCTGTTTTTGCTCTTATTTATGTTAGTTTTTTTATTGTATTGTACTGTATTATGAAAAAAGCCTTAATCAAATCTTATGAGAAATAAAAAAAGAATTGTGTCTATGCAGGAGAAAAAGCTAGTTTAGGATCACTCTACTTAGGCAGTATTATGTAGTGAATACCATATTGGCCTGAAGATAAGCCGCACCCGAATTTAAGCCGCACATTTAAAAGTTTTGGGGGGGGGGACACAATACCTGAATATAAGCTGCTGCCTTGGGGAAGAGGATGGGGAATTACGCATGGGGTGGGCGCCCCTTCGCTGCGCACCTGGCGCTATTTGCCCCACGTTCCTGGCTGCATACTGGATACTTTACGTAAGGTTGCAAATATAAGCCGCATTTAACTTTTCATGGTCAGATTTGGGGGGGGGGGGGAGTGTGGCTTATATTCTGGCCAATACGGTATATTGTTTTATCAAATTGTTTTGAAACTGTTTTGTGATTGTTGTTTGACATTACCATAGAGCAGGGATAGGCAACCTGGTACCCCTTCTAGTTGTTGGTTGTACCTTAACTACTGGCCGTGCTTGCTGTGGTTGATGGGAGTTGTAGTACAACAACTTCCAGCCCTGGATTCCCCATGTCTCATCTATGTTGGCCCTCAGTCAGTCATTTGTTGTAATTCTGCTCTTTGGAGCATAGGTAATGTGTGCAGTGAAATACAAGACTATACTTGCCTTCTCCAACTTGTACTAACTTGTCTCAGTATTTAAAAATAAACACTGATGAACCTTGTCATACTGATTTATGGAGTATAGAATTTAATGACATGACATTTTGTTCACTACCGGTTTCAGCACGAAGGCTTCTAATTTTTATTATAAAAATGAATTGTTCATTCTGTGAGCAGAAAGAGTAAGAGTGCATCATAGTGAAATATAAAGAAATCTGCACCTTCCATTCTCAATATGAGAGGGGAACTTCCTTTATCCTTGGCTCCAATTACGAGCCCTGCTTACTGTTTGTTTGTATTGTTGTTGTTGTCGTTGTTGTCACAAGATCCTAGGGTAAGTTACAACAATAAAATATACAATTATAAAAACAACTAAATCTGTTACAGCAATAAAACAAAAAAGGAGGGGGACAATTTAAAACAATTTCATATATGCCCTCATCACATGGATCACTCAGTAGAGCCTGAGGCTCTGGACCAGGCACTTCCAATACACTGTGATCTATTCACAGTATTAAAAAAACTGGCAGGGATCTACTCAAAGTTGTTGAGCTTTTCTCAGGAAGCCAAAGTTGATCGACCAGTAGTTCGCGATCGACCAGTTGGACTAGATGATCCTCGTGGTGCCTCCCAACTCTACAATTCTTTGATACTATGATTCTGCATGAAACAATACAAACTTTTAAAAACAATTCCATGTATGCAAACAGTTAAAATAGTTCCAGTACAGATGCAGACTGGGATCTCCACTTAAAAGGCTGTTGAAAGAGTATGGTATTCTGGAGGCACCAAAAGGACAACAGAGATAGGCTGTCTAATATGTGACCAAGGAGGGGGGCAGATTCCAAAGGGTAGGTGCCATGACACCTTTAAACAATAATTATGCTAAACTAGTAGATATATATTTAAAGCTGTTTTAGGTGTACCTTAAGTTTCTCTAATGTGTGAATTATGAATGCACTCTGATTTAATGTTGTTTTTTATTAGAAAAATCGTGTTAGCCATAGTTGGTCTCACCAGATTACAAAACTTGGTTAAGGAAAAGCAAAAGGCAAGTTAAAGCTTCCAATTCCTCATGACCATGTGGGAGTAAAAGAGTCTTATGACTTGACCATGACAATTGTGATTGGTGCTTATTACACTAAACCAGGCATCCCCAAACTGCGGCCCTCCAGATGTTTTGGCCTACAACTCCCATGATCCCTAGCTAACAGGACCAGTGGTCAGGGATCATGGGAATTCTAGGGCCGAAGTTTGGGGATGCCTGCACTAAACCATGGTTTATTGTGATGGACAAACACAGCCAGTATATGTTACAAGAAATTGTTTGGAATATTAAGTTGAATGCTGTTTCCTTAAATTGGCCAACTATGTCAGCTGAACTCACATAGTTAAAAACATCGGTTCCTATAAAATACCCTCTCAATTTTAAATGGTACATAGGGCCAAAATACACATTTGGTGATAAATTGAGATAGCACAGCTGACTGGAATTTAGTAAGCAACTCTATATAAGGAATATATCTAAGTCGTTCATTCTTTTGGTGTAGTATGTCAACCAAGCTAAAAAAATAAATCCCAGTAGATTTGGGGGTTTAATGTCAGAGATGGTTATATAATCAAGGACTTGCTGTGCCTGCAAATAATTATCTACCACTGTGCTTGCTCAGTAGTACAGAACTCCATGTGGTATTATACAAGAATGCTATCTGGTCTGGAACAGAATACTTTTTCAGATAAGACAAAATTCCAATGCAGAAAGTGTCTCCATGTAAAACTAGGACACCCCGAAAGTTGAGGGTTGTTTTTTTAGGAAGACCCAAAATTGGGTCAAATACTAGTAAAACATAGCATATAAGCCATATGCAGGCTACAAATGTGTTGGTGCACCTGCACAAACATTTGCTATGTAACCATATTGTATTTATTCTTAACTATTGAGATTTATTGCAGATTAATGCAAAATTCTTTGTTCAGGAGCAATCTTAGACTTTCTGAAGCAGCTTACACCGGTGTTGCTGCCTGTTATGTATTCAGTGGTCTGTGTTTGCCTGGACTAAGGATTCTGAGCCCCTGTGTTCTGATTGGATACGTGATATCCAATCACAGAACAATTCAGGATTTGGGCCTCTGCCATTGGCCCTTAAACTCTGAGTTATGATTCGCAGCTTGGAAGTTTAGACAGCCAATCATGTTGGGAGTGGGAGTGGTCCAAGCCTTCAGAAATGTATATAAGCAGTTGCCTTGCCCCTGTTGTCAAGTTCTTTTAGTTCAATAGAGGTTCTTGCTGTTATCACTGTATGTTGCCTTGTGGGAACCCACCTACACTTCACTGCCTATCTGTTGACGTAAGGAAAACCAGAGTTCCTGAAGATAAAATGTTGGTTCTGAAACGTGATAAGCCTTGGTATTTGGCACTTTGGGGAACTAGTTTCTCCTTGTTGCATATTTTCTGACTTCAGTTCCTCCCTCCAATTCTGTTGTTTTGGAAACCATGTGATACTCATGTTGAAAAATTCAGGCGTATACAATTGTGCACACGGATTACGCGCTGCTTCATAGATGGAAATGCTTTGCATGTGTGAATGATATCACGTCTGAAACATCACTTATTAGGAATGACTAAGCATAAAAAGGTATCCGGAGACAATGGCTGTATGTTGACATAATGCTAGGCCACTATTTAGTGCTACAGAAATGGGTCTGTAAGCTTATCTCAACTCTCAGGGAGGAGATTGGAAACTTTTGCTTCTGTTTTCAACTAATTTTTCTCAACTTGAGACCTGTGCTTAGTGGTTTAGGTTTAAGAAAGAAGTCAGGATCATAAACCATGGTTTGCAGTTGGTTGGTTTGTTAAGATTAACCACAGTTTGTCTAGGTTTGGACAGAATAAGTAACCATAGTTTGTTGCAATTTGAAGCAAAAAGCTTCTGATCTCTTCTTTGCAGCTGTGGTATGTACATAAGCCCTGGTGTTTATGCATGTAGCAATACAATAACTTTGGAATACGTCCAAGCCAGGTTAATGTGCCATGACATTGCTTTCTAGAGGCACGGATGAATAAGAGGAAAAGAGGAGTGTTGTTAAGATGGCAACAGCATAAAAGTTACTGCACAGGAAGAAATAAATTTCAGGCTTTTACAAAAATTCTGTGATTAATTAAATCTGCATCGAAATACAAAGAAACGCCCTCTCATATAAAACATTAGTTGTTAGGAGTTGCGGATTTAAAACATAAATCTTTAATCTTAAAATTTGATCTTAAGATGCAATCATATATTTAGCATGATCTGTCACTTCATGCTTTGTTTTGGTTTTATGTAACTCATTGAGATGCTTCTTTGAGAGGGTGTGTGAATGAAGGACTTCTTTTGGGCTCTTCAAGGAAGGCTTGCTTTTGGGTATGGTCAGCAATTATAGATGGGCAAAGAAAAAACAGCTGTCTTCATCACTGGTCTAGGGTGAAGCTGTATGTGTAAGCCAGAGGAAAGTAGACAGAACGTATATGTTGCAAAACTATTCTGAACTCATGAGAGTTAAATAAATTGGAAAGTTTAGAGAGCTTAAGAACAGGATAGATGGAATGGTGAGGGAAAGTTGTGGATTTGGCTATGTCTGAGCACCAAACACAACACAGAAAGGATCATTTTTTATAAGGTATAGTCCCCATATATAATCTATGTAAATAGAAGTGGCATTAATGTAAGACGTCCAGCAACTCATGCTTATTTATAGAGAGCTCATGTCATGGATTGCTGAAGCCTTCACGATGCATTCAATGATTCAGTTATTTTACAGTGTCCCTGTTCAGCTTCTGGTGTTGAACCACCTAAAATGGTACCCTTGACTCACAGCCCCTGTGAACTAACAGCCAAAATCAAACTGCAAATGTGTGGAGGAGTGGGAAGTTGTTTTAGGTCTGTTGTCATACTGACACTTTCCCTATTCACACCAAGGCGTTCACTCCACTGTTGCTATTCAGACTCCACTTGCGTAGGCCTGCCAGAAACTGAGGCAAAGTCCCCAATCTCAGCCCCATAAGTATAGCCTGAGGTGAACCAAAGGAAATAATTCTTCCCTATGTGCTGGCACTACTGTGTGGTACCAGATGGAGGAACAAGCAGGATTGTATGAGCTCTTGGCCAGAGATGAGCATCCCATCATTGGCTCAGCTTCCATTAAGACAGGGCATAAACAGGTCCCATCTAATCACAGGAGCTGCCCATACCAAGTGTCACAATCCTAGAGCTTTTGGTTAATAGCTAGAGCCAACACAAGGCTTTAGAAACGTAACTTCAAAATATTTGCAATCCTTTCACAGCCCCTCATCCACTGGAATACATAAGGGAGATTTACTTCATAATTATACATATAAACACTTGAAAAAACATGAGCTGCTGAAAACAAAGGCTAAGTCAGCACAAAACCTGCTGATTTGAAAACCTCATATACCTTAAGAAGTTTAAATGTTCTTGCACATCTGTGTAATTCTATGAAAATAGCATCCTGTATTCCAAAGTAGCTTACTGAAGCACAATACATCCAGCCATACAACCTCAGCAAAAATTTCCTGTAAGGACTTAGATTATAGGGTATGGTAGATTAATGTGAACGACGTGCATTTTCTCTGCAAGGATATGTTTAAAGGTTTTTAGTTAGCAACAGTTTTAAAATTTCATGTTACTTAAGGGGGGTTAGAAAAGCAAGCAAACCTACAGTCTGCAACCTAAATGAAAAGGGTGCATTTCTGTTTCCATGAAAAGCATGGAATACGAGAGTTAAACTGGCAACTGAGTCAGCTTTGCTGAACTGCATGGCACTGCTAGGCTCTTAACCCACAGCCGTTCCTCAGGTCTACGGATACCTGAGGCACGCTGTGATGCACCTTCTGAAGTTAATGCCCTACCCAGAAGGGCTAATAGTGAGGACGCATGGCCAAAGCTACAAGCTTGGGTGCCCTATTTCCTGGGTCAAAGGGGGCATTGGGCAATGGCGCGCAGAGTAATGAAGTTGTGGATTGGGCCTGAGTAATATATACCCATTGGACTTTGCACATAGTTTAGAATACGCAGTAACTAATACATCTTTGTAATTGACTGTATCTTTTCTGTAGCTCTGCTTACTGTACTCCAGGTTCTTATTTGTCAGAAGCTAAGCAGGGTCTCTTACCTGGTCAGTACTTAAAGATGGTTGAACTTCAAAGAGCATCCGTTGCGTCAGTAAGTGGTGTCGGTGGCTCAGTACGGGGTTATGCTTCCCCTCGACTCAGCCTTAACCAATGTATTAACATTGACCAAACAGTATCCTGGATGTGCATCTCAAAGGTCCTTTCTACTCTGAGGATATTAAAGCTCCTGCAGTAAATATGCTTTGACACCAGGAGGCCCTTCACCTCCTGATGGAATAGTAGCACTTTGCGTATTGTAAAAAGGGTGAGCGGTTAAGTCTGTAGAAAGTTTTTGTTTTTGTTTTTTTAAGAAGGGTTTGGAAAGTTTTTAAACTCTTCCTTTCTCCAAATCCATCCTAAATGTTGGCCTAAAACATTTGCCAGCAAATCCCTAAGGGAACTGCACGCTGACGGCTCTCAGTTTGAATCCTGCAGGGCATGTAAAGTGCTTTGACATCCTGTGCAGATGAAAGGTGCCATGTGAATGTAAACTTGACACTCATCCAGCTATTCATTCCATTCATATAAAAACTATGCTGTTTTATTTTTGTTCATGGAGTGTTGCAGTTTTATGGAATTTTGTGTTGGCCTTACGAAAACTATAAAAGGAGATATGTAACAGTAATTCATATTAAGGAAAATATTTCATGGATATTATAAAGGTGGTACTGTACACCAAGGCTCTGAAAGCCTAAGCAAGATGTGTTGGTGGTGCCTACTGCAATTTGTACTGACTAGTTCACCAAAGAGGAAAGGGCACTATAAAATTATTCCTAGAAAGACCTCTTGCCATGGTCCTGGTTCAGACAGAGCTGAGAAAACTGCAGTCCTAAAGGCCTGAGAGAGTGTGCCTGTGCGTTCCCTTCTTGTCCCTTCCTACCCAGCAGCCTCCAGCTCTTCTTTTAATGACAGGTTCACATTGCAACCTAATAGAGAAATTGTGCTTTAGTCCTTGACTATTATTGATGACATGAAATCACTGTTTATTAATTTAAGATGGCTCTTACATCTGAACCAGGACTTCCTTTTTGCTGTTTTGGACATGAAAGCTTTTGCAAAACTGCTACTGCTGGCTTCATTACTGACAGTGGATTTTACTTTTAAACTGGAAAATACTGATCAAAACTGAAATCTGAGTAAAAGGCAACAGACAATATATTTAGTTTGCTGGGAAATCTAAGGGAGTAGACTTCCCAGGAGGAGACTTAAAGAGAGATAAAGTTGGCCCCAAGCAGGCCAGTTGAGAGCAGGAATCATTTCCCCCCAACTCATATATCCGTCCATAGAATTGCAGCCCGCTTGGTAGTATATCTTTTTAAACAAACAAACAAACACAAAAACAAACCCTGATGTCGACATGAATAGTTCCCTGATTTAATTGTCCAATAGTAATTTATTAAGGGCATAATCTGAATGTTATGCTTACATTCTCTATGCTTCCAATGTGCAGCTGCTTATTCCAAACTGGGACACACTAACAGAAGCCAATAAGATTTGTTTGCAGATATGTACCCGCTATAAGAGGAATAGACTATAGCATGCTACAAAAATATTTTTCTTCTGTTAGTATCTCCTTTTCTATTGCCTGTTTCTGCTTGCTAACATTCTCTCTACCTTATTTGTGTAACTTTTAGTGCAAAATGTATTTTTTGTTGTTGCTGTGATGTCCTGCTTTTACAGTGTAAGTATGGCCATATATTATTATATATGTGTATTTGTACTATTTATTTGATCATAATTCATTCTGTATATATATGAACCCGTTTTACCATTTTTAATACCAAAAAGCTTTACAAGACACCATTATTCATATTATTATTATCATTATTATTATTTTTGTGTAGAAAAGGCATCGTCTTCGTATCATGGCAGCGATGTAGAAGGTGATGGCCCTAGCATGTGGTCAGAAGTCACAGATGAAGGCCTTGAACTCTCACAGTACCTCACGGAGCATGGCTTTGCTGGAGTGGAAGTAGACCCCAAAAATGAAGAGCTGGTTTTAAATATCAGTTCTCGACTTCAGGCAGCCGTTGAAAAACTTCTGGAAACAATAAACGAAACCACCAATCAGGTAGCACTCCTTAATTACGGTATATCCTTAGTAGATTATTGAGGAGCGGGTTGCAAAACACTATTGGAGACAGTATAGGTTTTGAAAATCTTCTCCCTTTGCATCTCATCCCAGTCTCCACTCCCCCTTCTCCTTACAATTTGTCCCAACCACACCTTCTCCCTTAGATCTCCTCCCACCCTCTGCTTATACTCCCTGCCTCGCACTGACACAGTTGCCTTGGCCTTAGCTGCAGAAGTTGAGGAGCAGGGAAGTGGTAAGATGGTTGTTTGACAGCTCCCCTGTGCTGTCCCGACTGCTCCTCAGTGGCCTGCCTGGAGTTCCCACCTGCCTCTGCTTACTTCCTTCTCTACTCCAATGCTGCTGAGGCCAAAACATTAATATTGGTGGGCAGTGCCGCAAAACTGAATGGTTGCTGGGGAGCTGCCCTGGCTTTTCCTCTGAGGCTTGCCTAGGCTACCTGATACCTGTGTTGATCATCTGGGCTACCTGCTCACCTGCACTGTCACTTGACTGTTCACTCACCTGCATGGGCTGCCCCCATCTCTATCATCCACCAACACTACTTTTCCTTTTTCACGTTGTAGTTCACAGAGCCATCTGTTGCTGGCCATGCAAACCACAGCATGATGACATCCTTATATATTATATAGTACTGTAGGATAGTTTTTAGAAAAGTAAGCATTAGCATCTCTAAAAAGGTAGCTACTGTATAGCCCTGATACCTGTTTATTTGTTGAGCCAGGTGTATTTATTTTCCACCTCCATCTCCCCTTCTGGTGGTGGTACAGCTACAATAGTATATGATTTTTTGGTGGATTATGGTAGGTTTTTCAGATCTTTTGAAGTGTCTTTGTTATGTTTTCAGAGGTTTCTTTCATTTAAATGTTTAAATGTATTTAAGACAGTAACGTAAACAGTTCAAAGTTGTGAATAAGCTAAATCAAATTGTTTGAAAGTTGTTTCTTTGGTTGCCATGACTTTGATCATTCCTTCTTTGGGAGTGCAGATATTTATCGTGCTGTGGATTCAAACTCTTATAGGCTGCTGTGTGTATCAGTTGGTTGAAGGGCCAATTCTTTGGGTACAGGGAAGCTGCACACAAACATTGTCTAGTACCTCAACGTGAGGAAGTACGGTAAATTGGATTCCTTCAGACCTATATACCATTGGTGCCCTCAAAGTGTGGAATGTGTAGTTGTTCCCAGTTTCAACTAGTGTTCATACAGTTCTTATTATTTCCAGAAAGATATGTGTATGCCAGTGTAACTTGCAATAGGATTTCATTTGCAATGCAGTTTTTTCAGTGTTGGCTTTCCTAGAAAAGAAATACTTGATTTTAAAAACTAGTGAATCGTAGGATTGAATAAGTCTTGCATCCTAATGTTGTTTCATTGGAATTGTTTCAACCTGCTTATCCTACTGGAAGCCTTTTATCTTTCCATCTCAATATTTTTCTGCAATATTTTGAGTCATCACACCTTGGTGTTTACCCATCTCTTCTCCCTCCTCAAATACTTGGAACTTTTAGAATGGTGCCATGAATGTGCACACCAAGTTTGAACCAAATTTTTCAGTGCTGAATATTTCCCTTTTAAAAAATAGTCCCTATCAAAAAGGTCAGTTTTTAACCGGAAACCTAGAACGACTTTTGGAAAAAGCAATAAATTGTAGCGTGCATAGTTTTAGTGTTCAAAGAAGAAATCACATTTCTTGCATGCCTCAAAATGGTCCCACATTTGATCTTGGAACTTGCATCATAGTATTGTAGCCTCAGTCTGTCAAATGCATTTGAAATGAAACTCAGTGCTCAAAGGAGAGCTCTTCCATCCCTCTTAGAAACAGGTGAATGGATCAGACCCATCTTTGAATTTGAAATGTACTATTCTATTTCATATCTGTCTATCAAGTTTAATTTTATCAACTTAGTTTCTCAAGACTCTCTTGCAAGAGAACAAGCAGGAAATGCCCAGCAAGTTAAATCAAAGACTTATTTTCTAATGGGCATTAAGTGCATCATTTTACAACTTGTTTCTTCACAGGATGTAATCAAAATCTTACTCTCCTTTCCAGGGCCGTCTCTAGGCTGGGTGGTGCAAGGCGCCAGGGCGCCTGGCCACCAGGGGTGCGGAAGGGGCGCCAATCTGCTTCATGATTCTGCTTCATGGGCTGGTGTCTCCTCCTCTTCTTGCTGATGAAGCAGAATCAGCGAGACTCCTGCCTAGAGTGGCACCATGCACCTTCTGCTGCTCTAGGCAGGAGTCTCGCTGTTTCTGCTTCATGGGCAAGAAGAGGAGGAGAGGAAGCTCAATAGCCGCATGCTACTGCCGCCGTGGGGGGGGGGCGCTGGAGGATTTTTGCACCACAGCGCTGGATACCTTTAACACGTTACTGCTCCTTTCTATCTCCCCTCATCCCCCTCAAACTTCCAAAGGAACTATGTTATGATGATAAGGTGATCTTTGTGCCTGAAAAATCTAGAAACAGTCTGAATTTGGCCTATCATCTAATTCATGGACTTGCACATTGATCCTAATAGAAAGAGAAACCTTGCTAGGAGTGTTTTTCAGGCTGTCAACATTAAAGATCTGGAGATGCAATTGTATTTTAGAAATGTTCTTTTTTTAAAAAAAAAGCATTGAAAATAGTCTCTTAGTCTTGAAGCTATTGTTCCCTTACAAATACAGCTTCTCTGCTCTGAGTTGGATTTTGAATCTTGTCGGGCAAGGTTTACTGTGGGTGTGCTAATTCAAATTCCATCGGCTTGTGTACCTGCAGTAAAGAAATTAAGCCACTCCCACTGTCCTGACCTCTTCCTCAACAGAGAGAGAGAGAGAGAGAGAGAGAGAGAGAGAGAGAGAGAGAGAGAGAGAGAGAGAGAGAGAGAGACAGAGCCTTTCACTTTGCACCGTGAAGTTTTATCTAACTTCAGGAGAATTCTTTCAAGGAAGTAATCAAAGCCAAATAGTGTGCCACTTTTTGTATTTTTTACCTCACTGTAGCAGGTGCTTTTGTTTTGTTTTTTTCCATTGATAACTGCTGCAATTTTTTTGCTGTAATGGATTGATTAGCTGCCTGTTGCTTGTCATTACATTGTCTAATAATAATGAAGATACCTTGTTCCCTCGATGAATGCCTGCCTCACATTACTATTTCTTTTTGTTTAAAATACCTTTTTGAGTTTGGTTCTGAGGGGGAAAGTCGTAGTTCAGTGAAGTCTGCAAATGTTGACACTTTCTTTTCTTCCCAAGTTGATATTTACTTGGGCTTCTCCTTACTTGCGGGTTACTTATCCGGATGTGAACTGATAGTTCCTGGCTCTCTGCAGCAGTCAGACAACTGGTGAACTTCTCTGCAATTTTTTCTCAGTATATTGAAACCTTTCATAGCTAAGGCGAATAGCCCTATCTGATGAGCGAGGGCAGCAACGTTATTCTCGGATGGATTCCTACCGCACATATTGGGCATCAAATCTGTTCAGTGGCTTGAAGTCAGAAAAACGCCAGGAAGAAGATACATATGAAGTTGAATCTCGTGTGCCTTTGCCATATCCTTTTCCTTTCACCAAAGAGTTGGATGAAAATAACTCTGTAGTTGTCAATACTTCAATTTTTCATTTTAGCCACAGGAAAAATGAGCATAGAGTAAGAGTTGTTTCAAAAATTTCTTTGCCTACACCCCCTTATTCAGTAAGTATGAAAGAACCTGAAGGAATTTCAATCTTGCTGTACATGTGTGTGTGAAAGAGAGAGAGAGAGTGTGTGTGTGTCTTACATGCTGGCAGAAATGGTAACCAGGGAAAGTTTTAAACTATGTACTGTACTTGATAAAAAAAATTGTATCTAAAGCAGTTTTTTATTTTATAAACAAAGCTAATGAAACTTTTTTCTTAAATTATTGACATTACAGTAGAATTGAATTCAGCATACAGTGCCAGTATTGACATCATAAAGCAGGCGCAGATGTAATATATTTGTAGGTATCTGTTATTTTAGTGTTTGCCACTTAAATCTAAAATATGACAGCAGTGTATCTGAGCCATGTAGCATATCTAGCTATCATTTAACAATCACATTTATTCTCTTTGTCTATTTGATTTTATTTATTTGATTCCCCCCAAATGCCTTTCAGTAAAATATCTTTGCAAAGTAGCAAAAAGCATACTTTAATATAAGGACCATTTCCAATGAATGTATGATTCTGTTTGCACCCAAAGCTGAATGCAACATTGTTATAATAGATATTAGGAGGCACATGACAAAATGAGGATCAAATGCCTACATTGGACAATGTGTTGCATGTGCTGCTTTAGTAGTGAATAGTTTAATTTGGCCCTGCTTCAGTGTAGAGTGAAGAAACAGAAAGTAATGGAAATACTAATGTCACTTTCTAATAAGATATTTCAAATGCATACTTAAACTAAGATGCAGTAGTATATTCTGTAAAATGCACCTGTGAATTTTCAATAATGCTAAGTATAGTGATCTGCCATGTAATCAAAGCATAGAGAAATCTTTAGTACAATTTAAATAACCTTTAGGAATATTATTTTGTGTTTTGACACAATGTGCTGACTGAGGCTTTGTGCATAATATGCATTTGAAGCACGTTTCAAACGTCTCCCCCCAAAAATCAACTAAACAGGAACTCCTGTGCTTTAAATGTACGATATATACACAGACTTAGGTGACTTGAGACCTGTACTGTGAGATGCACTTCTCTCTCTCTCTCTCTCTCTCTCTCTCTCTCTCTCTCTCTCTCTCTCTCTCTCTCGGTATAGTTTTGCTGTCTTTAGATTTAGCGATGGGGCTGGGATACCTAGATAACATTTCTCTCCTTCCCTGGGATGGTGGTGGAGGAAACTAGAAGTTCTCCATGAGTGCAGCTGTTATTTGGATTTTGAGAGCCCTTCCACACAGCCGAGCCACGTTGCTGGATGAGGGGAAAAAAACTAACCCCAAGTATACACTGCTGCAGGAGGTTTTAGATCTGTTTGCATGGATTTCTTGACATTTTGCTTGCTGGCCCATGTCTTCATTGTTAACCAGCAACAACCACCTTAGCTTTGTTAACGCTAAAACAGTTGATAAAAATAGAAGAGCTTTTTTTTCTGATAAAGCCATGCACTATGAGGAATATAGTATTACAAGACACATAATATGTGAACACATTCAACATACTTATAAAAACATGGGTGCGGGTTCTTTCCTTCCCTGCAGTTAAACAAATATGTGTTTTGTCATTTTGTAATTTGAGTAGCACGCGAAATGTCAGCAGCCTTACCTGCCCTTAACAGCTAAACTCTGAACTTTTTTCACTTGTTCAACTGAGCTAAGAATTTTTTTTAACAAATTCTATGTAAAGTCATGAATACTACATGACTTTACTTACCTTAAGCACATGGCTTGAAAAATATTGTTTCCCCCAAGTCTCTACTCTGATTCTGGTCTGATAATTACAGCAGGTGGTTCTTGATCATTTCTCAAAGATTTTTTCAAAAGAGGCAGGATTTTTGGCTCAGAGTTATTGGTTTTTGAGATGAATTGTTTTTTTTGGGGGGGGGCAGATGAACTTCAATTTTTTAAAAAAATTATGTCAGTTAATTAGGTGACATTTCCACAAATTAAACAATGGATGGAAAATATACCATGGGAAACAACATATCCCTTCAAGTACTAATTCATATGTGTTAAAGAGCTTTAGAGCCTATTGAACCTTGCCTATAGGGTTGTTTCTGCTTCATTGTGGTTCTCCAACCTTTGATCTGAGGGAGTTGCACAGTAAATATCACCTTGTAGTATGTCTTGTTGTATTAATTGAGCATGGTGGAAAGCAGCAAAGTTTCTTATGAAGTAGAATTTTTATTTGCAACATGAAATCCGTTGTTCCACATTCCTTTTCAACCGTCCTAATTAGGAACTTTCATATAAAATTTGTAGCAAAAGATAATATGTGTAGTATGTGCTGCGGATTCCATTACGTTTTGGAAAGTTCATAATGAACATTAAAATGAGCCTCTCATAAGTTGATGTAAGCTAGGAAGTGTCAAGTTCCGGCACTTGGACACGGATATGGTCATGTGACACTGTGATTCATTATACTGCAGTGTGCAGGTATTTACTTATCTTACTGACCATATTGTGTAAGGCCAATAAACCTCTAATTTAAAAGTCTGTAGAAATGAATGAAAGGGCCCAATCATCCTTTCCATATTATTTATCCTTCCACAACAAGTTCTAGTTTCCAGTATAAGACCTGGGTAAACATTTATTTGTTTAAACCATCACATTTTAACCTTTTAAATTCTCTTATCTTACAGCTTGAACATGCTAAAGTTACACAGACAGAATTGATGCGAGAGTCCTTTAAACAGGAACAAGAAGCCACTGAATTAATCAGATGCCAGGAGGAATTGCAAGAGCGACTCGATGGAGAGGTTAAGGCTAGAGAGCAGTTGGCTTTGGAGCTTAGCAAAGCAGAGAGTAAGTATCGATTCATCTGCTGTATAAGGCTTTAAATGTTTAAAGCATAGAAAATCGTTTCTCTTCATTGTGTCAGTGTTTGCTGTATTTGCATTCTTCACCCCAAAAATGCCAGAATCATAGAGCAACTCATTCAGTGATCTCTTGAATCCTATCAAATTTTCAGGTAGTTATGGATAAACTATCCTTCTTTTTCAGCAATAGAGAAAATGAAGGTGCAAGCAAATAGAAAACAAAATTAATTCATACCTCTCTGAGAGAAAGGAAAGCAACCACAATGCGAAACAGACAGACAGAGAGCAGAAATGAAGAATAAAATAAAAAAATGAGTATCTTGTGCAAAGGTTAGGGGGAAATAAGGGGGAGAGGAATTTCAGAATCTTCTTTCTTTTTAACCTGTGCTTCAAGTTAAACTACATTAAAGGTTATTTCCTAAGACCATTATTATCATTCATTTGTTCTGTGATGGACAGCAGCAGTCTCTTGAGCATTTATTGATGAGAAAATTGCAAAATGAGGGTTTTCATGGTTGGTTCAACTCTGGCATATTTTGTAGATGATGCTTTTACCATTGTGAATATTCTCAATTTGGGTGCCAACAGTAGGAGTAATGAGCTCTTTACTCATAATATCACATTTTGTGTATGATTCAGAATCTGTTAAACCTGTATAACAGGATGTCCGTTGCCATAGAAACCTATCACC
Organism: Zootoca vivipara; assembly: GCF_963506605.1. NCBI lineage: Eukaryota > Metazoa > Chordata > Lepidosauria > Squamata > Lacertidae > Zootoca > Zootoca vivipara. The sequence goes on along the minus strand of NC_083287.1, from coordinate 32,887,849 downwards.
ATTGTACTCGTTCTTTCAATAGACATTAGTGCAGGGTAAGACACAAATTATTTGTGAAAAGTTCTGCTTACTGAGCAAGGCATAAAGGCAAGATTCAAAAACTAGGGCTCAACCTAAACAACTTTTTCATTAACTAATTATAAAAAAATTAAATACAAGGAAAGTCATGTTATAGCTGGTGGATGGTCTCTGTTTTACAGCACTTCAACTTTTCAGCCAGATTTCCTTTGAAATGTATATGATCCTAGATTTTGAATGAGCCCTTGAATTAATCAACAGGTGTTTGAGTCATGGGTCAATGAGTTAGTTGATAAATCAAAGAGCCAGAATTTGGCAGCACTGAACCATTCACAGAAATCATCATGTGAACCTGTCCTTTAATAGGCTGTACATTGGCATTTAATAAATAAATTCTGACTGATATAAAAATAGATTACTTACATTGTACTAAAAGCCAAATAAATTATTTTAATTTAGGATAATTGTGCTTTGCTTCTTTAAAAAAATTGATGTTTAAAATTGTTCTTTAAAAGTATTCTTGTGTTGCTTGTTGGCTGCTTTCAGCAGCACTAAAAACCAAACAAACTGCATGTTAAAGCTGCAATCCTAAACATATTTACTAGAAAATAAGATTAATTGAACTCAATAGGACTTGCTTCTGAGTAAACATTGATAGGATTGTGCTAGAAACAACTTTACTTCAGACTATTTATTAACAACAAAACGGCCAACAGTATTCATCAAGCTTGGAAAATTTGTCAAAAGAAGTCTATGGAGCTGCATTTTTCCTTAAGATAAACACTTCTTTTTTGAAATAATTTTTATTGTTTCCACTTTAAATAAAAAACAATATATCCCAACAGTTATCCACACATCTTCTTCCCATCACTCTGCCGAGCTTTTGACTTCCCTCCATCCCACCACCAGGCTTTCCCTTTTCTAGTCTACATCTCGCAGTCTACCTATTTTCCGGCGTATAAGATGACTGGATGTATAAGACGACCCCCAACTTTTCCAGTTAAAATATAGAGTTTGGGATATACTCGCCGTATAAGACTGCCCCTCTTCCTACGATCGTCCATGGGCCAGACGTACCTGCGCTGCCCATATTAAAAATGTCTGCAGTGCCAGAAATCGCTTGTGCACATGTCCGGAAGCGGAAAATCGCGTCTGGACATGCGCAGAAGCGATTTCCGGCACCACACTGCCCATTTCCAAAATGTCTGCAGCACCAGAAATCGCTTCTGTGGCTGCGTATAAGAAAACCCCCAACTTTTGAGAAGATTTTCCTGGGTTAAAAAGTAGTCTTATACACAGGAAAATACAGTACTTTCTAACGAGGGTTAGTGATTTACTAATGTGCCCTTGGGCAGTTCTCATGAAATTGAGTGCCATATTTTTTTAAAAAAGATCTGATTCATGACTGCTTCTTGGGAGCAGTATTTACAGTCTCTGACATTACAGCAGCCAACTCCTTTAAATTCTGGTTTTGTCACCTTGATTTTCAAAAAAAGGCAGATTTAAGCTACTGCAAACTTTCTCGTTTGGTAGAATTCCATGCATTATGAATGTGCACTCATACAAAAAATCGTCCAAATTATGGCCTTCTGTCCTGTCATAAAGATTTAAAACCCTCTTTACATGTTAAGTAGTGTCTACAGCTCTAAAGTATGTCACATGTACACAATCCTGCTTCACATAGTATCGAATGGTTTTGTTAATAAAAAACACCCATTTCAACACACGTCCTATGACTTGTCTAGTTTGCTTTTCATATGATAATATCATCCTAGGACAAGTGACCAGATGCATAAGTTATACATTGGTTTATCAGTTTGGCTTACACATGGACCGGTAGATCCTGGTGCCACTGTTATTTAAAGAGCAAGTTTATAGGCTTTCAGATAGTAAAGAAAAGGATTGGGTTCAAAGGCGGACCCCCACCCCATCATCAACACTCCCACCCCACCACTACCATCAAAAAGCATATCTGTTGTAAAATAAGAGGGAGGGAGAGGGAGAGAGGAGCAAAGGTTGATTTGAGTTGGGGATCAACTTTTTAAAAGGAAAATATCCACCAGACTAGCATAGCTCCTTGGACATAACTAAATTATTCCTTTGAATCCTAACCAAGCACAGGAATTCAAAGTCTCTCATGTTTACAAGAAATCTAACTTAGGACAGTAGAAAATTCAGTGGGACTGGGGACCCAGGTGGCGCTGTGGGTTAAACCACTGAGCCTAGGGCTTGCTGATCAGAAGGTCGGTGGTTTGAATCCCTGTGACGGGGTGAGCTCCCATTGCTTGGTCCCAGCTCCTGCCAACCTAGCAGTTCGAAAGCACGTCAAAGTGCAAGTAGATAAATAGGAACCGCTACAGCGGGAAGCTAAACGGCGTTTCCATGTGCTGCTCTGGTTTGCCAGAAGCGGCTTTGTCATGCTGGCCACATGACCTGGAAGCCATACGCCGGCTCCCTCGGCCAATAATGCGAGATGAGCGCGCAACCCCAGAGTCGGTCACGACTGGACCTAATGGTCAGGGGTCCCTTTACCTTTACTTAGAGTGGGAAAGGGCAAATAATGCTGCAAAGTACTTGGAATGTTTAGCTCTTGTGTTGGTGAAGAGGCAATAAAGTTCTTTAGGTTTGTGTTCCCTCAAAATACCAAGGCTTGCCAAACATGCTTCTTTTATGCACAACATGCTAAATGGGCTTTCATCTGAGTTGCATTTTGGTGTGGTACATTATCTACATGTCTATAAATCTTCACGTTATCATTTTAAGGGACTGCTGGCATTGTAGTCTCATAATTCAGGTTTGTTCAACTATGAAACAACCAAGTTAACTTGTGAAGACTTGTTGAAGTACCTTTTTATTGATGCATCTAATCTGGGAGCTCATAAATCAACAAATCTTATGCTGGGTAAAATTCAGTGGTTCAAAAAACAACAACCACATTGGCCTAATTTGCAGTAGTGATGCATTAAACTGTGGTGGGTGACTAATTTCTGCTTAATTATATTTTCCTAAGAATAATAATAGATTCAGTATAAGCATTTTGTTAATTATTGTCCCTTTTGAGAACATTGCATTTATCATAACTACACAGGCCCGAGTCACACGTTGTACTAAACAAACCTTGCCCTCACATGGTAGTTTTGAACGGAACAGTGACCGCTGTTCAGTGAAACTCTAAGCAAGGAATTGTGATTTGTTGCTCCCGCCAGGGGGGAATGTGAGGTAGGAGCCATCTGTGCATTCTTGTGTGAATGTATCCATTGTGTTTGCAATAGGCATTGTAAGGTGTTTGAGACAAAGTCCATTTTGTTGTATACAATATGCAAAACCTTTGAAATAATTAATTAAAGGCGTTTACTAGTTTTGTAATTCTGTTAAAAGAGCTGGAAAATTAAACGTGTATTTTTAAAGAAAATTCTGAACAGTTAATAAGTGGATTAGTAGAATTCATACCAATTTAAGATCTACCTTTTTATGTCTATGAAGTTTTAATACATAATTTCATAAAGAAATTATTAGTAAAAAATTCATCACCCCCAAACACTTTACAGATAAATGACCACGTTGAAGCAACTTTTATTAATTATGCCCACTAACATGGTAGGGTTCTTTGGAATGTATTGAATTTAAGATCTTTTGGCCTGTTTGGATGGTGTGTTGAATCCCATCATCAGCTATGGATGTGTGAAGATGACAGTCAAATGCACACATTTCACTCAGACATGCATGCAGACACACAGTCATGTTGTCACCCCATGAAAAAGCTGTCTCACAAAATTAATTAAATATATGGCACTTTGGGAATGTGAAACTGAATTTGAAGGCAAAAAATATTCCAGGTTCAATCACATAGGATAAAGCTCTTCCACTCATTTCAACAGCTGTTGTCATTCTGGTCAGAGTTGCCAACATGTTTTCTAAAACACTTTTCTTTGAAATATATGCTTTGAAATCACTGTGGTTAATTTCAGTATTTTTCTTGTTCCTAAAGATCTTATTGATGGCTATGCAGATGAAAAATCACTTCTGGAAGAGCAAATCCAGGAAAAAACAGATGTAATAGACCATCTTGAGCAAGAGCTACTCTGTACAGGTAACAAATTACAGGAACTAGAGGCTGAGAGACAGCAGCTTCAAGAAGAGAAGGAGTTACTCTTCAGACAAAAGGATGCTATGAAAGCTGATGCAGGACCAGTAGAACAACGTATGTATTCCCCTCGGCCTTCCAAAGATCTTATCTGGTTTTACCACTTACTATTTAGTAGATTTTTCACTTCACTTTTGTAAAACTGGTTGGGAGGGTGTGTCTTCCTATCAGGTCAGCCGACCTCTGTGCAACAGTACCTTACCTTCTTTGCAAAAGGTTTTGAACAACATGAAAAATCCACCAGCTTGCCTTAAGCAGAGAACAAGGGCACCATGCTAAGATGCCTATAGAAATAATTTTTTAAAAAATAGTATTGGTGGGACTAAATCCATCTTGAAACACACACACATATCAATAGATGCCACCTTCCCATTGAGAGAACAATCCAAACTCTTCTTATCGCAAGTGGATGCTTCCATTAAAAGATCATATCAGCTTTCAGTCTCTGCACAATCCAACTTGTCACCCCAAAGGATTCATGTACCCTTTCTTAGTAACATTTCCAAAAGGATGAAGGCATTTACAGTCAGATAAGGAAGCTGAATTGTAATCTCCCCAGATGAAAACACATGGGTTTATGGTTAGGTCCATAGGTAACATACATAAGGAATATACGGTAGCTATGGGTGCAGTGATCATATAATTGTAGAGTTGCAAAGAACCCCAAGGGTAATCTAGTCCAACCCAATCAAAATGTTGTTTCAGCTAAAATATATTAGTTGCGTTTTCAGCTGGCTCTTCCTTCAAGGTGCTCAGAACAACATTTTACCTTTTAAATTCTGTGAAATAAGGTAGCCTAAATGATTGTATTTACCCAAGGCCACCTAGTGAGCTGAGATGGGATTTCCTTTACCTAAACCCAACATTGTAACTATAACACCACAATGTTTATGAGCCTTAATGCATTTGTCCGAAAAATAGAATATTTAAATGTAAATGGAGAAATACCTATAGACATTGAAGAGTGTTCCAATTCACTAGATGATTGCTAGAAACTGATGAGTAGGAAGATTGTGTATAAGTTGATTTTTATATAAAAATACTCATATTGTCTCTTTTTTCCCACAAAGAAACCGCTCAGGAAGCAAAACCCCTAATTTTTTTTTAAAAAAATATTCTGTTGTGCCTACCTTTTTGCTGGCTAGCTTCTAAAAAGAAGACACAAAGCTTGTTTAATGTGCTTAAGTGTTTATTCCACTAATATTTGTCTTCATAAAGCAAATTAATGTTTTAATCCTCTTTCCCCCCCCAGTAAGAGACATTTTATTGTAAAGAATACATTGACATGCTAAAGGTGTTTACTTAAGAATATAGTCTCTATTCTATAAGGACCATGTGAAGTTTTAGATTTTTTTTAAAAAAAATGCCAAAGAAGCAAAAATGATCAAAAGACATAGTTGTGAGTTAATTACGTTTGAATAAACGTATCATGTAAAACGATTAAGATTAGGACATGGGTTTCTATTTTGCAATAATCTAGTAATCAGTACATTTAATAGCAGGTATATTACCTGGGGTTTTCAGTGGAACATCTATCCTGTGTTTACGAAACTTTGTAGAAAAATAAATGGATATTCCACATTAAAATAGTAGGAAAACACTTAACTATCGTACTTAACAGATTAATGACACATTTCTTGCATCATCAGGCATTTTCACTGAACTCAACATTCTGTTTTCAGCTTCATTTTTCTTATACAGTATTACACCTTAAGAAAGCTATAGATGGCATGTGAATTACTTTGCTTCTTGTTTTGTTTTTTTTCTGTTCTCCTAGGCCTAGTAGATGCTGCAGTCGATGCAGCTTCCCAAGCAGGTGTGTTTGTATATTGCATGGCCAATCTTTCATTGGGTGGCAGATTTAACAGCTACTGACACTTGCTAATCATGGTCTCTCTTTGGGCTTTCAGCTTACTGACATTAACTTTTAATGGGCTGCAGCTTTGATACTGTGTTTCATACTCACAGCTTTCTTTTTAACAGTTGCTCACAATTTCTAAGTGCAATACATTAGTAAAGTGAAGCAGATTCATTTAATAACCATCATCTTAGTCAATTAGTTTGCGAGCACAGGTAGTAGTAATACTTTGCTTTTAAAACTGCAAATACATTGGTTGATAATACCTTTGCCAAATATGATGATGTTTAAGCAAGCAAGCATGATGTAAGATGATGGTCCCCAAATATTCTGTATTGTGTCATGCGAAATGGCCACTATCTGGTGACTCCCCCCCCCTTTTTTTTCTTTCATGTATATGATAAAAGATCCTTATCCACAAATCCATTGCTTTGCAGTATGCCTCATTTAAAAAATCAACAAGCATTTTGTGATTGCAGTATCTGTATCTGTTACACTGGTGAATCACATCATAAAGCATTTATCCTGACATTATTTCTGGCTATACAAAATGTTAGGAAATATGTGCATGATGAGCCCAGTTCAGTGGGAGTTGACTAAGCATGTCCACTCTGTGTATTGGAAACCTTAACTCTGCTGGGGGGGGGGGAGATTACAGCGCGCCTCCTTTTCACGTTAATGTAGCCCAAATCCCAGAAGGAGTGTTGCCAACACAGAAAATATCAGTGTCACCAGGTAGTCCGATATGGGCTCCAACATCCCATGTGATTGGAGTGGCATTGGAAGGCAATCTGTTACAGTAGCCCCATGCCACTATAGGCCCTAAATATGCTAGCATTTCCCCACATCATGAAAAGCATTTTTTTAAAAAAATGAAGGGCGGGGGAAGTAAGGTGTTTAAACACAACACCAATGACAGAAAATCTCCGTTGCAGGTAAGACATTTCCTTCGCTGTCCTTTCTATAACTCACCAGGTGAAGGTCTAAAGTGTTTTGACATTTAAACGTTGTATGTGCCATTTCATGGACCTTTTTTTTTTGTTAACTTGGATCAGTCCTACTGGATGAGAAGACAGTTGGGTTTTAATGCCATCATACATTTTCCCCAGTACTGAATGAAATATATACAGTTATGATTTGTTATGGTGACCCATGTACATGATTAATCATTAAAATTGGTGTGTCCTAAAGTAAACTGAGAGTGTTTCAGCTTTCATTCTGGGGTTTTGTATGACTTTTTGTGATATCTTCCTTCCATACCTCCCTCTGTTTATTGAGAGATACCACATAATTCTGGTAAAACCCAAACCTATTTCCATCCTTTATTATACTATAGCATGAACACATTGTTTTGGGAGTGAATTTGTTCTGATAGGCTAAGTTAACTATTCCTATCCGAAACAACAACTGATGCCTTTATAAAACAGAGTTGCTGGCGGAAACAGAAAAGCTCATGAAGGAAAAAATAGAAGTGCAGCGGCAAGCAGAAAAAGAATATGACTACCTTCAAAAGCAGGTGAAGGCACTGGAAACTGATATAGAGGAGCAGGTCAGCCGGTATTTGGAATTGGAGCAAGAAAAAAATGCAGAACTGATGGATCTAAGGCAACAAAACCAAGCTCTGGAGAAACAGCTTGAGAAAACAAAAAAATTTCTAGATGTAAGTAAGAGATGGGTTGCAAATCCTGCTAGCCATATATGACAGATTTTTTTAAAATGGGAGAGAGACAAAAAGGCCATACTCTAATGTAGTTAATAAAGGTAAAGGTACCCCTGACCATTAGGTCCAGTCACGGACGATTCTGGGGTTGCGGCGCTCATCTTGCTCTATAGGCCGAGGGAGCCGGCGTTTGTCCGCAAACAGTTTCCGGGTCATGTGGCCAGCATGACTAAGCCGCTTCTGGCGAACCAGAGCAGTGCACGGAAACGCCATTTATGTTCCCGCCGAAGCAGTACCTATTTATCTGCTTGCATTTGACATGCTTTCGAACTGCTAGGTGGGCAGGAGCTGAGACCGCAAAACAGGAGCTCACCTTGTCTGCACATTAAAAAAGCTTTCTGTGCGTTTTTACATTTTGATGCAGATTACTTTTTTAAAAAAATGCACATTAAAAATGTAGGTGTTCTTAAAAGGAATGAAAAACAACATTGATCACAATTTCAGAATTTAAAATGTGTTAAATTCAGACTTGATAATAATGATAATACTTATTTTGGACCTTGAAAAATACTTTAGGAGAGCACATAGCCACACCCTGACATCTTATGAAACAATGTGTGAGATAAGATGGTTATATTTTAGAGATGTATTTTTCCAGACATGATGAGTAATAGAGAATCATTAGTCACAGTATTCTAGAGATGGTCCCAAGCGTTTGTTTATTTATTAAGGTAGCCCATTTGAGTTGATCTCTAGAGTAGCCTAAAGTACAAACAGGCACATTAAGTTCTGTGCCAGAAAAAGAATTGCCAGTGCTTTGTCAAGCATCTACAATATTTAGTTTCTGCCTTGGCTGTCTGCAATGGCACTATACTGTATATAAAAATGTATTGCTATTAGCCCTGCCACAAATGTATAGACAATAAGGTGTGTGCCAGATATCTACCTGCTTTCTTGGGCCCGGTGCTTGTCACATTTTCATAGTCATAAATAAGATAAGCCAGCTTGACTACATTGCTTTGATAAAACATGAGTTAATTTTGAAGTTCATTTGAACATGTTTGCCATAAGAAGTATAATGGTTACATTTTCAGGAACAGGCAATTGATAGGGAGCATGAGAGAGATGTTTTCCAGCAAGAGATTGTGAAACTGGAGCAGCAGCTTAAGATTCCCCAGAGATTTCAGCCAATCAATGAACAGCAAAACAGAGAGGTAAGGTTTGTTGGTTTGTTTGAGCATAAATACATAAACTGAAATGTTGAAAATGTACAAAAATAAAGTCCTTTGTTTGGACAATTCACCAAGGTTTCATAATCTTTTATTTATGACCATGGACAAGTGTCATGGCTGCATGCTCCTCTTGTCACCCTTCCTCCCTCCCAATTGCCTGCCAGCTTTGACACAAAGATCTGGTCTCGCAGTAAGCCACAGTACTTCTTTACAGTCAAACTGGGGAATTCTGTCTTCATATCAGTGAACAAACTAGAAAAATAAGATTTGAATTAAACTAAAGGCTGCAATCCTTCACATATTTACTTGGAACAAATAAGGTCTATTGCATGCAATTGGACTACACATTATTATAATCATTTATTTGTAAAATTCATAGCCAAAACCATAGATTTTTTTCAGGTGTGGTTTTTAATTCATTTATTTCCTAATGATAGTCCCAATGCAGTCGGTCAACACACTTTACAAAATCAAAGTGAGTTGCAAAGGCCGTATGCAAAGTGGGTTGGAGCAGAGGCTCTGTGGGATTTATAGCTGCCAAGTTATCCCTTTTTTAAAGGGATTTTCCATTATGCTGAATAGGCTTCCTCGCGAGAAAAGGGAAAACTTGGCAGCTATGGTGGGATTCACTGGGAAGATTGAATAGATTATTTGTATTTACAGAACAGGGATCATGCAAGGGAATACTTAGAATTTTGTAAATTTGCTTTTTATCATTAATACAGAAAGATATGCATCTTTTGTGGTTGCTTATCTTTCTTGAATTAGGGCAGTGTTTTTTTCCATGTGGCAGGCATTGCTGCCATAACTTTAATTTGTGACACATTCCAGGGGTGAAACGTGTTCACCTGTTTCAGTAAAAACAAAACATTCTGAAGCATGTTTAAATACTTTTATTGAAGCATAAGCTTTTGTGAACTAGAGCCCACTTTGTCAGGTTCATAGCTAGCATCACAGGGAGACTGATAAAGTGGGGGAAGTGCAAACAGTGGACCCAAAGGGCTATGGGTACAACTGCAGCACATACATCCTGGTGACTGCCAGATGTTTTGCACTATAGCTGCCATTAGCCCCAGCAATGGGACTAATCTGCAGAGTTATAGCAGTATCTTGGCAAAGGTGGTTCTACGATGTTTCTGTGCAAATCTCAAATGTGTATAAAATAATCACAGTGACCAAATCATATTGTGAAGTAATCGTGGTTTTGCACTCCAGTGTTCTTTCCTCCCTGCAACTCTGTCTGTCTGTCTGTCTGTCTGTCTGTCTGTCTGTCTGTCTGTCTGTCTTCCTATATGTCTGTCCATATATCAGTCTCTAATCTCAAAGAAGTTGCAGATAACACTTCATTCATCAGATGAAATAGTCCACCTGTGAAAGCTGAAATAAATCTTTTAAGAGTTCAACAACTCACTCTTGGGTTTTGTTTAATTTGTTTTTGTGAAACAATATCCTATTTAATTTGGCAGGTTTGAGCCTCTCAGTAATTTCTGCCTTGTTGTACATACAGTTTGAACTGGTAGCTGTCCATCCACTGGGGAGTGTTTTGTTAATTGGTTTTGTCTTGCTATCTTTCTTTGGCCAATTACTATGGCACTTCTTTCTCAATGAGATCTTTCTGGCTGCCTCATAACTGAACATTCCATTTCAGTATGCGTGGCGGCCAATATCCTCTCTCTCTTCTCAATGTGCTTTCCCTTGAGTCTACCATCTTACTTGCCTTTATTCTCTCGGCTTCTGGTTACTAAGTAGCTCCTTGTGCCTAAATACTTCAGAGATTGAAAGCTTTCTTCTTACTTCCTGCCTCTTTTTCTCCTACGCAATTTAACTCGGTTAACGTTATAGTAAATTTGTGTTTGAACTTACGACCTACATTAGCATACATCTTCTGGAGCCTTCATCAAAAGAGTTCTTCATCCTTAATATTTCAAGAGGTTTGAAATATCGTTCCTGCCTATTGTCACCAGGTTGAGCAGTTAACAAATCACCTCAAAGAAAAAACAGACAAATGCAGTGAGCTTTTGCTCTCTAAGGAGCAACTTCAGAGAGATGTGCAAGAACGGAACGAAGAAATTGAGAAATTAGAGTGCAGAATCAGAGAACTGGAGCAAGCTTTAATGATCAGTACAGACAGTTTGCAAAAGGTATTTTTTGTGAACAATGTTTTTTATATATTTATTATCAACAAGAACATTCAATTATTTAATTGTGAATTAAAGAGATGTGATAGCTAATATCCTTACTTTAAAGGTGGAGGAAAGGAAGCAGTTTGGCTCTACAACAATAAGGGGAGAATTACCCCTTGAAGCACAGTTACAGGCTGAGCAAGAAGCTGTAGACAGGAAAGAAAAAGAGGTAGAGTATCCCTTTCAATTATGCAGATAAGTTAATATTTCATATAATTCATTTCAATCCAACATCACAGGATGCAGAGTGTGCAGAGGTCAGAATAGTCACATGGCTTCATTGTATGAGCTTTGCTTTCTTCTGCAGGGCAGACATGTGGCCTAGATGAAGCTATTCCCCCTGAGTGCAGATAAGGGGATCAAAGAGAGCCACATGCCAATCTCTGGAGTGAAGGAAAGCAACACACATTCATGGCAAATGTATATGCGACCACATAGCTTGGGAGCCCCAAGGCAAAGGCAGGGCCATGGTATGGTATGGCTGCTGCTTAAATATAAGCCAGCTCAAATGTTGCTTAGCTCACTGCAGAGAGGAATGATGTCTGGACGAGGCCAGCACATGCCCTTTTCCAGACCCTGTGACACAACTTCTGGTCTCCCCTTACCCAGCCACCTGGTCAGGTTGGATATTTTTAGCCTAGGAGATCACAGTTGCCTCTTAAAAAACCTGAGTCATCTACGGGTTATCCAGCTTCACCACCAGACTTGACGGGTGTTTAGTATTACTATTGAGCCCGCTGCAGTGTTCTCTAGCCACAAGGTGCAATGCACCACCCTGATATAATTGTGGATGCCCTTTTAAAATCTCAGGGTGCTGAGTCACTGTGCCCTCAGCCACAGACTAATAGCCCCACCAGCTCCTGTAGGTCCTTTGTCACCTTCCTGAAGGATCAGCATCTCTGGAATAATCTTCAGGATGTGCGTACCCATTGTATAACTAGTGCTACCCTGTTTCCCCTATTTTAAGGCATACAGTGCCTCGCAAGGCGAAAGTAATTTGTTCCGCAAGTCGCTTCATCTTGCAATATTTTCGACTTGCGAAGCGCGGTTTGCTGCGGCAAAAAAAAAAAGCCGAAAAACTTCGTCTTGCAAAGCGCCGAAAACATCGCAAAACGCTTTCGTCTTGTGAGTTTTTCGTTGCGCGAGGCATTCATCTTGCAAGGTGCCACTGTAGTCATAAAGTAAGCCGTAGCAGGATTTTTAAGCATTCAAGGAATATAAGCCATACCCCGAAAATAAGACATAGTGATAGGTGCAGCAGCAGTGCCGGCCACGGCAGGAGCAGGAGGAAAAAAATAAGACATCCCCTGAAAATAAGCCATAGTGTGTGTGTGTTTTTGAGGGAAAATAAATATAAGACGGTTTCTTATTTTCGGAGAAACACGGTATATTGAGAATGAGGGAATAGAGCTAGCATCCATCCATAATTTTCCATGTTCATTGTAAAATTGAGTATTTTTTTAAAGTCTTTAAAATTAGAAATTAAAGACAAACATTTGTTTCTGAAAATAAGTATGGTCATAAGATTGAAGAACAGTTTTTATTTTTATGGTTTTCCCTTGTTTAAAAGATATTATCCCTTTGCCACTTACTTTGGGTATATAGATCATAAATCTTGAAGAACAATTAGAGCAGTTTCGCGAGGAACTAGAAAACAAAAATGAAGAAGTACAACAGTTGCACATGCAATTAGAAATCCAGCACAAAGAGTCCACTACAAGACAACAAGAACTTGAGCAAGAGAATAAATTTTTCAAGGTAATTATGTGGAAAGGAAATCTGGTATTTTCCACCCATCTTCTTCTCTTGAATGAACACATCTGCAAATCATGAGTTTTAAAAACTTTTAATACATAACATCCTTGTTTCTTATTTTTTTAAAAGAATATATTAATATATATCTGTATATTCATCTTGTAAATGGAAAAGAATGAGAGAAACAGAAAGTTACATTATTTGCCGCTGTTTTTTTGTCTGTAGGAGGATATGGAAAAAATGGGACTAGCTATCCAGAAACCTGAAGATACTTCTATAAAGGGTCATCATGCAGTTGCTGGAAAATGTGTGCAGATCATACAGGAAAAGGAACAGGAAATAAATGAACTCCATGAACAAATTTCAAAACTGCAACAGCAACTTGAAATTACAACAGATAACAAAGTACATGGTTTTGGGAATCTTTTGTGGGAACCTTTCTTTTCATTGTGAGATGTAAAATCAAGATTTCCGTATAAACCAAACAGTTTAAGGTGTTAGAACGTGGGCTAGGCCACACTGCATTTAGAAACCCATGTCCTGATTTTCAAAATACAGTTCTCATGGATTCTGCTTTCTCTTGATATATTTATTGAAATCTTAATTTCTGTGTAGTGGTAGATATTTGTGCAATTTTAGTCACAATTCCTCTGTAGGATAACTGGAGCAATATAAATGTGGATAATCTGAGTTGTGATTATCAGGATGCTAATGAAATGTATCATCTCCAGCACAAGTATTTATAAAATGGGTTGTACTCTAATGCCATCTGCTGGATTTTGCCTAATTTCTGCCAGAGGTTTGCAGAAAAAATAGATTTCATAACCAAAATCGTGATTCTAGAAAGTTGCTGAATTCTTCTTGCAAACTTGGGATAGAGTGTCAGTGTTTATTTTACAGCAAAGCACAAAAGGGAGACCAGTTTTTAATAGTTTTCAGAGTGCTGATGCTAGTTACTATGAAACAAAGTGCTTCAAAAAGCAAAATCCAGTGAGTCATAATATTTCTCTGTTCCAAGTTATAATAGTATTCCTGCTATTTTCAGGTTTTCAAAAGTGAAACTTATTCTGGATCTTCCCTCCCCTCCTCCTTTCAATTTCAGGATCCCATATTTCTGAGCCTCCTTTGCATTAGCAATAGAGAGAATTTATTAGCTTTATTTATATGTCTTTTCAGGAATTGCTCTGTCTTTTGGAAAGAGGAAAACAATTATTTGTAGTGCTTCCCATAAATCCTGTGACTTTATTTTGTATTATTAAGATGTAAAATATCTAGAGCTTCTGATTTTTCTGGTTCCATCTAGTTTTGTGGTTTTTCCTTTCGATTTTAAGATTTTTGTGGTGGCTAATAAATGCTTTCTGCATCCTTTGCTGAGAAAGCAAAAAGAAAGAGTTTTACTAGGCGAGGCCAAACTCCATCCAAAACTCTATTCTTGAAGTTGTTATAAACCAATCACTGCCATCTATTCAAAGCCAATATTTCAGCTGTTCTACATTGGTCTTTTGAATTCATTCTATTTATACTCCTCTTTCTGTTTCTGCCTTTGAATTCCTAGCATTGAAACTCTTCCTGAGGTTTCTAAAGCACACCTTCCCCATTTAGCTACCTTTATCTTCCTCTAAATTATTTGTCTGAATAATTTGAATCTTCTTACTTGGTCTTTACACCTTTCCCTCTTCTTTTAGTTAAAATTCTGGAACTTCCCTTTTATGGTTGGCAACTTATCTCTTGCATCAATTTGCCTTCTTCATAATAATACACTTTATTATTTTTATACTTTATTATTTTTATTATTTCTTCTGCTACTTCATAGTGTCCTCCCCCCCCCTACAAAATCTCTTACATCTGTATAGTTGCCATTGTTTTGTAAAGTCATGATTTCACAGCTTTTGAATAGTCACCAGTTCTTTTCTTTTTCTCAGTCAAATGGCTACTAGCCACAGTGGCTATGTTCTCTCTCACTATTAGAGGCAGTATGCATCTGAATGCATGCCAGGAATCATAAGTGGAGAGAGTGCTATGTGCTTCCCACAGGCATCTGGTTGGCCACTGTGAGAACAGGATGCTGGACTAGGTGGGCTTTTGACCTAATCCAGCCTGGCTCTTCTTATGTTGTTAAATGTATGCCACCTTAAAAGAAGAAGAAGAAGATATGAGGTGTTGATTGTATGAGTTTCTGTTTTTTCCAACCATATATAGTCGTACCTTGGTTTTTGAACAGCTTAGTTCTCGAACGTTTCGGCTCCCGAACGCCGCAAACCCGGAAGTGACTGTTCCAGTTTGCGAACTATTTTTGGAAGCCAAATGTCACACGGGGCTTCCACAGCTTCCGATTGGCTGCAGGAGCTTCCTGCGGCCAATCAGAAGCCGCGCTTTGGTTTCCATACGTTTTGGAAGTCGAACGGACTTCTGGAACGGATTCCGTTTGACTTCCAAGGTACAACTGTACTTAGATAATATAGCAACTCCATCAGTGTAGGAAGATGTGGAAATTACCCTATTATTCTGTAACTTAGGAGACCGTCAGGATCCTTACTTACTCATTTTTTGTTGTATGTTTGGACTGTGAAAAATAATGTTAAGTTCTAGTAACTAGGGATGTAACGGTGGTTTTGTTGAAATAAGCACTCTGGAGCACTTTTTTGCAAATGGGAGTTCAGTAACTAGAACAAAGCTGATGAGCTGAGATATAGGAATCGTTCTGGCAGAGAAAATATCAGTTGAATTAGAGTTACACAAATTACTCTATAAGCTGCTTGTATATGTGCAGACATAATTGATCAAAAAGCACTATGGCGTGACCTTGTCCTGCATATAATCCCTTTGAACACAGTGAGTTTTATATTTTCCAGAACTTGAAACATTTAAGTGGAAAATACTATGAAGTTTATGTTTGGACAAAGCAAAATTCTTAAATAACTGTCAGAAACATTTGGTTCTTAAAACTTCCATGTGAAGGTGGGTTGATTGGCACTATGCAATCAATCATATATTGATAATATGAGGAGTTGTTTATGTAAGCAAGTTGTTGGAATGAATTCCAGAACTGTCTACCTATTTTGGATAATTAAATATTTTTATTTCTTTGACCACCTAGGTGATTGAGGGCAAAAATGAGCACATAAGGGAACTGGAGGCCCAAATAGAATATTTAAAGAGCGATCAGGAACGTGTGAAGCAAAACAGCGAACAGGAACTCGAGCAGCTAAATGACGTTATCGAAAAACTCCAGCAGGAGTTGGCAAATATTGAGCACAAAGTACCTCTGGACTTTTCTTTGACTCAGGAAGATGCAGATAACTTAAAATACCAGCTTGATGTTGTGTTGGCAGAAAAGGAAGCTTTGGTGAAACAAGTGGAAAATAAAGATGTAGAGGTCACTGTCGTGAAGAATGAACTTGAGGAAACAAGATTAAAGATGAGCAAGTTGGAGAAGGAAGTAGATGCACTGAAGAAAGAACATGAGAAAAAGGAAGGAATACACAGAAACATGCAGATGGACAGTGGTGTGGCAGAAATACGAGGATCAAGCCAACTGAAAACAGAAAGTCAGAAGAAAACTAAAATGTTAGAAAATGAAACCCCTCTTGGCTATGAGGAGGGAAATGCCAAAGATTCTTCCAGCACAAAGTTGCAGCAGCTTCAAGAGGCTTCGGAGGAAAAGGATTCAGAGCTAAAGCAACATTGCAATCAGCTCACGGATTTAAAAGAGCAAGCCCAGGCTGAGTCAGCGGTGCTTAAACAGAAAATAACAGAGCTGGAAGAAACGCTTGAGCAGAAAGTTGCTGCAGCCCTTGTGAGTCAAGCTCAACTGAAAGCAGTTCTGGAACGAAGTAAACTTCTCAAAGAAATGCAGGTGGTTTCAGGAGACGCCTTAGAAGCTATAAAAACTATTTCAGCAGAGAAAGGAAACAGCACACCTGGAGAAGATGCAGGTTCTATATTATCTTCATTATCCAATAAACTTTTGGAATTGGAGAGCCAACTGGCAAGTGCACAGAGCAGCCTGGAGCTAGAAAAAGCAAAGGTGGAAATTGCACAGAAGGAAGCAAAGGAGAAGGAAGAGAGACTTGCTGAACTTCACCAGCTACTAGCAGAAGTAGAAGAAAAGCACAAAAAGGAGAAAGCAGAGAGCTCTAAGCAAGAAAAAACGCTTATTGCTCAGGTGTGTGTGGGTGAGGTGATGTTGGAAAACACCATATACATGACTAAAAATGTTTCTGCAATAGTTTATCAAGTCTCCTTGCACGATGAGGAACAGATTTTTCTGTTGTAAGGAAACTTGTATCTTTTAGCTTTGCTTATCATGAACTATTGCCAGTTCTAGCAGATTATAATAATACTAGCTCCATAACTGTGCAAGGTAGAAAGAAGCACCCTCCCATCAATATACTTCAGTAAATTCTAAAAGGTCATCCAATTAAGTATTACTGTTTCTGAGGATGGGTTCCAAAGACCATGTGTGAACCTCTACCCTCCTGCTGGGAATTCTTTGGTTTCCTTTTGTGGCCCAGCCTCTGTAGCCAGTAGCAGTCTGCAGGTTGGAGGGGGGTGAGCTGCATACCTGGCTTCCCAGTACCTGGGTTTCTTGCTAGTTTCTGAGAGGGTGTAGAGAGCAAGGCAGTGGGGAGGTGTGGTGCGTTGCAGGCAAGTGGTGGGAGTGCCAGATGGACATTGCTGCATCTCCTGCTGTATGCCAGCTTCCTCGCTGCACGCCAGTAACTGGCCATAACCCCAGCATTGGGACGCAATATAAGCAGGGCAGCCCTACCCCTGCTCTTTCAGCCAAGTGCCACTGCTTGTGCCCTTCAAATAACCTCTGCTGAAGATGAGTAGACATTTTCTCTTGCTGATTCAATGCAAGTAGCTTCAGACAAGTTGTAGCACACTCAAAGAAGCACTTTGCTAGGCATGGACTCTTGGAATCATAGCTTTAGGTTATTCCATTTAATGCCATACTGTTGTGCTCTAAGTGCTAAAGGTAATACTGGCCTGGTATGCATGATGTGGTAAGTCAGGCTTCCTCAACCTCGGCCCTCCAGATGTTTTTTGGCCTACAACTCCCATGATCCCTAGCTAGCAGGACTAGTGGTCAGGGATGATGGGAATTGTAGTCTCAAAACATCTGGAGGGCCAAGGTTGAGGAAGCCTGTGGTAAGCTATGACTCGCCACAACCTGCTGAATATGCGCACTCCTAACTAGGCCAATACAGTGGTCCCTCGACTTACGAAATTTCGAGTTACGAATGAAAAAAAAATGGCCGCACGCTTATGTTTTTTTCGACATCCGAAAGGAAAACCGTTGCGGTTTAGATGGGGTTTTCTCAACTTACGAATTTTAGATGCAGATTACTCGACTTACAATTTTTTCCGTTTCCAATGCATTCCTATGGGAAACCGCTTTTTTCGACTTACGAACTTTTTGACCTACGAATGTGCATTCGGAATGGATTAAATTTGTAAGTCGAGGGACCACTGTATCTGTATTGTAGTACTCAGTGGCCTTTTCACATGCTTCAGTGGACTTCTTTAATGACCCAGAGCGCTTCAGAGACACCGCATCTTAGATGCATGGTACTGATTTCATTGGTTAGCAACCTAATGAACTACTTAAAGCTTTGTTACACAACTTATGTCACGAGGAATCATGATATCAGGGTTGTAGTAGCAAATAAGCAAAACATAGTCGCAAAATTGGGTTTTTTTATACATTGCTGTGCAGGTGGCTAAAGAATTGAGTGAAAAGAAAGAAAGAAATATACTGTCTGATGATCCTGAACTAGAGAGAATCAGAGCTGAGTCTGTTGCTGCTAAAGAAGAGCTCAATAGTTACAGAGAAAAGGCAGAAAAACTTAATGAGCAGTTAATGGTAAGAACTGAACATTGCCATAATTATTTCATTTTGAGCTAATAATATTTTCATAAAAGACTGCTTGGTTGAAGGGTGGTATTCTTATTCTTATATCAATTTGCATGATGTTTTTCCACATAAATGTGCCCAAAGCTACCTATGGGTTTTTTTTAATTTAAATGATTTAAGGAGCTTTACCATTTTATGTTTGTACAATTTCTATTTCTGAAAATGTCCATGTTTAACTTACAGTTGGATTCCCTTGTTTGTTTTTGTGAGTTACATTGTAATGGCCACTGACTGCCAACAATAAAAATTTGACTTTTTAACAAGGCCCGAACCACTTCAGATGTTTTAGACTCGATACTTCAAAAAAGGTATTTGAAACACCTGTAATTCTGATCCATTTCTAGGTAAAAGAAACAAGTTTACTTCGTCTCGAAGAAGATCTAAGGCAAACCAAAGATAAGCTGGCTGAGGCAGAAGAGAAAATTGAAAATTATGTGAGAAAGGAAAAGTGCATTGAAAAGTCGCCGGGTGTTTGTATCAATAGAACTGATGCATCATGTCAGACTGACAAAGCCCTGCACATCAACAGTTGCAACCAAACTTCACAGCTCCTTGTCAAAAATGAGGAAATTCAGATTGATTTACAGAATGGGTGTTCTTCAGAGGAGGTTGCAGAAATCATCAAAGAATTCAGTTCAAAAATTGACAAAATGCAGGAGCTACATGCTGCTGAAATAATGGATATGGAGACCAGGCATATCTCGGAATCGGATGCACTAAAAAGAGAGCAGTTTATTGTAGTGCAGGAATTAACGGAGGAATGTAACACCTTGAAGGATGTCATAGAAGCCCTGAGAGATAAAGAGGTGTGTATTATTAATAACCTCACAACACTTCATTTTGAACAAGAGGGTTTGCAGGGTGTGTACAAGGGTGTTGCACCAGTCAGAGCATCATGAAGTTCTATCTCTTATCAGATAAATGTCCACATAGTTTCTCATCAGTCCGGGGGAATCCAGTGATATGTGGGATGAATGTTTTTCTTGCGGGTGTCCATAGATGTTGCAGATGATGATGTTCTTTTTGTGGCACTCGTGGCTATTAGAAGTGAGCACATATGATGCTTCTGAAACTAGCACTCTTCATAGGAAATAGCTGCCTTATTTAGGGTTCTCTGGGGATTCATAGGGATAAGAGAGGGAGGGTGTAATGAAAGGGGTCTGGGAGGGCTTTGAAAGGTTTAGGGTAGGACTCAATGTCTGGAGGCCCTTGGAGAACGAATCTGCCCTTGTTGAGGAATACTGATTAGTGCTCCAATTTCTTTTTATAAAAAGGTTGTGTGTGTGAAATGTGGTGGCTTAGCTGAAACTTAGTGAAACTTATGGGCAGCTTATTGGGACACGAATTGGATTCCCATAAAATGAAATGCTGGTCAGGGATTTAATGGAATCAACATTTTAAAGTGGGCCTCAAATACTTTTCCCTCTAACTTTCAGTGGCTGGTGTAAATTGAAATGCAGAGATGTTATAAATTGTTGAAAGCAAGCTGAATTTAAGCTGTGAAAGTTGGTTGCTTTTGTGCTGACCTTGTAGATGATAATGAAGTGTGGTTGTATTTAAAAACAACAACAACAACAGCAAGAAGAAGAAGAAGAAGAAGAAGAAGAAGAAGAAGAAGAAGAAGAAGAAGAAGAAGAAGAAGAAGAAGAAGAAGAAGAAGAAGAAGAAGAAGAAGAAGAAGAAGAAGAAGTTGTACTGGTTGCTTTTGTTGTTGTTTTCTTTAAAAAAGGCAGTTCATCAATTTATTACAGTAAACTCAATCTTGATCTTTAGATTTATTTATTTATTTATTCAAATTTTAGGAGATCCCTGGCATTGCACAACCCTCATCTTCTAATGCTAGAGATGGATGCTCCAGTGGTAAGAGAACAATGTTTTTTTCCTGCATGCAGATTCAGTTTCCCCCAATATTTCCAAATACAGTTAAGTCTGTCCCCTGTCTCTTGCTGTGCTTGGCAGTACTTCCCTTTGCAGAAGCCATGTTGATTTGTCCCAATGATTTGCTTCTTTTAGACTCTAGTTCAGACTGGAGCCAAGGAGCCTATCTTGTACCACCAAGCCAAGGATCAGGTGCTGTATCAGAAGGAATAGGAGATGAAGGTGAAGAATCAACAGATATTCTTCCAAAGGGAATAAAGGTAAATAAGGGGATTTTTATACCAATATAATCTGGAATCCTTGCAACAACTATTACAGAGATTAGAGGTGTAGAAACAGAAAAACATACATACTGTTTGAGGAGCCATCATTTCCCCTTTGTTATAGCCATTGCTCTGGGCCAGTTTGAGCACAATGAGAAAAGTATAATCTTTCACTTCAATTTTTAAAGAAATCACAACTCCCCCTTACTTCCAAATTTGAGTTTTTTTAAAAAATAACTATGGTTTCAAAGCAAGTCGTAAACACAAGGAGTAGGGCAAAATGAGGATCTTTGGGTTATTGAAAAGTGATAGCTTCCAATCTCTTCTTTACAGCCATAAAGGTAGGGAGAGAGTGTTCAAGCCTAAGGCACATGCAAGTTTGAGCACATAGGGGGACAAAGTCCCTTTGTCTTTGGACTGCCCCTTTATCTTTGCATGGCAGATTTGATATGATGTGCTCAGAATGGTAAGCAACATACAGCGTGATTTTAAAACAGCTTTTGGCTTCTTCTTTTTTAACAGGGATTGCTAAGAGCTATTCATCGGGAAGGTGAACAGATTATCTCTCTCTCAGAATCTCCTTATAAGGAAAGTAACATACATTCTCTTAAACAAGGCCCAGAATTTTGGCTAGAAGAACGTAAGGCTTTCTTGGGCACTGTTTCATCTTTGAAGGATGTAATTGCAAAAATGCAGATTCACAGGGACACTGAGGTAATTATAACTGCAAAACTACTTAGTCTTCATGGTTTGTACTAGATGCCTTTTTCTTTACATAAGCTAATGTGAAATATTCGTTGTGCATTCTTTGATAGAAGAGGGCTATGAAGGGCTAAAAATTGACTGCAAGTAAATTTAAGATCCTTGCTAAATCGTATGCAAGTGATTTTTAAGTTTGCCCATTGCAAGCAGAGATAAGAAAGTACTAATCTAATTGTTGCCATATGTAAATCAATCATATACAGCTCAACTTAGACTTACTCCTGGGAATGTGTATATAGAATTACAACCCAAGTCATGCAAGCTCCAGAGAGCTTTTACACACTCAGCAGGACCTCTGATTTTCTGCTTTGAACAGTAACATACCAAAATCACAAGCAGCTTTTCAAATACATTTGATTCAAAAGTGGCTTTGAAGACTTCGAAGGCAGAAGGGCCAATGCCAAAATAACAAAAAGTAAAGCCTGACCAGTCATATACAGAAGCAATCAAACTGAGAATGTGGTCATATTATTTGTTACAGTTTTAGTTGGATTTAATTATTATTTTACTTAAGCGAAGGGCAAAAGGGTCAAGAATGACAATTTTTAATGCAGAATCCAGCACAATAGCGCTCCTAAAATGAACGGGAGGTTGCAATACGGCTCACCTTCCCTGGCCCTCTAAGCAAAACTTAACCCAACAACAACTATTTTGAGAGTTTATTCAGCTTTTCAGTTGTTTACAAAAACTGGACCTAGCACTCGCACATATTATTGAAGGCGTCAGGCCCCAGTTGTCACACTTAACACGCTAAGAGTTGTCTCCAGATTCCAAATGTTCTGCTACAACATTTACCACAAGCTTTACTCCAGTCACCACCACAGCTAACCCAGAATCTGTTCCAGCAATTTGGGCCACCTCAAAACATATACGTAGCTTCTTTGAGTATTACTGATGGCCACATTTCTTATCCTGATGAAATGGAGATTGAAAATCTTGTACCTGGCACAAATGAGTGGCAACAAAATATGTTGAAATTAACTCTGCAGGAAGGCAACAATGAGTTGCATTTAGGCAATTTGCGCTGAATAAAGGGTAAGCTATTTCCTCTTAGAAAAACAGCGCTCTTCGGTATCCCTCAAAAAAGCACAGGTATTGCATTCCCAGTAGTATTTAAATATATTTAAATAATATGCATAAATTAGAAGCCAGATCAATGAAAGTTAACCAAAAAGTTTGATGTGATGATATGACTACTTAATTGCATTCATGCCTTTGTAGTTTTATGCAGGATCTGAATCTTCTGAAGCTGTTTCAGATTGGCGAGCTGAACTTCTGTATGCTGTTCAACAAGTGTTTCAAAAAGAAAAGGATGTTCTTCTAGCAGCATTTCAAATGGAATTGGCTGAAATGGGCATTAGAGACGTAATGGAGATAGTGGATCAGTTGGAAAAGAGACTTCAAGAACAGGTAAGACTTACTCATGTATGGCAAAAATTGTGATTCTCTCTTGATAAACTTTTAAATTATTAAACTACAGAAGCTCTTCACGTTGTGTTTTTTAAATCCTAGCAGTGGTCTTGCCTGTTGCTCCCACAGTCTTTCCTGTCAATCCCATGTCCAAAAGCATATCGGGGGAACAATTTATACACCGTTTCATCTGAAAATGCCTTCCATGTTGCTAAGGTTGTTCCCAGAGAGTCAGCTTTTGAACTTTCTTCAGTATTGTAGTTTATGAACTTTTTCCATCTTTGACTGTAAACCTATACCTTTGTACCCCCTAAGCTCCATTGAAACTTACTTCTGAGTAGATATATATAGAATTGCACTGCAACAGGAATATTTCCTTTACTTAAAAATGTAAATTGAAAAGCATGCTATAAAGATGTAGTGTCATGCTATTTCGATACCACAATGCTTTTATTTTATAGAAATACAGTTTAAGAAAAGTGGAAGACTTGTTACTGAAGATCTCCGCACAGAAATGATAAAACTAAAAACATTAATAGTTATTATTGATCCCTTGATGAAATCCTGCATATTTTGCATAATGTGCTCTTCAGTGGCAAACACAGTGTTCCATATAAAATGCTTGAGATGACAATAACTTGCTAAATTGTGAAGACACATTTTAGATAATAATCTGGGTTATTGCTCACTCATTTGATATTATTGTTCGTTCTTTTGTTTCTAATTGATAACAGCACATATTTCAGAGAACTGCTGTCGACTGCATTCAGAATGCGGATAGAAGAAGTCTATTAATGGAAATCAATTCATTGCATGCTCAGCTGAACAACAGAAGAACTGATCTAAGGGGAGAACTAGAAATGGAGCCAAAATGTCATGGTAATTTATATGACTCTGTGTTGATGTGTATGCTTATATATCCATAAACATCTGCTAATAGATGGAGCCGTTGTTCTTATCTGAAAGATGTTTCTACTTGGGTGTTAGGGTGTCAAGTGGGCTTTGGTTCCCCCTACAGTTGAAGGCAAGAAATGCCTTCCCAAGGAAGTTGACTCTCCCTCCCTTGAAACCTCAGTTCTTTTCCTGGCCAAGCTAAGGAGGACCCTAGAGGAGGGGAAATGGGAGATAGGAAAACTAGACATAGACAAATGAATAAAAAGACAGTTACAAGTCTCCTTGTTGGACGTGCCAGTTTCCCACTCATTGGTGGATGTTTGGCATCAGAAGTGCTATTAATTTTCTTCTCTGAACTGGTAGGCAGCAATGAACTTTGAAAGAGATTTCCACAGTCTCTTTGCCTAGAACCTTGTCCTATTTCAGGAGACATGGCTAAACCAAAAATCGTCTCTTCTCTTGAACTGGTTATTTTGAAAGGACTGGTATGGATGACAGTGACAAAAGGGCTGTCTATAATTACACTTCATGGCTGATGGCATGGTTTTACTTGGCACCCTGGTAGTTTCTAGCTAGCTCTGCTGATATATGAGACAAGAAAGCAGGTTTTATTTGCTTGTGCATATATTTACTAAGGCAGAATGGGGGTGACTTACTGGGGAAAATTCCACATTAGATAACTGGGTGGGAACTCCTCAATCCAAGAAGTCTCTTCAGAAGAAGCAGACTATAAAACAACTTCAGGAGTTAGGGCTGATGTAGGTTTCCCTTTGAGAATTTCTCCTCCGTTTGCTTGCCTGCCTGAAAAGAGTGGGAAGAAGTCTTGCAGTTTCAGCTCCCTCCCTTCTGTATCTTGCTTGTCTGCTGCCATTCCCTCCATTGGCCAGGAGCTGTATTCCTTCCTCCTCCTCTATTCAACCAGAGCCGCCACCCACTGTCATCACTTCTAATGTGGGGCAAGTTTGGGCCATGCATACAGTTGCCACCGCTCTGAACTGCACCTGCAAGATAGTAGTTGGGGCGCTGTATTTCAGGTGCCATTGGGTCTACCTCTTTAGGCACCTTCTCCCTCATTCTACGTCTCGACCTCTGCAACACTTGATAATCTGGATGACAGACTCTGAAGCACACATGCCTTGGAGGTGGGTGAGGTGGTGCTTTTTCCCAAAGCCTTTCCCATCTTTGAAAACTGCTTGCCTAAATGAAGGAGGCATAGGGAAAAGCAGGGAATAGACAACAGACTGAGGGGAGGGTGGCTTACTTAATAGGGCAAAATAAAGCTGATATTTGTTTGTGACTAAGAGCAATTCTGAGGCAAGCACAGTCACACTAACTAAAGAAATCTAACATACTGGTAAACAGTCACAATACAGTATGCCAAAAAGCTTGAGGAAGGAGAAGACAGAAGACGAGAGAGGTATGTCAAGGGTCTGTTCTGAGTGAAGGCACAAAAGGAACTGGCTTCAAGGGAGGGAGAGTCAACAACTTCCTGTGAAGTTACATGGAAGAACTGTCTCTTCCTGTTCCTTCAGGCTAGTGCTGCCTTTCTTGACATATGTGTGTGTGTACCTGTTTCTTTGCTACCATTTGCTGAAATCAAACGTGTTTTGTAAATGGTATATTGGACTTGCTACAGCCATTTGCTCAGGGCGTTTTTTTCATCATAAAGGATTAGTGTGTACAATCAGTTACTTATTGTTTGACTGCATATTCTCTAGAATTGTTGGGGTACAACATGGAGGTGCAAATGGAGCTCAATAATATAAAGGACAAAGCAGCTGAAGTTCAGGAGCAGCTGAATTCTGAGAGGGTGGTGGTTGCAGAACTGAAGAATGAACTTGGACAAACTAAACTGGAACTGGAAACAACACTGAAAGCCCAGCATAAGCACTTAAGAGACCTGGAAGCCATCAGGTGAGGTTCTCATTGGCTGGGTCCTATAGTAAATCTGAAGTTTAATGTCAATATAAATTATATATCCATAATTTTTCATACAAAGTCAGTATGACTTCTCTGGTTTTTAATTATAGAAAAAACCAACGGCCTCAAACTGTAATAGCTATAATAGCTAATGTGATATGGGGTTGGTTATTTTAATCTGTTTAATTACTTAAATCAGGGCTTATTCACACTGAGCTTTCCACTCTTTCCATGCACAGCCTGTGCTTTAAAGCTCCATGCCTTAGCATCCTTTCTTTCTTTTCTTTTCTGCTCCAGAGCTTTGCCTGTGAAAACCTACTCTTTAAAGGTCAATCAGAGCAAATAGCAATCCACGGATACCCAAATTAATGCTTGCCCCGATTAACCACTAAAGAGCAGGTTTACATGGGGAAACATCTGGGGCAAAACAAAAAACAAAAACCCTGGAAAGAGGGGCAAAAGGTAAGGTAAGGGTGGATAATCCCTCAGATTGACTTGCCTCATTTTGCTGATGCTTAAGAAAAAATATTCTATAAGGAACATGTTAACTCCACAAACACGGAGGGTTGGGATGATGTTGAATTAGTGTGCAAGGAAGGATTCAGTACTTCCTAAACAAATGTCCACGTCCACCCCCCATTACTATTAGGAGGCAAAGATGAAGTTGAGAACCTAATGTTTCCCTTTTAACATGTAGTTTCACACTCAGTGTCCACACATGTGTGAATAATTTATCCTGTTCTAGTTACTTTCTTAGAAAAGGTTTATAAAGGCAACCTTGTCTTGACTTTTGTCAGAAATGAACTTAAGGGGAAAGCAGCTGAATTAGATTTGCTCAAAGACACCATGGCAAGTGAACAGAAGAAATCAAGAGAGCTTCAATGGGCTTTGGAGAAAGGAAGGGCTAAAATAGAACGCAGTGAAGAAAGAGGAAAAGAAGAGCTTGAGGTAACAGTTCTTGACCCTTAAAACATTCTGAGCATGCAGAGTGTAGATATACAGAGCTATAGATTTTATCTAACTGAATAATGATGCCGCAAACAAGGTGTGGAAGTAGAAGCGGTGCGCTGACTGACAGTGTGTGTTTCAGTACCTGAAGTCATATGTTCATCCTTTTAGGGACATGAGAAGCAGTCTTATGCAAAGTCAGACTTTTTATTTGTCCATCTAGTTCAGTATTGTCCACTCTAACTAGCATTATCTCTTTTAGAGTGTCAGGCAGAGGTCTTTTACATTACTATATCTGAGCCATTTAGCTAGTGATTCCTGGAAGTAAGCCTGCAACCTTGTATGCATACAAGGAATGTGTTCCAGCATGCTAGTCTCTCCCATGATGGACCGTATACTTCTAATAAGTATGTGAACTATTCCTCCTCCTCTTCCTTTTTACCAAGTTTAAATCTACTCAGCTGTCAAATGATGCCTGAGGTTTTTTTGATATGCCAGTAGGTGGGAGTCTGAATCCCTTCAAGTTGTCAGAAATAAATTTACATTTCAGCACATTCTCAGTAGGCACCAAAAAGACAGCAGAGGACTTTCCTCTTTTAACAAGCCTTTTAAGTTGATATATTTGCAGGTCTGCATATGTAATACGTACTTTAATCCTTTTTAATGGAGTCAGGGGGAAAGTATTTAATGAAGAGACTCCAGCATTAGGTTAAGCCCTGAATTAGAATCACATCTAGTAAGATCTTCTTCAGCCCAAGTAGTGTCAACATTCAAGTTTTATTTTCAGATTCATGCAGACAGTTGTGTATGATTTTCTTTTTTTTCCTTTTGGAAGGATTTGAAATATTCCCTAGAAAATGAGAAACAAAAAGTTGTAGAACTGAGTAATCTTTTGGAGCTGGAGAGAGAGCTGTCAACTGATTTGCAAAAGAAGATCCAGTCCCAAGAAACGTTGAATGCAGCCCAGTTGTCCCAGGAGCGCAGCTGTAACTCTGAACTTCAGGTACTCCTGGAATCTGAGAGATTCAGGGTTCTTGAGATAAACAGTGCGCTAGAAAGGGAGAGAGAGTTGTGTGCCCAGCTTCAGGCAGCTGACCAGAAAAGTCAGGATGGAACTCTTACACCAGCTGAAGAGTTACTCCAGGATCTGCAAAAACAACTGGACGAAAAACATGACTGTATAGTTGCCCTGGTTAGCGAAACTGAGAAATATAAATTGGAAGTTGTGCAATTGAAACAACAGGTGGAAAAGGAGAGACAGGTGCAAAGAAAAGCTCTACAGACTGAGCAAGATGCTAACATCCTGGCACAGAAAAAAGTACACGAATTGGAATCCAAGGTAGAAGATCTTCAGTGGCAGCTTGGGGAGAAGAGACAACAGGTTCATCAGCTGCAATGTGAGGAAAAGAAATTGCAAGAAACAATCCAAGAATTGCAGCAAAGAGAACAGAGAGAAGAGCCCGGAGTAAAAGTGGAAAAAGCAGTATGTCAGAATCTAAATGAGGTATGGTAGCTTTTAGAACATAAAGTTAAAAATTGCAAGTGATTTTAATTGCCCGATAAAAATTGGTAATTTCTAGGTCATTGAGTCTTAACTGCATGAATCAAAATTGCTTTTAAGTGGGGGGAATGAAGGGCAATGGACTTTGGGGGGTAATTTTGAAATCAACATTTTAGGTATTTCATTAAGCTCTCCTAGCATCTGTCAAAAATTGCTATTGCGAATGCTAATAAATTTCATTAAGATAATTCATGCTCTGCCCTTCCACTGTGTTCAGGGCAGCTTACAAGAAGTTTAAATCTACTAAAAAGGGGAAAAGAAAAGACCAATAAAAACCAGCAACAATTACAGATAACAATAGCTGAAAAATAAGTAGGATCATTTTTAAAAACAGCACCTAAAAGTTTGTGAGGTGCTTAACTTCATCTAAGCCAGTTATACGGTGGTCAAGGATATTTCATAGATTGTTAAGTAGCTAATGTCCTTGTATATGTTGTATACCTATTTGAAAATTCTTTTCTAAATAGCTTTGCGGCATGAAGTATGCAGCTTGAAGCTACTAATAGTTGGGTTGGGTTTTTTTAATGCAGCCTTTATTCAAATGAAATCACCATTTATTCTTTGTAATTATGCAAATTGGTATCTTTTAATGTTACATGTCTAAAATAGTCCTATCAGTCCTTTCATTTAATTCAAGAATAGGATTTTTGTACTAAATATGGAAATTCAATTTCCCTGCCCCCAAACCTTTGCATGTACAGACTACTTGGGATACATCTAACGAGCGAACCAGAAAATGGGTTTTCCAGCAGAAAATTGGAGAAGTTGAAACAAAAGAATTGTCCTATTCTGCCCTAGCTGGCATGGGAGATGCTACCAAGGAATCTCAAGATCTGCAAATGATTGGACAGAAGCTTACAAGTGTGTCTTCCACATTGAAACATCTGGCTAACAAAGCTGCCCAAAGGTTAGAGTGATATCTTGCTCATGACAATAACTGGATGTTCAGAAACCAATGACTCAGCTTACGCTTTTATTGTTAAGGTGGTTGGCTCTTTTCTATTAGCAGCATGCCACACTTTGGAGGATGTGGACTTTAATTGACTGTGTTCACTTTGAGACAAAGATCCTCCCCTTGGTTCAGAAGGAGATAACATGCTTTTCTAATTGACATCAGAAAAGTGCTATCCTTTTGGGGTTAGGTCATTCTGAATGTAAACTTTGGCTACCTACCAATGCCAAAATGTATGAATCACTTGCTTAAATACGAGGAGGTAAAATTTATGTGGTAGAAGCCATACCATCAAGTTCTACGCTCAATATATTTTGTTGACTGAGGTGGAGCAGCCCATCCAAAGATGCACAGAGTCATATGTTTTATTCACAGGACACCCACTGAAATAAATAAACATGACTAAGTTGGGTCCATTAGCGTTGATAGATCTCCTCTGAGTACAACTTAGCTGAATACAGTACAGTCATACCTTGGTTCACGAACACCTTGCGAGTCAAATGTTCTGGCTCCCGAACACCACAAACCCGGAAGTGAGTGTTCCAGTTTGCGAATGTTCTTTGGAACCCTAATGTCCGACGCGGCTTCCGCAACTTCCGGCCGAGTGCAGGAAGCTCCTGCAGCCAATCAGAAGCCATGCCTTGGTTTTTTAATGTTTTTAGAAGTCGAAAGGACTTCCGGAACGGATTCCTTTCGACAACCAAGGTATGACCGTACAACCCAGAGTATTTTGACACTTGAGGCAGAGCATTTGTGCCACTAAATTCCAGTGGCAATAACTTACCGTGTTTCTCATATTATAAGACACGTCTTATATTTATTTTTTCCTCAAAAAAACACACTATGGCTTATTTTCAAGGGATGTCTTATTTTTTTCCTCCTCCTCCTGCCGCGGCCGGCATTGCTGCTGCTCCTATCACTATGTCTTATTTTCGGGGTATGGCTTATATTCCTTGAATGCTTAAAAATCCTGCTATGGCTTATTTTATGGGGATGCCTTAAAATATGAGAAACAGGGTAAAATGTAACAGTTTCCTTCCCTTTCATGATGTCCGAAATAAACTGCCTGAGTTGAAGCGGTTTGTGCAGAGTCAGACCATTATGGGTCCTTGTAGCCCAGGATGGTTTACCATGGCAGGCAATGACTCTCTGGATCTCATGCAGAAATCATATCCTGTGTTGCTGCCCGATATGCTTTAACTGGAGATGCTGGGGATCAAGCCCAGGAATGGGACGCGGGTGGCGCTGTGGTCTAAACCACTGAGCCTCTTGGGCTTGCTGATTGGAAGGTTGGCGGTTCGAATCCCCGCAACGGAGTGAGCTCCCGTAGCTCTGTCTCAGCTCCTGCCAACCTAGCAGTTCGAAAGCATGCTAGTGCAAGTAGATAAATAGGTACTGCTGTGGCAGGAAGGTAAACTGTGTTTCCGTGCACTCTGGTTTCTGTCATGATGTTCTGTTGTGTCAGAAGCAGTTTAGTCATGCTGGCCACATGACTCAGAAAGCTGTCTGCAGACAAACACCGGGTCTCTTGGCCTGAAAGTGAGATGAGCGCCGCAACCCCATAGTCGCTTTTGACTTAACTGTCCAGGGTCCTTTACCTTTTTTAATATGGTATAAGTCAAAGAAAAGCTCTCCAGGAGAAAATGACGTAAGTTCTTGAATAAAAGTTTTAATCTCTGCAGGACAGTGATGTAGACCAGGAAGATGCCATAGCGTTTAGCCACATTTTAGATTCGCATTTACTTTGTATTAATTTTATGTTAATCCTAAAAGCTAGACTATAGAAATGAAAACTAGGCACCAGTTCTTGTGTTATGCTACGTTTATGCCTATATGCATACTGTTACTCTACCTAAATAAAGTTGTTTTTATTTATTCCAGATTACCATTTGAAAAAGCAGATGATGAAGGCTTTGTTGGGATACAGAATAACATTGAAGAAGTTATCTTGCAGTTACGAATGCTGTCTGGCTTGCCCAACACGGAAGCAGAGGTGAGAGAAATTAGCACTTATTCAAGACGTTTCTGATACAGAATGTCGTAAGTATGTAGGCCTGATAAATTAATGCATGTATGCAAAACATGCTACATTTTCTGTGAATTCTGTACACATCGTTCTGTGGACATAGGTCCTATTGAATTCTGATGGAACTTAGTTTACCCTAGTATGGGACTCTATCCATTAAAATTATTATTAATTTATTTAAAATACTGTATATTCCTGCGTATAAGACTTTTTAACCCAGGAAAATCTTCTCAAAAGTCGGGGGTCGTCTTATACGCCGGGTCGTATACAGCAAGTATATCCCAAACTCTATATTTTAACTGGAAAAGTTGGGGGTCGTCTTATACGCCCCGTCTTCTTATACACCGGAATATACGGTATTTCTTCCCTCCTTTCTGACTCAATATGGGGAGGTCAGGGTGGCTCCCAAGAGATCAAAATTTAGCAAAATAATAAAATAGGTATATTTAGCTGTGTTATTTTGTTACATTGTTTCATGAAAGTTTTTCCAAAGTTGATTTAAAGAACAATTGTGGGTACTCTTTTCCTGATCTTCTAGCATTTTTTAAAAAAATTCCTGAGATCCATACTGATCTACTCTTGTTTTTCTATCTAGATAAGTTCAGACTTGCCATCCTCTGCTTCATTGACTGAAAGATTACTAAAACAGAATGCTGAATTGACTGGGTTTGTCAGCAGACTGAGTGAGGAGAAGAACAATTTGAGAAATGCAGTCATGAAACTGGAGGAGGAGCTTAGACGATACCAGCAGAGAGGGGCGTGTGGAGACTCGGTATGTTTCTACCTAATTTGAATATAAATAGTCCTTCAATTCACCTTGTTTGTCCAGATGGACTGAGTCATACGTCTCTTAAGCTGAGTGCATTGCAGTTAACTTGCACATTTTTAAATGCATGTTTTCCAAATTTGGGTCTCCAGCTGTTTTTGGACTACAGTTCCCATCATCCCTGACCACTGGTAGCTAGGGATGATGGGAGTTGTGGTCCAACAACAGATGGAGACCCAAGTATATGGGAAACCCTGCCCTACTGGAATCAAGACCCATCTCATCACAGGGATGCCTGTTGGCTCTTCCTCTAGGTCAGGGGTCCCCAAACTTACTCGGCTTTGGGCCAGATGCCCACCGCGCCAATTGCGTGGTGGGCCGGAGGGTGGTGGAGCGCATGCGGGGGCGCGCGGCTGTGTGCGCAAACGCTATTTCTGGCACACTCCCGACCTGGAAAGTGCCGGAAATAGCTTGTGCGCATGTGCAGAAGCCTCCTCCGACCCGGAAGTACACCGGAAATGACGCGTGCGCACAAGCTATTTCCGTCGCTTTTCCGGGTCAGAAGTCGGCAGCCGCGCCGCGCCAGTAAGAGCAGGTGGCGGCAGCAGGTGGCGGGGGTCCCCAGGGTAGTCTGGGGACCCCTGTTCTAGGTCACTCCCTTCCGTTGCTACCTCACCTCTGGGCATAACACCCAGCTTTGTTCCCTCAATGGCTGCTCAGGTTGGGACTGAATAACTTCACCATCCCTGCCCTTACCTTCTCCCGGGTCCTCTTTATTCTGCTGTCTAGCAGCTAGCCATGCTGATACTTCTCAGACTGTATCATTAAGAGCCTCCTACAAGATTTTGAAGCCCTTCTGCCTTGTCTCGGGCAACAAGGTCCATGGATATGAACCAGATAAACATATACAGTGGCTGCTTTCTCTCCCGCACCTGCCTCTTGCTTGGCTGTGTTTCCATGGGTACCAACTGACAGCGACCAGCTGTGGAGCTCTCTTGCGTTCTTTCTGCACTCATTAGCCGGATGGTAAACAATGGTTAGGATCCTAGCAGGTTTAGGAAGCTTGCCCTATACTGAGTCAGACAGTTGGTCTGTATAGCTCATGAGTTTTGTCTATACCTACTGGCAATACCTTCAGGATTTCAGACAGGGTTCTTTCCCTGCCCTACCTGGAGATGCTGGGGGAATTGAGCTTCAGACTTTTTTGCACACAAAGCAAGATGCTGTACCCCTGAGCTGCTGTCTTCTGCTGGAGGGGAGATTTAAACTTTTACTCCCCTGCTAGACCTGAGGAAGATTCCTCCCCTGAAATTGGTGTTTGCCTTGTTGGTACTGGTGGACTTAATTCTGCATTTCTTCTGAAATTTCACAAGACTTTCAGACTGTCGCTGAACAATGGAGGGAGTGTCGATACTCTCCTTGCTTCTGAAAGAGAGCTCTGGAGCAAAGAGAAATTGACTCTGCAGCAGTCCCTGAAGCAGGCCGAAGCAGAGCTGGCCAAGCTGAGGGCAGAATTAAGGAACGAGGCTTTTCTGAGAGAACTGGGGTCAGATTCAGAAAATGCTGCTTTAAAGGTAAGAGGCCTTTCATTGCCTGCTGTTTGGACATTTTGTTCTATTGCTAAGAATATCACTTGTTTTTTTTCTTCTTTCATTAATCTGAGGGCAAATGCTTATTATTGCATTTATATCCCACCTTTTCTCCGAGAAGCTCAAGGTGGCCCTCATCATTCTCCCACACGCCATTTTATCCTTGTAACAACTCTGTGCGGTAGCTTAGGCTGACAGACTGTGATTGGCCCAAACTCGATTCAAGGCTGAGTGGAGATTTGAACCCTGGCCTATCACATCCTTGTCTGCTTAACACCTTACCCTTCTTTCATTTTTCTTCCGACTTTTCCTTCGGATAAATGAAAGGAAAAGGCCAACATTCTGCATGCAAGTGGAGCCTTTTCCCTTTGTCAGTTAAGGTTGCAGTTGCAGCTCCTCAAACTGCAATACTAACTTCAGGAGCTACATGGGTAGTGGACAGGGCTAGAGAACTTGTGGCCTTCCAGAGAACTTGTGGCCTTCCAGAGATTGCTGCACCACATCTCCTATCATCTCCAACCATTGGCCATGCTGGCTGGGGCTGGTGAGAGTTGTAGTCCAACAAAATCCCCCATTCCTGGCCTAGGATAGGTGGAAATAATGACCTCCATACGGACATTAGACATGACAGAGTGTGTTATTTTTTAATACATTATTTAATTTCCTTTCCTTTCTAGAGAATTTATGGCAGATATTTGAGAGCAGAGAGCTTTCGGAAGGCTCTCATATACCAGAAGAAATATTTGCTGCTCTTACTAGGCGGGTTTCAGGAGTGTGAAGACGCCACCTTATCCCTCCTTGCCAGAATGGGTGGGCAGCCTTCCTACACAGACCTAGAGGTGATCACCCGCCGTTCAAAGAGTTTCACTCGGTTCCGCTCAGCAGTTAGAGTATTAATCGCAATTTCAAGGTATGATACAGGATATTTGTTTTGTATAAAGTGAACCAAATAAATGACCTGCGTGTGTAAAGAAATGATGAAAGTAGGCGTCCACTCCATTTAAATCTGAGCCCCTGTGTCATTGCAAAGTTACACATCATGGACAGAAAACGCATCAAGAGATTCTGTGGCATGTGTTCTACTTGCAGTACCTAAGGAAACATGATTCATTTTTCTCTCCTGAATGTCACTAATTGTACAACTTATTAGTTTATCTATGTTTATATTCACACACAAAAAAAGTCTACATTATTTTTAAAATGTATTAGAAAAGCAGTGTTGGGGTGCAGTGCTATGGTCCCTGGAATTTCATCCTGAGGGACTTATGATCTTTCTCTGAAAGCAGAGAAGGAACTCCATTCCTGGAGGCCTCTTCATTGTGGCTGCAGGACCCTTTGTGGCTGTCTCTTCTCCAAAGCTGATCAGGGAGCCAGGCCAAGAGGAGGCTTTGAATACTCAGCTCTCCTGATAAGTGAAAGCAGGAGAGGCATGAGATGGATGGCATGAGATTGACAGCACTCCAGATTTGGCACTTCTTTCCCCACTGCCATTGGTTTGCTCTGCCCAGCAAGTTGCATTAGCTGATTTAGAGATTGGCTATGTAAACTGTTTCATGTGTCTGTGGAGAATTATAATCCTGTTGTTTCCATCGGAAATGTTTATAGACAAGTCTTTCTTTGTTCATTTTCAAATTGCAGAATGAAGTTTCTAGTCCGTCGATGGCACCGAGTAACTGGTTATAGTTTAACAGGCATCAGCAGAGATGGTTTTAGCCAGAATACAGGTAAATAATTTTTGACAGATTCCCTTTTAAGATCTGGCAGTCCTAGAGACCAGTGTCTCATTTTTTTAAGGTTAGCAATGAGATAAACTTTTTCCAGTGATTTGGTTTTTGAGGGACATTTTCCCCCATTCATAGAAGAGTGTGTGTCTGTCATGCATATATAAGGATAGCTTTCTTGAAATTGTTTGTTGGTGTTCTCAGGTGATCTTAAAGTGACCACATCAGTGTTATCATGGCCATCATTTGGAGAGAGAGGAAATAAATAGAGTTGCAAAGTAGCACATTTTTAAAATTCTGTGCTGCACATTGGTGTTTAAAATGGACCCTTTGAAAGGCTGGAAAGTCATCACTCTAAAACAAAAATCAGAAGTTCATGAAGTCGCTCTTACCTAGAATACAAACCCAAGCCAAGTCACACATTCACACAGTGGATGGGGAAGACGTATCAGAGCCCTCAACACTCTGACAGTCATCTCCACAAAGCGCCGCATACTTAGATTCCATTGTAAGCAGAGCTTAGCAAACTTAAACAAGTGCCTATAGCATTTGCTTTCGGCTTCTATTCTGTGACCATCATGAGGTTTGCCTTCTGCACTACTACGGTAGATACTCTTTGTATCATGCTACATGATTGCATTTTATTGCCTATTTAAAGCCACTATGTCTGGCCTATGCTTTTCTTCTAAATTGCAAAACCAGACATTGTGGCTTTATATAGGCAATAAAATGCAATCATGTAGCATGATACAAAGAGTTATTGGAGACTTCTGATACTATCCCGACACTCAAATTTCTGCATTTTGTGAAGAGTCCATAGTGTTGATTTGAGAAAAGTTTTGAACACAATATTTGAATGCTCAGAACCAGCAAGCAAAGCCCAGAAATTATACTTTGACCTCTTTGGAAAGGCTCGGCTTCTGGGTTGTAAATTAAACAAAGCTGTGCGGGTTTAAGTGGATACTTCTAAGCCCTCATGGCTGTTGCATAGGCTTGAATGGTGACAGCATGATTTGTAATTAAGGCCACCCGTTTCAATGATTTTCACCCATAAGCTACAAGAAACAAGTTCATTAAATGCTGTTGGTGTGCAGAAATGGGAGTCTTTAATTTGCTTCTTCTCTTTAGCAGAAAGTTAATTTGTTTGTTTACATAGGTAATGACCTGCGACCTGATTCCTTCCCTGGTGTTCTGGAGCTCTTTGGAGAACATAGGCATTCATCTTACAGATCTAGATCAGAGCTGGAATCACTTAGATCTCCTCTAAGCTACCAGCATAGGTAAATATCAGTGTTTGTTCTTTACTTGCATGTCTGTGATGGGCTGAGCTGAAGCAAATTAGCATGTAGCTTCTATTTTCAGAGGTACTGGGGACAAAACAAGCTAAGAGAGGCTGTCATCTTTATGCCATGTTTTGTGAACTTTGCTGGAAACTGAATGCTGGACCCGGACTTGATCAAGGAAGCCATTCCTTGGGCATGAATACTGGCTTACAAGGAGGCTGTGGGAGAAATACCGAAAATGCATGTCCCTTTCTCAAACACTAGAACTGGGTGGGGAGTTTCAACCAACAAAATGTATTGGTAGTAGAATCGGGGCAATT
Organism: Zootoca vivipara; assembly: GCF_963506605.1. Classification (NCBI taxonomy): domain Eukaryota; kingdom Metazoa; phylum Chordata; class Lepidosauria; order Squamata; family Lacertidae; genus Zootoca; species Zootoca vivipara. The sequence goes on along the minus strand of NC_083287.1, from coordinate 32,850,786 downwards.
GAACACATGCTCCCTTACACCACATAACTGATGAATGGATTTACCTACCACATACTGTGGCAAGGCCCAGTGACTTTCATAGCTTTTAAAAGGGATCAGACAAATTCATAAATGGAATCTATGCACCCCATAAAAGTCTGTGCACATTTTCAGTACCAGATGCTGGGTCTAGGAAGGCAGCGTTGACCTTTGTGTCCTGCTTTTGGACTTCCCGGTGGCATGTCATTGGCTACAGTTGGAAACAGGATGGCTGGCTAGTTGGACCTTTGACCTGATCAACCTAATGCGCTGTGTCAAATTTTAGATTGGAAGCTCCTTGGGGAGGGAGCTTCTTGCCCTCTTCTACTCTTGTTATTTTACATCAGGGGTCAGCAAACTTTTTCAGCAGGCGGCCGGTCCACTGTCCCTCAGACCTTGGGGGGGGCCAGAGTATATATTGGGGGAAAAAATGAATGAATTCCTATGCCCCACAAATAACCCAGAGATGCATTTTGAATAAAATGACACATTCTACTCATGTAAAAACACCAGGCAGGCCCCCAAATAACCCAGAGATGCATTTTAAATAAAAGGACACATTCTACTCATGTAAAAACATGTTGATTCCCGGACTGTCCGCAGGCCGGATTTAGAAGGCGATTGGGCCACATCCGGTCCCCGGGCCTTAGTTTGGGGACCCTGTTTTACATAGCACCATCAGAGTGCCTGGAGCTTCAAAGCCAACAGGGAAGTTATTACGGCTTTTACAGAAGGATCAGCATAAATGCCCGAGGATTGTATATTGACATACCTGTTGCACTTGTTTGGTGTAGTTTCTGTATTTTTATCTTTGTATGATTCAGGAATCATGAACAGAGTTTTGCTTATTTTGCAGCATTTGTCACGTTCTACAACCTGAAGGCACTTTACAATACCAACTAACATCTTTTGTTGCTTCTTTCTCCATTCTAAGGTACCAGGGCATCCACACTGATTTAAGCCCAGTTTCCCTCGCATGTTCTCAGCTGCAGAATTATGATCCTGACAGGGCTTTAACAGATTATATCAACCGTCTGGAGGCTCTACAGAGGCGGCTTGGCAGTGTACAGTCAGGTAAATGTTTCTTTTTTGAAATTATTGCTCTCCAGTTTGTATTTCTTTAAAACAACTGCTGTTCACATAGACCATTGTGTTAATTTCAGGAAGTCTGTAATTGTCAAAGCCACACCACCACCACCCACTAATGTGTTTCATTTTGGTCCACAGCACCTGCTTCATACACTCAACTGCATTCTGGTATCAGAAGATAATCCTTGTGACCTTTTTCACCGCTGGTAGTGATATCAGATGAAATGCCTTTTGCAACTCTGCTGCTGCTGCTGTGCTTTTTGTATGTGTATATTGTGGGACCAACATGAACACAGCTCAATGATTGTATGCAGTTCACCTTGCTGGCACCTTCACCAAGACTGGAACTTATGTATATAGGCCCTTTTTGTGGACATTTGAAACAGATCATTAAATTTCATGTATATTTGTGGAATGCTAATTTAAACAATTAAATTATTTAAAGTGTATTTATCAGGCGGTTTGAGAGGTTGAAACGTTTATGTCTTGAGATTGCCGAGTGTGTAGCTCCCAAGTGTGCACCACACTTTCTGATGAGGTTATAAGTGAAGGACTTCTCATGATTTTATCCTATTTGCTACTGGCACTGCAGAGAAAAAATATCACCCGTAGAGACCTATTTTTGTAAAGGTAGAAGTTTTGAATTTTATGGGTATTTTGTCAAAGTACTGAAATAAAGATGATTTCATCCTTTTAAATGTGTGACTTGTGTTCAAAATTTATTTTGAAACTTTAGGTCTGCTGGGAAAAAACCAGTCTTCTGACTAGCTACAATAAGACTGTTACAGGTGGTTCCAGGCCCCCACGTGCATACATGAAAACGTGCAAAATGAAGAGCACTCTGGAGACTCGTCCTTGCTCAGGAGGCCTGCCCCAGTGGTCTCCTCATGAGTTGGAGGGGAAGCGTCTTCCCTACACATCAGCTGCCCGCCCAGCTTGTGTGTGCACGATCATGCACAAATAGAATCTGCATAATGGGGAGTTGCTTATGCATTTGTGAGAAATGGGGAAGGGGGAGAATGTCTGATTCTCAGGTGTGAACAAGTCACCTGGTTGTTCCTCTATTCTACTCCCAGTCAAACCTGCCCCCAGAACCCCTCCGTCCTTGTCCTCTCAGTGGCGGGGGGGGGAGGGGGGAGGTCAAACCCAGCCTTATAATGGACCCCTTCGATTCTCAACACCAGCGGGTTTCACAGGTGGCAGAGGTGGACTCGTGGGTGGGGGGTATTTGAAGGGACAGAAAATCTACTGTATGTCTTGTTTGTATAAAAATCCAATAAAAATCATTTAAAAAAAAATATATTCTACTCCCAGTCCATACTGAGGGCACTACACCCATGTCAGCAGTCTGCTTTCTTCCAAAATTGATCGCACACCAACGTTTTATAGATAAGACACAGTGTAAGTAAAAATGTTGTGCTAGTAGCATATGATAAAGATCTAAAGCATTAATCTCAACCCAATTGCCTAGCTGTAAATTACATAAAAGTTGTGATTTTGGCACTGCCCAATTTAAAAACAAAGGGTTGTATCCAGTACTTTGCAAGTGGAACTCTGCCACAGGCAGAAAGTCACCTCTGGAAAACAGTAACTTCTATGATCTACAGCTCTCATGATTAGTCATCTTTGGCTTAATCAGCATTCCACTAGACCAGGCTTTTTTACAAGTTTAGATAAGTGAAACTACTGGAATCAATGAAGCAGGATTTTTTTTTATCCCAACATTTTAAAGAAACCAAATTACATTCTCATTAATCCATTTACAGTTTAAAAAAACTGTGGTTTGTATTTCTAAACCTAAGATTAATAGTTTTCTTTTAAAAGACACATATATTAGAAAGCATTCACATTACAGAATCAGAAGTACAGGATAAGAAATGATAGAAACAAAAAAAGCAAACCTCCCCACCCCCCACTTAGTACCGTACTCCCAATAGCACAAACTTTCCACACTTCTTCACAATACTATAGGCTAGGAACAGCCACTTCTTTTAACTGTCTTCACATAACTTGTACAGAAATGTCCCTGCAGTTCAGCTGCAAGAAGCTATGTTGTGCTGTTTGATCTCCTTTTGTATCTAATGATAGGGTTAGTGGGTGTATGGATCATAGTTGTATAATTTATGGTAGGGAAATAACCGTCCACCAAATCAAATTCATACAAACGCAGAAGCGTTGACCAAATTGTCTTAATTTGAATATAAGCAAAGTTCTCTCCAATACAACGATGACGACCTAAAAGAAAATTAAAAGTGTCTTTATTTTACGTTTGCAAACATTCTTGTACCACCAAGAAATTAGATCTGTATAAGGGAGCAATCCTAAACTCGGGGGGGGGGGGCAGCTGAAAGGCCGCAGGATGCCACAAAACTGGATGCCTGTAAACAAAGCCCACCCATGTGGGTTTAACAAGGTCTGCTTCATGGGACCAAAAATAACCTGTTGGATCCTCAGTTACTGTTTATTAGGCAAGTGCCTGCATTTTCAGAGATTAGCTAGACACCACTTTTCAAAACATGAGGACAGACAGGTGTCCAGTCCATGCCGCAAATTATTTTTTTGAATTCAGGTATTTTGCTTGTTTGTTTTTAAATGAATGAAGGTGGCAATGATTGTATCCCTTATTTAGAGAACATCTACAACCAACTTACCAGCACCAAACGGCACATACGCAAACTTCTCTTTAGCCGCGGGGTTATCTTGGAGATAACGCTCTGGTTTGAAATCTACATTTTCTGTCCAACAATCCTTAAGTCTCTGGTTGACAGTGGGAGATACACAAACTTGATGACCAGGTGGAATTGTATACCCAGCAACTGTCTAAAAGCAAGAAAAGACTTTTATCAAACATACATTCAAATTCAACCCATCAAACGTTTGGATAGTATATTTACTAATACTATTCATGTACCACTCATGTATCAACAGTCATCAACAGAAAGGTATTACTACTATCCTAGCTAAGGCATTTCTCTATGTTTGCTCAAGTTGTGGGACATCCAGCCTCATATAACCAATATGCTTAAGTCTAATTAATGCATGAAGGGGTTAAGACCATAGATTAAGCTGTCCTGCTTGGCTTAGCTAGGTCACTCCCCCTCTCACCTTGGGAGTAAGGGATCAAGCCTCTGTTCTTTCCATTCCACCATGGGAACTCTTCCAATAACAAAGTCTAAGTTAGATGCTCCAAGCTCAGACCACATGGCTTAAGCCAGCCGCCTTGGTGTGTCTATACCAAATAATTTAGAAGCACTACTTTAGAGCCTAAGTTTTACTACCCCCTATTCTGACTACTGTATGGAAAAGCACATGAATCTGTCTAGTCTTTTTCTCTGTTAAGGGAAGTGGGGAACTTTGGAAGCAACTTAGAATGGAATATTTTAAAGATCCAAAAGCACTTTGCTGCATGTTTTGTGATCTTAAATCTCTGCTGAGGTTCTCTCACCAAAAAGTACTTGTCCTGAAACTGGATCTTGGCATCCAGGGAATTCTTTTTATATACCTAGTATTTTTTATTATTTAACCAAAAACAAAAACCAACACAAATATGTTGGGGCCTAAATGCAGAGCCAATATTTTATACCAGGGTAGTTGACAAAGATGCTCAAATGTCATTAAGATATTGCTTAACACATCAGTAATGAGCTGACTACTGGAAATAATTTAAGGCAAGCAAGCAGTCCTGGACTCCTGGAAGAGCAGCACAGAGGCTATAGCAGGCACCCCCAACCTGCAGCCCTCCAGATGTTTTGGCCTACAACTCCCATGATCCCTAGCTAACAGGACCAGTGGTCAGGGATGATGGGAACTGTAGGCCAAAACTTCTGGAGGGCCAAAGGTTGGGGATGCCTCGGCTATAGGATAGCACATGGTTTCTTCTCTGCAGTCAGAAAGGGAAGTCCAGCACTAGAGTCCTCCTTGTAGGAGTTAAAGGCTCCCCCATCGCCACTCCTCTGCTGTTAGTGCTCCAGGGATGGTAGCGAATGGAAAGGGGGCATGTTGTGGAAAACTTTAGTTCCTCTTTTCCTTAGAAGTCTTCAAACCAGCCAAAACCCTACTCCTACCCTCAAGCTGATGTAGTCTATTCTCTTGGGAGGGAGATTATTCCCACCCGCACCTTCCACCCTGGCCAGTGTAAACACAGCAGGACTTTGGAAGTAAGCATTAACTTGTCTGCTATAAACTCCCTCCTTCAACCCTGCCTCCAAGGACTACTTTGCCCTTGTATTAAGTTCTAGGTACTACAACAACCTCATACATAACTGTGTCGGCCCATTTACTTTAACTCAGGGGTCAGCAACCTTTTTCAGCTGTGGGCTGGTCCACTGTCCCTCAGACCATGTGGTGGGCCGGACTATTTTTTGGGGGGGGAGGGGAATGAACAAATTCCTATGCCCCACAAATAACCCAGAAATGCATTTTAAATAAAAGCACATATACTACTCATGTGAAAACACCAAGCAGGCCCCACAAATAACCCAGAGATGCATTTTAAATAAAAGGACACATTCTACTCAGGTAAAAACACATTGATTCCTGGACCATCCGTGGGCTGGATTGAGAAGGCTTTTGGGCCGCATCCGGCCCATGGGCCTTAGGTTGCTTACCCCTGCTTTAACTGATCGCATCATTTAGAAGGGGGGGAAATCAAGAGGTTAGAACTATTCCACCTTTTGTACAGTATTTGTCAATAAAAGTAAGGTTTGCAACTTCATATTGCTTTTGGAGCTTACCCTTCTGGTCAGTAGTGGCACCTGTGGTGGGACAGAGCTGCCCCCTTGACATCCCTGCTCCCTATTTGGAAGGGGTGAGCTCAGGGTCACAGTTCTCCAGCAGGAGTATCGCTAGCAATGACAGGAAGGTGACTCTGCCCCACCACACATTCCACTTACCGCCTCACCAAGTATTATTTCTGCTTTAACATATCACTGAAACAAAGAAAGATTCTTACTTGGGGAGTTTTAGCCATCCTCATCATAGTCATTATAGGAGGTCGAAGTCGTAATGTTTCTTTCAAGCAAAGTTCCAGTAAAGTCATATCTTTGAGCTACAAATGAGTAAAAACAAACCTCAGTTTTGTGCATATCTATATGGATAACGTACTGCAAAGATCATTATCTTCCAGCAGAACTAAAGCAATTTAGTTTTTCCTCTATGTAATTGGACAAAAGAAACGTGTTTGCATGTAATTTTACATTAGCATCCATAATACTGCTCAATCTTAACGCTGGTCCAAACTAACTCTCATTACACCTAGAATCATAGAATTGTTGGAAGGGACCACAAGGGGCATCCCATCTAATCCCCCGCAATGCAGGAATCTTCTTGCCCAAAGTAGAGCTCGAACCCATGACCCTGAGATTAAGAGTCACATGCTTTTACTGACTGAGGGCAAGGGTAGGAACCTCTCTAGCCCAGTGGGCCAGATACAGTGGTACCTCGCAAGACGAATGCCTCGCACAACGAAAGACTCGCAAGACGAAAGAGTTTTGCGTTGTGCGAGGGATTTGCAAGACGAGGTTTTCTATGGCCACCGCTTCGTCTTGCGATACACAGCCATAGAATGTAGCGCGGGAAGGCAGCAAAGGAAAATCAGCTGTCAGCGCAGAAAGCTGACAGCTGATCTTCCTTTGCCTTCTTCCCGCGCTACAACTGGTTTCCCGGGGCTTGCCAAGGGGGACAGAGCCAAAGTGCGGCGGTGCGGGGGCTGCCCCGCCTGTCTTCCCCGAGCCAAGGGGAAGACAGGAGGCAGCAGCCCTGCTTTCTCCCGCTCGCCTCGGCGGCAGCGGTGCTACCACAGCCGATCCTGGGCCGGCCGGAGGGCGAGCGCAGCGCGCAGGGGGCAAGCAGGAGAAAGCGCACGGCGGTGGCACTGAGGGGGTCGATCCGGGCTGGCCGGAGGGCGAGCGGCGCATGCTTTCTCTTGCTTGCTCCGTGTGCTGCGCTCGCCATCGGGACGGCCTGGGATTGGTTGATTCAGTGCCACCGCCGAGGCGAGTAGGAGAAAGCACGCTGTGCTCGCCCTCGGGCCGGCCCAGGATCAGCCACCTCAGCACAGCAAGCGCCGCACGCTTTCTCTTGCTCGCTCCGTGCGCTGCGCTCGCCCTCGGGCTGGCCTGGGATCAGCCACTTCAGCGCAGCCACCGAGCGGGAGAAAGCGTGCGGCGCTCACCCTTGGGCTGGCCCGGATCTGCCCTCTCAGCGCCGCAGTCACCGCACACTTTCTCCTGCTCGCCCCACGCGCTGCGCTCGCCCTCGGGCCAGCCCGGAATCAGCCGCCTCAGCACTGCCACCGCCTGGCTTCCCCGAGGCAAACGAGCAAGCTCCGCCGCTGCCAGTCCCCTGGAGCCCATAGGAACGCATTAATTAAATTTCAATGCGTTCCTATGGGAAACGGTGCTTCGCAAGACAAATTTTTCGTAAAATGAATTGACCGGTGGAACAAATTAAATTCGTCTTGCGAGGCACCACTGTAATTATCTTCACTCATCCTTATTCTGACCACCTGTCTATCAACTGATGTCACAATGATGGCAAGTGAGCTCTTCTGCCTATTTTACACAAGGCTTTCAAGGGGGTTCCTGAAGATCTGAGAAGCAGCTGATTGTCAGATGTTCAGAAACCCCATTCAAAGCACTGTGCAAAATAGCACTTTTGTAAAAGGCTTTGCAGACATTGCCAATCAGTCTTGCCTGCAAGCAAGCTCCCTTTCAGCCAAGACTCACCTTTACCTGCCCCACACCTGGCATCATATATTACATGTAGGGCAGGTGGACATGGCTTCACCAAATAGGAAGGCCCACCAATTTGGGCCCTCCCAATTTAGGGGATTTGACTTTACTCATAATTAAAAACCAATAACTAAAAAGCCCTCTGAAAACCTGTTCTCTCAACTAATTCCACCTAAGCATTGAAGGAACTTGCATGCATTCGTGTAGAAATGTTTAAAAGGAAATACAGAACCTACAAACCTGGTCATAGCTTAATGAAGGCAAGTCTTCCCCACACACTGCTTTTTGCTCCCCATAACATCGTTCCTGGATTGATTTATCTCTAGCCAAAAAGAAGCCAAGCCAAGTGCTTGTAGTCGAAGATGTGTGCTGACCTGCCAACAGCAGCCCAATAAGCATCCCGGCGATTTCATCATCTGATAGGTAATGGCCATCTCTAGATTATAAAAACAGACAACACTGGTTATATGTGCCACTTGAACAAGGAAGTTAAAAAACAGATTTCATGGACACAATCCTCTGGGTGGCTGCTGTTGTTTTCCATTTCTGCTAAAACAAATTCAAATTAATTCAAGCAAAATACATAGAATCATTTCAGGATTGCTAGGACAATTTAATATAAATATTTATACTGTGCCCTTCCACTGCATTTGCAGTGAGGGGCAGGGTTGGCACTGCAAAAAAGCCTGCTCTACTTCGTATAAGTCAGGCTACTAGTTGCTCTGCTGCTATTTTATCTTCCTGAATAAAAAGTTGTTGGAAACTCAGAGATGAAAAGACCTTTCTGGAACTAACAGCAACATTTTTGCTACATCACATACTTGTAGGTAACATCCAGCAGTGTTTGAAGCATGTCGTCCTCTCTTGCCAAAGACTTCCGTCGTTTCTGAATTACTTCGTAAAAAATGGACTTTATCTTATGGTGGGCTCTATCTCTGCGCCTGAAATTAAAACAATCCATGTAAGTAACAGCGTGTTTCGAAGAAGAAAAATGATAATCTACAGCGTTTGAATTCTACATTTCAGTTTCCAATTTCCAACATGCATGCATGTTGCATGCATTGCTCCTTAAAAGGCTGTATCAATTTACACAAACTTAAAAGACTAGATGACTCTACAATTCTATACAAGAGCGTACTTACTAATACAGTAGTACCTCGGTTTATGAACATGATTAGTTCCGGAAGTCTGTTCATAAACTGAAGCGTTCATAAACTGAAGCGAACTTTCCCATTGAAAGTAATGGAAAGTGAATTAATCCGTTCCAGATGGGTCTGCGGCGTTTGTAAATCGAGGTGTTCATAAACCGAGGTTCCACTCTAGGCTAATGCATGGGTAGGCAAACTAAGGCCCAGGGGCCGAATCCGGCCCAATCGCCTTCAAAATCCAGCCCGCGGGCAGTCCGGGAATCAGTGTTTTTTTACAAAAACAGTGTTTCTTATAAAAGTAGAATGTGTGCTTTTATTCAAAATGCATCTCTGGGTTATTAGTGGGACATAGGAATTTGTTCATTTCCCCCCAAAAAAATATAGTCTGGCCCCCCACAAGGTCTGAGGGACAGTGGACCGGCCTCCTGCTGAAAAAGTTTGCTGACCCCTGAGCTAATGTGATACTCGTACCTGAAAGGTGGGGCTTTCTTTCAATATCTGACAAACACTAGCATGCTGAGAAACAATCCACATTCTAGCACCAACAGTAATGGAGGCTTTGTTTTGGTTTAAAGGGAGATTGCTCCCTTCTCATGCTGGTTATTTCCCCTTTTGAAAACCAGGGCAACACTGGCATAAATAACAGTGGAATTTGGCGGTCCTCCTTGGGATGGCAAGGGGCTGCACTGAAGCAGCTCCCACACCACATAAAGAGCAAAAAGGTCCTTAAGGAGGACTGACTCATACGTAGAATGTTGTGGCTATGGATTCGAAAATAAATGCTGTGAAAGCAAATTAATATTTAAGCTAAATACTAAGTGTTCTGTTTTAGTAGCACTCAGTAAAGAAACAAAACATCAAGAAGTATAGTAGCGTAAACTGGAATTGAACTGAAACATTAGTGAAGTTCAGCATCTCAGCACAACATAATTCATGTTAAAATTATTCTGAAGAGCCAATGCAGATATAATGTTCCCAGTCTCTTGTGGATGTGCTAAGAGACTGGGAGCTAGTTGCAAGGTAGTGTATTCTCTTCCATCTACTCATGTGTAACCACCCTCATCTGTTGTGACGCTTAAAAGAGTAGTTGCCTTTTAAAAAGTGTCAAGCAACACTTCACACAAGCTTGCTCTGGATGCCTTTCAGGATTCAATTAATCACTGATTTGACATAAACGATACTGTGATTAACAAGATATTTGATGATATAGACATTTTGCAGGACCTACAGGGCCGTCTTAAGCATATCCGGCGCTGTGGTGCAAAGATCCCTCTGGTGGCACCACCACCCCGTTTCCCAGAGTTGACGACCTTTTTTTAGGGAGGATGGCGCTGCCGGCAATGTGCCCAGCTTTGTGGGGCTGGAGGAGGCAGGCAGCTCCTCCGGTGGGGGAGAGGCAGAGGCTGGACGCAGCGGCTCCCAGCTCAGCTGGACGCTTTGTGCCGTGGTGGCCACGGCAGGCAGAGGCTCTGGGTGCGGCACTGCTTTGGCGCAGCCTGGCAGAGGTGGGTGAGCTGATGCCGGGAGGCGCCGCATCTAGCCTCCGCCTCTTCCTTAGCGCCCTCCAAAACGTGGAGCCGCTAGCCTCTATGGGTAAGTCACCCCTGTGTTCTGTGTCCTAACAAAATGGAGGTAGATTTCTAGAAGATAACAGTGATACAACATTTGGAATTACAAGGGCAGATCCATCTTTGATAGTGGCTTAAATAGGAATCTCACTAATAGTACGTGCTAATTGGGAGGATGTCATAATACAATAATAGGAGGCTTGCGAATTTATAGCTTTGGCAAGACTTTCAAAGTCTGTCAGCAATCCCTGCTCCACCCTGAAGTTCACTGGGCAAACATCACCAAGAACAATTTAATTGACAGGGTTGCTGTGATGATGTAACAAAGGAAAGAGAACTGCATAGAAAGCCCAGAACTCCTTATAGAGGGAAGGATAAAATGTATATAATTCATATTTGATTAACTATATTCTCTGCTAATCAAGTTTTTAGTACCTGAAGCTGGGCAAAGGCAGCCAGCCTGGCAAAAGCCAAGCTGCATGAGAAAATCCCCCATCCAAATCGGCATAGAGCTGTGCTACCTTCTCATCGAGAATGCTTCTTATCTCCTTCCCATGTAAACAGTGACTTGCTGTCAAAATTATTAGTTCTGAAAGTGCTGTAAACAAGTCTGTGCATAGAGGGAAAGAGTACATTAATGGGAATTCAGTAAATCAGATTAAGAATTCACGTTTACCATCAAAATGAACCTAAAAAATAAATGAATAGTCTGTGTGTGGCAGAAGCTACTGTTTCTAGATGCTGCAAATGGTTTTTATGTGGAAAATAAAATAAAGTAAAAGTAAAGGCAGCCCTAAGAGTACCTTGTAACCCTGTTACCTTGTGAGTATCTTACCGTTGTCCGTGGGAGAGGTTGTGTGACATAATTTATTGTGGATTTCTTTTTTAAAAATATACGGTAAGGAATGGGCCAGACAAGATATGCTGAAACCAGATTTAGAGTTATCCATCCCACAGGGTTATAAAATCCCATCTAACTTGAGAGCCTACAACCTAGAAACCTCAGACCCATGAACTAAATCCATTCCTGACCACATGCTTTCATGAAATGTGCCATCAGGTTGTTTGAACAGAACTGGTTACATGTGCCTTTTCAGTCCTACACAGGGATGAAATAGCTCAAATTGGACAAAAACATCTCACAAGCCTCACATTAACCCTAGAATGGGTTCTGAAAGTACTCCTTTTTCTTTCATTCTTCTTTGTGCTTTATTTAGATCGGTTTTTGGCCTTGATAAAAAATATTTTATATTAATCTTTGTATTCTTTTTCAAATTTCAATAAAATCTTTTTAAAAAAATGAAAGTATACCCTTCAAACAATCATCTCAGGTCATTATAACTAGGAGGAGAAAACAAAAACAGTTATCCATCACGATGGAGCCAATGAGTAGCCATTCACTACAATTTTTACTCAAGCAGCGTGTATAGGGAAAAGTAGGAGGCAAACTTTCAAAACTCCTTTTCAATACCAGCGCCAAAGCTTTATGCAAAAATAGGTCTGGAACTGAGCACATAGTGTTATTTTTCCTGCCATTTTTATTTCATTATTTGTTGCCCATAAGATAGCAACTGGGTATTTTATTTGCCCTGAAGTTGTTGATGTAGGATTCTATACACCTAAGAAGTTACAAATAATTCATTGCAACCTGATACACCAACGCTCATTCCAGAACGACCCAGTTCAAATAGAAGCGCAACATTTCAAACTATAATACTTACTTTTTTCTCCACTTTCCCCCCAAGTTTTAAAATATTCCGTAGTTTCTTTTTCAATTATTGGTATATGGCTTTTAAACTGGCTTATGTTCAGCCCGGTTTTAAGCATCTTCTTCTGTTCCAGAAATACCTTTAAAAAGCAAACAATGCTATATTTACAAAATAGAGTATTCAACTTGTATGTTTTAGGCATGAACTAGCAAAAAGGTCAGGACTTGTTTGCCACTAATTTTAGTAGGAGAAAGTAAGAGTCCCACATCAGAATCAGTTTCACTTTGGCTGGCTTGTGCCAAGAATACCGTACATTATAGAACTAATTGCAAAGATGGCAATTTTTTAGGACATAATAAGACAGGCTGTGAAGCATTTACATATACACAAAAAACTGCCTTGATCCAACCCTTTTTTAATATATAAAATGCCCTCAGGCTAATAACTTCTTTCTGAAGTGAACCATAAGTTAAACTATAAAGTAATACAATGCACCCTGATAGAGTGTATCAGCAGTTCTGGAGTGGGTATTCAGCTATAAAATTGTACTGTCTACTATTTCAACTTCTATCATTAGTTTGGCTAATTGTGTTAGATTGAATATGGCAACAATACTTATGAGTAATTGAAGCCAACTCTGTTGTTTTGTGATTGCAGCGAGTTGTTGTGTTCTATACGTATCATGAAAGTAAATAAACTGAAATGGAAATAACACATACTGGGTTGGGCACATCATACGCTACTCCCTTGCCAAAGACAGGTGTGGTTAGCCGTGAATACACATCTTCTGCATTCAAGTCTTCATTTTTACTGTTGAACAGAAGAGCAGCAGCATCACTGCCCAGGAGATATGTAAACGTCTTCCCCACCATTGTGAAGCTAAATACAGGACCGTACTGTGGAGACAAACCGAGAAGGTAGGAAATGAAGGAGCAAGGAACAGTAGCGTACAAGAATGTGACTATTATCACACAGCAAAGACCATGACAATTTTCACTGAAATCCGTAAAATGTATAGTAACTGCTTTAAAAAACATAAATAGCTGCATACAAGAAGCAAAAACGAAAACAAAAATGCATCTGCCTAGACATCTACTATGTCTAGGCTGCAACCTTATGCACAGTACTGTATAACTATTTCACAAGGTAGTTGGGAGGATAAAATGAGGGTAGGATTACACACTGCTTTGAGCTTCTTGGAAGGCAGAATATAATTTATTTTATTTTATTTGTAAATACTTCCAAGTAAACATACCTAGGCTTGAATTGCACATAACGTTTAAACTTGTTCAAGTAGACAGATGGGCAATGGCCAGACAAAGTAGACAATGGCCAGGGATTCACCAGGCCCACCCTATTACAGTGGTACCTCTACTTACAAATAACTCTACTTACGAATTTTTCTACTTACATATGGAGCTCCGTCCGCCATCTTGGATGCGGTTTAGATAGGATTTTTTCTACTTACGAATTTTTAGATAGGGTTGCTTCTACTTACGAATTTTTTCTCCCAATGCATTCCTATGGGATTCAACTTACAATTTTTTTCGACTTACAAATGTGTGTTCAGAACGCATTAAATTCGTAAGTAGAGGTACCACTGTATAATTCTACCCCACTCTTCTACCCATAGAAAAAGTTATACTAACCACACGTAGATTATTTGCATCTGTTCGTTTCATTTAATATCCAATGTTATTCATAGAGTAAACACAATGAAATCAGTACTTAGATTCCTTCTATCAATACCCCAAGCATGACTTAGTTGGATACTACCCTATGGGAGCTTTGGTGTTGAAAAGCGTGTTGTTGTTAACCACATCCCTGTTCACTCATTTACTACTAATGAGAATATTGATTTAACTTACTGTTATTTTAGTTAAGATTTTGGGCACACCATTATTATCACTCTGTACCAAATATTAGTCTCAATAGGCTCAAATGCATAATCAATCACGAGAAGAACTCAGATCTTGAACATCCATAATGAGCCACAGAAACCTCACATGAGATGAGGCGAGGTGAAGAAGCCACTTGGAGGAGGATTTAAAAGTGGATACAGAGAAAGCACTCGAACTGAAATTATGCATTCTAAAATCCCTCTTCTAAAACAGCTTTTCATTTTTTTAAAGCAGCATCAAGGTTCTCATATTTGCATGTGATGCATTACTAGCCTATGAGACTTCAGTCTTGGAATTTTATTCAGCTAAATATTTAAGCTCAAGGATTCTGAATAGCTGTGTTACTTTGGAGCCCTAACACTTATACCGCAAAATGATTACCGTATCGACTCACTTTTTCATAAGCGTTTTCCAAGAATTCGATAGGATTCTTCCCAAATGCAATCGCATGTCCCAAAAAGGGGACGTTCGACGAAATGTAAGGTGGGTAATTCTGAAGAATAAAGAAGAAGGCGGCCTTTTGTTATACAGTTTAGCAAAAAGCAGCTCTTACTAAACTGTTTTCAACACCGCGATCTAACCAGAATATTGCTTCATATTCATTGCTTCGCTTTGGTTGGGAATCAGAGAACAGCACCGCACCCAAGGAATGATCTCTACCTTTTCACCTACACGCATCATTAAAAAAAATTAAAAGAGATACCGAGCATCTGGGCTCTTTACTCTGACGATAGATTTCTTCTCTGGAAACAAAACAAAGGAGTTTGAGGAAGGGGGATTTCTGCACACGCTTAGAGTGCCCTTGTCCCTTCTTTGGCTGCCCATTCCAAGGCGGCGGCTGCCTGGGCTTGGATGCACATGCTGCAAGGACCCGCCGTTTCCCCTCCCGCTGCCCGGTTTTCTGCGACCCCAAACTATCTGCACGGATTCAAGTTCTGCCCACCTGCCGCCCTCGCCGCTACCCACCTGGCCGGCGCTGGGCTTCTGCTGCCGCCGCCGGGAGCCCACCTGCAGCAGGTATCCCAAGCCGAGGGCGAAAGCGGAGGCGGCCAGCAAGAGGGAGATCGGGCTGCCGGCAGCCGCCTTCTCAAGCAGGGAGTAGCCCGCTTCCATCAAGCTCGGCGCCGCCATCATCCTCCCGGCTCAGGACCGTCTCAGGACCAGGACCGACGCAGACTCGGACGCCGGGAAACTCCCGGAGAGAAGCCGCGCGGAGGGGCGTGGCCTATCCACCGCCGGCGGGAGCTGCTGGGCCGATCTCTGCCCATCTGACGAACGCGGCACGGCGGCCAATCGGCGAGCGCGCCGCCACAGGGTGACCGCGGCGGCGGCGCAGCGGTTGGAGGAGGCGGACCCTGAGGCGCGCTGAGGTAGGGAGAGGCGGGCGCCTTCCCAAAATCGTCTCCCATAATAATCACAACCCCATGATAAGAGGTCGGGGTGCTGCACAAACACCTGTGGAGAAAAGGGGGAGGAGCCATGCTTAGTAGATAAAAGGGCACAGCCGGGTGACTTATTTCATCTGCAATCCTGATAATAAACCACCTCCATGCTGCGAAAAGCTTCTATTGATTCTTTCTTTATACAGGTGAAACTCGGAAAATTAGAATGTCGTCAAAAAGTGCATTTATTTCAATAATACAACTTATTTTAATTTTAATTTTTTAATTTTTACATATGCTTTCTTTTGGAAATTCCACAGTAATAAAACAAATAATTACAATAATTCAAAAATAAATATCGCTATTACATTTCATTAATTACATTCCATTTATAATTGACCCGCCTAACGACAAATAATTACAATTACGACAAATAAAGGCTTGATATATCTTGCTTTGCATGTCGTGCATCTATCTTATATATTGGTTTCACCTGTTAAATTGTGTTACTGAAATAAATGCACTTTTCAACGATATTCTAATTTTCAGAGTTTCACCTGTATATATCCAGTCTCTGTTAAGTAGACAGAAGCAGACCAGGCTGTGGTTTTTCTTCTTCTCCAGACCACCGCCTACAACTCCCATGATCCCTAGCTAACAGGACCAGTGGTCAGGGAAGATGGGAACTGTAGTCCAAAACATCTGGAGGGCCGAAGTTTGGGGATGCCTGCTCTAACATGACTTAGGATGTGTGGGAGGAAATAATGGGAACATGATGGACATGTATACAGTTCAAAGCCAGAATGGCAAGGATATTCTTCTGATACAGTCTGTGGTACAAAGTGTAGTAAATGGTTAGATCCAATAACGAGATGAGACAAGGCTGAGTTCCCCAAAGGCCAACCCTGGGCGGAGCTCGGGAGTCTGTATTTATTAGCAGCAGCTTTGACAGCTAAACATTAACTCACGATGTAACTTCCAGCCAATTACAGAGCAAACCTCATGCATAAACATGTACAGGCACAGGTCACTTCCTGCCAACACCCCAAACTTTCCGCCATAGAGGAAGTGGTGGACTGCACATCCCTCACATCATGTACCTGTCACATGTCTCACTCATCAAACATCCCCCTCCTTTTAATCCTGTGATCTCTCCAAGCACTCTACCTGTTTCCATTGTTTCTTCCTAACCCTAATTTGACCCATCCCGGTCTTCCCCTGCCAAGCCTGTACTAACCAGTTCTATCCTACTCTCTCCAGATTCATCAAGCCTCTCCCAGTACAGCTGACCCATACCTTCACCTCCTGACCTGTCACTGTACTGCCTTGCCAGTATTACTCTTCCTAATCCTAGAGGATTGGCGGGTATGCCACGCCACTTCCCTAAATCAACCCCACACAAAGACATAACCTTAACGGGTAAGGATCTTCATGTAGTTATAGAGCTTGCGTTTCACAAACAGTATTACTTGCACAACGTTAATGCTTTCGATACTGATCAGTTTATGTTTATTCATTAACTTTCACCCAGAGGAACCTAGACCCCCCTGTAACTCATACATCTTTTTAGCCTGGTTATTTAACTTAACATGCTGCTATTATTTTCTGCTTTATACAAGTCATGAATAGATTTTGCTTTGTACTTGGTGACCGATACCCATTATTTGTTGTTTGTGTTGTTTTGTGTGTGTTTGTGTGTGTGTGTGTAAATAATAAAGAACATGAGAGGCAATTTAATTTTAAAAGCCTGGTTGAAATCAGAGTTAACTTAAAGCCAAGGGCGTACCCACCACGGGGCAAGTTAGGGCAACTGCCCTACTCTAGAAGCAGGGCTGGTGGGCAGAGGCGATGCACAGCCCGGCAGAGCACGAGTTCGCCATTCCCGCCGCGCCGCGCCGCACCCTCCCTCCAGCTCCCCGGCGTGCCCTCAGGCAAGGCCAAGCGCGGCAGGGAACCAGGGAGCGCGGCGCGGTGGGCGGGAACGCCGAACTTGCGCTCCGCTGGGCTGGGCTCCGCCTCCGCCCACCAGCCCTGCTTCTAGGGAGGGGCACAGCCCGGCGGAGCGCGAGTTCGCCGTTCCCACCCGCCGCGCTGCGCCCTCCCTCCAGCTCCCCGGCGCGCCCTCAGGCAAGGCCAAGCGCGGCGGGGAAGCAGCGAGCGCGGCGCGGCGGGCGGGAACGCTGAACTCGCACTCCGCTGGGCTCCGCCCACCAGCCCTGCTTCTAGGGAGGGGCACAGCCCGGCGGAGCGCGAGTTCGCCGTTCCTGCCCACTTTGTGGCCCCTCCCCTTCCGTGCCTTGGCCCCTCCCCTTGCCCCCCCCTAGTTTTGATCCTGGGTACGCCCATGCTTAAAGCAGCAATAGCAATTCATTGAACACAGCAAATTACTGACTCCTGACAAGGTAATTTTATTCAGCTTATCACGTGCCCAACTGAACTGAAAATACCAATATTATTTGCTCTTTAGAACTTTACCAGTCTTGAGCAGAGTTTTAAAGATTTCACTTTGTTGGTCAGGTAATACAGGCCAGCCATAGTTAGTATTCTGATCAACTGGTCTGTCATAGCAGCCGCAGTCAGGTTTTGATTTGCATTTTTCCAGTGGTTCAATGCCTTAGTAACTTTTTCTTCCAACAAAAGAGTCCTAATAGAAAAAATATACAAGAAGATGCTTAAACTCCTTCAGATTAATTACACAGCAATCCTAACTTCGGGTCACGTGGCCCTGGGGATGATGGTGACTTCCACAACCCTGCTGGCTCCTGCTGGTCAGGGTGGAAGGTGGGAAGTCAAGAGTTTTCAGAGGGTGTGCTGTGCCAGCTCAAGACGGCTGCAACAGAGGGGACCAAATTTGACCCCTCGCTTGTCAGTGGGCCAGATTAGGATCCAGGAAATCATTGGCTGGCCGTGCTCTGCCCTCACCCAAAAAAAAACCAGAGGGGGGCCTCATGCTTAACTCCCAAACAGTCTGCAGCTTTAGTGGGCACAGTAGGACCTTAAGTGACAAGACAGTCTTCCACCCAAACCAAACTCCTTCCAGGAGCATGAATTGGGGGTTAGGATTGCTCCCTTAAACAGGAAGATGTATCAATTAAGCTACAAAACATAAAAACCAGATGGATGAAATTAGCAGTACCTGTTACAAGGAGGGAAAATAAATTTTACATATCACTAACCTGTCAGTTTCTATTGTTTTGATTTCAATACTGTTAAGCTGGAGTTTTTGACAAAAAAATTCAAAATGTTCAAAGGCGATATTGCTAGCAATGGTCTTCAGAACTTTCTCCAAGATTTTTTCTAAAATAAGCAAATCATAACCTTCACAGAACAGCAGTTTCATATGATTTTATGCACGAATCCAATGAACTTTACTCTTTTAACAACTGGTGGCAGTGTTAATTATATACTTTGATGGGCAGGGAAGATAGAGCCAAAATGCTGGTTTTTTAACATACCAGGAAATGTGTAGAGATAGCTAGCAGTTTGTAAAGGTTGGAAACCTGTAACATTCTAGAGGTTGCTGGATTCCAGCTATTAGCCCTGCACTCCCACCAGCATGCTCAAGGTTAATGGGAGTTGTACTCCAAAACAGCTAGAGCAGTGGTTCCCAACAGGTGGTCCGAGGACCCCCAGGGGTCCGCGAGCTATGCCAGAGGGGTCCGCAAGATGCTATTAGAATAAAAAATATATTAAATATATTTCGTATGATAACAGATTTTTTTGTTTTGGCCGCTTCCTGCATGAGCAGAGTCTAGCGCAAAACTAGAATTAGATAGAGGCAGTAGTTCTGCTGTATGCCGTTAGGTGGCGCTTTACAAACACTACTGTTTTGCAAAGAGGCAGCGCACGCATTCTAAACGCTCACCTCCCCAAGATGCTTTGCACGTGTCGGCTTCATTTGTGCGCTACTGCACAGGTACCCTGTCTTCTCCATTCCCCTCCCTCCTCCCTGGCGCGCGCTCACTTTTTAATTTTAGGATTAGGAATTAATGGGGGTCCTTGTCACAATAGCGGCTCAATGAGGGGTCCTCGAGAAAATTTTGTTGGGAACCCCTGAGCTAGAGGGTCACAGGCACCTACGGTACCCTTGGTTTATTAACTGTAACGGACAACACTTTAGGTTGATGTGTAGGGAAATTGGATGAGGCCACCTTTTTTGTTAATGCTTGACATTTAACTTCCCTGCATTCACCCTTCGCATGCTTCTGCTACTCTGGAATATGAAGGAGTGAAGAAAAGTTAGAGACCTCATGATATGGAGAAGCAAGGAAAGGGCAGGCAACAAGCTAGATTTCACTTAAGTGACCTGGATAGGCAGTTGACAAGATGAGCTAATGGACCACCTTCGGGAGGGACTTACTGAGAGCTGTAGAGTGAAGCTGGCTGTTTTGTGCATTTATGAGAATAGAATGGAAGGTGATCTGGACCCTATTAGAACAGACATGCCACAGAACAAGGATGGGCAATGAAGTCTAAGAAGTCCAGGATCTCAGGAGGCCCAGACAGATCTGTCTTTATTTTGCTCAGGGTGACAAATTACCTTAAGGTGGGCCAGCCATGCTGCTTGAGGCTGGTGGGAGCTGCAGTTCAGCAATATCTGGAGGGCCAAAGGTTCCCCATCCCTGAGCTGAGATCTCTAGTGATGCTGTGAGAAACTTATTTTAAACTTACCATCTCTTTCATCAGCACTTTCTAAGTATCGTGTTATGGGGAGCATTTGCTTGGCTTTACAGACTTCCAGCGGAGGTCTAATCAGAATATTTTCATCAAAATTTATATCCTTCAGTTCCAGAAGAAGGTGCAGATTGCTAGGCAAATGTAGCATATTATTTTCTGGCAAAATAAATGGATAATGTTTGCATTATGTTAATCTGGAACATTTCTGGACACAAACAAACAACTGTCCCCCTTTATAGATAGTACCATTAGCAACTTATGTAGAAGGGTTGTCACTTCAGGAAGCAGCTGGAGGACAACATGTACACAAACTTCAAGCACAGCTACCACAAAAAACAACAACATGTTTTCAAGGTGCATGTTTTCTCTTCAAGGAAGTCATTATTTTATAACTTTCCTTCTCATTTTTGTTCTCATCTGCTCTGGAAGACCATAACAGGAGCAGAATTCTAGAGGCCTCCAGTTGTACTCCTGCAACTCCTGCATGTAGGTTGATACATAGAGATTGGAATAACACATGCAGCTGGATGCCATGTGTTTCAGTTGCAGAAGCCGTTTGTGTACTCACTATACCTTGATCTGAGAGTGGGAACTTATTTTTGCGCAGATACTGCTGACATTGGACTGGGACTATAGCATATTATGCCTGAATTTTCTTATGACATTAAACATTTAAATCCTTACCTTTGAGATTCAGGCATTGTAAGTTATGGAGTGTTGAAAAGTTCAGTGGAAGCTTTTTTAAGCAGTTGTTATTCGCAATTAAAGTAACCAAACTTTTTATTTCCCCTAAACCTTCTGGCATTTCTTCTAATTCGTTATGAGATACATCAAGCACCTTTAGGTTGGTCAGCTTTGATAGTTCTTCTGAAAGTGATTTTAACTGGGGATAAAAAGTACAAAAGAGTTAGGCAACACACATTTATACAGAGAGGCTGTTTACATTATTGGGGAAGGGCCATAGCTCAGTGGCAGAACACATCTTTGCATGCAGAAAGGTCCCAAGGTCACACCTAGCACTTATTTTTAATTTTATTAAATTTCTATACTGTGCTGCCCTTCATCCAAGGATCAGAGAGCAGTTTACAATATAAAAACACAAGAATATGCAGCATAGCATTTCCAGGTAGGGCTGGGAGGGGCTGCTGCCTAAAACCTTGGAGAGATGCTGTCTATTAGTGTGGATGTTACTGAGCTGGATGGAACAAGAGTCTGAGTTGTTATAAGGCAACTTCCTATGTTCCTATGACTCAAGCCCACAGTGGTTACTGCATGTCTAGTGTGTCAGGTAGATCAGTGCTGGGAAAGTTCATTTTAAAAAAGAAACTAGTTCTAGTGCAAGTTACAGGTAGGTAGCTGTGTTGGTCTGAGTCGAAGCAAAATAAAAAAAATTCATTCAGTAGCACCTTTAAGACCAACTAAGTTTTTATTTTGGTATGAGCTTTCGTGTGCATGCACACTTCTTCAGATACACTTGAAACAGAAGCAACCAGACCCTTATATATATTCAGAGGGTGTGGGGGGGGGTGATGGGAATGATAAAGATATAGGATTCTTATCTCATTATGCATGATCAAGCTTTCTTTAGCCTCAGCCCTTGTTTTTTCCCCCGCAGGACCTATTGCAGTAATCAGCAGTTGTTAACAGCCATCAACAGGTTTACCACTCTTACAGCCCATCACCCATTCCCATCACCCCCCCCACACACACACACCCTCTGAATATATACAAGGGTCTGGTTGCTTCTGTTTCAAGTGTATCTGAAGAAGTGTGCATGCACACGAAAGCTCATACCAAAATAAAAACTTAGTTGGTCTTTAAGGTGCTACTGAAGGAATTTTTTTTATTTTAGTTCTAGTGCAAGTTCAACATGTCCAAAGAGGAAGTAATTCCAGTTCTCATTTGTCCCTTTACAAAATGAACTAGTTCAGTTTGCGTTAGATTCACAGCTTGATTCAAGTTCATCAAAACGATCCCCATAAAAAAGCCCCAGCATTCAGAATGTTACAATCTCTCTGCTGAAGTATAAAATATACTTGAAAAGTCTTTTAAAAAAATGCCACAATGTACACACAGTGGAATGTGAATTGTTTAATTTATTTCGCCCAACAATTATGGTCCTTAATCTTAAAGCCCTGCAAAGTCTAAAGAGGAAAACGTAAGATAATGAACTTGAAGATGAACTGGAACTTGTTGAAAGGAAGCAATTAGAGGTGCTACCTTTTCAGGGGTAGTTCAGAGATTTTAAACTAATTAAGTAAACTTCGTTAAACTGAACTTGCTCATTCTAACCACCGAGGTAGATATGCAAACTAAGTTCTGGTCAAAGGATGGAACTGTAGAACAACCACCCAGACCAGCAACATAAACTAAAGGTTCTAGGCATATGGTTTGAATAATAAGGGAAGTAGTCCTCAGGACTTCGTTGCTCTGCCTTGGTCCAACATGGAACCATGTCCAAAAAAACCCCAACCGTTTTCCTGAATTACACTGAAGCAATGACACCTAATGAGTGTAAACTTTCTTACAAAGGTCTGGTATACAGTACAAAGCTATGTATAACACAAATTTATATTTTAGATGCCATCTTACCTTCAATCCACTTTTTTGGCACAATGTTAATTTCTGCAGCAATGAAAGCTGACAAATTTCATTTGGAAATGATGCAAACTGGTTGTTTGACAGATTTAAGTCTTTTAGTTCTTGCAGTTGATTAATATCTGAAGGAATGAGCTGTATCTTATTTTCTGAAAGATCAAGTACCTTAAGCCAATTTAGCACGCATAACTCCCTGGGAAACAAAACGAATCTGTTATGGTGTAACAGCAGAACCCGAAGAGACCTCATTTTTTGAACATTTATTGGAACACTACTTATTTGATTGTTACTTAGGTCCAAGTAGCTTAATTTGGCAAGAGTGCACAAGTATATGTAAAATGAGGGCAGTTTGTTCTTACTAAAATTTAAATGCTGTAGGTTTTTAATTAATGAAATTTCAGTTGTTATTTCTGAAATATAATTTTGGCTGATATTTAGGTGTTTCAGAGCAGTTAGTGCACACAGTCCAACTGGAAACAAGGACAGCTTGTTGCAACTCAAATCAATTCTAGTAAGTTCTGTACAACCCTTTATTTCAACAGGGATGTACATTAAAGCATTTCCTGATATCTCTAAAACTGAAAGGTCTTTAAAGTATGCTATTTGTTCGTCTAAGGAGATCAGTTTGTTTCTGCTTATGTAGAGTTCTCTCAGAAATTTTAATTTGTACAGATTGGGAGGAAAGATTTTAAGCTGGTTGTCACTTAGGTTCAGATATTCCAGCATAGTACACCTGCAAATATTTTCTGTAATATTTTGGAAGAAATTTTTTGCAAGACTGAGATCCCGAAGCTTTTGTAAATTCTCTACTTTATCAGATAGACTTTCCAACTGGTTATCATCCAGTCTCAGTTTTTCTATATTTATAAGTTGAAAGAGCTGTACAGGTAAAAATATAAGCTTGTTGTTATTTAGCAAAAGTTCTTCTAAATTTTTGAGTTCTTTAATTTCTTTTGGTAAACTCTGGATCTGATTATCTGACAAACTGAGTTTATTTAGATTTGGAAGGTAACAGAGAGCCTTTGGGAATATAGACATTTTATTGGAATTTAAGTAGAGCATACGCAAGCTTTTCATGGTAGTCATGGTGTCTGGAATAGTTAGTTTATTTCCACTAAGATCCAAAATTTCTAGTTTTTCTAGTTTTTCCAAAGCAGAAGGAAACGTTTCAATGTTGTTATATCTCATTAAAAGGCACTTAAGTTTTGAAAGTTTCGAAATTCCATCGGGAAGGTTTGATATTTGATTATGACTGAGGTTTAAAGTTCTTAGACTTTGAAGTAGGGAAATTTCAGTAGGTAAAGACGTTAACTGATTTCTTTCTATGGATAATATTTCCAGGTTTGTCAACAATCTTATGTCTCTTGGTATGGTTTTGATTTCATTACTGTTTAAATGCAAATACTTTAATATTTGAATGTCAAAAATCCCTGAAGGAATTTCAAGCATCCCTTTAGCATTTAGCTGAACGGAGCCTTCATCAATCATTTCAGACAGCTTCTCTGCTGATGCCATTTCAGGTATCGCAGCATTCTCAAAAGATTGTAATAAACTTTTCCTAGCTCGCCCTTCAAAAAAAGATGAAGGGATTTCACTTAATCCTTCAGCATACAGATAAGCAAGAAGTTCAGCATTAATCGTGTCAGGCGTCAAAATTCCTTCTAGCTTTTTAAGCGTTTGCAGTTTCTCTGTCGAACATGAAATAACCTTTTCAGAAACCTCTACAGAGCTTTCCATGATTTGTTTCATGAGACTCTCCTTGGATGCACATGGCTTTTCATCAGCGGAAATGCTGGTGGATGAAATACCTGCATCTGGTTTCAAATCTGCTTCCAGATCTTCTGGGGATGTTTTTTTAGGTATAGTGTCATCAGGACTAGATTCACTCTGATTTCCGTCAACTGGACTTGGTAAATCTTCAATTGCATCAAGATTTTCTAATAATTCCATTATGGCATTTTCAGAAATCGCTGGAGAGATTTCAAATGCTCCCTCTGGACTTAAAACAGAGCTCTGTAGCTCATCACTTGCTCTTTCTGGACTTACATTGGCCGACTGCTCCACATTTTCTCCCTCTGGACTTATATTGGCTGACTGCTCCACAATTTCTCCCTCTGGACTTACATTGGCCGACTGCTCCACATTTTCTCCCTCTGGACTTATATTGGGGGCCTGCTCCCCCTCATTTGCTCCCTCTGGATTTGTCTTGGGGGGCTGCTCCTCCTCATTTGCTCCCTCTGGATTTATATTGGGGGGCTGCTCCTCTTCCCCCCCAGACATGATTGAAGATTTATTCTGGAAAGTATGTGCTCATTCCAGCCTTCTATAGAAAAAGGAAACAGAAACAACAGACAACAGCATGAAAAATGTGCAGTGAATTTAAATATAAAAAAATTTGAGGTCAAGCAGGATTGATGAAATTGTCATATAAAGCGGCAGTGTTTACAAAACAAATGAGTTATAAAACATTCCCTTCCTATCTCACCTCTCAGAATTCCCAACTGACGCTGTGTTTCAAGTGGATGTTCCGTTCCAGCATAATCCTGATTGGCCCATTTCTCTCCTCACACTGAAAAGCAATTCAGCAAGTTCAGTTATGCTTAAGTGTGGCAGATATTTACAATGCAATTTCGCCACTTCTGGGCATAATTGAGAGGATTACCAATTTTGCCAGATATAAGGAGAAGGGGCACTCAGATGTTGTTGGACTTCAACTCCCATAAGCTGCAGCCAGTATGGCCAGTTGTCAGGAATGATGGAAGCTATAGTCAGCCCAGCAATCTCTGGAGGGCTACAGGCTCCCTACCGCTGCTCCATAGATTTCTTCTGCTTTGCTAGCCCACTAAAATTACCTTGGTAGGTGTTGTAGATTTTCAATGCAGTAATTATCCAAGTATTCTGAATAACTAACTCAGCCTTATGCAGCCTCCATATGTTTTGGGCTAGTCTCAACAGCCGCTACCAGCTTGGCCAGTGCTCAGGGATGATAGGAGCTGGTGTCCAAAACATCTGGAGTTTAAGAGAAATGGAAATAAATGTTTATTTGTGCAACAGAAATGTAGGTCACATTGTCTCCAGGATGCTTTAGCATTTTTGGCTTTAGTTTTACAACCTTGTGAGGTAGGCCAGTCTTGTGCTTAATCACAATTAGCTCTACTATGATCTATTAACCTTGGTTAAGATTTCAAAGCTTCCCTGAAATCATGCTTTTAACACTTGAAGTCCTGCTTCTGAGATAATCAGCAAGGTCTGTTGGTCAGTGTAGACACAAACTGCCATAACTGAGATCAGCTCAGTGCAGGTGCAGTGCTTAATTGTGGCCACCGTGGTTTCATTTCTTCTGCAGCCACTCTTACATTATACAATATTTAACCAAAGTGAGTAAGAAAATGTCTGAAGGGGGACAGAGCATCTTATGAAAAGCTGCTGTGAATTCATGGCTCGGTAGAAATTTTAAGTTTCGCATGTCCAGGCCTAATACATACCAGATCATCCTGATTCATGGTTTGACTGCATATATGAAGAGAGCAAGGCATGCTAAATATAGGGAGCACAAGTTTAGAATACTTTCTATATCACATGCATTAGATACCTTAAATTAAAGGTAAAGGGACCCCTGACCATTAGGTCCAGTGGTGGCCGACTCTGGGGTTGCGGCGCTCATCTTGCGTTATTGGCCGAGGGAGCCGGCGTACAGCTTCCAGGTCATGTGGCCAGCATGACAAAGCCACTTCTGGCGAACCAGAGCAGCACACAGAAACGCCATTTACCTTCCCGCTGTAGCGGTCCCTATTTATCTACTTGCACTTTGACGTGCTTGCTCTCAGTTGACAGTGTGCATGCACATGAAAGCTTATACCAGAACAAACTTAGTAGGTCTATAAGGTGCTACTAGACAATCCCCCACCCAACTGCGTCAGACCAACACGGCTTCCTACCTGAATGTATATGTTGTTACCCAGACCCTAAGGGTTAAACTAGGAGGTAAGTGTGATTCTGGTATTCTGTTAAAGCAGCCAGGAGGTGCTTCAAGGGTGCAGGGGGAGGGCCCCACTCAAAGTTGCTTTCACACAGCTAGGATATGGGAAAGTGGACCTATGGGCACTTGTAAAGATAACCTGGTTATCCATTGACACTTGATCAATGTATTGTAATTTTCATAGCAGAGAACACAAATCTGAGTGGTATCGTGCATGATTCCCAGGTAGTAAATTGGTCAGACTTGAATGGCAAGGCTTGATTAAAGAACTTGTGACTCAGCTGATGAATGAACCAGTAGGGAATACATGTTCTCTGGGCTGTGGTTCTCAGCAACTACACTGTAACTTACAAGGGCTGCGGCCAATGCAATTTGACCTAATGTTCTTGGAATGAGTTGCTGGAACATCTGTGACTTCCTTTAGTTTGGTGGAGCTTGGCAAACGTCTTTGCTCCTGAAGTTCCTTCCAGGGGTGCATTAGTATCAGGCAGGAATTTAAGGTTGGAAGGAGTAAGCAGTTTGAGGATTCCACCAATCATCAGAATAGCTCAGGATTTTTGAGCTACAGCCAGTTTTGCTAGATGTGTGATAGGCACATCACAAGGCTAGGTGCAGAAACCCCTCATCCTCTGTCTTGTCATTCACCTTCCTGTGGTTTTCTCCAGCAAGGTTTAATGGAAGTCTTTTCTTCAGAAGCACAAGTAACTGTGCTATCCATCATATGAGCTGGTCACTAGGACTATCGTGTCCAAGCCTTATGTTGCACTGCTGAAAGATGGTGATTCAATAAAGCCGTGATCTATTCTCACAACTCAGCATGTTAGCCTCTGTTATCCCGTCCCTACTCTTCACAGCTGTCACATAAGAACACTGCTGCATCAAGCCAGTGGCCCACCCAGTCCGGCATCCTGTTCTCACAGTGGCCTACCAAGATGCCTATAGGAAGCCCACATGCCAGATCTGAGTGTAAGAGCATTATCACAAACAGCTGATCAATGAAACTTCCATTAAAAAAAATCTGGGACAAAAGAAGATGCTTTATATGAGGTCAGAATATTTATCTTCCGGAGTACTGTCTTTTCTGACTAGCAGTGGCTTTCCAGGTCTTACGCAGGGATCCTTCACCTTCACCTGTGACCTAATCCTTTTAGCTAGAGATGCCAGGGACTGAACCTGGGACCTTCTGTATGGAAAATATGTTCTGTGCCACAGAACTATGGCCCCTCCACTCTGTTTGGATCAGAACCAAAGATTTTACTCAGGCATGAAACAAATAGGAATGCCATGCATGAAAATGGCAGGCTCAGAAGGTTTCTTATAAAAGGCTACTTTTGTCAGAAATTGCCCAGATGATTACTAACAAAGCATGGAAATGAACAGGCCTAATGTCACTAGTAATGGTTTAGTCAATCAGACTTTTTGTTTTTGTTTTAAATAAAACACACACACACGTTTTCACAAGTCTTTGTACAAAGAATATATTATTTAAAAAACTGTACTTAATAAACATAATAAATTAGCAAAACAATTATTTCATAAGTATAAAAGGCAACAAAGTACACAATACTTTAGATTTCTTTCAACGAAGTTCTTCCTGCGTTGCAGCTAAAAAAATTATGCTTAAAGAGGATACACTGAAATAAATGGACTTGAGTTAATCATGTCCATTTAGTTCAATGGATGGACTCTGTTTGACCTAGCTAGATCTAACCCCTGACTCTTTCCATGCAATATTCTAAATATATAAGAAGGTGTTGTTTTTAATCAAATTAAATTCTAAACAAAGGGGTAATAAAGAAAGCAAAGTTTTGTTGTTGTTGTTTCTTTTAAGTAAATCAGGCTAGGGAAGTTGCTGGCTTTCTTTTCTGGCTACAGCTCTTTGCACTAAATTGAATGCTGCCCTAGAGGTCCCCAGATCTTGTTACTTTTGGGGAATTTAACTACAGTATAGCCACTTGTTACTATGCTGACTATTAAAGGTTATTTTGCAAGTTTCACTACATTCCTCCAATTATTCTCTACTTCAATACCGTGTTTCTCATATTTTAAGACGTCCCTATAAAATAAGCCATGGCACGATTTTCAGAAGGCAAAAAAATATAAGGCATCCCCCCAAAATAAGACATGCTGGTATGGCAGGGCACTCCGCGCCAAGTCCCGACCCAGCGGGACCCGGCAAGGGCAGCAGCGCGCGCTTTGCCGAGCCCCGACTGAGCGGGAACCAGCAAAGCCGTTTGCTCTCCATGCACTGAGCAGTGGCCCTCTCCCTATCTTCCTTCCACCTCAGTCTCTTTAACTTCTCTTTGTTTCCTTCTCGATTTTCCCCCTCTTCCCGCTCCCGTCCTTCCCTCCCGGCAGCGAACTCAGGCCGCCGCCAGAGCTAGAAAAGGGGGTGTATGCGCCTTCCCCGTCGCGCGGAACTACATCCCCATCAGCCCCCGGGCTTCCCTCTTCCTGAGTGTCAGTTTCACGCTGCAGGCAGGGAATTTAAAACAAAAGAGACTTCTCTCGCTCTTCCTCCGCCCCTCTCCTGCTGTTGCCGCGATCGACTCGTCCTGCTCCTTGCCGGGACTCAGGCGCTCCCTTCACTGTGCTTTTTGCTGGCTTCTTCGCGCGCGCGGGGGTGTGTGACTTGGGGGCTTTTCCATCCCGCCGGATTTTCCCCGCTCCTGCTTTTTTTTTTTGCTGTCGGCTCCCCCCCCCCCAAATAGCTCTCTCTTTCTCTCCATCTCCACACCCACTTCGGCGGCCAGGCGGGGTCTGCGCGACAGCACAGCAAGAGCATTTTAAAAAGAAAAAGGGGAAAGAGAAGGGGATCTTTGTGTGCCCAAGAGACACACTGGGCAGAAGGGATCAGGTTACAGCCAAGGAACCTTTGCCGGCTCCCGCACGCTTTGCCGAGCTCCAACGGAGCGGGAACCAGCAAAGGCAGCAGCCCGCCGCCGGCTTGGAGCTCGAGCCGGCAAAGGCAGCAGCGCGCGCTTTGCCGAGCTCCAAGCCGGCGGCGGGCTGCTGCCTTTGCTGGTTCCCGCTCCGTTGGAACTCGGCAAAGCACGCACTGCTGCCTTTGCCGGCTCGAGCTCCAAGTCGGCGGCGGGCTGCTGTCTTTGCTGGTTCCCGCTCAGTTGGGGCTCGGCAAAAAATAAGACACCCCCGAAAATAAGCCATAGGCTTATTTTCTTGAGTAAAAAAGAATATAAGACATGTCTTAAAATATGAGAAACACGGTAGTTCACACATGCTATGACAGACGAATGTAGTAAAACCTGCAAAGCAATCTTCTGTTGGGTAGCCGAGGTGCAAAATCGTCTTTATTGCCTATTTTAAACAAGAATCCAGTCGTACCTTGGGAGTTGAACAGAATCTGTTCCGGAAGTCCATTCGACTTCCAAAACGTTCAAAAACCAAAACACAGCTTCTGATTGGCTGCACAAAGCTCCTACAGCCAATCGGAAGCTCCATCAGACATTTGGCTTCCAAAAATAGTTCGCAAACCGGAACACTCACTTCCAGGTTTGCGGTGTTCAGGAGCCAAAACGTTCAAGAACTCAGCTGTTCGAAAACCAAGGTACGGCTGTATAGACTTACAGTGTAATCCTATGCGAGTTTACTCAGAAGTAAGTCCTATTGTTTCCAATGGGCCTTACATCCTATTGCGTTTTCAACTGCTGTTGGTTATATGCACATTTTTTCTCAATGCATGTTACGGTTTTTAAAATAAACCCCCCAACATTATTATAAAAATAACAGATATACTGTTTTCTATTTTACAAATAAACAAATAAACTCCTGTATGAAGTCCAATAGAGAGCATATTTCATCCTGTACAACTCATATACATGCAAGGCTTTTATTTACAGAAACAAAAAATGTGCTTAATGTAGCTAATTGCATAACCATTCTCCATTTATTTCAGTTACTTCTTTCACTGGGAACCAGCTGGCTGCTTAATTTCATCAGCAATTTTACAACAAGTCCCGCCTGCAAACAGAAAAAAACAAATCAGGGTTTCCCAAACAGCAGTCATATGACATATTCTATCCAGTATTTTGTGAATGGAAGCCCACTTGTGCAAGTGGGCATCCCTGCCCCTCTTCCCCACTCCAGTTCTCTGCATCCCAAAAAACATCTACTGGAGGTTGGGAAACTTTCGGGAAATTCCATGGGAGCTGCAGTGAGAATAACTCAAAGGATTGTTTTTGGAATTACAGCCTTAAATGCTCAGTGCAAAGTCAGAACTTCATGTTTTATGTTACTTTTTAGAGCTGGAAGTAATTATTTTTTATTGGGCTGCATCCAATGTTGTGAGCAGGTCTGCTTGTATAAGGAGGCTTTCTTGTCACTATCTCCACCCTCCACTTACCCTCTTGAGAAACCTGGGGAGTGGCTGGGGAAACCCAGCCAGATGCACAGCATATAAATAAGAAAATTATTATTACTATTATAATCTCTCATGAAGGTCGAGGAACCTAGGACATCATGGGAGTGGGGAATTGCCAAAAACTGGGCAGAAGCAGCTTGTGCAACCTATGCACCTTCTTAATTTGGGATACTTCCCTGTTCTATCTATCAGGAGCGAATTCTTTTGACTACAGTATTTGTGTAAAAATTCATGTCTCTTTGACCTTTACCCTTTTTATAGGAGACACCAGAATCTCATCTTAATTTAATATAGTATAACCTTAATTTAAATATGATGAAAAACCTTAACCTGAGTCCACAGTGCAGGTGGAAAGAATAACTTTAGTTCGAAATCTGCTTTTATAAAATATTAGTCAAATCAGCCTTCCCCAACCTGGTGCCCTCTCAATGTTTTGGACTACAATTGCCACCATCCCCTGCTGGTCTGGGATCATGGAAACTGTAGCACATGGCATCTGAAGGGCACCAGGTTCGGGAAGATGGCCCAAGCTATATTGTGAGACAAGGATAAATAACATTTACAAATAGAGATACTGCTTGTTAAGTGTTGAAAATGCATGCGCCGTGGACTATAAAGACATTGAATATTTTTTTAACAACTGAGTGGTGTTACTTGTTCATCTGCCTAAATCAAGCTAATGTGCAGAACTACTGTGTTTCTTTAAACCAATGCTAGTCCCATCATCAGCATTATTCTCCAATACTAGGTAAAGATAAAGGACCCCTGGACAGTTAAGTCCAGTAAAGGTGACTATGGGATGTGGCACTCATCTTGCTTTTCAGGCTGAGGGAGCCAACGTTTGTCCACAGACAGATTTCTGGGACTTGTGGCCAGCATGATTAAACTGCTACTGGCACACAGAGGAACATGACGAGTGCCAGAGTGCATGGAAATGCCATTTATCTTCCTGCCGCAGCGATACCTATTTATCTACTTGTGGTGGTATGCTTTCAAACTGCTAGGTTGGCAGAAGCTGGGACAGAGCAACAGGAGCTCACCCCACCGTGTGGATTTGAACTGCCAACTGCCCAAGAGGTTCAAGTGCTGTAGACCACAGCGCCAACCACGTCCCCTCTCCCAAACTAACAGCAATTTATATCTGTCCTAAAATGTAATTGTTAGGCATGCACAGCACCAGGGAAAAATTTGGGGTGGGGAGTTGAGGAATGTGTGAAATCAGTAGTTTGCTTACCTGCTTGGTATGGACTATAAAGCTCATTTTGTTTTCCAGACTATGTATTTGAAAACAGCTGTCTCCATCTCCTAGCTGCCACATAAAGCAACCATATCTTAAAGATATGAGCAATGCCTGTCAATATAAAGGAAACAAGCTGAAAAGCCAGCATTATCTATAAATTTGACACAAAATAAAAGTGCTTTCCTCAATAAGCTACACACGTGCTCACTGTCTGACATATTTTGTTCTGAATTACAAAAATAAAAATGAAATACTACTATGTTAAATGGAATAACAATATTATTGACATATGCTGTATGGAATATGCACACTTTATGCATTATGTTCACAGATAGTGGTAAGACTTAAAACTGAAAAACAAAGACTGTACCTTTGTTTCCATATTGAGAAGATGCAATCCTTTGACATTTACACCTACATACACTCTGATGACTTTATGATTGCTTGAGCTTGCTTTTGTGAATACTTGTCCTGTGAAAAAAGCAGCCCCATAGGTAGGAATCTCCCAGCAGGTCTGCAAAAACATGCGCTGCAGGTGATGCATCTCTTTACTCACGCCTTCACTAGTACTGAGATTCTGCAAATACAAGTTGACATACCCACAAAAAGTTGAGATTTTAACTTCTATTTGGATCCAGATTCTTTGCACAGGGTGAAATGCCAGAAATACTTTGCTTAAGGATACTCTGTTATGCAATTCATATGAATACATACAAGATGGAAAGAAACCATGCCATTGACTTCAATAAGAAATTTTGGGGAGGGGGGGGAGATCAGGAAGTTAAATTGCATTTAGCATTTCTGCTAAACCTGGGATCATGCTTTGATTCTCCAAAATAATCCACACACAGTAAGCCAAGGAGAAACCGTAAATACCCCTTAGTTTGTTTGGACAGAAACAAACCCTGAGCCCAGGTTCAGACATAGTGCTATGCCAAACCATAGCTTAGTCCCCCAGCAGCATATGACCAGTGGAGAAGAAGCAATCAATCAGATTTTAGTCGACCATCAGTCAGAAATAAACATTTATCCATACAAAAATTAAAACATCTAAAGGAACTTAAAACTTAAACCGACAATAAGAAGTAGGCTATACATTTAGATTCATGTCAATGCTGTCAATTTTGACTTTACGACGCTTAAGGGCCAGAAAAAGAAATTTGGCCACCAAGGAGGCTGTTGTTCCAGTAAACTTCTTCAGCAGAAACAAGTTCAGCTACAGGGCTAAGTTGGCCTAGGAGTGGAGCTAGAATGGGCAGATCAAAAGAATATGTTCAGTTGACTCGACCAATACCTCTGATTCCAGGACACCTAACCTAGCAGCAGTGAGGAGAAGAAGCAATGCATTCATATTACACCAGAGCTTATTTTAACAATAGTTTAATGTGGCATGCAAAGCTGGTCACCAATAGCAATGACTCAAAAATTAGCAGTTAGACCTCTTTGTCAGCATTTTATTTTTGTTGCCCTAACATTTCCAGAAAATAAAGGGCATTTTAAATTATTAATGGTGAGAGTCAATCTTACTGTATGTAGCCAAAGGCCTTTACAATGGATGACAGAGAATTAAAGGAAAACTTTCATCCAAAATCACACAACGTAGCCTGTAACAGTTTACAATATAAAAAGAAATTAACAACATTCAAATTTACGATCAGAATGTTTTCAGGTTTTCTGGCATTATGTTGCTCAGCATCGTACCTTGTATTCATGAAGTATTCGATTTGTCCAGTGAGGTGCCTTGCTTTTTAATTTGGTGATTGGTACTATAGATTTTAAGTTTTCTTCACTGTAAATAAAAGCCAAACACGTTTAACCACTTTTATAAGATTGAACAGATAAAAAACCAAATCTGTTTGCCTTTATCAACAGTTCATGCATGCAAATAGGCTATAATGCACATTATAGCATTCTTGCTGCTCAGGTGATTGGTTAAGTCACCTTTAACTGTATTGGTCACCTATGTAGAAGCAAGGGTGCCCAGAATCAGCCGACACCGCCAATCATGAAGTAGTCTTTTAGACTCTCTTATCTGAATATCTTCATTTAAAACAAAAAGCATATCAATATTTTAAAATCCACTCACTTTAGGAAGCCTTGCTTGTGCTTTTTACTTTCATAATTTCCATAGACTATTTGCAGCAGCAGACTTGCAAGTGTTATCAGCTTGGCATCAGGTGACGTATAGAAACCCTTTAATAAATTGTACCTGGCCTCATCAAATAGGATAAGAATAGCCAGTGGATCCTCAGTCTATGGGCACAGAAAATAAAATGTGTCTATATTAAAATTTTAAACATCATTAGTTCTTATTTTATTTGCTCAGTAGCAAAGCAATTCATGTAGTTATTTAAATTTTAAGCTCAAGTCGGTTACTTAAAACAAAATAAATTTAAAATAATGTTTAAAAGCTTGATTAAAAATGCTACATCACAGCTTAGATCTAGCTGCCCACTTAACAACAACAACAACAACCTTATTATTTATACCCCGTCCACCTGGCTGGGTTTCCCCTGCCACTCTATTTATCATAGCCTTCAGATGTTGTTGGACTACAGCTCCCATCACTCCCAGCCAGCATGGTCAGCAGTTGGGGATGATGGGAGTTGTAGTCCAGCAACATATGGAGAGTATCACGTAGGCTTCCCTTGGCCAAGCTGTATTATCTGGAGAAATCAGAAGAACAAACTAAGTGAAATCATTATACTGGACTCTGTCTAGAGATTCAGGCATTGGACCTGAATTTGATATAGCAGAACATAAAATGCCAACCTTTTTTTCAAGCTCTAAAGGAAGTCTTACATCCCTCCTCAGGAAAAGCTGTGGGGTTTCCCTTTGAGGATCCAGGTTTGTCAGTTCAGTGAGTATTTCTGTCCAGTCGCGAACGTGCTGCAGAGGCTTGTGATATGGTTTCAGCTGGAGATCTACACAACAAAAGCTCTTTAATTTAAATAAATGCATACAAGACAATGTCTCAGTATGTGTATCAAGTATGTGTGAATGCTATACAGTACTGAGTATGTTTTGAAAGAAGGCAGGATTATAAAAGCAAAATGTCATAAATAGCAATGTTACATATTTCCTATTGTCCTTTGGCATCTGTTGAAGTTCTTTCAACAATCTTACATGGATTACCCCCCGCAGTTGATATCTGTATTGGACTTGAATGGCACGCATACATGTTTTTATACGTGTGATTGCTCCACATGTGTTTTTATTGTATTGTACTACTTTAGGATGTCTCTTGTTATTTATGAGGCACATAAAACAAGTCAACTGAATATGCATGGTACTGTCAGCATCTCTGCCAACCATGCAAATGCAATGTGGTCTACACCAGTTACCAGTGTCCTAGAAAAATGGATACACTTAACAAAAAGTGCAAAAGTCAGCTTTCTGTCAGAAAAGGCAGAAACACTAAGAGCTCAGTCCTTTTGTCAGCTTCAGCTAATATACCAGCTACAATCGTAGCTAGAGGCATAGTTTGCTGCTGGTGTTCAGGTGAACCATTTAAACTATTATAATGCATTATACTTGGATCTGTCTTTAAAAGTAGTTTTGAAACTACAGCTGGTCCAAAAGTTGGGCTGCAAGATTATTACCTAAGACTGAAAGTTTTGATCATATTACGTCACTGCTTTCTCAGTTCACAGGCTCTCAGTTTCTGGGTCCAATTTAAAGTTCTACTCGTAAACTTTGAAGCTCTTAAAGGCTTGGGAGCAGGTCATGTGAAAGACTGCTTTCTTCAGAACTTCTCCAGAGATACTGCTCCAAAGGAGGAGGGTGGCTCCTAGGGAGAGAGCATGGACAACCTCCGGCGGGCCAAATTAGGCCTGGAAGGGCCCCTATTTTTTGCCTGAAAGACTGTTCTTCCCCATCTACCCCACACCAGATGTCATCAAGATACCAATTACTTACTAAGATTTTCAGAACAGATCCAAATAGTGAAATACTGTTGTGTCTCTTGAGAAAGACGCATTCCTTCCATTATCTGTTGCACAGTGGTGTTGTTTCCATGTTTCAACTCCACAGAGCGGTATGACCCATCCATTCGATAAATTCGTACCTTCTCATACTAGAGGAAATAAATGAAAACAGGAAATACTGAAACCTTGCCTGGCCCTGGTAACAAGCCAAAATTTGTGGGTGCCAGTACCCTGCCCCCCTCCAAGTGGAAAAAGGGGCAATATGGGTGTCTAAGCATCCCTGAAACGAGACACATGGTCAAGGATGATACACTTCTCCAGGTACAAGCTCAGGAGAAGAGTCAGAGGTCCCCTGTGTCAAGCTCTGCTTCAGAGGCCCATTGCAGCACAGATGACATAGGGAAGCACATTCAAATGGTATGCTGAACTGAAATTTTGAGACTTGCACTATTGCAGGTTGTTCTGCTGCGCAAGAATTTATTCATTATAGAAAGTCCATTGAAATAACTCTGAGGAGAAAATATTTGAGAAGGTCTGTGGTGTTAACAAATTAGATTAAAATGGAAATGATAAATTCTACACAGCAGCATCTTATGTTTATGGGCTTGCCATAACACCATGTCACTACACATGAGATAATTGTAGGTTGCAGAGGGATTGTGCTGTGCAGGTTGGAGACGAGGTCGGGGCAGCACAGACTCACTAGCAAAGCTTGCCCCTGCCACGATACCCATACAGCCTCAACCTCACCACTGCCCTGCCCCATCATGGTAAACGGCAGCAATGCATCTATCAGTAATGCGTCTATCTATGGCACTGCCGCACCACACCAACTGCTCCTGGATAATGCTTCCTTTTGCTTTTTGTTAAAAATATATGTATTGGTTTTTAACAAATACAATAACCATTAAACACTTCCTTTTGCTTTTAAGGACCTTTTTCTAAAATCTGAAAGGTCATTGCATACTTGTTTGTTTGCGGCCTCTTTCAGCAAGTTGGCTGTTTTTGCCCACTCATTTTGTTTGTTCTCTTCACAGACATTCAGTGGGGTTCTTCCTTGTTGATCAGTGATGTGCTACATACAAACAGAAACAATATGAGATTTAAAACACAGCTTTCTAAATGCAACATAGAAACCTGGCTTATGCTGTGTTAGGCCACTGGTCCACCTGGCTCAGAACTGCTTACACAATGACTGGCCGGGGCCACCCAGTGTTTCAGAAGGAAGCCTTTCTTTCAAAGGCTTTCAAAAACCCTGGGACCTTTTGCATGCAAATCATGTGCTCCACTATTAACTACAGCCCCTCAAGTAAAGGCTGCAACATCCACTGCCCCCTTCTTGGAAAGTACCCTTCACTTATCAACTGGCATGACTCCATTTCTGAACTGTGTTTTCCAATCCTACCACCAAAGAAAAGAATCATGCCCATGATTAGGAAATTAAGGTTTAAAAGCACTTCCAGATGCAGTGTTCTGTGGGGTGTTCAATGCTCTGAATTAGAGAGCACCACCTGTCTTAAACATTTTCATGGTACTGTTCAAAGTGCTGACCATGGTGCCAATTCTTCCTAGCGCAAACTGCAATGATAGGAATTACTTCTTTGCAATCGGAATTACTTCTTTGAAGTATTTACTGTTGTGTTTCCTGCTCCACAATACTGTCATTCCTTGGAATGACTTCAAGAAACATCTTAATTTTTTTAAAAAAATCTTTTGCAAATGGAAGTATGAGCCACTGTTCAAAAGCAGAATTTAATTGTATAAGAAACCATGATTGAAATTACAAATATATCTTACTCTATCAATTTCTGGGTGGTTTAGGAGAATCTGTACAATTTCGGCATGCCCACCCCCAGCAGCAAAGTGAAGAGGCGAGCTGAGCTGTCCATTGAGCAAGTTTGGATTGCATTTTCCTTTCTCTAACAACATTCGAGTAGCTTCAACTTTACCATACCTACACAGAGAACAAATACAAATAAAGGTAAGCTTGCATATAGTCTATGAAATGGTTCCAAAGACACATGTAAGAAGCTGCACTTAATTATTTTAGTTCAGTCTAAGTGTCTGAAACACTACCAGCATTCTGGAATAAATTCATGCCCCACAAAAATAATTAGCATTTGCAATTTAAGGAAATTCACTTAGTTATGGGAGAAGTTACTATTCTAAAAGAAATAATTCAATTTTTCCAATAATTAAGAATATATGAGGGTTTCTCCCAAAACATTTTACATACATTTTTAAATTAAATTCTAAGTACATTTTTTGCACAAAGCCTCTCTTACAGCAGTGGTGCATTTCATTAAAGCTGGCCCTAGCCCAGGCACCCCCAAACTTCGGCCCTCCAGATGTTTTGGACTACAATTCCCATCTTCCCCGACCACTGGTCCTGTTAGCTAGGGATCATGGGAGTTGTACGCCAAAACATCTGGAGGGCCACAGTTTGGGGATGCCTGCCCTAGCCACTTAACTGGATTGCCAGTTTCTATAGCATTTGCAAAGTTACCACAAAGTCTGGGTTACCTTTGAGTTGCCAGAACCCACTTTCACACTGACCCAATTTGCACCTAATACTAAGCCAAAAGCCATAGCTTAGCACAAATGAACAAACATGGGTGCTCAGAAGGAGAAACAGGGCCACTTTGCTCCTTCCCTGGTCTTGCTGCTGTAGCACTACTTGCAACTAAGTTATGGTTTGGCATATATCTGAATCTGGACTTGTGGTTTCTCCTGCTCCTAATAAACCACAAGTTATAACCAAGGTTCATATAGTTCATCTAGGAGAGACAACCCACAACCCTGGGTTCAGACATAATACTAAGCCAAACAATAGCTTAGCTGTGGGTAGTACAGACAATGACAGGCCTGGGGGAAGAATGTGACAGTCTCAGCCTTCACTCGTTCATGCTAAACTGTGGTTTGGCTTAACATTACATGCAAGCTGGGCAACTAATGTGCAATAATTATCAGAAATTAGGAAAATGTCCATCTTTTTGATGGGGGCAGTCTATGTGCATGCAGGGAAGACTTCTGAGGGACACCAATACACCAAACTGCGCTTATCCATGAGTTTCAGTGGAATCTAGGCCTTCCACTATAGGAAATGGAGTGGCTTTGTTCCCACCATAAAGTTTGCTCAAGTTCAGCCTGATTAATCTACATGGGGTAAAGGGCAGCCATTCAGTTAAATGTGAAAAGAATAACAAATTCATTTCAGTGGGGGTCCTATGATCCTAGCATGTGCAGTGAGCTTCACATTTTGCCCTTTCCCAAGTCTGTGCTAGACTACACCTGGTTTACTTTGCCCTCTAAAGCTCAGAGACACAGAGAAGTGAGCAAATCCTCAGCTGCGGAGCCACACCCTTCACCCACAGAGCTGCCTTCTGGGTTCTATTTCTTAGCTACATTTGAGCATGACAAAAACTTGAACACACACACGCACACATAAGCATGAAGACACAAACAGATGATTTTAATTATGAACAATTCCCTGTTTTGGAGTTCAATGCAAGAGTACTCTGCTCACCAGCATGCGTAATGGATGGGCGCCCAATGATCACTGTCCAGCTGGTTGACTGAAAAGTTTTCATTGAGAAGTTGACTCAATAACTCAGAATCTCCTTCACAAGCACTGCGATGAAGAGGGAAATCATCAACCCACTGGCGTTCCCTGGGGGGGGGGAGAAAGAAGATGTGATATTTCAGTCATGTTAAGCAACTGCTTCATCAAAAGTATCCTGTTGCTTTGATCTAAAGAGAAAAGGCACGAGACAGTAAAGGAGTTGGTTTTCCTCCCACTAATGCAATGCATCTGCATTTAAAACCTATTTTTACTTTACAGTCTTATTACACTGATGGGATATTTGACTTTTAAGAGCCAACACACTTTGAGGGGAAGTTAAAAGGCTGCTCATAGCTTTGACTGTGGTTGGTGCCACTACCCTCTCCAGCAAGGGACCTGAGATCATTACAGAACCTATGCAAACTTACTTTAAGTGACTGTTACATACCCTAAATATCTAAGAAAAATTGGCAAATTCTGAATGCGCCCACCTCGATATCGGAACTGCAAATGGCAATAAACCAAATGAAGATGGGGAAAGCACCAGGGCCAGATGGACTTACTGCAATTTATTATAAAAAGTTTCAGGATGCACTTATAGAACCACTCAAGGGCACCATTAACAGATTTTTGGTGATGGGAGTAGTTCCAGCTTCATGGAGACATCCATTCATTACTTGGATCCCCAAACAAGACAGCAAATTAAAAAAGACCAAAAATTACAGGCCTATTTCATTATTGAATTATGACTATAAAGTATTTGCTACGATATTGGCTAATAAACTGAAAAGGACTGAGTCAGTCCACAGATACCAGCCCAGGTTTTTACCAGACTGACCAATGAAAGACAATATAAGAAATGTAATTAATTTAATAGAGTACTGTACTTGGAAGTAAGAAATGAAAAACAGGCTGCGCTAATCTTTCTAGATGCGGAAATTATTTATAATGAATTGGGGGGGGGGAATGTTTAAAATTACTTTGTTGGAAATAACCCAGACCAGTGCTTTTTTTCTTTAAAAAATGTTTAGGGGTACTCTCATTTTAACTCAAGAAAATCACCATTTTATAGTTCAAATTGGGGAAAATGAATACAGTAAATGAACAAAAGTACAAAGATTCACAAAATGTTTAGGGGTATGCGTACCCCTGCGTACCCCCAGAAAAAACCACTGACCCAGACAGAAATTCCTAGGTGTCAGAAAAGGTTATTTATGTATGCAACAACTGTGGCCCATGTTTTGTTAGCCCAAAAATGGAAAGTCCAATTAAAGAGGACTGGCTACTTAAGTTGACAGAATATGCAGAACTTGCAGATTAAACATATAGAATAGGAGAGCAAGAAGAACATATATTTAATGAAAAGTGGACAGTGTTTATTGAATATATGGAAAATAACTTTATACAGCTGAAAATGCTGGCAGCACTAAGATAAATTCAACAGGGTACTTAACTTTTGTTGGGTGAGAAACTGCGTAAAATACGCAGGAATGTATATGTAAAATGAACCATGGAAGGAAAAGAAGGGAAGTCACTGGATATTTTAAAGTTTGTAAAATATTTTATTTTGAAATGTAAAATTGGAAGCTTAATAAAAATTACAGTATTATGCAAACTCATGCAAACTTACGAGGGCGTATATTCTACTGAACATAATGGGACTTACTAATAGTAAACATATTTAGGATTGCCCTGATCCACTCTGGAAGTGAATAATGCTTATAAAGTTTTTAAATAAATAAATAAATAAATAGGGGTTTGGACTTCAGGGGGTGATTCTTTTGTAAAAGAAAGAAATGCAAATGAATAAAAATAACACAGTACTTGTCTTCCATGACACTGCTCATGCTGCGTTGCCACTTTTCACGTTTTGGAATCTGTATTTTTGAATAGTCTGGGGCTCCGAGTCCAAAGTATGGATTTATAACCACTTTGTCGACCTGGAAATACCATAAAAAGTGAAGAAGAAAAAGGCTCACCCTAATGAGCATTAAAAATCTAACACTGACATCAAAGCCCTCTTAAACTAATAATGATCTCCTCTTACCCTATTGGTATACTGAAGATCTGAGCCAAATAAAGGGTTGTAGATGCACATGTCTGCCTTCTCAAGTGCCAGCATTTTACTCTTGATTTCCAACGCTGTGTATCCCATATGAAGTGAGCTCTCTTTCTGCCCAGGTTCAACAGAGTATGCAGGGTTTGTGACATTTGTTTTAATCCGCTCCAAGGGAGATGGTCTGAATAAAGCGGGGATTGAATGGGATTGTGAATGCCGTTCTTCTAACCACCTGCAGAACACAACAGGAAAAACTTTTGAGCACTGTTGTTTTTATTGAAGATTAGCAAATAATTAGCACAGCATAACGTAAACACATAAGTAAGCCCTTAGAGAGATACACTGATACAAACACTTAAGAACAAATGCTTAGGACCTGCAACTTTTTTTAAAAAAGTAAAACATGATCTGTCTTGAAATATTATGGTATGCAAAATGCTAAGAACACTTTAAAATATTTAATTATTTAGCATCATTTTCTTTTTATAGACTCAAGGAGTTCTGTTAAAAATGTCTTACTTATCCAAGTAAATTAACATTCTAGCTGTTACTGTAGCAAAGTGAGTACTGGATTCACTGCAGACTCTCATGATGTCTTGTAAGCAGTAGAAAACTGGACATCCAGGACTGTAGGCATATTTTGTATTATCTACAAAGGAGAAGATACTTTTTAAAACAAAAAGGCTGAACAAATCTTGTTTATTCTATTTTGCAATTTTGGCCTGATAACATTACATTTTGTTCTTATATTCCTATGCCCCACAAATTAAAAATTCCCAAGACTGCATTATTACATTCGTCAAAGTACATTATTTTGCTTCTGGAAAAATGCAGTTTTCTCCCAATATTAGTTGCAGTGTAACCTTGTTGAATGATGTTCCAAGAGCATTACGGCCTCAATTCTATTCCCACTTACCTGAGAGTAATCCCCACTGAATTCAATGAGACTTGCATCTGTGAATACATGCATAGGATTGCACTGATAGGCACAGACTGAATATAATTTGTGATTTAATCAGCAGTAAGCAACCCTACTCTGAGGCCTCACAAACACCAGTGCCTGATGCAGCTTGCCAGAACCCTTTCTCTCCCTTTCCCGCTCCTCTCAAAGTAAAATGGTTACACTTGTCTTCAACTGAACTTTTCACATGCCTCCTGATCCTATCACTTACTACATCCTCAACCTCTTTGCCACCTTCAGCGCAACTGACCATCCTCTCTCATCCTCATAAATAAAATGTTTCCCCCCTTTCATTTTGAAAA
The DNA here is from genome assembly GCF_963506605.1 of Zootoca vivipara. Taxonomy (NCBI): domain Eukaryota; kingdom Metazoa; phylum Chordata; class Lepidosauria; order Squamata; family Lacertidae; genus Zootoca; species Zootoca vivipara. The sequence goes on along the minus strand of NC_083287.1, from coordinate 32,807,555 downwards.
AGAAGTTCCATGTCTTAAAAGCATTCAAGTGTAGCCCTGAGTGGAACTGGTTGGTGTGAAATCGTAGGATTGCGCGATTCATGTACGTTTTAAAGAAAATGATATTAACATTTGCTAATTATGCCGCTTTAATGTTAACATTTTTATTTTTACCTTTGACTACTGTTGGTACAACAAAAAGGGATGCATCCTTGCCTGCCTTCTCGCCATCAAGAGGGAAAGTCTTCATTAACAGAACTCGTTTTCCTGTATACAATAATAATCCTTTGATAATTAAATGGCTGAAATTATCCTCCTGTTTCCTCATCTGTCTTTCCTGATAACACGCAATGTATTGAAAACTGGATGGCTCAACATGGGAGTTCAATCCAGAACAGTAGAACCACCAGCTGCCATGCTGATCCATCCAGATACATTCTGGGGTACTGTGAGCTCCGGCAATTCTCCTGAATTCTCAAGCTGCAGCCAAGATTAATGTTCACTAGTTTTGGCTGTTATCAATCAAGACCTGTCATTGCTGACATAATAGCAAGGAGTTTGTGATCCAGTGCTTGGGCTGTATCCAACTAATTATACTCAGTGTAAGATCCAGTGAAATCAATGGACCTAAGTTACCCATGTTAATTAATTTTAATGGGCAGGATTCAACTAAACTGTTGCATGCGTGGGACAAGGTCCACATATATAATAGGACTTTCTCGCCCCTCCCCTCATGGTCCTTAAATCTGCTCTGGAGGGTTGGAGAAAACCCCAGAACAGGTTTAGAAGGCTTGGGGGGAGGGGGGGGAAGTCCCACTGCTTGAGATGACTTAGTTTCCTGCACACATACTCCACTGAGTGATACATTGAATTCTATCCCCATAGGTGCACTATGAGTACAACTAACATTGTATTTAACCCTTTGTTAATTGTTAGGCTACAATAGCACACTCTATATGGGGCTGCCTTTGAAGATGGCTTGGAAGCTTCAATTAGTGCAGCCACCCATTTGATTAAGTTTTCCTCTGCTCTTTCCAGGTGTGATTTAAAGCTCCATGTTCGAGCACCCGTTTGTTTGGGGGGGGGGTTTTTTTGCTTCAGAACTTGCCCTGCAAAAACCCACACTTTAAAGCTGAATCGCAGCAAGCATCAATCTGTGGAAAACCCGAACTGACATTTGTTCCAATTCAGCTTTAAAAGAGTGGGTTTTGAGGCAGGGGGGGGGACCACACTCAGACATGGAGCAAGCATTAAAACGTGGGTCTCTGCCTGAAAAGAGTTGGGCAAAAGGTAAGTATGGATGAGCCCTAATAGGAGGGATCTCATTATACCTGTAATATAACAACTGCAGTGACACCCAGTTAGTTTCAAGGCACAGTTTTTTTTAACTTTTAAATGACCTAGGCTCCAGTTGACTGAGTAAGCACCCTTTTCTGTACCTGTCTCCCCATAGTGGGGAGACTTCAAATGAGTGATTGCTCCAACTTTCTCTTCTTCCTGAGAATAGATTGGCACCACAGCTCTTCTTTCAGAACCTCTCCTTTAGCCAGATGAGAACTTTCTTAACTTCAAAAAAGAAGTAAAAAATCTTCATATTCTGACAAGCATTATGGAGAATAATGAAGATTGTTGTTTTAGCTGTACTGACTGTCATTGGTTATCAGGCAGAATATAAATGGGGTTGGGGAGACTGGCCTGGTTATTTTAGAAAGCAGAAACAGCGATCCTTACCTTTAACACCTTGATTTCCTGGTGAAATTGGTTTGGTGGTTTCTATTATATAATCCAAGATCTTTTGGGATATATCGCCACCTCCTTGAATTTTAGTTTCCAGCAACATTTTTCTTCTTTTTTTCTTGTGTCCTTCGATGGGAACTTCAAGCAACAAAATCTGATGAAAAATCAAGGTAAACATTAGTTAATACAAAGATCCGTATTTATTTTGAAAGAAGAATAGCACTGTCAAAACAGAGGCTGCCCTTGCACTCATATACTTAGGATGAGATATACCAATGTGCAAGCTTTACTTTTCAGGCAATGCTATGTTGGCATGAAATGTAGATAAGGTAAAGGGACCCCTGACCATTAGGTCCAGTTGTGACCGACTCTGGGGTTGTGCCGCTCATCTCACTTTATTGGCCGAGGGAGCCAGTGTACAGCTTCCAGGTCATGTGGCCAGCATGACAAAGCCACTTCTGGCGAACCAGAGCAGCACACGGAAACGACGTTTACCTTCCCACTGTAGCGGTACCAATTTATCTACTTGCACGTGCTTTCGAACTGCTAGGTTGGCAGGAATGAAATGTAGATAATGGTCAACAAAAATGTCACTAGCGTCAGACTACTTCCTGAGTTTCTGTCTGTACCTAGGACTAGGATGCTATTCTCACTGATGCTACACCTTAATTTATACGTCCTTTTAAATGTGTTCATGGGAGAAGGGTTAGTGTTTTGTTTTAACTATGTATTTTGTGTTTTTATTTTTATGTTGTGAACCACCCTGTGTTCCTTGGATGTAGTAGACAAATTTTAACAACAACAACAACTTCCTACAATAAAAAACCCTCCCATTTAATGCATTTTCAATGCCTCCTAACAAATAAGAATGATCTTACCTCATATGATTTAGCACGATATTCACGAGAATTCAGGCTTGCAGCATTCTTTGGGCGGATTACAGCTACATATGCTTCAGTTATTACCTCCGGGTTGCCCATGGTTTTTTAATATATCTATTTTAGTGAAAAAATAAACAGAATCCAAAGATTATATCTGAGAAAACAAGTTTTTTTTAAAGGAAACAACCACCACAGATGTTTTCCCCACTTTAAAGTACTGTATGCTAGTAATTTTCTTTCTCTCCCTCTCTATCCTCCCTGAATAAAGAAAGGAAATCTTCATTTTGCTTTGAGCATTTTGAGGACTGTCCTGAAAATTCAAAATAATTTATAATGAAGCCATTGCTTAAATATCTTTGTAGAAATGGAAACAATAAGTATAATTTTAAGTAGCTTACATGAAATGGCAAACAGTGTGACACTAAAAACATGTTCAATAATACCGGTACAACAAGGACAGTATAAGCACAGGCCGGCTGATCAGGAACCACACATGCAATAACCACCTCTGTGTGTGGTTTCTGAGGCTAGATCTGTATTCAGCTTTGAAGGTTTGTAGTTTGCAATGACTGATTAGGATCTGGGTGCACATAGCTTGAGAGATTACATAGCTCTCAGTTTTGACAGTGTCAGTCAGCTGGGGTGCAGGGAGAAGGGACTGAACCAAGACCTCTTTCTCTGTCAGGATATATGGGACAGGAAGAGCTTGGATTCAAACATCCCACTTCAAATAAGTAGTATGCTATCAAAGCTCATAACATTGGCAATCTGTTAGAAGGCCAGGGGCATGAAACACTGTGCTGCACTGTGTTAATCTATTGTTTTTGTTTGCAGATTTTAAATTGGGATCATGTCATGAAACTTAAAATTTCATTGAAATCCAAACAAATAACTTTCATGTAATGTGTGTTTGGTATCAGGATCTAAGCTGAGACTGTTGAGATTTTGAGACTAACTAAAGTGGTAAATTTAAACATTTTTATACAGGATGTAGCATTTCTCGAATCAACAATAAACACTGTCAGTCCAAGTGCAAAACTGTATCTACACCTTAATTTCTAAATCTGCCTTCACCTTTCTCTTTAAGCGAAGATCCCCTCAGTGGAGTTAGTTTTATGGAGGCAAGTTTTGATTTATTGGATATCCCTATGGCATAAACTCCCGAACCACTATCTCATTCAATGCATGTGGCGGGATGACTTCACAAATTTGTGGTCAGGAAAAATTCATGCCAAATTGCTGTCCTATGAGATCTCGCCCACTGAATTGCTCAAACTGGATCTAAATGCGGCAAAAAGGTGTATAAATCAAAGGCTGGATGATGCGGAGCTATACCAAAATTTCTTAGCTGGTGGTGGAGTTTGCTCGCCGTTAAATTTCGGCATAACCCCTATCTACCGTGCTCCGTCCTATTTAACATCACTTACGGCCGCGTCTCACCGATATGCCTTCATTAAAGCTAGGTTTAATGTTTTTCCAACAAACGTGCTGAGACATAGATTTACTCAGGGCCAAGTCTCTTCAATGTGTGCTTGTGAAATTAAAACATCTGAATCTCTACATCATGTTATGTTTATCTGCCCTATGTACAGTTCGGCTCGTGCTAGTATACTAAATTCCATAATCCAGCCTATGGCTGACAAACCAGTTGACCTACAGCTTGCCTGGGTTCTTCAAGATGTGGATCCTCATATTACTCTACAGGTCGCTAAATTCCTAACAGCCGTCCTCTCGTACAAGAGACGGAATGGAATGTTAGCAGATTATTTATAGTTATAATTTTTTTTATAATGACATCTGATATTGATTTTAGCGTAGTGCCTAAATTTTTAATCATTATCTTAAACTGTTCTTTTTAATTGTTAATATTTGTCCTTGTGAGCTGTGAATTGTGTTTTATTATTTGTGGCTTGAACGAGTCCGCTGTTTTATTTGATTTATTTTGTTGTGTTGTGTTTTATGATGGGCGTAAAGCCGAATAAACTTCCTGATGATTTCTCTTTAAGCTGAGAAACTACCTTAAATTTCATGTAGACTTCGTGAAAACATTAAAATCAAAAACTGCAGGTCAAACAGCATCAGGTATTTTTTCATCAACATTAGAAGTGTGAAATTTGTAAAGATTGTATGGTGACAAGCAGTTCAATCCATAGCCCATTTAAGCTGAGCATTAATCCTACACAGAGAAACTTTGGGCACAGTGACCACTAGCCAAAACCAAGCGGCTGCCTGGAGCCCATACATATCCCTAATTCACCTTCTGGGTCTTTATGAGATTAGCAATAAAGGAAGATTAAGTGAGCAAAATGAATCCTATCGCAGGAATGGGAGCGGGGATCTTATGGGAGAGGCAGCACTGAAAATCTATTGCTTGGGGCTGGCCTATGACATTCTGCAGTTGTGGGCAAAGGACAAGATGCTGCCTCCTCCCTGTGCCATATACAGCAGCAGACTGAACTGCCAGTTGATTGTTGCTTCAACATTGGATAGCATCTTCCACAGCAGGGGTCAGCAACCTTTTTCAGCCATGGGCCGATCCACTGTCTCTCAGACCATGTGGTGGGCCAGACTATATTTTGGGGAAAAATATGAATGAATTCCTATGCCTCACAAATAACCCAGAGATGCATTTTAAATAAAAGGACACATTCTACTCATGTAAAAACACACTGATTCCCGGACCGTCCACGGGCCGTATTTAGAAGGCAATTGAGCTGGATCTGGCCCCCAGACCTTAGGTTGCCTACCCCTGTTCTACAGCACTCAGTAGCTGGCTAGTTTAGGAAGGCTAGGATAGCCGGTGTAACATGGACAGCTCTGTCCTCCAACAGAAGGGAATGTGGACTGGCTAACGGAAGACAGCTAAAGGAGTGCCCACCCACTTATGTCCCAGTACCTGCCACCTAAAGCAGTCACCTCGTTCTGCCTAATGGTAGGACTGGCCCTGAGAAAAACAAATGCATAGGTCCAACATACATACACATCTGGCCATACCCTTGTTCTATATGTTAATTATTCTGGGATAATTACCATTCCATGATTTCATGTCACTCCATTGGTAAGAATGCGCTGAAAATATAACCAAATCTCATCCTTTTATCACCTTAATAGTAAATACAACATATCACATTTTTGAATTGCATTAGATTGTTATAAGATGTACATTTTTTGTTTCTTCAGTCTGTAAACCGCCTTGAGTATTGTAAGATAGAAAGATGGTATACAAATTAAAAATGATGATGATGATGTCTGATACTCAGAATTGCTCTGTGAAATAATGACAGTCCTGGTCCCATATTCAGAATCATTACTTTGGAATAATAATAATACTAATTTTATTATTTATACCCCACCCCATCTGGCTGGGTTTCCCCAGATACTCTGGGCAGCTTACAGCACATATAAAAACATAGTAAAACATCAAACATTAAAAAGTTCCCAAAATAATAATAATTCTGATGCCAATGGAAGCCACGCATTGTCAAGAAGAACCATTTAACTTCCTCAATTATGAGTTGGACAGACTGGTAACAGCTGAGTAAGTACCACCAACCTGTGCATGTTTATTTTTAAGTGATTGACATTATTGTATTCATCAGACTCCAATGGTAAAAGATGTGCAGACTGGCACCCCTGTTAAACTGTTGCAGCAAAATAAATAAATGGGTATTGTGGTACATTAAAAGATTTGTTGTGCCATAAGCTTCCACAGAGTATAGCTCTAACCCACAAAAACTTACAGTGCAATAAATTTCCCAATCTGTTAGATTGCCCAATAAACCTTAATTTCCCTGTCCTTTAGACTCTCAAGTACATCAGCTTTGCCTCGACGGTACCTTAAAGCTGCTGCGGGTGTGGGTTCCCATATTTGCATAAATAGCTCAACCTCAGGAAAAAAAAATTGAGACTTCCTGACTATAAGAAGGGTCCAGTCCACCTTTTCATCCTGGGCAGTTTTCCTATGTGCAAGGGTCATTCTGTTTCCTCCCGCAGGAGAGCATTCCAACAGGCAGCCCCTCACCTGCAACCTGAACCCGGTGCGGGGGTCCCTTTACCACGGAACGCAGCCGATAGCTCTCAAGATTCCCCCGGAGGCGAGAGGACTTGCTCCCGAAGTAGATGCGCTGTCGTTTTCTGAGAGCTGACGAATCTGAGGCAGAGAATTACAGTACTTAGCGGCGGGAGAAGGATACGCCGCCAACTCCGAATTGTGGAACGTCGACGTATTTTGGGTGGTGGCGGTGGTGGGGAAACTAGCTTTCCCTTACCGCCACGCAGCCTTGAAAGGGGGTCTCTTCCTCCGGGGAGAAGATGCGCATCGCCGCCCCGCCCCGCCCCGCCCCGGGGTTCCTCTCTCGCTCTCCTCCGGGGCTCCGCCCAGCTTCCCTCCCCCGTGAGCCGGCAGTAGATCCGCTTCCCGTGCGGCTCCGAGCGCCCATGAGTTTCCGGGTCGGAGGCCAGACCGCTTGTTGCCGCCGTTGTGTTGTTGGCCGCCGGAGGAGGAGGAGCACCACCACCACTAGCAGCAGCAACAGCCTTGGCTTTCTCCCTTCTCCTCCTCCTCCTCCTCCGTGTGTCGGCGGTGGAGATGCCGCAGCTGCCACGAGATGCCTGGTCTTGAGATGCAGCCGGGGCCGTGAGGGGAGCGGGCCTCTCGCGAGGTCTTGGAGCGCGAAAGGCTTCTCTGAAGGGGCCTGCGACTGAGACGTGGTGCAGCAGCCGGACGGACGGAGAAGCTTTTCGGGAGAGTTCCGCCGCCGAAGCCGAACAAAGGGGGTTGAGAACGGCGCGCGAGCCGAGAGAAAGGCTTGCCAGCGCTCGCCCTCGCTCGCGCACGCGCACGCGCTCCCCTCTCTCAACGCCACCCGGCTCAGGTCTCGAGCGGGGGGCGCCTTTCCGTACCTCTGAGGGGGAAGAGGGGGTTGAGCGGCCGTTTCTCGCCCCGCTGCCCCTTGTGGGACGGGGACGAGGAGAGGAGCGGGGAAGCGGAGCGGCGCCTTAAGAGGGAAAGGGGCAGCGGATAACTACTCCCAGCCGTCGCCGGGCGGATGGATGGAGGCACCGGCAAGCCGGCGAGGAGTGACCCTGTGAGGAACCGGTGAGTCGGGGGTGTGTATTTATGTTTTCGCGACTCTCTGGGTGCTTATATATAGTCGAATGGCATATATAGCAGTCCAATGGCACCCCAAAAAATAAAAATAAAAAGAGGGTTTCAGTAGGCTTCGGTTTCCCTCTTGCTTTGGTGAGGGTGTATAAAAGGGAGTTGCATGTAACTTGACATCGTCCTTCGGGAAGGGGGTCGAGGGCATCCGCAGAAATGTGCCTTTTGGGATGTGTGGGGCTGTTTTGGGAGAAAGGGGTGGCCGCGCCAAACCCAGTTCAGGCGGTTTGGCTTTGACAAGAGAGCGGAGAGGGGGCGGGGGCTTTCGGACCTTCGTTTTAATACCACCATAATAGCTCTCCATATTTGGAAATCCCGAGTTGTTAATGGTTGGGTGGGTTTGTTGCCTCTTCGCTCATCCTGCCCCAACCCTCTCTTAGTGTATGTTTATGGGTAAGATCGGGTTGTTGTTGGTTGTTTTTGTTTTACATTTTTCATTCAGATTCACCGTTAAGTCCTGCGGTGCCCGGCCCTCCTTTTCAGCACTCTGAAATTATAGGCAGGAGACAGATTTCTGGAGCAAATAGCGCTGAATACAAGGGTGTGGCCGTGTGTGTATAAAAAAGAGAGGAGGAGAGACAGATGCACAAAATTAGATTACACATCCGGGCTTACTACTATGCATTCAGATAGTTTATAACCAGTGAAGGCCACTTAATGTCATCAGCCAGGATCAATTGGCAAAGTTTTTTTCTGGCCTGTACCACTTCATGTAGCTAGTGTGGTTGCGTTTTTGAATGTTTCCCGTGGAGAGAAAGATCCCTGCTTTTAGAAAATTAAACTGGTAGGAAATGGATTCTGACTAGTCTTCTATTTGCTGGGTTTTCCCTCCCACGCTAGAAAGTCATCATGGAGGGGAGGGGCAGTATTCAAACAAACACACACAGCCACAACAGGAAGTGGTACAGGCCAGAAAAATCTTCTTTGTTTAATTCAGTTGATAGTACAAGCAGAATAGAATACAATTTGCAGTCAGGATCACTTGACAATGTAAGGCTTATAATTAACGTGTTAGAGCATAGTCATATGTAACACTAGCATATGTAACAAAAGGCTAGCAGCTGCTTTTCCTAAAAAGAAACAGCATTGGGAGGGGGGTCCGGACCAGTGATGCAGTACCGGTAGATTGGGGGGGGGGGAGGATGAAACATCTTTCCACTGCTTCTATGTTTGAAATCCCTCTTCCAAAGCTGCTTTTCTTTACAACAAGCAGCCACCTGGTTTTTGTTACGGATCTGTGATCTGTGTCATGTGTAGTTAGGACCTTGCTTTTGAAACAATTAGAAGGACTTTGTAATATAATTGGTGATTTTATGAAGCAAGGTACATAGTAAACCTTAGCTAACTTTTATTTATAAGAGAATATACGGTAATTGATTGGACCAGGACTGCTTAGATCTTGGGACAGATTTTTTGGAAGATGTTCCACTTCTGGAAAAGCTGCAGTCTGATTTTAAAATGAAAGCCAAACAATAATTCTGCAGAAAACTAGCTGGTGTGTAAGTAGAGATTTTAGAAGGCATGCACATTCTTTTGAGGTGGAATGTAGTACAGTATTTACTTGAGGAAATGTTGGACATTGCACTGCTTGTACACAGTCAATTAAGCTGGTAGAAAATGTGCAATGCTAGTACTGTAATGCATGTATACAATTCCCTTGAGGATTAAACCACCATGCCCCCCGCAACAACCCTAACCTAGCACCCTTGGACATTCTCTTTGGTGCCCACTAAATCCCTCCCCCATGCCCCCTTTTTTTGGTAAATTTGAGTTTTTTTGTTTGGGAGATGTTGACTGATTTTTTGGCCTGTGTTGTTTGATGGGGGTTGTAGGCATTTTGGCTGGGTCAAGGTTCTTCTCATCAGCAGTTAGTTCATCTTCTGTGAAATGGGATTTTTTGGGTATCTGTGACAATTTCTTAATTTCCACAGTAGCTCCTGGTTCCAGAATGGTTGAACCCCTGGTGTAGCTTCACCATATAGTATATGAAGAAATCACTTGCATTCATCTTGTTTGTTTCCTTTGGCTTCAAAGCAAGTGACTTTGAATTTAAACATTCAATACATTAAAGTAGGACTCTGGAAAACTGTGGCATTCCATATGCTGCTTGATTCCAACTCCTATCAGGCCCAGCCAACACCACCAATAGTCAGGAATGGGTGTTGTACTCCAGCATCTGGAAGGCCACAGAAACTTTAAGCTAAATTTGCTATTGGAAACTTTCCATTTGATATAGGTCAATTGTGTAATGTCTGTCTGCCAGTAGATAAACAACTACTTGCATGCTGTTCTTTTCAAAGTGGAATATTAGTCTACTTTACTTTTTTACAGAGGAATTCATTTTTAGATACTATTTTTTGCTTAATTGTGAATGGTAAAATGTGTAAAATAAATAAATATTTAAAATGAAAATTATCTCATCCTTAATTATTATTGCCTGTTTTAAGATACAGTATTAGATTGTACAGAAAGTGAAAAGTCATTCTATAGTGAATACTTTCTATGCTTGCCCCACAAAAGCCATGTCTTAATCTGTTAGGCTTTAAGATACAACAAGACTCATTGTTTTTACTATAGCAGACTAATATAATTTCCCTCTGGAATTTGATCTAATAATGCTTATTAAGAAGTTGTCATATTAACATTTATTCCAATATATTGTCCTGACTACCTGGGAGAAAGTGAAACAAGCCATTTTGTGTAGAGCATACAAGTCATACCTCGGGATTGCGTCCATTGCAGGTTGCGTTTTTCCAGGTTGCGAATGCTGCGGACCCGGAAGTGTTCTGCCGCATGCGCAGCAGCATTCTGCGCACTTTGCGCATGCGTGAAAGCGCCACTCAGGTTGCAGACTTTTCGGGGTGCGAACGGCATCCTGGAATGGATCGGGTCCGCAACCCGAGGTACCACTGTATGTCTATTTCCCCCCACCTAGTTTCACTTAGTAATGTGTTATTTTTAACTCATCCTATCCCTGAAAGTCCATTGTGAGTGGTTCTAATGTATTACCATCTTTTTTATTAAAAAAAAAACCACCTTGGTCTATAAAGATACATATTCATCTATAACAATTAAAATCTTGTCTATCTGCATCATTCTGTTTATCTTTGTTAAGAAACACTGACAGACACTAGTACTTAATAGGTACAACTTTCCCCTTCAATAGTCTGTTGGGATAGATAATTAGTAAAGCAATTGGAATTCAGAGGGTCTGAATTACCCATTTCATACACTTGGGAGAATCTTCTCTATTACAGAAGTCAATCATATGACACAGCATGCTCTCAGACAGGGTATTGTTTAGAGTAGGAGCACATGAGTATAGTGCAGTACTTCTGACAAATATAGCTTACTTGTGGTATTTAGCTCAGCTGTGAACATTCTAGTATAGAGAAAGCTGATAACTTTCTTTTTCTATAATTGTAAGCTGAACTACTGAACTCTGATCATTTGTGCTAACTATATAGATGCAGCACATAGCATTTTTTTTAAAATAATAACTGATTTAATACAACTACTGAAGACCTAAAACTTACTGTATTTCCAGTACTTCTAGAATGCTGACATATTCAAGCAGATCTTCTGACTGTCCGCTTTTGCTCAAGTTAAGTGTCTTTCCAAAAGGATAAACGGTGTGACAGGTGAGACTATGGCCCTCCAAATGTTGTACAACTCTCTGGCCATTGGCCATGCAGACCCAGGCTGATGGAAATTGTAGTCCAAAATATCTGGAGGGCATGACGTTGAGGGAAGGCTGAATTATACTATTAATTTGCTCTAAATTTGATATGATTGTACTAAAGGTCAATTTATAAGATGATATTTTAAGCCTTTAATGCTTTCTCTGTGGTGCAGTCTGGATTAGTATAAGTTAAGCCTTCATTAATACTGAAGATAAATTTCTTTATAGAATTGCTATTTTTTCTGTGTAGTGCTTAGTGTACTGAGGGTTGTTTTTGTTTCTAGAAGCCACCTAATATCACTCAATTGAAAAATGATTTGCGTACCTTATCAGGTCATGTAATAAATACATATAATAAGGTGTGACTATTTGACTGGCATAAGTCTGTACGTCTTGTAGACTTGCCAGTTGTAGAACTAGTATTTGATAGTAACAGAAAACAGAACTGTGCTAATGATAGAAACCAGGTCCAAGAGAAGATTGTACTTCTCACATGTTTAACAGGATACCAAGCCAAAGAAAAAAGAACCTAGGAAACTGCCTTATACTGTATTGAGTCAGACCATTGATCCATCTAGCTCAGTATTGGCTACAATGACTGGCAGTAGCTCACCAGGGTTTCAGACAGGATTCTCTCCCAACCCTACCTGGAAATGCCAGAGATTGAACCTGAGACTTTCTGTACGCAAGGCAGATGCTCTACCACTGAGCTATGGTTCCTCCCCACAGCAGATGCAATTGGCAGTGGTAGTCCTGATTCCTGGATACTTGCGCTAACAATCTTTTAAAAATATATTTGCATCTGGGACATGGGCAAAATGCGCATACAGTATCAGGGAACCCCCCTTTCTTTAAAAAGAACCTAAGGGCAAAGTGCTTCTGAAGAAACACACAACAAATACAGAGGACCTTTCCTTTGGGAAGGGAAAGCTCCCTTGCTTTTATTGGGGAATGAGAAACTTGCCCTATGTCTTGTCTTCAGTATACCTCCTTAAGATGCAGATGGTTCCAACTTATTTTGCTGCTTTAGAGGTGACCTGGTTGAGCAATCGGTTTGACTGAGCAGGGAGACATTCACACTCAAGTTCTCTTGCACACACTGGGAGGCCTACACATACAGTGGACCCTCCGGATACAAACTTTATTTGTCCCGGGGATCCGTACTTAACCCGAAAAGCCCATATCCAGAGGCACCACTTCTGTGTGCACACATGGCACGATAGAGCGCTTCTGCGCATGCGCTCACAGCGAAACTCTGAAGTATACACTTCTGAGTTTGCCGCGTTCACAACCTGAAATTACGTTACCTGAAGGTAATGTAACCCGAGGTACCACTGTACAGTCTTTCTAAATGCAGCATGCATTTAGTGGTGCAAACTACTTTCATAATTTCCAAGTGGCAAACAGTGTATTTGTATTTGTAGGACAAAGCTTTCATAGTGAACCACCACCAGAAATGAAGTCACTAACTACATGTGGTGCTTGAAGTATATATGTACACTATGATAGTTCATCACATACATACCGTACTCATAGAAGAAAACTGTTCAGTTAGAATTTCTGGCTACGGCAAAATTCAGGAATCCAATTGGCTAGCTCATAACTATAGACATATGTATTTGATTACTGCATATGTATACTTGTATAATGTTCCTTGAACCATGTTATTTTCAGAGATGTCTGTACTTGAACAGCATGTGGTCAGTAAAAGTACCGTAGTTGGACTGTGTGATTTAATCAGGGAGAGAGCAGAAACTTTCTGGAGAAAGTTGTAGAGCAAGGAGTGTCTGCTTACAAGAGGGGTGCATGCTGCTTTTTGCCTAAAACATTCTTGATTATATGGAATCATTGATAATAGTCAACCAATTGATCAGTATCCTGTCTTAGCTCCTTTGGCATTTTGCCAAAGATATCTTTTAAGGTACTGTATCTTATTTTTAATAGGAAAGTAGACCCAGAGGAGTTAAGTTGTCCTAGATTGTGCATCTCTTGTGTAATAATGAAACAGCAGTTCATAGTCTTAACTCTTTCCACATGTCTGGTATTACTGTCCTTATTATGGGGTTGGCATCTATGTCAATATACAATTTTAGTTGGCTAGAAAGAATATGCCTCTCCTCCATACCTTTTTTCCATGCTGATTACTACAGTACTTTCCCGTGTGCGAATGACTGGTTGTGGAATTGCTCAAAGAAGGAAACAAAGTTGCTTCCCTGCTATCTTTGAGAGTGGTCTACTCAGCCACACTCCTGTCCTTACTTCCCATTTGGCTTCCAGCATTCAATCTCCTGTATATTTGGCAACTCAGTTGTTTGGAGCTTTGCATTTAGAAGGAACCTCCTGCCTCACTTACACCACTTGATAAGGCTTCCTGCCTAGTGATGAGCCAAATAAGTGAGGTGAGTGAAAAAGCATATTCAGAATTTGCTTTTAATACCCCCCATTCCATGAGTGCTATTAAATCTTCATTTCTTGGGTATCTGAGTTCTATAATGGGAAGGAAACAAATAACAGTAATATCTTCCCCATGCTATGAAAGCATTGAATAGCATCATTAGTTGTATAATCATTGACTAAAGAGGCTTGTACAGATAAACATAAGCATCCATTTCCACTAACTTAGAATGAGCTCACTCCAATAGCATCAGTTCCCACTGCAGTAAGTGTCCCCTTCCTTTCCTCCAAAATTTGCTGGCAGGACAAATCCTTGTTGTGAACCTTCTGTTCCTCCTTGGTATCTGGAATGCTTGTCTGGGAAATCCCAGGCACCTGGGTACCTGATAGGGCTGGGTGATAACTGGTTTTAAATATAGCGATATATCACCAGCTAAACATCGTGATATATCAATTTCTGAAATAAGGAAGGAATTATGTAGAGGCGAACAGGACAATGTCCTGGCAACTGCTACTACTTAAGGGACTAAAACTGATAAATTATGATATTATCAATCACCTCATAGTCACTTTCAGCAGCAGGCAAGCCCAAATGCATCTAAATGAGACTTTTGGTTTGGGGCTTGGCTACCAAAGTACAGTGTTGTGTAATAGTGAATACAAATAATCTGGGACTGCCAGCAGAATCAACAACAGCAGGGGGAGGCAGAAGCAAGAGCAACCTGGCAGTTGTGGTACAATAATCAGCAGTCTGCAAAGCCTCATCATGGCAGAAGCAGCGGCAGCCTGCAAGGCCTTGTTGTGGTGGCGGCAGGAGTAGTAGCCTGCAAGGCCTTGCGGCAGTGGCAAAAGCAGTGATTGCCTGCAAGTAATGGTAGCCTGTGAAGCCTTGCAGTGGCCGCAGGAGACGGTGGCAGAAGCAGAGGACTTGCAGGCCACCACTACTTCTTGCCACCATAGCAAGCCCCTGCAAGCCCCACTGCTTTTGTCACCATGAGGCCTTGCAGGCTGCCACTACTATTGCCGCCATTTTCCATCGCTACCACAAAGCCTTGCAGGACGCTGCTACTGCTGTCTCCTCCTGTCACTGCCGCAAGTCCCCACAGGCCTCTGTCACAAGGACTCGCAAGCCGCCACCACTTCTGCTGCCAAATCCTGTCGCCACTGCAAGGCCTCGCAGGCCAATGCCGTTCCTGTTGCCACCTCCTGTTACCGCTGTGATGCCTCACAGTCCACTACTGTTACTCGGTCACTGCTTTGAGGCCTTGCAGACCCCCGCCATTACTGCTACCACCTCTGGAACACCAGTTGCTCTCTGTTGCTTTACAGGTGCTTAGCAATTAGGAACGTTGTATCTGTATGAAGGCGGTTTTCAATTATTTAAAATAAATCCTCTTTAGAATTACTTGGAAATGCTTCCCTATATGTGAGACAATCTATGATATATTGTTCAGAACGCTGTCTTCTGAAGGGAGAATACTGCAGCCAGTAGCACGGTTTCACCACTATTCTTAACTTCCCCAGTGACACTGCTTGGCAACTGCAACAGAGACACAACTTGATGTTAATGCTTGCTGGGGAATGTATATTGTGGTTGCTTAGTAGCTCAAATCTTTCCTCCACCTCCTGGGCCCAACAAAGTAGCTAAGTCATCTTTGTTGTTTGAAGACAAGTATTTTCTAATTATCAGTTGACTTTATCCTATTTATATGCTAACAGTTGTGATTTGCATTGGATCATGCAATATTCATGTACTTCAGTTGAAAACTTGTAATGTGTGTGATAAACGCAGGTATATGGAATATTCATTATTTCAGTCCTGGACATGTGTATGGGAAATGTTTATATAGAGTTATGTTGGTATGATTCTAATATTGTAATACTAAGAAAGCATGTTGATATTGATTACATTTTTAAGATCACTGGTGATGATTGTTCAGTGTATACGTGAAGGAGCGTCTCCACCTTCATCGTCTAGCCTAGACACTGAGATCCAGCTCCAAAGGCCTTCTGGCAATTCCCCCACTACAAGAAGTGATGTTACAGGGAACCAAGCAGAGGGTCTTCTCAGTAGTGGGGCCAACCTTTGGAATGCCCTCCCATCAGATATTAAACAAATAAATAACTATATGGCTTTTAGAAGATATCTGAAGGCAGCCCTGTACAGATGGGCAGCATATAAATAATAAAATTATTATTATTTATTATTTGCTTCAGGTAACACATAGCACAAATATATAATGTGCTCAGAGCAACTTCTGACAGATTTCTTCCAAGCATTTCCCCTTTAGAGAAGATAATGTCTGTCTGTCTAGTAGCATTTATAGAATTATCATAATGCTAATTCTAGGAAAGTATAACACAACCAGGGTTTTTTTCTAATCACATGCTGTAATTAGATATAGCTTTTGATCCTTCATGGAAAGTATAAATGGATTTCTGTCCTTCTCCTGGGCTTTTTTATTGAGAAAAAATAGTATTCATGGCTAAGATATGCACAGTTGTCAAAACCAAAGATCTGCAAGCACAATGGTACTAACAGATCTTCATTTCAGTTGTTCTCCCATTGTTAAGACACTGGAACTTGGGGTCATCCATTGGAGCTGAATGATGAGAAATACAAGGAAGACAAATGGGAAAACTTATTTGCATAGTACGTGGTTAAAACTATGGAAAACAATGCAACAGGATATGCTTATAGCTTGCAACTTATATGGCTTTAAAGCAGAGTAGAAAAATTCATGGGCAAGGAAGACTATTAGTGGCTACTAGGCATGATACTTAGAGGATCCGTGGAACCATGTCACTGAACACCAGTTGCAGGGAATAAAAGTGAGAGATGACTATGAGCTTCTTGTAGGCATCGGGTTATCCAGTGAGGGAAGCAGGATGCTGGACTAAATAGCCATTCAGTAATACTATATGATTTGGCTTGACTTAAATTGACACTTGAGGAGATGCGGGTGGCACTGTGGTCTAAACCACAGAGCCTAGGGCTTGCCGATCAGAAGGTTGGTGGTTTGAATCCCCGTGACGTGGTGAGCTCGGTCCCTGCTCCTGTCAACCTAGCAGTTCGAAAGCACGTCAAAGCGCAAGTAGATAAATAGGTACTGCTCTGGCAGGAAGGTAAATGGCGTTTCCGTGTGTTGCTCTGGTTTGCCAGAAGCGGCTTAGTCATGCTGGCCACATTATTATTATTTATTATTATTATTATTTATTATTTATACCCCGCCCATCTGGCTGGGTCTCCCCCGCCACTCTGGACGGCTTCCAACAAATACAAAATACATTAAAATCACAGATTAAAAACTTCCCTAAACAGGGCTGCCTTTAGGTGTTTTCTAAATGTCAGGTAGTTGTTCATCTCCCTGACCTCCGATGGAAGGGCGTTCCACAGGGCGGGCGCCACTACCGAAAAGGCCCTCTGCCTGGTTCCCTGTAGCTTTGCTTCTCGCAGTGAGGGAACCGCCAGAAGGCCCTCGGCACTGGATCTCAGTGTCCGGGCTGAGCAATGGGGGTGGAGACGCTCCTTCAGGTATATAGGACCGAGGCCGTTTAGGGCTTTAAAGGTCAGCACCAACACTTTGAATTGTGCTCGGAAACGTACTGGGAGCCAATGTAGGTCTCTTAGGACCGGTGTTATGTGGTCTCAGCGGCTGCTCCCAGTCACCAGTCTAGCTGCCACATTCTGGATTAATTGCAGTTTCCGGGTCACCTTCAAAGTCACCCCACGTAGAGCGCATTGCAGTAGTCCAAGCGGGAGATAACTAGAGCATGCACCACTCTGGTGAGACAGTCTGTGGGCAGGTAGAGTCTCAGCCTGCGTACCAGATGGAGCTGGTAGACAGCCGCCCTGGACACAGAATTGACCTGTTGTCTCCATGGACAGCTGTGAGTCCAAAATGACTCCCAGGCTGCACACCTGGTCCTTCAAGGGCACACTTATCCCATTCAGGACCAGGGAGTCCCACACACCCGCCCGCCCCCTGTCCCCAAAAACAGTACTTCTGTCTTGTCAGGATTCAACCTCAATCTGTTAGCCGCCATCCATCCTCCAACCGCCTCCAGACACTCACACAGGACATTCACTGCCTTCACTGGTTCTGATTTAAAAGAGAGATAGAGTTGGGTGTCATCCGCATACTGGTGAACACCCAGCCCAAACCCCCTGATGATCTCTCCCAGCGGCTTCATATAGATGTTAAAAAGCATGGGGGAGAGGGCGGAACCCTGAGGCACCCCACAAGTGAGAGCCCAGGGGTCTGAACACTCATCCCCCCCACCACTTTCTGAACATGGCCTAGGAGGAAGGAGCGGAACCACTGTATGACAGTCCCCCCCAGCTCCCAACCCCTCTAGCCGGTCCAGAAGGATGTTATGGTTGATTGTATCAAAGGCCGCTGAGAGATCCAGCAGAACTAGGAAACAGCTCTCACCTTTGTCCCTAGCCCGCCGGAGATCATCAACCAGCGCGACCAAGGCAGTTTCAGTTCCATGATGAGGTCTGAATCCCGATTGGAAGGGATCCAAATGGTCCGCATCCTCCAGGCGTGCTTGGAGTTGTTCCGCAACCACTCGCTCAATCACCTTGCCCAAGAATGGAAGATTTGAGACTGGGCGATAGTTGGCCATATTGGCCGCATCTAAAGATGGTTTTTTAAGAATCGGTTTGATAACCGCCTCTTTCAGCGGGTCTGGGAAGACTCCCTCATAGAGGGAAGCATTTACCACCCCGTGGAGCCCATCGCCCAGCCCTTCCCAGCTCGCTTTTATTAGCCAGGATGGGCAAGGAGACAGGTGGTCGGTTTCACTCATCCAAGCAGCCTGTCCACATTCTCGGAGGTAACAGTAAAATGAGATGAGAGCCGCAACCCCAGAGTCGTCCACGACTGGACCTAACGGTCACGGGTCCCTTTACCTTTAAATTGACACTTACTACCTAGTAACACCATCCCAAATTAATCCCTGCCCTTGTTAAATTAAAGACTAGCATGTTTCTCTTTACTTTAGCTCTCTGCCTAGTCAGGAACCTTTGTGTTTTGTTTCAACTTCGGGATACTGTACATTTAGGTTACAAGACAGGTTTTCTGAGAAATGGGGACCAGCATTGCTTCCTTATCCCAGGATCTAAAGCTTCAACAGTCTGCCTAATTTTTGTACTTTTTCTCTCTTCATTTTGACATCCCCTGCCTTGTATAAGATCTTACTTGGTGAAGAGCTCTAGAAAACTAATTTTTGGTTTGTCCTGTTAGGGGTATTACCCAGCTTTTGAGTTTTAGAGTTTTTTTCTTATGGTTCAGCACAGTTTCCTTTTGTTTGTTTTTTAATAAAATCTTTTAACACCTGTATTAGAATGTTTGGGTTTTAAAGTAAGGTTAGATTTTGAAAAGAAGGCAGTGATTTGTCCAGAAGCTTTGCAGCTAGGATACTTTAGCTACTATGTCTATTATATTCCATTGTATGACCATAAGAAACCATTTTACTAATGCTAAACAGGACTGAGCCTCCTCAGGGCCTAGATGGTTGACTGCCTGGGAACTAGGCATATGCCACATTAGATTTCATGATGGAAGAAAGGTTTGATATAAATGTATTAAAATAAATAATTTACTAATTTACTTTGCAAGCTAAAGTTAAAATATTTGTACCCATGGTTTCCCATAGTTTACAAACAGTGGTTGTAAACCTCCAGACCTGACAGAGTTCCCAATTTGGTCTTTGATGATATTTCCCCCAAACCTACCTGCTTCATACCTATATGACATCAGCTGTGGGGCAAGTAGCTATGTGGCTGCAGAGGAACAGTAAGGTGCCCGGGTGTTCCTTGGCAAGTGGGGCTTGTATTCAGCATATTTTAAATTTGGTGCCAAATCTTGGGTTGGTTCTACTTGGGAGCTCCCAATCAGAGTTCCCCAGTGGAGCCAATCCCCACTAAAGCAGAGTTTGTTGTTTGCTGCTGCTGATTGGTTGGCATCTGCAAATCATGGGCCTTTGTTCACACTATTTTAAATAAAGGCATGCAGGCAAAACAAAACCCTTCATTTGATGTCATGGTAAAAGCAAATGATTCATCATGGGTGGTCTATCCTCCTGTCAAAATGGTATTTGGGGTTGGGGACATTCAGGATCTGGCCTATTGGTTGGATCTAGCTCCCTGTCCCTCATTTTAGAAGTGTTTATACAGTATAAACATGCCCTTAAAGATGTGGATCCTTAGTACGGTATCCATGTCATTTTTTTCTCCTTCAGCTATTTCTTCCTTTACCCGTGCCTGCCTTTTGCTTCCCTTTGCAAAGTTTATTATGAGTGATAGGTTAACTACCCCTATTTTCCATAATCTAATCAGCATGTTATGATAATCTTCTTACTGGTTTGCATATTCCATTCCATAGACATATCTTCTCCTTCCTGTGTCTTTATTTACTTCTGCATGAAATCTGCTTTAAGACTAGTTCTTCGAACCAAATATATTTAGATTGCTTCTACAACATTATATATTGAAAATTCCAGATAATTTTTTATTGTATTGTAATAATAAAGAAACATTTCTAGCACAATTCATAGGTAAGTGACACAGCTGAATCTAAATAATTATACAGTACATTAAAGTAGAATCAGCAAATGTTTGGGTAATGCATTCAAGTATCAGTTCTAGTTTGCAGTCTGAGCATGTCAGCGCTGTAGAGTATTGAACTGGCATGTTCATCTCCACAGCTGGTTGTTCACACAGCCGAGCTAGCAACTACTATTGGTCTTCGCTAGCAGACACTTGTCTGATAAACATCACCATGTCTCTACCAATTGTCACTGGTGGCTATGCTGGGAATATTACTTTCCATTACTCACACACACCTTTACCAGGCCAATAGTCTATGACTTGTATCCAATGCTTGTCCTACCCAGAGTAAACCCATTGAAATTACCATAATGAACCTAGGGTCAGTAGTGTAGCATTCGTTGATTGGCTATCTGGTGCTGTTGTATTGTCACGCTGGCCCTGTATCTCTGACTGCCTTGAAGACAAAGCCAATAAGAGGAACCCTGTTCTGAAAGGGGGTGGGATATGTTGAAGCGCTTCATTGAACAAGAGCAAAATGGCACACTTTTGAAGAATATTTCGGGTCCATGAAAGCTCCTGTTTAACACTGAGAATAGTTGTTCATGAAAATTCCCAGTAAAGACTTGAGCTGAGTGCATCAGCATGCTATATTTATCTGCTGTTCCACACAACTATGATATAAAAGTTACTGGGAAATATTCCCAAGTGATTGGATTAAGGAAAATTTGTAGAACAGATGCATGATTTACCTTAGTGTATAATGGAGTTTAAATAATTTTCCTACCCCCAGGCTTTCTTCAAATCACAATTCTTTACTAGAGTTTTTTATTTACTAACAAAAAATTTGTTTGAGATTTGTCTTGTACAACTGCAGGATGAGGTTGAAGGAAATGTTATTCTTATGCAATTTCCACTGATTTGGGTCCAAAGTGTATATCTGGAAATGTTTTACCAAGTTTATGTAGTAAAGATGTTAATGGTTTTGCAGAGCACAAGTTAAAACTACAGTATGTAGAACTAGGTAGTTGAAGGAATCTTAGTGTTTTCAAGTAAGGACAGTATAAATGCTTCTTAGATTGTAATTTGCCTAAAGGGTTGATTAATTTTAGGCAACCCAATTTGCAATGCTATTTGCTTGTTTCAGAATTTAAAAGATGTTGTTGAACTCCACACCAAGTGTTTGAAGGGGGGCAGAAGAAGCACCACCCCACTAATAACAACATGGGAAATACAACTACTAAATTCCGCAAAGCACTTATAAATGGAGATGAAAATTTGGCCTGCCAAATATATGAGAGCAACCCTCAACTAAAAGAATCTCTGGACCCTAATATTTCTTATGGAGAACCCTACCAGCATAACACTCCATTACATTATGCTGCCAGGCATGGGATGAACCGAATATTGGGGTAAGTATTGTTGCTTTGTTCATAGTGTTTTAATATCGTCATAATGTAATGTAGTATTCCCTTTTGATGTACAAGTTAAATATTTTGCCATAGATAACCTCTTTACACTGGCTCCAGTTCCAATGTGCACATATGCTCCAGAATAGTTCTAAGATGAGGGCATGCATGTTCAATTTCTTATCCTCATAGCCATAAAAGGTTGCTGAAGACCTTGGTGGTATATACTTTCAGCTCAGCAGTTGCTCTATATAGGCCAATGTTGAAATGAACATAACTCTGCTTTCTTTTGTATGGAAAAGTCGGAGTTAGTACAAGAACACTGTATTGTGTAAGTGTTTGTAAAATAAAGAATGCAGAGATATGATGCTTGCTCTACTTGCAATTTTGAGAAAGGGATGAAGCTTTCTTCTTTAAGTGATGGAGGGCAGCACTTCAAGAGCTGCAATGTATCTGCTCTGCCAAATATTTGGAAAAGAGAGGAAAGGTAGTTTTTTAAAGCAGCAATCCTGTGTTTCTGGAATTGCAGTTGATCTTCCCTGTGGCAGATGCTTCTGGAACAAACAAGATCTAATTAAACCAGACTGGTTATTAAATAATATAAATTCTTCAGTGTATGCCTTACACATAAATTCTATTTGTGGCTACCAGGAAGCTACAGACTATTAATATTATCAGGAGTATCTTAAGAAAACAGCTTCCTGTATTTATAAACACTGGTATAGAGCAGTTAAAACAAAGATACACATCATCCTGATTCAGTGAGTCATAAAGCAATATTAGATTATGCAGTATATTATCAAATAGTATTACAGGGACTGCATTCTTAAATGACAATATAAGACAATCTAATATAATAATGCCAACAACATTGAGTAGGATTTCTGCCAGGCTTCATCAAATAGGATGTATGGAAACAAGGAAAGTCTTCCGGCTACAGAATAGCACATTCATCTAAAAGTTTGCAGATGAAAAGATGCCTCTCTTTTGCATTTGTATTAGAAGTATGATAAATGTATTAGAAGTACCAGTTTGGCCTGAATATAAGCCACACTTTTTTTCCAAATTCCGTGAAAAATTAAAGTGCAGCTTAAATTCGTGACCTAACAAAAATGGGCTTTTACGATATCACGGCTGAAACAGACATACAGTAAAACAGAACAGGTGTGAATGCCTGCGGAATTTTAAGGGAGCGGCTTATATTCAGGTATTGTCTTTTTTTCTCCCCCTCCCCCCATGAATTTTAAAGGTGCGGCTTATATTCGGGTGTGGCTTATATTTACGTCAATAAAGTATTTATAAATAAATTAGAAGTATGATAAATACTTTTAGTGGAGCAGGGGAGCTGGAAAAAAATTCACATCTGGCAACCAATGTACATGGGCAAATGAGTTTAAAAAGCCCAGGACACAAATTTCCATGGCCCTCTACCAGCTATGGTGGTTCACTTATCAGAAGTAATTATTTAGCGTTAACTCTGAAAGTGTATACTGTATTCGATTCTGACCAAACTAAGCCTCCTAGGAGATTTCCAGTATATATATGATTTTCCATAATCTTTACTGTATCTTTATTTCCCATGTCATTAAAAAAATCTGCATCTTATTTACTGTTTTATTTCTTTACTTTCTCTGTATAGAACTTTCCTTTTTGTAAGAGATGGCAACCCAAATAAACGAAATGTGCACAATGAGACCTCTATGCACTTACTTTGCATGGGGCCTCAGATTATGATATCGGATGGAGCTCTTCAGCCTCGATTGACACGGCCCTTTGAAGATGATTTCAGAAGAGCAGATTGTCTGCAAATGATCCTGAAATGGAAAGGAGCAAAACTTGACCAAGGAGAATATGAAAGAGCAGCCATTGACGCTGTTGATAATAAAAGAAATACACCTTTGCACTATGCTGCTGCCTCAGGAATGAAGACCTGTGTAGAGGTAAAATTCATATACCAGTAAATAGTAATCAAAGTAATGACAGAGCATACAATTGTTTCAAAAAACCGAAGCTCTACTTTAAGGGCATTTAATATTGTATCTAATAATATATAAATGGCAAAAGAAGTGATTATTATTATTATTTATTTATACCACCCATCTGGCTGGGTTTCCCTGGCCATTCTGGGCGGCTTCCAACAAGTAACAAAATACATTAAAATATCACAGATTAAAAACTTCCCTAAACAAGTGACAACATCTTATGTACTGAATAAATTTATTATATTTATATCCTTACTTTCTTCCATGGTGAAACATAAGGCAGTGTACATTGTGTTCCCTGATGGTATTTCATTCATGCACTGGCCAGATCCTGTGCATGTGCCAATACCAGTTATTATGCTAAAAAAAACCCCACCTCCTATTTATTCTGCTATTTTTATCACTAGCTTTGGGGAGTATTGCTTTTGAATGTTGTGTTTAAGTGCAAACTGTTAAATCCCCAATAAGACAAACTATAGTATTTTTGAAATTTATTGTATATTCCAGTTAATTGACTGTTCTTAATACAGTGTTGCAAAAAAAAAATGCTTAGTCTTCCATAGCAGCAGATCGCAAATATTTTGTTAAAGTGAATAACATTTTTTTCATATTTGCCCTTATTGTCCTGTTGGTGACCTGAAAGTTATCTCCATGAGCCCCTTGAACTTCAAACATAACTTAGCACTCACTACTTGAAAATGTAATAGTCCATTTGTGTATTGAAAGAAGGTTCAGCATGGTATATTCACCAGAGCTATTTGCAGTACAGCTGCTTAAAAGAATTGCTCAAGTTACATTCCTTCCAGGTGCTACCACCCACTTGATCTGTTTTTTTCAGGCTTGCCTTAATTTGTCAGTGGAATCTTGCAGAGTGACCAGTCAAGTTGTATAGGTACTGTGACACAACCAGCTGCCGCTGTTGATGCAAACTCTTCCTTACTTTCTTGCCAGTGTTTATTTGCAGGAAAGCCAGATACAATGTTGTGCCAGTCAGTGATAGATCAGAAAGACCTTTGTATTGTCACAAAAGGACTTGTAGGGCCTGTTCCCTCACAGTGCTGGGAAAGGAGCAATTGCTGTCAGAAGCTGTTGTACTGGAAGTTGTAGTGTATGCTCAGTTTGAGGGACCATCTGCCTGATCTTTTGTCAGAATTACCATCATGGAAACAGGCTGTTAAATTAGTTTAACACAGGCTTTGAAATACTAGTTCATATCAACTTAATACCTATTTACAACTTTCACCAAATAAGCTTCTAGCACTTATAAAACCATTTAAAACTGTTTTAAGTATACCTCATACCTCGGGTTACAGAAGCTTCAGGTTGTGCATTTTCAGGTTGTGCACTGCGCTGAACCCGGAAGTACTGGAACGGGTTACTTCTGGGTTTTGGCGCTCACGCATGCACAAAATCACCAAATTCATCTGGAGTGGCTGGCCTAGTTTGCCTATAATGCTGAACTAGGATACAGCTGAGATCCAGCATCGAGGGCCTTCTGGTAGTTTCCACACTGTGAGAAGTAAAGCTACAGGGAACCAGGCAGAGTTCCTGTAGAATGCCCTCCCATCAGATGTCAAAGAGATGAGTAATTATATATATTTTAGGAGACATTTGTAGGCAGCCCTGTATAGGGCTTTTAAAGGTTTTAAGGTTTAAGGTTTTACTATGTTTTTATATATGTGTACATGAACCTCTGTCTCCAATAGGTCCCCTCTCCTCCCATATGGCTAGGAGGAATAACAATTGACAACCTATAATTTAGTCTCACTTTCCGAAACTTGACTTGTGGTTTAAAATATTATAGCTAATTGCAGACAAGCCAACTTCAAACCATGGGTTGTGAAGGTGACTTGCTTAACACACTATAATTTATTTTAAAGCAAAATATCTCGTTTGTTTGTAATGACATGACATAAATCTGGGAATGCAGATATGAATCCTGATTTCATCCTTCTCCTAACTATGTGGGAAGACAAGAGAGTACTCAGGCACAAGGCATCATTTAGGCTCATGCACATAATACAAAATATGGTTTAGCATTATGTGTGAACCAGCCCACTAATTCACATTAGACGTTTTCTGTGTTTTGGGTGGAAAGGAATTGTAATACATATCCACTCCACAAAACTCTGCACTTGACTTGAGGAATGTAAGAAACTGGGGCATGGTGAACATAACTACCAGACTATCTAAGAAAAGTCTAGTGACTATTGGCAGCATGTTACTGTGTTCTAATCCTTGAATAGCTCTTGGCTGTTTCTCCACTAATTGTAATGTGCCTGTTTTTAATTGGAGAGGAAGGGGAAGTATAAATGCATGTTTTCAAAATCATGAAGGTTTGATTGTCAAGTGAAAAATGAGACATATTTGAAATCTTCTAGAATTAGCATATTGATAAACAGTTCTTTGTATGCATAATTTCTTTCTATTGCAGTCAGATCAGCCCTTTCAAAGCAGACCTGCATTTTACTAATGTTTGGCCAACATTCTCAAGCTGGGTTGATTTCTTTATATCAGTGCTGTTGCTTTTCATCTAGAAAAAGAATATTCTCAGTGGTTCTCTCCCAAAAGTGAACAGCTTGAAAAGAGAGCAGGAAAGGGCCTAATGTTCATGTGTGTGATAGGAACAGAACTTGGGGAGATTACCATTTTTGCCTAAGACAGGAAAATACACACAGATGCCCCATATCTGAAAATTACAGAAAAAATAAATAATGTGCATGAAATCTTGTAGGCTCAGTGATCTAATTCTAAACTCTGATGCCATGTTTAGAGTTGCCATTCAAAAGGGGTTTTTTTTTTGTGTGTATCAGCAATCAGTTGTTGCTTCAATATGCTTGTCTTTGTGAATGAGTAAAAACATGTCTAATGGTGGAACATTAACCTAGTATTTATATTGTGGAATTTTTAGTATTACTTGTTGATCTTTTCAAATATTTCTAAACTTTAAGTGTTCGCTAAAGGATAACAATCGCACCACGTACCCTCTCTCCCAGGGTGTGTATATTTCTACTGAAAAGGAACTTAGCCAATGTTATACTCTGAGTAGACCCGTTGAAATTAATGGACATAACAAACCTAGTTTCAGTTATTTCAGTGGATCTACTCTGAGTAGTATTTTGTTGGGTTCCCAGGGTTCACATGTCTGGTTTAGTTCTTTGTTCAGCATTCTGCATAAATTGTTGGTTACAAATTTCGACTGAAAAAGAATTTCCAAGGATCTGTATTAATTTCCAAGGATTTGTATTAAAATTTGCTCTTAAAATGGTCTGCATTAACTTGCAGCTTCTGGTAAAACATGGTGGAGACTTGTTTGCTGAAAATGAAAATAAAGATACTCCATGTGACTGTGCAGAGAAGCAACACCATAAAGAATTGGCACTCAATCTAGAATCCCAGATGGTGTTCTCACGAGATCCTGAAGCTGAAAGCATTGAAGCAGAATATGCTGCTTTGGACAAAAGAGAGGTAAAATAAAATTAGTAATTGGTTGCTGTGACTGGAGATGTGCATACTTGGGGAATAATATATCAAAATACTGAATAGTTTTTATCTAAAGCTCTTGAGTTGTTCCTTTTCATAGGGATGGGTATTGTCAAGAATATAGGGAGCTACTTTTTACCAGCTCCTTTTTTATTCATCCATTTGGGCTAGTATTGTCTGCTCTGATTAGCAATAGCTTATTTGTACAGCAGAGCTCTTTTACAGCACCTGCCACATCATATATTTTTAAGCTGGAGATGCAGAGATTGAACCTGATACCTTCTGTATACCAAGCATGTGTTTTACTCCTTTAAAATTGTTCACACAGTTTCGAACACATATGTAGGAAGAGATACTATTGAAAATTTCTCGGCTTCATTGAGGCAAAAAAGCTATTGGAAAGTTTGTTGTTTGATCCAGAAAATTAGAGGAGATAATAGGCTTTCAGAAGTTAAGGGCTTATAAACCTTCATCTCCAGCCTTAAACTAACAAACTGAAGGGTTTATCAGTCTGTGTGCCACAACTCGGTTATTTGCAGTTTAGGAAACTTCATGCAAATCAATCATATCAGCAAAGAAGCCTCTTTATACTAGTAGGTTGGAGCAGGTCAGGCAGTACTTTCTGACATCTGTAATGGCTTTCTGGACAGGCTGGATTCCTAGTATAAAGGATTGGAAAACCTTTTTGCTTTCACTTCTAACTCCATTCTGCTTTTGCCTTACCTGGAGATTGAACTGATAGCTTCCTCCATCCTGTTTCCTTCATCATGACAAAAAGGAATGGCTGAACATGAGATCCTGCAGTATTCGAAGTTCGAAGATTATTTGATTTTTCACAGTTGGAGGAGGTCTTTCATCCAAATAACTGCACGATCCCTGTTCAGTTGTTTACTTTATCACATAATGATTGGAAAAGAGCACAGAAATCCAAAACTCAGTTCCATTCTGTCCCAAGGAAAATCCAGGGAGGATAACTTTTAAAAACAGACCCTATGCTTTTTTATATATGAGTACAGTCGTACCTCGGGTTGCGAACAACCCGGGTTACGAACTTCCCGGGTTACGAACTTCGCAAACCCGGAAGTATTTTCGCCCCGCGTGCGTGCGCAGAAGCGCCGTGCGCCTTTGCGCATGAACAAAGCGCGAAAATAGCAAAAATAGCGCTTTGCACATGCGCAAAACGGCGGTCTGGGCCCTTTTCAGGTTACGAACTTTTCGGGTTATGAACTGCGACCCGGAACGGATCGCGTTCGTAACCCGAGGTACCATTGTATCAAATTTAAGACATAACTAAACCCAATAGAAGCACTGTGCAATCCTATTTACTTCAGTGACAAAGTTATGCATCTCTCTCTGTCTCATTCAAATTGCATAGCTAACTTGGGTTATATATATATGTGTGTGTGTGTGTGTGTTTATAAAAGACTAATACATACCCTAGTTAAGTGGGATCCTGGTTAGCATTAAATGTCGTCCATGCAGATGCTAATGTGACAGAGCCTTCCCTCCGCCATTCTGATCCAATCCTGTGAAGCAATTCTTGGTTGACTGTTGAGACAATGTGTAAGGAAAGTGTTCTCTAATATATACATGGGCTGAAGTGATTTAGGGTTTTGTCAAAATCGGCACTTCAGATTGCCCCAAGAGTTATAAGAAGCCAGTACACACTAGAATATTATAAGAACAACCAGGGGCCCACCACTGTCAATAGGAAAGGTGCCACTTTCTAAATTAAAGACTTATTTCTACTGCTACTTTGCTTTTCTGTTTCCTTTCACAGCCGTATGAAGGACTAAGACCTCAGGACCTGCGAAGGCTCAAAGATATGCTGATAGTAGAATCTGCTGACATGCTTCAGGCTCCATTGTTTACTGCAGAAGCTCTGCTGCGAGCCCATGGTAATCAGGAAACTATATAACATTCAGCCAATTTTAATAACAAATCTTGACCAAATGTATTAACATTTCTTATATGTAAATATGTGCTTTCATAATAAAAAGAATTTGTTGTTGTTTAGTCATTTAGTCGTGTCCGACTCTTCGTGACTCCATGGACCATAGCACGCCAGGCACTCCTGTCTTGCACTGCCTCCCGCAGTTTGGTCAAACTCATGTTCATAGCTTCGAGAACACTGTCCAACCATCCCATCCTCTGTCGTCCCCTTCTCCTAGTGCCCTCCATCTTTCCCAACATCAAGGTCTTTTCCAGGGAGTCTTCTCTTCTCATGAGGTGGCCAAAGTATTGGAGCCTCATCTTCATGATCTGTCCTTCCAGTGGACATAAAAAGAATAGGAATAAAAAGAATACATAGTGTACTATAAATGCAAACAGATAGGCTGTCAGGAACCTTGGCCAGGAATGATGGGATCAACAGCATCTGGATGGCCACAGGTTGATTACCTCTATTCTGCAGTGATTTTACTCATAAATATAATCATAAGCAGACACATCATCACCAAATCATTTCCATGTTCCTTTTTAACACTTTCTGGTTTTATTTTAAGACTGGGACAGGGAGAAGTTACTTGAAGCTTGGATGTCTAATCCTGAGAACTGCTGCCAACGTTCAGGTATTCAGATGCCAACTCCACCTCCAAGTGGATATAATGCCTGGGACACACTTCCTTCACCAAGAACTCCTCGGACAACTCGCTCTTCTATCACCTCCCCAGATGAAATCAGCCTCTCGCCAGGGGACATTGAGACAGCTATGGTATGAAGGGTGATATATACTGGTGTGGGAGTGTGTGTGTGCATCCCCAAAAATGTTTAATTCTAGTGATAACTTACTGCTTCTGGAACAAGAATATATTTTGTGTGAATAATTGTTATAAAGAAATTGGTTGAAAGTATAAAAGTTGCACTCCTGCAACATTTCTGGGCTGCAAAACTATTACTGATTTTTCAGCAATATGATTTTCCCAGCTTATAAAAGAATCAGATGTTGATTTTCCTTAATATGTTTTGTTAAATTTGGTATTTTGCCACTCTTGTCTACAAGAGAAATAAGTTTTTTCTACTGATTAGTGTTTTCAGGTAGTTTGAAGGGTATTGTGCTCACACTGTGAAGCAAGATGACTCCTTATTGGTGGTAGAAGGTTCTATTCCACTTTGTCCAGAACTAGGTTGCTATCAACCTTCTCCACGTACGGTTTGCCTTTTTTGCATTAAGTCCCAACTTCTCCTTTGGTGGCAGCATTAGTTTCCCGATGACCATTACAGCAGCTTGGCAAGCCCAAGGAGTCAATCCCTTTTCAAGTGATTTTATGGCCCTCCGTTCTTAATGCCATCGTAGAGGCAAACCCTTCTCCTTCCCATAATTGTGTGGACTTCCATTAGATAATAATGATATTAGGCAAAAAGGAAACATATGCACAAAGGTATCCTATGAAGACCTACTTTTGCTATGTATAGTGTATCATTCAACATACTCAGTTTAAAACAATTTTAAAATGTACTCAATTATTGCCATCAATAAGAGTATGGCTATGATCCAGAGAGCTATTAAGCACCCCCAAGAGCTTACATATGTCTTTCTTAAACAGCTTTTCTTTGAACTGCAGATCTCCTTGCCATATCAGAAACTTTTTAAAAATGCATTAGTTTCAAATATGGCTTGCAACATTGCATGATGAGTGCTGTTTGAGAAATAGAAGCTCCTCAAACCTCTATTAGGCATGCAGAAGCAGTATTGTTGTGCCTTGGATCCCAGCCTGTACTGTCAAGAGAGGGAAAGAGAGGTGCCAGATAGGAAATCGTCATTTAGCAATTTTAAAACGACATTGGATTAACTGTCTCTTTGTGCTCTCCACATCTGTGTGAACAACAGTGTAAAGCATTTTGTTCCATCTCTGGTAAGATGGTTGAGAGGTGACAGTTTGTGTAAGAAATTGAGGTTGTTAAGTTATTGTGCATTCTGTAGCTCAGATTGCATGAAATTATATAAAGTGTGTGTTGGAAAATTGAAATTGCTAACAGTGTGTTGTGTGGAAATTTCTAGATTTTTCACTTCTGTTATATTTTGTTCCTTAACCATACTGAAACTCTCTCTGCCCTGCTTCCTGTCATTTTCCCCAACTTAGGAAACAACATTCTCTTTGTCTACATTTTAAAGGTCAACCCACTAATACCCTGATAGATTATACGGAACCTCACTATGTAGGTTTGTTTGCACCAGTCTATAAGATCAACATAGCTTTAATATACGAAAGGTCTTTTATAATTATTGGAAAAGCTCTTTTGAAAAACAGTCTCTTTTTAAAAAAGATTCTACAGCAGTAACTGTAGCTGGAACAGATTTGTGCGCAATGATCAAGATAGTTCTTTCTTTTTTAAAAAAGAAAAGAGTAGACTAGGTTGTTTCAATATTTACTTTGTTGTCATAGTTAGGTTGCTATTTATCTAATTTTAACCTAATTATTTAAATGTGGCACCACAGGGATTTTATTGTATGTGTGTGTATTATAGCATATACTTTCTGTATCACTATTTTTAATGTACAGTGAAGGTTTTGTACCACCCCTACGGAAATTGGAGGAAAAGTTAGGAGAAGTTGTTGGCAAATGTTATCCTTTGTGTTGAACTGAGGGCCAAACTAAATGTGATATTATATTTGTCCTTGTATTTTATGTACAGGTTTTTAAAAATGCAAATAGGTGAGAGGTGATAATTCCTAGGAACAAAGCAGGCATGCAGGGATAATTTAACCCTTTCTCCCCTGATGTGGACCTGAGGGGGGAAATCCCTCTGAAGCTGGTGTATGCTTTGGAGGAAATTACCCATTGATGTCAATGAAGGAACCAACCCCCCCTTCCCGCCCAATAGGGATTTTTCTCAGTACAGCAGCAGCAGGAAAGGCTTAAATTATCGCTCCACACCTACTATGTTTCCAGTTATTATCAGTTTCTCCAGCTGATGCTATATATAGATATATTTACAGGCGTACAAAAGGGCAGCCTATAAATGTTCCTATAAATAAAAGATGTGTTTAATATTGCTCGTGTGAGCTGACTTGTAAAAGAATAATTCATATAGAGTTGCTATTTCTCGCCTTCACCAATCAGACATCATTATATGCATATTAATACAGGGGGCCCCCAAAAAACCTGTGATTGACTTGTGTCCAGCTGCTTATATGTGTGGCGTCAGGAAATAGATTCAAACCAAGAAATGGTGGGAAAGAGCTGAAGAGCCCTTGTGGCTCATGAGGAGACCCTCCATAGAGCCCAAAAAAGACTTCAGTGAGGGCGAAAGAAGCCCCAAAGAAACCAGAGGTGAAGCGGAACTTTGTTTAGGCTGTTTAGCCTCCCTTCCCAGCAGCTGACGCCAGTATCCTCCAGCTTCCAGCCAGCCTCAGAGCTTTGACTCTAGTTGAAGAGAGAGAGCTGGAGAACAGGTAAAAGGGGCATATAGAGGGTGCTTCCCACTTAATGCGATTTTCACAAATGGTGTCTGATTTGTGGAGGTGAAAAATAGCAACTCTATATATGAATCAGCTCACGAGAGCAATGCTAAACACATTTGCATTTATTTTATTTATAGGGACATTTATATGCTGTCCTTTCATGCCACTGTGTGTGTGTGTATCTCATCAGCCAGGGGTAAATTAGCAGTAACATAACACAAATGATTTGGGGAACATTCCCCTTCCGCGTGCTAAATTCTAGTGTATTTTGGGGTAATAATATCCATTTGGGTTGTTTCAGAAGAATGGCAAATAAGTTTGCTTCTCTGAATCAGTTTGATTGAGAAAATGATGGGACCATTCTGTGGCAGGACTCGAGACCAACATGCAGGGCCAAAAGCAGAAGTGGGTGGAGCAGGAAATGTTAATTTATTCATATACCCCTCTTTCGCAAGCAAGAAGAATTATCTGTGTCCAAGGATACATTCCAGCAAGGCAATAACGCACAATGAGGGTAGAAAACAATGTTTGTGAGAGATGTGGCGTGTGGAGAAGAGTTATCTATTGGGAGAGTGTGTGACCTATTGGGTGTGTGGTGAGAAACTTGAGAGCAAATAGAGAGACCTGGAGGACTGTTTGGGGCCCCTGGGCATGAGGGTCCCCATTCCTGATCTATGGTGCAGTAAATTGTGATATTGCCATAGCAGAGAAACTCAGCCATCAGCTGAACATTATAAGAAAACAAGGTGTCAGGTGACCTTTTTGCAATATGGAATACTTCTATTGCTTATACAGTGGTACCCCGCAAGACGAACGCCCCGCGCAACAAAAAAAATCACAAAACGAAAGCGTTTTGTGATTTTTTTTGGGCAACTTGCAAAACGAAGCCATCTAAGGCTGTGCTTTGCAAGACGAAGCAGCTTTGCGAGGGGAAGGGAAGCCGCCGCCGCTTACCTTTAGGACTCCGCCGGTGACGTCCACGGCCGCCGCTTCTGCCTCCTGCGGCGGCGCGGCGCTCATGGCGGCCTCCGCGGCTCCGGCCTTGCCCTTGGCGGCCTCCGCAGCTCCAGCCTTGCCCTCCTCAGCAGCCTCCGCGGCTCCAGCAGGAGCAGCAGCGGGGCTCTCCAGGCGGCCCTTTGCAGGAACAGCAGCGGCACCTGAAGGAGCAGAGGCTGAAGCGGGAGGAGACCCTGCAACTCCGGCCTTGCTTTCTCCCATCTCTGTAAATGGCTTCTGGACTCCTTCCAGAGCCCTGGCCCTCCTCCTGCTTCCCCCTCCCCAGAGCCTTGAAGACCTCTGGCCGTGGCAGGTGAGTCGCTGCCTTTTTTTGCGCTTCTTTTTCCCCCCATAGGAACGCATGAATTAAATTTCAATGCATTCCTATGAGAAACCACGCTTCGCAAGACGAAATTATCGCAACACGAAACGACTCATGGAACAAATTAATTTCGTCTTGCGAGGTACCACTGTAGTAACAAAAGCAATTTTGTGATATTGCCCCCTACACTCCTTTCTCAAATCTGGGGGGGGGGATTCTTGGGATATTTTAGATTCCAGTGTTTCCTTGGCTTCAAAAATAAAACTCTGGACAGTTATATCACAGGATAAGGTTGTTGTTGTTTTTTTGTTTGTCCCTGTATATTACATGGGCTCTGACGACAAAAAAACACTCCACATGCACAATTCAGTTGGTAGTCCTGAGGTTCTTTTTCCATTCCAGGCACTTTCTGTGCTCAGAAATAAAAATAAAAATGGTAAGTGATTGAAATTCAAGGACATTGTTTATTGCTTTTTGGGTTACAGTATTATAGATTCAAAGACCATGTTGCAGGTCTTTTTCTGAGTAAGTTCTGCAACAACAAAAATGCACTGCAGGTGTAATTTTACTCCCAGACATCTTGGTTTGGATTAATATGCCTTAATTACATGATTTCCAAGTAGTGCAGGCATCCGCAAACTGCGGCCCTCCAGATGTTTTGGCCTACAACTCCCATGATCCCTAGCTAACGGGACCAGTGGTCGGGGAAGATGGAAATTGTAGTCCAAAACATCTGGAGGGCCGAAGTTTGGGAATGCCTGAAGTAGTCCTTTAT
The DNA here is from genome assembly GCF_963506605.1 of Zootoca vivipara. NCBI lineage: Eukaryota > Metazoa > Chordata > Lepidosauria > Squamata > Lacertidae > Zootoca > Zootoca vivipara. The sequence continues at coordinate 32,772,794 of NC_083287.1, read as the reverse complement.
TTCTGAACAAATATGAGGTGTAAGTGACTAACCAATGGATATTTTTGTTATGTTGACAATTGTCCAACTTGGCATCTTGACATTACAACGGGCCCACTCAAGTGATCAATTAACTTAAAAAACAACAACACTTCTCTAATACATACTGTTTAAGTTTTATTTTGTAAAAAAGAAGGCTGTACAGGCTACAAGTTAATCATCCCTATTATATAGTATTCGAAATATTTTTTAAAATAATTTTATTCTTTTATCTACAGTGTGAAATTTGCATGTGTAACATTTCTGTATTTGAAGACCCAGTGGATATGCCTTGTGGACATGAGTTCTGTAGAGCATGCTGGGAAGCGTAAGTATATATTTAGACATTTTTATATAAAAATTGTCTCTACCGGGGGGGGGGGAATTATCCTACTTAGTAAACTAGTAATAAATATGTCTTGATTTATTTTTAATGTTGGTTTGTTCATGTCCCTAGGATTCGATTCCAAAGACAATTTAATTTCCATTTTAGATGCTGGCTGTCGTTAAAAATTAGAGATGCCCCAGAATGGAAACATTTTTAAAAATTAAGCAAAGATTGTGTGTCTTCTGTCTTTGATCTGGTATGAGCCTGAAGTAGATTTGAAGCTATGAAATATTAAAGCTACTGGGCATGAAACGGGGAATGTGGAAGTCACAGTATTTACTATGATGATGTCTGTTCCAACCCAACAATTCTATGATTTTGCAATGTGCCTCAGAACCACTTTCTGGGACATTTTGCAGCCCTTGCAGGACCAGTTCTGTTTCTGTAATCCAAAGGATGCTAAGGAGTTGACTGTCCCTTATAAAGTCTGACTTAGCTGAGAAAAGAAGCCCAAAGAGAAAATCTGGACATAATCTGGCCATGAGATGCTGTTATCTTGTATTATTAAAGTTAAACTTAATGCAGTTCCGTTATGCATGTGGGGAGAGTTTCTTTGGACAGAAACCCTATCCACCTTAGCATGGCGAGATTAAGTCACAGCTACTAAGTCACAGTTTCTATTCTAGTTTATCCTTGAGACAAAAATGGCAGACCCACAGTTCAATCTGTCAGCTTTCCCTGACCAAAACGTTCCACTTCTTAATGTGATATGGTACTTTTTGACTCATGCTATGCACCCCACACAAATCAGTAAAGGGCTGCTAAAAGTAAACCCTTTCAATATATTTTAGATCATTCATTTTGATACTCCACTGTGTGCCCACATGCTCAGAGGCTTCCCTGTTCTGTTTGAAATTGTAGAATGCTCTGTGGAGTTGCTGACACAGAGCCTTCCCGAATATTTTGCAGAGTTTGTAAGGTAGTCATAATCTCTCTTTACTTACCTGCGAGGTGTAGGCCTTAATAGGTTAATTTTTGCTCCCTAATTTTGGTGGAGTTAATATTTCTTGCTCAAACCTGATGAACATTTTAACAGATTTTTGAATATGAAGATTCAAGAGGGTGAAGCCCACAATATTTTTTGCCCAGCATATGATTGTTTCCAGCTTGTTCCAGTGGAGATCATTGAAGGTGTGGTTTCCAAGGAGATGGACAAACGTTACCTACAATTTGACATTAAGGTAAACTGCCAGCGGCATGTGTCTAAAGTATCCATCTGAGCTGATTATTCTGACATTATTAAAAATACTCTTAGAAAGAAATGCATCTAGTATTATGGACAACTATTTTAAGGAATATTATTTGTTTTTTGTTTTGTTAAATACAAATTATAACAAATGTTTTCCTGATAGCTGTTGCCCAAAGTGATGGTAGCTTACTGGGAGAAAGGTCACATTTTCACTTAGCCACTATCTTTATTCAAGCAAAAAAGATCCTATTCCAGTAAAAAAAAAAAGTTTAAAAAGTATGGACTATTGCAAACCTTTTTTCGTAAGTCAACACTCCTCTTAAATGCTTGCTGTATGTACCAGTTGTGGCTCCTCATATGATTAAACAGTTTGCAATTTTTTCAACCCACCACATCTGACACTTCAGTAACATTGCATCTAAGGACTACAAGTCGTTTTCCCATTAGTATTCAGCCCCAATTGAGATATAGTTATATTGCTCTCCATATCTAAATTTATTCCCCAATTCTAAATGTTATAATCTTACTAGGAACAGTTAGGCCCTCATAGTGCACCAGTGCCTCCCTTATCTGGCTTGTTTTGTAAGCTTTTCCATTAAAAAATACATGAATGTTCCAAATAAAGTTCTTGGCTGAGCTTTACATGTTGCTATAGCAAATAACTGAAATTGTATAATGGATAAAATGATTATCTTTTATACCTATTTTAAGGCCTACACCTGTTCTAAACAGCAGAGTTTTACACCATCAAATTGAGCTTTATATCAGTTTAAAAGTCCTGATTGAAAATGGCAACTAATTTCTATCTCCCTCCTTTTGTTTTCAGGCCTTTGTTGAAAATAATCCTTCTATTAAATGGTGTCCTACACCAGCTTGTGAGAGAGCAGTCAGGCTAACAAGACAAGGGTCAAATACAACAGGTTCAGAAGCACTTAGTTTCCCATTGCTAAGAGCTCCCGCTGTGGACTGTGGGAAAGGGCATCTCTTCTGCTGGTTAGTAATGCTTTCTTGTACTGTACATGATTTAAACATGATTGCTGATCTTTTAAAAAATTGAAACAGTGCTGTACAGTCCATGTACAAGCCTTAAAATAATTACCATTTGTGGGAAATTCGTCTTTGGTTTCATATAGATCTTTGTGCTCACATTGTGAAATCCTATTCTCAGTTTTTCAATTCTCTTTTTATATTCGGACTCCCAAACCAATAAGCATTTTACTAGCTCAAAAGCACTTTTTGGTCTTTTAAAATTCAAGATTACATTGAAGGGGGTATAAATCTTTTGCAAAAAGAGTATAGTTGTCCAATAATAATACAGTAATGGAAAATAAGCTAATTGATCCTCTCAGGGTGAGCTAAGTACACATAGTCCTGCTTTTTCGGGGCGGGGGGATGGATAATTTCTGTGTGTATATGAGATATATATTTATATATAGACTTCTATTCTAACATAAATTCAGAGGTGAAGAAGGAGCACCTATAGCTGATTTTTATTACTTCTGATGTGACAGAATGTTATATTTTTCCTTTCTACTCCCCCCCCCCTTTTTTCGCTCTGGCATTTGTGACCATTCTTTCACTTAACAAAGAGCATTTTAGAAGACTCTTCATTATTAGATCCAGAGAAAATTCCTTGCATCCTGCAATACAGCAGGTTCCTCCATAAACCTATAATTCTGAAATGATGCTATTTTTAGTTGTTCTGTTTTTTGTATGTTGGATGTGTGGCAGATGTCTGAAGCTATTTTGCTGTATTTCCCGTAAAAAAGAGCGAGTCGTGACCAATCTGGAAATCATATTGACACATCTACACCCAGGCGCCATCTGGAAACGATGCATCTTCTGCTCCAGAAATTTGATTGCTTCTTTGAAAACTAGGAATAATAATGAAATAAGCTCATGGGGTTGTCCTCCGTGGAAATCTCAGTTCCTGATGTTAGTCCCTATTCAATTAAAGGGCAGGTGGAGTAGAGATGATAAATTCAGTGACTGTCCCTATTTTTGACAAATGCATGTTCTCATCAGTCAGAAAATAGTGTTTCAATAAGTGACATTTACCCTAGTTACAGAAGACACTTCCTTTTTAAGCTATTAAAGGTTGTGACAGATATTCTGTTATCTTTATAAAGCACTTCAACGATTTATAATGTTATTGCAATATTAATGCCAGAGCCCTTTCAAAAACCCTCCAACTCTTCTCCAGCTTGACATTTGCTGTTAGGCAGTACACATGGTGATATTCTAGGGACAGCCTCCCATCTGATATAGTGTGGCCTAGTGTCAAAGTGAGATTGAGTCAAAATGCCTATTTCTGGCCATTGCAATGCCTCTACTCCCAGCACTTGCAGCCCTAAAATATCTGAGTTACTAGCCTACTTTTAAGTACATCTTCCGGTACAGAATGCTGCATGTGTAGTGCAGAAAGATCCTCACATTCTGCCACTATGAAGTGTTTGAGGAAAAGGTAAACATATATAGTAATGTGTTCTACACATGACTCAGAAAGCCTTGAGCAGGACTTGAGAATCCTGATTCATAGTGGTTTGGCCTGTATTCATAAAAGAATGCAACTCTGTGTGAGAGATAAAGAGACAGAAGAGAGTACAGTACTGTTAATATAAATCAAGACTCAACTCAAGACTAAGTGGATTGCTAAATTGAATCATAACTACAGTCAACAGTTTAAATTACATAAGGGAGACTTCAAAGTGCACTTTGCAATTATGCACCTAAATTCCACTGCAAGTTATTGAGGTTTATATATTTTACACCATTTATGCCTTGGGGTATTGTTTCTGATTTGTTCTTCCGTAGTGCTGTCAGCTATGAAATACCTAGTCATGTTAGCAAAACATATTATCTGATTTTTTTCTTCCCGAATTAAGAACTAGTATTCTTGAATCCACAGTAAATAATAATAATAAATAGAGCAAGTTTAATCTTCAGCTTATTAAAGCCTTGGATCAATTTTTCAGGGAGTGTTTAGGTGAAGCACATGAACCCTGTGACTGTGAAACATGGAAGAACTGGCTGCAGAAGATAACAGAAATGAAACCGGAAGAGCGTAAGAATGGCCATTATGGTATTTTTGTTAATTTGTAGAAATTCTGTGTTATTATTTATTACAGTATATTAAATTATGATTTGCACAATGGGCAGCTTGGCCTCCTAAGGGGAGTGTGGACAAGAGCAGCAAGAGCTGCTTTGTGTGCAGAAGGTCTGAGGTTCAATCCCTGTTATCCCCAGGTAGGACTGGGAGAAACCCAGCCTGAAACCCTGGGCAGTCATTGCTCCTTTGCATGGGAAATGGTGAGCTAGATAGACCCATAGTCTGTCTCCTAAGTCAGATGATGTAAGTGATGCAGAGAAACTGTAGTTCCTCAAACCTGTCTAAAATGAAATGGCATTAATAATGCACAGGTAAACAGCAAAGAATTTGAACTGAATTTTGACAGGTTGGGCAGAGTTCCCTGTGGAGTATGGTTGTACATTTCCATCTTTGGGGAAGCTGAGCTTCATAACTGAGAGCACTGAGTTTATGTTTTTGAGAAGTGTAGACTTAAATTCCATAATCACACCAAACAACACTCTTTACTCTGACCTATGACACTTGACCTATTCCTGTGGTTGTAATTTATTATAAACTGTTTCTAATGTTGTATTTTAAATTGTTGTGATCTGCCCTGGGACCTTAGGGTAAAGGACAGGTGTTTAATAAGAATGATGAAATAAACATGTTGTAGACTTGATTGTTTAGGGTACGAGTAATTTCTAAGAAATTGAGGGCATGTGAAAATAAAATGTAAGGGGAATGCAACATTTCAACTACTCCTTATTAATCTGCAAAGTATACTGTTCCTTGCTGGGAGTTGCAGTGATTAGTACACTTTAATTTTGTGGGATGTTTTATGGAAATTACAGCTTGTTTATAATTAGTGGGCAAATTTATAAATAGATACTGCAAAAGCTGGCAGTGAAAATGTGTGTGCATCTAACCTTTGGAATGTGCATTATTTTTAGCATTTGTTGTGGATATTTGTAGTACTGGTCCTATAACACTGGCTTATGAAGAAATTTGAAAATCTTTTTCACCCTATAATAAGTGCTCAGGATGAGTTACAGTGTATTTAAAAATAGCCTAATTACATACTCAGAAAATTTAGAAAATGCAATTATGAACTTGCTATTAACACACTATTACATGTACAAAACCTTAACGTTATTTTTTTTCCTTTTTCACAGTTGTGGGAGTTAGTGAGGCTTATGAAGATGCTGCCAACTGCTTATGGTTACTCACAAACTCTAAACCATGTGCCAATTGCAAATCCCCAATTCAGAAGAACGAAGGCTGCAATCATATGCAGTGTGCAAAAGTAAGCAAAGAGTCAAAATAATGCTATAGTTCTTATAAATATAAGTATAAATTTACTTCATGTAATGTCTTAAAAAGACCACGATATCCACTCTGGTGATCAGTATTTTGTTTGTTTTTCTCATGAAATTTTATTGAAGCTTTTTCATAAAACAACACAATAAAAAACAAACTAATCTAATGAAAAGAAAAAGAGAAAAAGAAAATGCAAAGTCTTCTCTCAAAGGTAGGTCTTAAACCTTGTCTCGCACAGAAAGGGGTGCACCTTCCAGTTCTCACCTGGGAGCTTCCCTTTCTTCTCCCAGCCTCCCTGCTGATCAGTAAAATAAAAAAATTCCTTCAGTAGCACCTTAAAGACCAACTAAGTTTATATTTTGGTATGAGCTTTCGTGTGCATGCACACTACTTCAGATCAGTATTTTGCTGATCAGTATTTTGCTTTATCAAAAGAACTGCCTTTGTGTTGATTGCTCGATGTGAGAATGTAGTTTTTCTTGCAGTCTTCACTTTTTTAACAGGTAACATCCATAGCACCCTAAGTTCTTTTTGACAAGAAGCATTATCTGATGTATTAATTTATTTCGGGTTGTATCCCATGCTAGTCATACTCAGAGTAGACCCACTGAAATTCATGTACCCAAGTTAATTTAAGTAGGTCAACTCTCAGTAAAACTTAGTTGGCTACGAACCTTCATTATTAAATTCCTATTATCCACTTTCCTCTCCAAACAGAGATGTTTCAAGCAGCTAACAAAAACAGATCTAAAAATTATATAATCATTTAAAATTCAACAATACAACAAAATAGCATACAGCATTAAAACAGCATATAAACCAGAGCTGCCATGATTTTTTAAAAAATGCATTGCAGTCTAATCAGCTGTAAATTCAGAAAACCTGTTGAAAAAGATATGTCTTCAGGTAGGGCTTTAAAAGTGCAAGCATACCTCAGAGATACTGCAGGTTTGAATATCACAATAAAGTGAGTCGAGTCACATAATTTATTTGGTTTCCCAGTACACATAAAAGTTATGTTACACTATACTGTAGTCTTTTAAGCCAGGCCCGCTGGCAGTAGGGGGAAAATCCGGCTCCAGCCCTTGAAGCGGACAGGCTCCCTGCAGCTGCAACGGCATCCTCATAATGAACAATATCTGCAAAGCATGGTAAAGTGAAATGAAATACAGGTATGCCTGTAATGATTAGCACCTAGAATTGCACTTGGAAACCAACAAGCATCCACTGCCTCTGATACTGTTGCATAAGTAGTTGCATAATCCCAATATTTGGCACTGGTCAAGATTTTGGCAACAGCATTCTGCACTAACAGAAATTTATGCAAGCCACTTAACCATAGAACTACTGTATGGGGGTTGCGTTTAGATAATCTGAATCATGTTCCAATTAGGGTCAAGCTAGACATGGAGTTTTTTAATTGTGTGAATGCAGTTAACACACACTTTTTTTTTAATGTAAATAGCAGACATGGAGAAACCAATGCCAAGAGACCCTTTCAATAACTCTGTGATGAAAACACAAATTGTTGTTGTTTTAATGTTCTAGCTCTCCTTTCAAATCTTTTAACAGAATTGGTTTAAGAAATTAGCTCTCTTTTTCCTTTTCAAGTGTAAATATGACTTCTGTTGGATTTGCCTTGAAGAATGGAAGAAGCATAGTTCTTCCACTGGAGGTTATTACAGATGTACTCGCTATGAAGTAATTCAACATGTAGAGGAACAGTCCAAGGAAATGACAGCAGAGGTAAGAAACTAACAAATACTGAGGAGATACAGAAGGGTAATGATATTTGCCTTTCTTCTTAAGCATTTTTAATTTGTGCACTTCATTTGATTTTTAAACTTCAGATATTTCACTGCTAACCAGAGTAGGGTCCAAAAATATGTTCACCTTGGCTGTCACACCTCCTCTTCTAGCATTCATTTTTCATCTCCAACTTCACATTCTGCATCAGAAAGACTTGGAAGCACAGCATAAAGTTGGACATAATCTCCACTTCTCCTCTGAGCCTGAAATTTGCACAAGAGGCAAAGGGTGTCATTTTCTCTGTGCTTTGGAGACAATGCAATCCTGTGCATGCTTATTTAGAAAATGGTAAATCGCATTGTGTTCATTGGAGCTTGCTGCCAGAAACATATACAGTGGTACCTTGGTTATCAAACAATCCATTCTGGAAGTCTGTTCCAAAACTAAGGTACGCTTTTTCATAGAAAATCTGCTCCAGACTTTTAAAAACAATCCCTAAAACAGCAATTTAACACGAGACCATTGATCCATAAAATGAAAGCAATTAACAATGTACTGCAGTCACACAATCAATCAGTAACTGAACGGGGTTCCACACAGTCACCTCAGCATAACACTCAAAAGGGAGTGTGGCACTCAAATCAGAAGAGTAACACTCAAACCGGAACACGTTCGGCTTCCGAAAATAGTTCGCAAACCGGAACACTTACTTCTGGGTTTGCAGTGTTTGGGTTCCAAGTTGTTTGAGTACCAAAGCGTTTGAGAACCAAGGTTCCACTGTACATAGGATTGGTACCTGTTTCCTAAAGTACAGCACAAGGTCCTATCTCCTCTGTGTAGACTGAAAGCATTGGGGAAACTACATAAGTTGTTTATTTATATAATTTGTCAAAAAAATTATTATGACTTAATTGCATTGGATCAGATTTTTATAAGATGTGTTATCTTTGTTGTATATTTTATTGTTTCTTCAGCTTGTAAACCGCCTTGCGTATAGCATTATAGAAAGACAATATGCAAATTAAAAGTGAAATGGAAATAAATAGTGGCTTGCTACCATGTGTTAATTCAACAGTCAGGGAGTTAAACCACACCTAAACTGAAAGCTGGATCAAAGGAGCCAAACTAAATCTTAATTTGAAAATCTTGAATGAATCTGAACTATAAGAAGATCTGACAACAATGGAATTCAGTTTACTGGTTCAGAATGAGTAAAAACTGGTCTGCACCCAAACCAGCTCATAATAAGTATCAACTTAATATCAAATATAGCATCAGTTTTTTGGATGGGGTGGGGGGATAACTATTAAGTGCAAAGCAAAATAAAATAAAATAAAAGCTAGCAGTCCTCAGTACTGGTGCTGGTGTTGCTGTACTCAAAGGGATCATAGTAAGCTGCTTAAATACAGTTCAGAGATCTTGAGGCAAGGTCTTCTCTCATATCTTATTCAAAGGAGACTAGCAGCAGCAAGATCTTGCACTGAGCAATTGGTTTGACCAGCTGAGCTCCAAAGGAGTGTATTGAGGTGTGGCAGTGATGTTAAGTCCTCTATCCCTGCCTCTCACGTTCCAGCTGCTAGTGCTGTTATTGTTTGTTGCCCAGTATGGTGCTACCTTGGTTCTCAAATGCCTTGGGTACTCAAATTGGAACCCAAAAACTGCAAACACGGAAGTAAGTGTTCTGGTTTGTGAACTTTTTTCAGAAGCCAAACATGCTTCGTTTTGCTTCCTTTTTTAGTGCTACAGTTCCATTTTGAGTGTTACGCTGAGGTCTGTCGGTTTTTCCTATTTATTTTGCGTTTTTGTAGCTTTTTTTCCTTTGCTTTTATGACTGTGTGGAACCCAGTTCAGCTACTGATTTTGTGATTGCAGTACATTGTTTATTACTTTCATTTTATGGATCAATGGTCTCATTAGATAGTAAAATTCATGTTAAATTGCTGTTTTAGGGGTTTTTAAGAGTCTGGAATGGATTAATCCATTTTGCAATACTTTCTATGGGAAAGCACACTTTGGTTTTGGAACGCTTTGGTTTTGGAACGGACTTCTGGAACGGGTTAAGTTTGAGAACCAAGGTACTACTGTACTAGGAAATGCCTTAAAAGCTTCCTAATGTTTGGAACCCTGCGGGTTTTTTTAAAAAAATGTTTAGGTCTGCTTCACACTTTCTTGCTCCCATCCCATGTGGCCTTGGTAGCATAAGGATTTGTGGTTCAACACGCAAAGCCAGCAAATGTATCTACCATTGCCTCGCTACAGAGCTGCGTACATGGCCACTGCAATTTCCCTGGTTAGGGAACCATCTTTTAGAGCCACTGTGATAATGCATATTCCAGCGGTCCTTTATACAACTCCCACGTGGAGCCACCAGTGTATGTACTTGATGCCCCTGTACAGGTGTAACCTAGCTGCAAGGCTGCTGGTAGCTCAACAGGCTCCCAAGATCTTGATGTACTTCAAGAAAGCAGCATCTTCACCTCACCAATACCTTGCATGCCCCTGCAGTGAAACTTCTGAGGGCAGCCTCAGAATGGCAGAAGGAGGGGTGCACAAGAAAAAGCAGCGGAAAGTGGCTGGGTGGAATGTTACCCACCAAAGGATACAACGTAAGGCAGAAAAAAACTGGCTTAGGAGTTTGACTTAATAACGCCAAAGTGCAGTTGTGACTTGTGAGATGTGTTAAGGTATATTTCCAGCTGGCTGATTTGTTCATACAGTATTCATCACTATGCTGCTTGTGAATAAAGCTCTATTATTCACATTTTAAATGGTTGATTGCCATTTCCCTTTGCTCATAAATGTTACATTAAGATAAAACTAGCAAATCGTTAATTTTTTTTATCTTTCCCGTAATTATTTTCTAGGCTGAAAAGAAACACAAACGATTTCAAGAACTTGATAGATTTATGCACTATTACACAAGGTTTAAGAACCATGAGCTCAGTTACCAAGTACGGTTGGAAATAGTTCTATAAAATTATTTTCCAGCTTTATTGGTTCAAAACAGTGTTCTTCACTTTTTAAAATTTTATCTTACTTTTAGTTAGAACAGCGCCTTCTAAAAACAGCCAAAGAAAAGATGGAACAACTGAGTAGAGCTCTTAGTGGACGTAAGTGTGCTGAGTTTATGTGATACATTCGGGTGCTCAGAATAATGTGTGTACATCAAAGCCTTTCAAAATCCAATTTATTTCTGGCCACTGCTTTTGTGCTTATCAAACTGAGCATTTGTGTGGCTTGATTTACTTTGATTAATGGGTGAACAAACAAGATATTGCAGTATATGACATGTGCTTTATGTCTTCTAATCTAAATAAAGATATATTTTCTGTTTAGAATAAGTTCTGCTGTTGCTGAAATAGTAATCACATCAGCAAGTGGGAAACAAAATACTGTACTCTTTGCAATGCCTGGATTTCTCTTGCAGCTGAAGGAGGTTATCCAGATACCACATTCATTGAAGATGCAGTACAAGAACTCCTCAAAACTCGTCGCATCCTGAAGTGTTCTTACCCATATGGATTCTTTCTAGAGCCAAAAAGCACAAAAAAAGAAATATTTGAACTTATGCAGGTAAAGGAGGTCCTTGTGTTAGTGGCTTCTATGATTAATTTTTTACAGCTTACTAGTTGTATATATTAATTTGATATTTTCTGGTAATTCTTACTTGCTTCCCAGTAACTTCCTCTAGAAGTGTTAGGGTGAAATACTGTGCATACTTACATGGGAGTAAGTTGTATTGAACTTACTTGGGCTTCTTTTTGAGTGTATAGGATTGTACCATTAAGCAACTGTTCAATTCTCCCATGGAAAACAAGGAACCTTAAAAGTGCCTTTAGAGTGTCATATTGTTGTTATCCATTTTAGAAGTCGTAAGACTGTGTACCAATGAACAACAAAATATTTGGTCTTAGTGTAATGTGTGCTAAAAATGTCCTGCTGTAACTCCTCTCTTCTGAGCAGAGATGGCATAGATAGGATGTCTGGCAGGCATTAAAATTTTATGGAGCCCTTCTGGAAGTCCAACTCCCCACCCCCCTTCTGTGTGTGTGTGTGTGTCATCTTACCACAGGGAAGAAAGTTAGAGATCCATTCTGGCTTGTTGTTAGGGCACCTATAGCAGATGCTGCAAATCTCAAAGGCTTCTTCTCAATTTACTTTCAGGTTTGCTCCACTTGATAAAGAGCTACTTCAGTGATCTTTCCCCCCCAAACCAACCCACTTTAGTGTATTTTCAGGATAGCGACCAGGGCAGCCTTCTCCTTTACAAAGCTCTTAAAAATAAATTGAGGCTCCCTTTGGGCAGTACACATTACTGCAATTGCGTACTCTGTGAATGCAGCTGTCACTTTAGGTGGGACTTGAGGTCCACTTAGTGGTTGAAGGCAAAATTGCTGCTCAAAAGAGAAGGGCCCTTCACAGGGGCCACCCACTTTTGGAATCCTGTTTTTTATTTTGCCTTCACCAAATTGGTTCTGGTTCTACCCTTTGCCACTCTGTACAGTATTTGGTTCAGGCTTTTAGTTTAACTCTTATTAATAATTTCTTTGTGTGCCTGTCCTCCTGTTCAAAAATAATTTTACATCCCCCCCCCATACACTCTCCCAGCCTCAGCTCCAGAGGGAAAAACTTTTTCTCCTTGCCCTCATGATAGGGCAGAACTACTCAAAGCATCCCAGGCTACCCAAGCAGGACCCTGTCTCCTCTGATCTTATTCTGGATGAGGATGAACGTAGAGGGGAATGTGAGGTGGAGGAACCTGACTATTATCATCTCTTTCAGTATTTTCACTATCTGCTCCTCCTGTGTAAATTGGTGGTGGCTCTGGATCTGATGCCCACCCCTTCAACTTCCAGGGCAGCTTTCCCAAGACCAGAGTGGTAAAATGAACTATGTTAATTAACTTGTGTAACTGAGTTGGATACACAAAAGGCATGTGGCCATTGCCAACTAGTATGATGTGTCGAAGCCTTCAGTCATGGCTTGGGTTGCCTGAGTCTGCTTTCTGCATGCATGCTTTTTAGTCTTTACTGTTATTTGTTATTTAGAGGGCGGTATTATTGCTTGTTAGTGTTGACTGTCACTCTATTCTGTTTCTACTTCCTTGGCTTGTCATAATAGAAAAATGAAGGAGTTTTGAAGATTCTATTTTGAGAAACAAAATAAAAAAATCCTTCCAGTAGCACCTTAGAGACCAACTAAGTTTGTCATTGGTATGAGCTTTCGTGTGCATGCAGACTTCTGCCTTTGACCACTAGGTGGTGCTCAAGTCCCACTTGGGGAAACCTCTCTGCTTGCATAGAAATCCTCTTTACAGGCAAGAGCCCAAATGGTCTTTTCTGCCACCCTGTTAGACTTACCCACCTGTATGCAATTCTCTTCCAAAATTGGTTCAGCTTAGGCAAGTCCCACTGTTTCCTGGCTTACTCCTGCATGCCAGCCAGAGAACAGAACATTGGCATTTACCATTATTGTTCCTTCCGGGGGTTATACAGGAGGAAGCCAGTTCCATCACTGACTCAGGTAGGCGAGTGGGTCATCTTTCATTCAGTTAAAACTCACCGGTCCTTACATCCTTGTATTACAGCCATGCTCCCTAAGGAGGGAGTTGTATTTTTTTCAGACTTTTTTCTTTCAGGCTGAACATTTTATGCTCCATGTCCAGCTTGGTTATGAGCAGAACTAGGGTAGAGCCTCAGGAATCAGAATAATCAAAACTATGCAATGTGATCCACCCTGTACCAGGCGCCATTAAGCCACTTTTTCCTGGTTTGTTCGTTCTTGTTCCCATGGAAATAACATGTACAGCAAGTATCCAGAGTTATGGCTTCTTGTCCTGTAAAGAATTTACATGAGCTTTTATTTTCTGCTATAGACAGATCTTGAGATGGTCACTGAGGATCTTGCTCAGAAAGTGAACAGGCCTTACCTTCGTACTCCACGTCATAAAATTATCCGTGCAGCCTGCCTTGTACAGCAGAAGAGGCAAGAGTTCTTGGCCTCTGTGGCCCGAGGCGTTGCTCCTGCAGATTCTCCAGAAGCTCCAAGGCGCAGGTAACCTAATAATAACAAAGATCTGTACGGCCAAAGAGGTTCACCTGACAGCCACTCGGCTTGGTAAGCCTGCCTTAAAAACTCTTCTGCTTAGCCTTCAAGTTGTAGGGCAGGTAGTCCTGGTAGGTTTGCTTTGCAGAATTCATTTTTAAAAATCTATTATTGATGCTTCACCCCTTCCCACCTAACAGTTTTAAGGGGGGGGGCATGTGCTTGTGGCCAGAATTGTAACAAGGGAAAGATTTATACATCTGCTAGCTGGACTGAGGTGTGTATGTGCAGTGCTGCTCCTCTGAAATAAAATGCAGGAGTAACTTTTTTAAAACACCTCGGCTTACTCTTGTAAGCTTCTGGCTGACAAAAGTTTTTTCTTCACCACAGATCTTTTTACATGGATATAGTAGCATTGTCGGTAACAAGGACTAGCAAGTTCTGGTTCCCCATGGTGTTTGAGATAGAAAGGAATGCTAGCTGCTCCAGCTGCACTGCACCAAAAGGAGGTGGTTTTGAGGGAAGGACACAAGTGTAAATGAAAGGTTGATATTACACCATTGCCCTTGAAGTAAAATTCCAGAAAGGTTGCACAGGACAGCCCTTGAAGCTGATCAAATGAACACATTCATTTTTTGTACTCTGTTGGAGGGGGGCCTGTTCACAATTTATTCTATTATTCTTTAACAAAGTCTGTTTAATTTATAGCTTTGCTGGTGGAACATGGGATTGGGAATATTTAGGATTTGCATCCCCCGAGGTAATTTTTTGTCACTTTTAATTAAAATGTATATTATTATGGAAATTAAGATGGAATTTCACTTTGCATGATTAGCTTCCTAATGTTGTTGCAAACTGCACAAAGGTTTACAAGGTCTGGATGAGCTTTCTATTTTTGCTGCTTTACAATAGAAGGAAATATAATTTTATATCTCATGGTAGATATACAAGGTGGCTTACAACGTGGCACCCTAACCCTCTAGCTCTGCTTCAGCTGTCTCCCAGCAAACAGTGTGACAACTGTCTCAGCTAAAGTAGCATTCTATCTATGCCTGTTTGATGTGGGAGAGGCATCTTCTCCATTCCTCCTAAGGGAAGGTCCTGCACTCCTCCTCACTGTCAAGGGACTAAACCATGAATAAAGTTTTCATGGGCAGAGGATCCATGCTAGTTCTGTAACACAAAATACCTTTCTGTTCCTTTTTCGGAGCTGGCCCTTTGATCAAGGCCAGCGATCAACAACGATCTATATTAGTCTTGTGCTGGCACACTGTTTCTAATTTCTCTCCTTTTTTCATTCCTCCCAGCTATATATGTATTTAAGCATCTTCCATTTCAGGGAAATGCAAATGTACATGAGTGCAGGCTTGTACTTGTAGTGAGACACAGGCATCTAACCAGAGATGTATATCTCTTTAGTTTAAATTTTATACAAAATTTGTCGTCAGCTGCAAAACACGCCGGGAAGAGATAAAGTGTACTACTTAAAACCACACCAGATTGATCTGAATAGGTTACTTTTACATTTTGTTCCTTTTGCAGCCTCTGTTCCTGCCTCAAGTATGAAAATCCCTGAGTTAGATAGGTTTTCAACACCTAGTGTGTGATGTTTGGGTTTTTTTGTAAGATCCACACATTTCTGCATATTTCCTTTTCTATTGTTGCTGAACAGCAGTGTGCTTGCAAGAATATAGCTTGCTTCTTATAGGCAAATGAACTTGCTTGCTTTTCCCAGTTCTTCCTATAATACTTGGTTCCCAGTAACTGAATAATAATTATAAAAACGATCGCTAAAAATCCTAGCCGCATTGAATTCAATAGGACTTCTTCTTTTATCAAATATGTCTTTATTTCATTTTGTTACATAAGTAGAGAAAGTAGATACAAACCTGAAAAAGGAGAAATAGAACCAGAAAAATTATAAAAGGAATAACACAATAAAAGAGAAAATTAAATGATGCAGTGGATCTACAAATACCTAGCACCCACACACCTTATTGGAGAAAACACCTGCAAACTAAAATTGTAAAATGTCATACAAGTATTATATGAGAATCATGGGCAATCACTGTCCTGTCCTGTCTCCAGAAATCTAGCTGTGAAAGTGGAGCTCTTCTAATCGAGTAACAAACACAAAGGACTTAGCATTTTTAGTAAAGGTAAAGGTAAAGGGACCCCTGACCATTAGGTCCAGTTGTGACCGACTCTGGGGTTGCGCGCTCATCTCGCATTATTGGCCGAGGGAGCCGGCGTATAGCTTCCAGGTCATGTGGCCAGCATGACAAAGCCGCTTCTGGCAAACCAGAGCAGCACATGGAAACGCTGTTTACCTTCCCGCTGTAGCGGTTCCTATTTATCTACTTGCATTTTGACGTGCTTTCGAACTGCTAGGTTGGCAGGAGCTGGGACCAAGCAACGGGAGCTCACCCCGTCACAGGGATTCGAACCGCTGACCTTCTGATCAGCAAGCCCTAGGCTCAGTGGTTTAACCACAGCGCCACCTGGGCCCCATTTTTAGTAAGACCTTTAATAAATCTTAACGTTACATGTCTTTTCCACAGTAACAGCACACTGAGGTGACATTCTTACTGAGGTTTCTAGTGAACACAGAAAAGTGCTCTCTTGCTTTATCTGGCATTAATAGCATGTTGTGCTTAGTTTCAATCTCATCTGCCATTCTGTTGTTCATTCAAAAAATGTAGCAATGATTTTATCCAAAACAATTATGCCCTACAGCAAATAAAACTCAGTCTGTTTTTGTTAATGCCTGTTGGTTTTCAACAAGAATCTCCCAGTTCTGCACAGAGGAACTTAGTTCAGCAAGCCACACAAGACAAACTGTTTAGCAATAAAAAATTTTGGATAATTTAATGAAGCATAATTTGGCAAAGTGTGATTCTTGATAGATGCTTTGCAGATACTTTGAGCAGCTGTGAGAAAGCTACATGTTGATAGAGAAAAGTAAATCTTTGAATTGGTGCAAGGCTATACTCTTGGAATTCTTTTTGAAAAGAAATTCACCAGGCACAGGATTATTGCATATTAGACTATTTTACTGTGCAAAAATTAGCTAAAGTAAATAGACTTGGCCGCCTTCTTTTTTTAAGGCAATGTTTTGACTGATGTATAAAACATCAGTGTTCAAACTGTTTGCAAATAGCTTTTCAGAATTACAAAAAGCCAAACATCCTTTGCCTTTGTTTAACAAATCATATTTCCTGATTCAACGTGTTCATCAGAAAAGATTGCAAGGTGGTTTACAAAGAAATCAGACATCAAAATTAAAGTACCTTTGAAGTAATGTTTTACACTATCTTATCATCTTAGAAAGGGACCCAGGTGGCGCTGTGGGTTAAACCACTGAGCCTAGGGCTTGCTGATCAGAAGGTCAGCGGTTCGAATCCCTGTGACGGGGTGAGCTCCTGTTGCTTGGTCCCAGCTCCTGCCAACCTAGCAGTTCAAAAGCACGTCAAAAATGCAAGTAGATACAGCGGGAAGGTAAACGGTGTTTCCGTGTGCTGCTCTGGTTCGCCAGAAGTGGCTTTGTCATGCTGGCCACATGACCTGGAAGCTATACGCCGGCTCCCTCGGCCAATAATGCGAGATGAGCGTGCAACCCCAGAGTCGGTCACGACTGCACCTAATGGTCAGGGGTCCCTTTATTTACCTTTATCATCTTAGAACGTAACAGGCTAGGAATTACTGAAAGCCTAACAGTTCAGCCCCACAGAAGTAAGTCCTATTGAATTCAGAAGGGCTTGCTTTCAGGTAAATGGGGAGTAGCTTGCAGCCTAAATATACTAATATTTAAGTTCATTGCTGCATTAATCCTAGTTATGCCGTTATTTATTTATTTATTTATTTATTTATTTTAAAAAAATCAGGTTCAAGACTTGGCTTTTAAATTAGCCTTGAATGCTCCATTCCTGAAGCTTGCAAGAAACCTTTTTTCTTTTCCCATTACAAAGTTGTGGTAATAGATATCTGAAAGCGCTGATATTGCCACAAACCTTTTTGCCCATGAAACAATTTTTTATTTATCCAGCTTGCTATATCAAAGCAGTGATAACCCGTAGAGAATATGAGCACGTGATTTTTGCTGTACTTTATTGATAAGCACCCTTTTCCATTACAGAAATCTTGTTTTCTATACTAGTCTCTTATACCCACGCCTAACTTTATAAAACACCCTAAGTGCATCCTTAACATTTTAAGCAATGCTGAAATGGATGCAGATAAGCCAGTGTTTTTGCCTGAGGATGAGCCATGTGGTATTATAATGTTAGGCAATTGTAAAATTTATCAATATAATACACAAACTTTTGGGGAAAAGCAATTAAACAGTAAGTATAAAATGCACAATTAAATATTTTATATAAGATAAATATGCCCTGGTATTCTTGCAGTAAGATTTGCAAGCAGTTCAGCAGCAGCTTTATATAGTCTTGTTAGTTTAATTTAGTAGTTTGTGTAATCTGTCCAATTTTTCTTTTGAAAAAGCTTGCATGGTATAGGCTGCTATTTACTTTTCATGAAAACAAGTGATTTTATAATGCATAAAATCACAGGCACTCTTTTTTTTTCTTTAAATGTGCTGTTTGTTATGCCCAAAACTATTATTGCATGCTCCCCTGTATTTTGTAACGTTTGGTTTATGCAGGAATATGCTGAATTTCAGTATCGGAGGAGGCACAGACAGCGTCGACGTGGAGACATGCACAGCCTGCTTAGTAATGCTCCAGATCCCGATGACCCCAGTGAAAGCACATTAGGTGAGACTGGTATAGAAGGTCTCTTTACTTTTTTGCCAGCAATATTCCTTCTTTTTAAAGAGGAATTCTGTATAATTATAGATTATAGTTTATTTCCAATAAAGCAATTTGTTAGTGTTTGATTACCAACCCTTAAATGCCAAAATAAACCATGTGTAGCCTAACTGAATGTGGTTTGGAGTACCTGGTTATGAGGTTTCTCAGTAAAATTAAGGGATAAACTTTCTTTTCTTGAACAGATACTCAAGAACCTGGTAGTAACAGAAGACATGGTAATTCCATGGTGAGTTCAGCTTCCATGAGTATTCTTCACAGCTCTTCTCTTCATGACTATACTCCTGTTAGTCACTCTGAAAACCAAGATTCTCTGCAGGTATATTCCTTTGTGCCTTTCCCTTTTCTTTTCTTTTCTTTCCTGTATCTGTATCTAGCATGCCTCTGCTTTTAGTTAGCTAATTTGTCAGCTAACTCTGGTTGTCAATAATTTGAACACCTAAGCTCCTAAACAGATTTAATTGGAAGTACCATGAATTTATATGGGACTTGTGTCTGAGTTAGCATCTTTTGGACATCAGTTTCACACCAAAATATTAGCTTAAATTAAGTATTATGAAATTGTATTCTCTTAAATGCATAAATTTAATTTCTTCTTGGAAATTGGAAGCAATTTAGGAGGGAAACACTGCTCTGAGTACAGTGGCACCTCAACATACGAATGACTCGACATACAAATTTTTCGAGTTACGAAGGGAAAAAATGGGGGCGGGCTTACGAATTTATTCAACTTACGATCGGGCTCTCACCGGCTCCCCTGCCACTGCCGCTGTGAAGCCAGCCTTCTGCTGGCCTCGCGCGGGATGGGACCCCGCCGGCTCCGCTGCCACCGCCGCTGCAAAGCCGGCCTCCTGCTGGCCTTGCGTGGGATCGGGCCCTCGCCGGCTCCTGTACCGATCTTCGTGTGACAGGCGGGGTGGGGGGAAAGCGGAGGAACGATCCTCCGCTTTCCCCCCAGCCCGCCTGTCACACAGCACAGAGCCGAAGATCGGCGGGCGCTGTTTGCAGGGCTTGTCAAGCCCAGCAAGCAATGCCCGCCGATCTTTGTGTGACAGGCGGGGGTGGGGGGAAAGCGGAGGAACGACGCTCTGCTTTCCCCCCACCCCGCCTGTCACACAGCACAGAGCCGAAGATCGGCAGGCGCCGTTTGCCGGGCTTGTCAAGCCCGGCAAGTGGCTCCCGCCGATCTTCGGCTCTGTCCCCCGATGCACTACGGCTCAGGGAAGCAGGCAGGGAGACGGCAACAGCCCGCAGCTTCTTGGGCTGTTGCCGTCTCCCTACCTGCTTCCCCGAGCCAAGCAGCGGGGGCTTTTGCCGTTTGCCTCCCAATGGCGAAAAGCCCCCGCCGCGGACTGGCTTGGCGGGGGGGGGGAGAGAATTCCCCCGCCGCCAAGCCAGTCCCCAAGCCGAAGTACGGTGCGACGGGGACTCTTCGCCTGTTGCCTTCCCCTCACGAGGGGAAGGCAAACGGTGAAAAGCCCCCGCTGCGCCGCAGTTCGGGGCTCGCAGCGGCGACAGTAGCGGAGCCGGCGAGGGCCCGATCCCATGCCTCCCACCACTCGCGCTACCTCCCGCGGCCCCTCCAGCTGCCGATCTGGCCATAGGGCCGGATCGGGCCCATTGCCGCCGCAGCCACCGGCCTCCCCACTTGCCAATCCGGCCATAGGGCCTGATCGGGCCCATCGCTGCCTCACGCCGGCCTTTAAAGTGCATTTTTTTAAAGGCCCCGGAACGAATCAATCCATTCCCAATGCATTCCTATGGGAAACATCGTTTTGACTTACGAATGTTTCTACTTTCGAATGTGCATTCGGAACGGATTAAATTCGTAAGTAGAGGTTCCACTGTATATGATTGTAGATGTGTGTATATAGATATAAATATATTGCATTTATTCTGAAAATTATTCTAATCTCTCTCTTAGGCTTTAAGCTCCTTGGATGAAGATGACCCAAACATTTTGCTTGCTATTCAGTTATCATTGCAAGAATCTGGTTTAGTTATTGATGAAACCAGAGACTTTCTAACCAATGAAGCTTCCTTAGGAGCAATAGGTACTTCATTGCCTACAAGGTTGGACTCTGGTCCCATAAGTATAGATAATCCACGAGCTGCTCTAAGTAGCTCTGAACTTCTAGAACTTGGTGATAGTCTGATGAAACTAAGTGCAGACAGTGATCCATTTTCAACTGACCATCTTAGTTCTCACACCTTCAGTGATGCAAGAAGTGGCCTGTATTCAACATCTAGTGAAGCTGATTCAAGTAGCCAAGATCCTAATATAAATGAAAATCTCCTTGGGAACATTATGGCCTGGTTCCATGACATGAATCCTCAAAGTATTGCACTCATTCCTTCAGCAAGTACGGAAACAGATGATGATTCACAGCAACCCAGTACTGAAGAGGGGTCATTGGAGCAACCACATGTTCCTGATGCAAGACAGGACCCTCTGGAGGAGCATGCACTTTTTGAGGATTCACTCAAAAATGAAGGTAGAAGCACCCAGACAGAAGAGAGTGGTGCTGTTGGGAATGTTCTTACAGGAGAAGCAGTACCACCAAGTGGGGACTCAGCTGGGGAGGCAGCTAGCCAAGTGGATGCTTCAGGAGATGTTTCAAGTCAAATATCTCAGAGCTCAACTGAGTGGAATGAACATGTACATTTGGTGTGAACACAAACAAGTCTGAACACAGAAATTGATTATGGAGCCAAAATGGCTAGGCAGTTGCCAGCGGTACACTATGTGGAGTAAGCATTCTAGAGACTTTGGCCCGCATAAGCAGAGCTTGGTTGTTTATCCGTGGTGTAGAAATGGAATATATAGGAATTCCCTTTAAGTTCTTTACAATGGTTATGTGAACCTTTCAGGGAATTTCCATTGCATTTGACAGTGTTCTGTTCACTTTGAAGAGAGAGAAATAGTTTGTACTCCACATTCCTAATACAATGCAGCATCTATTTAGCCTTAGGCTGGTGATCCTTAACTTGAAAGTGTGGATTAAAGGCTCACTGAGTATTTGAATTATTGATCCTACAAAACCATTCTCTCCTCTTTTCCCCTTATTTGAATAACAAACCAATGTTTAGCAGTATTTTTAATACCTTGCTTTTTCATTGCCTTTCCCCAACTAATCTTTAACCTGCAGTGTGAATTGAGGTATACAATACTTCTCTTCAGTGCTGCTTCACAAACCAAGGAGTGAATATTTTTTTCTAATTAAAATTGCTTTTTTATGTCTATTTACAGTTCAAATGTGCCAAACTGTAAATAGCAAACAACTTCAACACAAAAAATATGCAGTATTGCTGTTTTAAAGTGCACCTATAATTATTAGTGATAGAAGGACCACTTGAAAGAAATGCTTTTCCAAATTTAACTGGCATTTATTGCCATGGTGACTGCATTAACATAAGCTGTACCTTAAGTTAATTAAGCCTAATTCTACTGTTAAGAACAGTTATTTTAAATAGTTGATTTAGCAGCATCTATGCTGTATTGAAAAGACACTTTAATGGAAGTGCAATCATATGCCTTTTGTTTTCATAATTAACAATACATTTTATGCACAGTGCAGTTGCTTTTAATGATAATTATAAAATAAAGAAGTTTGAAATTTCTTGACATTAGAGGCAGTCCCACAATAAAGATTTAATAATACATATTACATGCAACATGCATACCGTGCCTTTGCCTAACTCAAATAGATAGTTGCCACAGTTGAATGAGTAGTTATCTGTTCTGGAGTTACTGTTCTATGAAGTGCAAAAGCCTCCATAAAAACCACTCATGGCCTTGCCTTTCCGGTAAATAATGACATAGTGTAAAATTCTTCCCTATACAGGTGTGGTGCTAACACATAGGTGGATCCCCATACAAATCAGCTGAGCCCCATTTCCCCCTCCCAGCATGCATGCCATGGCACTTCAGGATGCATGAGATCTGTGTGCGCTTCATTTATCTCCAGCCAAGCCCTCCTGCGCAATACAGTTCAAGTTGTGCAATCTAACTTCTGCATCTTGAGCAGAGAGAGCCTGAGAGTGGAATAGGGGAAGTGTGCCACCAGGGCGTACGTTCTGAAAGGGAGGGGAGAAACGGGGTTCTTTAGAAAAATCCCTTTGTGTGCAGATCCCTCTATGCAGACACTGTGCCCACATTGGGAAGTATCATACCCTAAATGCTCAAAAGTTTTTATATAAATAATGAAAACACTACTGTGTATTCTTTCAATTGCACAATATTCGTTTGGTGTGTGGTTGCTGTTTAATGTAAAAGGAAGAAAAACATTACCTTCCCTAGTGGTGTCCTACTGTGAAGAAAATTCTTGTTGAGATTGGCTTAAAAGCATCAAGACCTCATTGTAAGTTACAGTGATGCAGTTTGTAATTTTAACTAGAAGAAATTGTTTAAATTACTGTTTTGCTTGCATATAATCGAATCCTAGGATAACACAAGGAAAATAGGTGAAATGTTCCATTTTTATGTTTGACTTGATATGAGAGATCTGCTGATGTCTGATAAAGGTTTCTCGCTACTGACTGTGTATAGTAAAGTATTGTGATGGGAAATAAGGTTGTATGTATATTGATTACTGTGAGTTACAAGAAAAAGTATTTTAACTCTTTCATTTAAAGATTACTGTTGGAATCTTGCAGTCCCTGTGGGTCTTAATACTAAATAACTACATATTAATTATTTACTCCAAAATTAAATAAATAAATCTGTTTCTTCTAGAAGTTTATTTAGAAGGAATAGTTTGCTGCTCTGTTCACTGTATTCTGTAGATTCATTACATTTTCTAGCTTGGCTTCTAACTGCCCTATCCTGAAGGTATTGATGTTGAAACCCTGTTTCCAGCCTTGGGAAACTATTTAAACAGCTGTCTGGTATAAAATCTTCTTAACCAAAAATAGGACTTGAAGATTCTATCCTCATTAATTGGTTTTAAACTGAAATTAATTTGAGACACACATACAGCTTCCTTGAGTTATAATTTCCAAATAGGACGATCCTCACACAGATTTTGTGTATTGCATTAAGATGTCTTGCAAAGCTAAGAGAAGATATGTACAAGTGCTCTCTGTGACGAATAGTGAAGTATGTGGGTTCTGGTTTTACTGTAATTTGGTTTAGATTGTGCAGTATAACCATTGTTCCTGTGCTGACTTTATTCTTCGCATGAAATTTAGCATTTAAATTTGTATTTTCTTGGTACTTATTTAAATTTAAGACCACTCCAGTAATTGAATTTGCAATTCAGAAAGAAAGTTTGGCAAGCCTATTTTGTAAACCAATTAATTTTGTAATGTAAAAATAATAATCTTGAAAATGCTATTTGCACTTTCATAGTCTATACTTGATACATTCCCACTTTATATACAGTAGGATATTACAACCATGTAGATGTTTGGCCAAATGAATGCTGTTAATAATATGTAAAATTCTTTGATTAAACATTTATTACTTAATCTAATTTCATTTTGTCTCCTTAATTTTAAATCTCTTTAACAAATAGTGGATTGGAGCCAAAGAACTGGTAATAGAAGGAATATAACACCTGGTGCAGGACGCAGGTGGTGCTGTGGGTTAAACCACAGAGCCTAGGGTTTGCCGATCAGAAGGTCGGCGGTTCAAATCCCTGCGACGGAGTGAGCTCCCGTTGCTCGGTCCCAGCTCCTGCCAACCTAGCAGTTCGAAAACATGTCAAAATGCAAGTAGATAAATAGGTACTGCTCCAAGTGGGAAGGTAAATGGCATTTCCGTGCGCTGCTCTGATTTGCCAGAAGCGGCTTTGTCATGCTGGCCACATGACCTGGAAGCTGTACGCCGGCTCCCTTGGCCAATAACGCGAGATGAGCGCCGCAACCCCAGAGTCGGTCACGACTGGACCTAATGGTCAGGGGTCCCTTTACTTTACCTTACATCTGGTCCTATTCTGCAAGCATTGTACATTGCTTTATTAGATTGCTTTAGTAGCAATCTATATGCTTGCACAAGCTCTTGTCGAAGAGCATCTGTTGATTTAGTTTCACTTAAGTACCTTTGGCTCCAACTTACTATTATGTATTTAAAGTGCCATGTAACATTAAGTAAGTACTGTGTACAGAGATACTTTAAAATATAATAATGAACCAAGGTATCTACCTAAGTAGCTGAACTGCATGGAGTTTTAAATAATTGGGTTATTTGATATAGTTAACTTTAAAGCTATGGGAAGGGAAAATTATAGGGTGTGTGTGTGTGTGTGTGTGTGTAAAGACAAAAGTCCAGTATATCAGTAGGTATATTCAGCTCACTAATCTGGTTAGCTTGATTATGTTGATACAAGGTGAGCTCATGTGAGTCAGAGTAAGTAGACACATCCCTGAGCTAGCTAGGAATCAGGATAGCAAAAATACATAAATAGCTGCTACAAGCACAGTTCTCCAACCTGTTAAAAGTTCAAAAATATCACCAACCAGCTGTTCAGGATGGGAATCGGGGGACTGGATTTTGAGCACACCCCCCCCCCAAGCAATGCTCTTCAGACTCTTAGGCTACTTCTACACAATCCCCTTTATTCAGTGTACCATGTGCTGCTCACTTTCTCCAACCAACAAATTGCAATAAAAATAAAAAGAAAGAAAAAATGTCAATGTAGATGTTGAGTACTGCAAAAATATACTCATTTGGCATCAGACGGTATTGGTCCTTCTTTCCCAGCATTAGTTGTGTGTCCACCAACAGATACTTTTTAAAAAAGAAAAAAAAGTCAGTGTATGCTGTCATTTTTATTTTTGTATTCTAAATAAGGGCTCTTTTGAAAGCAAATACAGTGGTACCTCGGTTTATGAACACAATTGGTTCCGGAAGGCTGTTCATAAACTGAAGTGTTCATAAACTGAAGCGAACTTTCCCATTGAAAGTAATGGAAAGTGGATTAATCCGTTCCAGACGGTCCACGGAGTAACCGTTCATAAACTGAAGCGAACTTTTCCATTGAAAGTAATGGAAAGTGGATTAATCCGTTCCAGACGGGTCCGCGAAGTACTTAAACTGAAGCGTTCATAAACTGAAACATGGGTGTAATTGGTTCCGGAAGTCTGTTCATAAACTGAAGTGTTCATAAACTGAAGCGAACTTTCCCATTAAAAGTAATGGAAAGTGAATTAATCCGTTCCAGATGGGTCCGCGGTGTTCATAAACCGAAAATTCATAAACCGAGGTGTTCATAAACCGAGGTTCCACTGTACCTAGCAGAATAATACACATTGTTAACCTACTACTCAATGTATCCCTCTAGCCAGTTTCTGATCTTCCTGTATGGGAAAGATGGGTCTCCTTATTAATGTCTTATCTAGGAATAACAGAAGCCACTTCAAGTTACAGAAGTCATTGTTGGCATTTTTTTAAAAGTGAAATTAGCATGTAGAGTGTGTTTGCTCATAATATAGGATTGGATCCTGGAATAAATTAATTGAACCTGTCCTGTTGAAACCAGTAGGACAAGTTAGTAAAGATTTTAATGGGAACTAAATGTGATTCACTTAGTTTGTATCCATTATACTGTTTGCAATAAACATGAAAGTAAAATCCCACCCATACATACGTTTTAAAATCTGAAACTTTTTGCTCACTGGGCTTTTTATCTTGGATATCTCTGATATCATTGTACCTCCAAAACAGGGATCCATTTCATTCTAGAAACTCAAGACAATTTCTTTTGGCATTAAGTGTTTAAGATCTGGTTTCAATTAAAGATTCTTCAGTAAGCATCAGGCTTGAATGTTTTGCCTTCCCTCCACTTTGCATATGAGAGGAGGGGGAAGAGAGTGAAATATTCTGTTTTCACTTTAGAACAAACGCTGCTTCCTTGTTACATATGAATTTGGAACTGTGGCTTTTACTCACTAGTTAAACAAGGACCAAAGTTTGCCTTCAATTTCAAACATGGATAGAACAAACTTTGGTTCTCTGCTTTTACACATAATAGGGAACTGCATTCTGGTCTAAAGTGAAAGCTTTCACTCTCTTCTCATAAACAAATGAGAACAGAATAGGAGCAGACACGAATGAGGCCCACCTCAGGTCATTTCCTATAATTTAACTGATTTAGAATCTGAACCAGACCAGTTTCTCCATGGTCCTCGGAGTCTTGTCTTCAACTCAGTGATTCATAGAAAAATCAAATATAGCTTCTCCACCCCCACCCCAGTCAGTTAATGCTATGAGTTAAAAGTAAGATTGTGTTTCTCACATACAGAGCATCTCAGTCGATTCAGCCTTCAGTTCCTTTAAGACTTACTATGCTAAAAATTAATGTTCCAACGGCAGCATGTATTATTCGTAACCACTGCAAATACAGAGTTTACAGTTAGCAGTATGCAAAACCAAGAAAAGCAATTAGCACGTTGGTATTCAGACTGTTGCTGTGAAATAGGAAAATGCTGGGAGCAGCAGATGCCAGGGTTCTGGAAAGTCAGGGCTGGCACAGAACACAGCAAAGTATAGAGTGGGCACTCCAAAGAGTACCGATGCCACCATTATTTTGCAAGTGGGTGGCTATCAGGGCAAACAAGTGAAGGCATATGCTGCCTGAGGCAAACACACAATCTTACTGGTGATATTCAGCTGCGGCAGCTTCCAGCGAGATTTTACTGAACTCTCGTGAGATCTCACAGGAATCTGCAGCAGCAGCTGTGCAACTCTGCCAGGGGTGGGCAGCGCATCTGCAGGGGAACCACCCCATAGGACTCCTGCACAAAGTGGCTGCTTTTGATT
This sequence comes from Zootoca vivipara, assembly GCF_963506605.1. Classification (NCBI taxonomy): domain Eukaryota; kingdom Metazoa; phylum Chordata; class Lepidosauria; order Squamata; family Lacertidae; genus Zootoca; species Zootoca vivipara. The sequence goes on along the minus strand of NC_083287.1, from coordinate 32,745,431 downwards.
TTCCTCATGGTTGGGCAGGCCCTGTGTCTGTGCTTGCTACATAGTTTCCTGCATGGATTCTCTGTCCTGGGGCAAAGACCATTTCAGGCCTATCCAGTGGGCCATTCAACCTCACTAGAGACTGAAGGAAACTTCCATCTAATTTCATTTGGCCTTGGGCTAATTTCAACAGCATTCCGCAAGAAATCTGTTCAGATCTTTGGCAGGAGCCACCTATCCTTCACCTTGTAAACTGCTGGGTGAAGAGGGGAAGGATGGCAGAAATATGGTCCCTCCTAGCAGTTTTTGTCTTTGCCCTCAAGGCTTTCACCACCTAACAGATTGCCCCTGAAATAACTCAGACCTTCACAGAAATAGAGCCCCCCATCCTCTGCCCTTAGCTGAACCAAAACCAAAACATTGCAGGTAGTTATTTCATTGCCATATTCAACTTTCCCTACTCGTTTCTTGATTTCTGGTGCCTGTGATACAGCCAGCCCCTTCCTCTGTTTAACACCCTTTATGTCCTAGGTCTCGGTGGCTCTATCATCAAGTGGCTCTCTTTCTAGCTCTCTAATCACTCGTTCAACTTTTCCGCTGAAGAAGCCCTTCCTCTGCTCTCCTCTGTTGTTTGGAGTCCCGCAGGGATCAGTCTTCAGTCCCCTGAGAGAGTTGCAAGCATTCTCTGTAGGCTTGCACTTTCCAACTGGCGACGGCATTGTTGCTGCCGCCCAGTGTTTTGCACAATTCCAGCTACAATAGCAGCCCCATTTATAGCTGAAGTAGATTTCCCCAGCAACTGAGCTGACTGTTGCATAGCCTGACACTGCTGTAGACCAACTCAGGCAGCCACTCCACTGACAAGCTGGGCTAAGAGGCCAGTTCTCCCTGCCGAGCCACTGCCTCCACCACTCCAGAGGCACGGTTCAACACCTGCCACACGCACTTGAATGTAATTCAATCGAGCTTCACAATCTTCCCTATGTAAATCAGAAGCTGAATATGGCACTAAGTCTGCCCTGACCTCCACCCAGATTAGGGAGTGCGGGAGGGGAATGCACACAGGTGAGAAAAGTTGTTGTTCTTTATTCATCTACATGCCACCCTTCAACTGAAGATCACAGGGTAGTTCACAACATAAAAATACAAAATGTGAACACAAAGTACATAATAAAACAAGCAAATAACTCCCCCTCCCACAAACACATTTAAAAGGCCACAGAGTCTTAATCAGCCAAAGGCTTGGTTATAGATAAATGTTTTTGCCTGGTGCTTAAATACTGTATATATAATGAAGGCACCAGGTGAGCCTTGCTGGGGAGAGCATTCCACAAACAGGAACCATTGCATAAAAGGCCCATTTTCATGTTGCTATCCTCTGGACCTCTTGTGGAAAAGGCACATAAGAACGGCCTCACATGATAACAGGGTCTGGGTCCATTCATATGGGGAGAGGCATTCCTTGAGGTAGTGCAATCCAGAGCCATTTAAGACTTTAAAGGTCAAAACCAGCACTTTGAATTGGGGCTGATAGCTAATTAGCAGCCAGTGCAGTCAGGCCAGGATTGGTGTAATATGCTCAAACTGTCTTGCCTCAGTGAACAACCAGGATGCCAAACTCTGCACCAGCTAAACGTTTCCTCTCTTTTCCATTTTTTTTAAAATTAATTTTATTTTTTGGTTTACAAAAGTATGCACATTGTCTCTCCTCAGGTTGTAAGGTCTTTTCTATATATCAGTTACATATGATGTGAGACATTAGCGTTTTATTCATAATAAGTCTGGGGAAGAAGAAAAGGAGGGAAGAGCAGAGAAAAGTGGTAAACTTTCATTCTTATACATAGTGTGTATGTGGGGTTTTTATGTCAGCGTCATTTGGGTAGCATCTCTTTCTGTTTTTGGATGGGGAATCCCCAACATAGAATCATATTACATCGCCAACGAAGTAATATGATCCCATATATTTTAGAAGACGAAACATTGGGTCCATTTGGAGAAAGACACCATTGAAAACACCCCACAACAGCATACCCCACAACAGCATACAGTTTCATACAGTGCATGGTAGAAAAAAGTAGGCAAACTGTCCCCAGCCCCACTAACACACACACCCCCCGGGCTCATCACCCACTATTCCAGCACAAAACCTCCAAACCAAAGGCCTACACCATCTAAAAGACTTCTACAAAAAAACTTCAACAAAGACAAGCCAACACAAGAAATACAAACTAGGAGACACCCAAATTCCCTGGCTAACACACTACAGTAGCTGAAGTTTCTGAACCGTCTTTGGAGGCAGCCCTATGTATAACACATTGCAGCAATCTAACCTAGAGTAAGGTTACCAGACATCCCCGTTTCCTGTGGACAGTCTCCGGATTTACAACTCAGTCCCCATACAAAATCAATTGAAGTTGAAAAGTATCCCGCGATTCATTGAAAAAAATCTGGTAACCTTAACCTAGAGGTTACCAGAGCATAGACAGCAGAGGTTAGGCTATCCCTCTGCAGCAGCCTGAGGGTGATGAACACAGAAATGGAGAACTGAGACGGAAAGGGAATTCCTCCAGATGAAGGTAGGAAATAAATGAGGGAAGAGCTGCCTACTTCCCCAGAAAGGATTGCGATTTTTCACATTCAGACACAATGTGGACCAAGATCCTACCTGAGACCCCCTTCCAAGGGAAAAACAAAGCCTGATTGGGCGGAATCAAAAGCAGTTGCAGTATAATTCGGAGGGAAAGGCTAGCGCACAAGAATTAAGGTACCTGAGTCGTCTTTAAACTTCAGTGAGAGGGGAACCAATACCAGGAAGGAGGGGAATGAAACAAGCTTGGAGGGGATGCAGACAATAAAACGCAAAGGGGTTATTTACTTCAAAAAGTAAAATGTTTTACTTACCATTGATTGCAGGATAGCACAAAGACATCCATAAAGGATCATGACGGAATACAAAATTATCAGTATTCCTGATGTGATCGTAAGGTCACACTAAAGAAAAAGAAGAGAGGTATGAGCACTTCCTGCCATGCAGATATGATAAGAACAGAAATTTGTGAATGGGGAGGTTCTCCACCCAACCCATAGAATAGACATTCACTAATGAATTTTCAGGTGTTAATACATTTTCTTATGCTATCCTGCAAAGTATCTCAAGAGGTATAGCTCAATACTGTATAACATTATTCTTGTTTATAAAACCCAGTAAAAAAAAAAAAACTTTCAGCATGGAAAAAACACACACAAAGTGGATGAAATAAGGGAGAACATTCCAACAGCGGAAAAATCCCTCTGTTTCAGTAGTCTGTTGATGCTTTACCAGAAGGATATATCATCTGAATAATACATCTTAATTTTACCACTTAGGAGGAGAATCTTGTGGGAAATAAAACAAATTTTAACATGTCATACACACGGTTACTATTTATTAATATGCCAGTGTTTAGATAAGATGAAGTAGCCATACATAATAATACAGTAAATCAGAAAACTACTTTTAAGAGCTAATCGACTTAAAATTACATCTAGCCTTTCAGTGTTATGAGATACAAAATACAGAGAACCATATTATCTGGTCAAATTTGATTTCCTGAACCACAACAAGGTCAGATAACCACAGAAAAATGAGCTCCAAGCAATTTTTTATATCTTTCTTTTACAACTGAAATCTGGCCCCTTCTGTGTTACTCCATGTAAGGGTGACTCCCTACAGGGAGCCAGCCCCCATCATCCTAACATCCACCTCGCCAAGCACGGAGCAGCAGTGGGTCTGAAGCAGCCAGGGGGGGAGGGAGAGACTCGGAGGGAGAGAGCAGCCAGCATGCGGAAGGATGGGAAAGCTCAGGGGAGGAGAGATGTAGGCAAGGGCTCCAGGATGCTGGAGAGCCATTACACCACTTTGACCAGGAGGAGGCTGAGAGGGCATTGCTCCTTCCGGTGCAAGAGTTAAGGAGAGCACCGTGACGCAGGTCAAGGGGGAGGCGTTTTGGGGTGCCCCGACTACTTTGCTGGCGTAGGAACAGATGTACGCCATTGCCGGATTCTGGTTCAGGCTGAGAGGTCATGTGTTAAGCTATCCCTGCAGTGTAAATACTATGCACAATAAAAGTCTTTAAAGACAAACTGGACTCAAGCAGAGTTACTCTAGAGTAGCCGCGACGACCCTCTGACACTCCCTTTCCACAATTTAAGAAGGATATTGGCAAGCTGGAACATGTGCAGAATAGGGTGACCAAGATGACTAAGAGTTTGGAAACCTAAATGTATGAGGAACGTTTAAGAGAGTTGGGTAGTTGAGAAGACTGAGAGGAGATATTATAGCCATCTTCACATATCTTAAAAGGGCTGTCATATGCAAGATGGTTCCGACTTGTTTTGTCCAGCTCTGGAGGTAGGACCCAAACCAATGGATTCAAGTTACAAGAAAGGAGATTCCGACTAAACATCACAAATATATTTCTAATTAAACAGTAGAACAGGCTCCCACGAGAGGTGGTAGACTCTCCTTCATTGGAGGTTTTTAAGCAGAGTTTGGAAGGACATCTCTCATGGATGCTTTTGTTGAGATTTCTGCATTGCAGAGGGGTTGGACTAGATGATATTCAGAGAGCCTTCCAACTCTACAATGTTATGATTCTATGTGAGCATTAGCTATAACTCTAATAAAGATAAGAATGTATGTATCCAAAATCTTACTAACGGAGCAATTATGGTAATAAACTCATTTAGACCACATACAAGCAGCTATGCTGCGGCATACAAACAATTACACTGGTACCTCCAGTTGCGGATGGGATCCGTTCCAGAGCTCCTGTCGGATCCCAAGGTTTCTGCAACTGGAGGGACCGCTTCTGTGCACGCTGTGGTAGAGCACTTCTGCGCACACATGCATGGCAAAAACGCATAAATATACTTCCGGGTTTGCCGCTTACGTATCCCGAAGTTTGCGTAACCGGAGGGATAAGTAAGCGGAGGTACAACAGTAGCATCACTATTTTCTGGGGGGATACAGGGGTACGCATACCCCTAAACATTTTGTGAATCTAAGTTTGGCCACACTGAGGGGCAGTATTTCAATATGAGTAGGAAAATGAGAGTACCGTAAACATTTTTTTAAAAAGCACTACACACACACACACACACACACACACACCACACATACATACATACACACACACACACACACACACACACACACACACACACTATGTAGCCAAGCTTGCATCAAACAAGCTTGCTTGTCAAGAAAAAATAAAACAAATAGTGAGAGAATTAAAAAAGGAATGCAAGATGGCTTATGAAGGAGAAAAGGAGCAGTACTGTATAGCAAAGGAAAAGAAAAGAAAAACTAAAGTACAGTGACCAGATTAAAAGAAAATAAATAATTTACAGTGCCGTTCCAAAAATATAAAAACAAAGCACTTCCCAATAAATTTGTTTTATTATTATGTATAGCGTTTCTCTCATATTTATGTTTTACTATTAAAATAGTTTTTCAGGTTTTCCTTAACCAATCAGTTACAGTAGGGGAGCTTCTATTTTTCAATTTTTGTGCAATACACTGTTTTGCTGTTGTTAGTAGTGTAGTAATCAGCTGTAAATCGGTATTAATTTACTTCAGAATAAAGAATCAAAAGGAGAATTATTTTAGGATTTCTTGGAACATCATAGCCTCTACTTGATTCCAGCACAACTATTTTAATCTGGACTGTAGGCAAAAAAATAAATAAATTCAATGACCACTGATACATAGTGACAAGAATGATATATGTTCCTAAGTGTCAATTTGCGTTACTGATCTTTCATTATGCCAAAATATATATTCACACACTAACAGTATTTTTTTCAAATGACAGAGCAAAACTATTTTTAATTCTGAATTAGTGATTAATTTATCAAATAGTAGGTTAAGGCAGTTAAGAAATGATTGCTTACTTTTTTCTGAAGAGTAAAAGCAGCAAGTATAAGTGTCACAGTCGCAGAGGCACCAACTGACCACATAATTGCATCAGCATCAAAGAAACTAAATGCCAAGGATAGATAATTGTTAATGTGAAATGTGATATGCCTATTACACCAGTACAGTCAATTCAATTTATTGATCAACTACTTACGCTGCAATTGATCCAAGCAACATACCCTCACAAATTGTCTAAAAATAAAAAATAGAAATAATTATATGCAAGTGGAAACACATTATTATTATTATTATTGCGTAACATCCTCTCCATTTATTCAGCCTAGGAGGTTCTCCAATAGTGTACAGAATTCAGTGTACAGAATTCCCCTACCTTGCTATTTCCCAACCAACAAACCTAGACACTTAATGGGGGATCCACCTGGGGATGAGGTTGTTATTGTAATAGTTGCTGTAGCAACTTTGTAAAATGATGCCACGCAAAACTGAATAGTATACAAAGGAACTGTGCGGGTTTTGCTATAACTTATCCCAAGTTATCTTAGGTTTCAGTTTTGTATTGGTGCTCCTGAGAAACCCTTCATTCCATGCACCAATTCATAAAACTACTTTGGTTCCTACTAACCTTACCGTTAACTTCATACAGTAGCACAGTGACTGAGCAATTTCCAGTCCAGAGGGCAATCCCATCTGCAGAAGCCTTGAACTAAATCCAGCTGATTTAAAGGTAATTTACTTCTAAGTACATCTTTAGAAGGGAATGTTCGTCTTCTCTGAAAGGCGTTTCTTACTGGGAATTAGGATGCACTCAAGTGGGATTACGTTCCTCCTATTGCTCAAAAGCAGAAAATGATGTCGCACCAAAGGAAGTTGTCTAGTTCTCCTCCCCTGGAATCTGTACTTGCATCTGTCTAAGCATCTGTCTGTGCTGCCTAATGCTAAATGTGAATAAGACAAAAACATCATCTCAGCTTTTACTTTTCCCTGTCAAAGGGGCATAGAACCTGACAAATATCTTACCACAATACTTTGTTAGAGAACCTAGATGCAACCCAGTGCAGGGTAACCTAAATACTGTTGAGTTCCTGTTGCGATAGTTAGAGAAACAGAAGTTAATGTGACTCACCTGCACCTTAATCAATACAGTAGGCAGGCAATCAGCTTTGGCAGAAACCCTTAAGAGCAATTGAATGCTTAAATGGGAGGAACTTGTGTTACTTATATTTGCCTTTGGAAGCCAGGGCTAAGGAAGCTGTGACGGATTGGGCTGGTGGGCAAAAGAACTCCAGGGTGCAGAGAGTTAAACCCCAACCTCCTGGATAAATGACACATTCCATTCCTGAGGGGCGGGACTGCCAGGAGTTGAAAAGGAATGGGAGGCAGTTAATTCGGAGGAGAGGGTTGTTGGAGCGAGGGAGAGTGTGGGTAGGCGTAGGAGATCTTAAAGTGTTCTGAAGAGTTTAATTAAGTTATATTATCTAGCCATTGTTAATTGAAACTAAGAATATGATCTAAGAGCCTGTACACATGAAACCATTACGCGTTTAAAAGACCTCTAGTAATAAAGCTTTCTTAAATGTTAGTGGATGTGCTTAGTTCAGGGGTCCCCAGACTTACCGTGCGGCGGGCCGGAGGGCAGGGGAGTGCGCGCGCAGCGGGCCGGAGGGCGGGGGAGTGCGCGCCCGTGCGCATGCGCACACGCACGCGGGCGGGGAAAAAATCGCCGAAAATCGCTTGTGCGCATGCGTATGGGCCTCCCCCGACCCGGAAGTGCACCAGAAATGACCTCTTCCGGGTCGGGAGAGGCCCATACGCATGCACACAAAGGATTTTCGGCGATTTTTTGCCGATTTTTTAGATCGTTGCTGCGCCGCGCGCCGCGAGAGCGGGCGGCGGCAGCGGGCAGCGGGGGTCGTCGCGGGCCGGATTGGACGGCCGATTGGGCCGCATCCGGCCCGGGGGCCGTAGTTTGGGGACCCCTGGCTTAGTTATTCCATCTGGGTATCTAAACTCACAGAAGTGGTGGCTCAGTAGAGGACAAAACTTACCTCGGGGATAGAGGCGACAGTTTGTGTCCTAGAGTTATACTGAGGAGGCTTAGGAGGGTAACCTGGGGTGCCACAAAGTTGCCAGAGTGGAAAGGGCAAACCTTTGCAGTGGGGAATCAAACTGAGTGAGACCCTTTACTGTAGGCAGGAGGTTATTCCGTCAAACAGCCTAGAGTTTATCAAGATACCAGGCCACGTAAGCTGGAAGACTCTCTTTACTAAGGAACCCAAGTAACAGGGGTTTATTTTAAGGCGGCAGGAGAAGTGGGGGGTGGTGGTTTCACCCCTGGATTCCTGTGGCGCATTTTTAGTATTAGAGAGGGAGGACCTTTTTTCGTTACAGAAGCCCTGTGAAGCTTCTGCCATTGGCGAAAAGACTATATGCTTCCGTAGGATCCACAGAAGCTAAGGAGAGCTTCTACTACTGTCTTGATGCTTTCCATGTGTTTGCTCACTTAAACAACAAAGAAAATTAAGTAAACACCCTAAAGTTTCCTGGCTATGTACCTGAAATCTGACTGCTGGAATAGATTTATGTGCTCACTATCCTGCAATCAGAGGTGAGATAACATTCATAATTTACACCAATTAATTTGGGTAACAACCTGCCTGAATACTATGAAATCGTCAAGTTATCTGTGAAAGAAGCATCTCCAGCTAGGTGAAAGAAAACTTCTCAAACTTTTGTGCACTGCAGGAATCTGTGCAGCACCAGCAATCTCAACATTTAAACTGCTGCGTAAAGGGACTGAAGGGACTAGCAAAAAGTGGGAGGATTCTTCTCCCCCTTAATTAGGATACATAGAAAGAAGCACCTTCCTGTCCTGGATTCTATTTTTTAAAAAGTCTTCAAAAACTCTCCAAAAGGACTACCTGTCAAAGAAAGGAATAAAAGTAAAATTATATTACATTTAAAGTATACATTACATTTATTACTGAACTGCCAATCTGTTGGCAGAAAAACAGAATAGCATCTAAGTTTGTATCTATCATCCTGTGCAAATCTTAAGTCACGTTACATTATTTTTTTTTAATAGAGAATTAAGCCCTACTAAAGGTCCAAATTCTGGATGTTCCTTAAACCCATGAACTGGGCTCAGCTGGTTAGAGCATGGTGCTGATAACACCAAGGTGGCAAGTATGATCCCTGTATGGGACAGCTGCACATTCCTGGCAGGGGATTGGACTAGATAATCCTCAGGGTCCCTTCCAACTCTACAATTCTATGAACTCCTGATTAAAAATAGGAGAGGCAAGGGCAAAAATGAGCTTCATTAAACAATATTGCTGAAATAAATTCCTCTAAATCTGACCCTTCATTATCCATCCTCAATATCCTGATGGATACAATAGGTTGTCAATCTGCAAATTGTATATAATGAAGTCTGGCTAGTTTCAATTGGGAAGGGGAAGCCCAAATTTGTGTTTGACCTTTAGCAACAGGGTAAGAATTCATATGAGCCACTGCGGTACAACTTAAATTCAGGGCTCCCTTGGGAAACAACTGACTTTGCCATGTGGGACTACTTTGGCTTTAATGCAGATGCATTCTGAATGGCAGGCTGATGAAACAGCAAGTTTAGCTGACAGATTAGAAAGCAAAGCTTCTTCTGTTTAAGTATATGTGCATCAAGCTTAACAGAGTAGAGGTAGAAAGTTGATGCCCAGTAAAGGTAAAAGGACCCCGGGATGGTTAAGTCTAGTCAAAGGTGATGATGGGGTTGTGATGCTCATCTCACTTTCAGGCCAAGGGAGCTGGCATTTGTCCACAGACAGCTTTCTGGGTCATGGGGCCACATGACTCAACTGCTTCTGGCACAACGGAACACCATGACGGAAACCAGAGTGCATGGAAACACTGTTTACCTTCCTAGCACCTAGCACAGTGGTACCTATTTATCTACTTGCACTGGCATGCTTTCGAACTGCTAGGTTGGCAGGAGCTGGGATAGAGCAACGGGACCTCACCCCATCATGGGGATTCGAACTGCCAACCTTCTAATCGCCAAGCCCAAGAGCCTCAGTGGTGCCCAGTATCAATGCATTGGTCTTGGGGTAGTGATTCATCAAACCCCCAAAAATCTGTCCCAAGGAAGATGCAAGAACTGGTTCAAGCCCCTCTTCCTCTTCCGATAAACCCTCCTAATACCTCTGTCCTGCTAATGTCTGGTGGAAACTAATAACTAGTGTTCTGTGGAGTCCAGCTGCAGACTCTGGTTTGCCCATCTACCCAGGTCTTTTGCACACCAGATCCAAAGCTGGCACTGCAACAGTCACTGTGGAGATGTGACCAGGCCTCTGGGAGTCTGGAACCTCTGCCTTCTCCTGCCTGCACCTCTTTTGCTACAGCAGGACAATTTAGGCTGTGTCTGGCAATGTTACTTTTGGACTAAAATTGACAGCCATGATCATGCACACCAAGTGGATGAGAGGCAGCCAACTGAAAACATCTGTTTTTCACTCTGGCACTGTACACTATCATGCTCACAGAGCAGGAGGCCGGGGAGGGAGACACACTGCTTTAGAAGAAAAGGCAGTGTTTCCTTTTTTAAAAGGCATTTGACTTATTACCTAATTATGCTTACTATGGAAGGCAGAAATGAGAGACAGAGAAAAACAGATGGAAAAGGTAAGCAAACAGCTGAAAAACAAACAGACTTTCCCCCTTTTTTTCTTATTTTCCTTTAATAAAAACAAACTTAACAATAAGAACACCAAATGGGAGAGCACCAATAGAAGATGCTGTTTAAACTGGCAGGCCCTGAGGAAATAACACAAGTTGAAAGGCAAAAACCACTTCAGATCAGGATAGTCCAAATAAATATATTAATTGTGTATATTAAATAATATTAACTATATTGCAAGCACTTTAATTTACGATGTGGAAATTTAATTCAGTGTGTGGCCCATGGGTTGTGTTGAAGTACTCTTGCAGCCCACTTGGTCTGAGAAGTTGAACCACCCTGCATTAGAAGCAGTAGCCAAGGGAACAGGGAATGCTGGGATGGGCTGCTTTGAGTGACGGCAGAAAACAAAACTGATACTTCAAGGGAGGAGGTCTGGACATTCTCCTTTGGAGTAACAATGACTCCTGCCTTTGAGCACTAGAAGGAACACAATTGACTTGGATGCATCCTAATTCCCAACAGAGAATCACAGTTTTACAGCCCATTGCAGTGGAACAGCTGGGCTGCAATATGACTCTAGCCCAGAGCTTTCCAAACTTTTTGAGCCAATGGGCATGTTTAGAAATTTGAGAAAATGATGTGGGGGTGCCAGTCACAAAATGGCTATGGTGCAGTGCATAGCATAGCAAAAGGTAGCCATTATATCTGAAAAGAGTAGAAAAACAGATAGACCGACAAAATGGTGCAGACAAGCCTCACCCAGAAGTCCTCCCCTATCAATGGGGAAAAGACACATCAGTCACCACCACATTTACGAAGAGACGCTCCCTCATGCTTTGTGGATTTTTTAAGGGAACATTTGCAGAGACTTTTCAAGGGTGCCATAGGAGGCACGTGTGGGCACCTGGGCACCCATGGGCACCATTTTGATGAACTTTGTCCTAGAAAGCTGGACAAAGCTGCATATAAAGTGTGCATAATAAACTTGTGCTTCCTCTCTTACATCATACTTCCTACCTTCTTCTTGGTAAACCAGATTCTAGATTGCACAACATGTAACAGGTTGAGAGAAAGCCTGTCTGGGGCAACAATGTTACAATTTGTACAATAAACCAGAGTTCTTTGACCTTGAGTCCCTAGGTATGTGGGACTTTCATATAACCAACAGGCTTAATTAATGAAGGGGTCGAGACCATAGAGTAAGTTGTCCTGCCAGGCTTAGCTAGGTCCTTCTCCCTTACCTTGGGAGGAACAGCTATCATGCCTTTGTTCTTCCCATTTAACCGTGTGAACGCTACCAGTAAGGATGTCTAAGCTAAATGCTCCAAGCTTAGACTGCAAAACTTAAGCAAGCAATGTTTCGTGTTTCTATACAAATCACTTAGAAATATTTACCACTTTAGAATCTAAGTTTTACTACCTGTCTTTTCTGAACAGTGCATGAAAAAGCACACGATTCCGACTTTTGAAAAGTTTGAAAGTGAACCATTTTTAACTTACCAAATGTGTGGTTGCTTTCTGTGCTAAGGGAAGGATTGAACTTTGAAAGGGGATATTTTAAAGGTCTAAAAGCCTATATTCCCACACTATACTTTGCTTTATATTTTGTGATTTTAAATCTCTGCTGGGGCTCTTACCGAAAAGTACTTGCCCCAAACCTGGATCTTCCCATCCAGGGATTTCTCCTTTTTATTATTTACCATATCTATTATTTTCCCATTTACCAAATTCAAACAACAAAACATTGTTAGACTACAACTGCCATAATCCCTGGCCATTTACTAAACTGGCTGGGGGTGATGGGAGCTGTAGTCTATTAACTTATGGGAATCCAAGGTTTAAGAACACTGCCCTAAACAGAACACTGCCTTCAAAAAATACTTACAAATATTAACAACATAATGACGTCCAGTGGGAATCGCCTGCGGGCTTGATCACAGCAGGCTATTGTAATAGCCAGCAACATGATTAATGGTCTAAAAACAAAACAAAAGCAAATGTTGCAGTTTTGCATGGTAAAATGCTCTAATTGCTACTGAAGAGCTTAGATTAAGTTACAAGATAAATTAACTTAAAACTGCATATTTTCTTGAAACCATGTTGATGTACATAGATGTTCAATCTGTTTGCACACATAATTGATACTACAAATAACATTTTTCCTGGTTTACATACACTGATTTTATAAAACATGTCTGTAAAAAAAATAATATACTCTATTGTAATTATTAAGCTATTAGATTTGATTTAATTGGCAGCTACATGTACTATACTTACAACATGGTATAACAAAACCATGGACGTCTTCGTACCCATATTTTAAGGTAGCTCCTGGCCAAAAAACCAAGCAAAAAGCAGTTACAGAAAGGATCCCAATGCAGAGAACTGGTAGTTTATTTATTATTTATTCTAACACACAATTCCCACACTCATGATATTTCATAACAGCCTTTAAAACAGCATTTAAAACAAAGCTAAAACAGAAGAAAGACATATATCAAATTAGAAGCAACCTTATTCAATGATATTATAGTCTAAATCAGGCATAGGCAAACTCAGCTCTCCATATGTTTTTGGACTACAACTCCCATCGTCCCTAGCTAACAGGACCAGTGATCAGGGATGATGGGAGTTGTAGTCCCAAAACATCTGGAGGGCCAGGTTTGCCTATGCCTGGTCTAAATGGTTGTCCTTTCAATGTGACTATTCCATAGGCATTAATTCCTATGAAAGGTTGTAGGTTTTCAATACATAGCTCTCCTGACCTGGGCTCAGGGACGGCACATCCCGTTTGACTGCTTGAGGCAAAGCAGGAAGTGCTTCTCTGACTGAGGTGGCAGAGATGAGAGGAATGCCTGCGAGGATGTAGCCTTGGGGGCTTCCACCAGCTGAGGCAGCTGCTTCCCTGGAAATCAGGGGGAGGCTGAATGATACACATTTTCTTTTTGTGGGATGTTATGGCTAGAGACACTCAGCACTAATATAGGGTTACGTGCCACCCCAATCTCCACAGTAGTGTGAGATTCTAGGGGTTCTTAGCACACTTTACCCAGGGTCCATGTTTCCTTTTGGAAATGAGGCAGAACGGAGACTATGGTGTCTTTATGATATAGGATTTATTTACACACATATGCAGTCTGAGCCTATGATAGAGGGGTTCCCAGCATTAGCACTGCAAAAGGTTCTTGCTTTTCCCATAAGTGCAGCAGCCTTGTATTCAAACAAACCCCAGCCATGGCTCTAACTCTGAGCAGCTTGCTGTGTTTAACAGACTGCATTTTTTCTCTCCTAGGTCAAATTTCAGCCCACTCCAATCCTAAACTCTACTCGCTATTGCATTTCAAAATGAAGTCTGAGCAGAGGGAGGGCCTTACCATCTGGCACAGCCTTTGCCTTCCTAATGGCATTCTTAATGGCTCATTACCTTCCCTTTGATTTTGGTTAATTGCTCATCTCCCAGGCAATTTCCTGAACTTGGGAAGGTAGTTTGGCCTTTTTTAAAAAAAAGATTTTATTAATCCAGTGTCTGGCAACTTTAACACTCCAAGCACTGATTATATCATAACACTTATTAGACTTGGGAATTTTGGCACCCACAATTCATAACAATATATTTTATTAGAAGACTGATACACTGTTTTCTTCACAGAAAGCAGTAATTCCTGTAAATATCCCTGTTAATAAAAAAAAACCCTGCCACAACACTTTATTGGTTAACCACAGTGCAAGAGAACAAAGGGGGGGAGGGGCTTTATGAAATCCACAAGTTCAGCCCTTTAGCCAAATTAGCCAAACCCCTCTAGCTCCCCTGTAAGTCAAGAACTAAACATGGATGGATCTAGACAGCCAGCCAAACAAAATAATACACAACCAGAGAGCAGGCTGCCCTCCTCAGCCAGGCTTGTAGTCACAGAAAGATATGACAAACAGATCCAGGCAGCTGGGTGACAGTGCTGTCAACTTTCCCTTTTTTGCGGGAAATTCCCTTATTCAGCACCCTTACTTTCATATCCGGGAGTTGACAGCCCCATAGGATTCCTTATCTTCAAATATGGGGGTTGACAGCTATGCTGGGTGAGGTGAGATGGGACAGAAGTAGAGGGTAAAATCATGGCTGCCATGTAGCCTCTTAACATAATAGGTGGGGGCATCATAAAAGGTATGGAATACATCCCCCTCACCCTAGTCCAAGCAGTGGTTACGATACCAAGTTTTGCCACAATAGAACAAACATGCAGCTCACCATGTTTCGACTGAAATTAATCGAAAGTGTGATTACTAAGATATACTTACCAGTAGACGAACGTGCAAATTATACCAAGGGTCAACCCCAGCTGAAGTGTAGACATAAGATATAATTTCCTGTAGAAAACTAGGGAAATGGTACAGATTATATGGGGTGAGGAGAAGAATAGATTACGGTAATCCATGGGTGTAGCCAGGATTTTTGTTAGACTTTGATTTTTTTGCGGGGGGGGGGGCAGAACCTACGTGATTGGTCAGTTAGTTAAGTATTTCTATTGTTTTACTTGAGTAGTGTTTTGCTTGATCTTGGGGGGGGGGGGCAGAAGACAATGGAGCTATTTTAATGGGTTAAATATTTTATTAACATTTGCATGCTTTTCCATTGCTTCTCAATATGCATCTGAAGGATTTTCAAAACTCCAAAACAAGTATTTATTGAGGTTTTTTAAAATCCCAGATATTAAAAACACTACTCCAAGGAGACCAAAGCTACACATACTGTGTATTTTACTAAGTTAAGGAGTCTGTATCCATCTGGAATTATACATGCAGTATTAATCATTTATGAATGGGCAACAGTTACAACTAAAAGTAGCAGTGAAACCCAGGATTAACTACCAATGTGCTGAAGATGGACTCAAGCCCTTCCTACCTATTGCAACAGATAGAGTGCATCTGTAATTCTCCATATGTAAGACACTTTTACATATATGTGGTAGTGCTCTTGAACAGAGAGGATCAAATGTTTCCTGTTGTGCCACCACCTTTCATCCTCACCTCATCCAAACGGAGAATACATTATATACTGTATATTGCCAGTATCATAGAATCATAGAATTGTAGAGTTGGCAGGGATCCTGAGGATAATCTAACCCAACCTCTTGCAATGCAGGAATATGCAGCTGTCCCATACAAATATATTGTATTAAAGAGAGCAATCCAAAATCACAGCCAGGACCAGCAAGGCAGAGCATCATGACAGATCAACAGCTGCATCCAAAGTATTGCCACTTGTGCCAGCTAGAATGGAAAAGGGTGGGAGGGGGCAGTGATTGCCTACTTTTGCAGGATGCAAATAAGGCCCCTTTCTGGGAATTGGACTGGCTTTAGATGCAGTAGCTCAACCAACCGTTCCTATAACACCCTGTCTTGGGGGGCTTATCATAGAATTGTAGAGTTGGCAGGGATCCTGTGGGTCATCTAGTCCAACCCCATGCAATGCAGGAATCTCAACTAAAGCAGAATGATGCAGAGTTCTACCTTATCCTAATCCAGTGCAGATCAGGGGTTAGCACGACTGTTATTACCTTTAAAAAAATCTATTCCAAAAGAATCGGTTCCTCAGCATCAACTATATTGTACCAGCCATTGGCCTTGACCACTTCAAGTCAAATTTTCATCTAAAATTTCCATTAGGCAAATTGCATTGAAATAATAAAATTCAAAATATTTTTCCAGTACAATAAAAAACTACACGGATCTGTTATCTGTTTAAGAATCTCCTACGTATTTTAATGGGCCTAATCCTTTCCATTTCTAACATATTACTGCAGTTTAGCATCCTTATTGTTTTTTA
Source organism: Zootoca vivipara (assembly GCF_963506605.1). NCBI lineage: Eukaryota > Metazoa > Chordata > Lepidosauria > Squamata > Lacertidae > Zootoca > Zootoca vivipara. The sequence goes on along the minus strand of NC_083287.1, from coordinate 32,729,039 downwards.
ATTGTAAATTGAAAATACAATCTTTGAATAATCTTCCTAACAATGCTATACTAGTCACTATGGATGTGGAATCTCTGTATACCAACATCCCGCACAATGATGGTTTACAACAGGGGTCAGCAACCTTTTTCAGCCGTGGGCCGGTCCACCGTCCCTCAGACCTTGTGGTGGGCTGGACTATATCTGGGGGGAGGGGAATTAACAAATTCCTATGCCCCACAAAGAACCCAGAGACACATTTTAAATAAAAGCACACATTCTACTAATGTAAAAACACCAGGTAGGCCCCACAAATAACCCAGAGATGCATTTATTCCACTCATTCCACTCATGTAAAAAGAAGCTGATTCCTAAACCATCCGTGGGCCGGATTGAGAAGGCGACTGGGCCACACCCGGCCCACGGGCCTTAGGTTGCCTACCCCTGGTTTTCAAGCTATAAGGAACACCATTTCAGATAAAATTGCAGCGGACTGTGCTACCAAACTCTGCCATTTTGTCCTTACCCACAACAACTTCAAATCTGGTGATGACCTGTTCCTCCAGTTCAGCAGCACAGCAATGGGCCCCACAGTATGGCAACATCTTCATGGCAGATTTAGAACAACGTTTCCTAAACTCCTACCCACTCAAACCTCCCTTATACCTGCAATACATTGACGATATTTTTATTATCTGGACACATGGTCAACAGACCCTGGACACCTTCCACCAGACATTCAATGACTTTCACCCCACCATCAACCTAACAATGAACCAATCTATGCAAGAAATACATTTTTGGACAGTACTATAATAATACAGGTTGGCCTATAGACACAACCTTATACCGTAAACCAACAGACTGACAAACATATCTACATGGTTCTAGCTACCATCCCAAACTTCCCAAACAATCCATTGTATATAGCCAGGCCCTACGTTACAGCCGCATCTGTTCCAACTCTACAGACAGAGACTCTCACCTAAGAGATCTACAGCAAACCTTTTTAGAACGAAAATATCTGCCTGATGAAGTTAAACAACAGATCAATAGAGCCAGACTGATACCCAGAGATAACTTGCAGCAAGACAGACCCAAAAAAGAAAATAACAGAACACCACTAGTAATCACATACAACTCCCAAGTTAAAACAGTTCAACACATCATCAGAGACCTACAACCTCTCCTAGACAATGACAGTTCTCTTTCTCAAGCTCTGGGAGGAAGACCTTTCATTACCTACAGACAGCCACCCAATCTTAAACAACTTGTCACCCACAATAATACAACAACCAGACTTAACATGGACACTGGTACTGGAGCCTGCAATAAACCCAGATGCCAACTTTGCTGCCACATACACCTGGACAACACCATTACTGGCCCCAACAACATCAAACATACCATCTCAGGACTATTTAATTGCTCTTCTGCTAACATTGTATATGTCATCAAATGCCAACAGTGCCCTTCAGCTCTCTATATTGGACAAACAGGCCAAACCCTATGCCAAAGGATAAATGGACATAAATCTGACATCAGGAATCACAAGACAGAGAAACCAGTAGGAGAACACTTCAATCTCCCAGGACATTCTATACAAGATCTCAAAGTAGTTGTCATATTACAAAAGAATTTCAGAAATATTCTGGAAAGAGAAGTTGCTAAATTGCAACTTATTACCAAACTTAAAACCGTGGAGAGACCTGGTCTGAATAGAGACATTGGATTCTTATCTCATTATACATGATAAAGCTATTTTTAGCCATCTCACCCCTTGCTTTTTCCTGCAAGACCAATTGCAGTCGATAACAGTCGTCAACCGGTTTACCACACCTATCAGCCAATCACCCATTCCCACCACCCTTCTGAGTAATACCCCTCCCCACCTCTCACTATATATTAGGGTCTGATGACTTCTGTTTCAGTGTATCTGAAGAAGTGTGCATGCACATGAAAGCTTGTACCAATAACAAACTCTCTAAGGTGCTACTGGAAGGAATATATTTTATTTTATTTTTAATTGTTCAGTTAAGTTTACCAGAATCTATTATTGAAATGTCTATTACCTTAGAATGCCAATTCTAATCTAAAGGGGAGAAAAGCAAAAGGGATCTATTATTAGATCTACATATATTCTGTGCCTGAACAACAATGCAAGCAATTACTTTGCGCTCCTTCCTGTACTCTCTCATCGTAAGCCCTTGGACAGAAACTGTTGTCACTTACGTGTGCAGACAGCTCTGTCAGAAAATGGACCTTCTTCATCAATGGATGTCATGGCTCGCCGTCTTCTTTGTGATGACCGTGTACCTCTTGGACGCCTGTGTTGTGACCGAGATGATTTTGCTCTTCTTACTTTTGTTGGATGCTCCTCGAGAACAGGGGGAGGTTCTTCAACAGTCCTTTCCTGATTACTAGAAGGTGGAGGTTCTGTCTCTGCAAGCAGTATTACTGAGTTTGTACCTTGTGGAGAATCTTCACCAGAATGTTGGTATTTGAGGCATAATATGTCTCCACAAAATGCTAACTGGTAGATTATTCTCCATCTTGGGTAAATATATTCGAGTTACACCTTCAGATTAATATCAAGAAACCTTTTAGTCAGTGGTTTTTGCAGGTGAAGCACAATGCCAAGCTCATTGACTTTTAATTCAATGGGTCTTGTTCTCTAATAAATGTGTTGAGGATGATAGTCTTAAAAAACAGAAGAAACCTGTAGAAAAGCACCGGGAAATATGTGGCCTTCCAGATGTTTGACTCCCATTGGCCATTTTGGCTGGGTGTTAGAGTCCAACAATGTCCGGAGGGTCACAAATTCCTCACCTGCTTTAGAACGAAGTGGTGATGGAGGGGGTGACAACTTTCCTTTATATTATTGTTAAAATACCAGCCCCACTGAGAGGACTACCATAAAAGAAACTACAGGAAAATACTGTTGAACAAAACATATCATATCCTTCATTTTTAGTGCACTCTTTTATTTTTTGTGGACCACCTAGAGGACTTTGTTGAATAAACCAACTATGAACCTAGAGAACAGTGGCTAGAAGTACTTCCTTGTTGATCAGGCAAGAACAAAGGGCCAGGTTCCTGATATTTATTTCTTACCTGACCATTTGAATGTGCCTGCCTATCAAAAAGCTCAACCACAAACACCACTCCCTGCAGCCTGAAAGTGTCTACAAGCAAGCCCTGTGTGCATTTAGGTCCATAGGGCTCGTCACCTAGAGCAGGCACCCCCAAACTTGACCCTCTAGCTGTTTTGGGACTACAACTCCCATCATCCCTAGCTAACAGGACCAATAGTCAGGGATGATGGGAACTGTAGTCCCAAAACAGCTGGAGGGCTGAATTTGGGGGTGCCTGACCTAGAGTCTATCCTCAGTTCCTGATATATGCCTCAAATATTCCAGGTCAGCCCATCTGCCCATAACACTATATATAAGACTCCTACTCCTTTCATGACAATACTTTGCAGACAGGTATTGGGATAGTAGTGGGAAGATAGCCGGCTATCAAAGCTGTTCACCTCTCAAGGAACTAACCCAGCTTTCCATGCTGTGTTTGCCCTCAGGCTGTATTGGATGTCATGGTTCAGCCAAGTCAGATCCTGCTCCCACAGCTGCTCAAAATCTGTAGGGCAGTCTGGAACTCAGCCCATATGATCCTGTTTATAGGTGCTTCCACAGCCCAAGGGTGTATAGCAAGTTATTAAAAGAGCCTCCCTTTCTCTTAATGGGTCACAGTCTTCTACACACAAATATATATATATATACCGTATATTCCGGCGTATAAGACGACTGGGTGTATAAGACGACCCCCAACTTTTCCAGTTAAAATATAGAGTTTGGGATATACTCGCCATATAAGAAATACGACCCGGTGTATAAGACGACCCCCAACTTTTGAGAAGATTTTCCTGGGTTAAAAAGAAGTCTTATACGCAGGAATATACAGTATATATATATATATATATATATATATATATATATATATATATATATATATATGTGTGTGTGTGTGTGTGTGTGTGTGTGTGTGTATATATATATATATATATATATATATATATATATATATATATATATATAAAAGAAGTTGTGACAAAAAATAAGACTACAGAATCTAGGCACTACTTATATCTTGTTCTAAAGGAGATACTCCAAGGAAGATGGGGGGGGGGGGAAACATCCCCAAGTCAATCTGGACAGCATGAAAAAAATCATTCCTGGCTTTTCTATAAACTGAGATAATCCTGAAACAAAGGAGGGTAGGCTTCATCACCTGCCTGCACAAAATGCAGCCAAACTGATTTGGGGTAAGCCATCTATAGGCACCCAGTCCCACAAACCTCACTGTCAAATCTCGTAAGGGCTGGAAATCCAGATCTCACAAGATCTTGGGCTCATGCTCTTGTAACCCCCATGTCCGCAGAGACTGGCTATGACATCTATGAAGATTTCCCAGAAACATTGCTAAATGGGAGGGACTCAGTCATCTCCTCCAGACTTTCTTGCATATTTCCCTTATCACTACTATTAGGAGACTTACCCATTTTTGCACTTTGGATCCTAACACCCTTGCGCAATAGCCTGGTGTAACCACTTCTCGTTCAGAGGACTTCTGAAGCTAAGGGATTAAGGTAATGAAGAATAAAACTTTTTATCAAGTTAAAAATATGTTCTCTATTTATATAAATAGTTCCATAGAACTATATTTCTATAGTTCCCCCAGAGTGGCTGGGGGAACCTGGCCAGATGAGCGGGGTATAAATAATAAATTATTATTATTATTATTATTATTATTATTATTATTATTAGTTTTTTAGCATTTCCTATGGAGCCCCTGCATTAAAACTGATCTAAAATGGCTCTCCAGGGAATATCCTTCCTTGTTATCTAAAACTTATCTAAATCTGAATCCAAATAGTTAGAGAAGAGACTGATACAAAATATGGCAACTTGTCACTAGAGGTAAAGGTACCACTACTGTTAAGTAGTTTACTTTCTAACAATGAACAAAAGGGAAGAAAAAAGCTCTGCAGGCAAGGGGTGACATACTGGGCTCCTGAGCCCCACAGGGGTGCCGCAGAAATAATGTAGTTGGTCAAGGAAGCCGTGGACTCAAAAAGGTTGAAAACCTCTGTTTTAATGGACTGCCACTATTAAAAGGTAGGGCAGCATTACCTACCAAATATATAAACTAATACTCTGTGATAACTCAGTAAGGAAACTATGGCAACATGGCATCTAGAAGTTTCAAGAAACAGAATTCTAAAAGTGACAGTTGGCAAAAGGGAGCTCAAGAGGGTAGCACAAGAATAAATGAGATGGGGACAAGACTGGCCCCTTTCACCACTTGCTATGGCCATACCCGTGACCCAATGTTAATTCATTTTTTAAAAATTCAAAACATTTTCCAGCATCCCCCTCATCCAAATGAGCTCTAAGGCAGTTTACAGTAGGCATTGAAGTGGGGAAACTGTCTCTATTTTTTCAGTTGTCTCTACATGAATGTAAAGAGTATGGGAAACAAGCAAGGCAAATTTGAGCTCTTAATACAGGATCTAGCAGGCAATATGGAAAGCTGGTGGGATGAGACTCATGACTGGAATGTAGAAATTGAAGGGTATAACCTATTCAAAAGGAATAGACCAAAAGGAAAGGGAACATAACTTGGAACATGGAAGGCAGATTGAGAGTATAAGGGGGGAAAATGATAGAACACCAGTGACCTTACTGTGTGTGTCTGCTATAGAACTCCAGGCCCGACTGAAGACTTGGATGATAGAGTAGATTACCAAACATTCAAAAAAGGAGAGATATAGTGGTCATGGGATACTTCAACTTCCCCGATACCTGTTGTACAGTCCGACAAGTTCCTCAACTGTCTCACTGATAATTTGATGTCCCAGAAGGTGGAAGAAGTAACAGGTCCTTACCACCAGTGATTGATGAAGTAGAAGTACTGGGAACCTTGAGAGGAAGTAATCATAGGTTTCATTATACAGAGGCAATGGAAAGCTGAGTGTAGTCAGACTTGCACTCAGGACTTTAAGAAGGCTGATTTCAAAAAGTTTAAGGAACTACTGGGTGATATCCCATGGTCAGAAATACTAAAAGAGAAGGAAATCCAAAATGGATGGGAGTTTCTTAAAGGTAAAATATTGAAGGCACAAATGCAGACAATTCTAACAGGAAAGAAAAGTGGGAGGCAACTAAAGAAACCAGTGTGGCTGCATAAGGAGCTTACAGATGAGCTGAGATTTAAGAAGGCCATGTATAAGAAAAAGGGAAAAGGGAAAATCATGAAGGAAGAGTATACATGAGTAGCCAACAGCTGCAAGAGGAAAGGCAGGCAGGCTAAAGCTCAGAATGAGCTCAGGCTTGCAATTTTTAGAAATGGTTTCTTCAGCTATGCTGAGTAAGAGGCAGAAGAAGCAAGTACTAGGTCTTCTGCATGGAGAAGACAGAGAAATGCTGTTGGGTGACAGAGAGGAAGAACTGCTCAACACCTACTTTGTCTCTGTCTTCACCCAAAAGGAAAGCAGTGCCCAACCTGGTGATAACAGAATAAACAATGCAAGGAGGGAGCTGCAGCCCAAGTTAGGAAAAGAGGTGGTAAAGGAATGCCACCTTTTAGTAAGTATATTATTGATACACATTCAATATAACTTACTTCATTTTAAGTAACTATTATTTTTTGTTTCATTTCATGTACTTTATTACTTCCATTCATACTCTTTTTGTGGGTGAATTTAGAGTTTATGAAAAATATTGGATTGACAACCTTGGATTCTGAAGGTCATTACTGAGCTACACAACAGTACCAGTTTTCAGTTCTGTCCTTAAAACAGATAGGTGCCAGAGGGAGGGGTATTATTGGTTGTGAGGGTGTCTTCCTTATTTCAGTTTTATAGGTTGCTTTATACATTTTCACTGCAGTCTTTGGGTCCCCGTGAGCTCCAGGAGACCTCTAATTCAGAGTGAACACTATTAGAAGGCAATTAACTTGTTGCTGTTGGTTTTAGTGATTAGTAATGTTGGTTTTAGTTTTGTGTACCGTGTAATTTTATATTGTACACAGCTGTTTATTACAGAAGAGGAATGGAGCCTACAAACATAAATCCCCATGTTTTACACACACACCCCAGCAAAATCTTATCCTTAACTTTCTTCAGCTGCATTCTTGTGATAGGTACATGTTTCCCCAAGAAATTTTCAGAAATACAACTATAGCCTTCTATGCAGCACTTTGTCTTCCATCCTACCCACCAACCACTCAATACATTTCTGAGAAAAACAAGTCCAGGATTCAGATGGAAACTTGGCCCATAAACTTAGTATAATTTCATCCGCTGCTTTTCGAGGCCGGCCTTTATCACATCCCTCTACCGTTGTTGAGCGTTTTTTAAATACTGCTCCAACTGTATGCATACTATTTTATTTGCCTCCTACTACTTTATAACTTCCCTAGGCTAGACGAAGTTAGCCGGTTATCCTTGGGCCCCGAGAAAGAGAAAGGTCTAGTCAGTGTGTCTGCTCGGTTGACTTGACTACGTCTACAGCCGACCTCAAGGACGACTCAAGGCATTGGGGCTCCCGAGAAAGACCACGATATACCGCCCCTGTCTTCCCCGCAAAACCGGCCACCTCGCCCTGGGTCGCCAGTCGGCCTGAGGGCGGGAAGCCCCGGCTTTCCTCGTTCGTCTCCCCCCCCCTCAGGCCATGCAGCCTAGTGGGCAGCCAGCAGAGGGCAGAGGCCCCTCTTTTGCGGCGCTTCCCTTCCCGGCCGCTCTGCTCTCTCTCTCTCCCCCCTCCCCAGCTTCCTCAGCTGCTCCGCTTCCAGGCACAACATCCGTCGTGGCGACGAGCGGGCTTGCAGCCGGAGGCCGAGCGAGCGGTGACCCGGCGCCAAGATGCCGCTGGGCCTGAAGCCGACGTGCAGCATGTGCCGCACCACCTCCTCGTCCATGTGGAAGAAAGGGGGCCAGGGCGAGATCCTTTGCAACAACTGCACGGGCCGACCGGGGCCTCCCGGGTCCGCGGGAGCCGCCTACGCCACGACCTCGGCGGCTGCGCAGCACAGCAACGGCGGCAGCGGCGGAGGGAGCGGTGGCGGGAAGCAGGTGAGGAGGAGGCGGCGGCGGCGGCTTCCTGACAAGCTGCCGCTTTCGGGCAGCGGCGGGTCCCTTGAGCGCTCTTGGGGAGCAGGGCCCGCCGCCGGAGCCAGTGGGCCTCCTCGGTCGCCCACGGCCAAGCCACCCTCCCCAGAAGAGGTCATGGAACAAAAGGAGGGATAGCTCAGTCTAAAGAGCATCCCCACTGCAGCAGGGGGTTGTACTAGATGACCCCCGTGGTCCCTCCCAGCGCTACAATTCTAGGTCTAGGTCAGCGGTGTGACATCGGACCTCTGTGGGTCACGTCGCGCCCTTCTCGTTCTGCTTCAGTGACACCGAGCAGATCTGTTTTCCGTACTCCCCGGCGCCGCCAAGCTCTTCAAGTTAATAGGCATTGCAAGGATAAAAGCTCAACAACTTTCAACCTTAACGGTGCACGTTCAAACTTCACCTGATCTGAGTTGTGCCTCTAACTCAGGGGTGGGGATTCCCTTATTGGGCAGCCTTGCAAGGGGTTACATGCCAGTGGCAGGTGCAGGCAAAAGTGGGTGGTGCAATTAACAGCATCAATCAGAGGATGTTCCAATCAAGCAATTAAGAAAGAGTGGAACTGTGTTAATTAATTAATATGGTATAACTTAATAGTCACAACAGGTAACACGAAATTTAGTAGGAATGATAGGATAAATAAATAGATATAGTGAATAATGCAACAATTATAAATAGTACAGTACAGTAGGTAAAAGAAGATCGGACACGGATGGGGGGAGGGGGAAAGGTTATTTTTTCTTTAGGTTTGTTTGAATATATGGAATATATAGTGTCTGTTTTGAACTGTTGGTTCCCCCCATTTTGTTTTGTAATACTTAAATGTTTAAATAAAGTGTTTTAAATAAATAAAGTGCACATGCTACCTTTGAAGAGAGAGAGAGAGGTGTGTGTGAAGAAACTAGTAACGAGTGGCATTCTGGTGTTTCTGTGAATTGTGCGTGATTATTAATATTTGGTGAGTATAATACATGAGCTAAGGTATGTGTTGGGAGTGGGAATGTGTTTGGGTTGTTGAAAGTGAATGGTGATTAGATAAGAGTTTGAAAGGGAGTTTGAATGCTGTTGGGAGGCAGTTGAGAAGTGAGTTGGGTTTTGGGAAGTGGGTGGTAATTGGAGTGAGAGTTGGAGATAGAGCGTTTCGATGGTAGCAGGGTTGGTTTACTAGAGCAGGATCAATATTGTTAATTAGCTACGTTTTTATACGAGAAAAAAGTAACAATTGATACCAAACTGATACCATTTTGCTTCTGAACCCTATGATCATCAAACTCTTTCTGTTTTTTTAATAAGCACTGTATTGCACCACATGCCTCTTGACTGCTTATGTAAGAGATGAGGATATTCAGAATATTGTGTCTGGTGTGGAAACAAGAAGGAAAATTCAGAAATACCTATCAGAAACCCAGTTCAGGGCTATACATCTTACAAAGAATGGTGTGGTGGTACAGGGGAGCTGAGGGGAGTGCCACAGCACCACATATCTTAGGCAGGGGGTGGCATGACACTGGCCTACTTTCAGATAATTCTATATTGGTTTGCAGCCTTAGGCTGAGATCTCGGGCTCACTTATCTGGGAATAAGTCCCATTGAATATAGTGGGATTTTTGAGTAAACATGCATAGGACTGCGCTGTAAATTCTATGATTTGAAATTATTTCTGAGTTGCTGAAGCTCTCTAGATTGATACCCATTATTTTATTGTATACTGTACTGTGTTAGTTTTATGATGTTAGCCGCCCTGATCCCGGCTCCGGCCGGGGAGGGCGGGGTACAAATAAAATTTATGTACGTATTTGTTTGTTTGTTTGTTTGTTTGTTTAAGGCTGCCCTGCGGAATTTTTTTTAACAACAGTGTTTAAGGCAAGCACTTGAAATCAAAATCTTTCTGCTGAAATTAGCGGCCTGTACTTTTAGTAAAGGTGTTTAGAATAGGTGTTTCATCTTTCTGGCCCGGGGAAAGTGGGTCCTACTATGTCTGTCTGTCTGTCTGTCTGTCTGTCTGTCTGTCTGTCTGTCTGTCTGTCTGTCTGTCTATCTATCTATCTATCTATCTATCTATCTATCTACCGGTATCTATCTATCTATCTATGTCTTGTTGTATATTTGATATACTAATGAATTGCCACTATTTCTTACTTTTGTACACTAGAGTAAGCAAGAAATTCACAGAAGATCTGCTCGATTAAGAAACACAAAATACAAGTCTGCTCCAGCTGCTGAAAAGAAAGTTTCCACTAAAGGAAAAGGGAGAAGGCATATTTTTAAGTTAAAAAATGTAAGGTGATTATGGACTCCAGCTACAGTTGAAAACTTTCTAAATTAAAGCAGTGTGGCAGATGCTGTACTAAAAAATAGTAAGGTTTACCAAAGGCTGCACCAAATATAAGTATTTTCCTACATGCTTATCAAATTATATACAACATTGCCACATTAGTATTGCTTTCCAGAAGAACCATGAGTATTCATCACATAAGATTATGCACATTATTGCATTGAAATAGATGTATTTAGTATGCTTCAGCTCATACTTGTTGAGCATAATGTGCGAAATGACTCTTGAGCAATGTCTTAAGAGACTTTTTTCCATTTGTGTAGAATATCAATATTCTATGCATTTCTGAATGTGAAATGCTTCCTGGTTAAAACACGTAACAAATATAGATGCATTTTGTCAAAGCTTACTGATACTGAAGCTATTAATTTCTTGATGTTTTCATATATAGTGGTCCAAAGATTATCAATTTTTCATCCAAATATTTACAAAAAAAGCATTATATTTTAATTTTGACACTTAATGTTATTTGTGCAGTTTAATCACTATAACCTTCATTTTTCAGCCCATCAAAGCTCCAGAGTCTGTAGCTACCATAATTACAGCAGAATCTATCTTCCATAAGGTATGTTATTAGAAGTTTATGAAAATAGAAGTGTTTCAGAAGTCAATGAAAGTGTAAATAAATATTTAAATGAGTACTTGGTAAGAAAATTTATTGGACTGTGACTCAAACATACAGTATGTATTTAGTGTTTTTTGCAGCAGCAGTATAAATCTGCACTGTAATTTGCATTTTTCCTGTAAATTGTTACTGAAGTTTCCTAAGCAAATAACTTGCCAAGGATGCTAGCATGTTCATGACTGAACTGAGACTTTCTGATGTAGTTCATACTCTTCAAGAGCAAAGTAGTTTTCAAATTGAAAAGCTCCATTAGGTGTTATCAGATCATTTGCTATGACATAGTTTGAAACTATTATATATTTATTTATTTATGTTACTGTATTGACACTTTAACTTACTTATTTGGAGCAGCTTGACAGCCATTTTATCAATATCCTTATCTGTCTCTAAAAAGTTATGAAAATATTGTTTTTATTTATTTTAACATATTTATGTGCTTTAAAACCACATTAAATCAGCATTACTGGCGCAGAAGTGCAGACTAAAACTCTGAACAGCCAGATTTTAGGGGATGGAGAAAAATGTTGCAGGCACATTGTTTCAATCCTGTTTGTTGTCAGGGAACACTGAAAAGGCCCTTAAACTTAGTACTGTGGCCTCACTGAAGGGAAAATGCAAATATGGCTTTCTGTAACTGCAGCATGGGGGAAACGGATAATGTACATAGACCAGCTGGGGACCAACAAGGGAAGAAGGAGAAGAGCCTGAGGAGCGGTGGTGGGAGAACGATGAGGGAGAAGACTGGGAAGAGGAGGGGGTTGGAAGCTGAGGAGGTAACAGGGCTTTGTGAGCTGGGAGAACCTGTGGCAGAGAGAAGTTCAGAATCCGAGTCAGGCTGAAGCCAAATTGGGAGGATGGAAGCCAATAGAGATGAGGCAGGCTGGTGAAGGGTCAAGACCAGGGTGTGCCCCCATCCTGCTGCAACAAGCTCCCCTTCCCATCTCCCAGAACCAGAAGAGGATTGAAACAGGCAGACCGGTGACACAACTTCATGAAGGTGTAGACTCCAATTGCTTGGGGAAAGCCCTGGAGAGGAGGGGACTTGGATGGTTGTGGGGAGGCAGGGACTTTCAGTCTTGGCAACTGATTTAATGGGGTAAGACCTACTGGGGATGAGCTGTTGTACTTGTTAGGCCCGACACTCAACCAAGTCTGTGAAGATACTGTTTTTGCTAATAACGAGTTATCTCCAGTGTGACTACCGGCCAGCTCACTCTGTGACACTGAAGCAGAAACTATTATCAGTTTAGCTTTTTTAAAAAATTAATTCTAATGATCTATATCTTTTCTAGGGAGTTTACTATCAGATTGGAGATGTTGTTTCAGTGATTGATGAGCAGGATGGTAAAATATACTATGCTCAGATTAGAGGGTTTATTCAAGACCAATACTGCGAAAAAAGTGCAGCTTTAACATGGCTCATTCCTACTGCAGCTAGCCCCAAAGACTGTTTTGACCCTGCAACTTACATAATAGGTAAGTTCCAAGGCCCAAAATGTTTAAATTCTACCTGTCCTGACAAAGCAGAAAGTGCTATATGTGATATAACTCCAGAGTCCTAGATTTCTTTTTATCCTGTAGTACAAGCTAGTTACGCAGGGTTGCCTTTAGACTTGCTCATGAATTGCAGTTCTGGCAGATGTAGATTTGTGTTAGAAATGAAGTTCAGAGTTGTATATCTAACAGCAACATATTCTCCTGGGAAACGTGCTGATGTTGGAGTGTCGTTCTCAGTATGAATCAATAGTACCACTAGATAAAACTGTCTCCTAGCTACTTTCGGCGGGGAGAAGTTGCTATGGACACACAAGGTCCTCTACACATGTGAACCTTCTCTTCTTAGGCCCAGAGAAACTGGGCTGGAGGGCAACATGCTTGCTACAGAGAGGCAGCATGCTGAATGAATGCCCCTCTTCCATCATCATCAATAGTATGGTTACACAGCCTCAAGCTGTGCAAGTCCTTATTTTCCTCTGCTGTTTGTTAGAAGTGTTGGTATTGATCTGAAACCAGTTGAAATTATTTCCTAGGAGGATTGAGATACCAGGTATCCGTGTGTTTCTGCATTTTATATACAATTCTGTGTTTTGCCCTTTGGAGGATGGAGGACTTCATAGAAGATTCTCCCATCTAATGTCACTGCAGGCTCATAATGTCACTGCATAGTGCTACCGTATATCCATGCTGGGGAAAGTACCTGTCTTGCTAGTGATACTTAAGGAGAAATATGACAATGGTCAATTGGATGTACCATAAAGCTCCAAGTGGGGGAATAACTAACTTTTTCATTTTTTTATTTAAGGGCCAGAAGAAGACCTTCCAAGGAAAATTGAGTACTTAGAGTTTGTTTGTCATGCGCCTTCAGAATATTTCAAATCTCAGTCATCTCCTTTCCCTACCATTCCTACTAGACCAGAAAAGGGTTATATCTGGACTCACGTTGGACCTACCCCAGCAATTTCCATCAAGGAAACTGTTGCCAGCAGCTTGTAGTGTGTCTTGCTCTTGAGAGACTCCTTTTTATGTATATTAATATTCACAAATGTTTATGTTTTAGTACGGTATATCCAGCTAGGCCTATGAGTGGCTTTTATTTATTATTTAAATTTGGGTGCCTTTTTCAAAATCAAAATTTCTTCACGTTATTTGAAACTTCTTTTTCTTCTCTGTCAAAAGTAACTTCTCACATGCTTGTTCAATCTAGTGAGAAGCTGTACATTTTGTATTTGTTAGTATTGCTTTATACAAAAATAAAGTTATTGACTACCTTTCTTCACAAAAAAGCCTCTGTTACTATCACTTTGAAAAACTTATGTATCTGTGTGTTCATTTACAAAAACCATTGCATCTAGTAAATAGAACTTAAGTTCAGTATAGTATAGTATAGAGCATAATTGCAGGTGTTCATTTCCTCCCCGCTCCAAATTACTATATGCCAGGGATGGGGAACTTGCAGTTGTAATAGTACAACGTACATGGAGTCCTACTCCTATCGGCCACAGCCAGCATGGCCAGTGGTCAGGGCTAATGGGAGTTTTAGTTCAACACCATCTGGATTGTCGCAAGATCCATATCCTTGTTCTTTGCCCAAATAAACAAATTTCACTATTATGCTGTTAATTTTCTGAAACTACAAAAGTTTCAACTGAGCAGACTTTTAAATAGCTGCTTGCCAAAGGTTCATAAGAATTGTCTTACTGTGTGCCAGGTAAGATGTAAATGGAGTAAACACTGTTAAGAGAGGGGACAAGTACAGCCACATTGAAATACGTGATCAGGTGTCCACCTCTAAATAAATCTTCATTGGAGAGAGGATATTCTAACCACCAGTAGTTGCTGTTATCCTTTTCCTTCAAAAGATGCTTAAGCGTATGTTTGCAAGGCTATGCATATTCTCAAACAATTATCATCATGGATCTGTTATTATCATCATGGATCAATCTAGCTTCAGACTTCCTTCAGACTTCCTTGGCTTCTCAGTAATACCATCAACCATGGTATCCTTTTTACACCCACTAGTTAGTGTAGGAACTGGTGGCACCATGCTTCAAGTGAGTTCATTCCTATGTAGCTGAGCATGCCATTTCAGAACATAGTTCTGGAGCAGGGGACTACTGCCCCATAATACCTGCACTTTCATGGTTAACAATTCTGTCTTTGGGGGGCCTTTCAACATCTACCCATGAAGCTACTGCACGCAATGTACTGATGACACCTAGCTCTACTTTCCCTTTCAATACCACATAAAATGGTGGACAATGTCATGTCTAAAATCCATATTACATCACTTTAGAATGTATGTGGAAGATTAATAATAAACTGAACCACCATCCAAACAAAATTTCAGGCTCATTTCCCAACTGCAGTTGGGATCTACCTTTCCTCTATCCAAGACGTAACACCTACAGAAAAAATAGGCAAGGAATGCTTATTGCTATACTGCACTAGAGCCACAGTGGAATCAAAGTAAAGTCTGCTCTTGTCCTTGCACAGCTGAAGTGGAACAAACATTGGGCAACAGCAGTTGTGGCTTCAAGGTACTAACCAAAATCCTAGTTCTATTCTGGCCTATAAATTAATTTTAAACTGCAGCAATAAAAAAATCCAGGGTGTTCTTTCATATAATCACAATGATTTAAAAGCTAGTAGCTGTGAAAGCAGCCCACCTCATCGGTGACAATGTGTGTAAACTGTATTGGATCTTAAATTAGACAAATATCATTGCTCCTTTCCCAGTTAGCACAACCAACCATATGTTTATAAAAATATTTATGTTAAGAGTGCAAAACTGATATGCAACAGCAAAATGTACAAATAAACCCTTTTAAGCAACAGAATGAAAACAAGATTTATACACTTTCTTAGAAAGCAGTTCCAGTGATAACACACATAGAGAAAGCCCAAGCTTCTGTGTTTTAGATTACTTCCTGTGCATTATAAAAACAGTCTGCAAGTTGGCAACTAGTTATCAACATCCAATTATCAACTGAGTCAACATTTTCTAATATATTTATATACAAAGTATATAGCTTTTGTCTCAGTGGACCAATGTTTAGAATCAGAGAGTTGTAGAGTTGGATCCTGAAGATCATCTAAGTCCAACTCCCTGCAATGCAGGAATATGCAACTATTCCATACAGTGACTAAACATACAACCTTGGTATTATCAGTGCCACACTCTAACCAACTGAGCTATCCATTGCCCTGTATGAACCAAGAGATATATGCAAGATAATGTGCAAGATTCAGCTCTATTCTGCAGATTGTCCATGTTCAAAGCACCAGTCACATGCTTGACCTGAATATGATTGAAATTCAAATACTTGAAAATAAGATGGTGGCATGACCTAGTATGAATTCTATAGAGGAGGAGAGTGGCCTAGTTAAACTCTTATAAAAGCACGGTCAATATGACAGTATCCTGGGAACAAATGGAAGGTGCTGAACCTCTCCCTCCTCCAGTGATGCTTCCCTTGCACCTTTCCCACCTATTTTTGTCCTAACGGGTTACCTTTAGCCTTGAAATTCCTCTAGGGGGGAAAAACAGCTAGGTAGAAGTCCCTGTTGCATCTAATTTGGCCCATAGTGTTCTGAGGAACAGAACTAAGTATTCCAATGAGGAGAATAGGAGAGAAAGTCTGCCAGGTTGCAAGTAAGTAGAATCTCCATAGTCAAATTAGTAACCATAGGTTACAGCAAAATGTAAATGCATGCCTGCCATACTAAACAAAACAAAATGATGTGGAGTCAGAGTTATAGTAAATATAAATATGCCATGCTTTGTTTTAGCATTCAGGTTCTTAGAAGACAGCTATTTTCTTCAAGTGTGAAAATCCTTCTGAGACATCATCCACTGATGTATTTATGTAGTTGGCTGAAGTTTCATCATCTAACTCAATATGCTCCTTTTCTTCAGGAGATGAAGCTACAAGTTCATCTGTTTTATCATGTAGCATTTGGCGAAGTCTCTGAATACCTACAAAAAGCAAGCAACATAAACATTTTAAAGACATAAGATAGGAAGTGTCTGCTTGTATGCAATACAGAACATATTGCAAGGCTGTATACCCGTATACTCCAGTGTATAAGACGACTGGGCGTATAAGACGGCCCCCAACTTTTCCAGTTAAAGTATAGAGTTTGGGATATACTCGCCGTATAAGAAATATGACCCGGCGTATAAGACGACCCCCGACTTTTGAGAAGATTTTCCTGGGTTAAAAAGTAGCCTTATACGCAGGAATATACAGTATATTCCTTGATGGCTTGAAAGTCTATGACAATGCATATAGATGAGTGAAGGATGAGAAAGGAGAAAGAGATCAGATAACCCTTTTATAGAATTGAAACTTACACAGGTAGATTCTGTCTATAGAATCTGAGAAGACCAGCCTAAACCATCCAGGTTCATAACAGCAAAAGGCTTTCCCAGGACTAATGAGCAGCTTTTCACCAAGAATTTTCCACCATAAATCCATTTCAGCTTCAAATGTCTGTGACTTTAAGAACTAAGAGAAAACAAATATACACATTAGCTAAATCCCACATTAGCAAACAAAACACTTGACCTCCCCACCCACTAAAGAAACAAAAGATCAGGTTTATCAAAGCATCTTTTGAGTTCAATTGAAGCCTTGGTGCTCTATTATTTTTCTTGCTTAGCCAATTACATTGCTCGGAATATTATTTAGGACCAGATGCTGCACCATTTATTTATATTTTGGCATGTTATGATTTAATTCAGTGGTTTTCACCACTTAAATGATGGTCAGGTGTACTGCGGGCAACACCTGCCTCCATCCCTCCTTCCATTGGTGGTTTAGGATCTTAACTATGTCCAAAATTAATGAAGAGTACTTTTTATTAAAGCCTTTTTTAAGGGTGCAGGGTGGCCTTATCCTATCAAAGTGTTGGTGCTGACCTTTAAAGCCCTAAATGGCCTCGGTCCAGTATACCTGAAGGAGCGTCTCTACCCCCATCGTTCTGCCCGGACACAGAGGTCCAGTACCGAGGGCCTTCTGACGGTTCCCTCATTGCAAGAAGCCAAGTTGCAGGGAACCAGGCAGAGAGCCTTCTCGGTGGTGGCGCCTGCCCTGTGGAACGCCCTCCCATCAGATGTCAAAGAGAAAAACAGCTACCAGATTTTTAGAAGACATCTGAAGGCAGCCCTGTTTAGGGAGGCTTCTAATGTTTAATTATTTTATTTCATTTTTCTGTTGTAAGCCACCCAGAGTGACTGGGGAAACCCAGCCAGATGGGCAGGGTATAAATAATAAATTATTATTATTATTATTATTATTATTATTATTATTATTATTATATAATAATGAGAACCTGGTGCACTTTGAGATTGTGCACGTACAAGGGGCAGGGGACTGGCACAGTCGCAGACCAGAAGTGTCAGATAGCATTGTGATGGTGTATTCTTCTGACTGGGTTTGCTCGTAAGCCTATGGCCTCTCAGTGTCTCGCTGGGAGGGGCAGGTCCTATTTTGAATACAAAACCCGGCAGGAAGGAAGGAGCTCACAAGACCAGCCACAATATACAGCCAACTGTATTTATGTCCTTTAATCCACCCTTCCAGGTCCTCCACGTACTTTTCTGAAGTCAGCCCACACATATAATCCTCCTGAGCTTTTTAAAACAGGTATTCCCATCTCTGCAAGACCATCCACAAGACCATCCACAAGAATGTTGTGTGCTTCCTTAAGTTTTCTTTTATTGGTGCAGGGTATAAAATTTCTTTTATTGGTGCAGATGGGCAGGGTATAAATAATAAATTATTATTATTATTATTATTATATAATAATGAGAACCTGGTGCACTTTGAGATTGTGCACGTACAAGGGGCAGGGGACTGGCACAGTCGCAGACCAGAAGTGTCAGATAGCATTGTGATGGTGTATTCTTCTGACTGGGTTTGCTCGTAAGCCTATGGCCTCTCAGTGTCTCGCTGGGAGGGGCAGGTCCTATTTTGAATACAAAACCCGGCAGGAAGGAAGGAGCTCACAAGACCAGCCACAATATACAGCCAACTGTATTTATGTCCTTTAATCCACCCTTCCAGGTCCTCCACGTACTTTTCTGAAGTCAGCCCACACATATAATCCTCCTGAGCTTTTTAAAACAGGTATTCCCATCTCTGCAAGACCATCCACAAGAATGTTGTGTGCTTCCTTAAGTTTTCTTTTATTGGTTGGGAAAAACACAGTATCCAGCCATTCTGCCAAAATAAAAACACAAATCAGACAGCGCTGTTTATCCCCTCTTTGTATTATTCAGTCTTAGTAGTACTTTGATAAATTATGGGGTGGGGAACATTGCGAACAGCAGGCACTCTGTTAAAGGGATCCTGCATGGCAAATGTAAAGTGTGAAAAGTAGCTTATGTGATTGAGAGGATTTTTGTTTGCAGTATTATGAAATTCTTATTCCAGGTCAGACTATTTGTTCATCCAACCCAGCATTGTCTACTGTAACTGGCAGCGGTTTTCAAGGAGAGAGGTGTTTCACATCACCAGCTAAACTAGTTAACTAATCTGGAAATTCTGTTTTGCTGCCATCAGTCCCAATAGTTAATGATGGCAAGGTAACTACAGGCAAGGAAAAGCAAGATGTACAGGTCCTGTACAGAACTTGTTCCCTGGTTGCTCAGATGGACCCAACACCAATTCAGCCACTTTACACCAACTATATATCTAATACATAAAAATGAATGTAGTTCATAATTAATTTGAAACTAAGGAATAAAGCTGTCTAGATCATGGTCTGGCCAGGCACAGTGAAAAAACAGAGCTGGATTTTCCTGGTCTGTAGTAACTATATAGTGTGAGGACTGGTGTTTATTACTTAGACTCAGGGCCACATGTGTTTGTGCACTTTCAAGTTTGCTAACCTCTGTCATGAAGGAACTGGCTGAGAACATATTGCACTGGTCCAGGACAACCGTGGAAAACAGCCAGCTGATTAACTGCTTTCCTGACCTCATGATTTCTGGTGTATAATACTCCACATCTGATGCCACACATGCCAAAATCCTTGAAAGGGAAGGGGGGAAAGTTTGTAATTAAAAAGTCTCTCTAAAATTTTAATTCATACACAAAGCACATTTCTATCCAAATATAGCATTATCCACTGGACTAAATAATTTCTGATTCCTGTAATAAAATTAATTTTTCAAGATTCAAAGAACTTAACATTCTATACAAAATGTTTTAAAGTCCATTTACGTATTAAGAAACAAAAGGAGAATAATTGATTTGATTTGCATAAAGTATTTCGTTAGGTTAGAATTTTTGCCTGAAACCCATCCCTGAAGTCTAGTTTTAGATTTCCAGTGTGGTAGAACAAGTGAAATTATAAACAATATGTGGCAATTGCATCCACACAGGGTCCTGGTTGTTTATAACCAACCTTACTTGGCCCTCTCTATCCCCCTATTTTTGTAGCAAGCAAGGGACTGTCACCTGTCACTGGTTGCTAGAGTTAACTAAATCAACATGCAGTTGCAGCTCCCACATGGTGCGAGGTTATAAATGGATATTCTGCAGCCTAAACAATGAGAAGCCACCCTAAGGCTGCAATCTATTTATTTTGGAGTAGAATTTTACATCTAAATAAACATCAATAAGGTTTGCACTGCACTGCAAGTCATATCCTAAACTATTGAAGAGCAGAAGGTAGTTCACATTCTACTGGCCAGCTTCTGGTGAGCCACCTAGTTGCCTGCTAGTTCTTGGGATAGTTGCAAATGATATTGAGTTTATAACAGAATACCATCTTCCACTAATGGCTAGACCTGCTGTGCAACTGTGGCAGAGGCAAACATTATAATCCATTATTACACTGTAGGTTTTAAGTTCTCACATACAAGATTTCTTTGGAACAATGCACTGGGTAGATGGAAGAATTTGACAGTTTCAATAATTTAAGTACATTTTGAATAAATATTGATAACAAATATTTCTAACCTACCTTACTAAATCCCCACATAAAGTGTGTCCGGTCTGGATCTGGTAAACTAAAGAGAAATATTTCAAGATAATTAATGTCTTACGTTTATTTGGGATGGGGAATCAACACTTTTCAGTCCTAAGGACAATGGCAATTTACCCTGACCCAGCAAAATGCTGGAGATATAGAAATCCACGGCATAGACAGCACATGTTCTGTACTCTCCACAGAAATGAATGCAAATCCCTTTGTGCATGTGCATTGAAGTACATACAGAAATATGGATCAAGGAAGTTCTAATTATGTTCTATTTATTATTTATGTTTTCACCCCACCCTTCCTCCAAAGGAGCCCAAGATGTCAGCGATTCAGAATAACAGCCTGTTTTTGATACCGAAGTAGTTACCAAAAACATTCTAAATATTTTTAAAATGTTCAATAACTACTTCAGTTGAATTATTATTGTGAGTTATGTCAGGAAAGTTTATCAGAAGCGGTTTCATTTATGGAGGGCATTGGATGGCAATCTCCACAAATCCACACGCTAAGGAAGGTATAACTTGCCACATGAAGGATAGTCAATAGTCCTGCTCCTTCAGCATGTGGACAACAGGGTGCATATGTATTTCGCCATAATTTTATACTTTCCTGCTACCCTTGTGCTGGCTGCAACCCTGCTGTGCTGGGCACATTACTTGCAAAGCAGTCTCTCTCTTACTTCACCAATGACTAGTTGCTACTCAGCTCCACCCCACTCTCCTCAAAGCATGCAACATATGTAAAAGAACCAAAAAGGAACTTGACACTAGATACTTCCAAGTGAGACATGGAAGAATTTTGGCTTGCACTAAGTGACCTAACATGTTACAGCATGCATGCACACTGAGCAGAGTTACAACAGACCTGTATGAGGAGCCCCCTGGCATGCGGAGGAAGCAGAATAGCTACAATAGTAGTTAGCATTAAATTAACATGTGAGCAATAATCTGCTTAGTCCTAAATCAATTGACATGTAGGATTTTGTCAGAGAATGGCAAGACAAAAAAAGTCTACCAACCCTTGAAAATCATACATATGCTACCACATCACCAATAATTACTTTGAAAGAATAATTTATGCATACAGAAACTGGTAGACTATGTGTGCATATATAAACAAACAGAAGAGATTTGCTAGGTTACTCAACTATAAAGCTGACATTTTAAAAAAGCAACAGGAAGGTACACTCACCTCTCCAAGCTAAGAATGCTTGTGAATGTGGTATCACCATATATGGACAGCATATAAATTTCATCCATTATTACATGTAATTTATGTCTATGTAAAGAAAGACACACATGTCATTAAAGTTATTTAAAAATATATATGCATTCATTCCTACAATTGCTGCTTAACAAATCCCTTAAAAAGCTGTGTATTCTATATTCAGTCAAGTTATTATTATTAATTAAATATGTTTACTGCCCTTCATCCGAAGATCAAAGGGAAGTTCACGAAATACAAATACAAAATGAAAACATACATAATAAAACAAAAACAACCAATAGCTCTCATCCAACAGACACATTTAAAAGGCCACAGAATGTTAATCAGCCAAACGCCTGGCTGAAGAGAAACGTTTTTGCCTGGCACCTAAAGATATGTAATGAAGGTCCCAGGCGAGCCTCCTTGGGGAGAGCAGTCCACAATGAGGGAGCCACCACAGAAAAGTGTTTCAGTGTTGCCACCCTCCAACCCTCTTGTGGAGGAGGCACCCAAAGAACTGCTACTTAATATAAAGCAAAATGTTTTCAAAAACTGAAAAGTGATGACTCCTCAGCAAGGCATGTATATTCCCCCATCCACTATTTTATTAGATATATAAAAGCAAGAAGTTAAGAACCAAGTATCCATATGTCTCTACATGTAATATATTGCACAATTAAGATATAAAAGCCAGAAAACACACACCACACAGCTTATTATATCTGCATACACAAGCCAGAAAACACATCAAACTTAATTCTTATTCCCAATATTACCAGGCATTCAGAAGTACCAGTATGTGAATGACAGAAAGAGGCTAAAATATCACAAAAGCCTAAGTAACCAAAGAAAGTCTATTTAATTTTTTTTAAAAAAATTAAAGCATCAGATTCTTAGTTTTCATCTTCAGATGCAGACTGCATCCAAGTCTCATGCAGTGTCATGCTGAAGAGAAAAGAACTGTGCTATGTTTTGAGGCTGGCGCTGTGGGTTAAATCGGCTTGCCGATCAGAAGGTTGGAGGTTTGAATCCCTGCGACAGGGTGAGCTCCCGTTGTTTGGTCCCTGCTCCTGCCAACCTAGCAGTTTGAAAGCATGTCCAAGTGCAAGTAGATAAATAGGTACCGCTCCAGCGGGAATGTAAACAGCATTTCTGTGCGCTGCTCTGGTTTCGCCAGAAGCGGCTTAGTCATGCTGGCCACATGACTTGGAAGCTGTACACCGGCTCCCTCGGCCAATAAAGCAAGATGAGCACCACAACCCCAGAGTCGTCCATGACTGGACCTAATGGTCAGGGGTCCCTTTACCTTTAAATATCTAATAACCACTTTCGTTAGAATCATAGAGTTGGAAAGAACCACAAGGGTCATGTAGCCCAACCCACTGCTATGCAGGAATCTTTTGTCCAACATGGGGCTCAAGCCCACGACCCTAAGATTAATAGTCTAATACTCTACCGACTGAGCTAGTTGTTACCTTCACTGGAAATAAGGCACATTTTTAAAAATTAATCAATTCCATGTAGATTGGTGGGAAGGGCAGTTATGCTAGAAAATGGAACAAGCAAGGAGGATGGCATCCTTTCAAGGATAAACTAAGGAGGAGGAAGTGTCACTGAACATAGTGAGACTTATGTCCAAGTACTGTAAGTGTACATGGGATTTCAGAGTAAGCATTAGAAGAAATTTTTAGCGGCACGTAAAGCCATCTCCACCATAATTATACATTCAGAAACTAAGTTTGCCAATTTAAGAATACTAATGTTTCTCAACACTACTAATAACCATACATGACTATTACTATAAATGAATTTTCTGAACATACATTCTTATGGCCATATGCCAAATGAAATAAGGAAATTACCAAAATAACTTTCAAAACTAACATACTGCATCATAGAAAATTAAAAGCCCAAACAAATAGTGCTAGGACTCAAACCTGTGTGCAAAGTCTAGACATTCTTTCAGTAACTGTGCTGGGTAAATGTCCCCTAATGGATTGTGAGGGTTGATCAGGATTAATGCTCTGACTCTGATGCCCTGAAAAAAGAAAAACTGATAGTCGGGGACCCTACCATGACATCAAACAAAGGAGTAACGAGTCTGCAAAATTGGTATCCTTTCATAAAGTGCGAAGTATTGAAGTTTCGTGGCTGAATATGAGCATACATATTCCTTTATAACCCTAAAACATATTCCAGTATCACATTTTCATGGCATCACATTTCATTTTCATCACAGCATGGCATTTTGGTATTTAGTTATTAATTTAAATTTCATCTGCTATAATTCAAAGGACTTAATTTACAAAACTATAGATTTGATATAATATATTAAATGGTTGTTTTCTTGAAGAGATGTATATCTAACACCAGTGTATAGAAAGACTGTAAAACTAGGATTCTTTTTAAACTAATGTTACCAAAATATGTTGAAAAGGAAATATATTCGGGAAGGAAATAACATTTCTTATGACCAAATTATTCTGTAAATTCTGTAATTTCAGAGTAACTAAAACATACACGGTTAGGTCTAGACCAGGCACCCCCAAACTCTGCCCTCCAGATGTTTTGGGACTACAACTCCCATCATCCCTGGCCACTGGTCTTGTTAGCTAGGGATGGTGGGAGTTGTAGCCCCAAAACATCTGGAGGACTGAGTTTGGGGGTGCCTGGTCTAGACTGTCATGCTTAGAGCAGACCTACTGAAATCAGTAGTACTTACATTAGTCATGACTAACTAAAGTCTTGGAGATTTTAATGGGTCTACTCCAAGCATGACAGTTGAATCCCATCGACTATTTTCAGTACATTTTCTCCTGTGGAAAAGATTCTGTCACTTAGTAGCTTCAAGCTACTTAAGAAAAGCAACAACAAACAACTGCAAAAAAGATGAACTACTTTTACTAAAACAGTTTGTAAAAAGTAAGTATTAAGTTTAATATGAATTGCTCCATTTATTGCTTCCAAATATTTTAATGAGCTCACATAAGAACAGGAAATATATAATTTAGGATTCTAGCTTCATTCTTCAAAATGATGCATTTGAATGACAACAACCTGCTTTTGGCCAAGTTATGCACATGACAAATATACAGCAGATTTATCAATTTACATTTCTAATAGGATATATTTCACTGCAAAGTTGATGAGGTATTTAACCAAAAGCACAAAAGTTGGAGTTCAGTTCAAAATATTCCTACCTTTTCTACGGCTCTCTGATGTGCAGTTTCTAATTTTTCAACGGTTAACTGAAATGGTCGACTTTCTTCATTAGTCACCTGCATAAACATTTTAAAAGGTGTTCGAAGACAGAAATTCAGTAAAACAATGCAATCTCCTCAGAACACCTATTTATTTTCATTACTTAAGAGTGATTTAATTTGAGGGAGGAAACAGCAAAATGCACAAGCAAGTTGTGGTGGATGTGGCTTTCTTTTTCCTGTCTGTTGGGATGAAATCAATGTAGATACTCCCTTTTCAACTTGTTCTGGTGGAGGTAAAAGGAAGTTCTATAAACTCTACGGTTCTTTGAGGATGCTTGGATCAAGGGCAGTGGGGACGTTATGTCATCCCAGGAAACTGTTACGCTCTGAAAATGATGATTAATGAAGAGATAGACACACACACACATTCTAAAAAGACTGAGGAAAACAGTCAAGACTTCTGTAGGACAGTTTGTTGCCACCTCTGCTATACACACACTTGTGTATAACATCCATAGTAAACTTGTTTGCCAAAACATATAGCACAATCATATAAGAAGGGACATGTCTAGAGTTTGGTTTCCATTGTCAGTAGTTGTTTTGTTGCTTGGGCTTTATACAATTTTGTTCATTCACAGACAACATATCAGTATTCATAAGAAAGGGAATATTTAGTAAACATTTACCTCACTGAACAAGGGCACATGGATAGGTTGCATTCCACCATACAGCCACATTTTGGAGTTTATTCCACCATAATACGGAGTAGGAATGAGATACCCATCTATAAAAAGAATAAATAATGGAGGTTTACTTTCTTTTTAAACAAAGTGTTTTACTAGTTTGTTAAGAAATAGTGATATATTATTTTGCCTTTATCTTACACACATCTTTAGACTACTACTTTCAAAATCGTCGTACATAATCATTGTGCTGCCAGAATAGGAAAAAAAAACATTATGTGAACCACTTTCAGGTCTGTGCTATTCCTAAATGAATATTCTTACTAGCATACTAAAAAGTGACACAGATTTCATAGTGGAGGTTTTATCCCATTCCACATATAATTTTATTGTCATTAACCAATTGTTAAAACTCTACTATAATATATATGGCTACTTAGAAAGGGGTGTGTGCAGACCAACAGTTTCATTCTGCTAGCATGTACTTCACATAATTTAAACTATTCTTAGCTTACTCAAAGGGCACATAAAATAAAGCAATGAAGCAGTTCATTTTCTACATGATTTAGCAGTTATCAGCAGAGTGAACAAGATTTTATACCTTCTTCAAGATGTTCAGGCACTAATTACCAGAGTGATATACAACTGCCACAATATGTGATACATATTCATGCCCTCTTACCTCCAGGATCACATAGCACAGTTGAAAGTGTAGCAAAGACGGCACAGCAGCCATTCAAAACTATAAACTATAAACAGAAGACAAAATAACAAGATACAATTAACAAAACTGCAAAAGCAGGTAAATTTATTTTAAGAAATGAAAGACAAGTCTAAGGCAAGGATATCATATCCCAGTGTCAACAACTCAAACCAAATTAAAAACCTGAACCACTGTAACTTCAAAACAATCAACCCTTAATTCCTCCTGTATATGGGAATTCTATTGGCTGGTATCCAATCAGTCATTGAAGTGTTTTGTTGAGCTATAATGTAATTGAAATTATGGGTTCAATGGTCTATATATGATATAAACACAGTCCAAGAGAATATCCATTAATTATGTACCATTTAGTAGCTCTGATTTCCAAGTGGTTGCCTAGGTGTATGTCCCAGGCAATGACCATCTAAGATGGCACTGGAGTGAGTAGGATATGTTGTTTCCAGAGTCAATGTCTGAGAAGAGTGCTATGTCTGACCTCGTTTTATAGAGATAATCCAAGTACTAAATTTAGCAATCTGCCACTTTTTAGAACTGTAAGTTTAGAACTGTAAGAAGGAAATTACAGTGGAACCTCTACTTACGAATTTAATCCGTTCCGGATGCACATTCGTATGTAGAAATATTTGTAAGTCGAAACACGGTTTCCCATACGAATGCATTGGGGACGGATTAATTCGTTCCAGAGCCTCACCTCCCTCGCTGCCCTGCGCTCGCCACCGCTGGCAGAAGGCCAGCCTCGCAGCGATGGCGGCGAGGGCTCAATCCGGTGGCGAGCGCAGGGCAGCGAGGTCGTTCGGATGTCGAAAATTTCGTAAACGCGCCGCCATTTTTTTCGGTTCGTAAGTAGAAAAATTTGTAAGTAGAGTCATTCGTAAGTAGAGGTACCATTGATTTCAGTGGGTCTATTCTGAGTATGACTTAGTTAATAATAATAATAATAATAATAATAATAATAATAATAATAATAATTTATTATGGTCAAAGACCAGCTGTATGACTTAGTTCAAAGGTGGGGAACCTCTAGCCCAGGCATCCCCAAACTGCGGCCCTCCAGATGTTTTGGCCTACAACTCCCATGATCCCTAGCTAACAGGACCAGTGGTCAGGGATGATGGGAATTGTAGTCCAAAACATCTGGAGGGCCGAAATTTGGGGATGCCTGCTCTAGTGCATTGGCCTTATTAGGCCTGGCATGGGTCCCAATTTGGCCAATAAGGCCATTTTCCCCAAATCATGCTCACCTGCACCACACCTGTTACCATGTGATATCAGCTGTGCAGCAGCCAATCAAAAATGGAACCCTTAAAATGCGCTCCTGGCATTGACAAGGGGGGCTGGCTTTTACCAGAGGAGTACCTGGTACTCCCTGGAGGGTATCGCACAGACATTCAGGTGGGGTCAGACAGCTCCAAGGCTGAAGCAGGACTATCAGGCAATGCAACATTCCAGCAGCTGCCATCTCCTATAGTGGGTCTGAGTTGAGATGCAGAAGCTGAATCACCTCCAACCCTCAGAGAGCATTGACACATGAAAGGGCAGGACCAAGCAGTCCACCTGAAAGCCAATGCCTCCTTGAGAATGATAAGTTACTTGTGAGGAGCTGCTTCCTCATGAGTAGACCCAACACTACTGAGAGTTCAATAGCTGAGAGATCAACAGCAGTGCCTAGGGTGGGACTTAGCAGGCCCTGGGATAAAAGCCTTCAGTCGCTTGGGAAAGCTACAGGAACAATGTCCTTATTCTAGCTTCTTGCTGAAAGCTGTGCAATGAGCCTCTATGTGTGGTGTTTTGAAGTCCTGACTATCATCATCTGAGGGGAGTGTGATGTCAGGTGATTGACAGGTGGGTAGTCAAATGTAAGTGGTAGGGGAAGTAAGAATTTGGTTCATTTGCTGGATATTAGATATCGCCCAATATTTTCAAACTATTTGCCTTTGTATCTGAATGTATCAAAAAAGTAAAGAAAAAAATGTGTCACAAAATTAAAGAAAAGGAAAGCAACATGGTTCCTTACATGATCTGGATCTAGTGGTGTCGGAGCTTTTCCATATTCAGTAAGAAACTTTGCAATTTCTTCTCTAAAACTAAAGTTTAAAATTAACACAGTCAGAAAATTTGCATCAACATATTCATATATAATGTTAGTTCTGGCACAACTTTAACTTTGAATTAGTCTTTTTATTAAATTCAATTGAAAGTTTGCTTCTGATTTATTTAGAAGCAGGATTGCATAGAACTTATTTTAAAAGTAAACATATGTAGAGGATCACATTTTTAAAAATGCCCCATTTCTGAAACTTGATTTTGGACTGAGTCCAGAAATCTGACTTCTAGAACTATTAAACAACACTGTAAATTGAAGGCAGCAATACCAAACAATTGTACAAAAGAACATTCATTTGCATACAATTGAACCTACTTCTATTAAATGTGTTCAAATTACAACTAGGCATTTAATGCAATGTTATAAGTAGTCTCCAAGCACTAGCACTACTGCATCCAAAGAAAATACGTCTGTAAGCCACAACCATTTATTTTAAGAGGCCCTCTACAGAATAGCTTAAATCTCCTGTCCAATGTCAATATTAGTTTTTGAAATGTTTAACTGGAACTAGAAAAACAGGTAGCTTTTATTAAAAAATTACATTGAAATGCTAAGCAATTTTTGTTACCTTTTAATGCCTTGTGTATCCGAATACTGAAGTAAGTGAGGTTCCAGATAAGCCATGTCAGGTTTTACGAGCTGTCATTTTTTAAGAGACAATTAAAGTTTTTAATTATATGAAAGGTTGTTAGTTCTCAATAGATTCACACATTGCTATTTATATTTCCCACAGGTTAACAAAATTATTCAAATTAAGCTGTCTTAGCTGATCTTAGATAAAAACCAATCCATTTCTCAGAGCTGGGCCTGATTTTGGCTCCTCAGCTGCACTAGCCTGGAAACAGAACTGCAAAATATATCACAATCCCTCCTCACTTTCTGTCCTGGTTGAAGTAAGTCAACAAGGTTTAAGATGCAGGGGCCGATTTGCCACTCTGACCTGCTGTCCCAGTCCAGGGTTTAGGCTTGTTTTGCTTGCACACTACATAGGTAATGTTGTTAAACACAGTGCTTGATTATTCATAAGAAATGATCATGGCCACTAATTAGTACTACCTTCTAATCACAATTTCAAAACTAAGTTGCACAATTCATGTTGGAAACCAAACTTACCCTTTCCTGTATTAAATCAAAGCAAAGTTTGTTCTCACTTGTTCCAAAATTCAAAATGCCCTGAAAATAGAAATGACATTTTAGATAGCTACCACCACTAACAATACTTTTTGCATGAACCCTCTTTGTCAGAAAACTAAACCTAATGTCTAAAGGACAGTATGAAAATAAACTGCCACCATTATATATTTTTTCCACTACTATATATATAAACAAAGGAGCAACAACTTCATACTCTCTTTAAGGCACCTTCCTATGTCCCCAACTTAACCAGCATTTCTGCTTCTTAAGGACTGAAGTCTTCTAGACATAGATTAAGTTAACAGGTATTATTTTCAAATATATTTAACTCCACATTTTAAAATCTGTACAACCACTTTGTTTTAAATAATAGGTCTCTGGAAAGGGCAAGACTCTCTTACATAAGAGCACAGACAACAACTATGTTCACACTCAGCTGTTCTACAGACTGCAGAAATTGGAAGCAGCAGCACCAACAATGTATTTCTAGCAAGGAGATTTCAGGTCAGGGGATAATGTAACTGCCCCATGCTGGAGCAAACCAGATTGAACTACTTTGGCTTGGACCCAGCTGGCACTTTGCCAGTGGATCCTAGACTGAAAAGCAGCAGTACAATTTCTGCTGCCACAACTTCTCCCCTCTCCTCCAAAATATCCCCTCTGCTACATCATATGCAATGAGCTGCATCCTTTGCTCCGGAAGGCTGTTGCAAAACTATGACTTACAGTTCGGAAGCTTCGTATCTGCGGTCTTTAAGATTGCCTCATTTCCACACCTTCTTCAATACAGTTTTATTGCCACACCTCTTTCTCAACACCTTGTTTTTTTTCTGCAATCCTCTCACACATCATTTCCAAGCGTTTCTGCTCTCCTTAACTTTTCTTCCATGCCCTCCCCCCTCCACAGCACAACCGTTGGTGCTCAGCTTTCAGTATTCATTCTTGTGTTGGATGGGGGTGGAGATTTCACATTCTTAGCTGACTTTTTGGATTAACACTTTTAGTGTATTTTTAGTCTTAGATTTGGGACTCCCTTTTGGCTGTGTGAAGTGACAGAGAAGTTTAATAAAATAAACCAAGCCATTTCTTCACCATTGCCCCGTCACAGCCCAATCTCTTCACTTCTTCTCCACCCCATTTCATTCCTCAGACCCCGAACTTCTCATCTCCATCTCCTTTCTACTTCACCTCGTATTCCCACTATCCCCTACCAAAGGAGTGCCAAATGCAAACTTGAATATAATATTGGGGGTGGGGAGGTAAGCCCTGGCCAGCGTACGCACACACCATTTATTTGAATGACAATGCCCATCAACTTTGCCCCCCAAAAAAATATTTTATGGGGAGCGGCAAGAGACTTTGGCCTCTCAGAGTTGGCTTTTATGAGTCCAGCCAAGCTTCTCTTTCTGGTCCTCCACACTCTCTCCCCAGTCATACACCCCTCAGCAGTTCTGCTTCAAACCCTCCTTCATTCCTTTTGCCTGGCTAGAATATCTCCTTCAACTCTGATAATGCCTGCTGCTTGCATTAGTGTAAGAAATGTGTATGAGTGTGCATGGAAATTAATTATTATTACTATTGTTGTTGTTATTTACTGTTTAAAGCTCAAATTTACATCAGTTGCCCCACCCACTTATGCCTCCGACCTCATTCACCACCAGCATTTCCCATAATAAGTGGTAGATAACGGGCTTTGCATGCGGAAGGTGCCAGGTTCAATCCCCAGCATCTCCGGGTAGGGCTGGGAGAGACTCCTACCCCAAACTCCAGGGAGCTGCTGTCTGCCAGTGCTGAATGACAATACTGAGCTTGACAGACTCAACGGCCTCTCTCTATATAAGGCAATTTCCGGTGAATGCTGGCGTTGGGCTGGAAAAGGTCGCCCTACCACAATAGCTTTCCATTTAAAAAACCCACCCACCCACAAAAGCCTCGGTTCTCACACTCTTGTTACAGGCACTTGACTTAACCCACCCATGGCTCCATGTTTTATATCCTGCGCCCTATTTCCTCAATACACTAGCAGAGAAGTCCGCCCCCCCCCCACGTCCTGCCCCACCAGCGGCTTCTTCTACACACACACTTTGCAAAAACCAACGTGTCTCTCTCTCTCTCTCTCTCTCTCTCTCTCACACACACACACACACACACACACACACACCTACCTGAGGGTTGTGAGCGGCGTCGAAGGGATCCCGCACGTACATGTCGAAGCCCTTCTGCAGCAGCCCCTCTGCGCTGCCGGCAATGCCGGCTCCCCGAGCGGAAAGCCGCGTATCAGGCGCCGCTTCGCCGTCCGCCATGGCGCCGCCGCGCGTGGAGAAAGCTGCAGAGTCCGCCCGCGGCCGCCTCGCGCTGAGGGAGCGGAAGGAAAGGAGGCAGCGAGACGCGAAGGGAGGAGCAGCGAATGCCGGGAAAGGGCGGCGGCAGCGGCGGCGGCGGCGGCGACGTGTATCCTCCTCAGCCGGTGCGAGCTGAATTGAAGGATGCGCTTTTGGGGAGCCGGTAATATAGGGATGTGCCCATGCAGATCACCAATTCATCGATTGGTCAGTCACAGGCGGAGCCACAGAAGGGCGGGACACACACAAGTGCCCCCCAAAAAACAAGGAGCTCACCCCAACTTGCCCTACTCATTTATGAACTCATTTTTTTATCATTTTTATTACATTTTCCGTTTTACAATTTAGAATGCTCATTTAAACGTCCTTAAAATATCAATGATTTCCATTCTTCTCTTTCCATGGTTCATTTTGCATATCATAAATCCCTGCATATTTTAAATAAACTAGAACCATTCAGTATTCCATTATCACATCCATCAAAACTTATTTGCACCGATGGATTTATCTTAATGCTGCCAACGTTTTTCATTTCTGAACTCCTGTCATTATACTGTACTGTGTTTTTTCTTTCTTTCCCTAGAACGATAATTTGCCCCTCCTGTGACTCACCTCCATCTCTCCATGGGATCCAGAAGCTCAGCTGATCCAGAGCTGCAGTTCTTCCCTCAGAGGGCTAATTAGATGGGGATGTCTTATTTCTCTTTTGGAGATATTGCCCTCTTCAGGCAATATCACCTAGACAAGGAGTGGGGATGTATTTTTAGCCCAGCCCCCTGAAATAAAGCAATCCAGTTACCATAATCTGCCGAGGTGGTTTTAGGGGAGGGGTAGTACCCTGCACTCAGCTCCCACCTGTGGCTCCTAGAAGATGTCAGCATGTGACAGCAGCCACATCCCAAGAACAGTAAACTGGCTGGCTAAACCAGGAGAGGGCAGCTGATGAGTCTTTAAACCACAGTGAGAGTTAGGGACTTCCCCTGCATGCAAAGACAGGCTCTGGCTGATTGAGCAGACAGGACTAATAGAAGGCGGTTTCTGCACGTGCTGTGGATGGAAGTGAGGGGCAGATGGGGCTCGCCAACCTGGGAAGGTAGCCCACCGAGGACAAGGAAATCTCTGAACCTAAACCTCCACTTTGTGGGATATTTTGGGGAGAAAAAAGGGCTAAGGTGTAAATCCTACAGAAATCCGGAGTGGAGTTCCTAAGGCGGTGCCCAACATATTGTTCTGCTTTCCTTTGGACCACACCAGCGAGGCTGAGAGTGGGTTCTTGTCATCTGGGCAGCCTAGGGCCTCCATACACACTGCCTAGGCTTGCACTCCAGGGAGGTCACTTCAGTGCTGCTAATGCAGTGGTTTGACTTCACCCCCGGAGGCACCCTCCATTGTCCCTCAAGACAAAACGAATGCCAACAACTGAGAATGGGAATAGTGTAATTCATAGTCCATGTTTTATGTATGTCTGCCAGTATGAGTAATTAAGTTAATGCAAAAGTCCATCCCACCTGCCTTCAGTTCCTGATCAATATAAAAGGTGTGTAGAGAATAATATTTTTGGGGTTGGCTACTTCGGTGTGTGTGTTTCTTTCCTGCTGCCTGCTTTGTTGTTAATATTAATTGCATTTATATACAGTACCACCTTTTTCTCCAGGGGACTCAAGATGGCATACGTGGTTCTCCTCCTTCTCATTTAATTTCCACAATAACCCTGTGAGATAGGTTAGTCTGAGAGGCAGTGACTGGCCCAAGGTCAACCAGTGACCTTCCTGGCTAAGTATAGCACTCTGGCTTTTCTTTACATGCTTCACTCAGCAGAATGAACATCTCAAGATCCTGGCCTACTGCCTTGGATTGGTAATGATGAATTTTATTTTCACTCAAGATGCTAGGGAACTTAGAACACGTGTTTTACAACTAGGTAGACTGGAGGAAGAAGTTAGGTGGTGGCTTGGGACCAAACCGCCTAATCCATTATCAACCAGGTGGAGGGACAGGATATAAACTTAATAAATAAATCCATCTCAGATCCTACAAGTGGCAGGTAAGGCCTTGGTGGTATACTAGTGGGGAGTACCCACTTGATATTTTCCTTTTTCATGGTGGTTCCCCATTTGAGAGATGTGCCTATTAAAAAATAGGACACTAAACAGGCATAGGAATGCATGCCTAAGAGCCTTGTTTCACTTTCTCAGAAAGAGTTTTACAGACAACTGTTGGCAGGTCAGAGCCATTTTTCTTTTATGTTAAGCAAATTGAAATAGACAATACTATACAATAGAAGCTAGGCCCAGACAACAATGCTGCAACTGCTAATTCCTCTTCTCAAATCATATTCATAACTGACGTGCATAAAATTGCTGTGCTTACTCAGAAGTAAGATCCACTGGGACTTACTCCTGGGCAACTATGTAAGATGGTTGTTGCTACCTTGAGAAAATTGGATTAACAGAAAATAAAATGGTTACTTTTCAGATAACTGTATGCATGCATCTAAAACTGTGAAATTATACCAATTCTGATTGTTCTTGTGTTTTTCATACTACTACACATCAAATAGAGAACATTTATTTATGGAAGAAGTACACAAAGTTAAAATGAATAGCCTGTAAACAAAAACCAGCACAATATTCTGGTTACATAATTACTTTACAGTAAATGAAAAAAAAACTGTGACTGAAATTTTCCCAGACATAATTTATGGGCAGCTTATCTATCCCTCAGTGTGACTGTGTCTACCCGTGTTCACTCTCTTTCAAGGAATCTTAAGATCTATTTCAGCTGGAGGAAGCCGCTGATTTGTTTTGCGAGGTCAGTCAAGGATAACTGCTATGTGTAAACAGATATCCATCCTACGCACAGACTGTTATCTAATAGCAAGCTAATACCATATAATGCTTGCATAATAGCCTAGGAAAGATTATGCTAGGAAAAGTCAGTTGGGAAAGAATCTACCCTGTGAAAAGAAAAGATACCATATTCTTATCAGTACACTAGCTGACCCGGCCACGCGTTGCTGTGGTTCTTTCCTGTGATCCCCCACCCCACCCTGTCCCAATCTATGACGTATCCTGCCCCTCCTCCCTCCACCCCGGCTCATCCCTGTGTTCCAGTAGGATACCCTTCCCTCTATTGTTGTTGGCCCCTCCCCCCTGTATCTCCATACCTTGGCCCCCACCCTTCAAAAAGGAACTGTTAGGTTCTGGGTTCTATTTCCCAGCATGCACTTTTGTCTGAACCCTCTGTTTTCCCTGGGGAGTGTTGGCCCCTACCCCCGGTATCTTCCTACATTGGCCCCCAGCCTTGGAGAAGGAGCTGTCAGTTTCTGGGTTCCATTTCCCAGTATTTACTTTTGTCTGAGCCCTCTGTTGTCCCCTCCCCCTTGTATCTCCATACATTGGCCCCTGCGCATGCATCGTGAACATTTCTATTGGGGGTGATGATGCGCCCTGGGACCCAGAGAACTACTTAAAGAATCCCAACCGGGGGGGGGGGTCAAATAGTGAAGCCCCGTAGCAACAGACAGGCCCAGACAGAAGGAGGGGGGTCATATGGGCCACTTGGCATGGGCCTCCGAATCTAAAGGGGGCCTCGGTCAGCATATTCACAATCATTAAAATGAAAAAAATAACAAAAGGGTTAAAAACAGGGCCATATTATCTACCTGGCCCGGGCCCTGTAAGGGCCTGGCAACAGAAGGCGCGTTCTGAAGCACCCGAGTTGTTCAGTTCCATAAAAAACCCAGGAAGTGGCAAGGGGAAGGTAGGGAATTGTAAAAGGGATGGGGGGGGGGTTCACGATTTTTTACATTTTTATATATATAGATAAACACTTGTTAACACAAAAAGGTGTCAAATCACTTTTTCTTCAAACATTCATTGAGCAGCTTTCTAGATTTGTTTGCTTCTGTCTTCAGTTTGGATTAGGAACTTGATCTGATAACAATATAATCAAAGCAGAAAACAGCTTCCGTTACTTTAGTTACTTGCATGCTAATACTGCATGGAAGTTTCTCTGAATGAAGAAGCATGCAGTCACATTTTCCTTTAAAAGCAAAATATCAACATAAAGTACCTCCTTATTGGCATTTTGATAAAAGCAGTCAAAAAAATCGTGCTGTGTAATTTTATATTGTAAACAGCCCTGTGATCCTAGGATGAAGGGTGGTATAGAAATTTAATAAATAACAACAACAATACATATTATTGTTGTTGTTTGCTTTATTATAGTATTGTTGTTCCCATAATCAGAGAATAACTAAACATAACATATAGTGGGTGACAATAAACTAAGGTTTATTCAGAGTAGATCTATTTAAAGTAATGAATGTGTTTAAGTTAGGTCCATTAATTTTAATAGGTCTACTTTGAGTAAAAATTGTTTGAATGGCACCCAGAGCCTTCAAACCTGAATCCTCCTAAGTAACATATTTCTAATGAAATATACTTCAGCTAGTATTTAGGAATTGGTCAATGACAGTTGTGTAAAATAAAATGACAAAACTGCATCATCAACTGTTCTTCAGATTTATTATTGACTGAATAAAATGTGACTAGGGTATATTTCTTCTCATGGGAACATCTCATGCTACAGCCAATTGTGACTAAGGTACTATAATTTGATGTAGCTGAGACTGCAGTATGTGTCTAGTTTCCCCCCGAAAACATTACACTGCTGGCTGATCCATTCACCTAACTTGCCCTCTGGAAAAAATTTAAGGGATGGGGGGGAAGGCAAGATCCGTCCTGCCATCTGGGTGTGTTACAGGCATGCAAGTCCCTAAGGTGCACTGGGTCTTGAAGCAACATCCCAACATCCCTTAAGTGTATGTCCAAGTGGGGAACACAGAGCTCATCCCTGACTACCCCTGGGATGGATCCTGCCCACTGCCCCAACCACCACAGGACAGCCCATCTTACCCCTTGCCAAACAAAGGCAGCTATAATTGATCTTAACAAGCCAGGTTAAGATCCTGTAGTCAGAGGTCATTGCAGAATGCTCAGTTTTCATCTACAAGAAGAGAAAACTAAGTTACTGTAATTTGATAGATTTAAGACCATAGCAGGTTACTACATTTTATAAGCAGTTATATAGCATTATGTAAATTAAACACTTGCTGATCCTGCCAGACATGGTTACGGTATATATACTGGTTCATATAACAGTTTGAGTTACATCAAAGGGAGGTCCTGATGCTACTACTATTCAGAATAGTTTGACAACTGCTTATTGCTAAAAAGGTAATTCTAGATACTAATCCACAAAGTGCAAATTTGAGAGTTTATATGCTTCTAAAACCATTATTTTCTGAAATAATTATGGAAAGGTTACTCAAGGTCAGTTGGATAGGTCAACTGAGAAGAAGACCACCTGACAACTCATATGCTGTTAGGTCAGTGAAAGGAAATATATCTTGCGTTGTCAGCAGGTACAGTCTGAAATAAATACTGAGAAACTGAATTAAGGTTTTAACATACCACATGAGCAGAGTGTGATACTATGATACTGAGATGGGTTAGTAATGGAGTGCTGATCTGCTGCTGCTTCAGATACAGATGAATTCTGATATTTGCAGAGGCGGCCAAGATGATAAAGGCTCTGGAAACCAAGTCTTATGAGGAATGCTTGAGGGAGTTGGGCATATTTAGCCTGGAAAAGAGGAGACTGAGAGGAGATATGGTAGCAATCTTCAAATATCTAAAGGGCTGTCGCATGGAAGGTGGAGCAAGCTTGTTAATTTTCCTGCTCTGGAGACTAGGACCCGAACCCGATTCAAGATAAGGAGATTCTTACTAAACATTAAGAAGAACTTTTTGACAGTAAGAGCTGTTTGATGATACAATTCCCTCAGGAGGTTGGATGGCCATCTCTTAGGGATTCTTTAGCTGTGTTTCCTGCATTGCAGGGGGTTGGACTAGATGATTCCTGGGGAACTTCCATATTCTATGATTCTATGATTAGTGGTGTTTGCCAACCTGGGGCTGATGGGAGCTGTAGTAAAAAAACATATGGAAGACACCAGGTTGGCAAAGATCAGTAATATACAGAAGTAATTGGCTCCCTATTTACAAAAAGATACTGTCTCCATTTACATCATGTGGAGCTATAACAACTATTGCTGTCCCAAGGGACACTGACACCACAGCCACTCTTTGTGAATGTCTAAAAGACTAAATATAAACTGTTAATCCTTTAGAGATTGTATGAAATGAAAACCAGGGCACCTCCCACAGGCCACATTGAAGATATTTCAGTGTCATGGGAAAAATGGGAACAATTTGATAAATATTCTAAGCACTTGAAGCTGACCTAGGTTGCAGAGCAGTGTTAGATGGCGGCTTAAAATTCTTTGTAAATTCTGGAAACAAATAATGGGATCCTTTCATCTGTACAACACGCCTAGGCATAGATCAACCCAACTGAATTGGTAGCATCATCTTGCGAAACACCTTCTCCCTAGCATGTTACTTGCATAAAGAAAGCCAGGAGTAGAAAGGTGGTTACACTGGGTGCTACCCCAAGAATATATGATGTACACCTCCTATGCCTCTTGAAGATAATGGTAACTTAATTCTGATACTGGCAACATGGATTTTATAAGCCTACTATGAACAGGAAGAGGGACCCAGGTGGCGCTGTGGGTTAAATCACAGAGTCTAGGGCTTGCTGATCAGAAGGTCAGCGGTTCGAATCCCTGCAACGGGGTGAGCTCCCGTTGCTTGGTCCCAGCTCCTGCCCACCTAGCAGTTCGAAAGCACATCAAAGTGCAAGTAGATAAATAGGGACCGCTCCGGCGGGAAGGTAAACGGCGTTTCCGTGCGCTGCTCTGGTTCGCCAGAAGCAGCTTTGTCATGCTGGCCACATGACCCGGAAGCTGTCTGCGGACAAACACCGGCTCCCTCGGCCTATAGAGCGAGATGAGCGCCGCAACCCCAGAGTCGGACACGACTGGACCTGATGGTCAGGGGCCCCTTTACCTTTTATGAACAGGAAGGGTGAATATGACTTCATACAGTTTTATATTTAGTTTTGGTGTGGTGGCAATCAGAATTGAAGCCAGCTAGAGCTGTAGGCAGTCCAAGATGATAGCTTAATCTAAATAGGAAATTAAAACAACTTAAAACACAAGGCAGCCAATAATATCTCAAATATTTTATTAGGAGGACATAATCTGAAAACTAAAATTATGTAAAACAATTTTGCAACAATTAATTCCAAAGAAATCTATTATTTGTCATCTCAGCATTAACATACCCGCAGGTATATATTTTAATATGATTTAATAATGGAAATGCTTTACTTTAAAAATTATTTTGGGATAAACGCATTAAACAGCAATTAAGCTAATGTCACTTTTTGTCCTGGTTTGAAAGTTGCTCCACTGGGCCCTTTCCTCTTTGGATTGCGAAAATTATCGTAGCTAAAAAACAACAATAGTAGTGCATTACCACCAGAAATATGCTTTGTAAGAAAAATATTCAGGTGAAATCTAAAGAAGGCCAAACTCTTAAGTAAAACCAGAAATTCCCAAGCAGTTTCTTTGGCATAAAGATTTAAAAGTAGCAGTTAACAATTTTATTAGCATTCTTCAACTCCCTCTCCCCCATTCAGGAAAACTAACAAGCAATAAACAAATCCATTATAGTTAAATAAGAATTTTAAACTTATAACAATCAGAGCAAATAACCTTCTATAACTAAGAAAATGTTTAATGTCCACAGAAAACTTTTTTACAACATTTGTTAACAATCATTGGCAAGCTTCAGCAAACTTCTCTTGGAAGCAGAAGCAGCTAGCAAGCCAATGTGGGGTAGTGGTTAGAGTACTGAACTAGGACCTGGGAGATCAGGGTTCAAGTTCCCACTTGGCCCTGGAGCCTACTGGGTGACCTTGGGCCAGTCACTGTCTCTCAGTCTAACCTACCTCTCTGGGTTGTTGTGGGGCAGGCATGTCAAACCTGTGGCCCTCCAGATGTTTTGGCCTACAACTCCCATGATCCCTAGCTAGCAGGACCAGTGGTTGGGGAAGATGGGAATTGTAGTCCAAAACATCTGGAGGGCCGCAGGTTTGACATGCCTGTTGTGGGGGATAAATCATAGCTGCCAAGTTTTCCCTTTTCTCGCGAGGAAGCCTACTCAGCATAAGAGAATTTCCCTTTAAAAAAGGGATAACTTGGCAGCTATGGGATAAATGAGGAGGAGAACTATGTATGCCACCCTAAGCTCCTCAGAGGAAAAAGGTGTGATATTAATTCAATCAATCAATCAATCAATCAATCAACAGTACAAATTGCTGCCACTACTAAGGGCAACTGAGGGAGATGATAAGCATATTCCTGAATGTCACAACGAGGAATTGGAAGCAGGAGCTGTGAGGCTGGAATCATGAAGGAGCACAGCTGCTGGCAGGTCAACATGACCATGACTTCAACAATCATCCCTGCTTATAAAGGGATTTCAAACATTTTACAGTGATAGCAAATGGTGCCCACACTGACAGAAGATAATTTCAAGCAATTTTCCCTCCCTCTTGCAGCTCCACCCTACAAATCTGTTTCAGAGGTTCCTCCAGCACCACCATCCCCAAGCAGATTTTTTTTTTGGGGGGGGAGCCTCCCCTTTCCACTGATGGAAGTCTTCTGTCAATGGACAGAACACCACTGGATACAAACTTTAGGGTCCACCATCGAAAAGGAATGTAAAAGAAATTTCATATGCATTTGATAGAAAAACTCCAGCCTATCAGTAATCTGTAAGATAATAAAACTTATGTTTCAGGCTTTGGTAGCGCAGCCTCTAGAGCTGCATGTATAAACCAGCTTCTTTCTCATACAATTTCACTGAAACCTCTCACCACACTACACTTCAGTAAAGTCTTCAGGAAGTGTAGACACCTTAAGACAGAAAATGGTATCTGTGTGGCAATAGACTAATAACAGCAACTGTTCCAGAACATGTGTGAGCATTTTTTAATATTAATAAATAACTTGTGTGATTTCCTTGACAGAACGTACTTACAGTTCAGTAAAATTATTCCAGTCGTCTTGACTAATAGATGGCTTTGTGTTTCCAAGTGCAGTCATCAGGTGAAGCTGAGTA
The DNA here is from genome assembly GCF_963506605.1 of Zootoca vivipara. NCBI lineage: Eukaryota > Metazoa > Chordata > Lepidosauria > Squamata > Lacertidae > Zootoca > Zootoca vivipara. The sequence goes on along the minus strand of NC_083287.1, from coordinate 32,687,941 downwards.
ATGTTTAAAGTGTTCTTGCTGGGTACTGTTGATGGAGGAGTGACTTCCTCCTGGGAAAAAAAAAATCACATTAAGGGAAGGTACTATAAAATACTGTATTTCACTCCCTGATATTGACAATGGCTCAGTTCATAAGTTGGGTCTAAATTTGATTTTCAGTAACCATAGACTAGAGACCAGACCACAGTGTATACACTTATGTATACAGGCAAACCATGATTTAAGCTGTGCTTTTTCTTCCCTGCCTTCCTCAATATGCTATCCTTTCTGCAGGTAAATTGGCACATGTTGTTTCGTTACTATCGTTTGGCAACCCTACACAGTGTGTGTGTGTGGCGGGGGGGAGATAGTGAAGTCAAGGAACCTCCAGCACAACTGACCACAGGCCAATTATGCAATTATTCTGTCATGTGGAGATCCCAACTCCATGGCATGGTGACTTGAAGAGGAAGCGCAACATGATTACATAATAATTACATGTAATCATGTTGCATAAGTGTAATCATGGTTTGTCAATCAGAAAATAACACAAAACCAGTTTGCAGAAACCATGGGCTACCAATCTGGATGTCCCGACTAACCATAGTTAAGGTCTGTAAACTATAGTTTGATGTATGTCTTAACTGAGCCAGTGAGTTTGCCTGACTGTTTTGGGACATTCTCTGAGGCTATGCTTCTTTTGAAGCTGCAAAACTTTGCAGTAGTTACTATTACTACTTCTACAACAGAACATTTCTAAAGCTCAAAAGAATTAATAAATAAATGACTTCCATACCCCATTTTTGCTTCTGTAGTTGGCCTTGATAGCATTGATTTCAGCCCTGAGTTGCTCTATCTGTTCTTGATTAAGTTCTTGATAACCTTCCTGTAAGGCTGTTCTTAGAATTGGGGGCTGATAGGATACTAGATCCTTCAGAGCTAAATCATGATTTATGGAGTTTGGTCCTGAGAAACACTGAGAACTCTGTAGAGACAAGTGGGTGGGTGGGGTAACATTTACCATTATTATTACAGTCAGCAATTTTGTGGTTTCAGTAATGTTTTTCACAACAACAGTTACATTACCAAAGTTAATTATCAAACAATATAAGCTTTAGGAAGTATTTTGTTGATCAGATAACTTATTAGTAATATGAAAGTTTAAGTATGAATATGTTTCATTTTGAAATAGTGTGCATTCATAGGAGATTCTCCCTGGATCAATTCTCATGGGGATGGGACAGGTCCTCATTATTTTCCCAAAAAGACAAGGACTTGTTGCTGCTTTTGGTCAAGGAAGAATGAGTTCATATTTTAAGTTTATCTTGCATTTGATAGAAAATCTCCAGCCATTTTAGACGAATGCCTATCAGTAATCTGTAAGATAATAAAACTTATGTCTGTATGTCTGTCACCCAGAATGTATGTCTGTCACCCAGTACTGACATACCATAGATTGAATTAGCACTGTTTTTCCCCAATTACATTTAGATGCTAGAATGTTTCCTCTGACTTTACAGCATAAATTAAGCAAAAGCAGCCAGCTACCATTTCTGAAGCAGTTCCATTGCCGAGCTCTGATTCATAGGAACTGCCAAAGTAAAGACGATAGATGTTGGACCTTGGATCTTCTGGAAGCAGCTCACACATCTCAAGAGAAACTAGAGATTGCTCCAAGCCTCCTTCTCCATCTCCAGCAGAATCATCTGATCCACTGCTTTGATTTAAGAAAACCATCGATGATAGACTGAGATCGCTATCTGAGCTAGAACCTATGTCCTGCGGATGGAAATTAATAAAATTAGAATTTCCAACTCTGTAGCACTCCCCTCATTCTGGATGCCTGTGTGGCTCTTTATCTTCTGATCTTCTGGCAGGGAAGCATTGTGCTGAAGGTAGCAGTGTGCTCAGGAATGCAATATATCAAGGATCACGTCTCGCCATATGAACAAACCAGGACCCTCATCATCTGAGGCTCTTCTTCGTGTGCCTGCCCCACAAGACGTAGGGAAGGTGGCAACACAAGAATGGGTCTCTTCTGTGGTGGCTCCCTATTTGTGGAATGCTCTCCTTGGGGAGGCTCATCTGGTGCTTTCATTACATGTCTTTAGGCACCAGGCAGAAACATTCTTCTTCTCCCAGGTTTTTGGCTAATTAAACAATCTATGGCCTTTTAAACTGTGGGGGTTATTGTTTTGTTTATTATGTGTTTTTTTATTGTAAACTGCCCTGTGATCCTCAGTTTATAAATTTGCTGTTCAAATAAAAGCAGTCATAAATCCTTAGGCATGCTAAAATCTTTGGATCTCATCATACAACAATATCACAATCAAATCGCTACACATAACATTTCTAGGCACCACTCTTGAAAAGCCAAATTATTTGGAATATTAAGTATTTTAGTGCCCAGGTTACCAGTTTCAGATTGTGGCCAAGCTACTGGACTTCCTGCACTTTAAGATCTGCTTTGGCATCTCCCCTGGTATGCCTATCCCCTAGATTGCTAAGCTGAGTGGCCACAAGGGAAAGAATCTGCCCATGGACCTACATCAAATTTCTATGTCTCAGGGTTTCCAGAAGGCCATGAAGAACTATCTTTCTCAACTGGCCTTCCAGGCATGATGGTTTGGTTGAGTAGCATTATTTTTGGCTCTGTTAAAAAAAAAAGAATGTTGATCAGTTTTAGTTTTAAGTCTGAAATGTTATACGGTATTACTGTATTTCCTTTGGATATTTGGAATGCAAGTCATTTGGGATTTGTTATTTGCCTGGAAAAAGCAGCCTAAAATTATTAGTGAGAAATAATTTTACCATTCAAAATTATTATGGGTAGCAAACTTCTAAGGATTTTTAAGGAAATCCTTTAAATTTCAGTGCACTTACTTGGGGCAAAGTTGAACCAAAATTAGCATGCACGGCCTCCAATTGTGCATTATACAGTAAAGCTTTTAGGTCTGCTCCTGTGAAATGTTCCGTTTTTTCTGCCAAATGCTGAAAATCCACATCATGTGCCAGAGGGAGAGAATGACTCAGTGCTCTTAAAATTTCCAATCGGGAAGCCTAAGGAAATTAGAAGTAATCCTGTTAATAAAATACTGATTTCTTGCCCTTAGACAGTACTTAATGTTTTGTTTTTCAGTCTTCTGTGTATTTTTCCAATAAGGAAAAGGGCACTGGAGAAACTAAAACATGTGGAAGGACCCAGTGATGTAAACATTATTTTGAATTAATTTTCCATACATTTTCAAGCCTCTCTTCTCAACCATAAGGGCTTGCAACTTGCTTTTTATAATAGCACAATGAGATTCTCTGGAAGCCAGATTCTGTACCCACTACCACATTCTGATCTTTTTTTTTAACACACCTGTAGATCATAGAATAGACACACCAATGCCTACAGATGACAGCATCAAAGCTAAGTTGAGAAAGGCCTGAGAGAAATCCTTAGACTATGCAAGATCATTGCCTTGACATAGAATTTTACCATCACCATCATAATTTCTGCACCAATCTAATGAAAAAGTAAAATAAAATCAAACTTGAATCTGTTTCAAAACAACTTCATTTTATGTTCATGGAAACTCAGCCATCGATAGCATGGAATGGACATGAATCCACATAGAAGTGAGTAAGATTCAGTTTGTCTGTCTTCCTTTCAATATTTGGTACAGTGTTTTGTTTCTTACCTGATCAGGAGGTGGACAATACAGACACTTATCCAATCGGCCTGGTCTCAACAGAGCAGGGTCAATCAAATCAGGGCGACTAGTGGCCGCTAGTACATAAACTCCTTAGAAAAAGAAAGAGAATTTATTAATAAAATGCCAGGTTAACCTTTTCCTGGAAGAAACAGAGATGATTTGATCATTACCTTCTAAGCCTTCTACTCCATCTAGTTGAGTCAGCAGTTGATTAACGACGCGGTCAGTTACACCAGTGTTATCATGACCTCTTCGAGGAGCAAGGGAATCAAATTCATCAAAGAAAAGTATGCAAGGCTTGGCTGCCTGTGCTCTGCAATAAATACAACACAGCTAGGACAAAAGGAATGAACTGACCCTGCCAAGATTGGACACGTGATATCAGCAAGTCTTGTTAATTCACACCTCCCCAACATACACTTACTAAGCCTGTTTCTTCTCCACATTACAAATCCAGCATCTATTTTCAGCACTACTTACAAAAACAGAATCTATCAGCAACACCACAAATCTGGATCTAACCTGTTAAATACATCTCGAACTGCTTGTTCACTTGCTCCAATGTATTTGCTGAGCAGTTCTGGTCCCTGTAAAAAGAGAGAGAGAGAGAGAAGAGTATTCTCTGGAACCGGAGCTATTTAATTAATACTTATAAAGTGTATAAACTGTGGCATAACATACTGTATGTAATAAAGTACTGTTTGTGCTATGGCAATTACAAACTGTTTAAAAACATTACAAAATATAGGTTTCCAAAGGTACATACCTTGAACATGAGACTGGTCCAGTAGTTTCTACTTATGATCTACTCTACTGGGATCACGTTAACACTGCTTATTAAAGAGCGGGCAGGCAGAGGGAGGGGGGAGAACAAACACACAGAAGGACAGAAAGGAATTGAAACCCATTAAGTAGTGTGCCCAAAAAAATATCTATGGCAAAATTGAAGCTACTTTGCCCAAGGGTTTACGGTTGCTGTATGAACTGTGTTGATTTGGAATTGGAGTTGAACTGTGTATAGAAAGTTGGACTATTTTCTTTAGGCTAAATACCATGGGTCATAATCCAGATAGCTCCTGAAAGCCAAACTGTAGCATATAAATTTTATCACCTTATTGGATTCTGACTTACGGAACACATTTCAGTATTTTCAGTTATTGCAATAAATTCTGAAAAATCTCAAATTCTTACCTTGATGCTGATAAAATTCATTCCACTTTCTCGGGCAACTACACCTGCTAACAAAGTTTTCCCTGTTCCTGGAGCCCCATATAGTAAGATTCCTCTTCTTTGTCGTATGGGCAGGTTTGCAAATAATTCTGGATACTGAAAACATACAAAGTCTTTAGAAATTGCATCTGCTTTAAAAAGTATATGATCACTTAACACCTGTTTAAGAACCTCTGTGCAGGCTAGCTAAGTGAAAAATTGGATTCAGTCTACAGTATGCTGAAGAGGTCAGACCGAGGTCATGGATCCTGAGCTTGCACTGCCACCACCCACCATGAACCACCATTGGCAGGACTGGCAGCAACAACAGCAGTTATGCTCTATGCTTATTGATAATGTTTATTATCTTGCTAATTACGCTGCTTTAAATGTGCATTTTAAATTTGGCTTTCTTTAGCACTGTTTTCTTTTGAATTGTTTAATATTATTGTTTTTTGTTAACTTTGCTGTGTTAAATGTGCACTCAGTCACTGACTTCTTTTGTAATGTTTTGTTTGAAACCTTTAAGGTAATATTTTAGTATATCCTGTTAATTATGTTGCTTTGAGTGTATACTTGACTTTCTTCAGTAATGTTTTATATCAGTAATGTTTTATTCTGGATCGTTTTCTTTGATGTGTCAATGCAGACTGTAAATGGCTTTGAGATTTTTTTTTCTTTAAAAACATTAAGTGGTATAGAAATGAAATAAATACCAAATAATAATTCATAACCCTAACCCTATTATTATTCATGTAGTTCCATAATTACTATTATGATATGCTCCATAATATCAATTTTGGCAAAATCCATATCTGGGGTGGAACCAGTGAGTCACCATCACATCTCTATGCTTATTTTGAAATGCGACTAAATGCATATAGACTAACATTTGCATGAGTATTTTATCAGGTGTTTTTTAACAGGTGTTTTCCTGCATTTCCAGGCTTCAGTTTCATCTGCTGGGGCATGAGCATTATGAAACAATCCAATAATGATCAAAGAGCCAGATACATACTATTGATATAGACAAAAACAAAACACACAAGTTTTATTTCTCTGGTCCTGTTCATAACTACTTCAAATGTGGTATGTACGGATCCCTACACATCTAGTGGCATACCTGCCTTCCTCATATTGACATGTTGGCTATGACAACAAATAGAGTCTGCATTCATAGAGTCCAAAGAATGCCACATTCACCCCATAAAACTGGAATGAATATATATATATATATATATATATATATATATATATATATATATATAATGGATTTGGCACACATAAAAAGTATGCCTGGTGCAAGGCAACTGAAGATAAGGAAAAGACACCCCTCACAGCCACTGATGAAGAGGGGTGCCATTATTAACCTGGCCTCCTGGGAGCAGCACCACTGCCATGTACCAGAAAGTAGAGGGACAAGGCAGGGTGATGCCCCGCACTGTCCCTGGGCCTGGCTGACATGCTGCTCCCTGCTGGCAACTCTGGATAACTGCCTCCCACACTGTGCACTCCGGTAGTCATTCAATGATCTGAGGTAGATAAGCCACACAGGCTTCTTCATGAACCTTCTGTCTTAATAATCCTCAGCTGTTGTATCTTCATTCTTTCCTCAGCTCTGCGCTAACCGTCAGGGATGATCTTCTAGTTTATGCCTTTTAACATACTATTGCTGAAGCTGTACCGTTCTCCTTTCCAGCTTCTGCAAACTTACATATGAATGAGAAATGGCTGTACCAAGGGTGCATATTTGTCCATTTTGATTTAAGAAGCTGTCACCCCTTAAGCCAGAACCGTCAAAGGTCTGTGTTCCTACAAACACCTACCAGTGGCAGACACAACTGTAAGAGAAAAGTACCTTGGCAGGTAATTGGATAGTATCTATAAGCACTTGTTGTATCTCCTTGAGGCCACCAATTCTCTCCCAGCCAAACTCCTGAGGCTTATGGAGGTTAACGTTTCTCAAAGATGTTGGGGTAAAACCTTCTAAAGCTTTTTGGAAGTCTGATGTTGACAGAATCAAATCTGTTAAAATGAATAAACACATTCACTTTACGATTTTTTACACCGAAATATTACATTATATTATACACGTTTTTTTCTGAATACTTCATAAATTATACATACCTTCTTTTTTACACGTTCCTTTGCTAGAAACAGATGAGTGTACAGCACGTTCAACTAACATTGTCAGATCTCTAGCTACAAATCCTTCTGTTTCCTTTGCAATTAGATGGAGATCAAGATTACAAAACCTGTCTATATTGGAGTCAAGTTTATTTTTTATTATGGAACGAAGTATTTCACACCTTTGTCCCTGGGGAAAAAATACAGCAAATTTATCAGTAGCCTAACTTTGAAGAACTGAAGAAAAATAAGAAGACTGGCCAAATTTCAAATGAATGAAAAGTTACAGATTCTGAAGAAATAAAAAAAATACAGATCTGTGCATTCAACATACAATATAACTTTTATACCAAGATGTTAAACAAAATTACTTGGAATTAGATTGCATGGTTTTAAGATGCTTTGATTAAAACATAATTTATTGCTTTTACCTGATTTGGAGCCTGGATATGTTGGAAACATTGAAATATGTGAATTCCTTGAGCAGAAATCATGGAAGAGTGTAGTGACTGTTCAGATAGGCTTGTGGCAATGAGTGCAATCAAACTGTGCACAGAAATAACTTCTTTTATCATATCTGTCAAAACTAGGAACAGAAATACAAATCAATTCAAACTTTATGGATTGATGGCCATATAAAATAGCAGCTACCTCTCAATTTTAGTGTTACAAAAACAGCATCTTCTTTTATTTCAGTGCATTTTCTGTTCCAATAAAGTTCCAGAAGCTTGAAATTTTGTTTGTATCAGCTGTTAATAACCTAACAAAGCACATTCCCATACTGTATCCAGAAGTATTACAGCACAAGCATATACTTATCTACTCACAAGTAAGTCCCCTGGAATTCAGTGGGCTTACTTCCATATAAAGAATTACAGCTTTAATATACAAGAATAAATCATAACCATAACATTGTACCAAAAGCTGAATATATTGTTTATAACCCGCAAATACAGACATACTATGTAGAGTTGTGCTAATTACTAACACTATGCAAGTGCTGGATTATGCTGTTTATTTCAGAAGCATTCAAAAGCTAAAGATCAGTATTACCTGGCCCAGGGCACATTCCCAGAGGTGGCTATTCTTTTTAGCCTGGGGACTGCATGGCAGCAGTGGGTGTAGCAAAAAGTACAGCCGTGGCCATTGCATACTCTTTCACACACATATCAGAGCACATCTAAAAACAAGCAACAGAGCTCCCCATTCCGCAGTCGATCCTCACAGATCAAGAGGAGCAGGGAATGTGGTTTTCTCCACATTGCGTGGAAAATTCATTTCAAAGTTTAAAATATTGCTAGCTTTCATGAAGATATGAACAACACATTGTGATCTATTCAGGACCTTGCAAATGTTTCCAAACACAGGACAGTTAAAGCCAAAACAACTCAGTAATAGTTGGTAAACCATTACCATGAGCAAGGCGAGTACTCTGGACAGCTTCAGGACTGTTCTCATGCTCCGGAGCAAGGGGTACTCCAACTATGTGATCAAGGTCATCTAGCAAAACAACAGATGGTTGTTTCCATCCTGCCTCTAGAAAAACTTCTTCCATTTTTTTCCGTATGTTTTCTAATCTCTTTCCTGAAAAACAAATATAGTGATTAGAACGACACAGAAGAAAAATGTCCTATTTTCCAATACAATCTATGATTTGGCAAGATTATGGGTCAGAGACTAGCTTGTATTTGACATTTTCATTATACCAAGAGGTCTTGAAATTACCCTATTGTGGATCTCCTTTAAGATATTTCCTATCTACTATCTGCTGAACATATAAGGAGAGCTGGTGCAGAATAATATAATTCACTAGTCTGAGTCACTCTGCTGCCATAAGCTTACAGAATGGTCACAGGCAAGCCATTCTCTCAGCCTCAGTCCTCCATCAGCAATATTTGATGAATACACTAGCCTATTTTACATAAATAAATAAAATAAACTGAGTTCAATGGAACTTTTTCCCAGTTAAGTGTGCACAGGACTGCATCTTAACTGACACAAAATGAAGTAGTACAAACATCAGAGACATAACACATAATAATATAAATAGATCACATATTTCAAACTGGGGGGAAGTGGGGAGAGGGAAGGAAGGCCCAGACAATATTCTTGATGCTGCTTTTGAAAGAGATTTTTAAAACAGGAAGGTTCTGGCTCCTACCTGTTTATGTGACCAATCTGATAACAGCAAGGCCTAAAATGTTAATATTAAACCAGTGGGGTGGGACACAGGGTTTGGGCATAAGACCCTAGTTCAAACCTACTGGGTGGCTACAGACAAGACACATTTTCAATATGGCCCAACTCTTACCAGTTGTTGCTATGATAAACAAAGATACTAGGAATAGTATTTATTTAGTATATTTGTTAGTTGCTCTTCTCACAAAATGACCCAAAGCAACTTACATTAAAACCAAATAAAGAACTTCCAATAAAAATCTAAAAACCAAGCTGAACAGATAAAATAGATCAGGACTTGCTGATCTCACCCAACTAAAAGAGGCCACAATGCCACCATTAAGAAAGAAGTATTCACCTGGTGCCCAAAAACAGATAAGGATGGCGCTAGGCATGTCTCCCTGGGTAGAGCAGTCCACAAGCTGGCAGTCACCACTGAAAAGGTAAAACTTGGTAACTTACCCTTTTAGTTTAATTGTATTCTGAAAATCCTACAAGAAGGGAGACAGTTGTACTCATACCTCTTAAAGCTTTGCAGTTAACTACTTCCACATGGGCATCCAGTCTATCAAATGCTTCTTTGCAGATGGCTTTTGCTAAAGTTGTCTTGCCACTTCCCTGTAAAATAAATTAGGGCTAAAAACTCCTAAAATAATACCCAGATTGAAAAACTATCAAAGTTTGCTACTATGGTTTTCTATTTCTGTAATATTTAACCTGATGGTGTAAAATCATGCAGATTCAATGCAATTTGTTCACGTCTACCAGATCCAATGTTGATTTATAGCCCTTGGAAAAACAAAGTGTGTATGTGTGCATGCACAATCACATTTTGCTTTCTTCCTCTCTATCTAGGGGGTAAGGGGAAAGTGATCCAAGGGTGGAGGGAGAGAAGCATGCAGATAGAGGAATCTCCATGGCACTCTCCCAAAATTCTAAATGTACTCACACGCCCAGAAAGATTGACAACCACTTGAATTGGACTAATGATAGAACCCCAAATTTATTGGGTGCTAAAACAGAGAAATGTAAAAGTTTTACCTTTGCTCCAGTAACCAGGATACCTCCACTACATAGTCCTGCAGATATGGGAGCAAGCTTTTGAGACAGTGGTCGTTTCAAAAGGCTGTGAGATACATGCTTCAAAGACGATACTGCTAAATTATCAACTCCTCTGCAAAGGAAATGTTAACAGAATTGAGTGCCCTCTCAACGTACTGTAGTCAAATTAAATCGTATAAAATGAAAAGCTTGGCTATTTTAGAGTACTCTCTGTCTCGATTATTTATAGAACTGTAGCCAATGACCCAGCTGCAATATTTGCTACTGTACTGCACACACTGGTGGCAAGTGCAGAATACTGTCTGCCATTAAGTATGTCAATCATTCATTTTGCAAAAGGTTTCCATGTATGTGAAGAAATAATCCTGCATCCGACTGCATTATTTGCTGCACCCCATTGTATGTGTGTTCAGATAGACCAACCACACCAGCAAAACCTGTATTAGAGGGCACAGGTGTGCCAAATACTTGCCCAATTTCTGAGTCATGTGATTAGAACAATATGTGTGTTTGAATCTTGACAGGACTCTAGGGCTAATAAAATCTAATGTTCTCTTTAGCTACAACGTTATTGACATCTAAAATGCTTCATATTTATATTACACATTTAATATTTATTTTTGCACAGCTTTTAATTGTTGATTTTTTAAATCTAATTTGTGATAGTATTAAAATGTCTCACCCTAAACAGTTCAGACCAAACCATGGAAGCTGCTGCTCACAAGAAGATTGTGCACCACTGCCATTGGCTACTGAGGTCACAGGATGTACCAGAACCTACACAAAAGAAGACAGTCACTATTTAGAAGTGACTTTTTAGAACATGGTGGTTTTTGTGTGTGTGTGTGTAGAGAAATACTGAATACATACTCCAATAAAATTCAGAATGGGATTTTACTGTAAGAAATCACATAGAAGAAACTTGTCTCCCAAGAAGCTCAGGATTGTAGTGGGTTTGTCCTTTGGATAGATAGCTATAAACAATTTTTAAAAAGTACGGTATCTAATTATTACACTACATTTAAAATACTATGTGATTTTCAGATTTCCTTGTATTTCAAATCCATCCACACTCTGTGGCAGCCTTCCCCAACCCAATACTCTCCAGAAGTTTTGAACTAAAACTCCCAGCAGTCCCATTCAGCATGGCCAATGGTCAAGGGCAGTGGGACCTGTAGTCCAAAACATCTGGTTGGCAGTAGAAGTAGGAAAGCTGCTGTAGAGTTTTCACTCCATCAATTCTACAATGAAAATTAAAGTTGTCATTATAATATAGAAAACTGAAAATAAGAAAACAATAAACACACTTCAAAAATCAGGAAGTGAGAGAACTACAAGCTCGCTTTGGAAGATTGGGGCAGGTTGCTGCAAAACCTTTCTTTACTCTTCTAAGGGAACTTGAATTTATCATCCAATGATGTTCATTGTGACTGAATTTACATACAGATTATCATAAGGTTCTCCTCTCCTGCAATGCTTCATGTACATTGAGTCAAATACCAAAATGAATACAAAAATTACCCCAATAAACAGAATTGCACTGTTGATATAATTTAAGTTATTGGATACCTGAAATAAGTGATATTTACTTGCATATTTGTCTTCTGCAACAAGCTGGGACTCAGGATGTAAGTGTTTTTTGCCTTCTCCTCTTCAGAAGTAATGACACTGAGGACAAAGTCCTCCATACCTTTCAAAACATAATGGACACATCAATTTGCTTCTGATACAAAATAGTAATTTTTAATACCTTGTAGATCCTGTATTATACACTGGCAACCCCTAGCTCATGCAAAAGTGTTTCAATGTGTATGTAAGTATTTTTGTGGCTAAAAGCTTTGATCACACTTTAATTCACTGGCAAAGACGCATTAAATGGTTGACCATAGCTGGGAGTATGGGTCTTTATTTATTGGGAACACCTTTATTTAAATACAATAGCCAAGTAACAGATTGAAAAGACAATGATTTTAATTAGTGATTTTAAAAAAATCAAATATATTTTCATAATTGGGTAGAAATATATTCACAATCACTGCTGAGGGCAGTTCAGCTTACCATCTTTAAGAGCTAATTGTATATCATTTGTGCCTGCTATTAGCAAGGGAAGTTTGCTATAATCCTCTATCCACAAATTAAAGGCATTTTTAATTTCATCGTCACCGATATCTTTATTCTAAAATGAAGAATGGATGAGAAGCATTGTTAGTTCAGTAAAAATTCCTAACATTTCACACAATAAACATTTGCTCATTCAAGTATACAAGGGTCAGAAATGCTAAGAACTGAGGCAAGTCATCTGAGGATTTACTAGTGGCCCCAATTTTATCCAAAATATGATATCTTTATTATTTCCTAAGGAAAAATCTATACTGGAAAAAAGTTTAAATATTTGATTTGATAGTGTTCAAGCCCTTAATTGTATATACAATAACCATTTTAGTTCACTTGTGACATTATTGCTCCTCAACAATCTAAATCGGGGGTCAGAAAACTTTTTCAGCCATGGGCCGGTCCACCATCCCTCAGACCATGTGGTGGGCCGGACTATATTTTGGAAAAAAATAATGAACCAATTCCTATGCCCCACAAATAACCCAGAGGTGCATTTTAAATAAAAACACACATTCTACTCATGTAAAAACTCCAGGCAGGCCCCACAAATAACCCAGAGGTGCATTTTAAATAAAAGGACACATTCTACTCATGTAAAAACATGCTGATTCCTGGACCGTCCACGGGGCGGATTGAGAAGGCGATTGGGCCGCATCTGGCCCCCTGGCCTTAGGTTGCCTACCCCTGGTCTAAATAAACTCCTTATATTCTTATGAAGAACTGGTAACTGTAGGTTGATAATGCCTTTGGAATAAATTGTCTGAAATAATAGCATAACGCAATATGAATTTCACAAACTTGTAAAGACACATGGAAGCAGCTTAACAAATAATTATGGTAAAGAATGCAAACTCACTAAATATTTTTTGGGATACAATTTAATAGATGATGGAATTTTAGGATCCAAGTTCACTGATGTGATTCTGACAGCTGAATGCATTTCTATGTGTAGTCTCCCTCTCAACCCTTCTGGTATCTGAAATAAAGTTAAGAAAAACAAGAAATATGAAAAAATAAATGCTGTTTCACCTTCAAAAGTATATCCACCAGTGTTGTACTTGAAGTTTGTATAACTTAAGAATAACTTAATTATTTAAGATTTCAAATGTTCTTAAAGATTTCAAATACCCTGACTGTCCATCAAATGTAATTTAAGCCTCCTCAGTTTCAGTTAGTAAGGGAGTATAACGATTTCAATTAAATCAAACAAACCAGACATGTATATTTTTTAAAAAGAAGAAATGGTTTGAAACTGTATGTTGGGCCCCACCCAGAGTGGCTGGGGCAACCCAGTCAGATGGGCGAGGTACAAATAAATTATTAATTGTTGTTGTTGTTGTCAGAATAGACCCTATTGAAGTTAATGGAACTATTATAAGACAACTATTGTGGCTTGGAGATGGTAGCACTGTGATCCTGAGGACACTTCTTTATAAATAATCCACTATAATCTGTAGATCTTATTTCCAGGTAACCATTTTAAAAAATGCAGCATTAAACGATTCAACACTTGACTTAAAATCTTTAATCTTTTGTAGGCTTCTGAAATTGGACTAACCCAAACTCTTCCGACATGCAGTTGTTCCATGTTGTTATTACATATTATAGCACTCTTTAGATCCTCAAATCCATTCCATATTATTTGTACAATAGATATCTCATTGGATTCTTGACTTTTACTAGGGTCGGATTGCTCTTTGTCTTCTCCATTGATCATCTGTTTTTCTTTCTTTGACATTGGATTCTGCTTTGACTCTTGATGCTGCTGTCTTGGAGAGAGCAGTGTAGTGATTTTCCCGTAAGACACTTTAATATTAGCTTCCAAAGCAGGGAATTCTAGATTCCATGGAAATACATGAATGGCATTGCATTTCTGAAACGTACATGTTGCCAATGTATTTTGCACACTGGGGGGCTGAATCTGGCATACTCTGAAAACAGAATCCATGTGAATCAAGTTTAACAGCCCATCTTTGGCAGCATTCAGTTCACCTGTGTCACGAGAAGCCTCCTGCTCTTTGTCAGAAGAGAAAATGTTCCCAATTAAATTCCATATGTTTGGCAGGACACTTGCAGTTAATGATGCCTTTACATCTGGCTTAGGCCCTTGGACTCCCATATTTAAATTAGTTTCTTTAGCACATAATTCCTTAGTTGTTGCTCTTGGATCCAACATGGTTTTAGGAACATTGTCCTGTAAGATGTCACTTTTTGGGGAAGGCAGCGTGGTGGAAGTTCCTTCATACTGACGTACTTTGGGGCGTATGAAAAGCTCTGTACGAGCTTCCAGTCTCCCATAAAGAGCAGCAGGTTTTAGAGTAACTGGAATTAAAGAGGGGAAAGTTAATACATATGCCACCTTACAATTATTTCTGCAATGTTGTAGGAAGACTTGCATGAACACTTACCAATCTGGATATAAATACAAGTGTGTTGTTCAACCCAAACTGGGAAGACAGCTTTGGGAAACACTATTCGAATTTGGTCAAGAAGATGGCTTTCAAGTGAGAAAGCATGCAGCTCCTACAATACATTGCAGAATGTTAGAAAAGATTTCGTATTAGAACTCATTTGTGTTTCATAATGAAATTTGTATACTAAACTGGATCTGAACCATAAGGAAAACAACAATAGCAAACACACAGAAAAAAACATTAGAAAGGGGGTGGGGTGAGAGAGGACAGGAATGAAGACCACCACCCTGTTTAAAAGCATTAGGAGAGCTAAATAATTTAAATTTCTGTATTACCAGGATCTCCCAATCATCTGCTGAGAGGGGTTCCACTTCTACTTGCTGACAGGACAAGACTTGAGAACAGGGCTCGAGGAAGATCTGCCAGACAATAAACCTTTTTGAAAAAATACTCTCAATATATTTACATAAACAATGCAGTGGAGATGAAGTGAATCATGGAGTTGCTGACAATGGGGATGAACCACAAGCACTTGCATGTAACCAAATTGCATTATAAGTTTTTCACCATTTATTGTTCAGCAGTGTTGCTTGTTCCCCTTGGAAAATCAACAACCATTTCCCAGCCTTCCTTTAAAAAGCAGTTTGCGACTTGGTTCAGGACATTGTCAAATGCTAAGAGGTTGGATAGAAGACACTTTTACATGTTCATGTATCAATCAACTCACTAAATATGAACAAATAACCCTGATACAGAACAGCTGTATTTCATGCATGGAAGCAGCTCTCAACATCATTATATATTTCTTGATTAGGTCCTGTAGAAATAAGTGCATGCTGTGCCAGGCAAGGAAGGAGAAATCCCAGCTTTTAGAACCGGGGTTGTGTACATAAGCTTTCAAACAAGTACTTTCAGTTCTGATAAACTTTTGGGAAGGGGGAAGGCTGATTCCAGTCACTGCTGTTTCTCATCACAGATCATAACTGGCAAAACTAACAGTACTCTCCGTCTGTCATTGATATCTTTGCACACAGCTGCCTTTGCACAGCTGAATACAAAGAACCTAAAACTGGGGCCTGCATATTTTGCAGATACAAAGGAAACAAAAATGTACAAATGAATAGAAGCCATAGAAAAAGACTCATTCAAAAATTACTTGGTCTATATTTTTGTCCCATTTTCAATGTTACCCTAAATGTTAAACACCAGCTCCAGGTTTGCTGAACCCTTATTTATTTGCAAAAGCTATACTAATAAGAATTTTGACATTACTCAGTAGACAGATGGAGACCAATGATTATGAAATATATTTGCCTAGTTTAATATTCTAGTCCAGGCAAGAAAATAAAAGTTGACATTCCAAACCTGTTGCCCATCTTTGATGCCAAGTTTCTCTGCCAGTTGTCTGTTCATTTCTACAACATTTCCAGCATGCTGACCACAATTTCTGATTTCTGTCCAGCCGAAGAAAACAGGCTGATTGCCCCAAGAAGCTTTCACAGCTTGATCCTGTTAATACCACAGAAAACAGATAGATGTTAAATAGCATAGCAGCCTGTAGTACCCATAATTCTTTTTCCAGCTATCTATATGAGAGTGCGCAAATAGCATTAAGAATTATTATATGACACATTTCTTATCTACAGGATATTAATCTTGTAGAAAACATACATTATTTTGGAACACTAATGTGATTAGTGTATCTTTTACGTTTGAGCAAATAAGTACCGGTACAGTAAATGCAAGAGCTGTTCCGACAGTGGAACAGACTTCCATGACAGCTGGCAGACTCTCCTTCCTTGGAGATTTTAAAGAGGTGTATGGCTGTCATGTATGCTTTAGTTGAGATTCCTGCATTGCAGGGGGTTGGACTAGATGACCCTCAGGGTACCTTCCACCTGTACAATTCTATAAAAAAAATTATTTTGCGGGAATGCTAATGAAATTAGTGCAGTCCTGTGTTTGATTGGATGCATGTGCAGAGCTTTTCTATGAATGGTCTGCCTCATCTACTTCAATTAAGAAAACGACCAATGTGTCCAAAGAGATGTCCACACAGACAGTCAGATCCCTCTACTGAAACAAATGGAGGAATTGCTGTGGTTGGTGGAGTTCCACAAACTCTGAAGCCTTTGTGCCCAACTGCTGAACCAGGCCAAGAGTCTTGCAGTTTGTACACAATTTGGTCATACTCATCATGTAGAAATTCCAAATGCTTTTCAGCCCTTATTTCATACGCACATTTACGTTTTATACAAGGATTCCCAACACCAATATAGTACAATGGCGAAACACCTAACAATGTTGCAGCAGGTTAACAGGCATATACATCTTTGTAGATGAAGGCACAGTTCTACAATGTTCTTTTGTCATTAACACATGCCTGTTAACCTGCTGTACTGTACAGTTCAATTCAATTCAATTCAGGGGTGGGGAACATGTGACTCTTTGCCTAATTTTATGCAAGTGGGAGGTGACTGGAGAAAAGAAGGGTGGATGGGGTGGCAGGAAGAGAGGGAGATAAAACGGACATAGGGATGGAGTGAGGGAACCCTCTGCAAGTGAACAGTTCAGACCTTCTGGCAACGGTAATATATATGGGGAAGAAAGATGCTACAGAGACCACTAACAGGAAACAGTGAAGCCTAACAAGCCTGACCAATATCCTCCACGATTCAAGGGTGTACCACTGAAAGTGCATTAGTGACCTATGTTTTATATCTTTTTAGGCTACTATTGATTTTAATAATCTTTAAAACTGTTTTTTATTGAGAGCATTTATTTAGACACAGAAAGCCTATTTTTGTTGCTTTATGAAGCAGAGAAATTCAATAAATTGAGTTTTTAATTAATTTCAATGTCAGTAGTTCATTTCAAGAATATTTGCAAGATGGAATGGAAAAATCATTTCACATAATTCTTCTTTGCACTGAAGTTAAGATTTCATTCCACTAGTGTTATCAGGACCCTTACAGAAGAGCATCTCCTAATTTGATGCAGTAGCTGTTGTACCCTATATAAAGTAAACGGGGGGGGGGGAATCGGTGAAAGTGAGCGACAGTGTCAGATATGGGACACCTGTTCCTTTATGAACTGTGGGAAGCTAAAGAAAGGATGGCAGGTTCTCTCATTCCTAAAAGCTGCAGTGGCGACATAATGAGCGTGACATAACAAGAACCTATAATTTTGTATCCTTCTACCTTTTGCCCTGTGAATAAAGTCTCTCACAGGCCCCGTTGTATCATGAACCCAGCCACTTAAGAACCACACCCCATAGCGCCAAGATGCTGGATGGCAAAGAGGATTCCCCCGAGCCCCCCATTCCCCACTGCTGCCATAGCAACGGGACGCCAGGACGATGGAAAGGCTGACGAGAAAGAAAGAGGGCGACTGAACGTCACCAGAAGAAGACGAGGCGAGCAAACGTGTGAACGAGACGGGGGGGGGGGAGAGAGAGAGACTGGCTGAGGAGATAGAAAAGATCCTCAGAGAAACGAGCCAGGGCGAATTCCCGTGATCCTCTCTGCCCGGGCCCCGGATAAAGCCGCCCTCCCCCGCGTTCCTGTACCTGCTGCAGACGGAGGCTGGAAGCCAACCCAGGCGGCAGGTGCAGGAAGCAGTCCCGGGCGCCGCTCAAGGAGACGCTCGCCGCAGCTGCCCCGGGGCCTCCCACCCCCCACATGGCAGGTGCCGGCCCTGTGACCGCGCAGAGCCCCGTGCGGCTCGCGCTAAGGGCCGGACTACATGTACTTGCTGCTGCTACTGCTGCTGCCGCTGTTCCTTCCGGCTTCTCGAGCGGCCCACCCTCTTTGCCTACTCGCTGTGATTGGCTGAAGCGGTTCGGCCCTTGTTTTGTTTCCTGGCTCGGTTCAACTTTCACCCGCTTACCTCAGCCTTCCCAGAGCGAAGAACCAATGAGAGAGCGTTACCTGTTTTTCTCTACCTGATTGGTTGTTTGTTTGGGGGTTTGCGGGGGAGAGGGAGGGAGGAAGATGAGTTGCGTTTGGAATGTGCCGACAGGGGAGGGGGCGGGGCGCATGACGGGAAGATGGCGGCGGTTGGTGACAAGAGCGGCGGAGGCGAAGTCGGCAGCGTCTATCAGCACCACGCGCAGCAATCGATCTGTGCCTCGCGCGCCAAATATCGCGAGGGGCGCAGGCCACGCGCGGTGAAGGTAAAGCGGGGGCGGAGAGGACTTTGGCCTGCCTGCGTGTGTTTACGCAGCTCCCTTCCCCTTGTCTTCTAGCATCTTCCGTCTGGAAGGCAGCATGCTAACACAAATGACCGACAAAAATCGGTTGGAAACAGTGGGGGATCTCTAAACGGCTGCAGGCACTCTAGTGGCGCGTTGGGTGCTAGTTGACATGACTGGACTTTGTTGAAATAAACGCAAGCCCCATAACTACACCGCAAATAAAGCAAGGGGTGGATCCTGAGAATGTAAACGAACCCGGTTGACAGGAGGAAATGGCCTGCCGAATGAGACCGAATTCCCTTCAGAATCTTGTTGAAAGCAGTAATGCTTCTGAATACCAGTTGCTGGAAGCTACAGGAGGGGACGAGTCTGCGTGTGGGTTTCTCACAGGCATCTGGTGGTTGGCCATCTTCTGTAGTAGCCCCTACTTTGGAATTGTTAGTGTATAACAAATACTTTGCTTTATTAAAATACTTCGTTGCCAGAAGAGTGATTTGTTACTTGCAGCTTGGCTGTCTTTCTTTAGAAGCAATTGTGTGCTGATAGTGTTATTTTCTTAAATTGTCACTCTAAATTCAAGTATAGGTGATGCTGTTTCTCCCTACATAGATCATTCTATATCTATATGATGAATTAACTGTAGCAAATGCAATCCTCCAAACTGAGGGGCATTTTAGGATGTTTTATTGTACTTTTATGCTGTGGGTTGGATGTAAGCTTACTTCACAGTTACATTTTCCTAGTATTCTAGGAACTCTCAACTGTGAGACATAACTAAATTATCCTGATTATGCATTCTTGCTTAAGAAAATAGGTATTATCTTGGATCAGAAAAAGGTACAGCATTCTTTTCAAGAATCTCTGCACCATATATTAATTGACATTGCCCCACTGTAACTTGCTTCGGGGGTGTTGCAAAAAAAATGCCACACATGCACAAAAGTTAGAAGAATGTAAGTGCCCTACTGGATTAGCCAAAGCCTAAATAGTCCAGCATCCTGGCTCCCCACAGTTGCCAACCAATTATGCCTATGGGAAATCCAAAAGCAGCACATATGATCTGTAATGTGACATATAACCATAATGACTAGCTACCTTTGTAATTCTGTAGTTGGTGAAGTATTTTCAATTTCTGGTGAACAAGGGCTATTCTAAGGGTACTTACCAAGTAATTAATTTATAAAATACCTATTCATTTACATCATTTGTATACTGACCAATAACTAACATTTGTTCAAATGTCATATAACCAATTTAGGGTAGTATCACCTAAAAAATGAGGCTTGTTCTTAATATTTTGACCGCAGTTGGCAACCATTATTAAATGATCATACTCTGCTTCTCCTATATAGTGCTCATACTAATTGAATTGCTTTACAGTAGAGCTGTCCATGGCCAATTGAGTTCAGAATAGTATAACACTTAAAAAGCATATTTTAACAAGCAAGTACTTGAGATTGTAACTGAGACAAAAAGTATTAATGTGGCTATGGTTTTTCAGGTTTATACCATCAACTTAGAATCTCGATATTTGTTAATACAAGGTGTGCCTGCCCTGGGTGTTATGAAGGAATTAGTTGAGCAATTTGCATTGTATGGAACCATTGAAGAATATAACCCACTAGATGACTATCCAGCAGAAGAGTTTACAGAAGTTTACCTGATCAAGTTCCAAAAAATACAGAATGCAAGGTATTTGTAATTTTTCAAAAATAGCCCATCTTCCTTTCCCCCATGACCCATAGTAACTCAGTGTTGACTTTTTTGTTAAGTAATAGTTGTGTGTAAGTTAAATGGATTTTTGTGATGCCATAACTGAACTTCATTTTAGGGTCAAACAGACATTAAAATGTTTGCTGCTGTAACTGGATAGTGTTTAATGTCTGACTTAACTTTCATCTTTGTTAGGATAGCCAAAAGAAAACTGGATGAACGGAGTTTCTTTGGCAGTTTGCTACATGTGTGCTATGCTCCAGAATTTGAGACTATACAGGAGACAAGAGGAAAACTACAAGACAGGAGGAAGTATATAGCAAAAGCAACTAGTAGTAAAGGTTTGTGGCTGTATACTTCTCTGAAAATTAAATGTCTTGGGTTTGTATGCTTAGTTATATTATTATTATTATCATTAATTTATTTGCCAAGTACCAACATACTTGGATTTTTGAATTTGAATTCATTCTGTATTACTCCACCACAGTATGCTGTGCTACAAGGAAAAAGTAGAGGCAAACAACATAACCAGTGCCAAAGATATCTGCAAGATGCAATTTGAATAATAGTTTATTAAAACAATCCTATGCCTTTAACAGATGATAAAGCTGTTAGGTTACAAGCATACCAGCCATCAGTCTGACAGAACTATTGCTCAATTGTAATATATAAAATATGAAGGAAACCCTATCCACTGACTACTTAGTCTAGTAGAAAAATTATGATGTAATTTATATCCTACTCTTCCTCCTAAAGAATGTAGGGGTGGCAAGCACCAACTTTATAAAACAAACCTGGCTCTTTCATTGTGATTTGTTCCAGGGTAAACTCATGGCCAAACTAATGTGATATTTAACACACCTTTGCATTTAACATGAGCTTTTTTTGAACTGTAAATAGGTGCCACATGCCTCTTCTCCCCACAAGCAGGATTAAGTCCACAACAGGTAGAAAGTTTAAACAGTTTTTCTCCCTGCAGTGTTTGTGGCGACACCTCCACCATCCAACACTGCTGTTTACTTTGGGAGGAACATTTCCATTTTGTCTATGAAAATGTTGGAGAATTAGCATAGTAGTTAAAACTAGTACTTCTCCGCTCTAAAATATGAACATTGAATTGTGCCTCCTGTGGCACAATGGGTCAGTGAATCTGGCTGTGCAACCAGGGTCAGTGCAACCAGAAAGTTGGTGGTTTGAGCCCATCCAGGGTCACTGTGAGCAGGATTTCTGCATTGCAGAGGGTTTGACTAGATTACCCTCGGGAACCCTTCCAACTCTATGATTCTATGATTCTAATACAAATGCCAATATTAAAGTCAAATTATTCAATTGTAGCGCAGTTTTACTCAAAGTATTTTTGTGTAAAAATATTAGGTAGTCAAAATGTTAACTGCTTGTGTTTTATGTTTAAGATCAACTGCAGGTAAAGAATTCCAGTACAAGTTTTCAGAAGGCTGTGCAGCTAGATGCTTCTGGATCTTGTACATCTCAGGCAGCCACTAGTAACTGGAATCAACCTGTACATCTTTGCGATCCTCAGCAATCATCCTACTCTGAATTGCCACTGAGAAGTGTAACATCTCCTTTAGGACAGCAATGTCAGAGTATGTTAACAGCACCTCGGAATGTTAGTGACTGCGCTGAAGCAGCTGAGTGTTCAGGCCAGAGGATGCTAATGGCTCAGGGCTTGCAGCAAGGAGTTCACAATACATTAACCCACTGCAACCTGCAAAGAAAGGATCCTTGTACTAATAGACTTGGTAGATTTATGCCTCGAACAACTCAGCTGCAGGAACGAAAGAGGAGACGAGATGAAGACAACAAACTTGCCCTTTTTGGAAAAGACATTAATAGTGAAGAAATAATTATTGGTCCAAGGTTACCAGAAACACCTAAAATAGACATGGAGGATGAGTCATTGAACACCTCAGCAAACTTGATTCGTAATAAACTAAAGGAGGTATGCTATAGTAAACTCATGTTAAGTATTTTCAAAATATGTGGTCTGTAGTTCTGAAATGGGATAGCAGTTGTTTATTTAAGGTGAAACGCTGCCCTTCTATGTCTTATGTTGATTTCTTAAGCATAGCTACTTGGGAGAGGAATGAAGGACAAAGGTGCCTCATATTCTTCTTGCATTAGATAACTTTCATTTAAATGTTAATACTGTGCAGCTTAATGGAAGGTTTGTAAAGTTGACTATTTGTGTTACTAGCTTGCTAGCATTCCCTGTTTATGGCTGTATATTGTTCTAAAAATTATTAGCAAAAAATGTTTCTTTGTATCCTAGGGGACCTCATCCTTTATTTTGGTTCTAAAAACAATTAGTGACACAATTTGTAGGGTGAAATGTAAATCGAGAAATAGCTGCAAGTCATTAGAAAATTTGCTTATTTGATTCCCTGCTGTACAGCTAGTTCAGTTAACTGTCTGAAAGATCTAGCTAGAGTAACTGCTTAATGAATAGTTAAAATGTACTAAGTTTAGTTTCCTCTTTCCATATTAGGTTGCTGTTCCTGTTCAGACTCCAGTTCAAATTCCAGATCTACCTGGTGGAATATCAGTGAAAAGTCAAGCAAAGCCAACATTAAAGCAAAGAAGACGAATATAGTTCTTACTAGAAAGTATGGCTTGATCTGGCATAATTAAAGTATTTTTTGTATATTTTATTTAATAAACTTCAGCAGTTATGCTGAAATTAAACTAAAATGTATGTTGTTCCATTGTTTTTGTAGTCCTTTTGAATGTATTGCTTCACAAGAGTGTAGACACATCAAAATTTTCCATTAATGTCTTACTGGTTTTTCTAGCAAGTATATTGAAATGAAGGCAATATGAAAATAGAGGAAAAGGTATAGAGAAATATATTTCTGACTTGCCTTTACTTAAAAAGATTAATGGTATCCTTTTCAAGGACATTCACATAGTATAATAAGTCATTTGTAAAGCTACAGATCGGGACCATCTTGGAATGCTTGTGATTCAAATGCCATTCTGCACTGTAAAGTAAAATGAGGAATAAGTGTTTAATATATGATTAGTCTTATACAATATAAAATATATCTTAAGCTTAAAACATTAACACCATACTTTAACAGTAAATTTTCAATTGTTGTTGTTAAGTCATTTCCGACTCTTCGTGACCCCATGGACCATAGCACGCCAGGCACTCCTGCTTGCACTGCCTCCCGCAGTTTGGTCAAACTCATGTTCGTAGCTTCAAGAACACTGTCCAACCATCTCGTCCTCTGTCGTCCCCTTCTCCTAGTGCCCTCAATCTTTCCCAACATCAGGGTCTTTTCCAAGGATTCTTCTCATGAGGTGGCCAAAGTATTGGAGCCTCAGCTTCACGATCTGTCCTTCCAGTGAGCACTCAGGGCTGATTCCTGAAGAATGGATAGGTTTGATCTTCTTGCAGTCCATGGGACTCTCAAGAGTCTCCTCCAGTACCATAATTCAAAAGCATCAATTCTTCGGCGATCAGCCTTCTTTATGGTCCAGCTCTCACTTCCATACATCACTACTGGGAAAACCATAGCTTTAACTATACGGACCTTTGTAGGCAAGGTGATGTCTCTGCTTTTTAAGATGCTGTCTAGGTTTGTCATTGCTTTTCTCCCAATAATAATAATAATAATAATAAAATTTTATTTATACCCCGCCCTCCCCAGTCAAAAACCGGGCTCAGGGCGGCTGACACCAACAGAATTACAATAAAACATAAAAACAATTAATTAAAATACAGATTAAAATACAGTATTAAAATTTAAAATGCAGCCTCATTTCAAGTAGGCCATAAATCCAAGCCATGAGGGAGGAAAACACAGGGGTCAGGCTGAGTCTAACCCAAAAGCCAGGCGGAACAGCTCTGTCTTGCAGGCCCTGCGGAAAGATGACAAGAAGCAGGCGTCTTTTAATTTCATGACTGCTGTCACCATCTGCAGTGATCAAGGAGCCCAAGAAAGTAAAATCTCTCACTGCCTCCATTTCTTCCCCTTCTATTTGCCAGGAGGTGATGGGACCAGTGGCCATGATCTTGGTTTTTTTGATGTTGAACTTCAGACCATATTTTGCGCTCTCCTCTTTCACCCTCATTAAAAGGTTCTTTAATTCCTCCTCACTTTCTGCCATCAAGGTTGTGTCATCTGCATATCTGAGGTTGTTGATATTTCTTCCGGCAATCTTAATTCCGGCCTGGGATTCATCTAGTCCAGCCTTTCGCATGATGAATTCTGCATATAAGTTAAATAAGCAGGGAGACAATATACAACTTGTCGTACTCCTTTCCCAATTTTGAACCAATCAGTTGTTCCATATCCAGTTCTAACTGTAGCTTCTTGTCCCACATAAAGATTTCTCAGGAGACAGATGAGGTGATCAGGCACTCCCATTTCTTTAAGAACTTGCCATAGTTTGCTGTGGTCGACACAGTCAAAGGCTTTTGCATAGTCAGTGAAGCAGAAGTAGACGTTTTTCTGGAACTCTAGCTTTCTCCATAATCCAGTGCATGTTTGCTATTTGGTCTCTGGTTCCTCTGCCCCTTCGAAATCCAGCTTGCACTTCTGGGATTTCTCGGTCCACATACTGCCTAAGCCTGCCTTGTAGAATTTTAAGCATAACCTTGCTAGCGTGTGATATTTTCAATACTTTCCTCCTATATCAAGGAATCCTTATTATGGCCCATGTCCAAGGGCTTGTGCATGCCCCATGTCATATCACTTGTTCTTGAGCAAGGGTGACCAAACTTTTTCAGCAGGGGGCTGGTCCACTGTCCCTCAGACCTTGTGGGGGGACGGACTATTTTTTGGGGGGGGGGGAGAACAAATTCCTATGCCCCACAAACAACCCAGAGATGCATTTTAAATAAAAGCACACATTCTACTCACATAAAAACACCAGCCAGGCCCCACAAATAACCCAGAGATGCATTTTAAATAAAAGGACACATTCTGCTCATGTAAAAACACGCTGATTCCCAGACCATCCGCGGGCCGGATTGAGAAGGCGATTGGGCCGCATCCGGCCCCCAAACCTTAGTTTGCCTACCCATGTTCTTGAGGCTCCCTTAAAAACATTTTTTTCATGTTACTTGGGAGTTTCTGGTCTTGTGTTTCTCAAAACACCCATACGCAACTTCTTTCTATCCTGATTTTTCTCACTTTTTAAAAAACACTGTATTTTGATATGTAGCCCTATGCCATGGCCAAGTATGGCCTCCAAGGCACCTAAACAGAAAGGTGTTAACAGTGTTTGCAAACTGTTTAACAGTTTGTAGAAATGTGAACATGTTCTTCAGGCTCCATACAACTTCCTCTGGGACAGCATTTATTAAGTTTTTATCTAAGTACAGTGTGGTGTTTTTTGGGGGGTGGGGGAATTGGAGGCATTTGTGTTTCTTTTGAATCATTTTGCCCAGAGGCCAGCAATAGTCCCAAACTGCAAACTTGGTTCTTTGGGGGGAGTGCAAACTTCCATCCATGGTGGTTAGTGTCCCACCCTCAACACCTCTGAGAATCATTTGTCACCACAGCCTGCATTCCACCTATGTCAAACCTGGTCAGCCAAACCACCCACCATGACACTATGGTTTACGATACTGCAAGCCTCTGAGGTTGCAGAGAACCGATAAAGCTGTGTCCCCCCCCCCTCCTATATCCAGAAGAACGAAGGCTGTTCTTCCCAAAACCAGGAAGAAAAAACTGCCTGGAATGGATCCAAATAATCAGCGTTATCCAATACTGCCTGAAGTTGTCCAGCTGTCACATGCACCACCACCTTGCCCAAGAATAGAATATTTAAAACAAGGTGCTAGTTCTCCCAAGAATATTGGCTATTTAAAAGGGGATCCTACTAGTGCCTCTTGAAGGGCAGCAGGACATCTCAAGGAGACATTCACTACCTCTACACACCCAGCACAGGTCTGACAGATCTCAATAACCAGGAAAGGCAACAATCAAGCAAGTGCTTAGTAAACATTGTTTCTGCAAGCAGATTGTGTCAACATATTGCACAAGCTGAAAGGTATCCATAACAACATGACTAGGCATCCCACAAGCTTCACCTGCCTCTGATTGTATCAACTATGGCATTTATAGATTTCATAAATACCTTCATATCAGGTAAGCATGGCCCAAATGCTTCTAAAAGGAGGTTTTCATCTCTCACAGCTTTTTCAAAATCCGCATAAGAGAGTTTGCCATCATGGTCATAGTCCTGCAAAAGCAGGTGTTTTTTAGTTACTTCAGTTGCAATTAGGATGCACACACATTTAACTGTGAGTAAGCCTCATTGAACCCAATGGGCTTACTTTGAGTAGAGATACAAATGCCCTGTCAGCTTGCTAGCAGAGTAGAATGAAATGCTTTTGGCTGCTTTCGTATATATTTCTCTGCCTTGCTGATGCCTTTAAAAATATTTTGCTCCTCTTCTTGCAAGCACTTTAACCTGGTATTGCCTATTAGTATACTCAGGAGATGGTCTGCTGAATTATCTTTTTAGGTATTCTTGGAGAGATTGAATCAATTTGTGCTTCTTTTTCATCTGTAAAAATGTGGGTGCACATCTTCTCTTACCATAAACAAATAGTTCATATGACCACATTATAGATACGAGCACAAAAGCTACAAAAGCATGAGAAACTATATATTTACGTTACAATACTTGCCATTTTCTTCAAAGTTATTTCTACTAAATCTTTAATCCCTTCATCAGGATCTTCTTCCGATGGCTGCTTTAGCAGGCTGTTCTTCAGCATATGAAACATTTCCTCCCGTGAAATATATCCATCACTGTTCATGTCATAGACCTCAAAACAATCTTTGGAAGGGACAAATGATTTAATGTAAAGCAGGCATACATATAAAATATAGCACTTTTGCATAATGAGAGAACTTAGCTGACACTAAATTATATTTAAAGTAAGTAAACCAAAAACTGCTCTGTTGAAGCCAATTTTTAGACATTTTATGGAATTCCCCGGTCCCCCAAATAAGCTGCTGCATATTTATAGTCAAATATCATATATTGGCGTTAAATCAACCTAACTGTATACATCCCCAAGCTAGACACTTACTTCCTGTTTATTCATACATTTACTTTTCTTTTGCATTTCCTGCAGGACCACCTACCTTTTGTGAAATATATGTATGTGTGTGTGTGTGAATATGAAGTGAATCCTAAGACTAATAACAGGAAACATGTTATCTATGTGCCTTATATATTCAGACCAAATACCAGATGTTGGAAAGCAAATTATTTGAAAACAAACTCAGTATTAGACTGGCCATTCCCAAAATGATATATACTCTATAGTAGTGCAGGCAGTATAGTTTGTGATACAATACATGACAACAAGTACTTGGTAAAAACAGCTACAGAAGGTGTGGCTATAAGAGAGGCCTTCTCATTCTTATCTAAAGGACCTAAACTACAAACTAGGATGGTTCATAAGATCTGGGTTCACAGTCAGGGAATTTTGTAGTGTTGGAATTAAACAAGAGAAGATATGGGTTCAAGTCCCTATTCAAAAACAAAATGTCTTGATGTATTATTTCCCCCCATCTGGTCCATGGGGTCACAAAGAGTTGGTCACGACTAAATGACTAAACAACATCTTACAGGGTTTTCAACAGGATAAAAGCAGAAGACTGATGAGCCACGTTTGCCACCTCTGAGCACTTTGAAAGAAAGGCGGGATCAAAATGAAGTAAACTGAGTGATGAAACATTCCTGTTTTTAAAAGTAAATCGCTCGCATACTTTAGCGATACACTTGCCATTTAAATTGTCTTAGATTTTAAGACTAGCGCAAAAACCTGCTAATGGTACAGAAACCTTACATTTTATTTTTTCTTCCAGTGTCCCCCGAAGAAATATTGATAAACCTTCTACCCATTCTGTTACACTGACACAACTGTCATTGTCTTTATCAAAAGCACGGAACACTGAAAGGAGAAAAAAAGTTATGGTGTATTTCAAAATTAATTATTTGCAGCAAAGTAATCACTCACCCAATGGCTTACAAACTATATGGTTCAAATACACAATAATTCCTTTAGAAATTTAAAAACAATTCTTCATCCACAAGTTCATTGGAGCCCAGAGGAACTTTAGATTTGTAGCTCTCAAAAAAACAGCTTCCCCTTTCATATAGCTAATTGTATTTGAAACGGAGGGGTTTTTCAAAGCAGCTTCTGATGTGGCATACATAGGAGGGGAGGGGAGGAGGTCTTTTGTTCAAAAGAAAAACAAATCCTGCAGGGCCTGTGACCTCTTTGTAAACCTAAAGTAGCATTTGGATCCAAGTCATAATGCTGGAACAATTATGTGTCACCAAGTGGGAGTTTTAAAAACACAGTTATGTAATTTAGTAACCATAGCTTCTGATGACATTTTAACAGCTCGAGTGTACTTTACACTTTAACTGCTACTCATCTAAATTGACTCATTAGAGCAACAGAAATATACTTGTCATGCTACACAATGCAGCACAGTGCAAGGACTTAGACATACACTGACTACTGCTCAGAATGAGTTAGTATAATGTGTCTAATGCAGGTGTCTCCTCCATTCTATGCCAATAAACTGATATTGGGGGAAGACTGCTACTTTGAACAGACATTTTTAGCAAACTAGAAAAAGCTGAATTATTGCAAGTTAATGTTTGGAGGAACAGTTAAAAACTATAACTCGAAGCGATTGTTCTTAATCTTGAGCTTGCATTTCCCTCCTCCCATTTTTTTTTCTTTGTGTGCCATATCTTTTTGAATTGTGAGGCTTGGCTTAGTACCGATTTCTTTTAAATAGCTCTTATGGTTTTGTTGGCTAAAGGGCAGGGTATAAATGCCTTATTCTGTTGGCATCCATCTGTCTCAGGAGACAATGGAGGAGTGTGCCTTTGGAGGTAAAGTCAAACTATTGGAAGGTTACAGTGCCTGCTGTGGCTGTAGAGACCATTACGGGAGAGACATGTTTTGTTGCAGCCGGGACAGATGAAGGTGTCTGGTTGTGCTGCTGCAGACGCACCATGGTGTATCTTCTCTCTGTTCTTCTCTCAGCGGCCATTCCTCATCTGGTAATTGCTAGGGATGCATCACGTGACTCTCTGTCTCCAGGCACTGTGTTCATCTGCAAAGGATTCCCACACAGCAGGGTTGACGCTGCCAGCCTTCACGTTACATTTGCAGACATCTTTGTAACATACAGTTGGTCTGTCAACAGGCATGGTGCCTGAAACCAGCTCCCCGTAGAGCACGTCCTTTGGGATCCTGCCATCTTCCAATCTGTGGACATGACCAGGCCAGCATATATGTCTCTGAACATGCTGAGAATGTGTACATTGTGCCCGCAGTAGCTTCTCAGACTCCTAAAGGTTCCCCCACTGTCCCAAAAAGGATGGTGGACCCCGAGCTACATAGCAACTTGTATAGCAATACTTGTATTGGTGCCATTTTTGAGTTGATCAAAAACCATATTATAAATGGCAAACACAAACAGTACTCCCAGTACCTACCACGTACTCGTGCATATTCATGGGCTGTTATTAGTAACAAACAGTAAAGCATTTAATGCAATACCAGAACAATATATTACCATGTGTCCTATCGTTGTTGTGAATAACTAGAGGGTACTGGAATAGAAATGTTTCCAAAACTATGCAAGATGCTATTTTAATAGATGTTTTACATATATCACAGTTTTGCAAGAATTTATGTAATCTCACCTCTGTCCATAATCATGTCATCTGTCATACCAAATGTGACATGCAGGATATTTCGAAATGAGTTACGATCCAAACCAACAGCACCATGCCGGTCACTGGGTTCAACCCCCAAGTTGTTGAAAAGCTTTATGAGACATTCCACTTCAAATTTATTGACTATGAAATAAAATAGAAGTTACGGCAATAAGAGAGTGGTAAAAAATATCCACAATATTTATAGCCTGTTCTGGTATGTCCCCAGGAAGTCTTGTCCAGGGTGGAATCCTTTTGGCATCAGTTATAGACCTTTTTATTTGCTCAGGCCTCTTTGACGTTGCAGATCTTTCTGAGTAGGCATGTCTAGGATTGTGCTGTATATCTTCATAACAATAGTATCTTTATTGTAAGGGGTTCAGTCACAACCTGGTCTTTAGCATGGTTTTGAAATTTAGTTACATCTCTTGGGTAGTTGCAATGTGGCAGACTAACACTTTTCTATACACACACACACACACACACACAAACAACTCTACCCCCCTTTCCCTCCCAAAGGAGATATTGAAAGCAGCTAACAAAATATAACAAAAACCCCACAATACACCAACTAACCCCCACAAACCCCCACAAAACACTAAATATATACCAAACACAATCCAAGAGGGGGGAAAAGCATTACAAATAGGGGTTAAAAATAGGGATCTCAGAGCCAAAAGATTTAAAAAAGCCATAAAACCGAAAGCTTGTTTTAAAAGAAGAGGCTCCAGACACCAGTGGAATAGAGCTAAAAGAGAAATAGGATCTAACCTTGCAAGACAGGACATTCTGCCTACAGGGCACTGTGTTGTCTCCAAACGCACCTGTTATGTACTGAGCTGAATCCTAGAACAATAGGATTCAGAATCAGCGGGAGCTACCCAATCCAACTCCAGGTGGAAGTGAATTCAGGTTGCGGATTCACTTCCACCTGGAGTTGGATTGGGTAGCTCCCGCTGATTCTGAATCCTATTGTTCTAGGATTCAGCTCAGTACATAACAGCACCTCAAAAAGCAAGAGAGCACATTCACCTGGGAGGAGACCCGTGTTGATATGGGGACAAATTAAAAAACAACAGCACACAATGGGCATTGGAAAACAACCAAAGGAATACACTGGATTTCTAGCTCGATGGTGGAATCCTGTGCATGTCTGCTCAGAAGTCATCAATGGGGAAAACACCCAAGGTAGGATTGCAACCTGAAAAATAAATTTTGGGGTTGCTGCCTTTCTTAGGAGCCGCTGAAACTGGGTTCCCAGCCAAAGTTGAGGGCCATATTCTACGCAGCTAAAACTATGTGTGGACCTTTCATTATTGCATTTCTACGCTGCCTTCCTCTGTGGAGCTCAGCGGGGCTCTTATACATGGCTCCCCCTCCCTGCTTTATCCGCTCAACAACACCCCTGTGGGGTAGGTTAGGTCATGCGAGCGAGCTACCTCACAGGGCGCACCCACGAACACGCGTGTCAACCCGGGGCTCCTTGGTGGCCTCGCTCCGACGCCCTGAACGACTGACCGCGCGCGTAAAAAGCGTAAGGGCAAATAATTGCGGGTACAGCCATTTAGTTTTTTGGCGGGAGTGGGAAAGGGAAGGCCCGCCAGCCTGCCACTCACAGTGCCTCGCGGTTCTGCACAGCGACTCGGCGAGCTTCTGCTGCTTCTTCCTGTTCATCTCGGGGCTCCTCGGACGCCACAAGCCGCCACGCGGTGGCCGTGGCAACGGAGGCTCCGCCCGGCCGGCCGCTCCCGACGCGGGAGGCGCAATGGAAGGCGGCGGGCGCCCCCGACCCTTTGAAGGCTCTCTTTAGGCTGGCAACGTTTGCCGCCCTGGGGCTCCCCCTTCCCTCACCGTCACTCTGCTCTTTGTTTATGGCGTTTTTAGGGTCCGAAGTGAACCCAGGAGGAACAGCCCGAGGGAAGGAAACTCAGGGCGGAAGGCGGGCTCATTGGCTGGTTTGGTTACCGTGAGAGCCATGGATAATAATAATAATAATAATAATAATAATAATAATAATAATAATAATAAGAGAAACTGGAGGAGGGAGAATATATGGGACGACGCCAGACCGATATCCCCGCCCCAGACCCACTGATTTGCATGGGGCTAGGATTAAGCTGTAATTTAAAGGGAGGGCAAAGAACTTTGTCCTTGGAGCCATCTCCTCCCACCATTTTTTCTACTCGGCTGCTGATAAAAACCTGCATGTTTCAATGATGCTGGCACGTGCAGTGATCCCCAGGACCAAATTCTCACCTGGAACAATTCGCTTTCCGTTGGCCAGATGTGTTGGGCTCTTGTTTTTAGTTTGCAGGTTCTCGAAATGCACCTTACAGTATAGGGTCTAGAGCCGTGTGGTTCCCAACGGGGGGCACACGCCCCACAGGGCGGCAATTTGATTTTAAAGGGGTGCAGTGCGAGAATTATTAAGAGTGAATTGCCTTTTAGGCTTCCTCTATGTGAATAGGAGTTCACTTTTTGAATAAAGTGGGGGGGGGTGCATCAGGATTTTAGAGATGCTTAGGTGGGGCATGGTCTAGAATCTCTGTTCATCCTGCCCTGTGGCTTGAAATTGTAAGCAAACACTGTTTTTCAAGAAAGCTGTGCAGTATCACAGTTATCTTCAAAGAATTCACTGATAAACTTGCAAGTAATCCTCATGCTCCACATATCGGTAGTAATCTGAAAAGTAATCTGTGCATAGCCTACACCAGTTTTAGACAGCCCAAGATCACTTTACATCAAAAAGAACATAGGATTGCCCACAAGATAGTACATCCCACCATAGTACTGGATGCCATCTTGACAGCAATTTGCTTAAAAAAAAACTTCTGCACAAGAAGCTAGTGGGAGGACGTATCCAACCTTGAGACCCACTGCTTTTTCTCCCTGTGTTCTGCCACAATAATTTGAAAATGCTAACAAAACAGGCTTTCTGAGAACCATAGATGTCAAGTTTTCCCTTTTCTCGCAAGGAAGCCTATTCAGCATAAGGGAATTTCCCTTTAAAAAAGGGAGAACTTGACAGCTATGCTGAGAACAATAGTAACAATTTACTTTCTACCTTTGCAGTGACCCAAATTAATATTGTTCTGCTCATCTGCTTAACAGGAAGCTGAAGAAGCAAGCATTACTCAATCTCAGGGCTGCTCCCTATGGAGAGGTACCGGTAAATTTATATACTGTAGCTCATTGTGGCTATTCCTCCATAGCAGGCATATGGTGCTACACTTTATTTTGGGGGGGAAATACAGTTGTTTCGCCACACTCTTTCTCTCCCTCTTTCTGGTCCACCTGTCTGACACACAGAGAGACAATGCAGAAATGAATAATTTTTTCAAACATTATCTTTACTAAGTGTCTGGCAGTCATTTTAAATACCAAGACATAGTTGCATAACAGGTCTGCCACGGAACTTGTGTAGAGTAAAATCAGCTTCAATATGAAGCTGTTTGATATCACCCCCTCAGCTTTTTACATGCTAAATATCTTCAGCAAGTGTGCATTTTAAACATAGGCATGGATGCAATAAAAATCTATAAGTAATGCTGCATGTGAAACATAATTAAAAAATTTTTAAAATCCCACCGATTACAATTGTATTTCTCTATTGGTTAATTTAAAAATGGGACAAAATCATGCAGAACATTAATTCTAAATACCTTAATGACAACACAAATAATAATAATAATAATAATAATAATAATAATAATAATAATAAATGCAACAGTGTTTGCTGGGGGTTGGGGGGAGGAAATCAATTAACTCAATGCCACCTCAAATAATGTTAATGCTTATTAGTAGCCAGTACTCAGTATTATTTTGATTCAACAGGGGTAAAATCCTCATTTTGGGGGCGCCAGCTATGCCACATTAGGCTGGCGTTTTCTTGCTTATCCCAGCAGCATGTGCTACAGGTTCCGAATAAACCAAGGACCAGACTAGATGGGAACAGACAAATCACTTTTGTTGTTCATGTGCCTGTTCATGCATAAAGTGGCAGGGAGATGAGGGTAGGGTCTTTTTTAAACAGCAAAAGTTGGGGGTAGCCTCTCTTCCCACCGCCCCACCCCCCCTGTGTCACCTCTCCAGGTTTTGTTGCTCTATGCATGGTTCCCCTGGCTCAGCTCCAATACCAGAAGTGAGCCAGACTAGGGGGAAGCAATGAAGCACAACTGAGAAGGCTGCCACATTTCAGCTCTCCTCAGTCACATGTGCTTTTTGTTATCAAAATTAGACACTCCACAACATTACACGTGAATGGGGTAGCCATGTCCCCAATCGCATCTAGCTTTTCCGTAACCAGTCATCAACACAACCGCTCTTCTGCAGGTCCTATTTACTTTTCATGGGGAAAGGTCTTCTCGGTGGAATCTACCCCGTATTCAGAAAGAAAAATGGCTGCTTAAAGTACCCTTGGAAGCACAGCAACAGCATCAGCAAAGACTGGTGCTGCTTGCAAGGATTCAAAATAAGCCGTCTGATCCAAGAGAACACAAAAATCCATGCCCCCACCCCACCCCCACTTTAAAAAAAGAGAGAGCAAAATTATGACACATACACACAAACTGACATTTGTACAGGTTACTGACATATTCCTGTTTCAAAAAAATGGCATCAGTAGTAATGAAATGTCGCAGGAGTTGCATATTTGTAAAAAAAATATAATGAAAATTTAAATTTAATCACACGTTCAAAAATAAAAACGCCCAAATTCATTGTTTGCTTTATGGGAATAGGTGCACAGGCAGGGTAGGGTGTCTGTCCATAAGGGCTGCCCCAGTCATTATAGTAAACGGCTGATCTACATGCACAGTTGTTTACGTGTGTGAATTGGGGCCTTCCATTAAAATGCAGGGGGACCCATGGGTGCAGGGTGCACATACAAAGACCCTGGAATAGGCAAAACCTTTTCTTGTACCAACCCAATTTTGCACTGCTGTTAAATCATTAAACCATGTGCAGGGCTTCTTTCAAAACATTGAACGCCAGTCACCGGGGCCGAGGGGAGGGGGAAGTACTACATATATTTAAGCATCAGGCAACAACAATGGCTATTTCCAGCCCAACTGCACTGGGCAAGCTGAAAGTTTAGAATATTGTTAATACACAGGAGAACTCATGCAGTTTGGTAAAGTTTTGTCGTAATTTTCACAGTTGCAGTTCTCTCTAGTCTCATTGCACTTTTGATAAGAAGGTGTTGGGGGGAAGAGAGTCTTGACTGAAGTTATTCTGAGTAAGAGCTTGAGCTGGCCGTCTTCTTTTTTTTCTTTTTGCCATGTT
Source organism: Zootoca vivipara (assembly GCF_963506605.1). NCBI lineage: Eukaryota > Metazoa > Chordata > Lepidosauria > Squamata > Lacertidae > Zootoca > Zootoca vivipara. Next base: position 32,652,233 of record NC_083287.1, on the reverse strand, counting down.
TCTTGTGCTTCTTCCGTTTTTTTGTTTTATCCTTTAAGAAAATGAAAAATATTATGAACGATCTCAGGATATTGCAGTCGATTCACCATGACTAAGCATATGTGTTTTCAAAGGAAGGATTAACCAAAGCTATTCTGAAATTAAATTAATCCAAATAGAGAGTAACACCTACTAAGCAAAACTGTGTTTGAACCCCCAGTGTCAAACCCAGGCATGTCAAATAGGTTTGAGAGAAATCTAGCTAAAAATACAGGCGATGTTGTTTGGAAACCCTTTGCCAAGCAAGCACAGTTGGCACCACCGTCTTTAATGATCTGATTCAATGCAAATTCATTGTTTAGGTCCTTATTTCTGTGCCATATACAAAGTCAGGATAAGTAGGGTATAAAGCAATGCAGCCAGTCAGGCAACTGCCACCCTGAGCTCCTTTGGGAGAAAGGGGAAGGATATAAATTTGATAAATCAATAAATAAAATTCTGCTCTCATTTATGCCAAAATGCTGAAGTCAGGGAAACTTGAGGAGACTTTGAAATGGTAAGAGGAAGGAGTTTGTGCCCACACATATTTATGCCAGTCTTAAATTTAAAATCAGTTTTTGTTGGAAGTTCTTTGATAAGCAGGATAATGCTTACATTTTTCTCTTTTTCTTCACTGGTTTTCTTCTTTTTTGCTGGTACCTATGTGGAGAGGAGCAGAACAGTATTTTCAAAGATGCTGAAATACACATACAACAGCAAAATACTTATATTGTCTAGTATTGCTGTGGAGAAATAACATTTCCTGTTCTCTCAAATATGCAGATATCTTCATTTTCCCAACTATAAAGTCTGCTATCCTGTACACAGCTTCACAGTTATTACATTTTTTTTCAGGTATGGGGTGTGTGTGGCAATTAAAAAGCAACCACGGAGGCACAGACCAGGAACATCCAGGTGGGAATAATGTGACTGTCCTACTCATGATTTATTCATTCACATTCACCTGGAATGGCACATGTGGCAAGATGGCTCCCATATCTCTGAAGGTACAAGTGAACAGGACGTTTATTTGCTGAATTCATTTGTTTCTACATTAGCTTTTGGCTTTATAGGCATACAAACCTCCTCTGTGTGTTCTGATTCTGATGAGGACTCTGTCGATAACATGCCATCCCCACGATCTGCTTTTTTCCTTTTCCTTTCAAGGCTTTTGGTATCCTATGAAAGATAAAAGCTACATTTTTTGTACTGAACTATCAGAGGAATATATTACACGAACAAGTGGCTTAAAATTTCTGCACCAGTGTTTGCATTTGAACATTTATTCAAGGGCAATGAGACTTCAAGCTAAAAATTAAAAGTTAAAACCTGAGAGGACACAATGCATTCATGTATTCATAGCAGTGAGCAGAGGAGAAATGATTGCTAAGAGGAGCGCAGAGAGAAGAAGCGCCATGGTGCATCTGTAGTAGCACAACTGGACGCCTTTGTCTGCCCCAGCTGCAACAAAACATGTCTCTCCCATATCGGTCTACAGCCCCAGGAGGCGCTGCAACCTTCCAACAGCTTGGCACATTCTTCTGTTGTCTCCTGAGACAGATAGATGCTAGGCGGTATAAGAAACCTGAAAGTTGCTTTATACAAATAAAGGTGCATAATAACTAGCCATTTTGATAAGCAATGGCAGAAATTCACTGATGAGAAGCGAGAATTGCATCACAATTTTCACAAACAGCCCAGCCCATTAGGATGCTCATTGACATTCACAGTTCAGAAAAGTTTGCCCTGTTTTTCAAAGTCTTGTTTCCAACAGTGAAAGAAGCATTTATGAAAATCTGGATAATCAAATTCCAGCTGACAAGTGCTCTGAATAAAGACACTGAGCTTCTACATGAATCCTAAGTCTTGAGGTAGTTGATGTTTTACAATTTATTAAAGTGTTTTACCTTTTCTCTTTCATGGTCTTCCTTTGCCCTTTTATTTTTTAAGCTGTCCTAAATAAAGAAATGAAAAGTAGTTACAGTATAAAAGATAGCCCTTGTGCTGTCAGTGATTATAAAATCAATGCTACCTGTCTAAACATTTCCTATGATGAGAAATATGCCTATTGCACAGTTAACAATTTATTGGTACTCTGGAAGATGGATGCTCATAACAAAGCTTCCAGTCATGCAGAAACAGCTGCTGTATTATTCTTACAGTACAGGGTAAGGCTGCTCTTAGTTGGTCAGCAACTACATTTGCCAACAGGTGAATCTAGACAAAAGGACAGAACAGCACACTCCCTGTGACATGCTATCACACACCCACGACGCGCCACCCACCCACTTCTAACTGATCTTGGAAATTTCAGTCTATGGAAAACAAAAACCAGGGATGTTAAGATACTGCATCTGATGAAGTGGACTCAATTCCACAATTATTATTATTTTGCCATTATGAACTATTTGCCTTTAAGGTGCCATGAGATTCTACGAAGTTTTAAGGTACCGGTATCTTCAGTAGCAATGTGTATGGTGGGGCAGAAGGATCTCCCACCAATCTGGTTCTCTCGCCAGTGCCACCATGTGGCACCATCTTCACTGCTACTCCACCCCAGCACCATCCAGGTTAACAGTAGCAACACCACCAAGCGTTGGGTGGGCGGCTCTGTTCCACTCCTCACACCGCTACTGGGTATCTTAGGAAAATGTCAAGATGACTAATACAGTAGGACACGTTACCTTGCCGTCCGAGTCAGAATCTGAACTAGAGTTTTCAGATGATTTCCGTGAGGAGCGGTGCTTCTTCTTCCTTCTCCTTTTCCCTTGTTTCTTATCCTAGCCACAAAGGTTTTAAGAAAATGGTTTGGTTTTGTTCACTGAAAATCATTATCTAAGCATTGAGCTTGGAACATTTTGGCATATACAACAATGCTACACAACGATGGCTGACACAAGGCAACATGATTTTTAGTCATCAAGATTAAATCCATCAGTTTTCTTTGTCCAACCAAACACTATAGTTCTTGCCTCGTTGAATCAAGTTTAAACATCCAGAAGGTCATCAGCATAATTTTTCAGTGAAAGATTAAAAGGACAGATGCAGCCCATAAAAGTACACCGATAGCTGCATAAGCACCTGTTTAAAAGTCCATACATGTCTAAAGTACCATTAAGTTCAATGGGGATTTGCTCCCATATAAGTGGCTATAATATTGTAGCTACAGTATCAGTACAAAAAGATACATATTCAGCTCAGACTAACTTGAACCATTACTGTACTAATTATTGCTAGCTAAGCTAGTTTGGATCCTGTTTTTCTTACTTTGCAAAACCTTTTGCTGGAACCCTCACCAGATACTTTCCCCCAGCACAGTGATTTGATGTTTTGTCTACTAATGGCTAATCATTTTATTGTTGTCCTGGCTGCTGTTTTTTTATATTTTGTTGGATCACTTGTGTCTGGAAACCATGGAGTGGATTGGTCTCAGTTTCCATTCAGAGTGCTTAAGCTTTTAAAACTCCATTGATGCCTTTTTGCATTTCTCTTTGTTGAACAATAACACTGGAAGCATTGTTTTGGCCAAGGGCTCACTTTATACATCACAATTCTACTCAGTGACAAGCCAAACTGAGGCCAGAACTACACTTTGCATGGCCATCTTGTGTACTGAAGAGCTCAACAACCAGTTATTTTCTGCCAGGGAGCATGAGGAAGTGATCTGCAACGAAGAAGCTAACCTACTTTTCATACAGCTGGGTAGCGATACCCACATTTCTATCTTATACAGGACTGGAACCTAGGTTAGGGGGAAAAGCAGGTTGCAGGAGACAAACAGCAGGTGCAGAAAGGTAAACACCCACTCCAGTAATTGCCTTCTCTTCTGCAAATTACCCCACCTGATGCCACTTTGAAAAGAAGCAGTCACTGGGGCTTTAATACATGAGATAGCTGCCTAATACAGAGTTTTGGCCTGCACAGTGTTAATAAGAACATAGCCTTTTAAGCTTTTGCAGCACTCCATCTTGCCATCTTCAGAAGAACAATGCATGCTAAACATTTAATCTTGCAATGATGCTCAGAGCTCATTACATTTAGGCACACCAATACTTTAAGGGCCCTCAACAACTTAATCAGTGCACTGCCTCGAGGTAACATTTTCATCTCTTCCACACACAGAATGTTCATTTTTGCTGGCTGTTTATTTAACAGCCTGTTTCTGCTCTTCCATGTAAAAATAACTAAGTAGTTTTGAACTGAAAAAAAAGCAAGAAGTCTCTTACACCCACATGCTAAACACAATAGTCATTCCCTTTGAAGGAGCGCCACAGGCTTTTTACTGACTTTATTGAGCTGTAGCTCCCTCTCCTCACCTCTGATGGGCGAATTTGCAAAGCCTCTACCATGTTATTTAGTTGAGATGAGCTTGGAGAAGACTATGGAAGGACTTGGCAGAGTCAATAGAAGACTGTCCCCAAATATGAGCCTTTACATAGATGAAATAGATGAGATCTACTTCTGAATAATGGCTGGGAGCCCACAACCTATGCATGGCAACAACTGAGCCTTTCCCTCCTAACAGCAGCCTTTCATGCACCCTGAAATTCAGAAGCCTGTTAAGTATCCTGACTAACTCCTTTCCTATGGATATGGTTATCTGTAGGTTTTCATTAACAGATTGGACCACATTTTCTTTCCTCTATTCAAATGTGCAAGGACCTGCAATCTAGCATAGGCTTCTGCTTGAGGGAGGGGAAGGAAAAGAGGCAAAATTATCGATTTTCTCCTTTCCACTGCAGCCCCCACCCCCATTCCTCCAATGCAGTTCCAGATGGTCTGGGGGCTGCAGGAGAAATGGTCAGAAATCCTTCCACCACCCAGCCACTTGTGCATCTCATATGCAGTATCCCATGCACAAGAACTCAATCCAAGCCAATGTATTTAGGATGAGGGTGTAGAAGACTTGAAAAAACTGTTCCTGACAAGGATGCCTTCCTCCAGATCAAAATGACACACAGTGGAGTTTTTATTTCCCCTACATCCGAATGCAAACATATCAAAACATCGAGATGAAAAGGAAGAACTGGCACAATTTCACAGAAAGGGACAGTTTCAGTTGACAGCATTCTTACCTCGTCTTCAAAATCAGAAGAACTACTGGAAGAATCAGAGCTTGATGAGGAAGAGGAAGACAACTTGACCAAAGACAACAAAACGTAAATTTGTGAGATGCAGAATTTGTTAGATAAATGCAAAAATGAACAGCCCAAGAAGATGGCCCCCTATAATTACTCTCCTGACTGCCGAAAACTGATAGTGGGATTCATTCTTTAACTAAACATGCGTCATTTGGGTTTAAAGCCAAGATTAGGTATTAACAACACATAAAACAGCCTTCAAAAACAATTTTTTTCTCCTTAAACCAGTTTTCCTGTACACTGGGACTCCAGATACTGTTGGACAAATGCCCATAATCCCCAGCCATTGAAGCTAATTGTCAGGGATGATGAGATAGGTATATGACCTAAAAACACCTGGGCACCCCAGGTTGGAGAAGAATGCCTTGCACATATATACTTAACTCCCTTAAGTTAAAATGTGTATCAACTTGTACATTGGGGGAAAACACCCTGAAATCTTTGCTCACCCTACTGGATTTCTTCTTCTCCTTTTTCTTCTTCTAAAAGGAAATAAATGAATCTAGAATTAGTATGTCCATGTGTGTGTGTCACTGATGAAGTTAGGGTTCTACATTCAGTGGTGTGTTCTTTGGTAGGACTTGCATTGCCGCACTGCCAAACAGCAAAGGCTACCCAAAGATCCAGACCCCATTGCCCTTGCATAAATATGCTAAGGATGTTTTACCTCTTTCTTCCTTGAAGTGCTCTCACTTCCACTTAACAATTTCTCCCGGTGTTTTTCGAGTTCTTTTTTCCAGTTCTGAAAGAAAAGGTTGGAAGTAATTTCACACAGAGCAAGCGGTCAGTTTCTCCCTTCAACAAATAAGCGTCTACTCAAAGCCATGGATACGCGAAGGCTATTGATGGAGAATTTCCAATGAAAGCTGTGTTAAGACTGTTGCTGGAAGAACTGCACAGAATCCTCTGGGACATTTATTGTGGTTCAAGCTTTCATGGAGCAGGGTCTGTTAGATGAAGTGGTCTCGAGTCCATGAAAGCATAGGCCACATTACATCTGGTAAGGTGCAATCTCAGACACATCTGTTCAGGAGTAAGTCTCATCTTTAGTTCAATGGGACTTACAGGTATAGGGTAGCTACATACCTGAGTGGAAGTCCTAATGAACTCAACAGGACTTATGCTTGAGTAGATGTGCGCAGAATTGCACTCTTAAGTCTTTGAGATGCCACAGGAGTCTTTGTCATTTAAAATGGTATGGTATGTCAGGCCTTGATTTTTTTTTTTAAAAAACCCACAAATATGATAAAAAAGAAGCACAACAAAATAGTAAAACCTTAAGAAAAACTAACTAACCATAAAGCAACAAAAATAACCAGCATTTTCTCCTAACAATATCAACAATACTAGAGGTATCTGAAGAAGTGTGCATGTACACGAAAGCTCATACCAATGACAAACTTAGTTGGTCTCCAAGGTGCTACTGGAAGGATTTTTTTAAATTTTGTTTCGACTATGGCAGACCAACATGGCTACCTACCTATAACTAGAACAATACTAGCATTATATAAGGGGTTTGGGGCAGAAATAGCAGTCTGGAGCATATTCAGCCTTTCTCTCTCCTGAACATTTTTCTTAAAAAGTTGCTCTCACAAACTTTTAAAGCTACTGTATATTATTAAGAACTTGGAGAAAGTTACAAAGCGTTCCACAGACCCTAAGAAATGCTGAACGTCTAAATCCCTTGGTGTCACTAATAAGTATTATTCTCCAAAAGGGAATGCGTACCTATAAGTGCTATGTCTGTTAACCTTCCTTTGCTCTTCCCTTTCTCCTCAGTTTTTAAGGCTTCTGGCAAGAAGTTTATGTTTGCTGGAAGTGATCGCTCCTTCGTGGTCACTATGTTTCCATAGCACAATGGCTCCTAATAGCTTTGTCAGAGTTATCTGAATACATTTCAAAGGTATTTCAAGGTCTGACAGAGCTTTTCATTTTAGCTCTTGCTGAGCAGAACAATCTGCAGTTTTCACAGTGGAAGCCTGCAAAATGGAGGCCTTACAAATTAGATGTTATCATTTCCTGGGGAGGGGGAAACAGCATTTAGCAATAATATTGGATTGGCAAGGGGCGAGATAAGCAACAGTTTCTATCACTCTGCTACAGTTTTAAAGTACTTGTAATACAGTAAAAGGGCAGGCAGATGGCTGGGATGGAATAACAAGACAATTTCATTATGCTTCTGAGAGTAGAGCACGAGGGGGGGGGAATCTATCTACATAAAGTTAAACCAATAACAAACCTCATTCATCCTTTCTTCAAATTCTGCTAAGGCTTTGGAACCCTTCTTCTTCTTTTCTAGTTGTTCTTTTACTTCTTCCCTTTAATGCAAACAAAACAATATAAAGCCTTGATTTATGAAAATCTTCAAGGCAGCCAGTTGTAAATTCACCATGTCTGATACAACAGGCTTGGACCCTAGTTATTGCTTCTACCTTCAACTAACTGTAGTCTGTTGTTATGTCTGAACCAAAACAAACTGTGAAGTTTAGAGTAAACTTTAGTCTGTCTGAAAAAGTCACTTTTGTAGTTAACATACTTGAATTGTTGGATAAACCATAGTTAAAACCAACATAAGACTTGGCTATGGTTAAGAGTTGCATGCAAACCACGTGATGGCCTTTGGAACTGAAGTCCCATTCTCCTTCATAACACAAGGACTCTGGAAAAGGAGGGAAGTCCTTATGGCCATACATACCATGTTGGTCTTGGTCTGTTCAAGTAGTCTTGTATGGTAGGTCCTGAAGATGGAGCAGGACCTCGTGATCTAGCCATTGCTATGGGATTCATATAAGCCTAAAAGATTACAAAGCGATAAATTCAAAGCCATTCCACTTTGCTGACATTAAAATAGCAACCCCAACCTCCTATTTCTAGAGAGAAATGAAAACATTTTTAAATTAAAAAACAAACAACAGTCTTATTATTATTATTCAACTACCAGACTTTCCAGAGGACATCTGAAGGCAGCCCTGTTTAGGGAAGCTTTTAATGTTTAATAGATTATTGTACATTTTAATACTTCTGTTGGAAGCCACCCAGAATGGCTGGGGAAACGCAGCCAGATGGGCAGGGTATAAATAATAAAATATTATTATAATTATTATTCTTCAGGCCCCTAGCAGATTCTTAGAAGACAAGTGCAGACTTCCTTATGGGTTGATTTTGCTGTTTTATCTTTTGTAAACCACTTACAGGATTGTTGTTGTTGTTTTACAACCAAGCGGTGTATAAGTTTTATGGAAATAAAATAAATAATTATTTAAAGGTGACAACTGCACCATACATTTGAAGCATATTTAAAGCACATAACTTCCCCCAAAGAATCCTGGGAACTGTAATTTACTCTCACAGAGCTACAATTTACTTAACAAACTACAGTGCCCAGGATTCTTGGGGTGGGGGGCAGACATGTGCTTTAAATTTACTTTAAATATATGCTGTGGATGTGACAAACGTCTGAGGGGGGGGGGGGGAACCATTGCTTTATTTTTCCAAGGCCAGTTGCTCTCTGACTATCAGAGTGTTGATTTTTAAATGGAACACATAACAAGCACTAAATAGTCATTCATTTTGCCTTTTCTCTCTCTAGTATCATTTTCTGGCACAAGCTGTGTACACTCAGCCTCTGGAAATCATTCTGTTCAAGAAACACTGACATACAACCAAGGCTGTAGAAATTAGTGATAATATTTATAGCCTGGGCAAATTTTGAAAGCACCATCCAACTCAGTAGCACTGAACATTTGGCCCACAGAAGTCTCTTATTTATCCTCACAACAGGCTGTAATATAGGTTTTATTATTCTCATCATAGAAAGGTTCTAACTTGCTTAGGCTACTGAAGGACAGAGTGGCTTGGTTCAGACATAACCTAGTTTTATTCTCTGCCCCCTGCAATGTTCCATTCTCCTCTCCCCTTCCCTTCCCTTCTCCTTTCACTCTTGCCCCATAATTCAATACTAGAAGGACTTTTAAAACCACAGTTTCACATTACATCCAAACCAAAAAAACTGTGATTGAAGGAACCCTGTAAGTATTTAATTATGGTGCAAAAGAGAAGGAGAAGGGATGAGGAAGTGTTCTGACACAAAGCTAATTCTGAGTTTGGTTTACTACAAGAATGGGCAGGTTTCAAGCCTGCAGGATCTACTGGATCATGCCTCAACAACAGAACATCTGCACGCAAAAGGTCCCATGTTTAATCCCTGGCATCTCCAGGCTGGGCAGAGACGCCTGTCTGAAACCTGGAGAGTCACTGCCGATCAGTGTAGGCAAGACTGAGCTACATGGACCAAAGGTCTGAATTGGAATAACACAGCTTCCTAGGATTCCTACCTCATTTTTTGTTAGCCCCTCAAGTGCCACCAACTGGATCCTGGTGCAAAAGACCTTACACTAAGAATTAAAGAATTCTGAGCCAGCCCAAGAATTGATCTTGAGTATCAGAACAAAAATAACCCTGAAACTTTCTTTATTTCAGCAATATAATTTTGAGTTACCTCAGCAGCAGGTATTTCTTTTTCACCATTTTCTGGTTTAAGTTTTACAGCCTCAAATGACCATAAGGCAGACTACTGCATGGACAAGCCCTTAATCAAACAGAGGTTTTGCATTTGGACAGTGGCTAACTTGTACAAAATTAGAAATCAATTGAGATTGCCATGTTCTTAAAGGTACCCCTGGTCCAGTCACGGATGACTCTGGGGTTGCGCGCGCATCTCGCTTTACTGGCCGAGGGAGCTGACGTTTGTCCGCAGACAGCTTCCAGGTCATGTGGCCAGCATGACTAAGCCACTTCTGGCGAACCAGAGCAGCGCACAGAAACGCCGTTGATCTTCCTTCCGGAGTGGTTCCTATTTCTCTACTTGCACTTTGACGTGCTTTCGAACTGCTAGGTGGGCAGGAGCTGGGACCAAACAACGGGAGCTCACCCCGTCACAGGGATTTGAACCGCCGACCTTCTGATCGGCAAGCCCTAGGCTCTGTGGTTTAGACCACAGCACCACCCTTGCCATGTTCTTACTAATGCCCCAAATCACATATATAGCTTTAGTAAAGGTAAAGGGACCCCTTACCATTAGGTCCAGTCGTGACCGACTCTGGGGTTGCGCGCTCATCTCGCATTATTGGCCGAGGGAGCCAGCGTACAGCTTCCAGGTCATGTGGCCAGCATGACAAAGCCGCTTCTGGCGAACCAGAGCAGCACACGGAAACGCTGTTTAACTTCCCGCTTTAGTGGTTCCTATTTATCTACTTACATTTTGACGTGCTTTCGAACTGCTAGGTTGGCAGGAGATATAGCTTTAACACAAGCCCATAAGGGATAAAATAATAATAATAATAATAAAAAATATCACCATGAGCACAAATAATAAAAAATGCACAGTAAAGAGGATGTCTGGAGGGGACCTTAGTTATTTGTATCTAACAACTTCTAGAGGTCTGTACAAGTAAGGCCCCCTCCAGACATCTTCTTTACTGTGCATTTTTTATTATTTGTGCTCATGATGATACCCTATTTCAACATTGTTTGCATATGCAACAGCTTTGGGGTGGACATAATGCTTCATTTCCAAATAGTGCACCTCCCATAGCTTCCTGTTGAAGTCCTGTAATTTTTTTATACCACAAGTGTTCCAGTGTGTTTGTTACCTGTTTTTGTTGCACTATAGTGCAAGAGTGCCTCTCCAGATGGCAATAAAGCAATAATAGTGGGGAAGCATTTCCAAGCAGCTAATGAAGTGGAATGATGTGCTGACGGTCTTGTATAAACCCCCCCACCAATACACCTGATTGTGTCAATGACAGGTTTCAGAATACTGTACACCTGCCAAAAAAAAAAAAAACCTGGAGGGGGCCTTTCAGCATCAAATCTCTGAAAGAAACCTGAGATTGCTTACAGGTATCTGCCTTTACCCAACAAAGGAATTCTATTCAGCAGAGATCACTAAAACTTCCTCCCCCCCCCCCCAGGCACATCAGAACATTTCTATGATAATGCACAAAGTGTGACCATTCACATTTCCAATCTGTGCTAATAGCAATGAACGGCCTTGGTACAACTTGAAGTAATACAATTATTATGTTTTTGCCTGGGACAGCTGCAGATATCATTTAGTCACTCCTGCTTTGCCTTTAGGTTTACGTGGCCAGCCTCAAAACATCAAAATCCCATACCTATATGGTGAAAAAGCACACCAAAGAAAGCACCGGAATTACGTATTCAAACAGGATCACCAAAGTGGAAGTGAAAACACCAGAGGGAGTATAAGAAACGGGGTCGCAATCCTTACGCAAAGTCGCAAAATGCCCCGTAAGGTGAAGTTCCTGCCACATTGCAATTAGATCTGCACGCCCAACAGATTCCCCTGGCTGCTGCCACCTGCTACTTGCCGGGGGAAATCGTATGTTGTTGTTTTTTGTTTTGTTTTTTTAACCTACGTACTTCAGAGACACTCCAAGTCCAATGGGGGCAGAAAGGTCTCACGATCCCCATCAGGGTTAGGGGGGTATATAGATATACATACTGTATATCTAATGACCGCCTCACCATCCCGGATTCCCCAACCGGGGGTGGAGAAAGAAAGACCTGCCGTGTGCATGTCAGGCACAGTCCATCCCAACATAAGGCCCCCCCTCTGCCCTGCACCCCCAGTCTTTCACTCCCGGGTCCAGCATCCCCACCCAGTCCAGGAGGAGCCGCCGTGGGGCCTCCTTCCAAAGCCTCGCCGCCCCCAAGAGGCCTCCCCTCGAGCGCGGCACGGCTTACTCACCACCCGGTTATCCCTTTTGCCCATGGCGTGCGGCAAACCCTGAGGCGCCCGGCGCTCGGTCAGAACCGCACCGGCCTAGCTGAGATCCCCTTCTCCGCTACCCGTCAAGTTTTTTCTCTTCAAACCATCGAAACGCTACCGAGCATGCCCAGTGGCACCCGAGCATGCTCAGTGGCAGGCCTCGAAGCGCCCGTGCCCTTCCTTCCTTGCCCACACTCGGGAGTCGGGTTGCAAAAGCGCGCTGCTGGGAATTGGTGGACGAGTTCGGCGCATCTGAATGAGGGACTTGGGAGGACTTGCGGGTCGTGCCGCGGCAGGAATTGCTCGCCCGCTTGCACTTGAGCAAAGACTGATTCTGCAAGCGAAAGCAGAAGTCTGGTTTGAAAAGGGGTGTCTGTAAAGGTGCATAAAAAGAGCCTCAGATTTAGGCAGGGTCAGGCCGCGTCACTTTTATGCGGTGCATTTACCTTTCGTCAGGAAGGACTAATTGCAAGGGAGGGGATGGGGGGCGGGCGTGGGAGAAAGGGAGCACGCAGGGGGGAAATACGGAATAATGCAACTGCTTAAAGGGAGAGGAGGAAACACTCTCCTCCCTATCCGCTTCAGGTATTTCCACATTGCAGCCCCCTCGCTTGCGCCTCATGCACGTGATTGTGTCCACCATTGCCCCAATATGGGGAAAACTGGGTGCTGCCGTCAGGGTACATCTCGCAGGTCTTGGAAAAACAAACTCCTTGCTGCAGCGTCTGGGGGAGAAGAGGTTCAGAGGGCCTGCAGCGACTGCAGAGCAAGCCAGCGGGGTCTTCCCTTAAGAGGGTCCCAGGCTACATAGGCCAGCCTTCTCCCAACCTGCTGCTCTCCCCATGTTTTAGGCTAGACTGCAGGGGTCAGCAAACTTTATCAGCAGGGGGCCGGTCCACTGTCCCTCAGACCTTGTGGAGGGCTGGACTATATTTTTTTGGGGGAAATAAATATGCCGCACAAATAACCCAGAGATGCATTTTAAATAAAAGCACACATTCTACTCATGTAAAAACACGCTGATTCCTGGACCGCCCGCGGGCCGGATTTAGAAGGCGATTGGGCCGGATATGGCCCCTGGGCCTTAGTTTGCCTACACATGGGCTAGAGGCTCTGTCAGTCGTACCCCGCTCTGGAGGCCGCAAGCTGGGAAAGCCTAGCAATACTGTATGCATGGAGTAAAAAGTACAGCCAGAGGAATGATTTGGAAGCTGCAAAGTGCAAATTGGCAGGGGACAAGAATGTCTGCAGAGACAAGAGTGAAACAAGCAGGGCCCATCAAAGGCAAATGAAAAGATGATGCCCCTCCGCCCCCCCCATATGAAAAAAAACAAAACCCTGATCAGATTGGCAGTTTGAATCTTACTTCGAAACTGACAACAGAAGTGTTTTTCCATTGCCTCTCTGAGGACAGCAGGCTAGCTTATGGCACCTACAGTAGGCCACAATCCCCTTGGGCACATTCACACCATACATTTAAATCTCTGTGATACCACTTTAAATAGTCAGGGCTTCCCCCAAGTAATTCTGTATGTTCTTAAGGGTGCTGAGAGTTGTTGGGAGTCCCCAGTTCCCCCACAGACTACAGTTCTCTGAGTTCCCTGTGAATTGGATCTGTGAGGGGAATAGTTGTCTCTTAACAACTCTCAATACCCTTAAAAAACTACAGCTCCCAGAAATGTTTGAGAGGAATCCATGGCTGTTTAAAGTGGTGTCAGATAGATTTAAAATGTATGGGGTGTGTGTGCCTGCTCACCACCATTTTATATTGGCTGTCCAAATCAGTATGAATGCCCATTGCAATGTAACCAGTGCTTTTCTTCTAGGGGGAAAAAAGTGCTGGTACTGTGTACCCTTGAGTACCCCCAGAAAAAAGCACTGCATTCCTTCCATAAACAAATCAGAATGAATGCTCAGTAAACACTGGGTGTAGTATAAACACTGTGAAAGCTTTTTGCACTCAAATTGGGGAGTATGCTGAACAAACAGGTGGTCTGGAGGAGTCCATAGTGTATTATGTATACCCCACTGTGTTACTGTTTGTAACTCTTTGATGTAACTAGGTATTGGAAAACCAGAACATATAACGGTAAAAAGAGTATGAGATATATCATGATGATGTTTTTCAGTGTATGTGCAATGACCCAAAGAAGATCAGAACAAGCTCAGTGAGAAGCACAAACCATTTTAACCAGCAGTGAGTAAGCACATGGAATTCACACATTTTTGAAAAGAAAACTGTAGTCCAGGTAGGCTTGAGAGTGTCTAGGGAAATTGATTTTAAAAAAAGATGTTACTGAAGTACTAAGTATGAACAGTGAGCTCATATTATGTTGCTAGGTCAGGAGTGGGGCATGTCAAGCACAAAGGAAACCTTTCCAACTGGCTCTCCTTTCTTCAGGTCATGTCCATTGCTGGCCCTCCTTGAATGCTTTTGTCAGCCTGGAACGTGTCCTTAAAATGTGATAATACATATTGCTTTCCTAAATGGAAGGTGAAGGGGTGTGTGTGGGTGCTCAAACCTCAGTCTAGCCTTTACAGGGATGGAACTGTACAAAGGAACAGTACAGTCTACTGTACAAAGGAAAGACCCTTATCCACTGCTGTACCCATTTTTCGTCTCTGGCCTTTCCTTCCACTGGAATGCGGCCTCCAGAAAGTTGCTTATGAGGGATGCAGGCCTCAGGCTGAAAAAGGCTCCCTCCTGGTGCAAGTCACGCAGCTTTCAGTTACCAGTAGTTAAAACATTTAACTGTGTGGGATGAAATCGTACATGGGAGTTTTACATACAGTGCCTTGGCTAGGATAGTCTAGTTATTCGTGTCAATTGCTACAATTCCACTGACTCATATCTAATGGTTTGCATTAGCTGCAGCAGCACAGAGAGGTGAGGTGTTGCACATGAAATAAGCCACATGAAAACAACTGTCAGGCTCTGCCTGCTTGCGATTGAAAAGCATTAGTTGGCAATTATTTCTCCACAGGTTGCACCGACAATCTCAAGTTTAACCTTTCCATCTTTAAGATTTTTCTCAGGAGGCTGTGAATAACTCTCACAAGGAGACACATGCCGGCTCTGTGATCTCCCCATTGCACCCCATGCACTGAATTAGTGCAGAGGCTCATAGGGTCACTCATTTCATTTGTTTACACAAGATGAGCACCAGGCTCACAATTTTTAAACTGGTGCTCACCCTTGTTATAATAATAATAATAATTTGTTGTTGTTGTTTAGTCGTTTAGTCGTGTCTGACTCTTCATGACGCCATGGACCAGACCACGCCAGGCACTCCTGTCTTCCACTGCCTCCCGCAGTTTGGTCAGACTCATGTTCGTAGCTTCAAGAACACTGTCCAACCATCTCGTCCTCTGTCGTCCCCTTCTCCTAGTGCCCTCAATCTTTCCCAACATCAGGGTCTTTTCCAGGGAGTCTTCTCTTCTCATGAGGTGGCCAAAGTATTGCAGCCTCAGCTTCACAATCTGTCCTTCCAGTGAGCACTCAGGGCTGATTTCCTTCAGAATGGATAGGTTTGATCTTCTTGCAGTCCATGGGACTCTCAAGAGTCTCCTCCAGCACCATAATTCAAAAGCATCAATTCTTCGGCGATCAGCCTTCTTTATGGTCCAGCTTTCACTTCCATACATCACTACTGGGAAAACCATAGCTTTAACTATTCGGACCTTTGTCGGTAAGGTGATGTCTCTGCTTTTTAAGATGCTGTCTAGGTTTATCATTGCTTTTCTCCCAAGAAGCAGGCGTCTTTTAATTTCGTGACTGCTGTCACCATCTGCAGTGATCAAGGAGCCCAAGAAAGTAAAATCTCTCACTGCCTCCATTTCTTCCCCTTCTATTTGCCAGGAGGTGATGGGACCAGTGGCCATGATCTTGGTTTTTTTGATGTTGAGCTTCAGACCATATTTTGCGCTCTCCTATAATAATAATAATAATAATAATAATAATAATAATAATAATAATAATAATATATTATTTGTACCCCGCCCATCCGGCTGGGCCTCCCCAGCCACTCTGGGTGGCTTCCAACAAAGATTAAAATACATTAAAATGTCACACATTAAAAACTTCCCTAAACAGTGCTGCCTTCAGATGTTTTCTAAATGTCAGGTAGTTTATCTCTTTGACATCTGATGGGAGGGCATTCCACAGGGCGGGTGCCACTACCA
Source organism: Zootoca vivipara (assembly GCF_963506605.1). NCBI lineage: Eukaryota > Metazoa > Chordata > Lepidosauria > Squamata > Lacertidae > Zootoca > Zootoca vivipara. The sequence continues at coordinate 32,636,099 of NC_083287.1, read as the reverse complement.
AGAAGGCCCTCTGCCTGGTTCCCTGTAGTTTTGCTTCTCGCAGTGAGGGAGCCCTCGGTGCTGGACCTCAGTGTCCGGGCAGAACGATGTTCAGATAATATTCTAAAATTATCTAGGTGAGGGCCAGGGAACCTGTGTTTCTCCAGATGTTTTCAAGCAGAGGTAGGATGGCCATCTGTCATGGATGCTTCAGCTGAGATTCCTGCATTTCAGGAGAAGGACTAGATGATCCTCTGGGGCACTTCCAACTCTACAATTCTATGGTTCTATGTTACTGGACTATGGCTCCCATCACCCCATACCACCTGACATGCTGGCTGAGGCGGATGGGAGTTGGAGTCCAGCAAATTCACCATACTTGCATCTAGATTCTAGTATTTTTTCTCCAGCTGTCAGATAATTTCTCTGATTTATTTTAAGAGAAACCATGTTGAAGACCACATTTATATTAACATTGCTTTTAGTTTAGACAGATTGCACTAAAGTTGATAGGGAGCATCTACTAGTGAAAAATAACAATAATAATAAATCACAGGAACCAGGTGATGTTAATCTGTTGTTTTTTTTAACACCATAACATTGTACACCAAGGCTTTTATAAATTCACAGGTATTTCAGATTTTAAAACAGCAATCCCTTACAAAAACTCTGCTGCATTGCAGAGTTACAGGAAATTATTCTGGGCATCAAGTTCAAAGTACACTTCATATTTGTTTGAGAATGACCCAAAACTCCCATTTTGACACTTGCTAGTTTAACATCCCTGCCTTTCATTTATAATGATTAGTATCTGGGTAAAGACTATCACAAAAATAAAGATAAAACCATTTAACAAATCTCACCATAATATGTTGCCCCAACCATTCGCCTATATAAGGATACACATAATGAATCAATATTTTGGTAGGCATGAACTCTTGCAACTGGGCCTAAACCATTTCAAAAATGGTACTTTTGAAATACAGACTTTTATATCCAGATGCCAATATTTACTTCTAACTCTCTGGCTTTCATTTATGGTTCAACAATTACGTTGCCAACATTTTAATCAGCGGCTTGATCTACAAGCAATAGCCAGTGATAATGTTCATCTCAGTGCTGAGAAAGGGGTCATTTGCTGATTTCAGCAAATCATGCCACTAATAAAGAAACGGGAGCAGGCTAGTCAAAGCTTTTGTGGAAATCTTATCAATAAACACAGACTACTTTGTAAATCATAGTTAAGAGAACATAACAAGAGCCTGATGGATCAGGCCAGTGGCCCATTTAGTACAGCATCCTTTTCTCACAGATGCCTGTGGGAAGCCTGCAAGCATTATCCAAGCACAACAGCCCTCTCTCCTTCTGTTACAAAAACCTTTATGTACAATGATACCTAAGGCTTACTCTAATGACAAGAAATCAGTGAAACGGCTTTAGGTATCCATCACTGACTAGTTTCTAGTGACAACGTCAAACCAAAATACAGAAAATAAATCAAGCTCTTTTCTTCTAATTTTAATTTCCAGCACGATCCTTTCCCACTCTACTGTTCTACATGTACATTTCACTTTACCAAAACTTTCAAGTTTACATACATTTTAAAAAACAAAACAAACAAAATGAGACCTAAAAATACTACGTCCAATAAGCTTTCTCTCTTCAGTTGCAAAATGCAAATATTATAATATGCGGCTCATTCAGATTATGTACTTTATATTCTGTCTAACATTTAGTCCCTACAATCAGATTAGCAGCTTGCATACCGGTATCTAAAACATTTTAAGGCAACCTATATTGTAAAAGCACAGACCTTCTACACTTGCAGCTACTGACATGTTCCCTAAAAAGGCTAGTAATATACTACACTTGTTTTTAACTCTGAGAAGCCAATAGTAGTATCCATTTTAGTAAAGAAAAACACACATCAAGTAAAATAGAAATCATTTACATTGCAGATAAAATAACTTGGATATAAATGTCCATCTTTTCAACAAATGTTGACCCCAACAATTGGGTCCAAGTGCTGTTCCTAACCATGTGTCCTCACTGCATCAGTCAGTTATGAACCAGGAACCTGAGACTGCAAACACTCTCTTGCAATTGTAAACACACTTATTCCCAAGTAAATCTCATTGGTTTCAGTGGAAGATGTTGAAGAGCAACTATGCTTAGGACCGAGACCCTGAAACCGTCGTCTTGAAATGACTTGCACTGCAATGATCCTGTAGAAAAGTCAGTTGACTTCAAGAAATGGAAATGAAACTACTCGGGGATAAATGGGTTGAGGATTGAGATTTTATTCTATTCCTGTAACAGCCCAAGCCAGCTGAGCCAGAGGAATTGACTTTTAGTAGGATGATTTGTAGCCCCGTCACCAATATTTGCACTGGCATATCTGTCTGCAAAAATGGATACAGCTGCATTTTGTATCATGGTATTTGGGATGCTCAATCAACGTTTATTTGGGACAGCAAGTTTTAGGATCACTCCATTGGTCTAACTGAAGCATGGGAACTCTACATGCACACAGAGACTCTTATCCGTTCGCCTTAATAGGATAGCCCGGTGCTGCTCCCATCTATTCAAGTGAATGGGGAGACCCATTTACATGGGAGCTCTGCTTACACATCTGAACACCCAGAGTTTAGAACCAGGGGACACGGTCCATAATCTAAAGACCTGTGTGTGCAGAACCTTCCCATTCTCTTCCATGAAGGGATCCATGCATGGACAGGAGATTCTTGTCCCGTACAGAGTGATCTCCTTGTGCTTAGATGTGAAACTCTATGACCATGAAGTTCCAGACTTCCATTAGAACCATTGGATTAAGGCTGCTGCATAGAAGTTAAATCCCACTGATTACAATGGAGCTGTATTTGGGACCACAGCTGAAACCAACTGAAGCATTTAGCTTAATTGCAGGCTACAAATTATACTGCTCTTGTATATTTGCATGTTCAGGCCCTAGGACTGAAGGAATATTAACTGGTGAGGAAATAAAAATACATGACTATATAATTAAAAACAAACAAACTACTTAATGGCACATGTACAAATGAAAACATGTTTTGATTCTAAGAGAATGCACCATATTCCCCACATTCTGGATTTCAAGTTATAAAACAGGTCTTTGAAGCGAGTTCTCGGGAGGGCAAATTCTGCCCCAGGCACCAACCTTCTGTGTTTACTCAGCGAACCCACAGTCACACAGCCTTTCACACAACTCCCTTTAGCAGGAGGGGGATATTATAACAGGGTCTAAACAGCAGGCGGCCGAGGTGGAATGCAGGTGTTCCCCACCTTATACGCTATTCTGTCATCAATACGTGGCAGAAGCAAAGGTGTAATGGCTGAAGGGGAAGGCATTTTAGGTAGGCCACTACAATATGGCGTTGAGGGACACAGCATGAGATGCAGAGTCAAGGAGAAGAGATTATTACCAATGGCTCTTCAGGAAGGACACACCAAATATGTGGAGAAAATGGGGACCTCAGTTGGTATTTGATCTTGCTAAGGTGAACACATCATTCAAAAATAGAAGAGCAGTACTGGATCAGAAGAATAAAAAGTGGAGAAACTGTGACCTTCCACATGTTGCTGGACAAATGCGAGTTGGAGCCTGACAACATCTGGAGAGCAACCCCTGTCCCAGTGGATCTAAAGAGCATGGGACAAATCATTATTATTTAAAAATTCAAGCCCCACCCCGTATAAATCCAGCCCTCCTGAATAGTACTATGGGATTACTAGTCAGTGGCAACAGGATTTGTAAGGAGGCCATTTTGCAGGGTGGCGAGTCAGAGCCCTGGCTTCTGCTACTGACACCACCGTTAAAGTGGCCCTCCAAGGCTTCTTAGGCAGGGCTTTAAGTGCTTTCCTTTTTAGCTAGGAGAACAATTTGTTAGGAACTTACAAAGGTGCCTTATTCTGCTTCAGACCATTAGCCCATCTAGCCCAGGATGGTCTACTCTGGCAGGCAGCTGCTCTGCAGGTTCTTAGGCGGACTCTTTCATTGTTCAACCACCTATGATTCTTCCAAATGAAGATACCCGAGACTGAATTTGGGACCTTCTGCATCCAACGTGTTGCCTCTACTGCTGCACCAATACTCATTTTGCTGTATATCAGAACCTACCAGGATATACTGTTAGCATCTGGGCTCTGAATGAGGAGCGGAGGAGTGGGAGCCTGTGGCCCTCCAGATATTGTTGCACTTGAACTCCTATCAGTTCCAGCCAACATGGTTAATAGTTAGGGAAGCAACATCTGGAGGGTGACAAGTTCCTTTCCCTTGCTCCAGGGAAAACAGGATTTCCTCCTGCAAATGCAAAAACCAGGTTAATGAGAGAACTGAACACCTTATGCGTTTCAGGTTGGACCTGAAATGGCTTTGGACAAGCTCATTCTAGAGTGCCTTATGAAAACGCTTGAAATGCTGAACAGCACCAGTCAATACTATTCATTGGTACCTTCCATTAACTTATACATTGTGCTATACACAGTAAAAGTAGGTTTAAAAACATAACCTACAGGTGAGACTTCTACTCAGAAGTAAGTCCTACTGAACTCTGTGGGGCTTACTCCCAGATGAGGGAGGGTTAGGACTGCAACCTTAATCTAGGATGCTATTATGCTTTTACAGCCAGGAAAAACGAAACCCCTCTGTATGAAAGTTCCAACACACAAATTGTATTAATATGGAAGTGTCCCTGGGTTTTGATTCCATGTTGTGAAATACTTTTAAAGTTATCATGTCACAGCCCGCAAGAAAGGTAAATTACTATGGAATTGCTTTTGTTACTAAATCCAGAGCTTATATATATATATAAAATAGTCTGAACAAGTCATGCCCATGGATTCAGTCTTTTTACCATACGGTTTTTGCATTTATTGCCTTAGAAATATAGTCTTTTTTTCTTAGCACCATAATTTCCCATAGCCTTAGCACCCGTTAATCATTAGCTTTCAAAACTTAATAAAATCCTGCTCTACCCTAATAAATCATCAAGAAGGTTTACCCAAGGTTTTTGCTTACTTGGCTACTTTTAAGTTTTTATAAATGAGTTCCTCCGAAGTTATATTTACATCTAGGTCAATGGCCATGATCCGGAAGTTCTTGTATGCTTGCTTGGGCATGCATGGCTCCCCTCTCTCCTACTTTACCTCTTCAGCTAATTGTCAAGAATTAACTGAACTCAGGGGTCCCTTTACCTTTACCTTTAACTGAACTACGGTATGTAATTTCCCAAAGTGTGCATTGGTGCCCCTTGTGGCGACCCATTGGAAGTGATAGAAATCATGTTTGGAGACACAACAGTACACCCCTCTGCATGCAAGAGATGCTGTATGTATCTAGCTAACATCTGGATAAATCCCCTCAAGGAAAAGCAACCCAAATGCATTGGGAACAAGTGATTAAGTAATAAATGCAGCTTGTCTGCACAATACCTTGTGTGTTTCTCATTATTGTACTTGGGGAAGGGCTATAGCTCAGTGGTGGAGCCTCTGCTTTGTTCCAATCCCCAGCATCTCCCAAGGATGGCTGGAACAGACCAGTTGTCTGAAATGCAGAAAAGCCACTGCTGAGTCAGTGAAGGCAATACAGAGCAGGATGCACCAATGGTCTGACTCAGTATAAGGCAGCTGTCCATGCTAGCAACCCTCCTTTGCTTGCTCTTGTGGTGAACCATTTTTTCTCTTCCAAGGCTCCAGCATGGGTCCTTGCAGGCAGCCCATCAGTTCCTCCTGAGTCTGATCCTCATTGCTTTCAGTTGCTTCCTGGTCAGGGCTCTCTTTGATTTGACAGCAGCCCAATTTTGGTTCTGCTATGTGGCTTTGTAGCTCTCCTAAGGCAATTTTTGTCACTATTCTTGGGTCTCTCTGCCTGCCAGTCTTCTAGCTTCCTCGTCTGCCTGCCTTTCTTTTTACTTGTTGCTCCTACCCAATCTTGCCCACTCTTCTTCAGGTGGACTGTTTCCCAATCTATGCTTAACTATACCTCTGCTGTGCTACATTTCTAGGGCTCTTGCTTTCTACATTCTGCCTAGGCCCTCCTATGGGATTTGCCCCGGTGCTCCATCACAACTCTAGCCTCGGTCATGATGGGACTTCTACTTTCATTTGCCCACATGCTTGCCTACCCATAGCTCAGTACTAACAGGACATGCACAATACTGTTTTTGCATAAACAGGTTATTTAATTTCCCTGCACGACCTCCATGCACTTTTCTACATTACGTTGTTCACAATATAAATACTAAGAGGCGTGGCTTCGTGCTAGTGTGAGGAACATTTTTTGAAACACCCTGATACTAAGCACAGTACTTGGAGGGGTTTCAGTGGGTTGTAGTTGTGCTTAGGATTAAAGTGCTTGACCAAATTCAGCAGCAGGAACAGCAAGTGACCCCTACAGAGCAAAATATCAAAAAAATGTGAGGATTTACCTCTCCTGAAGTCGTCACAAAGCCAGCAGTTTTCATTGATTCATAAAAGAGGACCTTTGCAATTGTCTTAACACCATCGGTTCAGAGCAAATGAGTAAAAATGACAAAAAAGGTACATTGCTGGGAATTTGCAACTTAAGCGTTCATGGACTAGAACCTGTAATCAGAGGGTGCCCCAAGAATAGTCTTTCCCCTACATTTTGATAAAAATGGGTTGGACAGAAGTAGCCATTTTGCGAAGAGCCTTTTGCTGACAATGAGAGTTTGGAATGTTATATGCTAGGAAACTGCTGAACCTCAATGAACTGCTGGTTCTCACTGAACCACACATTTGCAAGCATTTGTGGCAATATGCTGAACAATATTATGAACAAAGGAAGTTGGCAACATTGGGCAGAATGCAGAGGAAACGAGCAGCACAAGCACAGAGTTATGTGCTAAAATCTTATTAATTTTGTAGGTTCTCTAGGTCAAGCGTGGCTAACCTGTAGCCTTCCATATGCTGCTCAGCTACAAGTCCCATCATCCCTGTCCAATGGCCAGGCTTGATGGTGACCAAAGTCCAAGCTAGCCACCCATTCTCTAGGTATACATACTGTGGACAATGTCCACTGCCTTCCAAAGCTCTGGTCTCAGCATTGTATCTCTACAGATATAGAATACCTGAAATTATGTCCCAATACCAGTCAATTAAATATAGTGGGGTGGGATGGAACTAGTTAACACCCTGTCCAAAAGCAGAATATGCGAGAACATCTGACAGAAAGTACTGGTAGAGAATTTCTAATCCACATATTGTACTAGCGAATCTCATCGAAACTTCAGTTCAAACAGAACAATACTAATTAGAAATTTCACATAGCAGACACTGCAAAAGCATTGCATGCTTCTGTATTCACTTTCATTTAACACAGAAAACACAGTTAAAATGCCTGACCCTTTAAAGCATAATGTGCATTTTATGACTGGTATAACTATCTATATAGAAGTCCTGATAATGTTTGTAAGTTTGTAGGGAGACGTTACCTTTTAACTAGAAGACTATCACAGCATATCTAATTATTCTACTTTTTAAAATACCGTAGGCATTGTTTCTAGCAGCCAAGAGATTTGTCCTTTGTACGAATAAAACATTATTCTAAAATGAGTATCTCATATAAATATAGAAACGGAGCACAATACATTAGGCAACATGACAATAGATTTTGGCAAATGAAAATGCAGGTGGACAATCCAAACAAGGCTGGTCTATGATACCAAACAAAGCAAAGGGCCAGTCTATGACTTCTGCTAACCCAAGCAGCTGAACTAAATGATGTGAGAGCTTCAGGGTTATTACCTTCCAGTGGGGCAGAGGATGTTGGTGTACAGTACAACATATCCTAGGGCTTTATGCCTCGGACTGCACACTGCACATGCTTAAGTAGTCGGAGTCTGTGTTGACCTATCCCACCTGCATGGCAAATGGCAAGAGCCATGTAGCTGATGCAATATCCCACAAAATTCATTGAACAGTTTGGGTCCACAGGGATGTCCTATCCTGCAAGGTATTTTTCTTTTCCCACAGAAGACTCCTCCTGAACACCCAGTTTGGTGCTCTAGATCCCAATCCAGAGAGCTGTGTTTGGTGGGCTTGGCGTGTACAGCAAGGACTGATTCCTTTCCATCTATCTCATCACAACTGCCTGAAAAACTGATCCTTAGACACCGGGGAACCTTCCAATGCAGCATAAGGAACTGCTGCCAGAAGTGGAAAAAGCAAGGGGCCTCATTGGTCACCCCAAGCCCTTGTGCGTTCTAGAGGGGCTCTCTGGATTGGGGCCAAAGGTTTTAACTGGAGGCAGGAGAGCTTCCTATGCAGAGGTGCCCTAAGCATTTATAGTTCCATTCCTGTGCTGAATGAACAGATAGGCACAAAGTTACATATCCTAAAGCTTACAGAGGTCCATAACTTATATTTTGTGGCACCTGGTGCGGAGGGGGGGGGCAACACACACACTTTTAAGGGGGGTAGTCAAACGAAAGGTTCCTTCTCTAATCAGGGACCCAGGAAACAGCTTTAAACCAGGTCAGGCTATTTGTCTATTTAACTGGATTCCATCTACGTTGGCTGGCAGGGCTCTCCAGAGTTGCCAGAGACTGAACTAGAGACTTTCCACACGGAAAGCTCACACTCTGTCCCTGAGCTATGGTGTCTCCCCAATCCTCTCTCAGGCAGCTTGGTTACACCTCAAACATGGCAGCAATTTGGGTAGTCTTGAAGGAGACTGAGGTTGGTGACTGGTCACACAAGGTGCTTTTGCATCTATGAACTATGAGATGATGGGACTTGGCATGACCTAAAGTCATGACATCGCTATGCCCTGTGACTACCATAAATCAACTATCAGCAGGTTAAGTTTTAGTGACATGCTGTTATGGATACTATGAAAAATGGGTGATTTCAGCTTCTGGAAATTAACTTTTAGATGTGTTTTTAAGTGGCAGGAAACTTCCATAGCATAGCATTATTTTTCTTTTTTTACAGTGCACCCCCAATAGCCCTTCCCAGATGCAGGTGTACTTTGATTATGGAAAAATTACAGGTCCTAGAAAGTGCTAATTTGGGCTGTATGCAGATAACGTTTTTTTCAGAGATAAGAAAAACAGTATCATAGAGATAGTGGCACTGATGGCTACATGCATAGATTGATTTTTTGTAAAAGGTGTTTTTATCATAGACCTTTGGCTTATATAGGAACAACAACAAAAAAGGATGCTTCCTTCAAAATTCTGGAAATGTGCACCACCTAGTGGCAGCACTCAGAATAATGTCACACTTCACCAATTGCATCAGTGGGGCATATTAAAGCATAGTTTGGTCCTGTGAGCTTAATTTTTTTATCGTTCTGAATGCCATCTGTATGGGGCAGGGAGTGATCAGGCCTACAGTGGGGAGTTTTTTTAACCCCTTTACTCTTGGAATGTGACATTGAGTCAAATCAAAACCCAACCACACAGTTTCTGTTTGTGCCAACAGCACCTTCCCTTGTGCCCGAAAAAGCAACGGGGCCCGGGGGGGGGGATTTTAGTCAGGATCACACCATGGGATGTTGGTGTTAGTAAATTAAGCATGCAAAGTGAAGCAACACACTGAACCTAAAGCAAACCTTTTGTGCTATGTGATGCTCAGGGCACATCCAAAAGAAAGCTTTCTCTACGCTTCATTTGAGGCTTTAGGGCAAAGGATGAGCAGCAGCACCTTGGGGGAAAGTCCACTGTGTTGCAGAACTTTTGCACACCAATATCCTTCCATTTCCCTGCTGCTGCATGGAGAATGCACCAGAAAATGTTGGAGGAATCTCCTACCAGTGGACATGCAAGGACAAAAGAGAATGGCTGATACAGTTCAGGGCCAAATTACAAGTGACCTTACCAGCATAGTTCTGCCCTTGAGTATAGGTTCTCATTTCCACTGCTGGCCTCCCTATTCTGATTGGCAACCAAGCATGGGGCTAGTGGGCTTTAACCCTATGTGCTCTCATTCTGATCTGGATCTGGCTTCCCAGCACTTGTAATTTGCATTGCAAAGAAAGGTCCCATTTAAACAGATATTTTTTGGGGGGGAGCCCCAATCCAGATTGGTAATGCAAAGGGTTAAAGCCACCTGTCCCCATGCTAGGGGTCTAATACTGGTCAGCCTGTCCCCTGGGATAAAATTGCACCCAAAGGCAGAACCACCCAATTGTCCCATAGAGTTCAGGCCCTAGTAAATTGAAACAACAAAAACAAAGGATGGGTTAGCACAGCAATAATTATTGTGTGTGTTAACAGTACTAGCCATCAGTTATTTCCAACAGCACCTATCCCTCTGGTTGTTGCTGTTGTTACAGCTGTAACATATTTGCGCAGTATTTCCCTAGAGTTACATCTGGATCCCTACAGTAGAACCAGGCTAGGAGTACATCTTTCTCTCGCGGATTAAAAATATTTCATCAAAACCATACTACAAAAATAAATTTTTCTTTTTAAAATTCTATTTAAACAAAAACCCTTAAAACTAAAATATATACAAAATTTAATGTAACATTTAAAGTATTTGTGATAAGGCAGCTAGGTGAATTACTGAATAAAGCTGGCTGGCATGTTTGACAGAGAAAGCAGAGCAAAACGATCAATCTAAACAGTGATTCAGAAGGGCTCCTCCTGCTTCACTGTGTAGAAAAATAAAATATCCTAAATTACATGAAATGTCAAGGATCTGAGGTTGATATGCAGGGACAATTCGTGCACTCCAGTGCCTGAGGTTTATTGTGGGTGGGGTGTTCAGTGTTTCTATGTTAAGCAATGCTGTAGCGAGCACTTGCCTCCTAACAACACAATCCTATGCATGCTTCCTCGGAAGTCAGTCCCATTGTGCTCAATGTAGCTTACTTCCAGGGAAAAGCACACAGGATTGCATCCTTGCACTATAACCCTATACCTGTCAGTTCAAAAGTAAGTCCCACTGAGTTCAATGAATCTTACTTCCAGGTAAGTGACAATAGGATTGTGAAGTCAGATTTGTTCTCCAAAGACAGGAAAAACATTTCAGCATGTGCTTTTCATTGTTTCACTGAAAATAATCTGGAGGTAATACTAAAGGAACACTTGGTTTTTTGCATACCCATTTAAACACGTTAGCTGGGCATGATAGATGTCTGAAATGTATCACTGCTGAATATGTACAGCAGTATCATGAAAGGATGAATAAAAAAGGTAACTTTGCGATGACTGACATAATAACAGCAGACTAGAGAAGTGATCCTTACATTCTCCCCCCCCCCTTTTCCATATGTGCACAATCTTGTTAATAATACCCTTGTGCATTAAGCTAGAGACACAAGTTATTATGAGTAGCAACAAAATGCTGTAATTATAATCTCCTGTTTCCTATCAGGGAAGGACATTCCTGTGTGATTACAATAGCCAGATGTGTTTGTACACATTTCTCTTAACTGCAGGCTGTATACAGGTTTAGTATTTTCAATGTCATTTTTTAAAAATATTGCTTTTATGGAAGTAATTTTCTGAAATCATTTTTTTTAAGCAAAGCAAACAGACTATCACCGTTAACTCCAAAGGAGTACTGAATCAGACTTCAGCACCTAGACACTGAGGTTAAGTCAGGTTTTGATTGCGCGACTGGGTTTCTATAATTCACAGCGGCACCATTCAATGTTAGGAAGAAGAAAACGGCAGCAAAACTGGTCAGCAGCTTCTCTTCACCTGGTGATCCTCAGGTAAACTAAACAAACGTCAAGCTGCAGAGGGAGTCATTGGAAGCCTTTGATGAAGGCAACTTGCATTTGCTTTGATGAAGGCAACTTGGTCGTTTTCCGAGGAGCAACAGGCCATCATCCCGAAGAAGCACTCAGACAACGCGTAAAGCCTCTGGGGAATAACCTTCAGTCAGACAGCTATGGGTTCTTTTACCCTCAACAGTGACCTTATCATCTACATTTTGTTCATCTGTAAGTTGGACCTCAAGCAGCCTTATGGTGTAGTCATCTCAGTGGAGTTTTGAAGGGATGACAAATCAGAGTCCGTATTCTCCTTGCATTTCTCCAGATCATGAAAATAAGGGTGAGATAAGGCATCGTAAGCTGATATTCTCTTTGTGGGGTTGAATGCCAAACATTTCTGTATGTAGGGAAAATGAGACAATTACAAATTAGAAGGCACTGTGGAGTCTGAGACAACAGGACGGCTCATCTTATGATACTGTCCCTTAGAAGCTTAGCAAATAATGGCAGCAGTTCATTTATTAAAGGAAAATAATGGGAAAACTGCGGTTTTGTGTCCTTGCTTCCAACCCAGCCGCAATTCACCATGAGAGAGAGAAAAAACACTACAATTATTAATATCCAAAATGAGCAGAAAAGATTTTAACACACTTCATTTACAGATATTTTTTAAAAGATATAATCAGAGGTTCTGACATTTGTACCCATCATCACTAGTCTTATTAATCTTATATATAAAACATATTGCTTTTTGTTTGGGCCACATGATACTGGCAGCAGCTTGCTTCTAAAGCTTCAGTGGAGCAGACACTTACAAGCAGCAAGTCTTTGCCTAGTTCATCAATATCCGTTACGAAAAGCTCAATGGGCTGCGGATCTCTAGCAGGAAAAGCATTCCTTGGGAGGGCAACGTCACTGGGCCAGTCCTCTTCTTTGGGAAGCCCAATTGCACTGTGCAAGGAAGAAAGGAAGGAAGAAGCAGGCATTTAACTCCAAGAAAAGCACCACTACTTTACTGCTTCATTCGCATCCCTGCACTTCTTTTTCACTATCTGATGACATATCTCACCCATTTGAAAAATGCACTTTGTTCCACACCCTGGCACCATCCCTCTAAAGCACACTTCCCCCAAACTGGTGCCCTCCAGATGTTTCTAGTCTACTAAAACTCTTGTGGTGAAATGGAAAGTGCTGCCTTGCCCTGCCACTGCCATACCTGCTACCGCCAGTGCCAATTGTGTGTGATCTTGCACACTCAGCAAGACCTCACACGATTTCAGCCGACACCGGCACCGCTTCTGCTCTGGCACAGGTGGGGTGTCCGCAGGGCTGTCGCCTTGGGGGCTTCTGCTGCCTGAAGCAGCTGATTCAGTCTGCCTAGAAGCTGAGCCAGCTGTGCTCCCCAAAATCCTCCACCCCTCCATTCCCAAAGTTAAAAAAGCAAAAGCCAATTAGAATTCAATGGGGATCACTCCAAGCCTAGTGGGTTAGGACTGCAGCCAGAAAAACCTCAATGTATCAGGATATATCAGAGTTTACTTATTATTACAGTTCTTATTTTTCCCTCGCATTGCAGCTTATGGCCACATAAGGGGAAACATACAGGTGTCTGTACCCAAAGAGATTAGAATCTAAAACAGACCATGTTGAAAAACAATTGAGAGAGAGAAGAATGGGAGATCCCTGCCTGTACCTAAAAGTTTGATTGCAGCTGGGAATTAAGTGGACAAGCCAGAAGGTTTAAAAAACAGGGCTGCGGGTAGAAAGCAAGGGAAGCAGGGGTCCCTGATGGATGCCTCACTGAGATATTTAGCTATCATTTCATACCAGATTATAAGCAAAACTGGCATTTAGTATTCCTTTGAGGCACAAAGCCACGTGGAAGGCCGGGAAACAAAAAGGAAATGTTTGTGTTGCGCCACAAGGCGGCAGCACTGCTCCAGTTTCCCAGGAACTATTAGTGAGCATGTCTAGTGAAGCTGTGACTTTACCTCAAGGTGGAGGATTCTGCAGGTGTCAGAAATGCTGATTTGGGCTACCCAATAACCACAAGGCATAGGATAACCTTGCAGATTCCTCCTAGTGCTGAAGACCACCCTTAAGCAGGTTGATTTTGTTGTGACCATTGTGCAAACTCATGAGTCTTGCATGCATGGTTTACTAGCAAATTAAACGTACAGTCAGAAGTACAGTGGGAACTCGACTTACGAGCTCCTCAACATCCAAAGTTTTTGATTAATGAGCGGGAAAAGTGGTCGTGCACTTACAATTTTTTTCGACATCCGAACGGAAAACCCGTTCGTGGCTAGAAGCGGTTTCCTCGACTTACGAGTTTTTAGATGCGGTTTCCTCGACTTACGTATTTTTCCGTTTCCAATGCATTCCTATGGGAAACCGCTTTTCCTATGGGAAACTCGACTTACGAAGTTTTCGACCTACGAGTGTGCATTCGGAACGGATTAAATTCGTAAGCCGAGGTCCCACTGTACATAAATATAGCTTTCAACTTCCTTTGTTGCAACTGTCTTTATCATAGCGGCTTTATTTATGTCAGTTTTTAAAAAAATCAAAACCTACACTAATGCAGAATTTCCCCTGTGATATTTAAAATTGCTCCACAATGTAATATAAAAACACCCTGGGATGGCACATAACATCAACTGAATGGCCTTATAACAGGATTAGACGAGAGGCAAAAGAAGAATAGGTAAAAACCAGAGGATACAAAACACACTAGATGCTGGTATCTTATTAAAGCCCAGCCCGGATGAGAGAGGCAGCCTGGGAGGCCAGGTTAACTGCTGGGAGGTTTTGAACAGGATATAAGTGAAAATAACTAAAAATGAAATCAATATGAAATGAAACAAAACTATAACCACAATTAATGAGAGAGGAAAGGTTGTATTCAATGCTTTTTCCCCACTAGAAATGTCACAAATAGTTTGCAATGGCCCTACTCATAGTAGATCCTTTAAAATCCATAGGCACAGCTAACTTAGGGTCATTAATTCCAGTAGGTATATCATTAATTTTATTTCATTATTTTATTTATTGAATTTATATACCACCCTATACCCGCAGGTCTCAGGGCGGTTTACAGGAAAAAATTATTCTCTGAATAAAACTTAGATGAATACAACCCTAATACTTTATCAGTTTATTATTTTATTTTTCAGTAGAAGTTGAGCAGGTTTAGCATATAAAGGCTTAAGTATTTGCATATACATTAACTGTGGATGCCTAGTGATTCATTATTTATTATTTGTTTTCTTCTTCCCTCTCCATTCTTCTCTCCTTTTGTATTATGTTTCACATTCCTATTTGAGTTTTTGGATGGGGACTGTCCTATCTTTTTTCATTCATTCACACACATTCATTCACTCACTCACTCACTCACACTCACACATACACATAGACACTCTGTAAGTGCCTAATAATAAGAATACTTATTATTATTAGCATTTATTCATCATAACATAATGTATTTTTTTAGGTGACTGACAGTGAGTTACTTCAGCTTCCCACAACTGCTGTTTTTCATTATCAAATTCCCAGGACTGACATACATGATGGCAGCTACATGCATGCCATCATGCATGTAGTGCAATGGTGTGGTGCAATGCAAGATATGCAGTCAACATATAGATAGCATGCTGTAAAGTTTCTTACAGATACAAAAACTCATGACCTAACTGCAATTCATGTAAATATATATTAATCAACACTTTGAGAACTAGTTACAAACAAATAAAAAATATAGCAGTAAATAGTGATGACCAGTGATGTGGGCAGGACACCTTTCCAGCGCTTATTTATCCACAGAAAAATGCCATGTTTCATAAGTTCATTAGTCACAATGAATGGCTGTCAAATGCAAATACAGTCTAAACTGAGGTTGGCCAATTCTAATTATTTTGCTATGCTTACTAAATGCAAGTAACGTCAACATGCTAAATCAGAATACTCTCTTGGGGATCTGATAAATTTTTCTGATGGAAACTGAATATTTTCAGATGCAAATTTCCCTATACAAATTATCCTAATGTGCATTCTAATTTCCCACTCAAATTTTCCCAGAAAACCAACATCACTGATGATGGCAACACTGATTGCAATAGAAATTGCTTCCACTCGAATGTGTTCAGGACCGCAGTCCGGGTATTTTTTACAACACTTTTCCTAGGTGCTCAACACATTTGGTTGTTCAGCTGCCCTTCTGCCTATGTATGAGAAAAATAAACAAAAGGTATGGGAGAGCAGCAGATGGATGGAGGGACGGTCCTTCATCACAGCAGGAAGTTGGGTCAGATAGCCTTTTGGTCCAGCCCAGCCCTAGGATTCTATAATCCCAAATGAACTTTACAATTACCCTGGGAATTACTTGTTACCTCTTTAACTACTTGGTGCACTTCCCTTGGTTCTATAAGCAACATCACAAAAAGAGCAATGAGAGGCGAGGCAGAAATGGCTCTCGCTTAAAACGTTGCAGGAAACTGTAGGACAAGGAGTTGAAACAGCACAGAAAGCATTACACAACATTTTGTCTCGAGAGGGTGGACATATACAACCAAAGTGGAAACTCTGTTTCCTCTCACATATCCCATTGCAAAGAGAAAGGAGCTGCTTCTTACCTTATGCTTTGCTTTATCTCTTTTTATGCATTGCACCTATTCCCATGGATAACATACTCCAGGGCTGGACAGGCTTTAGACTTGCAGGATCTACTCTCCCCCCCAACCCTAGAATCCCAACCAGACTCGAGTGCAAAAAGCACTTACAATTAAATTATTTGGAGTCCAGAAATTTGTTTTGAGCACCAGAACTGAACCAAGGGCACAGTCCTTCTGTACAGAATTCTATTCCTGCCCCCTCTCTTTAGAAAGCGGGGAGAACTAATTTTGTTGTCGCCATTACTATTTACTTATTTATTTAAAAGGTTTCTGCTCTGCCCTTGATTAAAATGATCACAGAGTGAGGTACAATATAAAAGGAATGCATAATCAAACCTAGGTTATATAAATCAATATAACATTAAAACATCAACATCAATATTTGTTAAACAGTTCCGATTCAGGAACCCTTGTCAATATACTTCAAAGCACCCAGAGATCTACCACTTAGAGCCTGATCTATCTTCTACCCATTCCTGGTCCTACTCCAGTCTGCAGAAAACAAATTGTGACATATGTGCCTACTCGGAGATGCAAGCAGCATCGTTGTGCTAGCAATTAGTTTTTTGGGGCTGCCAGTTGTGGAAACAGAAAAGTGCTACTAAGCTTATTTTGAAGCAAGAGAAATGCTAGAAATAGTAAAGTACAGCTGGAACAGAGACTTGGCCATTTCCCTGCTGCTGCAAGAAGACTTGCAATAATGAATGTCTTGTGGCTGCTCAAGTTGGCATTTTCTCTTTCAGATTCATGGGGAAATTCTTTTCCACACAGGTAATTGCACCCACTAGAAACAAATAGAAAAGGCTGTTTTCTGGCTGCTCAGCCATGTCCTGGCTCATTTTCCCCACCAGAAATGTCATAAATAATTTGTATTCTTTTTTATTTTTTTAAAAAAGATTGCAGCCATGCTTCTTACGCCATGAAAAAACGCACAGTGCACATATCAAAGCATTCTTTATCTAGTAAAGCCATATATAAATGAACTGAAGGGATCATTCCCAGCGCCAAAAAGACCAAACCACTGAGGGCTGACTTTTTCTAGACTGCGCAGGAAAAGCTATTCAGGGGCATGACAAATTAACCATGCTGATGAGTCATATACAGTGGGGCAGAGCACACAGGAAATGGAAGCCAACTTGGTAAAGACAAAAAGCAGTTATTGAAATCATGTCCAAAATAAAAATCTCCAGGAACAGATATGATACAGTTTTAAAATTGGACAGTGATAAGTTTGGCAAAAGCACTGTTTGACTCTTTTCTAAAAAGCTATTTGAAAAAGTGGCTTTTCAGAACTGAATAAATTGGTCTGAAGAAAATAAGATTTCCTTTCCTTGCCATGATCTTCCAAAGGTGTAGGGAACTTTTGGCTCACTAGATGTTTCTGAACCCCTGGCTATTGGCCATGCTTGCTTAGGGCTGACGGGAGTTGTAGTTCAGCTGCCCAACCATATGCCCATGCGAAGCCAAAAAGCCAACAACAAAAGGCTATAAGTGCCCTAGCACCCTTCCATTTGTATACTCCAGGAACAAGCATCCAGAAGCATGCTACCTATGGTGCTGGAGGTAAAAGCTAGCCATCAGCCTTAAAAGGTAAAGGTACCCCTGACCGTTAGGTCCAGTCGTGGACGACTCTGGAGTTGCGTGCTCATCTCGTTCTATAGGCCAAGGGAGCTGGTGTTCGTCCGCAGACAGCTTCTGGGTCATGTGGCCAGCATGACTAAGCCGCTTCTGGAGAACCAGAGCAGCGCATGGAAACGCTGTTTACCCTTCCGCCGGTGCGGTACCTATTTATCTACTTGCACTTGACGTGCTTTCGAACTGCTAGGTGGGCAGGAGCAGGGACCGAACAATGGGAGCTCACCCCCATCGTAGGGATGTGAACTGCCAACCTTCCGATCAACAAGCCCTAGGCTCTGTGGTTTAGACCACAACACCACCTGCGTCCATTGGTAGCCTTACCCCCCTGCAAATCTGAAGCCATTCAAACCGGTTACTGTCACTATATCTTGCAGCAGCTGCTTTCCATAGTTTAGCCATGTACTAGATGAAAGGAATGTCCTTTTATCTGTCTTGAATGTTCTAACGTTCAGCTTCGTTGAATAGACCCCAGGTTCTACTATTATGAGCTCTCTATCCAATTCCTCAACACCATGCATTGTTTTATGCTAAATAAATAATCAGTAAATTCAGATATGTCCTATTATGTCCCCCTATACTTACCTTTCTCTAAACTAAAGCGCCCCAACATACTGTAGCCTTCTCAACATACTGGAATATTGCTGACAGAATATACAGAATGTCGCTTAAATAAAAATGTTCCTAAACTGTCAACAGTAAGAAATAAAAATGTGAAACTGAGGTTGGGAAGAATATGAGCACAGTAAGAACAGGAGCTTTTTCTCTCTTTCACCCTCTTTCTTCAATGCATTCAGTGGGCATCTACCCATCTGACGCATGCTGTAGAAGTCTGCTACATGTGTGGATCTGGAGCATTTATGTTTTAACTTTTAAAATATCCTATGTATGGGCCACTCTTTTTACTTTTAAAGATTTCCGGTGATATATTGCCACCCTGGGCTCTTTTGGGAGGAAAAGTGGGAAATAAATTTAATAACAAACAAACAAATCCCCAACAACCTAGGCTTCCTTGCTTGATGGTCAAAAACAACCATTGGTCATGTTGCCTGGGCTGGTGGCACATTCTAGTAAGAAAGACTACATAAAAATGAGCATAAGAAACGGAAAGGAGAGAAAGAAGAAGTAAAAGTCAATGCTTAGAGGCTTGCACACTAATGCCTAGCAGCAGCTTAAGCTCCCTACTAATACAGTATTTGTTTTTATTCTCCACCCTGAGTTTGCCAAGCATCACTTCTCTACCATTCATGTCTGCAGTTCATGCATGCAGGCGCTCTTCCAGACTGATGACCTATGCTATCCATAGCTTGGTCATTCTTCCACAGCTGAAGAAAGGGTTTCCTAAAAAGTGTGTTAAAAAGGCATCGGGAAGTCTTTCTTTTCATTTGTGCAGGTTGTTGTGCCAAACAACGCAGAACTCTAAGTAGTGGACTAGAGCAGAGAAGCTACTTGCCACTCAATCCCAATTTTTAAAACACTATACTGACTTAACTAGGGGAAACAAATAGAATTAGGATTTTAAAATATGTACCATAAAATAAAGTCCCATTTCGATTACAATGGTATCAAGCAGCGGACCACTGCAGCGCCAAAAGTGATTAATTTAATTTAATTATTAAAATTGTATCCTGCCCTTTCTCCCAAAGGAGCCCAGTAGCACCTTAAAGACCAACTAAGTTTTTATTTTGGTATGAGCTTTCGTGTGCATGCACACTTCTTCAGATACTTCAATAGGAGCAATCCTCCATAAACCGTCTCAAGACCGGGTACTCCAGTGCCAGCTGCTGTAGTGGTACAAAATATTATCTGCACATAAAGCAGTGATGGGGAACCTGTGGCCTTCCAGATGTTCTCGGACTCTTCACTTTCCTAACCCCTGACTACCAGTCAGGCTGGCTAGGACTGATAGGAACTGGAGTCCAGCAACTTCTGGATGGCCAGAAGTTTCTCATCCCTTACATAATGTATGCACAGGAGACGGCCTGGCTACAAGGGATGAAGGACTAGCCAGTATGTAGCCACCCATCTACCCATCTTTGCAGGCAAATTGGCTCACATCAATTTAAGAGCGGAGACGGGGGAATTGCCTTTAGGTTTACAATCTAAAAAGGCAAGGAACACAAGGTCAGGAGAATGGATGGGAAAGGAAGAGAAAGGAGACCCACATCACAGCTATGTCATAGTATGAAACAAAAGCAAAGCGATTGGATGGGTGACCCAGTGCTGCTTCTGCATAGCAGGTTAGGGCACACCTAGAAAAGAAATACAGTGTACAAAAATTCCTGAAATTGTAAGGCACTAGGGGGAAGCCTTGCCACTTTCTGAATTTAAAAAGCAGGAAGACTCAATACAATTGTAGGATGAACACTTGATTCCAGAACTGTGGTAGTTCTCATGGAACACAGACATGGAAGAGACTGCTAACATGTTTGTTCTTAAAATAATAATAATAATGAAATAACAGAATTTCACTAAGTGGGGAGGGGGATTTGCATTGCTGTCACCAACATCATTAAAAACAATAGCCAACAGACGCAGGTGACATTCCTGTAATGACACTCTGTAGAGCAGTCAATCTGAAGAAAGGGATTTGCCCCTCCTATAAAATATGGCATATCTAGTGCTTGGAAAGTAAGACAGAAGTTTTATTTAGAAGGGCAGTATCTGGACTCGGTAACAGATGAATGATTCTTGTGCACTTATTGCACTAAAAATTAATTATGTGAAGAAAAAATGCAGGAAGCTATTACTTACTCAAAGATTTTTCCTAGCTGATCAACATCCGAGTTTCCACGAAAAAGTGCCCTGAAAAGGAAAACACAAACACATTCTGTAATTAAAGTAATTTTTAAAAACATCCTTCATCTAGCTTTCCTATGTGTTTCCCAGTCTTGGCTGCTTTAGCTTCTTCAGTGTCTGACCAACCAAAAGAATACATTTTGAAATCCATCCAACATATGCTAGCTGCGGGGTTTGTTGGAACCTTCAGACAGTTCAGTTGCTTCCCACCATTGGAGACTGTAAAAATCAATGCTCACTGAGAGAGAAAAAGCTGGTTGTTAGAATCCACTCTTCCCAAACCGTTTCCAACATAATATTTTTCTCCCAAGTGAGAGCTGAAAAGTCTTTTTAAAAAGAAGCTCTATGCTTGTCTCTTAAGACTAAAACAAATGCTTTGGGTTTAATAGTGCCATTGACAGCAACTCCATAAGTTGTGCATTTGAAATGAGTAGAGCTACATTCCATGTACAAGACAACGTCAGGGCTATTCCTTATCCAAACAACAGAAACAAAATTAATTGTAAATATGAGGAACCTATTTATGTCTTCTGCAACAAGGAAGCCACATGCATTAAAGGTAGAAAGCCTATTTTTGCAAGCATTATACTTAGTTCCTTAAGAATGACTCATCCTGAGCCAGGCATGAGTATCAAAGCATTTTCAACAGATTAACTCATTGGAAACCACCTCACAGCATGACAAAATCCACCAAGTATGTACAATAGGAAAGGGAAACTAGTGTTTAGGAGAAAAACAAGACCTCCCATTTCTAATCCAAATACACTACGGAGAGCCACGTGGGACCCTCTAGAACTGCCAATACAGCAGCCTCAAATTCTGGGCTGGAAGCCAGAGATGAAAACCAAGAGAAATAACTTCCAAACACAAATATCTGGATTCTGTCATTGTTAGTACAGTATAGCCAACTAAGATGGTAGCTGCCTCTCGTGATGTTCTTACTTTCTCCACAATCCAGCATCAAATGTTTTCGAAAGAGCGTTGCAAATTCACTCATACCACTATCACCCGATTAAAATGTCTGCTTGTGGTCGTCAACCTTCCAATATTTTTGTCACCTTCAAGGAAATGACAGAAACTCCATAACAGCAATATTTTTTTTTAAAAAAAACCTCACCACAGTCCAATGACTATGTAAGCAACTCACTACAGAATTGTAAGATGGAAGAATTTATAACAACATTTTAAATTGAGGAGCAGCTGCTTTTATTTGCCAAGATGTGTGTGGTTCTATTCTGTGGTCTGAAAACAACAACAACATGTTACTAAGAGGGTGAATTAGACAGGCAGCAGTGGGGTTGGCTTTTCTCTTTTTTATTTCCCCCTCCCTCAATGAACAGCTAGCTGTCTGATCTGGACATTCTCACCCCAGAACCAGAGGTCTCAATCCTGCTTGCCTTGGTTCCCACCCCACCGTCAGACACCCTGCCAATCACTCCCCAGGGCCACAGGTGACACTCTAGGCAGGAGCTTCAATGCCACCAGCAAAGTGCTCAACTAGCTACTTGAGAGGTGGGAGAAGCATGTGTACGTCAAGTCCTGACAGAGAACCAGGAAGGGGTGGAACCTCCAGCTCCTCTGATAAGCTCTCAGTCTGAACAGGTTTATTACTGAAGCAACAGCTCCAAGCTCAACCTTCCTGAATTGTGGAAAGCAACAGCAACACAATGAGGAATGATGGTAATATGACAACTGAAATAAAACAAAACAAAGTTTTCTTAACTAGCTCTGAGGAAGACATCTTTGGGATCAGCTGCTACCTGACCTTAACCTGGTAATGCTGGGAATTGAACCGGGGACATTCTGCATGCAAAGCATGGGCTCTACCATTGAGCTATGGCCCCTCTCTACTGGATTCGTCTAGCGGCTAGCCTCCATAAAAACAGTGTTAAAATTGAATATTTAAAACTGAAACCTCCCATTATGGGGAGGAACCACCAAGCAGAAACAGATGTACCAGACAAGGGGAAATCATATTTCCCCAGCAAACTACAGCTTATATCCAGGGAACATGCGATTTCCCTAGAACAGACACGCTTACTGACTGTGGGGGGAGGAGAAAGAGGTGTCTGGATCTTCCACAAAATTAAATAATGACAGCACAATGTCAAATACCCTAGTTTGCTTTCCAGTAGAAGGTATTTGTGTTATGACTCCAGGGAGTCCAAATGGCAGACAAGGAACTATCAGATGTCACAGCCCCAAAGTGAGATAATCTCACAAAATCCCTCTCTAATGTTGCTTGGGCTCTCCTCAGTTCTGTTTTTGTGCTGTACACAAAAATGCAAAAAGTGAAAAAATTGGAAAGCACCCTGAAGAATATCTGTAAACAATAATTGGCTGAAATGTGAGGGACTGTTTTGAAAATAAAATCCTCAATATTTTCAGCATCTTGAGATATAGCCTCCTGTCTAAACCAACCATGGGAAAAATTTTCACAAGCCACAGCTGGCAGCACTGCATGATTTGGACCCACTTTGAGTTACTTCTAGTCAAATGCAAACTCCTGCAATGAGCTCTGCTTGGCTCCTAGCTCTCCCTCTGCGAGCATGAAACTTTTCAGTGTGGTCAGATACTTCTTCCTCTTCTTTCCTTTCAGTTACTATGTCTGTGCAAGTGGATGTGAGACACAGTGCAGGAGGAAGTTCATCTGAATGTCGCTATTAAGCATGATTACAAGCAAACGTTATTTCCTTACCAAAAATAAAAAAGGATGACTCGGCCACAGCTAGATGGGGGAAAACTTCTACTGAATGTGTGCTTACTTCTAGAAACAGGCCTGCCATTTTGAAGGTGTCAATATGAGTTTAATCTGAAATGGCACAAAAAATTACGACAACATTCAGCACACTGAAATGGCAGGAATCACAACAGCAACCTGGTAGTGTTAAGTTCGCACCTGAGCTCAATGTAACCAAGTCCAATCAAGTAGGGCACAAAGCTGGAAAGAATAATAGAATTACGGTTAGAAGGATACAACCCCTTGCAATGCAGGAACCACAGCTGAAGAATCCCTGGCAGGTGGTCATTCAACCTCTGTTTAAAAACCACTAATGAACTTCACCACTCCAACACCTCCCAAGCTGGTTTCTTGCTTCTAACGTCTTTAAAGATTTTTGGTTTTGGTGGTGGTTATGTTTTCAGTGATGTGATTCCAAAAGTCAAATGAACAAGCTCTACTAACCAAATCCCAGTAGGTAAATTTCCTTGGCAGATATGGCTATTGGCACAACCCTGGCTATAAGGCATAAAAGTATAGGTAAACAGCCAAAACAACCTTCTCAATGCCAGGACCCTTCTTATAGATTGTGGAACATTATGTTATCACCCACAAATGAAGTATTGTATATCTGTTACAGATAAATGTCCCAACAGCAGAAACTGTCTATGATCCCATTTGTATCTGGAGAATGTCTGAAATTATGGACTCAATATAGCCTAGTGTAGGTCTGCATTTTTGGACATTCAACAGATGCATGAACAATTGTCAGCCTTCCTTTGTGATTGGCTACAGCCTCCACGTTACTGCAAACGTTTAAAAAATTCACTGTTAAGATATACACTTTATGTTTGCCTTTCCCCCCAACATATACATGTATAAGCGGAAGTAGAGTTTATAGCCAGATGAGCTGTTGCTGGAACAGGAATGAGTTGTCTGAGATACTATTATCCAGAATAAAGTGAATGTTGATACACACACATGATGCATACATGCACAATCTCTTTCAGAAGCATGATTTATAAATAGTAACAACATAGCACATAGTCCAGAAAGCTACCTCAGCCATATGTAAATACGTCTGGTTGTATCCAATGGGATTATTGATTCTTCTCTGTGAGTTTCTTCAAGAGACACCTGCAGAATGGCTTCAAGCTCAAGAAATACAAGACTCACTAGGGTGCAAAGCGGAGTTATTACTGAGTTATTTCCATAGAAAAACAGAAAATGGAGCCATTTAATAATGGGAGGTGGTTGGAAGATACATTCCAAATCAGGGATGAACTATGCTGGCTGGAGCTGATGAGAGGTGGAGTTCCATAGCCTCTGGAGGGCACCATGTTAGAACTTGTCCATGCTTCTGCTTGTCTTGTGCCTAGAACCACTTGTCCCGTGCTTTCTAGGCATGGTTCCAAGTGGTTGTTCCCTTCCCCCACTGCTTTCCCCCAAGAAACATGCTCTTTAGGGCTAAATCGGAACCAACGGCAATCTGCTGAAAACTCAATTATAGTTTGTTTCAATTCAGCACTAAACCACAGTTTTTTTCTGGGGAAAATGGTGGGACAATTGTGGGTGTAGATGAGCCCCTAGTTACATCTGGACATCTAATTTTACTACATAAAAAGCTGCAGATCTGCAAAGGCCCTGGTTTCAAGATTAAACCTCTTCATGAGACCCACATACTCAAAGGACTGTCGTGCCACACATGCTCCATATGAGGCCAGACATCTATTAAGATGGGGGTGGCAGCCCTGAGCACTGTCTGATCATTACAACTGTACAAAGGCTTTTTCTATGGGGAGTGTCAGACCCTGGAATGCATTGAGGTAAGAAAGCCCGTTTTTAGCAAGATTTTGGAAACGGTGCAATACATTTTTATGTCAACAGACAAGCGACTGACTGTGATTGTTAGTGGCTATTCTGGCTCAGCTGTGTTCTATTTAATTTTAGTTTTGCTTTTTGATTTATACTGTTCTCATGCATATAGTTTGTATTCTTTCTTGAGCACTGAGCTGTTGAAAAAAGTGGCTTATAAAAAAAGACAGACAGAAAGGTTGATTCACATGGTCAGATGTGAATCAAATCCGTCTCACTGGGTCACTCCAGTGTTTTGTTGGGCTTGTTCTTAGTTCAATTTATACTGTGGTGTACTAGAAAATGTACAAACCTCACTGCATGCTGACTGTTAAGTGGAGAAGCTTATGCAGCAATCAAACGGCGGCTTTACCAGGCATCCATTTTATAAGGAAACATTGGGGTTCTTAGCCCTCATTCTGCCATTTGCAAAGGGTCATATGATTTGTTCTAGAGAGATCAGTGTGGGAAGCTGGGAGGTGACAAAGAATACAGACACTGTATTTTTATGTCAACCCTTTCAGTAGGTAATGAACCTTGAAACAAGATAAGGAATCCATGAAGATTATAGTCAAGTCTGCTTAGATTCCGCTTCCCTTCTAAGGGGGAAAAACTTAAAAAATAATAATAATCAAAGAGTGAGATTACACACCTTGGCCATTATCCAAATGAGCTATTTACATGCGCGATAAGAAATCTTGTAAAGCTGAAACTTGCTTTGTAGTTTTACTGGTGCAGCTCCTAGAGGCCGATGCAAAAAGCTGTGATTCGGTTTTCAAATCTTGTTTGCCTTTTTCACCAGGTAATATGGAAAAGAAGGCTCTAGCTACACCTGTGGTTCCCTTACAAGTATGCAATGACTCTGCTGCATTACGACCTCATTGGGAAGGGATGGGGAACATGTGGCTCTCTGGATGTTGTTGAACCCCAGCTCCTATCATCCATGACCATGGGGCCTACTGGCTGGACTCCAACAACATGTGGAAGACCGCAGGTCCCCCATCCCAGTCACAGAGTGAATAATTCCAGAGAGCTTAACTGTGCTACTCTGTCATAGCAAAGCATCTAAGAGTCTTGATGAGCAATTTGTGCCAAACTGTGTTAATCCCTACAGCCATTAGAACTGTTTGTTCTTTTGGCCTTATAGAGATGAGCAAAATTTTACAGGTTTGGAACTTTTCACAAAGAAGCACTTCACTTTACTATGTAGTGCTTCTTTTACCAGCTGACACTCCACAAACCCTGGCTGGGCAGAGAAGTCCAGAATTCTAAGAATTAGCTGGAAACAACAACAACAACAAAAACAACATTAGAGGTTCCTTTTGGATGGTTAGAGGAAAAAGAAGCAGAATTAAAACAGAAACAATTCAGAAATGAAACGTAATGTAAAATTCTACAGATGATCAAAGTATGACCTCCATTCTAATTCAATATGTTAGCCAATGTGGCTACTCACCAGATGTTGTGGACTATAACTCGTGTTAGCCCAAGAAACTACTATCTTATACAGTATTTGGGTTTTCCTATTTCACTTGCAATCTGATCATGGGTGTTGTTGTTTAGTCGTTCAGTCGTGTCCGACTCTTTGTGACCCCATGGACCAGAGCACACCAGGCACTCCTGTCTTCCACTGCCTCCCACAGTTTGGTCAGACTCATGTTGGTGGCTTCGAGAACACTATCCAACCATCTCATCCTCTGTTGTCCCCTTCTCCTTGTGCCCTCAATTTTCCCCAACATCAGGGTCTTTTCCAGGGAGTCTTCTCTTCTCATGAGGTGGCCAAAGTATTGGAGCCTCAATTTCAGGATCTGTCCTTCCAGTGAGCACTCAGGGCTGATTTCCTTCGGGATGGATAGGTTTGATCTTCTTGCAGTCCACTGGACTCTCAAGAGTCTCCTCCAGCACCATAATTCAAAAGCATCAATTCTTCGGCGATCAGCCTTCTTTATGGTCCAGCTCTCACTTCCATACATCACTACTGAGAAAACCATGGGTAAGGACCACTTAACTTCAGCATTAAGTGAATATGATGACAGCTGTTTTCCTCTTTCACTTGGAAAATGTGCTGTACATCACCCAATGATTCTCAGATAACCATGTGAACTGCTTCTTTTGAAAACAGGGCAAGTCCAAGACATTTTGCTACATAATGCAAAGGGCATGAAGGTGCCCCCTCTTCCATGAGCAAAGGCCAATGTTATTTCAAAACTGGCAATGGGACAGCATTCAGGTTATCCGAATGGCCATTTGTGGACAGGGATCTGGAATGACCATTTCATAAATTTAAGTCTTCAACCACTGATCAGTTCACTGATCAAAACATACTTGTAACAGCAAAAGAGGGGTTGCCAACTTACTATGGAGTTGTAGTTGAATAGGAGGGTGTCGGAGTGATGTATAGTCCCACCAGTTGTATATTAAGGCCATTCCTTTCTAACATGCTAGAATGTTTTTTATTTAAAAACACCTACCAGTAGTTCTACTTTCCAAGTTTGAGACATATTTGCTTTGGGCCTCACCAACTGAAAATATTTCTAATCAGACTGCTATGATGGGAAACCTTTGAACAGCAAATGTTTAATGCCAGTAGGTCAGTTTCTCATGGAATAAACTTTGCTTAACCAAACATACTCCTACTTGTATCAGCTGAAAGCCTTTGCACACATGAATGAAAGCATGAAGGAAGTTAACTCTTACCTACTTGAGGCCTTTCTAACACCAGAGCAAAAAGCAAATATAAAAAAAAGAAAAAAAAGCAGTCAACTTATTGGTTACCTCAAATGTTACAGGTACCTTGTAGAAGAACAATTAACACCATCTTCCGTTTCTATCACTAAAACACCGGTGTTTGAAAAATAGAATTAAAAACTGTGCTAAATGCTTTATAAGCAGCAATGAATCATGGATTAAGCCAGGCATCCCCAAACTTCGGACCTCCAGATGTTTTGGACTACAATTCCCATCTTCCCCGACCACTGGTCCTGTTAGCTAGGGATCATGGGAGTTGTAGGCCAAAACATCTGGAGGGCCGCAGTTTGGGGAGGCCTGGGTTAAGCCATGCATGCTGGGACAATACAACACAGAATCTTTGGGGAAAGGTTTCAAACTCCCCAGGGCATTCCCAGCCCTACTCAGAGATGCCTGGGATTGAACCTGGGACCTTCTGCATGAAAAGCAGATGCTCTACCACTGAGCTATGGTCCTTCCCCTTTAAAGGGAGATGTTGCCCATGTAACCCTTAAGAAAAACAAAATGGTCTCTTGGGTTTGTCAACTGTACTTTTTTATTAAGGGGGTTGAGAATGCCCTTTTGCTGCCTGAAACACACAGAATCCAACTGGTCTGGCCACAGAATCTCAAATGTATGCTGGTAATGGGGTAGCATCCTCGATCAACACCACTGATCTTTCCTTATTCTCTACCACTTCCTTTAAAAAATATATGAATTTTGCTATGAAACAAAAATAATGTAACCTAATTTAAACAGGCATAGCTTGAGTAAACAGCATGAATGCAGCATTTGGTTTTCCACTGATGTACATTTTTAATTTGCCCAGCTTGTTGATCAAGGTATACTTGGTACCACCTCTGTGGCTTAAATTAAGCGAGAACTAATGGCTCACAGTGTGGCCTGCACTTATAGTTAAAAACCAGATAAAGCAAATGTTTGAAATTATATGTAATGGAACATGGGCGATTAGCAAAGTGCTTCAGAAGAAGGTTAGACTTTCAAAACAATAAAGGCATCGGAAACCGTTACAACACTAAATACCATGCTATTATGCAGCACAAGGTGAAATTTCAACTTTAAAACCAGCTGCCTGGGTTTTGGCATAAAAGCCATGAAAGCAAGATGAGGTAAAATATATAATTTGGAGCAGCTGCTTTGCCTTACCAAAGCTTACTAAACACGTGCAGAAGAAATTAAGAGCTCTTGTGACAGCAGACAGAAAATTGATATTTTGTTCATAGTATATACCATAGTGATTTGAGCTCAAAACAATACAACATACATTATTCAGCAGGAAGGACTAGGCAAATGTGTTGAGTTCATCCAGTTTGGCTGCTCTGATTTAACTAAATCAGTTTGTTTGACAAAATCACATGGAGTCTGATTTCACATCAAAATTATGAAGTACTTTGATCTTGTCTTATATTGAAACATGCATATAGGTAGTGGCAATTTTGCACACATCCTGTGGGACCCAGAAGGGGGCAGAACAGGGCAGGCTTGTGCATGCTCCATCGACCGGGGGCGAGAGGGGGGGGCAGGAATGGAACCCCCTTGCAAAATGGTCACTGTCGCCTGTACGTGCTTTTAAAAATACTCCTTAGATATATATCCTTTATACCTGAAGTGCCTCAAGAAATAATGAGTTAAAGGGGGGAAAGAATGATAAGTTTTTTACATGCCTCTATATGTATCATCTGTCTCCTGAGAAATCTCCATGTGGGACAAGAAGCTACAGTTAGAACTGGAGATGGAATAACTCAGGCATCCCCAAACTGTGGCCCTCCAGATGTTTTGGCCTACAACTCCCATGATCCCTAGCTAAGAGGACCAGTGGTCAGGGATGATGGGATGATGGACATGACTAAATGACTAAACAACATACAGTATGTATTTGAAAAACCAAGTGATTTTCATCTAAGGGCTAAATAGGAGTCACCTGTTTTCAAGATGCTACTTCATCCTTCCCATTCTCTTTTCCATATGCCTTTGATCTGCTGGCTGTTGCTTTTCTTTTAAGCCTGAGCACAAGGCATTGTTATGAGTGTTAACTAATGTGTCAGGCACTCTGAAAGTAATGCTTAATGATGATCTCAATATATAGGCAGTTTTATTTGAGAGACGCACAGCAAGATAAGAATAGCTCGTCACTGAGCATTAACATACATTCTGACCTGGTCATGATGACCAGCTTGCTGTCATGGGAAAAGGAAAAAAACTGCTACAGACAACTATGTCTGCATAATAGTCTATTATCATGGAGCTCAAGCACACCGTGCTAAGATAATTGGTCAATGCAAGAAATTATGAGCCAGAGAATCCCCAATTCCATTCTTGAACTGCTCTTGCCATCAATAAATTTCTCCTAAGGTTCAACCAATCTACCCTCTAAGAAGGATAAATGAGTCCTCTGGATTAGGCCAATGGCCCATCTAGTCCTGCTCTCATAGTGGCCAACCCAATGTCTACGGAAGCCCAGAAGCAGGACGTGAGTGCAACGGCACGCTCCCAACTTGCGATTGCCAGCCACTGGCATTCAGAGGCAGAACACAGCAATAATGGCTAGTAACCTAAGCCCATAGAATGATGAACTTAAGTCCACAGATCTGGTCATGAACTATGGATCAGCAGAGAACAAAACATATGCCCTATGGGGAAAGGTTATAGCTCAATAGCAGAACACATGTAAATAACTCGCATTTCCAAGTAGGCCTGGAACAGTCTCTATGCCTGATCCCGTGGAGAAACACTGCCAGCAAGTGTAGACAATACAGTGGTACCTCGGGTTAAGAACTTAATTCATTCTGGAGGTCCGTTCTTAACCTGAAACTGTTCTTAACCTTAGTCACCACTTTAGCTAATGGGGCCTCCTGCTGCCGCCACCGCACAATTTTCGTTCTCATCCTGAGGTTAAGTTCTTAACCCGAGGTACTACTTCCAGGTTAGCGAAGTCTGTAACCTGAAGTGTCTGTAACCCGAGGTGTCTGTAACCTGAGGTACCACTGTACTGTGATAGGTGGATCAATAGTTTGACTCAGTAAAAGGGAGCTTCCTATGTCACTCTTCTGAAACATTTCATTTCAGTCCTCTTTTCCTCACCACCTGCCCCCAGCTGCTTTGGAATATTGTGTGTTACTCCTAGATTCTGCAAAAGGGTCCGCAATAATACTGATCTACGGGCTATAAAATGTTCTCACAGTCCCTCTGGCTGAAAGAGGTAGCCAGTATCAAAGGAGCTGTGATGTGCTTATGAACTGGAAAAATATATAATTCTTTAAATGTCTAAACAGCATCAGATCCCACACTGTGCTCCCTCTCATTCCCTTTGAGCAAATCTGGCTCAGGATTGTAATTACTTGGTACAAGATGGCAAAATATTTCAGAGTTGTGTTATGTTTTTGCCTCAGCTGTCAATGTCCCGCTGTCCTATCTTTTTTCAGATATCTATTTGATTTTCCACTTGCCTGAATGTCTATCAACCTTATGCTTTAAAATAATTTAAAAATGAATAAAACAAAAAGCCTTGATGAGCACAGAGGGAGTTGCTACGATGAATCTGATCAAAGGGGGCAAACTAGTAAATAGATTTATACATATAAATATAAAATTACCTCCTTTAACCTATGTAAACTTTTTTGTTTAGAAAAACTAAACACAAAGGTGCATTTTCAAATATCTTCAGTTTGAATTAAATGATCCCAAAGTGGGAACAATATTCTGCACTCCTATCTGGAATTTGAAACTATTTTGTTGGCAGCTTCTTGTAAACTGGAGAACCATATACAAATTTTCATTACAATACTGGATAAAGTAAGATGTTTCTTAATCAGCTCAAACTAGCATATAGATGTAGATCTATATAGATATAGATATGGTGAATGAAATTATTTCCCTAAGAGCTGGGTCTCTGACCTTTTAGATTTCATCTTCAAACAGTCTCAGATGTCAGCATGACATACAAAGTGCCAAAATATACAAAGCTTTATCTTTGTCAGTGGGTTAGATTTTACTCCAAACCTAAGCCCATTCACATGGAAGTAAGCCTCATTGATTTTAGTGAAATTTACAGATTCTGAGCAAGTGTAGTTAAGACTGCAGACTTATTTTCATTTGCTATTTTCAATATAAGTTCCTTCAACTAAACAACAGCTCTTAATGTACACAACAAATTTATCTCCCACTGATCTTTGGAGAGGTAGGCTTTCTCAAAAGATCTTAATAGAATCTAACAGTGCAATCCTACACACATTTACCCAAATGTAAGTTCCACTGAATTCCTTGGGACGCACTACCAGGTAAGTGGGTATAAGATTGCAGCCACATACTGAACTCAATGGGTGAAATGGCCATTCTCCCATGAAGCTGCCATTAATTCCAACAGAATTTGTGCAGAGTAACTTCCTAGTGGATTGCGTTAAATTTATACTTAACAAACAACCAATTGGAGCTTTGAAAACAAAACTCTTATTTACAAAGATCAAGGCTATCAGTTGTGGATTTTGTTTGTTTGTTTATTCATTAAGTTTGTATACTGCCCTTCATCCACAGATCTCAGGGTAGTTCACAACATAAAAATACAAGCTAAAATTAACAAAATACATAAAAATAACAAGACCAAAAACAAAACAAATGAATAACCCCGCTCTGCTCACCACTTCCAGCAAACACATGTATGTATGTATGCATGTTACAGCTCTCCTGCTCTCACAAATATTTTGATGCTGCATCATCTCTTGCAAATGTTGCATTTGTGCTTAGCAACACAACTGAATTCTGTCATTGCTTTGCGTTTGTTTTATATATATATATATATATATATATATATATATATATATATATATCAAAAAAATATATCCTGTCTGTCAAGCTGGCGTTCCCCCTCCCCTCTTTGCTTTTGTTAGGGCAAGTAACAGTTTTCGGTTTCTATGGTTTATCAACGGTTTCCTTTGCCCATCATATCTACTATTGTGACAAAGCCTGGCATGATCGGGAGCTTGAAGAAAAAACCACAAATGAATAAGCCTGGCATCCACTTCAACACCCCTCTCCAACCACAGACAGATACAGTTACTGGATTTGACTAACGGTTATCAATCAGCTCAACTGTAGGCCCTTGGGAAGATAACAAGCCAAAAAACAGAAGGAAGAAGGAAATGAATATGAAATATTTTTCAGTTGTTTATACAATGAAATGGAATTATTAGCCTCATGGAACTCTTTTCTAACTCCTAAGTGTTTCACCGAATGGATCTGGTTCCTCAGCTATAGGAAGTGTTAGTGTTTCCTGCAAATGCATAAAACGTGGACAACATATATATGTGTACACGTATCTTTAATCACCCTTTCACCTGCATCTAAGAAACCTTGTTGAACTAAGCTGTTTAGAAGGTAACATTGTCCACAGATTTGCTGAGGGAAGCACCAGTTTAACACCAAGACAGCAACAATCATAATACAATCTGATTGTATTTAAATGTTTATTGCTATGAATAAAAGCATATCCTACAGACATATCAGATGTGCAATTCTGAAGGAAGAACAAGAGTAGACCAATGAGTTGAAGCAAAAATAACGAAACGACAAAAGGGCACACTTTTCCCAAACATGCTCAAATGGAAATAGGACAGATTCAAACAAACAGTTGAAGAGATTAAGCCCCATGGGATGATTTATTTGGGAAGATGACTGTTTGACCCATCACAGTCATATGACAAGACTGCAGTTTGCCACCTGTTGGTTCACCACCCCACGTTCTATGAGGTGGTGAACTAAAGCTCAGCCATGTGCTGTGCCAGAGTATTCACATGAAAAGTAAACCTGACCCGATACTGAGACACAACTCTCATGGTGCCTTCACCACCTCAGCCAACACCAAACCTTTCAGCTGAAGCTGCCCCTTCATCCCAATGATTTCACTGCAGCTTACTTAAGTTTATGTATTTATCTATTTCATTTATGAAGCACTTCCCATAAACCAACCTGAAGTAATTTAACAATAAAATAATCAACAGTGAAACATATGAAAATACAGTTTGTAGGCAACTGCAGATTAAAGAGCAGGCTAAAAGATCTTCACTTAAACAAGACAATCCCCCATTGAAAGAGAATGGTCTTCAACAGGCAGCCAAAAAATAAAAAATAAAAACAAAGACAGTGTCCCTCTGGTATACGGTGTGAGGAAGGTCTAAAGCAGGGGTCCCCAAACTAAGGCCGGGGGGCCAGATGCGGCCCAATCACCTTCTAAATCCGGCCCGCGGACGGTCCGGGAATCAGCATGTTTTTACATGAGTAGAATGTGTCCTTTTATTTAAAATGCACCTCTGGGTTATTTGTGGGGCATAGGAATTTGTTCATATTTTCTTTCAAAATATAGTCCGGCCCCACACAAGGTCTGAGGGACAGTGGACTGGCCCCCTGCTGAAAAAGTTTGCTGACCCCTGGTCTAAAGGATAGGTGCTGCCACACTAAAAGTCTAGTTCCAACATTTTATGGAATGGCCTTCATGATGAGATGGTAACAGGAATTGATTTGATATAGAAGGGATAGGACAGTATTTTAGGTATCCTGGATCCAAGCTGCATAAGGGTGAATTTAGCTTGGTAGCTAATTGACAGGCATTTCAAGTTTTTCAGCAATGGCACAGCCTGATGGTGACATTCTGCCCCAGTGAGTAGATGAGCCACTGCATTTTGTACTAGCTGCAGTTTCTGGGACAACCTTATGCGTAGCCCCACAAAGAAAGCATCAATTTAACCTACCGTAAGTTAAATGCACTCAGGTGTGAGGTGTAATTTTTGTAGTGAAACTCAAAAGTTGTACTGTGTTTTTACTCTTTTTTGTTGGGAGCTGCCCAGAGTGGCTGGGGCAACCCAGTCAGTTGTGTGGCATATAAATAATAAAATATTATCATTATCATTCCTGGAGCTAAGAAAAACAAACAAACATCATGTCCCAATTTATCTGGTCAGTTTTTGTAAAATATGTATAGCAGAAAAATGTAAATACAAGGGGACCCACCATTTTCCTATTAAGTCAGAGAAAAAGTGGCCATTTTAATATTCTAAATCAGTATCTATACTGACTTCAGATCTCATTTTGCTACTACTGACCCCAAATCCCTTGTAACTGAGTTGGACCTGGTGCTATCCATTTTCAAAACTATTTTAATAAAAGAAAAAAATAAACAAGAGATGTTTCTAAACGTTCACTTACAGTATAGATTATCTACACTAGAAGAGCAACCCTTCTCCCGAGAAACATCTAGATTCTATTTTTTCTCCATTTAAGCTCATCCCCCAACCCTTTGTTCTATCCTTCATGGGCATATAGATACACTGGAGGCTTCTAGTACTTTCAAGCTAGTCCTGGTCTGGATTTTAATTCATCATTGGACAGGTGGCCAGCCTATTAGATTGCTTATTTCAGCTTTTCTTCTGGAGTCTTGGACTCATACCATCAAGGCTGAATGAACACAGGCCTCTAATTTAACCCAGTGACCTCTCAATGTAACAGAATAACAATGACAGCTTGAATCATGCTTCCCTGCCAGACAAAAGGGCAGCAAGGCATACAGGTCTGCTGAAAAGCAATATTTTTTATTCCAAGTCTTTGCCCCAGGATACACAAACAGAGCTAAAAGCAAGGTGTCTCCACTTCAGAAATATAATTTGAATGCAGCAGAAATTTAATGTTTTCTGGATAGCTTATATTTGTCCGTTAGCATCCAATATATCAAAATAGCGTGGGCTTGATATAAAAGCATATATGAGGTTCCTTTGTTATTGCTATGACATTGATTACTCTCAGCCAGTCACCAAGCTCCTACTATTCCCAAAACTTTTAGAGTTATGGTAGATAAACTACTCTGGGAAATTAGGCTCTGAGAAATTGGTAGCGCAAAATTGCTATGCTAGAGTATTTCTGTCGTGGTGTATGCCGAAAGTAACATACACAGCAGCCCATCTATGTGTAAGGCTTCACCTGGAGGAGCTCTACAGATATGCTGACAGGTTGGGGGGCACATCAGCAACATGTGCCAGTTGTGGGGTGAGGCCACACCACCTTCTTATGCATTCTTTCAGTTCACGTGGTAGTCATCTCAGTAAAGAAAAGCAGCATGGGCCTTCCTGATTGGCTGAGCAAGGCATAAATACCAAGACCCTGACCTTTTGTTAAATGCCTGGTCAATGGAGTACAGTGGAACCTTGAGTTGTGGATGTAATCCATCCCGGAGGCACGTCCGCAACTTGAAGCGTTCGCATCCAGAAGTGCTGCGTCTGAGCATGTGCGTGGCACGATTTAGCGCTTCTGTGCATGTGTGATTAGCGCTTCTGTGCCTGCGTGTGTGGCGAACCCAGAAGTAACCTGTTCCGGTACTTCCGGGTTGCCGTGGGGCGCAGCTTGAAAAGACGTAACCTGAAGTGGACGCAACATGAGGTATGACTGTATTTCTTTCTCCAGTTTCTAATTCTCCCTGCATACCTTTGCCTTCTCCTCCCATTCTGTCTCTTCTCATATCAAGCTTCTCTTTGCTTCGTTCCCATTCCTGCTTCTGGATTGCCTTCTTGGCAACCTGCTTTTCAGCTCTGCCAGTTCTCTCTCCTTATTGGCCCTATATTCCCTAAAACCAGGGGTGTGGTGCCTCTGGCCTGGTGGCCCTCAGGACTGTCCCAGGCCACACCCTCTCCTCAGATACACCAGTCACCAGGTATACTTCACACCTTCCTTGTGTGTTTATGCCTGTCTGGCTAGAGTTATTTGTTGCTTTACCCACTTTTGCCTCAGGCTCCGCCCACCAGACATGTGACCTCCAGAAGGTTACCCAGATGGAAATGCAGCCCCCGGTCTGTAAAAGGTTCCCCACACCTCCCCTAGACCTTTTTTTTTTTAAAAAAAAAGTGATCTTTTTTTGCCTGAGATGGACACAATGCAGTTCTGGAGTTTGACAACTTAGCATTAAGGAAACATTAAAATGGCTTGCAAAAGGTGGCAAAACAGCAAAGCCCCTCATGCGTTGGCAGTTCTACAGAAATTCTTATCCCACCAAAATGGCTTCAATAGCAGCACACCAAACAGTGGGAAAGTACAGAAGAACAAAGCCACGCCTGAAATCCTTTAAATAATGTGAACAATGAGGAGACGAGAAAAAGGAAGTATAAGTCACCATGATAATAAAACAAACAAATTCGGTTTGTTACAATGTTGACCCAACAGTCAAACTTCCATCCTAAAATAACTAGTCAAAAGCAGTTCACAGTAAAGCTAACAGAAGTAAGAGTTGCATTTAAATAGCCACTTCAGAAACAATCCATGGGTGTTTGCAAAACTTCACAGTTTATTGGTACTAAGACTATAATATTGCCAGTTTTTCGTTTTTGTTTTCTTGCAACGTGCCTGTTATGTACTAAGCTTAGATCCTAGAACAGGCATCCCCAAACTTCGGCCCTCCAGATGTTTTGGACTACAATTCCCATCATCCCTGACTACTGGTCCTGTTAGCTAGGGATCATGGGAGATGTAGGCCAAAACATCTGGGGGGGCACAGTTTGGGGATGCCTATCCTAGAACAATATGGTAGGCAAGTAGGATCGTAGAATGCAACAACTGATTGGCCTGCAGGAAAAGACCAATTAGGCCCCAGGAGAGAAGCAGAATCAGCCCACCAGATGAGACTCATTGTGTAAATAATGTATATAAAAGGCTGAGGTTTGGGGGGCATTTCATTCACTGTTTTACAAGCTGCAA
Source organism: Zootoca vivipara (assembly GCF_963506605.1). NCBI lineage: Eukaryota > Metazoa > Chordata > Lepidosauria > Squamata > Lacertidae > Zootoca > Zootoca vivipara. Next base: position 32,598,259 of record NC_083287.1, on the reverse strand, counting down.
TAAAGAGCATGAAGTCACTACAGGACTCAGAGTATATTTCAGTGCCTTTAGAGAAATAATGCATCTTAGGCCATAGCTATTGCAAAACTATATAAATACAACAATCCGAGTTGAAAATATTCAATGCAGTACTGTGACAATGTCTGTATATCAAATAGTTAACAATGACGTTGTAGATTACCAGGGTATGAACGTGGTTGGTAGCTGCCCGGTCAACTGCACTTCTCTTTATTTCAACCATTTTCTCCTTGGTTTTAAGACCAGGATTATAAAACTCCAAGAAGCTCCAGAAGACAGCCTATTTTTATCTAACTCTGTTTCACATAAAAACATTTGCACTCAAGCCTATTCTGAAATCAGAAATCAGAGTTTTTCTTTCTTTCTTTTTTAAAAAGGAAAGCAGACTATTCCTAAATTAACCTTACAAATGTTGAATCAATTACAGTATTGAGTTAATCAGATTGATTCAGCAAAAATATTTTGTTCAACTAAAGATTAATCAGATAACATTTTTTTTAAAAAAATGATCATTATTTTTAATATAAAGCTTTTAAAAAGTACAGATAGCAACAACCAAGAAACATTTATCCTCCTCTCACTCAAATGAGTGAATGCTCCCTTTAAGATGGTACCTGATGCAGCAAACAATAACAAGAGGATTCCTCCCCAAAAAATTACAGTTTTATTCACATGCAATATATGGTCAATGATCACTATCACCTGTGAGGTGTAATGTAGCATTTGTGGAAAGGACTTTACTTGTGCTAGATTGCACTGTGCTCAGACTTGGCTGGCAGTTGTTTTCAGTAGGCTTAACCCTAGTAGATTCGTAGTAAGAACGGATGAAAGTTTTCCCAAGCAGGTGTAGAGTGTATTTCTTCTACTACAAAGTAATTAAAAAGCCACTATATATTTTTTTTAAAAAAGGGAATATTGCCTAATCAAAAGTTGGTGTTTCCAATCAAAAGAGAGCCCTGCCATTTTTTTCAAAATACAGAATTAAAAAAATTGTTCTATGCTGAGAAAAACGATCTCCTAAAGCCAGTTGTGATACCTTCAATATTCTTTCTAGAGCTGTACATCTCAGCAATCTAGATTTACATATACCAATAACAAAACAATGGGTAGGAACAATGCTATAACAGAACGAAAACTTTAAAACAGATCTTCAAAACTCTAGGCTAGAACCAGGTTTGATAGGGCAATGGGCCCACCGCTTTGCTGCTGCCACTGCCCACTGTTCCACCTATTCCCCCTGCCACTACCGCACGTCTTGCCTCCTCCCCCCCTCTTCACCTTCCCCACGTTGTTTTGCTGCCATATTTGTGTCAGCTGCAATGGTGTTTTCTCTCCCTCGTCCCTGCCTTGCAGGTATCCTGGGTGAGGCAGCTTGCAGAGTTTCTGTGCTGTTGTCGAGGCTAGAAATGTTTAAGATTAGAAAAAGCTTAGCTCTAACAACCTTTCTAGCCACTGCGGCAAACCACTGCGGAGGCACAGGCACTCTCCTGACCACCTCACCCAGAATGCCTCACTCTGATAAAACACCATTTAGACCTCCTTTATAGACACTAAAGCAAGGCATGGAGCCTCAATGAGCGGGTGGGCGGAGAGCAGCAATAATGAGAACTGGCCAAGCATCATGAGTTAAGCTAGTCCACTGCCTGAAACCCTGAGCCCACCTTTTATATAGCTGCAGTCATGGCTGCATTCACCACCATCTTCTTTATTCCCAACATGTGCTTGTCAGGTTTGGGGCCCACAGGCATTGAATATGAGGAAGACAGACATGGCCGTAGCAGCCTAACCCAGCACATCTCTTTACAGCACTGGGCCTTTACAAATGTAAAGATTTTTAAATGGGGGGATGCCAGCAACAGCTGTGACAAATCCTTTGCATTTGTCCCACCACCATTAAAAAAATTAAATCATTTCTTACTTTCGACGGAACATTTCTGCAAATATACAGCCAACGCTCCAAAGATCGACTGGCGTTGCATAACTGGATTGAAGCAAAACTTCAGGAGCTCTGTACCATAGAGTGACAACCTGCAAAACAAAAAGCAGAGTGGGATTCAGCAAAATGAATGTATCTGAAAGAATATGTGTGATAATCACTAGGAGAAGGAAAAGACTCCTTTGCTTTACAGTGCTGGGCTACTGGCTAAAACAAAAATGCATTGCTGGACTGGAGACTTTCAGTGGCTTGTAGCTCTTTCATTTTTATAAGTGCTGGGTTCTAGGTGCTGTTTATTTATTTTATATATTTCAAAAAACATTTATATACTGCTTTATATTGCATGTATCCAAAGCCATTTACAAAGATAAAAACATACAAAACCAGCAAAACTAAACTAAACAGTAATTACAAAATTTAAATGAAAATACCATCTCAAGCGATACTGCCACATGACAGACAAGTTGAAGAAGTGTGCATGCACACGAAAGCTCATACCAAAATAAAAACTTAGTTGGTCTTTAAGGTGCTACTGAAGGATTTTTATTTTTATTTTTTACTTCGACCCAGACCAACACGGCTACCTACCTGTAACCAGTATTGGTGAGGACAGACTTTGGGTGAACAGATATGTTTTTAGTTTTCTGGGCAGTTAAAATTAAAACAACATTGTTATAAATTTATAAATGGAAGAACTTGGAAATAAAGTGTGTTATAGTTGTGAGATATACCAACACTTAAAGCTACTAGGGTGAAAAGAAAACCATTATCGGAGCTTTAGAGATTGTACTGCTAAGATTTAGAAATGAATTGCTAAAAGCAGCCTTATTATTATAATAATGACATGAGCTTCCTGGAAGACTCCTTCTCTCACCCACATCAGCTTACTTTGCTGGCCAGACCCACCTGAAATCAGAATAAGCATAAAGAACATATATAAAATGGACATGTTAAAGGGATAAATGAGGGGAGTTCATGGATATTTACACAAGTGGTCAAATTGGTTAAAAGCCCTTTCAGCACTTTGATCTTACAACATCTGTTTTAGGAACAATTCAATAAATTAAGGGCAAAAGAAAGCTGAGACTGTTGAACTTTTGACATAAATGACCATCTAAACTGGTGTTGCAACAGCAGGATGGTGTAACTATAATCCCATTCGCTTTCTGAGCTTGGAAGGTGTTAAATTAGTGATTCTTTAGGATGATTCAAATGACTCTTTCATGCATAGCTGCCAAGTTTTCCCTTTTCTCGCGAGGAAGCCTATTCAGCATAAGGGAATTTCCCTTTAAAAAAGGGAAATTCCCTTATGCTGAAAACTTGGCAGCTATGCTTTCATGCACAAGGCTCCTTGGAAAACATGTGTTAGCCCTCTGAGCAGGCACACTGCTACTGATCCACAGCATTCAGCTTTTGTCACATGACTGAAGTGGTGTTACACACTGGAGCGGTGCCTGTGCCCATAACTGGTTCACACTAGGGATGGGAGAGAAATTCAGCACAGTTCACTTTTAAATGCACACCTACCCAATTTACCTCCCTCAAACAATATGCAAACCAAAAGGCAGCCATTTCAAAATTCACACTTCTCCAAATTTTGCAATGCACTTCTCCAGCTTTTATGTAAATTGTACATAAAAATGCATATATTCATGAAATACAAAATACAAAAATACATTATATTAGCAAAATTGCATTAAAATGTGTATTAGGGGAGAAAACACTGAAATGCTGAAGTTCCAAGAGGAATTTTGCTTAAAAGAAATCACAAACTGATGTGGAAATTTGGAGAATTGAACTTCAGGCTGGAAAAACAAGAAACTGGGAGGAACCAAAACTGACAGATTTGCTTATCCCCTTATGGTTTGCTTATTCCCCTTATTGTTTTCAGGGAAGAAGCAGAAAAAATTGTGTCCCTTTCTTCACGAACGGGACAATATGAATGAATGTTATCCTAGCTGATGTATCACAAACTTTTGTGACAGTCATGCTGCACCCCTTTTCTTTGGGAGGAAAGCCACAGTAAGGAGCTACACTTTGACTACTTTCTTCTTGTTAGCACATACAGTCATACCTTGGTTGTCGAATGCCTTGGTACTCATATGTTTCGGCTCCTAAACGATCGAAACCCAGAAGTGAGCGTTCCGTTTTTTGAACATTCTTTGGAAAGCCGAACGTCTGATGCGGCTTCCGCTATTGTTTCCGGCACACCTGCGCAACTGGGAGCCCATTGGAAGCCGCACCTTGGTTTCTGAACGTTTTGGAAATCGAACTGACTTCTGGAGCGCATTCTGTTCTAAAACCAAGGTATCACTGTATGTATTTTTGAATGTGTTTTTTTAAGAAAAGGGGGAAAGGTGCAGCTGTGATTTCTGTTTCTACAATCTTCCCACGTTATTGTCACAACACCCATGTGAGCTACAATTAAGTCGCAGTTGTATCGTATTCCATCTATGCAAACAGTTCCATGGGAGGGGGGGGGGTGTCTTGCTGCAGAGAGCAGCCATTATAATGTTCACAGTACAGTGGTACCTCGGTTTATGAACACAATTGGTTCCGGAAGTCTGTTCATAAACTGAAGCGTTCATAAACTGAAGCGAACTTTCCCATTGAAAGTAATGGAAAGTGAATTAATCCGTTCCAGATGGGTCCGTGGCGTTCGCAAACCGAAAATTCGTAAACCGAGGTGTTCATAAACCGAGGTTCCACTGTACTGTACTGAAGAAGAAAAACACTCAAAAGCAAGGTTGGGGGCCCTCAGGTCCACAAGCTAAGTGTGGCTCTCTAGCAGACTAGGTAGATTCCTGAGAGCTAAAGAGGCTCTACCTAGGCACCTCCCCTCTACCTCCTCAGGCCATATTCCCAGAATGCACCACTCACTGGTTCTGTTTCACATCCTCAGTTCTGGCTGGATGAAATGCATCCTTGAACTGTGATAATTTTAAAACAGTTCACAAAATGGGATATGAACGGAGAAGTTGGTGGAGTTTGTCACCAATGATCTCATGGGCACCAGCCCTAAGATGTCAAAGACATTTGCACATTCCACACAGAAATTCCACACAGAAATTCCTGTTGCCAGCATGAAACTTTTTTGGGGGGGGGGAGCATTTCCCAGAAAGCAGTGCTGTAATTTAAATGTCAGGATATGTAATTTCCTTTCTTTTAGAAGCATTACCTCAAAAGAGATAAAACCCTGGAAAGGCCTTGCATTGCAAGCTTGCTCTTCCTTGTATTTTATATATTTAAATACATGTTATAAGGTGGGTAATGGATTAGAGAAGTGGAGAGGCAAAAATTATTCATTTGGAAATTGCACACAATTTTTACAGGGAAAGAGCAGGTTGCATTTCAATCATCAGATTGCAGTGTTTCAGTGTAATTTTTCAGTGTGGAGGGGTCTCTCAGGGTGTGTAATCTGTATGTTAAGAATGGCAAAATGTTTCCGCTTGCCTTCAAGGAACTTGCATGCAAAGAATAACCACAGGATATTTTTCTCACTTAAAAAAACACAAACCCCAAACAACTCAGAGTGGTGCAATGAATCTGCAGTGACTGATTCATGAAGACCATTTCCCTCTGCCTCATCCCTTTTTCACCAGAGAAACCAAATAAATATTTGTGGACATTCCATTCACAGAAACAGATAAGCAGAAATGGAAATTATTCTGAAGGCAGGATATGGTGAGCTCAACACCAGAGCAGAACTTCCTCTTCTGCATTGGTTTTATTTCTATTTTTCAATTACAAAAGTGTTTGCTTAGGTAAGCCAGAAAAGGGGGATGTTTCATCTCCAAAAGAAAACAATGGCATTGCATCATTATGGGTATGTAGAAGTGCCCCTGAGTGCTAGGACACGCTGAAGGAAGGACAAACCAGATGCCCTCCTAAGAATAAGATCTTTTACAGTTGTACCTTGGATCTCAAACGCCTTGGCTCCTGAACAAATCGGCTCCCCAACGATCAAAACCCGGAAGTGAGTGTTCCAATTTTCGAATGATTTTTGGAAGCCGAACATCCGATGTGGCTTCCGTGGCTTCCAATTGGCTGCAGGAGCTTCCTGCAGCCAATCAAAAGCTGCACTTTGGTTTTTGAACATTTTGGAAGTGGAACGGACTTCCGGAACGGATTTCGTTCAACTTCCAAGGTATGACTGTACAGATTTAACTATATAGGTAAGGCAGAGCCAAATGGCAAGTGTGACAATAGCACAATCCTATACCTAGATGCTTAATAGAGCTTATTCCCTAAGTATGGGTGTTTAGTAAGGTAAAGGTAAAGGGACCCCTGACCATTAGGTCCAGTCGTGACCGACTCTGGGGTTGCAGTGCTCATCTCGCGTTATTGGCCGAGGGAGCCAGCATACAGCTTCCAGGTCATGTGGCCAGCATGACAAAGCCGCTTCTGGCGAACCAGAGCAGCGCACGGAAACGCCGTTTACCTTCCCACCGGAGCGGTACCTACTGTATTTATCTACTTGCACTTTGATGTGCTTTCGAACTGCTAGGTTGGCAGGAGCTGGGACCGAGCAACGGGAGCTCACCCCGTCGCTGGGATTCGAACCGCCGACCTTCTGATCGGCAAGCCTAAAGTTGCAATCTAGTTCTGCTGGAGTCAGTGGAAACTCTCTTAGTAGCTTCTTAGGATCTCAGCTGGTTAATCAATTCTTTTTCTGTGCCTTCTCTCTGTGGTACAAATTTGCATTTGCATTGCATCATAAACCCAAAGCTTTAGGGTTTAACATTACCCAAAACAGAGTGTTGACATACCTCATTAGCATGTTTAATTCACCACATGATTCCATTTAACTTCATGGTTAAATTAGAGAAAACAACGCAAAAGTATGACACCAGGCATTTGGCACTGAGAGGAGTATTTGGGGAATACCTCCATTTAATGTACAGCTATTTCATATATCACATACATAAAAAATATAAGCAAATCAAAAGGATTCCCACATACATTTATCCAGTTGTTCCACAACTGCTAATCGACAACTGATCTACCAAACCATGGTCATGGTGCTGATAACACCAAGGTTGCAGGTTTCATCCTGTACGGGACAGTTGCATATTCCTGCCTTGCAGAGGTTTGGACTAGATGATCCTCAGTGTCCCTTCCAACTCTGCAATTCTATAATTCTCTATGATTCCTCTATGATGCATTTATCTTGCTGTTTTTTTTAAACAAATGAAAGGGCTCTATACAAAGAATAAGACCAAAACAAAGAACAGAGGCGTGGATTCTTTCTTGGTTTACACTTCTTCCTTTACTGATGTGTTTGTTAATGCTGTACCTGCTTTCATGTTATGAGAAGATAGCCAGCACTGTAAGACTTTGTACACTCAAAAGGAACATTTTGTGTCTTGTCAGCTGCTCTTGACCTTTAGGGAGGATAGTGCATTCATGCAGTTAGTCTATATGGTTCGGGGCTCTTTGAAAAATGAATTCATTCATAAAGATAGCCTTGTACATAAACTAGACTCTAGTCCAATGCTGTGCCTGCAGGGAACCTGTGGCTCTTCAGATGTTGTAGGATTAAAGGTCTCATCAGCCTAGTCAGTATGCCCAATGGTCAATGATAATTGCAGGTGGGCGCACATCAGCATCAATAGATACCTGGCATCTTGCTAATCTCAAGTTCAATTATACTTCTACTTAAGAAAAGATAATTTGCAAGGGTTTGTAAAACAGCAATCCTAATACTAGGCGGAAAGTATCATTAAACTCAGAAGTATTTATCTGAACAACCATGTTCAGATTTTCACTAATGAGACTAAGATTACTATACTTGACAGTTTGCTTTTCTCACCTCTCTGGAATATGGAAAACCTTTATATTTCCCTGACTGTTCCTTGCGCCATCTTCACCACAACAACTAAGTTCTAGGACTTTTTAACAAAACTAAAATAATTGTTTCTGAACTTGGTATCTTTCACTCCAAACAATGTTATCAGAAAGGAAACCATATTTTCTAATTATTAGTTTGTGAAGGCAATCCCACCCCCAACACTACTTTTGATTCTATGGGGCATAAATTACTTTTAAGGTTCAGTGTGTGAAAATTATTTTTTCAACTGTCTTTTCTTATTGTCTTCCACAGCACTTCCAATTCAATAAGCACAGCTTTATGTGTTGCATTAGAACACCTGAATCTTGAAAAGAAAAGAAAAATTGAACAGCTACTGTATGAGAGTTAACTCAAATAGAAGAACTATTTGTTTCCTTTGATGGTTTAACCAAAACACTAATCAGAACTTTATGCTATATTTCTAGGAAGAACCACATCCCTAGAATGTTGGTGCCGTTTTAAAGTACCGGTATTTCTAGGTATATCCGTTCTCAATGTTTTCTAACCAAGCCCTGATTACATAAGTAAGACTACCCCTATATTTCAAAGATTGTACTGCACTCATTTCTAGAAAATCTAAAATTTTTTAATAGGAATGGATTTTTTAAATAAAAAAATAAGAAAGCCCATTAAAGGTAAAGGGACCCCTGACCATTAGGTCCAGTCGTGACTGACTCTGGGGTTGAGGCGCTCATCTCGCGTTATTGGCCGAGGGAGCCGGTGTACAGCTTCCAGGTCATGTGGCCAGCATGACAAAGCCGCTTCTGGGTTCATTCACATTTCTTTCTTTTCTGTAGTGTGGAATTGCCATGATAACTCTTCCTAGCAGAGAGGTTACTTATTGAGGTCTTCATGAGAAAGGTCACCCTACGGGAAATTTGATGGGAGAAGCATGCATTCAAACAGCTTTCACAGTTTACTCTGCATGAGGCAAGTATATTTACCTTGGCAGTCCTTGCAATCAGTGGTATGCGGTGCAATGGATAGTATTAGGTTAGTAATACTGACTTCATCTAGATGGTGGACTGGGGCAGGTCACAATATAGTGAAGTTAGGGTGGCCAGATGCAAAACAGGAGATGGCATTCCCCTATTTTACACAAGAAGCCAAGGGGCAGGTGCCCTGCTCTTTTTTGCATCTGGCCACCCTAAAGCCCACATGGCACTGGTCACCAAAGATTTCTATTGCTAGAACCAAGAGCGAGCAAGCAGAGAGGATCAAGTACACTGGTTGGCCAAAGCACAGCTAGGCCTCACTTCCTCGAGTTTATTCTTGACCACACAAGCTTCATTTGTGAGGGATGCCATCTCTGTTGCCTTTTCAGCACATACTGAAGACAGGACTTTTAAAATAGACATACAGTCAAACCTCGGTTTGCGACCGCCTCCATGTGACCGCTTCTGGAAGTGTTTACATCTGGGTTCCGCGGCGCTCAGATGTGAAGAAGCGATCTGCGCAGCCTGTGTGCGTGCAGAAGCGCTCTATCGGTGCTTTGCGCACGCGTAGAAGCATGCATCGGGGTGCGACTGATTCGGGGTGCGACCGGCTCCGCAGAACGGATTGTGGTGGCAAACCGAGGTACCACTATATTCCAAGTCTGCATCTGTATTGAAATTGTTGTTAGATGTTTTATCGCTTGTGTGTTTGATGCCATGTGTTCCTTTGGAAGGAAAGGCAGGATATAAATCTAATCAAATTTAATCACCACCTTCTGCATCTTCAGCTAGAATTTCCTTCTTTTCTTTTTTAAAAAACCCACACCTTTGTGCTTTAACAGTAGACTGATCTACAGACATTGGTAGATGATAATGCATTCTATCTAAAGCCACAGAAGCAGGCCAACACATTTATTTCTGGTCCGCTGTCAAGCCTATCTGAAGCTGTAACACCCACAGCCAACTGTTAGATACCACATACTAATTCCAAGCATGGCTTAGAGACCTTATTGGTTGATCTTCTAAGTATTTTGGAAAGTGGTTTGTCTGTCTGTGGACCATCCAGATGCCTCTTGAGATATCATCAGCACATGTAGCATGACAGTTCCCAAGATGGAGGAGTTGGTTTTTGCCTATGTTTGAATACTGTTTAACACCATTTTGAATCAAGATGATAGACCTAAAAGTTCCAAACTGAACCAACAGTTGCGAAATTTAGCAGAATGGTTCCCAAGATTGAGAAGCACAATTGAGGAGTCATGCACAGCCATATAAACTATCAAATCACACTATTCATTTACAAACAAACAAAAGTTTTAAAAGTAGCAGATCAACAGACAATGAACAAATTATGAGGGAAAAGTTGGACTCCTAAAATTTAAAAACCCACAAGCTTTACTTCCTGACTCCCCAAATTTTAGTCAAATCATAGCTTCCCTCTAGTTTTTTAAAACAGTAACAGACAAAAATTGGATTAAATTAGATTTAATTTGGCATTGATGTGCTATACATTTGGAAAATGAACAAAAATTAATTGGCAAAAAAGTAGAAACAGTAACAGGGGCCATCACAAAAAGTAAGGGGCCAAGCCACATCTGGCCTCCCTTTTAATTAAAATCCTGAAGAAGTTTCCCACCACAGCTTATGATATGTCTAAAATTCAAGTTGCAACCATTGCACTTGAAATTAAAACCTGTTTAGCTACGTCCGGAGCAGGGTTGTTTATTATGCATTTTGGAAAAGCACCTTCTCTTCACATGCTGAAGGTTCAATGACAAAAAGGCAATGCCAAAGAATGTTCAAGGTAATAAGTGCTTTCATGTTTCTAGTTCTCATGTCCGAGAGCATTACATCCAGCTAAAGGGCAGCAAGATAAGAATGATATTGCTAGTTACTAACAAACACCAGATAAAAAGGGCTCTTATGGCTACTGATAAAGTGACAGCATTCTACACATTCCTCCAAGTTAAGGAAGTTTTCGAGAAAGGCAGCTATGTTACATGCGAAGCACCACGAAACAAGCCTATCTCTGTGTTTTCAAATTCCAGCATAGCGATGGCACATTTCTCTCCCTTTCCCCCACACCCCCATCTCTTCCCCTGGAACAGAAGTGTTCTCTGGACATGCAGAAATAACTCTGGTGTGTTGCAGTTTCCACTAAAACCTGTAACCATGTATGCTGGCAGGACAGAGGAGTTCTTTAGAGCGCCCTGGCTGCAAGCCAATGTTTACAATCCCCTGGGTGGGAAATGCAGGGTCAAAGGCTCTTGATGGCAGGCTCCACAAGCCTTTGCTGTTGCCGCCAATGACCTTCTGCCTCTGTTTTCAAAGTAGCTCCCTTGTTAACCCTTTGGAGACTGTGGGCACAAGAGCTTTAGGAAGGAAATGCCTTCCCGTGGAAGCACAGTTGCCCCCTTCCGGGCATAAACCTTTCAGGCTGTGGCAGCCGTGGAATGCTGGGATAACAGCAGACTCCCAGGGTCACAGGAGAGAGCTCCCTTTCTCTCCTCCCAAAAGGTCACTTGAGCCAGAGGTAGACACGCAACACACTCCCCCCCCCCCCCCGTTTGCCACAAAGCGTGAAGGTTCTCCCAAGAGCAAACAATGGACTTTAGATTACAGGGTTGTGAAACATCATATTGAGTCTGCAGGAGAGAAGGAAGCATCCAATTTAGGAAGAAATGCTTTCTTCCTGCCTAGCCAATGAGCACTGCTGGAACTGGTGGTGGTGATTCCTCCTCCTGGCATATTCTCACTAAAGGAATTGGTCTTGAAATTAAAGACAGACTGAAGCAAAAAGGGAGGATTCAACGCAGAGAGGAGTTAGGTGCACCTCAGAGATTTCAGTTTCTCCTTTTTTGGATAAGCAAAGCAGAGCAAACAAGTCACCCTTCTATTTCCAGTTTGTCTTACCATCTGCTGATTGCTTTCCTCAAACGTTTACAAAATTTTACTTGCTAACCAAACTTGCTGCATGTTCTGCAACCTTTCCCAACTACAAAACCTGATGGGCACATTAATTTATAAAGCAATCTAACTTCTACAGCCTCCATGCTGTGGCTTCCTCCCACACCTGCTCAGCCCCTACAATCCCCCTGCATGTATGGCTGCAAGGGTTGCCAATGTTTGGCTGCAGTGAGTTTCCCCATAATTTAAACTTTCAAGCCAGCTAAAGCTTCACCTGTTAGATGCCTGCCTGTCAGGCTGCTCTTAAAGATATTTGAAGCCCTGCAAGGAATAGACTGGCAGTCTTTACCCCTGATTGGCTCTTCCCCCTTCCCAACTTCTACCGCACACTTTCCCAACAGGGCTTCATCACTCAAAGGTAGCATAGGAGTATGAAAGGAATAAATGAATGAAATGAAATGAAATGAAAGGCAGTCAGGCTTAGCAGTCAAGCACTTGCAAAAAACTAGCCGTTCCTTGCAGCAATCTAGACGGGACAGGACCAACACCTTGTGATACTTGTTTTGTGATTACAACCACCCAGTAAGTAACATCTCATAATCATGAAGCCTACTTTTCCAAAATGTTTTGCCCATTACTTTTCCTTGGTGACAGCCAGAGTTTTGTTATGGAGGTTGCTGGCTAAATGCTCAGGTGGCTGATGTTTCTTCAGTGGGAGCAGACATGGAAAGAGAGCCAGTGAGGTGTAGAGGTCAGAGTGTGGACTAGGACCTGGGAGACCAGACTTCAAATCTCCGCTCAACCATGAAGCTCACTGGGTAGTCCCGGGCCTGTCACAGTCTCTCAGATTAACCTACCCCAAAGGGTTGCTGTGAGGATAAAATGGAGGGGTGGAGGAGAACCCTACATTCCACCTTAAGCTCCCTGGAGGAAATGTGGACTATTAATATAATAATAAACAAAATAACCAGAAATGACTCAGGAGCATCGGAAGCGTTTCACAGAGAGGACAATGAGCTGACCTCATCTTTGCATATCACGTTCCTGTTTTCTCTTCCTTCTCCCTGCTTTATTTTGTACAAGTCTTTTGGACTGTAAGTAATTCTATCTTTTTTTCCTTTACTTTTCTCTAAATTTTATGTACGCTGCAATGTTAAGCATTTTAACATTTTACAGTTACAGGTAGGTAGCCGTTAGTTGGTCTTTAAGGTGCTACTGAAGGAATTTTTTTTAACATGTTACAATTATGGTTTAGGAAAATACCTACAATCCTGAGAGAGAAAATAATCAGAAGATCTGGCAGCTCTGATTTGGGCAAACCATCACCTAAGGTGTCTGAACTGGGTGCCGTAGACCAGAGAAGGCTGGCAGAGCAATCCTATGCAGTAAGCCCCTCTCAATATAGAAAGACTTAAGGTAAAGATAAAGGGACCCCTGACCATTAGGTCCAGTCATGACCGATTTTGGGGTTGCAGCGCTCATCTCGCGTTATTGGCCGAGGGAGCCGGCGTACAGCTTCCGGGTCATGGGGCCAGCATGACTAAGCCGCTTCTGGCGAACCAGAGCAGAGCACGGAAACACCGTTTACCTTTCCGCAGGAGTGGTACCTATTTATCTACTTGCACTTTGACGTGCTTTCAAACTGCTAGGTTGGCAGGAGCAGGGACCAAGCAACGGGAGCTCAACCCGTCGCGGGGATTCGAACCACCGACCTTCTGATCGGCAAGCCCTAGGCTCTGTGGTTTAACCCACAGTGCCACCCGTGTCCCATAGAAAGACTTACTTGTGATCAAATCTGCGTAGGTTTTCACTGCTACTATGATGGAAACAGAAAACTACAGGCACTCAAGAAATGTAGGAATGTAAGAAGAGTCAGACCATTAGATCCATCCCTGTTCAGTATTATCTACATGGAACGGCAGCTAATCTCCAGGGTTTCAGACAGGAATCTCTCCCACTTTTACCTGGTAGATGCTGTAACCTAGGACTTTCTAAATGCAAGGCAGGTGCTCCACCACTGAGCTACGAACATTCTCCAACAGTAGTTCTCAAAAGGCAGCCCCCTACGCAGCATGGCAAGCAGAATGTGTTACAATATGGGAATCTCCCATTCAAAGGGTGGAGTTTACAACAATTATACAGGGATGCTGAAGCTCCTTGGCAATGCCTAAAGCAGCTCCTTGGATCCTAGCCTGGTTTCTGAGGGCCGGATACTCCTGGAGGCTACTAAAGTTGGCAACTTTAACATGCAGTCCGAGGCGTAGGTCGGTGACGTCTTTACGCCTACGCATTTTATATGGTACCCTTAAGTCTCTTAACCTTTTGTTTCTGTTCTTTCAATTTCTCTGTTGTTGTTTTTGCAGTTTAACAGCGTATTTCAAATTAGTTGTTGTGGTTTCCTTCAGAGTCTTCCCCACAACAACAGCAGATCATTTTGGCTCCCGATTTTCTTGCTATGATTACTGCCAGGGGTGGTGGTGATGGGGCTATTGTGAGTAATCACTCAGCATACTGTAAAACTTCCCTATTTAACAAAGAGTCAATTGCTTAATGATTAGGAATAAAGAACAGAACAGAAAAGGTTATATCAGTTTCTTCACTTCCTATTTTTATCCCAAGCAACTATGTTAAGTCACTGGTCTTTTCATTACATCAGCTAGCTCTAAATTCTTTCACTTCATTGATGGGTTTTTAAAAGGCAGCATTCATTGCATCTGTGTGTCCCCTAAAGGCAGCTGTTGCTGTGAAGTCTTGCATTTTCTGCATCTGCCCCCAACCCTTAATATTATACAAATATCAAAACACCCCAAGCAGCTCCAGGTGTCCCTTTACCAAATTTTTCATGTGCCATAGACGGTCTTTTATCAATTGCAACAAAATCTATCTATCTCTATATATACATGCAGCTAACAACTGATGTGCTCCATACACAGCATATAGTTAACACTGTACAACTGAAGCCAAAATATACACAGCTAAAAGGAATGTTACAGGGGGCCTCTCTCTTACCGAACAAAGCAGTCTCAGTTTGGCTCTTTTTCTCTAGCACTACCACATCCGCACATCGTTAGCTGGAAAATTCCAGATATATGCTGTAATTTTTTGTGCTTCCCCCCTTGCTCTTCAATGTCCAGATGCCATTACCCCACCCCTCCCCTCCTTCCTTATCTGTCCCTGCTAGTTTGGTTCTTTGCCAGCTGTGGTCAACAATTAATACAACCAAAGTTTTTTTTTGGGTGGGGGGTGTGGGGGTGTAGAGAGGTGGAAATAGGGAACACCCCTTGGCAACTGGCACAGCCTCACAGGAAATACCAAATAAAAACTTTTATTATGTATTGTTTAACCATTTTGTTTGCCTGTAGGCCACCCTGCTATTGGTGCAATTTAGCAAAGCATGCTCCGTCTGGATGAGCTGCGCGCAGACTCTTTGTTTCCAGAATCTGTCACGCACAATCACTGCTTCAGCATGTGGCCTACTAAAGAAAGAGGAGAAGCAGCATGGCAGGCCTCCAGCCCCCCGAGTTCCTTTTCATTAGCCAACTAGTGACCAAATGTTAAAACGGATGAGTAACCTTTTAATATTCATGTAATTAATTTACTTTCCTCCCTTTAATTATGGAAGTCTTGACATGAAAAGCCACGGGGGGGGGGGGGGGGAGCACCAGCAGCAAACGACCAGAGGGGAGGGGACTGAGGGGGTTCTCTCTGCACCCTTCCCCACCCTGCACCTCCATCCGCTTGCTCTTTGGGATATGGAATGGACCACAGATTACCATTATGCATGGTTGTAAGCAGAGTTAAACAGTAGGGGAAATTCCAGGGCTTATAAGTATGTCTGTAACATTCTCTTGAATGTATTAATTAGTCTGGTATTTTTAATAGATTCCCCACCCCTCCCCCCTATTGTTTTCCCCCCTTGCTCCAGATATAATAGCAATGGGAGATTAAAAACTCTTTTCATCAACATGCAATTACAACATATACTTCCTCTTCTTAATCAGCCGGCTAATCTACTGATGCATACAGCCATTCCCTCTCCCCCAGGATCCAACAACAAACCAGGCTCACTCTTAATTCACTTCACTTGCTACTAAGCTATGACCGATGTGCAAAACCAGTTAGTATGACAATCCCAAGCCGTTTTCTGGACACTTGAGCAATTGCCGTAGTTTCCAGATCCCCCACTTAACTGTTAAGGCCATGCAATATGGGCATAACACTAGTAGTATTACTACAAAATATATGTATAAGGTTTGTTCTTGGCTTACTGAATGTGGTTAGTTTGAGGGAAACAAATCACAAGCCTAGGTTTAGGCAACGTGACAAGCCAGACCATTACACATTTCCCAGTAACAGAAGGAGCAGTGGTAGTCCAATATTTCAGTAACATCCACCACCAGCCCACTGCTTGCTCACATTAACCCATGGTTTATTTTAACTATGCTTTAATGTGACATGCAAACCAGGTCAGAGTAATTAGTATTATTTTATTAGTCCTATTTTGCTTTTGTCTCTCCCTGCCCTACCTGGAGATGCCAGGGATTGAACCTGAAACCTTTTGCATGCAAGGCAAACACTCTACCACTGAGCTACAGCCCTTCCCACCGTCTGTGCCAGCTTATGTAGTTATATATTTCAGATGGATCAAAAGCACCATAATTGTTCATGCAATGAACAGAAATTTGAAATCTAAATCCCAGAGCTAAAAGAAGACCCCATATTTTACACATGCACGGAAAGGGGATGGGAATGCAGCAACATCAATGTAAAAGACAGGAGCAAAGTGCACAAACAATGGAAATTTTTTCACGGGTTCCCACTTGTCTTTACCTATTAGGAATGTCTTGTGGTTGGCTTAAAAAAAATCATTGAAATGGAAAAGTTCCTTGTTGGACACCTACCTTCAGTAATGCGTAGAACAAAGGTATGTCATCTGTGACATTAATTGCTAATCCAGGCTATAATATTTCACATATTCACTGGGAAAGAATTTCAGCTATGCAGTAAACCAAGCAGCAGGGATATAAAAAGAAAATCGAATGCCTTATGATCAATTAGGAAACTGAATACACACACACACACACACACACACACACACTCCACACCTAGGCTAAAGGAACCTGGATGCCAAAGAGAGATCTAAGGAGACAAAACATTTAAATTTAGGGCTACCATGGCAAATCAATACTCCATTCCTTCTCCTCTCGTGCCTGTGATTGTTAAAGTTTTCATTTTAAAACTGCACCACTTCCTCCTCTCTTCTGAGTAGGGTTGCCAGACTCAATAGAGGACAGGACTTCTGTGCCTTTAATTGCCCTGCTCTCTTTTGAGTCTGGGAACCTTAAAGAGAAACCAGGACCCTTTGCTTGGAAATTAAACAAAGGGTCTGATGGTTTCTCTTTAAGGTTTCCAGACTCAAAGGAGAGCAGGGCAATTAAAGGCACAGAAGTCCTGTCCTCTATTGAGTCTGGCAACCCTACTTCTGAGAGGTCAATGTTCTGTAAATTCAAATCTATGCCTAAGCACTGGCACAGTTATGGAAGTCAGGCTATGCATATGTAAATGTCATTTGTAGTGATTTCAACAACAAAAATCAGTGGGACCTTTCCTAGGTCTCAATCCAGCTGGTGATATTCCTATGTAGAAAGATGATTCTACAATCTGATTAGTTTAAATCAGAAATAGAAAAGGGCCTTGTAGGGGAAAGCACTCTAGTCGCTGGGATCTGAACGCATTGGGGAATTGAGGTAAGATGCCCATATCCAGTCTAAGTCAAATGACTATGGTTGTCCAACTATAACCCAAATCACATTTAGAAAGCATGGGAATGGCAGGAACAGCTATTGGTTTGCAAGTCTTCTACTGTGCTTGTAGCTTCCAGAAAGATACTGCATTGAGAATGGTTGCAAATATACAATCTGTTCAATGCTAAGCTTGCTTAGTGAGGCAGGTTTGCTTGCTTTTGGCAACTACCGGTATGTCAACCTTTGTATGGTAAATGCTGGTGTTACAAAATGAAAGGCAATTCAGGAAGCTCAGACAAAGTTCAGGTAATGTTTACACTGGTAATAAAAATCTGGAAACAATGCACAGATTCAAAAGAAGCATTCTTTGCTGCTGTTTCTGTTTTGTTTTGTTTTTAATATGGCCTTTAAACTTGGCCAAAGGTAAACTCTACCCTAACTCTTGACTTGTACCGAGCTGAAACCATCCTATGTTAAAATACCACAGTTCGCTTTCTTGACTAAAACTAAAAGACCAACAATGAAAAAAAAACTTTAAATATATTAGGAACAGGAAACCGGCTAAGGGAGGCAGTTGGCCCTTTGGACAACAAGGGAGTCAAAGGTGTCCAAAAGGAGGAAAAGGAGACTGAAGAGAAACTGAATGAGTCCTTTGTGTCTGTCTTCACTGTAGAAGGTGTAGGGTGGAAGTTTAATGTGAATTAACATATTCATTAGGGGAAATAACTATTTATCAAAGTACTCAGTATATATTTTATTTTCTCACTGTTTTGATATTCAGAATATTTACTTAGGGAGATCCCTTCAGGATAATTGTCTGAAACAGCAAATTAATTTCTGCTGATTCTTGCATCATATGACTCCTAATCTATACAGCTTTGGGATGTCTCAGAGTTCTGTTGCTAGTGCTGCAAAACTAAGTAGATCTGTATTTTTCTAAGAACTTCTGTATACCACAGCTTCAGTGAGAGAGCATACATTTTGCAGGTTCAATCCCTTGTATCTTTAGCTAGGGCTGGGGAAGACTCCTGCCTGAATCACCTCTACAGAGCTGTGGTCTGACTTGAAATAAGGCTGCTTCCTATGGTCCGGATTCTCATATTTTTATTTATTTATTACATTTTCATACTGCCCTATACACATAGACCTCAGGGCGGTTCACAACATAAAATTACAATATAAAAAAACACAAAATACATAATAAAAAAAAGAACAGAAACAAACCAATAATCCCCCTTCCACAGCACATTTAAAAGGGCATTGGATGTCAATCAGCTGAAGACCTGGTTAAAGAGGAACGTTTTTGCCTGGCGCCTAAAGGTGTATAATGAAGGCCAGCTGAACCTCCCTGGGGAGAGCATTCCACAAAAGAGGGTGGATATTAATAATAATAATAATAATAATAATAATAATAATAATAATTTTCTATTTCTATTTCCAAATTTAAATATAAATCACATCTCTCAAATGTGATTACATCAAGACAATAATGCTATATATGGCTTTTTAATTCCACAGTTTTGATGTGAAACATTTAGCTTTACACAGTGCACAGGACTCTCCAAAGCCTTCCCATTCCTAATGGCATTAATTGCAAACTGAGCTTTCTTTCACAGTCTAGTAGAAACTAGCTTTCTGGAACTAGGATCTGTACAGACTTTGGTCCATTTAACAAGGTCAGACTGTTTATTCTCGACCAAATTCTTTCCCACTGTAAAAAGGTACTTTTAAATGCCACATTCCATAGCCAGTGCCAGTAAGTCACTGAAGCATATTTTCCCACAAGAACTGATACGATGGATGGGACTCTACTTATTTAAAATTTCTACCGTTCGAATTACATAAGGTAAAGATAGCTTGTAATGAAACAAATTGTTTAAAACTATCCATGCCTTTGTTGCATTGAAGTTTCAGATTGGGTATTCGTTAACCATAGCAGTGCCATACAAATACAGCAAATGGTATATCTTGAGTAAAGGAGAGTGAAATCACACATGAGATGAAAAATGCAGCTGAATAGACATATATTAACTATATATGTTAATATATGAACTATACTGCTGATTATATGACCCTGATTGTATACTGCTGATCTTAGGAATCTGTGAAGCCTCCAATATAACTAGACTCCAACACCCAGCTGTCCCAGCCAGCATGGCCGTTGATCAGGGATGATAAATAGTTTTAGTCCAGCAACATCTGGAGGGCCATAGCTTCTCTGATTTACTAATAAGAGTAAACTTGCAAAATTTGTAGATGGTTCAGCATATGGCCTGAAGGCACGTGAGGCCACCACCTTGTTGAAGCTATGCAAGACAGGGCTGGTCAGTACTCGGTCAGGTTAAGCACCTAGGAACCACATACACCCCAACCGAAAGGCATCATATGAATGTATAAAAATGAATAAATAAAAGGATATCCCTTTAATTATGTTGGTGACCCTTTTATTGGCAGGGTACTTGTTCCATGACAGGCTGACTGGTGCTGATGTGAGTTGTAGTCCAACAATATCAGGAGTGCCAAAGGCTCCCCATTCTTGGAGTAAAATAGCATGTAAACCAAACTGTCATTGAAACAAATGTCTGATTATATCAACATTGTGGCTTTAGATAAACTGGGTAAACTGGGCTGTACCTTATCCTCCACCCCCCCCCCAATAAATAAATTACTTACTTCACTGCATTCATTGCAATTTTTGGTGTCATTATTAGTATAACCCCCGAATGAAGCAACCTATCATGTCCATTTGTACCATATCAGGTCAAACCATCGGTCTATCCTGTGTAGCACAATCAAATCCAATTGGCAGAAACTCTCCAAAGATTCGGACAGTTCCCGTCTCTTCTAATCAAAGCTTTCCCAAGAGCCAGCACCAACACTTGCAGAACAGTTTAACTCCACATGACACTGAATACTTGTCTCCATTGTACTGAACAAGCCCAGATGTTCAACATAGGACTATCAATTGCTCAGATTTCCTAGCTCCGGGACTGGTATTCTCTACATAAACATGTGTCGATTTATTCTGAGGCTTTCATTCATTTATCAGAGGAAGCATCAAGGGATTGCAAATGACAGAAATATGCCCAGAAGGTTTACCTGCCAAAAGAATGCTTTACTATTTGGGAAGTAACCATTGCAGCTAAAATACTTTGAAGTTATCAGTTTGCAGCACCCAGTCAACTAGGCTGGATCAGTTCTTTATGCTGCCTTACTTTCATGGCTCTTTCTGTTCCACTAGAGGAGTTCCTTTGTAGTCAGAGAATGAGGATGTATCTTGGGAAAGAACTGATACTTCAAGAAATAATTCTTTATCTGGCCTCAACATACTGCACCGCTGTAGGAAATGACAGAGAGTTCACATGTCGACTGATCATAATGATAGCCCAGACAGGGGACTTCCTATAACTTCATTAAGTGCACAGCTCCTAGAACATGAGGTACTCAGTCCTGTATAGAAACATCTGCTAAGTGACTCACAAATTGTTCACTCTCAAGGTGAAGAACAGAAGTGAAGACTCTAAACTCTGGGGAGAAGAGTTTAGGTTAAACATTAGGAAGAGCTTCCTGATGATTTAGATAAGCTCAGCAATGTGAAATCACTTTCTTTGGACAGTTTGGACAGATATCTGCAAGGGAACCATTAGCTGGGAAATGATGATGATTTAGAGCAGGAGGTTGGACTAGATGACCTATTAGGTGCTGCCTAGTGTTTTATTATATCAGTGTTTCCCAAACTTGGGTCTCCAGCTGCTTTTGGACTACAACTCCCATCATCCCTAGCTAGCAAGTGGTCAGGGATGATGGGGATTGTAGTCCCCCCCAAAAGCTGCAGGCCCAAGGTTGGGAAACACTGTACTATACTACGAATGGAGATTGTATGCATCAGATGTGTCAATGTGCAACTAAACCACAGGATCCATGTGGCACACAGGAGTCCTCGTAAGGTTCGGAGCAGTGTCAGCAGTGTAACTATATCATTGTTCCCAAATGCTGTTGGAAGTCTGGATGCAAGTCAGCTGGCTGAGAGAGGTTTGCATGGGTTAAGAGAGATAAGATTCCCAGCTTCCTATCTCTGTACCTTTATCTCTATGCAGAGCACTTTGGCTCTTTGATGACCAGTAAGTCTTAGGTTGCATCCTGTTTACAATTTCCTGCTCTTCCTCACACACTTTCTCTGGACCTTGAGGCAAGCGGTCAGTTTGGATTTGTCTTCTGAGAATAATGGGACAAGCATAGCTTTCTTCATTTCTCCAGCCAGATAGTCAGCTAGGACTACAGAATGCTTTCCTATCAAGAATGTACTTCCTTTAATAAACATAAGCTTTCTTATTTTATACCAAAGCCTTAATCTGAATACCTTTCAACTAAAGGTATGCTCCAAGCAAGGGTTCATTTAACTAAAGTCAACTTCTGCTGCAGCAGACAAACTCCACATGCCAACATATATACCTGGACCTGACATTGTTTATTTAAGAAGCAGTCTGTAGCTATAAGCTAGGGGTATTCTTTATCATTTGCATATAGTGTTAAGGCCACTTCTGTAATAAGATGCTGTCATATGGGATGTCCAGGAAGGAATGCAGCTCCGTGATGAAGCATCTCCTTTGCATGCATGAGGTAAGGCGAGGAGAAACCCCCTGTCTGAAATCCAGGACAGCCACTGCCACTGAGTTAGAAGGGCTAATGGTGTGACTCAGTATAAGGTAGCTTTCATATGTTCCTTTCTGTCTCAGGAGCTGCCCTTTAAGATTACTAGGAAGCTTAAGCTTCAGATCTGCCACAAATTCTCTTGCACTTCCCACATTTTAGAACTGTAAGGTTTGCTTGAGAGGCAGGCGGGGGTTTTTGCTCATGCTTAGAGAGCACAATCTTTTTTAAAAAACTGAAAGTGGGACACATAGTGGACCCTGTTTATATTTTTAAATTCTTGTTTGACTAATATGATGATCCAAATATCACCACAAGACCAAGGAAATAATATCTGATAATCTCACATTTTTCCTACTCCAATGCCATAAACAAATAGCAATTGATTGATGCACAACCAGGTTACATGTAGTCATGTAAACGAGCCCATGACGCTATATTTTATTTTTCTCCCTCTTGTGCACTCTACTCACATCGCCTGCTGAGCAAAGCAGTAACTGCTACATTATCTTTTAAGAAACTTGCAGGCCTCCTTCTAAGCAGTATCAAGATGTGATTCAGAAGGGGAGGGAAAATGCCAACTGTACTATACCTCCTGTGTAATGTGCAGTCGCTGCATATTAAAACAGTTTAATGAAGTAGGAAAAGATGCAAAAGCATAATATTCAGGGAAGTGCACCTTTGTATATCGTCTTGGAATGTCAATCAGGCTTTGATTCTTTGTACACTGGACTTTTCATGAACTTACTTCCACGGAAACAAGTACAGGACTGAGCAGTCAGATTCAGCAATTTGTAGGAATAATTTACCACCCTCTGCAGTAATTGCAATTGCTTTAGATAAAGTTCAACTGTAACACTTCTCAAATAGTAACAGCTATCTTTTGCTTTATTTAGTTGTTCTAAAATAACAACCAAACAACATCTATGCAA
The DNA here is from genome assembly GCF_963506605.1 of Zootoca vivipara. NCBI lineage: Eukaryota > Metazoa > Chordata > Lepidosauria > Squamata > Lacertidae > Zootoca > Zootoca vivipara. The sequence continues at coordinate 32,575,286 of NC_083287.1, read as the reverse complement.
AACCAAATCCTGAAATTAGATTTAAAGAAGGAACACGTTGAAACTTACCACAGATGTAAGAGCCATTTGAAAACTGTAGATCCTTGCAAGGCCAAAGTCGGCTAATTTTATCTGCCCATTGCTGGTGACTAGGATGTTTTGCGGTTTCAGATCACGGTGGACCACTCTGTGCGAATGCAGAAAATCAAGCCCTCGTAGGAGTTGAAACATCATGTCCTAGGGGTAAGCAATTGAGAGCTTTGATGAGAAACAAAGTACGTCATTTTTGCACAGCTTAAATATATAGACAGAGCACCCTATATACACTTAGGACGAAGTAAGCCCCATTTAAGGTAGTGAGACTTACTTCCGAGTAAACATGCACATGGTTCTGATAAGTGTACTTATGCCTGTGTACCTAGATACACAAACAGGTATACACACGCTTTAGCCCTCTTAATGCACATTTGCCTGAAGAGGGAACATGGGTAAAGCAGGGCATATACAGTACAGTTATTTGGAGTTCCTCTTGCCTTGCTCCATGTGATTCCTCTGGTCCTTTTGCATGTTTTTTTAAAAATTATTATCATCATCATCACCATCATCATCAATTCTGTTGAGAGCCTCCCAGAGTGGCTGGGGAAACCCAGCCAGATGGGTGGGGTATAAATAATAAATTATTATTATTAAATTATTATTATTATATATTTACAGGAAAATGCTGCAATGGGGAGCCTTGTGTATTCATAGAGGCTTTCCATGGGAATAAAGACCTTGGAAGATCAAGAGTCCCATTCATATGGGAAGCATCTAGATACACAAAGCTTCCTGCTGCAGAAATTTGCTGTAAACACATGAAGTGGCCAGAGGACTCATGCAGCTCCAGGGGCTCCCCCTCCTCTCCTGCAGTCCCACTCTACCTATGTTCCCTCTTTGGGCCTGAAGAGGATTTCTGTCAATAGGTAGAAAATCTGAGCTATCATGAAGAGATGTGTTTATATTAGGTTGGATCCACCCTAAGCTAGCTGCACTTAGGTCGCATTTAAATCAATAGGAATTACATTAGTGAGACTAACTTTTCATATAGGGTGGATTATGTACAAGCTGATAACGTAAGTGTCTATGTTATTAGAATTTGCACAACAAAAATAGGCTATTAACATTTGACAATTAAAAGCATATAGTTAGTAAATAATATATTATTTATACACCATTGTTCTACTCACAAAGCACCCAGAACAGTTTTTTTAACATGAGGAATCATAAAACCAAAAAGATTTATTAAAAACCTGATGCAAATTTCTTGAAAGCAGTGCCTTGAAAAGGTGCCATCTCCTGTATTCACACCTGCAGAGTTCACAAGACTTAAATGCAAGGGTAACAGGGGTGTTTGGCACAGTCACAAGAGCTTTGACCTGCAAGCTCTCAAGGCTTTTGAGCCTCCTTAATCAATTTCACATTCAAAATGCATTATCTAATCCAAGAGTGTAGAACCTGAGGTCTTTCAGATGCTGTTGCAGTAGAACTCCAATCATCCCTGGCCATTGAGCATGCCGGCTGGGGCTGATGGGAGTTGGAGTCCAGCATCTGGAGAGTCACAGGATTCCCACATCTGCTTTAATCCAACATGATAATTTACACACGAGACATTCAATTGCTCAATCGAAGGGTTGAGTTTTGTAGCATTTTTTAAAAAAATGAATCAGATCAGTATAAAGACCAATAAATATTAAAATCTGAACCAAAGCAACAGAGAATATTCACAGATATTTGGTGATCATGCTTACTGCTTCTGTCTTTTGCAAGTTCAATGCATACAAATGGGGGGGGTGCACCTGTTTTGTCACCTGTACCATTCCACAAGTCTCCACCTACAATTCTGCATTTTAGTTTCTTTTCATAACATTAAAAATGTGATGGTTGACAGGTGAAAGACCCTGTGTGAGAGGCAGAGAAAGGAAGATACCCCAGGATAGGAGACTGGGAGAAGAAAGGAAAGCTCCCAGATGAGAGCTTGGAGTGCTAGCTGTACGAGACAAAAGGTTAACTATGCCAAGGTCATTCTGAATAGTAATTTCTACATATTCTATTTCCACACGAATTGTTCTGGGCATGGTGATATAAGCTCACCAATCTCACACAGTGAAAAATTCTTATGAATGCACTTTTGACAGTTGGCAGGGTATGCTAAAGAGCTAGTTCTCAAGCTTTACCCTTGATGCTGTTTCCAGGAAAATATACTGGCCACTCCAAACTGATGAGATAAAAAAAGGAGAACATGGTGACGATCTTACCATGCCAAAATTGAATGTGAGCATCGGGCATGATATGACATACTATCTTCATCCTGCCAGATGACTACCAGGCCATCCCCCAAAATATTTTAGTGAATCTTTCTTAAGCCTGCTGAAAGGAAATTTAGGAATCTCCTATCTACTTATCATTTCCAGAGGTCCTTCTGAATAATAAATGTTTGTTTTAAACCAGCAAATGTGATCATGAGAACTATACATTTATTAAAGCTCCTGAACTAAGTAGTACTGCAAACAGGCACATTTCTAGGGGATGAAATACAGAGTAGTGTGCTTTTATTGGCCGTGCATCTCGAGCTAACCTACTCAGTATTCTGTATCTTGCATTGATATGTCTACTGATTCAGAACTACAGCTCACAGGCTGCACTCCTAAGTACACTTACCTAGGAGTAAGTCACACTGAACTAATGGGACTAGTTCAGAACACATACACATAGGATTGCCGTCAGTCATTGATTTGGCTCTATACAGCCGAAATTAACACCTCAATGAAGGGTTAAAGTATGGCAGATGTTGATAGCAGGCTCTCCTCACCAACAGGAAAGACACATGGCTATGGGGCCCAGATCTGGGTTTCTCTTTCCTAACAGCTGTTTGTGGACAGCAGCTAATTGTATCCACTTGTTTAACCTCAGGGATAATGTCTAGAGGGGACAAAGTGCCACAAGCACACTTTTTTCAACGGTCATTTCCTCTCTGGTGTAACTTGCATGACAGCATGTGACAAGCAGAAATTAATGGTGGCACTGCTGTGCCAATACCTCTTGAATTGCTTTGACAGTGGCTGCAGGCTGCCTGCTTGGCCACCCAGCCAAGACCTCACATGAAACATGGCAAGGGGCCCACATCTCTATTCACTAACAAGACAGCTGGTCAGTGATTAGGAAGCTGAAACAATGCACCAAGGGGGGAGGGAAAAAAACATTTGCAAGCAGCTTCAGATCAGGAGATCAAGTTTACTCAAATAAGAGCATATGAATGTTTCACCACCTCCTTACTCTGCATATTAAGGTTGACTAGGGTGACACAAATTTCGTAAGACAACTCCGGCAGAAATTCAACAAGGCATTTGAATTATGAAAATATCGACTTGTGGACTGATCATAGTTGCAGTATACTTACCCATGTGCAAACATTACAACCTTCTTATATGGAACACCTGGTCTAACTTGCTCAGACCAGAGGTTCTCAAACTCTGCAATCTAAGACCTAGAAGAATCTGCTTAGGGCTGCCCTACTATTATGACAGTTACATTCAAGATAGGTTGTTATGGGTAAGTACACATTTGTGGCCATAACGGTGGGAGGCAGTCCCTTGAGCTTGGGATGAACTTATTTTTTTCAGGGATTAGGTTCCTGGGAAACTGACAAAGGTCATGCAATAAAACAGCTTGTTCTTCACTGTCCCTGAATAAAGTAATATAGAGCTGACTGGGAGAAGTTAAGTAACCACTGTTTCTACAAAACCACACCTACTTCCCATGAGTCCATATTAAAGCCACATGATGGAGGGGTGAAGATTAACCTTTGTCCACAGATGCGTTCTGCAAACTTTTTCCTCCTTGGCACAACACATATCTTCCAATGTATGGATCAGAGGAAGAATTCTCTGTTCTTCCTCTGCCCTTCCCATTACGAGAGGAAAACAGGCGGGCCAGAAAGCAGGAGCAAAGCTAATTCTTTCTGTGGATCCACTCCTTGGAAAGTATGGGGGCAGAAACATCATAATGGGGAAGAGGGAGTTTGCCACATTGGAATACTTTGTGGAGCTCAGTGGAGAACACTTGCTTTTCATGCAGAAGGTTCCAGGTTCAATATCCGGCATCTCTAGGTAGGGCTTAAACATACCTGTCTTAAATCCAGAAGAGCCACTGCCAGTCAGTGTAGAGTTGACAATACTGAGCTAGCTGGACCAATGGTCTGACTTGGTATAAGGCAGTTGACTTTGTATGACGTTGATATATTCACTGTATCAAAAATCTGAGAGAGTTTTCACAGCTCTGCCAATTTCACTAGGAATGCATATGGGATCTTCTGCATGCCGCACCACTGAACTGTGAGACCTCCCCAAGAAATACAGAGGCTAAATTGATCAAGGGTAAGCTTGGTAAGAGGAACAGGAATCCAACTAGCAAGTTTTCTTTGAGTGAGGAGGAAGTTGTGGCAAATATAAACTGCCCTGTGATCTTCAGATGAAGGGCTGTATAGAAATGTATTAAATTTATTAAATAAATAATACATTTCCAGACATAGAGTAAGTGTTAAGGTCATTATACTGTACCAACTTTCAACACAACTTTCAAATTCAGATGAAAAAAGCGCAAAATAATTTGAGCTTGGCCTAGGAACTGATCAATAGAATGAAACCTTAAAAGATGAAAAAAGCAAATTTCCAAACTATATATTATTTTCAAAATAAAATACCACTGTGCCAAAGAAATCTTGATGATGGCAAGCAATTGGGGCTTTCTCCCACTATGAATGAAGCTCATGCAGAATGAATTCAGAGGGTTAATTTAGATATTGCTCAGTTCAGCAAACAACTTTAAACAAACTGAAGTGCCTCTGCTATACCAGGGCCTAAGTAACCTTTCATTTACTCATGCCAATTAAGGGGGGGGGAACCCAACAACAACCCACCAATCAGAGAACCCACCACGCTAAAGTATGCACTGTTACAAAATGCCACTCAATGAATTGGAAGCAAACTGGAAAGCAAATGAGAGAGGCTATGAATCAACATCAAATGAATGCTGCTCTCTTTTGTGCCTTAGATATACTAAACAGTATTATTTACTGTGTGCCCTGCAAACTAGTGAGCAGCTGGGTGTAACACATTTCCATGCCATGTAACCTCTCCTTATGCAGGACCAGAAGAAAAGAGATCTCTCTGCTATGCCGTTCCGGTGGCAAAAGGAAAAGACAAGATGATGACTTTCCAGCTCATTGCACTTTTATAACATTCTCATCAATCACTGTGGGGTGGGTCTTTCTTGTTCTTGCTGGAGAAATGCTCTTGGTTTGCTGTTCACAATGCAGAATGACTTCACTAAATAGCTCATCAGGGTCACCTTCATCAGTTTCGTGTGTGGGGAGGACCCATAAAATTTAAGGCCTCCGGTTTGTTGCATGAGGGTCCACTTACTTCATTTTGACTGCAGGCTTGCGGCTTCAAGTTTTTCTCAAGCTGTCTCTGTGCTGAGAAACCTCACCACAGCTCATATTCAGGGACTATGTGGACCTGTGCTTTTGCAATTGTACTGCCTCACAAGTGGTAAAATTCACCATCCTGAATAATTTTATCTCTCCTCCTTTAAAACAAAAATAAAAATGCAGTTTGCTAGCTCTGAAGAAGGAAAATGTGAACAAGTATAAACTGATGCATGAAGGGGCAAAATAACTTTATTTCACACATAGTTGGTAATCATTTAGGTAAGTCCAATTGATCCGGAATTCATGGGTCCTTTTGGATCCGGAAGACGACAGAATGGTATAGCTGCCAAGTCTCCCGTTTTTCGTGGGAAACCCCTGTATTTTAAACCGTTTCCCGCTGGCAGCCCGGATTGGAAAAAATCCCGTAAATCCCCTGGATTTCCTACCTGCCAGGGAGGCTCCGGACATGCGTATAAGTGACATCCGGTGCCGCTCCGCCCATGCCTGGGCACCGGAAATCGGGCAGAGCGGCACCGGAAGTTGGGTCTACGCATGTCCGGACATGCGTATAAGCGACTTCTGGTGCCACGCTACCCATGTCTGGGCACCGGAAATTGGGCGGTGCCGGCACCGGAAGTTGCTTCTACGCATGTCCAGACATGCATAGAAGTGACTTCCGGTGCCGTGCCGCTGCTGATCCCACATTTTTCAGCAGGAGACTTGGCAGCTATGCAGAATGGGGATGAAACAGGGCACGCTTATGCGCACTCTGTGGGGGCCGGAAACAGAACCCCTGCGTGAAATGGTGGCTTGCTTGTTCATGGGGTCTGAATTGGCAGTGACTGGCCGGGACCAAGACTTAGATTGTAGTGGATAGCTCAATGAAGATGCCAACCCATTGTGCAGCAGCAGTGGATAAAGCAAATTCCATGCTAGGAATCATTATGCAAGAACTGAAAATAAAAAAGGTACTCAAAATGATCAAGGGGATGGAGAAACTTCCCTATTTGGAAAGGTTTCTGCATCTGAGGCTTTTCATTTTAGAGAAAAGGCGAGGAAGAGTCAATATGACTAGAACTCCTGGGCACCCAAAGAATCTTGAAGTTGGAAGAGTTAGGACAGAGGAAAGGAAGCACTTATTCAGGCAGCGCTCAGCTAACGTTGGAACTCGCTCCCACAGGAAGCAGTCATGGCTACCAGCTTGGATGGCTTTGGACAAATTCATGGAGGATAAGTCTATCAACAGCTACTAGCCATGATGGCTGTGCTCTGCCTCTGCATCTGAGACAGTGATGCTTCTGAATGTCAGTGGCTGGAAGTCACAGGGCAGGGGGAAATGTGCTGTTGTGCTCAGGTCCTGCTTGTGGGTTTCCTACAGGCATCTGACTGGCCACTGTGAGAACAAGATGCTGGACTAGATGGGCCACTAGTCTGACCCAGCAGGGTTATTATATTCATTGTCCACTTAGCTCAGTACTGCCTACAATAACTGGCAGTGGCGCTCCAGGATTTCATGCAGCAGACTTTCCCAGCCAGAGGTTGAACCTGGAAACTTTTGAATGCAAAGCAGATGCTCTACTACTGACCGACAGTCTTTCCATTAACTTAAAAGTAGAAGCACAAGTATTGACGTGGGTAAGGACAAAGCAAACGCATGATAGGAAAGCGGGTTAGCCAATGATGAAATACTAAAAATACAATTGCCACCTGTTCTCATGAACTAACAATTTCTTTCTGACTGTTCAGATATTTTTTGGATGCCCCCAGAAAGTGACTGTGGGTTTGCTTTTGTTACAACCTTCCCAGGAAATACGCTACCCTTTGCAGTTTTGGTTTATTGCAGCCAACAGGACGTCTTTGCTTTTCTAGAGGTACATTATGGCCTCAAATCAGTAAAAGTTCCATGATTGTACAGAAAAAAATGAGTCCAGTTTGCAAAATACATGCAATTCACCACTGCAGGCCAAAATTGGCACTGCTTCGCCTGGAGAACTTTGGATCATAATCCAAAAATGTAATTTACTGCTTTGTGTGCTTTGGAAGGGATTACTACAACACAGCTGTAGTAATCACCCAGCCCACTGTGAATGCGACAATATGAGTGGGCTGGTTTTGGAGATAGGAGAGGTCTGAGTCTTGCCTTTTTGGCCCTGCCCTCTGCCCCTGATCTCCTCTGCTGCCTTGCAAGCTCATACCAACAGATTTGAGAACTTTGGAACCAGAACTTACACATGAATTGAGCTGCACTGGCCATTGTGGATTAATGCATAAATGCCTTGCACAGCAGTTTCAGAGCTTTGGAAATCAGCCCAGCCAAACCATCTTCCTCCAGGCTAATACTCTGCACTATATATGTGTGTTGAGGACTATATCCAATAACATGTCTGATTTGGAGCTGGTTGTCTGCATAACTAAGCTACTCAGGAATAGCCTTTCCCAAGGGAATTCTCAGGGCATTGTGCTCCCTGAAGCTTTCTCAGGCTGCAAGATAAACTGGAAGATGCGCAAGTCCACCCTGGCTGATTAACAAATTTGAGAAGATGGCATACAGCAAGTTGCTCTCCACCTGCCTCATGAGACTCAGGCGGAGATGGAGGATTACACGTTTACAGGTCAAGTTTGGAACATTTGTGCATCCAAACTTTGGGACCTCTAGCTCAACTGGCCTGAACTCCTTTCCAGTCCTATGCCTTGAGGTTTCTTTTAATGGAGATGCTGAGCTTGGACCTGGGGCACCTTGCATGTAAATCATTGTTCTCTTTCTTTCCAATTGTTAGGTACTGAGTGCTGATACTTATGTAACCAAAATGGCACCACCTATGACCAGACACTGAAGATCCAGCTCTGAGGGCTTTCTGGTTTCCTCAATGTGAAAAGTGAGGTTACAGGGAACCAGGCAGAGGGCCTTCTCTGTAGTCGCGCCTGCCCTGTGGAACGCCCTACTGTCAGATGTCAAGGAAATAAACAACTATCTGACTTTTAGAAGACATCTAAAGGCAGCCCTGTCTAGGGGAGTTTTTAATGTTGGATGCTTTGTTGTGATAGATGTTTTCATTTGCTGGAAGCTGCCCAGAGTGGTTGGGGTAACCCAGTACAGACTTGCAGGAACCCCAAGTTTTGCAGAAGTACAACGAATCCTCTTTTTAAAAAAGAAAAGAAACCAAACCCAAAAGAGGCCAATGGAGACTGATCATGCTTAGTGGTCATGGAATGCTGGATGTGTGTAAAAAACAGAGCAGAGGAGGAACACCCACCTTTTAACTAAGTTTCAAGGTTCAAAAGATTCTCAAATAATGTTGTGCTTTAGATTTCCCTGATCAACTATAACCTATGACCCAATTCATATCTTGACATCACTGGTAGAGAGCCAAAGCAGTGTGACTCCACCTATACCACCTTAGTAATGTATAAAGTGTGTCATGTGGACAGGGGCCACGCCCCTGAAGGCCAGCAAAACTGGTGTGGGGATTATTCATGTGCCTAGCCCTATCACCATGACCCACTTCCACTAGCTCTTTTCACACTACAGCCCTGCTACGTTGTTTTCACATTAGCCCTACACCATGGAAGACCTGTGCAGAAGGCCCCAGTGTTACCAGGGCAGCATGAGAGCAGCCGTGCCTCAGATGGTAATATATGAACAGGGTCTTACTGTGTTTGTACTGCTTTTGATGTTCTTGCCCTTGTTCCTCATTGACAATTCCGATCTTCCTTGCAAATATCTTCCCTTCAGTGCTGACGGAAAGCCCCCTTGGCCACAACTATGTGATTTCTGTTCCTTGCACAGCACCTTGCAGAATCTTGGTATCAAATCAATCTTTAACACCCTTGCAAAAGTATGAGTTCAAATGTGGATGTGGCATTGCTGGCTGCAAAGCTGCCTCTGTATTTGCTGCTCCACTTTGGCTGAAACTGCACCACTATGCCGTCAAGTCTGCTATGTACCTTCCTTGATATGTGGGGAAGGAAGAGGAACTTAAAAGAATCCCATCCTCCTGGTGCCAGGGCATTGGTTTTAATCATGGTGGTAACTCAGCAAAGAACACCCGAAGATAATAAAACACATATTTAGAGATGGTTTGACTTCCCACAAGTCTTTTTTTTCTTTCAACATCTCCTCTGTTTTAGTCTGTGTTGCTTCTCATTGAATGACAGGCCTGTGTAAGTCATACTTCAGTAATCTGAAGCATATGCCTTGTAGCTCACTGTTGTTTTTCTTATAGTTTCAGAATTAGTCTTTCCAATTTAAAATACATGAAAGACATCTGTATGCTCTTTCATTAAACTCCTTTTTATATTTATAACATCCTATGCATTCTTTTGGAATGTTTTCTATTGAACTGTGAAGTCCAGGCTTGGGCGGCAGCTATTTCCTTTGTATCACAGAAGGAGGAATGCTATTAGAATAGATCTCCATCTCTCTCTTACACACACACACAACACAATATATTCTTTGCTTATCCAAATAGGGATGTATTGGGTTAATTTCAAACGAAATAATATTTTATGTGGATTCATACATCAGCCCACACACCCTCTCATTCCAACAGCTCTCTGACCCCCACATACCTCCCTCCTGCAATAAAAATGGATGGAAAACTCATCGAAATCTCCATTAATGGCTGTAACATAACATTCTGAAGCCTTTTGAGATTTCTAAATTGCAGCTGCACAGCAGAACTGTCCTACTGCAAAACAAATGGTATGTATTTTGTCTGCCGAATTTACTGCACCAAGTATGCTGAGATGGATTACATATAGCATCAGCTATGTTGGTCAAAATGGCATTCAGTGCTAGTCAAAATGTAAATCTAGGGCACATTACAGGTGAAAAGGAATAAGAGCAAATTTTCAGGAGTAAGTGAAATAAAATACTTGGAACATATTAACAATATTCTTGATTCTATGCATTTATGCAAGCATAATATCAAAATGTCCATTTAACACCAATCCAATATCTTTTTTGGGTGTGTGTGTTACAGTGCTAACAAAGCTAAGCATTTTTGTGCTGCTTACAGTGGGGGCACTGCGTTTCTGATGCAATTTAACTAAGGCAAAGTTGACATGCCGTTTGGCTGTATTGAAATCTCAGCTCAATACATGTTGGCCTGGATTGCACATACAGGCACACAAACACTCCACTTGTGTGCATTCCACTTGTGTGCAACAACATTTACGTGTGCTGCTGCCAAATGCATAATTTTTTTTTGAACCAGGAAATGGTGCCAAGAGAGCCACGAAAAGAGCAAGAGAGAACTGGAGGGAAACAGCTTGCGTGGCTGCTCCAAGTGTCTTGCCATCCCCACTCACTCATCCTCCTTGGCTTTTCTTCTTCTTGCCAATATGGAGAGCAGGGGAGGGGGGCTCCATGCCCATTCTTCCCTCACTTGTGGCCGTTTTGTTCCTCTTCCTTGCCACCCCACAAGCACGCAGCCACGTTATTTCTTGGGGATGGGGGAGAAACTAGATAAAGGGAACTGTCTCCAGAAACTTCCAAGACTAACAGGGAGAGCACCAAGAGGCTCCACAGTGGTGATAGGCACTGGGAGCCACTGACCCACCATTCAACTTTCTGATCACTGGAGGCAGGCAGGTGCACATGTGCAAGGATGCATCACCAGCCGGGGAATGCAAGTGGGATGGGTGGGATCTGCCGAGAGAGAAACGCTTCCTAGCCGCTCTCAACAGTGCCCTTCCCACTTTATGCGATTTTCCATATATGCACAGAGCCTGAGAACGTAACGTCTGTGTAAGTAGGGAGATGCCTTTAATGCTAAACAATGATTTAGCATTATGTGCAGAAGCCTGTATGAGACTGAGCAAAGCCTCTTCCTTCCACAATATTCAGTTTCACTTTCGTCATGTATAAATCAGGAATCGCAGTTTACAATAAACTCCATTTAGTTGCAAAACAACCCAACTTCAAATCATGGGTTATGAAGCTGGCATGCTTAACAAACCAGAGTTTATTTTAAATCACAATGATCTTGATCCATTGTCACTACCCCCCCCCCAAAAAAAAAAAACCCTAACAGCAGATCAGTACTGTATCTCCAGAAAAATCATTTGATTCTACAGTCCTGAGAGTAAAGCACTTTAGAGGGTAGATGTGACAAGTGCACGTTTGATTAAAAATCCCTGCCCCTGAAATATTCATAGAATCATAGACATCTAGTCCAACCCCCTGCAATGTAATAGTATTATGACAAGAAAGACTCTGTGTGTAGTCTGGAGAGCTGGCCCTATCATTAGGCAGAATGAAGAAGCTATCTCAGATGACAGGTGTTGGGACGGGAAGTGGCAGTAAGGTGTGCAGAGCGGTGTGGTTTCCCTAAATTGGCTCACGGCCCTCAGAGGCAGTATGAATATTGTCCTATTGACAGTGTTGCCAGTGTTAATGTCAGAACTGTCAGCCAGTCTGGTTGCCTTCTGTACACTGCATGTGGAATTAGGGAGGGATTCTATCTTGTCCTTTGACATAGGGAGCAAAAAACCTTTGGATGCCTCTGGTACGGAGTTTAAATATATAGGGGAAGCATTCAGGTATTTAACCTCTGACCTTCCTCCTGCCTTCTGGAGTAATGCAATTCCAGGAGGGCTATACTATATGCTCCCCTCGTCCAAATGTGTGGGTATCTCTTAGATTCTTTACTGATCCACTTTACTGAAGTGAAAATAATCTTATCAGGTAAGTATCTAAAGGATTAAGCACCCAAACAGTGCATCTCTGTTATTTCACTCATGTCTTCATTCATAATTTTCTGTTTGCTGGCAACAACACTAACTTTCCCATAATGTGTGCTTTGTTTGAGTTTATTTTAAAAATGGGGAAAATTCTCAAAATAAAGGCAGTTCTATGTATACTGGATTGAAACCTGAGGAACCAGAAACTGAACTGACACGCTGGTTATCAGAAACGGTGATGAAGAGAGAGGGAAAAGTTGTGTAAATGTGTACAAATGTAGGAAGAAACAAAGTGGAGAATCTCTGTTCTGTATATGTGGTTCTTTGGTGTTGTCATCTTCAAAGAGTGAGCACCAAAGTTAAGCACCTCCACATCTGTCTGATTTCAATAGGGGAGTAAAGTATATTCTTTACTTAACTGTTTATATACTGAGGGGAGGGGCAATGATGAAATTCATAACTGGAAAATATGTTTGCTTGGGTTTTCTTAGTCTCTTCCCAATAGCCCCCAAAAGAGCTTGCATGGATTTGAAAAGAAACAATAACTGTCCCAGGATATTGCTATTCTTTTTGTAAGTGCAACGATTTCATTTTTCTCACATATGGAAATCGCATTATTCCTGACTGATCATTAAAGGTTTTTGCGAAGACACAAAAAATGAGTTACATAATATGGTATCCTTGATTTCAGAATCCTATAGCTCCTTACTAATCTGCAAATAGCTATCACAGGTCCTTAATGATGTATTGTGCTTGATTCTGAAATTTTGATTTGACAAACCTACGGAAAATAAGTGGAGATTTCCCATGCACCCCCTGCAGACAGGAGGTGAAAGGTATTTTCAAATTACCATATGATCGCTACAACTATGTGGGTTAAATTATGCAAGGCTGTTTGGTGCAGGCTCTTATCTTGGAGAAGGTTGGTGACAATTTGATCTCATTAACTTAAGTAAAATTCACTTCCAATTAAGCCTATAAGTAGGCTCATGATTTTAAAATTCTGGGGTTGCCCCGCTTTTGTTTATTTCACTGTTATTTATATATACATGTCCTGGAGTTTTTCACCTTGTGCGTTGTGCCAATACTCAAATATGATCAACTGATTATGAGCATCAGTGACAGATGGCAAATGGCTCTTGCCTCAACACTGAAAACTGACATTCTCAGAGAAGCCAGATCTTCACAGTAATTGATTCTTTGTCATGCAATGATGTCATGCGTTGCCTGTTTTATGGACAGAAGGGAAAATGCAAAGCATACAGAATGGGCAACAGACGCGCAGTCCATTCCACTTAGACTGTGCAAACCTCAAAATGGACAGCTGCCGAAATGGGGTAAAATATGGCAAGCATTCTTTAGAGCTGGCAATAACTAGCAGCCTGGCCCCATGCCCTATTGCACAGTTATAGTGGAGCACAGGATCCACCACTGAGTGTATCATTAAAGATAGCACCTATTGTTCAAACGGCATGCTGGCTTTACTTTTTTATAGAAGATGTATATGTAATGGCCATATCTAGTGGATTTGTTTCTAGATACAATTCAAGGTCCTGGGCTTTGACTTATGAAGTTCTAAGTAACCTATAATCAGTGTCTGAAGGATGTCCTCTTCTATATGAACATGCCAATTCTTTAAGATCTCAAGTCCTACCCTGGACATTCCTATCTTCAGAGGCTGAGTTGTACCTGGGGCAGGGCATTTTTAGTAGTGGCACCCCCTCTTTTGGAGAGCCCCCCTGAAGAAATATTTGCCTAGTGACTACTTTTTATCATTTAGACATTGGGTGAAGCCTGTTTATTCTCTCAAGCTTTTGGTTAAGGAAATGATAATTTGTTGCTGGCAGCTCTTGTATATTCATAGTTTTAGTGTATTTCTTATATTAACTGCAAGCTACCATGAGCATTTTGCAGAAAGGAAAGATCAAAATAATTAAAATATATGAATCAATTTTTAAAAACATGCCTGCCCAAGTGATAGCATCAAGCCTTTATACCCAGCCAGATGGGTGGGGTATAAATAATATAATAAATTTAAGGTATTATTACTATCTGCCTCTTATACTGGACAAAACTGGACAGGCTCTTTCTGCCTTCCAGCTATCTAATAGACTATCAAAAACACATAAACACGAGTCATAGGATACATGATAGTGGAATGCACTAAAATACAGTATAGGAATATTCTGAATAGCAAATAAATAACAAAATCATATAAATATATGAAGCTGTTTGACGTGGAGTCAGACCATTGCTCCATATAGTTGATTACTGGGTACAATAGGATTAGCTAACATTGTACTCTCTGGATATCGCTGAACTACAATTCCTATCATCCTCTGCAACCATGACCAAATATCTGGTATGGCGAAAGATGTGCACACCAACAACAGTTGAAAGATAGCACTTTGGCTACCCCAATCAACTGGCAGCTCTTTCCCTGCTCTTTCGGGACCTACCTGAGATGCCATTGGGCTTCTGGCTACAAAACATGAGCTCTACTGCCGAGCTGTGGTACTTGACTAGAGGCTGATAAAAAATGTTTTTGTTTTGCTTTTTGTATTTTTCTTATTTTGTTAGTGCTTTTCTTTTTTATATGGATTTGGGCAGTTATATAATAACTAGTATCTTGAAGCCCGTTAAAATAACGGGTGCTAGAGCAGAACTGTTGCTCTAGCAACCTCGGGGACATTCGTAGAGGCATCTTTGGGGCCTGATCCGGAGGCTAGGGGTTTCCCCGCTGCCCCGATTCTGGTGCTCACGATCCCCGCATCACACGCCACCCAAAGCCTCTTCCTCTTTGCGACGCATTGGCTCCCTCCCTTCCCCGTCAGTGCAGAAGCTCCGCCTCGGGAGCCCAAATGCCAAGGCCGCTCCTCCCTTCCCACGTGTGCTGCCGGCGGAAGGGAAGAAGCACCTGCGCGCCAGAGTAGAATGGAAGCGCGGCCGGGGGCCCATGTAGTAGTGGCGCCGCTGCTTATGGAGTGCGCCTGTTTGTGGAGCTCCCGCCCCTGCGGTAAACCCCGTTTAGAACCAGCCAATGGCGAATAGCGGGAGGAGCGTAAGGGGGGAGGAAAAGAAAGCAGCCTCCTCCTCCTCGCACTTTACCGCAAGCGCAGTGAGGCGCTGTCCGGCCGGGAGCGGCGGTTGGCGACCGCAGGGAAACGGGAGGCCGGGGGAGGGAGTGCGCATGTGTGTGCGCCCAGTCTCTGTGTCCAGTCCCTGTGTCCGTGGGGCACATGCGCCGTAGCGCAAACCCAGGGACACAGGGACTGGATGCAGAGACACTTGGACTTTATTATATAGGATAATTGAATGTTTTATAAATGTATTTTTTGAAAATCTTCAATAAATATATTTTAAAAAAATAAATAAATACAGAGGCCCAGTTCAGATGTGAACCATGGTTTGTTGGTACAAGCACAAGCAATGGGAAGCCTCAGGCTCATAAACACTTTTCTCCCCTTTCCCCATATGTACCCAGCCTTTAGATACAAGGGGGATGACTAGAAGCTTCTGATTCTGATTTACAACAAACTGTAGTTTGTTATTTTAGCTGAACACTGCAAATGGTTTATTCAAACCATTTGTTCTCAACCCAGGAGCTGAAACTATGATGAAGAGCATTTTTTATAATTAATTATAAATTATTTTAAAAACAACCAATGCCTCTGAATCCGAGACAGAGGTAATTTAATCTCCTCTAAATCAGATAGAAGTCTTCCTGAAAACGCTTCCGCTGTATGTTTGTCTTTAGCATATTATTCCATAAAATTATGTACAAACCTCCCCTACCCTTCTTTGATACCTTTATAGTTTCGCTAGGCACACCAGGCTCTGGAACTTTATTCAAATAAGTTGTCAAGTCTTGATCAACATGTTCAAACACCAGTGTTAGTTTCGTCTCTCTGTCTGTTCGGGATGCTGTGCATACATCGAACAACCTAAGAAAGGAGAAAAACACATAAATGCTAATTAAATGGGTGGAAACCAGCAAAAGAGCAGTGTTAGAAACTGAGATATGAAAGCTAGGATCTAAATGGCACCTTAAACCTAGATTATGGGCACACTAAGCATTTTTTTTATAATACAAAGCTGAAAATGAAAGAACTGCAGCTAAAATATTATGTTCATTTTTCACATTGTCTTGTCCTTCCCCTGCCCACCCCCTAATATTCTTAAGAGGGTCTCTTCTCCAATCTTCGGTGCAGCTGGAAGTAGGAATGCAGAAAAAGGTCCTCCCATCATTCAACTCTGCAGTTTTAATATGAAATATTAGCCACAGTACTGCGCCCAGAGCTCTGAAGCTGCTCACACTAATGATATTCCCTGTCACAAAATGAGCCTAGAACAATGGGAGTTTCAAACACGGCAAAGGAGTCCTTTGAAATAACTTTCATTTATTATGAAACACGACATGCAGAAAGATCCTGCTGAATGTGGGAATCAAACACACAGATATCTAGCAAGAGGTATTCTGAGATATACGGCCACTGATTCTGGAAGCAGAATCTTCTTCTTTGGTGGTCACTCGTAGCCGAGTAAGATTGTCTTCCATCAACACGGTCTTAACAGTGAGTCTGTAAGTGACTGTGGAGGCCAATTCTGGATCTACATGTCCTTCCACAGTGGGGACATAGGTTTCCGGACAGGAGTTGATCATGGTGAGGGTTTGCCAAATGTGCCTTCCTCTTAGCTCATTTCTTCCTTTCGTCCTGAGTTTGAGCATCTTTGAAGTCCACAATACCTTTGGTAAAGGCTGTTCTTTAATTGGAGCACTTTTGGATAAGTGCTTCCCAATTGTTGGTGTTCCATTTTTTTAGATTTGCCTTGAAAGTCTTTAAACCTCTTTTGTTGACCACCTGCATTATGCTTTCCATTTTTAAGTTCAGAATAGAGTAGTTGCTTTGGAAGACGATAATCAGGCAAGTTCCCCGGTATTCCCAAGTTATATGTAATTTTTTTCGGAGACACCATTGCTGGACTCTTTCAAGGAGTTGAAGATGGTGTTTATAAGTGGTTTATGTTTCACAAGCATACAGTAAGCTTGGTAGTACAAAACTTTGTAAACAAGCATTTTAGTTTCCCTGCGAATATTCTGGTCCTCAAACATTCTGCACTTCAATTGGGAGAAAGCCGCACTCGCAGAGCTCAGGCGATGCTGGATTTCAGCATCAATGTTGGCCGTTGTGGAAAGATAACTGCCCAGGTAGGAGAAGTGATTGCCACTTTCCAACGTTACTACATTGAGTTGGATTTGTGGCGCTGCAGAGGGGTTGTTTTGTGTTTGTTGGTGCAGCATTTTGGTGTTTTGGATGTTGAGTGATAGGCCAAGCTTTTCGTAAGCATCTGTGAAAGCTTACACAGGTCATCTCCTGGAGATCATCCTCTGAGTGTGCACACACACTACATTGTCATCAGCATACTGAAGCTGTATGATGGAAGTTATGGTAACCTTACTCTTTGCTCTCAGCCTACTCAGATTAAAGAGCTTTCCATCTGTTCGATATATGATTTCTACTCTGGTGTGAAGTTTCCCTTTGAAAAGTGTAGGATCATGGCAATGAAAATAATGGAGTTGGACGAATACAGCCATTTCGACTAGCAGCCACTGAGTCTTATCCTCCCTGAATTTGTTTAATCCCCTTTTAACCCCATCCAAGGCAACAGCCATCACTACATATTGTAGGAGACAATTACGGTACACAGTTTAACTGTCTGCTATGTAAAGAAGTACTTTTGTGTGTTCTGAATCTTCCAATATTCAGTTTCATTGGATGACCCCACATAATAGTATTATAAGAGGAGAAAAATTTATATCCATCCACTTTATCCACATCATGTCCCACTTTACTAATTTCTCCTCCCATTCAAATATTGTAGGTTTTCCTCATAGGGGATTTGTTGTTCCACGTCCTTGCACTTTGCTTGCTCTTCTCTGTACAGCTATTGGTATGTTCAAAGGGGAAGGGAGGTGTATCAAGCAGTTTGCCCCCATCATCACCCTTTCCAAGAAACATAAACTATGGAGAAAGGGAAGATCCAGTGAAAGTAGTAAATTACTTTTCCAAACTCGGTACATACTACACAGCTGAATCTGCCCTAGACATGCACTCTTTCTAGGCTCCACTTTCAACTGCTTCCTACCAACTTTAATTTCTCTCTTGAAGATACCATCTGCCCCTTCTAAGTAAGTTGTGTATTCTATAATACCAGACAGGTCACAATGCAGTTAAGAAAAATATAGTTAAGAAAAATGCTTTGCCTTTGTCTAGAACTTTTTTCATCTTCAGATATCAAAGGAAGTTTGCAAATTGGGTAAGCATTAATATCCCAAAGAACAAAGAGCAGAACCAACCTGTAAGTGGAAGCACAGTAATCTTTCAGTTAAGATTCTGATCTGCCATTTCAGAGATTACCTGGGCTAAGCAGAGAAGCCCCAATTAACCCAGAGCTGAATGGGGCTTGCACTAGCTTACAAGCTTCAGCCAAATTCATTTTCAAGTTAAAGGAAAATTAGCAAATCCAGTGAGAGATACTAGTCTTCAGAGAAGCTAACTCAGGTAACTTGATGAATGACAGGAACATAGTTGCATTACATATATTTAAAAAGTACAGAAAAAGAACTGGTATAGAATAATGGTTTGTAATTATGCTGGGTTTGTCCGTGTGTCTGTCTAGATGTAGCAGTAGCTAGATTACCTGTGAATGTAGCTGCTCACACAAAATGCCTACTAGTGAATTCACTGTAGTTTTGGAGGAGGGGACTCGTGGAATTATGATGGAGGAGAAACAATCCATGCATGAACTCTCCCTTCCAGCATGATACTGTTTATATGACTCAGTGACCATTAAAGGTAAAAGGACCCCTGACCGGTAGGTCCAGTCATGGACGACTCTGGGGTTGCGGCACTCATCTCACTTTATTGGCTGAGGGAGTTGGCGTACAGCTTCCGGGCCATGTGGCCACCAGCATGACTAAGCCGCTTCTGGCGAACCACAGCAGCGCACGGAAACGCCGTTTACCTTCCCACCGGAGCAGTACCTATTTATCTATTTACACTTTGACATGCTTTCGAACTGCTAGGTGGGCAGGAGCTGGGACCGAGCAATGAGAGCTCACCCCAACATGGGGATTCAAACCGCTGACCTTCTGATCGGCAAGCCCTAGGCTCTGTACATCTATACAAATTCTAAGTGGCCTAAAACAGTTTAAAATCTTGTGTTCCTTGCCTGTAGTATAAATATGCCAATGTAAGTTATTTCTTTATCAGTCTTTCATGCAACAAAAACCTTCCTCAGACACAAGGACAGGTTCCAGTTGTGTCCTTGTGGCGGTGTTTTCCTACATAGGTAAAACCGCCCGTTTTCAAGGATCAAAATAAGAACAGGCAAATTATGGAGGAAAAAAAGGACTTTGAGTCATGATGGCTATGTGCAATGTCTGGTATCAGAGGCAGTATGTCTCTGAACACTATTTGCTGGGGTTCGTGAGCAAGAGGCTCTGTGCTCATGCCTTTTGTCTGATCCTGCATAGATCTTCTTAGATTCAATTAGGTAAGGAACATGGATGGAGTGCCTTTGCATAGCAGGACCACTGTGTGCTGAAGCCACTAGTTAAATTTAAATTTCCTGATATTTGACAGGGGTTAATAATTTGCAATATATTTATATAAATCATCTATCACAGTAAACAAACATAGAGGAGCCAGGCAGGTATGAGATCCGAACATAAACACTGGAAAATATTTCCAACTGTATGTTTCTGTTAAACAACATTTACTTAATTTTTAAACACCTTTTTTGCCAAGTATTTAATACATTGGCAAAGCTACACTTTCACCTAATGCAGTATTTTTAAAAAGATTCCACTGTGTAGAATGTGAACACCATCAATATTCTGCACATTTCTTCTAGAGGTCAATCAAATGCTTACGGCTGCCAGATCCCTTGGCTGTAAAGGATTTTACACCTCTGGCTTCTGACTGTATATTGCTAGTGATTTTGGGGTTGGTGGCATTGTTACTGTTTTCATTCATTTATTTTTGTTGTGCATTCTGTTTAATCACATAATGTTGTCATGATGAACTATCTTGGGAAATACATAACTGGAAAAGTGGTATAAGTTTAATAAGTAACATTAAACTACAATATGTTTTAACATCTTGCCCAAGTTACTTGGCTTGATATTATTATTCTACCCATGTGCATGGCAAGCAAGTGGAGGATGATTTGTTCTGGCCAAGTTTCTGTGGCTGGGTTCTTTTAGTGACTGATCAACCTCCCTGTCAAACTGAGTATTTTGAGTACTCACTGCAGAATTTGAGTGCGTAGGACAGGCTAAAAATCCAAGGGCACAATCCACCAGAAGAGCACTGCTAGGGAAAGGACTTCAATGAGATTTGCATTACATAATTCCCCGGTATATTTGTATCACATAGCAAACAAATATGGAGCAGAACTCAAGAGTTGTTCCAAAGCTTACTTGAAATCCAAATATCTATTTTACTTTCTGGAAAGTGTGAGGAGGGACTTTTAATTTATTTGTTTTGTTACATTTTAAATCCATGCTATACACAATTCATCAATAAATAATGGGCCACTTTCCCCAAAGTCTCAGAGAAATAAATGTTTTTCACTGTCCATGGAAAGAATGTGATTGGGGGCAGGTGGCAGCAGCCACAATTCAGTGGGGAGGGAATTCATGACTGGGATTCCAAAACTGCCCTGGTCCTGGAGAAAGTCACCACCAGACAGGTCATGCTACCAGGTTGCGGAATGATGGCAACCGCAATTTGTTCATAAATCATATGAGACACTTTGAAAGCACAAATATTATACATATCAATAATTATGCAAGGGCCTTTCATTATATCAAGCAATTGGTATCCAGGGATTTTTGACAACAACAACAACAACAACAACTACTACTACTACTACTACTACTACTACTACTATTTATATGCAGCCCAGCTGACTACTACTACTACTACTACTACTTATATGCAGCCCATCTGACTGGGTTGCCCCAGCCACTCTGGGTGGCTTCCAACGAAGTATAAAACCACAGTAAAACATCAAACAATAAAAACTTCCCATTACAGCTATTTGCTTTTTTTTTTTTAAACTGAACTGTATATTTTTTTAACAAAATGTGGGTATCTGCCTTGATATTTTGAAATCCAAATAATTCAATGCCATGCCTTACCGGCAGGAATGCCATTTAAAGCTACCCACATGTGAATCTGTTGGAACAAGTTTGTCAATTCAAACTGTCAGGTTCTGAGTACAGGAGGACTGTTATAATTGTGAACAGTCGAACCTTGGATCCTGAACTTCCTGGAACTTCGGACATTTTGGCTCTCAAACATCACAAATATGGAAGTGATTGTTCTGGTTTGCAAACATTCTTTTGGAACCCAAACACCCAACAGGGCTTCTGCAGCTTCTGATTGGCTACACGAGCTTCCTGCAGCTAATCAGAAGCCACAATTTGATTTTCGAATGTTTTGGTAGTCAAACGGACTTCCGGAATGGATTCCGTTCGACTTCTGAGGTACGACTGTACATTGAATCTAGGTGTTGGGGGTGGGGAGAGAGAGCAGGATCATTTCCACTGGTGCCCAATAAACATGTTTTAAGAACCAAAGAACATAAGGTTCTGCTTGATCAGGTCAACAGCCCACTTAGGCCAGCATCCTGTTCTCACAGTGGCTGACCAGATGCCTGTGGGAAGTCTGCAAACTAGACATGAGTGTAAGAGCACTCTGCCCACCTGTGATTCCCACCAACTGGTATTCAGAGTCATAATGCCTCTGTATATGTACCTACATGTGTTCTCTACATACATTCAGAACAACATCTAGAAGACTTTATATACATATCTAAAGCATGGTTTCTAATTGCATATATACAGAGCCTATGGAGGTATAGTTTGTTTGTACATGAATAGGCTCTTTTAATAGTGATGCTGAATGGGGAGGGGAGGGGAGGGGTAGCAGGTGTGACTCCACTTCCCAAGTGCATGCAACCAGTGTACGATATTGTAACATATTTAAAATCCTAACTCCCTTTGTTCAAGACAAAGGAATGCACACCTGCAGATCTTCTGAATATCTTTTTTCCTGACAAAGGGTTTATGTGGAGCTCAAAGACTCTCAGTAGGGCTACCTAGTGTTCCACAGCCAAGATAAAATTATATAATTTGTTTTAATACAGTTTAAGCTGCAACACTATGCCCACTTTCTCAGCAATACACTGTGGGTCAATGGAGAGCAATGTGCATCAGGTTGTTAGTCTCATAGAATTCAACAAGTTCATTTAAATCAAAGTACTTAATCCCAACCAGGATGTAGATTGGAAGGTAAAACAATTAAAGCTTGGTGTTGTCATTTTGGAATTATACACACATTAGGCCTTTGTTCTCATTTACTCCAGAGTACTAGCCATCGGCATCTGTCCACAGCAAAATGGAGTTATCTCAGTTACTTCAAGCCTCTACTTAGAAATAAGTGTGTAGCTACCTAATTACAAATGGAGTTGTTGGTTCTACATACAGCAACAGGGCAACGTGTACACGAACTCTGAAGTTTGGCTCCTTCACAAAACACATTTTAGGAACACATCAGTCTTTCTCCCAGGCATTAATTCACTAGCACAAATATATGGTGTGGATTAGCCAATCACAAATATAGCCAGCAACTGTTTCCATAGACATAGAAGCACTTCTAGCAGCTGCATTAGTGGGAGTTGTTACATGCCAATATTCATGGTTAACCAGTTCACACAATATGGTTATCCATGGGAGTGCCAACCTGTGTGTGCAGCCATTGTATACAATTTGTGTGCAAAGAAGCTATGTGTGTACAATTCTAAGACTCTATCTATATTGTGGATTTAGCTATATTAACATGAATGCCCTCTCCCAAGGGAACTATAGTTCTAGAGATCTTTTAGCACAACACTCTGTCCAAAGTACACTTGCTAGGATTCTCTGGGAGGCACCAGGTTTAAAACTGGTTTAAAACTGTAGTAGGTATACCCCTGTGTCAGCACCTCTAAATTAACAATTGTGGGAAGAACATTCTGAAGATCTTGAAATATTTTGAAGACAGTAAACTGAACAAGTACCCTTTACCCTTCTGTCCCTAATTGAGCATAAATAACTATCTACAACTGCAGCCACAAATGCTATCTAAACTAAGCACCTTTAAGTAGAACATGTATTAGGCCTTAATGCTACAAAACAATTTCTAGCAATGTCTCTGCCAAATATTTCTGGAAGAAGCATACAACACCATGAGAAACACCCTCTTGCTTGGGATAAGAATTTTTTTATTACAAACTGTATCCTTTTTATATCCACTGTGAACATAGCTGCCAAGTTATCCCTTTTTTAAAGGGATTTTCCCTTATGCTGAATAGGCTTCCTCGCGAGAA
The DNA here is from genome assembly GCF_963506605.1 of Zootoca vivipara. Lineage (NCBI taxonomy): Eukaryota > Metazoa > Chordata > Lepidosauria > Squamata > Lacertidae > Zootoca > Zootoca vivipara. The sequence goes on along the minus strand of NC_083287.1, from coordinate 32,551,717 downwards.
AAGGTAAAACTTGGCAGCTATGACTGTGAAAATCATACAGATGTGTTTCCATAACAGTTGCCTACTATGTTAAGAATAATGAGTTACTCAAAAGTACTTCTGGGTTCCCCCTCCTACCCACCCATTTTCTGCTTGTTATAACTTTGTAACAAGCCAGAACATGTGAAAAACTTATTTCAAAAGGCTACATTATGTGCAGGTATAAGAAAGCGAAATGCATCCAAATTAATACAAGATTTGCCTATTGAATGCCATAAATACAACCTATTGTATGTTTTCATTCTTTACAATGATTTAAAATTAAGAAAGGCAAAAAAAAACATCAAGGAGAAATATCGGGTTCCCAGCTGTAGTCCCTCTTCCTCTCTCCCTTTCTACCTGCCCCTTTGCCATTTCCTTGGCAGTGGCAAGGAATTATCAGCATTACCAATAAGGCATCACCTGTGGCCTCAGGTTTTTCGGAGTCTAAAGATCTCTGGAGGGAAAGAAAGGCTCTATGCAAAAATCCACCCAGTCTGTTCTAGAAACAATTCATCAGGCAGTAAGGCAGAGTTGTGGTAACTTCCTAGCAGGTGGGCAGCTGCTGCTTACAGGGAGGGATAGAGGTAGGGGCCCGTTGGTGCGGTGCAAATGCATTGGCGGAGTCAGTCTGGCACTCCTGCCAGTGTGTCTGCACTAGGCTGACCTTTCTTGCCCCTCTTCCTCCCATTAAGCAGTAGCAATCTACCTGCCAGGAAACTAGCATACCAGCTTCATCCCATCTGACCACATGCTTCTGGCCTCCTCTTTCTTGTTTCTAAACTTCATTTGGCACTGGTGGCTGTTTTTGAGACAAAACTATTTGCATGCCACTGAGCTAAAACAATATTCTGGGGAAACTGATCTGTACATCCTGGGTACTGTCACATTATACAGTGGTTTTGAGACTGCACTTCTTCAGACTGTAGATGAGGGACTGCTTGTCTAAATACCCCCTATGTTTAAACAAAAAAACAAAACCCCAATCTTTCTGCATATGGAATATAAGCAAATCAGGAGGAAGTATGGGGTAGAGCTAATTTTGCATGGCCAGCAAGATGTTGATTTAGTGGACCATTTAAACACGCAGTACCTCACTTGACACAGAACAGTATCAGAAACTTGGTAATGTGCAGAACAGCTCTGAGCCAATTCTCACATGTATGTTCATCACCCTACCTGCAGAACCAAGAAATGACTTGCACCCATGAATAACCCATCACAGTCTATTTACCACACAGGAGTTTCAGACCATCCAGTGTCAACATATCCCAGTGGTGTCACGTTCACACATTCAACTGCTAGTCATCAACTGCTGAGTAATCAAATGATGAGAACACAATAGGTAGCCTACGCATGGAGGTGTGAACAATGCAATATACAGGTTATGGCACTGCACCAGCGAGGAAGTTGTTATATTGCATCTTATTGGGCAGCAGAGAGTTCATAGGATGAGGTCTGGACAGATTGTTTTATTCCTATGTCAAGCGTGCACACAAGCGAGTTATTTTGAAAATGAAGTAAACAGCTCAGGATCAAGGCCAACTCAGTAAGGTCAGCCTGGGCAATCTTTCAGTATACAGTTTTGCCTTTGGGCATCTCCACAGTACTGATTCCTCTAGCCCTAGACTTTTTTTTGAGGTGTCATTGTCCTGACTGCCAAATTCTACCGTGGTTTGGGGATGGAGACAAATGTCTGGTAGGGACTAGGCTGAAACCACCAAACTAATTTTCACTTCCACAGCTTGTGCCCAAGAGTTATAAAGGCCAGTGCCTCATTAACACACCATGTCAAGAGCCCTGTAAAAGGTCTCATTGTTAGGCATCAAGGAAACAGCGCCCAATATTTTGTCTGGAGGTATATTTCTTTCTTTCTTTTTAATAGTTTAAGGAGAAGCATGCCTAGTGAGATGTCACTATAGCCAATACTTTATCCTAGGAGGCAGCTGGACCTATTCAATGAACAATAATAATTACAGCATGCATCTACTTTTCTGCTCAGATGTCTTCTTCAATTGATTGACCGGGCACAAACTGTGAATTGCGGGATGTCTGAGGAATTCATTCTTTGCAAATTCTTATATGAAATGACTCAACCCACGCTTCCCAGTTAATGCATGGATCAGAAATCCTAAATATTTCATACATCTCCAAATGTTATCAGCAGTTATAAACTAATAAAAATACACATTTAAATACTAATTTTGAGAGAAAGTATACAGTACATACATATTTAAATATGAGCTTGGGATAAGATGAATTCACAGCGCAATTCTGTATTTGTCAACTCAAAAGTAAGTCCAGCTGAGTTCACTGGGGAGAGTCTCAAGGGCAGAATGAGAAGCCCTCCTGCCCGGACTGCGATTCCTCACCCCTTCTTTAAGAAAGATGAGTTTTGAGGACAAAGAGTTGGTATTACAGGGAAATTCTGAGAACCAGGCATAAGCCCCTGCAAAGAACAGTGGGCGGGGTCATTTAAGACTACGGTCCTATACACACTTACCAGGAACTGGACGTACTTCTGAGTAGACATGTCTCACTGAACTGTGAGGCAGCAGACCTTTAGGTAACTGAGGGGGGTAGAGTTGGAAGAATGAAGAAAATGGGGCAAGATATGCACTGAAGGGCTTTTGATACTCACAGATGAGTTATGGCTGGCACAACCATCCATAAGGCTGCTAGGCAAAGCCTCCATACTTGGAGGGCACTTCAATTGATATCAATAAACATTACATCCTATTTAAGATTGACAGTGGGAAGGAAGTTTTATTGTATCTTAAGTGAGAGCTTAATTTGCAGCTTGTTTCAAAAAGCCATGGCTTAGTGAAGTGATGAAATGTTGACTCAAAGGGTAGGAGCAAAACCATGGCTGCTAATGAGTGAATATCCAGTCGCAGAAGCATTATTAATGCACAAGAAAAATTAAATTCTATGGCAGCTTTTGATTATGTACTGTAATCAAAATACAACTTTTGCACAGAATCACTAGCATTGCTTGGAAGAATGTGAAAGGAATAAAATTTATTTTCCATTGTTAACTGATGAAATAATTTGTTTTTCTTATGAAAGCAGTGATCTACAGAAAGGATAATACATGTACTTAATTTATAAAATAGAGTCAAATAAGGAAACTTCCAATGATGAATGTGTCGTTCTGAATATGCTGAAGAAGCAACTCTGTCCTTTACCCTGTCCTTTAACACTTGGCAGATTTTTAGGAAACACCCTGTTATCCAAATTGTAAATTGTTTTAACTGATTTTAATATTGCATATTTATACTGCCCTGGGTGGACCAAAGATCCAATAAATTAATAACTCAAAGTCTCTATCAAGGCTACAGCAGAAATAATGCTGCCCTCCCAACTTTGTAACCTTGCCATCAAATACAGAATTACTTTTTTTTACTATTGTGATCATTTTCTGAAACGTATTTAAATCACTTCTACATTATAAACCTTTTTAATCACATATGTGCAGTATGTCCACCCTCTCCATCTTTTGTTGACTGTTTTTTTAATAGCGCTTCCTAATTTCCCATAATTCATTTCTTTAATCTCAAACTCTTCCTCCTCCAGTTCATTAAGTTCATTTCATTTGGAAATAAAATCAGGGAACTTCTCTCTGATAACTCTGATAGTTAATCATATTTATGGAGATAAAATAAAATAAACTGCCTTTTAATCTTGTTTTTTAAAAGTAAAATTTGAAGTGAGATGCTTTGACAACTGGGCTATCCAACAAAAAGGTAGGAAAGAGTGTGAATTTACTGTGTGTTGTGTACACATCTTCCCACAATTTTTAATTTCAAATTTTGAAATGAAGCATTACAAAATATCTCTGCTCTTGTTGAAACTTTTTCATACTGATCTTAATTTGCTGGGGTTCCCCTCCTGCCCTAGAGAAAGTACATTTGTTAACTTAATCTGCTTTCTGAAAGTTTTTTTTTAAGCAGGGTTTAGTGTAGACTTAAAATAAAATAAAAACTCCACTTAAACTGTTATATCATTTAGTTCATTTGTGTCACTTTCTGTAATTTCCCCCAATATCTTATTACCAGTAAGTACTTTCCCAACTCCTACTGCCAGGCAAAAATGAAAGCACTATTAGTTAAGAAATGATTGAGGTGGCTTGCTCTAATCAAATTAAACCAGCCAAATGTTCCTTTCAAAGGTAACTGTCTACTCAGCAGCTGTATGCAAACTACCAGATCAAATGTGGAGGGGGGGGAAATAAAGATGCAAAATCCTCCCCCCTCTTTCCACAACTCCCATTTACACTATAAGTCTAGCTTGAAAGATTGAGAGAAACAAAACCCATGCACAGGGAAATGCATTCACACAACACTTGGGAGAAGAAATGTGCTAGTCTGGGAAACATTAAAGCTGACACGGCCAGTATATGTCATGATAATTCTGAGAGGGGAAATTCCTCAGAAATATTAAACAGCAACAGATACTCTGAGTCATTACCCAAGCAAGTTTCATCTGTAGAGTTTCATCTACATATGTTAAGACTACCCAATGCTTCATGGCAATAAATAAAATATGCCCCATTTTAAAGCAAGTCTTTTCATTCTGCTGAGGTTAGATTAACAAGATTCAAATGAAATGATGACGACTCATTTTATATCTTACATAAACAAACATGGGGGATGCCTACAACAACATGGGCACACCAAAATCTGTTTTCTTTTCCTATTGTTCTCTGTTCAGCAGCCCCACCTTCTATAGGAATTGTAGAATTGTATTATAAAGCTAAAAATGACTTTTTAAAACTGTGTGACTTTCTGATCATAACCTACATGCACACTTGGTTATATTAGTCAGGTTCCTTCCCAAATTAGTTGACTCAGTTTTTCAGTGGAAACCCCAGGATCAACAAAAAGAGTTTACAAGAATTAAAGGTCTACGTGTGCCCTTTAACTTTTATTAGAAATGACTTCTGTTGTGGTAACTTCACTGACAATGACACAACAAGTGTAGGTTTATTTATTTATTAAAAATTATATACCACTTCATTGTAAAAAAAAAAAACCCAATCCACTGTCCACTCAGAGCAGCTCTTTGGGGTCCCAGAGGTCTCAGATATCTCTTCCCCATCACCTGCTACCTTATTACTGCATCTGAGTAAGCCAGGTATTGATCCTGGTAACTTCTGCATGCAAAGCTTCTGCTCTGCTACTGAGATTAGGTCCCTTCCAGTTTAGGACCGATCCCCTAAAGTCCAACTCCCAGCCCATATCAAGCTGGTTGTGTTCATTTACTATCATGCAGAGGGCTCGTGATAAATCCTGTCCCTGGAAATTGTCAGAAAATAATACTTTCTGTGGCATGATAAAAATGGGATTCTGTGCCCTTCTGTTACTTGGCATAGATCTGGCAGTCCAACATAAGATGGTGTATGATAATTTGGAAAATATATATTTATCTCTTCTAAAATCAGGAAAATATGTGTGTGTTGCCAAGTACACTAATATATGTAAAAATCTCACTGGCCTTGCTCTTATATAATGGTAAACCATAGTTAATAGCTAGCTCTTGGTCACTTGGTTGCATCCTACTGCTCGACTGTGGAACAGACTCCCACAAGAGGTGGTGGACTCTCTTTGCTTTGAGGTTTATAAACAGAGGCTGGGTGGCCATCTTTCATATATGGTCTAGCTGAAATTCTTGTATTTCGGGGAGTTGGACAAGATGACCTTTGGATGCCTTCCAACTCTACATTTCTATTATACTATGCTCATGCTCAGAGAAAATAAACCATGACCCTTGGGCTTAACATTATGTCTGAACCAGGCTTCTGGTTGCTTTTACTCCCAAAGAACCAGGATCTATAGCCAAGGTTTGCTCTTGCCTTACTAATCATGGTTTGTTAGAGCAAAACAAACCACAATCTCTGGTTCGGTTGTAATGCTAAGCAAGGGATTGTATTTTGTTTCCTCTGCACACTAGCAAAGAGAAGACAAAGCAGCCTTAAAAGGTGTGTTAACAACAAATAACAGCAAATAACAATTAGCTATGGTTTACCATGACATGCAAACTGGACCCCTGAAGTCACTGGCACTAATTCACTTTAGTGCTAAAAGCTGTATAGCAGAAATGATCTTAATATCAATGTAGTTATTTATATTTATTTGTATGCAGCTAATATGTCAGTCTACCACTTTTATGAAAAACCTATTGTAAGTCAGGAACTATGGCAGTTAATTGAGAAGCAATTTGAGTTTTGGCCATATGAAGATTTCCTTTTAAAACCTTTTTCTCATAGGAAAACTTAAAACCACACTACACCATTCTCCATGGAAACTGACAAAACATTTTCTCCCTATAAATAGCAAGTACTTTTCAGCTCAAATGTATAGCACTTCAAAATGTTACCAATGCTTATTTCATTACAACATTATTGCTATTATAATATGGAACATATTTATTGAATAATTTATCTAAGCAAAGGAATGTCTTCTTTCGGTTCAGGAAAACTCTATATATTAATTACATATGACTCCTGTGCCTTTCTAAGCCCATATGTATAATATTTTAAAACCACTTGTTCATCATTGCATCAAAATGTGTGGAGTTTACGTAGAGAACACAAAGTAAAGCACACATATGTTTTGCTGACAAATGGAGTTTTAAAAAATGCATCAAGAGTAATGATTCTTCTTAATTCTAAGAAAGCTTGCTAGCCATTTGGGAGGCACTACCGTCCTATAGTGATACAGACAGATGTTCCTGCACTCAGCAGCGTCAAATTTCTTTTACTGTAAATGACAATCCTAAATACCCTTAAACCAAAAAAGATAAAAGGCTCTGATTTGCTACTCTTTCTTGGACTATGTCAAGGAATTTACTGTCCTGGACTGCCTGTATATATTATGGGAATGTCAAACAGGCAAAAGGTAAAGGTAAAGGACCCCTGGACAGTTAAGTGCAGTCAAAAGCAACTATGGGGTACAGCGCTCATCTCGCTTTCAGGCCGAGGGAGCTGGCGTTTGTCCACAGACAGCTTTCTGGGTCTTGTGGCCAGCATGACTAAACCTCTTCTGGTCCCAACGGGACCATAGCTGCCAAGTTTTCCCTTTTCTCGCGAGGAAGCCTATTCAGCATAAGGGAAAATCCCTTTAAAAAAGGGATAACTTGGCAGCTATGCAACGGGACACAGTGACAGAAGCCTGAGAGCACGGAAATGCCATTTACCTTCCTGCCACAGCGGTACCTATTTATCCACTGGCATGCTTTTGAACTGCTAAGTTGACAGAAGCTGGGACAGAGCAACGGGAGCTTACCCCGACCCCGTCGTGTGGATTCGAACCACAGCCTTGGGAAAGCCCAAGAGGCTCGTTGCCTTGTTGCAACTTATTTAGGGAGTATATGGTTAACTAGCTACGTCTTCAGGCATCTGCAATTGCATGTGTGCAGTACACAACATCTATCCTTGTGGGAGGGGAGAAAGTTTATTTGCGCAAGCATAAATCCTTGCACTAATGGAACAATTTACCTACTGCTACATTAGATACAACCCAATTGAATTATCATTATAATATAAATGCCCATGCTCATTGCTGTCCATTTAACATGTGGAAGAAAGGTTGACTGTATGAAAGCAGTTGTCTTCAAAAGGCACAAGATCACATGAAAGAACTGCTTTGGATCCAAGATGACAGTGAAACCTTGCTATGGGGTCTTATGAACAACACTGAATTGGCATAAAAATCAGTCCACGTGTGCTACAACAGCAACCATAAGGAATTCAAAGTTCAACAGCTGTGCAGGCAGGGGTAGGAAAACCTACCACAGTAACAATTAACTTCAAAAAAGAGAAAACCACAAAATGCAGACATTAGTTAGAAGATAATTAAAGGGACAGACAAAAAACAGCCATGCCACTTAAGATGCTTACAACAAATGTATTTCTCCTAATGTTAAAAGACAAAAGGCAATCCCAGAAGGAGCCACCATGGCAAATTTTAAAAGGTCAATAATGTTATTCTGTTTCTTTATTTACACTGTTCGACTAACTAGACTTCCACAGCAGCTATATATGCCATTCAAGATATTCTGATCAAGGCTCCAGGCAGAAAGAAGAAATACTGTCAGCTTCTTCCCCATACAGCAAGGGTGCTAACCACCATCTAAAAAGGGATGTCAAATATTGGTTAGGAATGTAAGTGATGAGCTTGGAAGTCCCTAGTGCAAATGTCAGCTCAGCTGCTGTCTCTTAGACTTAGCCTCAGACGGTATACAGTAAGGGAATAATTATGGTGACTGTACAGAGTTGTTGCGAAAATTATATGTGAAATACTTTGAGCACTTAGGAAAATCTCTCTCTAGCTCTCCATAAATATATAAATAACACACACAAACAAACACACATATTTGGGAGGCAGAGAAAACACTTATCTTCATGTCTTCCATGCTCTTTCGATTATGCTTTATGCAATTTTCTTTGATTCTTCACAGAACATCCTCTAAGGATCAAATGAGGGTCTTCAAGAATCCCTGCCAATCTACATCACAAGGGTCATCACTTTTGAGTGCCCCTTCTGAACAGTCCCTTTTTTGGGTAATTTTTTTGGTGTGTGTTATCATTCCATGTATCTAAAACAGAAACGAATGGTACTTATTGAGTCCTGAGGGGTTTGGCACATTAACCTATCAGGCACCAGCAACACCCAACCTCAAAGCAAAACTTTAACCAGTATGTATGCCAAGAACTGCCCACCTGTTTCAGAAGTCTGGTGTGGCTTGACAGGAACAGTGAGAGAAGTTGTGTCATCATTCAGACAAAGCCACACCGCAAGGCAGCTTTGTCAACCTGGCACCCTCCAAATGGTTTAGATTGCAACTCCCTTCAGCTTCAGGTTGTGAAAGCTTCTGTATGGTCATCACACCACGTGGGAAGTGATTGGTGATGATAGTGAGAGGCCATCACTGGATGGGAAAGGTCCAACCATATTGCTGGCACACTTGACAGGAAACAATATGGTTCGCAAGAGCTCTATAAAACCATTTTCTTCAGCTCCTGTGGCATTTTTTTTGAAAGTTACACAAAGAATAGGAGCAATACTTTTTGGCCTCCCTAGAGGTTGTACTCCCATGTTTTAGGAGACATCATTAGTAGTGCAATATCTCATGCAGTCTGATTCATGATTTTGGAGCTGAAGCTGATTTTCCGAAGTTGGTGCCTTGGGAGTTAACAAAAAAGGGAAAAAAGATAGGTTGTTTTCCCAAAAAAGAAATTGTGCACCAAGTGTTTTGTGAGTTTAGAAATCACTGCTTCCATCACACATAGCTAATTTTACTGGAAATAGCTACATATACCAGTGTTTTGAGCTGCTTCCTAAGAAACAAGCACAGAGCTCATATTACTACATTCTAGTATGGCTTTTTTGTGTACCCAAAGCTGAGAGAATAACTCCTCAAAACATTTAACACGATATTTCTAGGAGAAAACTAAGTTCCAAGAATCAGGTGGAGGGGGAACTACAAACATTTTTGCGTAGGTTCTGCCTATAGAACTTGAAGACACTGAACGCTTTAAACTTTCAGTGACTACGTTTAATTGAAATACAAATTACAGTACAATTTTTGTTATGACCTATGGTCCAAACAAGTAAATTCTCTATTGAAAATGTAGCAATTTAGCTGAAAATATCCCAGTTCTGAGTCATATTCTATAAATGCAGATTCTAGTATATGCAAGCTAATGGAGCTGAATGCAACAAGTATAATCAGAAGAATTCTTACAGATGCATTACAGCAGGAAATACTCTTAATTTTACACACAGGAATTTCCTGAATCCAATATGTCATTTATTCCTGGCAAAGTCTCTCCTTTGTCTACGTATACTTCCATGTTTTCCGCAAGCAGAGCAGCAGTAACTTACATAACTAGTGGACATATTTGTGCCAGATTTATCTACTGTGCACAATAAAGGCTAATTAAGCATTTCATCTTCTCATTTGAACTCTGGGCTGGATACACTAAGTTTATCTTACTAAATACATTTGAAATGTCAAGATTCTTAAAAAACAAAACACAGTAAGATGTGCTTATGTCCATGGTATGCCAAACAGACATTTAGACAAAAGACTGATTGGTTTTCTATGTAGAGGAAAGGTGAAACACAGAACATTTACACCCGGACAATTCTTTCCAAGGGAGCTCATAATGCTCTAAACTGCAGATTCTGTTTCGAATGTTTCTAGGGTCAGACTGATTACATAAGGCTGCTTATGTTCTGCACGTACCTAGGCGATAGAGTTTGGTATTTGGGAAAGCTATATGAAAGCCCCATAGATCACTGAAAGAACACTTGGTTTACATGCAGAAGGTCCCATATTTAATCCCTGTTACTTCCATTTATGAAAATCAAGTAGTAGGTAATGTGAAAGGCCTGTTGGTAGCTGATGCCAACTACTAGTCAACTACTGCCACACTTGCAGAGAACATTTCTTCAAGATCCTATGCAGAGAGCTTTATTAGTCCTGCTACCTGAGGTTCTTCCAGGAATTAAAACGTGGGAGTTCGTTCTGTGCCTTATCTTGGTGAAGTGATCTTGTTGATGTAGTTAACATTTGTAGTCCAAAGCTCCATGATGTGCACAGGGACCTGGGGATCCAGCACTTTCACCCCATCAGGGCCATCAGATTGAGGATTATGGCAAGATGGATACTCAGGCCTCATTTGATTATTTGAAAGGGCAATCTGGTATTTAAGTAAATGGCTAAAATCTAAAAGATATATAACAAAATAAGAGGATTATAAAGTTACCTAAAATAAGAGAACACCCAAAACTTAGTTGGATACTACGCTATATGATCCAAACAGGGTTGCCCAAACTTGGGTCTCCAGCAGATTTTTTTTTTTTTACTACAACTCCCATCATGCCTAGCTAGCATGACCAGTGGCCATAAATGATGGGACCTGTAGTACAAAATAACAACTGGAGACCCAAGTTTGGGAAACCCTGATCTAAAGATATGGAAGAAAGAGGGTAATAGAGAATGACATAAGTTGTTGCAATATGTTTTCTCTTCTTTATTTTATTATTATTGAAGATTAATGCTACAACCCTGAGATACTTCCTCACATAATCAATTAGTTTTAAGATGATGGGCCTTCTAAAGAAGTGGCTTGGTAGAAAAGAAAGATGCTAATCGTATTTGGATTTCAGCAAGACTTTTAACTTCCTACAAAAGCTTGATATATATGAGTATAAGGTAGATGAACAGTTAGTTGAAAACTGAACTCAGAGAGTAATAATTAACAGGTTTTAAATAGATTTGTACTCTACTGAAATCAATGGAGTTTGATCAGCAGCAGTACTGGGTGGGATTAAATTATTTTTTGCACAAAATAATCCCATCCACCATCTTAAACAAAGTACATTTACCCAGTCTTCCTAATGACAAGACAGAGCTTTCACTGAATCTAAAAAAGGCAGAAAAAAAGGGTTTTCAAACCTACTTGACTTTGCACATATAAAATTACTTTGTAAACACAAATGTTACTGTTTATCTTAATGGATTCCAAAATAACACACTCAATGTGAAGATTTATTATGGATTAATTATATACTTGAGAATTGCTTAGATGTCACAAAAACTCCCAAGCCTGATTCTTTCCAAATTCTATCATGATTCTTGGTATGTACGGGCATGATTTTCTATGATTAATCACCATTCAAACTTGAACCTCACATTATCACATATCTAACATGTTACTCATCTGAAGAAATGTATGATTAAACGTACTGAGACTACACCCATGAAAGTGGTCAACGAGTCCTCTTCTCCAGCTATCACAATTACCAGCAAGAACACAATGAAAATAATGTAGATTTGAACACACAAGGCTGTCTGGTTGCTGACAGGCAGCCTTGCACTGTTTTGAACAAAACAAAACTAAAGTTGTCATATATCAGAGCAGCAATAATGAAAATAAGTCAGTTCTATTTTCTGACTTCTCCCACAATCACCCAACTTCAGAGTGATGAAGGACAAGAATTGCTGACAGAAATGGGTCTACCATAGTGGACTAACAAGTAATGGCTCCTTTGGGAGGAAGGACGGAGTATGAATTTATTTTAAAAATTAAAAAGTAATGTACTTCCAGGCCACATACAACTGAATTCTATACCATCTGCCAATCAATAGAGGTTCTGTTTCACTAGATGGCTTGTGTCCAACACATTTGCCAGACCACCACCTATCCCATGACCAACCATGATTTTAAGGTATGCTTTAGACCGATCCTTAGGCACACTGAGACATGAAGGGCAAGTCTGAGCATCTTTTGGAAATGTTGTTTTTAAATCAGGCAGAGATTTTGGTGGCCTGAGTTAAGGTTGCAGCTGAGCAAGATTTCAACCTTTAATATTTTTATTTACATGTTCATTTTGAATTTTACATATTACTTTTAACATTTTAAGCATTAGAAAGCTACTTAACCAAGAACAAATTCTGAGTTTTCTATAACTGCAGAATTGTCCTGCCTAGTATAAAAGATTCTTATTACCACATAGGCAGTGTTTAGTAGCGCTAGAATAGCACCAGCTTTTACTAGGCACAACTAATACCCAGGACAAAAGAGCTTCTCTCTCTCTATTCTTCCTTTTTTGTGCTCAAAAAGATCACAGCTTACATGTGGCTCCATGCCCATCCACTCAAATACTTAAGTCACACACCTATGCCTCTGGAGATGGATGTTTGAATGCGTGGGAGGCAGAGCTCAAGAAAAGGTGGGTTAGGCAGGTTGGCAATATATACACTTGAACAAACTTCAAATTCATTCCAGACAGCTATTCTAGTGCTCAACCAAGCCACATACCCCAAACATGATGCTCAGAACACCCAAAATGTATAACTGGGATACAGTTGGCCATATGCCTTGCCACCGCCCCCCGCACCTTCCTCACCTGACCACGTTGGGATGCTCAAATGTTTCCAGATGCTTCAATACAGCCACCTCACGTATGGTGGAAAGTGGCATCCCCTCTTCACTTGTCTGCACCCGCACCCTCTTCAGTGCTACAAAACGTCCACCATTCTTCAGGTCCCGGGCCTTGAACACCTTCCCATAGGCTCCTTCACCAATCTCAGCTACACATTCATATTGTTGATCAGCTAGAGTCATGCTGTCCTTCTCCATGGTGACACCGCTTTCCTTCTTCCCCAGTTCCTTTCTGTGGTGTTTCAGGTGCTGTGGCTGTTGCCCTCGTTCCCTATGTGCAAATCAGCCCTTAGTTGATATTGGAACAGGGTGTCCAGATATTTTGACAGATGGACCAGCCTGCAGGATGGTTCTTGCACCCTTCCAGAACTGTAGTAATGCCCACGTGAGCCTTCTTGCTTAGCCAGTGGCAATTATCTGGTAGTCTTTGGAATCATTATCTTTGTAAAGCTAATGAGATCTAAGGGACAAAAAAACAACCACCAAAGAGAACATAATTAGTATTAGGAGTATCTCTCCACCGGCTTCCATCATAGAATATTGCCGTTAAACACTTCGTCTGCACATTTAGTTGGCATATGTAATACAGCTGGCTTGCACACATTTAAGTGAAATGAGCCCTTTAAGCAGTGCAATTACAAGAGGCAATGGGATGCAGATCAAGGGGACAGAATATTTGTGTTCTGTGAACTGAATTAAGTTAAATGTTACACTTGGACTTTTTATAAAAATTAAGAAATGTGCATTCTGCAGTTCATTCAGAATAATTTAGTCTGGTTCCAGAAATAAACAACCATCATTAAAAACATGGCGGGTAAAGCAGCAGCAGATTAAAAAACAAGCACAGCAAAATGGCAGAAAACTCACAAATCAAAGGCACATTGAAACAAACAAGTATTCCATAGATAGCAAAAAAAGAAAAGAAAAGAGAGTTAGCCTGACAGATCTCCATAGGAGTTTATTCCACAGTCTCGGTGCACCAATTAAAACACCATGTCAGGAATGCCTGCTTGTCTGATCTCAAGTAAGAAACTGGCATGGTATTTAAAAGAACGGGTAGTGTTAGGCAGGTGTGGGGAGGTATGTGTGTCTCATTAGGTCTTCAACTGGTAATAGAAGACCTAAAGAATCCTAGACATATTTCTGTGCTTCAGCAGATGCAACTGCCTGTTAACAAATTGTTCTCTTGCAAGTAAGTTTTTTAAAAAGTTTTTCCATGTTGTACAATGCTATGCTAGAGAGAAATTCCCATCCTTGCCCTAAACCTGTGGGTTGGCTGAATGGCACAGAAAGTATTGCATGGCTAGGAGGCAATTAAACATGCTTGACTGGATAAGCAGTAGTTCCTGGTTCCATAAAGATAAACCATGGTTAGCTGAAAATGGAAGCAAATGTTTCTAACCTCCTCCACACAGCTAAATCTAGATGGGGAGTGATGATGTACAAGTTCAAGGCTAACTGAGGTTTGCTGTTATAACTGAATTCACAGACAACCAACAAAGCACAGTTAGGGTCACTGCTCTGCCTCAAGGGGACTGTCCAGCAATGACCAGAACACTAAGTCAGGGGATACAGTGTTACCAGCTAAGGAGCCAGACAAAGTTCCTGGGACTAAGCCAGATGTTGGTGATCAGATCATTAAACCTAGCAAACAGGTGCCCATTGAAAGAGCTCCCAAAAGCATCTTCACCTGGTCTGAGGAACCAAGTGCCCCCCACTATCACACCAGAACAATGGTGCAATATATTTTTGGTGGTTCAAAAACATTCTTATATTTAGAAACATGTCAAGTGGGAGGCCATAGAAAGCAGGAGAAGTGTCTGTCTTCATGCTAGAGTTGGCCCTTTAAGAGACTCTGTTTTCCACAAGGGGATAATTACCTTTTATCCACACTCTCCATGTCCAAGTAGATTTTTTCAGGGAAAGCTCTGGGGTGAAAAAAGGGGTACTTAGACACAGAGCTTTAAAGCATGGGCCTGTACCTGGAAAGTGTGGGGCAAAATTTTAAGTGTTGATACGCCCTTAGCTAAGATGGAGTGAACTGCTGCTTCCAACCATTGTTGGAGCGAGTTGCTCACTGGAGCTATCCGTGGTGCTGCAACAACCAACCTGTGTTGCTGTCTTTCCCAATGGACACCTCCCAAGTCCCGACCAGATAGAAAATTAAGCAGACAAGCACCACTAAACCATGGTTTGCCTAGTATTTGCCTGGAAGTTGAAACCAAAATGTGGGTTTCCTGCTACATCTAAGCCAAGTCACAAACACAAATCAGCAATAAATATACAAAAATATATTTAATACACTAGGAAAAACAACAGCACAAGCTGTACCCTTAAAACCCCAAACCCCAAAGGTTTGATGAAATAATTTTTTTAAAAAGTCCACCTAGCCTTTAACAAACAAAGAGAAAGACCTCTTGGAATTCAGGTCCAGGGTCACTACAGAAAAAAGAAAACAAACCTGTTTCTTGAGAAATACAACCTACCATCCAGAATGGACAGAACCTGGATGGCTTCATCTGCAGGTTTCAATTCTCAAGGGACAATACATGGAATAAGACACTTCCTGGGATAATCAGAATACTGTGTTTTAGGGCTTTATAGGGCAAAACCATCACCTTAAATTGGGCTAAGAAACAAATTGGTAGCTGCCTAGTGCCTCATGCCAGCTAAAGTTTCTGAAACATCCTCAAGGGTAGACCCATGTAATCTAATCAGCAAGTCAGTATAACATGCATGACAAGTGTCCAGATCCACCAACATGTACTCAGACCAAATACAAAGGAGTTGGGCTTGGATTTAGTCTAAGACCATTTCAGCAACTGCTTGTACAACTGGCAGTACTTGACAAAAATTTTAGGACACATGGCTCACAATGACCATGAGTACTTAAATTCTGAACATGCATTATTAGCTAGCCAGATATAAAGTTTCATTTTCTGAATCATGCAATTGATTTTTCATTGATTATATAATCCTTATCCCATTTTGTGAGCTACTCACAAAAAGCTGTACCAGTAAAGCATGAATTTTACATTAATATTATGCTCTTTCAGATTAGGTAATATATAATTGCTGTTATACCCAGGTGGCGCTGTGGGTTAAACCACTGAGCCTAGCGCTTGCTGATCAGAAGGTCAGTGGTTCGAATCCCTGCAATGGGGTGAGCTCCCGTTGCTCGGTCCCAGCTCCTGCCCACCTAGCAGTTCAAAAGCACATCAAAGTGCAAGTAGATAAATAGGGACCGCTCCGGCGGGAAGGTAAACAGCGTTTCCATGCGCTGCTCTGGTTCGCCAGAAGCAGCTTTGTCATGCTGGCCACATGACCCGGAAGTTGTCTGCGGACAAACGCTGGCTCCTAGGCCTATAGAGCAAGATGAGCGCCGCAACCCCAGAGTCGGACACGACTAGACCTGATGGTCAGAGGCCCCTTTACCTTTACCTAATTGCTGTAGTTCCATTTATTGGATTGAAAACTGAATATAATATTGTGTTAATTTTATCATTTGTGGCTAAAAATGGAGCACAATCCAAGCAACGTTAAGCACTGTTAAATCTTACTACTTTAAGTGGGAGAAATTTAATCATGGCAGAGTGTTTAACATTCCCACTGCAGCCTACAAGACTTTTAATGCTGTATCTTGCCCTATTATGATAAACATTCAGCAATCCTTTTTGTATCCTCCTCTGGATTCATGTAAAAAAAATTGTTTTTATGTAAACCATTCAGAGATTTTTTTATATAGTAAGTGGTATTTTTTTTAAATACAAATACATTTCAAAACTTGTTAATGCATATTTGGATGAGGACTGGATCATTTCTAAATGAAAAAAATATGATAAACTTATGGAATCCAGATAGTAGTACAGATAGATAGATTTTTGTTCTTTTTGGTGCCACAACCAAATTAAGATTGAGGAATTAAGGAAAAATGAAAACCTAGAGGTCACTTTGCTTGACCAAAGTAATCAAGCAAAGCTGTGGCAACAGCAGGCCAAGTCCCTATCTCTTAACTTAAGAGTTGTTGTGCAAGATCAATGCTTAATTATGACTGGCTACAGCAAATCCATCTTTCAAGTAATGAATAGCAACAAATTTGTTTACATACAGATCACAACTTTCCTTTATTTTCAAATACTAATGATTAACCAAAGCATAACCAAGTATCAAATACTATTCATAATAGCCAATCTTAATCTTATCATGAAGGCATAGCTGCCAAGTTATCCCTTTTTTAAAGGGATTTTCCCTTATGCTGAATAGGCTTCCTTGTGAGAAAAGGGAAAACTTGGCAGCTATGCATGAAGGAGCCATTTTGAAAAACAATTATTAGCATTCATTTTTAATGTAACAATTCTGAGTGTTGGCAACAAATTAAAATGGCCAACATTTTAAAATAAATTAAAAAACAGAAATCAAAGCAGTCAGGTTTGGAAGACAAATTAGACAAAGCTAATGATGGCAATAAAACAACAACTTAGAAAAATATATACAGCAAGACTTTAGCATTAGGCCTATATTTCCAATATTCTTGGGTTATGCAGCTGAGTTTTTCCATCAAGGGTATATCTGCCTCTCCCCTTTTGCTCCTGGGCTCTTAGAACCCACCAGTGTTTAAAACTCTGGCTAAGCTTTCCCCCTGGTTTTTCCCAACACTGGCCCTGCCTTTCACCTCCCTACCAGAATTCTCTGCTTCTGGATCTACTAACTGGTGTGTCCCTTGTCCTTAGCTACTTTTCCTCTAATCTTGTTTTCACTCTTTTCTCCATACAGCTGCTTGCCTTTGTCATTTGTGCTAAAATACACAGCTTTCTTTTTAAGTATTGTGCATCTTTGCAAGTCTGTATTTCACACAAGTTTCTCCTTCCCTCAACCTTCTGCATCCTCCATCTAGTCTACCCTACTTCTGGGCTCTCTGACTTTTTGCCTTCTTATATCATTGGTTCTCTTCTCACTTTGTTTCCTTCCCACCTTTCACCTTCCCTTCCTAGCACCCATGAGTTGCCAAAAGATACTGCCTCCATGTAATGGATGCTGTCTTCCTTCCCCCCAATGAAGGCTTTCATTTCCCATATTTTAAGCTCAACTAACAGCACTTTGTGGCCGACAACTTCTTGAACAATTCAAAGGTTTATGAAGAGTCCATGACATCACAGCAGCTTATCCAATAGCTAAATGGCACATTTTAGCTCATTAGGAGTACAGTATCAAGTTAAAATCAAGTGTGCCTTCTTTGGAACTTTAGGTAAAACACTCAATTTTATCTCAAAGAAATATCTCTGTCCTGAACTTAAAGGTAAAGGGACCCCTGACCATTAGGTCCAGTTGTGACCGACTCTGGGGTTGCGGCGCTCATCTCGCGTTATTGGCTGAGGGAGCCGGCGTACAGCTTCCAGGTCATGTGGCCAGCATGACAAAGCCGCTTCTGGTGAACCAGAGCAGCGCACGGAAATGCTGTTTACCTTCCCGCTGTAGCGGTACCTATTTATCTACTGTACTTGCATTTTGATGTGCGTTCGAACTGCTAGGTTGGCAGGAGCAGGGACTGAGCAACGGGAGCTCACCCCGTCGCGGGGATTCAAACTGCCGACCTTCTGATCGGCAAGCCCTAGGCTCTGTGGTTTAACCCATAGCGCCACCCGCGTCCCGAACTTAGCTTCAAGTAAATTCATGGCACTTCTATTTTAATCAACAGAAAAGAGAATGTTTAATTATTCCTTCCTATTTTGATGATATGGGGCTCCTGCCACCCTCCATTTGTTGATATGTAGACGACTGCTGTATAAATGCCACATGTTCCACCAAAAACAATTCTGGGAATTTAAATTTTATGAGCTTCTGAGGATCTTGATTACAGTTCTTTAGGCTTCACTGAACTAAAATTCCCAGAATTCTTGGAAATAAGAATGATCAAGTTTATAACGTGGATATGCCTTGTCATACCTTGTTCTACAGAGATGTCATCAGTGTGCTAGAAGGGGAAGAGAAAAACTAGAACTGTGATTCTACATATCCTTATCTAAGAATTAACCCTAATGAAAATAGTGGGATACTTCTGGGTAAACATGCATAGAATTGGGCTGCAAGTGTTTCAAACTGGGCAAGGACAGAAACATAGAAGAGGAACTCTTCCATGTCCAGTTCAACTGCTTTTTCAAAATATATTCCAGAACAGGGTGAGGCATATGTTAAATTTTCACAAAGCCACGCTAAGAGCATTTTGCAAATTGTATGAAACATCCATCTGTACCATGAGATGAAAGGGAACTTGGTGAAGTGAAGGAAGGTTAAGAATAAGAACATAATAAGAGCCAGCTAGACAAAGACAAAGGCTTATCTAGTCCAGCTTTTTGTTCTCACAATGGCCAATCAGATGCCTGTGGGAAGCCTGCAAATAAGACATGAGTGCAATAGCACTCAGCCCATCTTCCATTCTCAGCACTCAGCCCACCTTCCATTCTCAACTGGTATTGAGAGGCAAGATGCCTCTGACAGAGGATGCAGAACATAGCCATCATGGCTAGTAGCCGTTGACTCCTACTAGAACTACAATAATGTTAACTGATATGAAGCTAGATGAAGGTGCAAACAGTTCTAAGAACTGGGTAGATGCTACACACTGTGAAATGAGTAGAGAACATATCAAGATGGATATCTTATTTATATCTTATCATGGTGTGTTATAGAGCCCTGAAGTAACCAGCTGTTCAGGACTCCTTATGCAACTGCAGTAAGGCACAAAATGTATGTAACAATGGTTTAACGTGTTGAAGAATGGACATATACTCTCATGAGAGAACTCAACTGAATGAACCATATTATTGGGTAGTTCTCCCATTGCACTAATAGCACGGCAGTTGCCACTTATCAGTGCCCACATTTTAGACTTGTTCACATATTGGTTTGTGGTAGGGATAACTATTATCTCCGGAGAAACCACATTGTTTCTTTCTGGTGCTCACATATTTTGCTTACGAATGTTTGTGATAACGTTAGTGGTGTCAGTGTCTGAAAGTCTTATACCCAAATGGCTGTGACCACTCAGCAGCAAGGAAGATGCCATATGAAAAAGACAATAGATAAGTAACAACTACCAATTGCTGTCTAGTAATAAACATAAAGATCAATGTGAACAAAAACACAATGTGAACAAAAACACAAGCAAGACAGGACGATTACCATAAAAGACCCGCATGTTTAGGTGTTTGCCTCAACATTTTCCTTCTCTCTTCCCAGTACAATATTGATGAGTAGTAATAGTTCTGTCTGGAGCATGGCTAATACCTCATCTATATGTTATTTACCTTTTAGCGACAGCATAAGAAGGTATACTCTATATTTCAAAAGCTCACTTAGTAGAAAATTACTACGTAATCACTTTTCACCAACTTTCCCCCCCAAACTAAGACAATCGCATTTATTAGAAAAATCATATTCACATTTACTCACCAATTCTCACACATGGATGAGAACCAGCACACAATATAAATGCATTTATTGAAATAACTGAGATTTTTATCCTAGTTGGTACCTGTACTGAATTGATTTTATGTTTGTTCTGCTGTTGTTTTAAAATGTATATGTGATTTCATACTTGCAATTGTTTTAACTTTTTATATATGTATCTGTTTCATATAAATTTCCATTATTTTGTAAATTGCTTTGCAAAGCAATTCATACATTAAATAAATTGTATTCCTCATCATCTTGGCAGTGAAGTCAAGGATGATTTAAATTGTGTTGGGAACAAAACTGTATTATTCTGAAAACTGGTCTTTGGAATGCTTAAATAGTGGTAAAGAGGATGGCATGCTAATTTTAGTCTTCACAGGTGACCACAACAGATCAATACAAAATTGAGACTTTTCTGTGGTAACTATAGACACTGTATTTCTGTTCTGAAATGCAATTATTTGACATAATTTTTTAAAACCTTCAATTATGTGATACAGTTCTTATTTTGACATATTATTTTAGCCCTACATTATCACTTCTATTTGGGGAATACAAAGCTGCCTTATGACAACTAGCCCAATATTGTCTACTTTGGCAGGCAGCAGCATTCCAGAGTCTCAAGCAGAAGTCTTTCCCATCACCTGCTACCTCTTTTTAAAACTTGAGATGCCAGAGGTTGAATCTGGGACTTTCCACATAAATAGCATGTGCACTACCACTGGGCTATGGTCCTCTGTGAAAATAGTTTTCTTGCATTTCACGTGTGAGGTTTACAATATTTTCATTTTTAGTAACATATTCCATTATATGACATTCGAAGATGATGTAACTGTGTGTGCGCATATATGTATGACCTCTGGCTTAGTTCTATTACCCGAGCTTTGGAAACATCTGAGTAACAATGACAAGTTATTCTAGAGTAACTGCTCTATGGTAGCCTTAGCGCAATCTCACATGTGGCATGTGTAAAAGCACCTTTGAGCCTATATTTTGCTATTTGTCTAAATGCATCCATGTTTCTAAGGTGGATGCAAAACAGAAGCCTTTTTCAACCTGAATGCACATTCTTGCCAAAGTACACTTTACATCTGCATCACACGTGCAAGAAACAAAAAACAAAACAAAAAAACCCCAACTCAAGACTTAGATATGAAAATTATTTTTAAAGCACCCGGAAATATGCCAGAAACAACGAAAAACTGAGTACTGTCAGCAGCAGAGCTTAAATTTGAAATGGTAGGTGTACACTTCACATTATGCCTTCCTTGAGCGAGCATTATAGCGGCCAGCTAACCAGTTAGTAATTACAATTAATTAATTAATTAATTAATAATTATTAGTTAGTTATTTCTGCCCACAGAAATAAGTCCAGTCGTGTGAACAAGGTACCATCTAGCAAAGTGGCTGCTTACATTATTCCCACCCACCCACCCCAAGTTATGGAAGTAACTGCTATGACCACCTGCGCCATTTTCAGATGGGAAGGCCAAAGAAAGTAAAAAAGCCTGTTGAGCAGTAACATTTTGACAAACCATCCCATAAACCTTTGGCCTATTGTGGCTATTTTATAGTGAGGCACAGGTACCCATGTGCATGTTAAACGCCTCTCCCTATCTCTCTCTCTGTTATTCCCAGGTTATTTATTTATATTTATATCCCACTTTTCCTCCCACCACGGAACTTTCCATGCTGCCTCCAATCGAGGACACCCCTTTAGCTTCCAAGCAAGGTTGGCTGCTGCCTCGTTTACCTTCACACCATGCCCTGCTGGGCTTGAAATTGAGGTCCTGGCATTCTGACACGTACAGACACACACACATATAGATATATAGATATATACCATTTATAAACAGAAAACAAAAAACCTGAGGTGGACAAAACGAAAAGCGCCGCGTGCTCAGCAAAGCGAAAAGTGGCGACTGCAGAGGCGGCCGGTGGGGAGGGGAAGAAAAAAGCTCCACGTGCCCCCGAGCGAGCGAAGAAGAGGATCCTCTGAGGGAAGCGCATTGTCAGCCAATAGAAAGAGAGAACGGGCCGGGGGAAGGCGGGGCCGCTGGGTGCCTCTGGGATGGAGGTCGCCCCCAACCGACCAGGCGGCCTCTGCCTGCGTGTCTGTGTGAGGTCGGGAACGCGGGGCGCGCGGGGAGAGCGCGGGGGGGACGACTGCGTGTGGGGGGTCGCCAAGGGGCGGGGCCTGCGGCTACACCGCCGCGCCTGCCTGCCTGCCTGCCTGAGGCGATAGAGCCCGCAGCCCCGGAGAAGACTCGCTGCACGAGGAGCCGCTACCGGAGGCTGCAAACTGGCCGGTTGGCAGTGGAAAGTTACCGGTCTCTTATAAGAAACGCACATCCTGGTGCGCGGGGGGGGGTGTTGTTGTTAATTTCCTCCCCCCGAGCTCCTTTTAGAGCTCTGTTAACATCGCAACTTGCCCCCCTCCCAAGTCACACGAAGAATGCATGCGCGAGCCTGGTGCCCTGCGTGCTCGCCCGGCCGCCTTGCAACTGCTCGGCAAAGGCGGGCGAGCCCCTTCCCTAAACATTTCGCATTGCATTTCCCCTAACGGGGGGGGGGGGTCGGGAAGGGTGGGGGTGGCCGAGTATGCATGGTAAGCGATTTCCACAAGAACAACGCCTCCCCGGGCGGGCGGGCAGCCCCCACCCCCAAAATACTCAGACCAGGGTCAAGACTCTCCAGAATGCCCGCATGAGTCCTCTTTCACCCACCCACATCCATGCATGCATGCACACACACCCGTCCTTCGTGGCATTTCATAGAAAACGTGCTCGAGGACCACCCCAAAGCAGCTCCCTTTTACAGCATGCACGCGATGGGAGAAAGGCAGAATAAGTTGTTTTCCTCCGGGATGGGTGGGTTGGGATCGATCCGGCACAATCTACAAATTAATAAGGCATGTCTGAAAGGCGGAGAGCGAGGTCTTGGGGCGGGGGGGGGGAAAGGAAAAGATTCCTGTTCCCACCCACTTTTCTCTCCACCCCCACCCCCAAATAGGAAATTAGTGGAGCATTCAGTTACAGGGTCTACACAGGAGAGCACATGGGCACTTTCCAAAGTACCTGATATTGCTCTGGAACTGCCTCGGTCTTCAGAGGAAAACTCCCACCTAAAGTGATCTCCAGGAGAGCTGGGGTTTAAAAAAATATGAAAAAGGTAGGGGGTGAAAGAATGAAAAAGAAAACAAAACAAGAAAAGATGGGGGAGAGGTTCCCCCCCTCGTTTTTTTTCTTAAATAATCAGCATCTCATAAGAATGATGGGTCCAAGCAGCAGCACCGAACCGGATTCGAAGCGTTCACATGGTGATGGTGGCTGAGGTTGCAGGCTCAGGTCTCAGCAGGCACCGTGGCGGGGCCACACAGGTAGTCGCAGCGTCTCCTCTGGGGCTCTGCCTCTGCCCTGAGTTCGCATCTTCCGGCAAGCGGTAGGGCAGGCTGCACCTTAATGCACAGAGGATCTCGCCTCCTCCCCCCTCCTTGGGGGGGGGGAGAAGAAGAAGGAGAGAGAGAGAGAGAGGCTTGTGCTAACTATTCTGGGGCTGATCAAAGCCTTGCAGCGATCAGTCTCCGGAGAGTGCGGGGCTCTTACACCAGCTCTCCACGCTGCCTGCCTGCTGCCACTCTTTTCCTGCCGCCGCTTCTCTCTCTCTCTCTCTCTCTCTCTCTCTCTCTCTCTCTCTCTCTCCTCCTGTGCTCAGTCTGTCCTCAGTCTGGGAGTAGCAGCAGCAGGAGTAGAAGAGTTTCCCCCCACCTCGCCTCCACTTTTTTTCCCCCTCCGTTTCCCACGCTGGCTGAATGTGACTTGACCCCATTTCAAAAAAGTTTGACATAGTGCTTCAACATTTCCGCATTCCTCCCCGACTACAAAGGCAGCGGCCGCCTCCTTCTGCTTTCTGTCTCTGCTCTCTGTCTTCACACTCAATGAAATCCTTCATGTGCTCGCTGCCAAAAGCAGTCACATACCGCAAGGGTCGCAGCAGCGAGTGCAACGGCCAGGAGCAGGCGCCCCGGGGCAGGGGCAGCCCGGGGGGGGGGGGAGGAGGCAGGCAGCCCTCCGCTGGGGGGAGGAGCGCGGGCGGCGTTAGCCCGACACGCTTGCGCTGCTCGCTGTGCTCGGGGCTGCGCAAATGCAAAAAAAGTTATTTATTGTCATTATTATTCCCTGGTGCTCGGTGCTGTACAGGCGCAATCATGCCATTACTGCTATATTATTAATAATACTACTACAGGGTGTTCAGTGCTGTACAACTGACAAAATATTTATTATTATTATTATTATTATTATTATTTCAAAGTACCTTGTACAGCACAAACAATATTACTGTTGCTGCTTCAGTGCAAATATTGATGCTTTTAGTATTATTAGTCCCCAGTGCTCAGGGCTGTACAAATGCAAACATATTTTTTTTATTATCATCATTGCTTGTGGGAGCTTGATGCTGCGCAAATGTGAAAATATTACTATTCATTTATTATAATTGCTACCAAGTGCTCAGCGCTGTACAATTATTATCATTACTGCTCCGGAGTGCTCTGTGTGGTACAAATGCAAAGAAAAAAGGGGGGAATGTTGTTGCTATCATGGTTAGCATATATTATAATCATCACTAGTATTAATTTGGTACCTTTAGTATTAATTTGATGGTCATGGTTGCTGTGAAAATAGTTTGCTATTATGAAGCAGGGACTTTCAGGCTCAACTCACATCTCACCTCAGATATTAACTCATTACGTGCCCCAGTTTCCACCAATCTGCAATATGGGGATAATTAATATTGACCTATGTACGGCTGTTGTAAGGATTTCTGAAATAATGTATGTAGAAGCTCTATGAATGCATTTCATTTTTTTTCTTTATTGCGGATGCACATAATCCACCCCATAAATCAGCCTCCAGTGTATTCTAATGATATTGATAGTAACCACAACAATTACCATTTGGGGGGACATAGAAAGAAAGAACAAGCCCTAATGACCTCAGTAGCACTTTCTTCTGAGTAAACACGTATAGGCTCATGCTGTATAGTTGCAATCCTGTAGACTTACTTAAGAGTAAATCCCAATATTGTGTGGCTACAATCTGGAAAATATTTTCTTCCCAAGTGAATAATGGACAAGGTAGGTAGTCTTTATATTCCTATTCTGGGGAATAGGAACTCTTTCATGGCCAGCTTGTTCATGCAAGGGGAAAGGAAGGAAATTTGTTTCTTGAAGCAACAATTTGCAAGCAAATGAAATACTTCTGCCTGCTGTCTTTCACCACGTAATAACAAGAATAAAAAAGAATAAACATGGATTTCGGTATTAGAATAGGCTCTGGACTGCCGATACAAACATTTCTGATTCTCCCAAAATACTTTGTGGAACCAAGAAATTAATGTAACTTCTTTGGAGAGTTGCAAAAACAGAGATAAAGTTCCATGCAGGAAAACTGCACTTAAACCATGTGCCAGTGTGCAATGTTTTAGTGCTGCAACATGAGAACAAATAGAGTCATGTGCACTTTTTCATGTTACAATATATACGTAATGTATTTCCCCATGTAGGAAAATTGTCCTGTGTGGCTTAAGGTGGCTGTAGAATGCCACGGAAGTTATTTATTGCAGAGGCTAGAAGAGAGATAAAGGACACTAAAACATAATACATGTCCTAAAATTATGTCAAAAATAAACAATCATGTGCTAAAGTTTTTTAAATCATTTTTGAAGCATTGTGGGATATATGTTGGTGGTGGTAGAACCCGAAGGGCCATCATCCAGAGCCAAGTACAAAATAGTAGCTAAGACAAGGATGAGGAAACTCTGGCCATCATAAGCTATTGGATTCCAACTGCTACCACCCCTGACAATTGGCTGGGGCAACCCAGTCAGATGGGGAGCATATAAATACTACTACTACTATTATGTTGTTGTTGTTGCTGCTGCTGCTGCTGCTGCTGCTGCTGCTGCTGCTGCTGCTGCTGCTGCTGCTGCTGCTGCTGCTGAGAGGTTGAGTCCAACAACATCTGAATAACATCACCTTCTCTAACCCTAATGTTTGCCAGGGTTTAAGAAATTTGCCAAGTTCTTAAAACCAGAAATAAACATTTTGAATGACAGAGGTGGTGATATTATATTAAAGTTGTTATTAATGTACAGCAAAAAAATTATATCTGAATATTTATAGGATAATAATCCAAGATATCCAACTGTGACACATTAAAAACTACTTCAGTAGTTTTATTTAAACAAACAAACAAACACCTCATAAAAATAGACTGATGCTCTTGCAAAATTATGCTGCTTGTTAAGGCATAATAAAGCGAGCTTTGAATGTGTAACGACACTGATGCCCCAAAGATTTCTGAAACTACAGTTCTGACCCCTGAGAACGACCATGGTTTATTGGAAGAGAATATACTTTATATGTGGAAGGTCCCAAGTTCAATCCTTGGTATTTTTGGTTAGAAGGACCAGGTAGCCTAGAAGACGAGGACCATTTGGATCCCTTCCAGTTGGGATTCAGGCCTCATCATGGGACTGAAACTGCCTTGGTTCAATGATCTCCGGCGGGCTAGGGACAAAGGTGAGAGCTTTTTCCTAGTTCTGCTGGATTTCTCAGCGGCTTTTGAGACCATCGACCATAACATCCTTCTGGACTGTCTAGAGGGGCTGGGAGCTGGGGGCACTATCATACAGTGGTTCCGCTCCTTCCTCCTGGGCCGTGTTCAGAAAGTGGTGGGGGGGGGATGAGTGTTCAGACCCCTGGGCTCTCACTTGTGGGGTGCCTCAGGGTTCTGTCCTCTCCCCCATGCTTTTCAATATCTACATGCAGCCGCTGGGAGAGATCATGTGGTGGTGGGATTTGGGCTGGGTGTCCATCAATATGCAGATTATACCCAGCTCTACCTCTCTTTCAAATCAGAACCAGTGAAGGCAGTGAAGGCCCTGTGTGAGTGTCTGGAGGCGGTTGGAGGATGGATGGCGGCTAACAGATTGAGGTTGAATCCTGACTGTTTTGGGGGGACAGGAGGTAGGCAGGTGTGGAGGACTCCCTGGTATTGAATGGGGTAAATGTGCCCCTGAAGGACCAGGTGTGCAGCCTGGGGGTCATTTTGGACTCACAGCTGTCCATGGAGGCGCAGATCAATTCTGTGTCCAGGGCAGCTGTTTACTAGCTCCATCTGGTATGCAGGCTGAGACCCTATCTGCCCGCGGACTGTCTCACCAGAGTGATGCATGCTCTGGTTATCTCTTGCTTAGACTACTGCAATGCGCTCTATGTGGGGCTACCATTGAAGGTGACCCGGAAACTACAACTAATCCAGAATGAGGCAGCTAGACTGGTGATTGGGAGCGGTCGCCGAGACCACATAACACCGTTCTTGAAAGACCTACATTGGCTTCCAGTACGTTTCCGAGCACAGTTCTAAGTGTTGGTGCTGACCTTTAAAGCCCTAAACGGCCTTGGTCCAGTATATCTGAAGGAGCGAATCCACCCCCATCATTCTGCCTGGACACTGAGAAGCCAAGTTACAAGGGAACCAGGTAAGAAGGCAAGAAGCCAAGTTACAGGGAACCAGGTAGAGGGCCTTCTCAGTAGTGAAGCCCACCCTGTGGGACGCCCTCCCACCTGATGTCAAAGAAAACAACTACCAGACTTTTAGAAGACATCTGAAGGCAGCCCTTTTTAGGGAAGCTTTTAATGTTTGATGGATTACTGTATTTTAATATTTTGTTGGAAGCCACCCAGAGTGGCTGGGGAAGCCCAGTCAGATGGATGGGGTATAAATAATAAATTATCATTAGTATATTATTATTATTATTTACTTATTTTTGCTTTTATGTCTCGCATTTCCTCCAAGGTGTTCAAGATGGCATACATGGCAGCTTCCCCTCTCCATGTAGACAATGCTTGACTGATGGATAAGGCAGCTACCTAGGTTCCTAACTCAGTAAATGATGTTTGCAATTCATTTATGGAAAATCACCTTGAGGAGGCAATTAACTGGATAACAGATGCCCCAACTATAACCTTCAGTTGTTGCTTATAAGCTCCCGGAGGCATCTTTGGCTAGTGGCAGAGGAAACAAGAGGCTGGAATCCACCTCTGTGCTCAAGCAGAAAGCGCTTCTTCCATACATGCGCAGGGATATTTCCCTTGACATGTTCCATTCGGTGATGCTCTGGGGAAAGTCCAGCTTTGGAGTGTGTGTGGGGTGTGTGTGTGTGCTTGCTGCAGCTGGGAGGGAGAGGTCCTTGCACACAACCACAACACTGGAATGCTTTGAAATTTTAGACTAGATGGATCTTTTAAATACTAAACAAGATAAAGAATGGATCCAGCATGACCGTTTTCATGTTCTTGCAAGGTCTAGATAGGTCTAGGGGCATCGTTTGGGCGAAGTTGTAGAGCACCTGCTTTGCTACAGAATATCCCTGTTTCAACCCCCCTGCATCACTGGGAAGGGTTGGGTAAGACTCCTGTTTGAAATCCTGGAAGTTTATTGCCAGTCATTACAAACAGTACTGAGCTTCATAAACCAGTGATCTAACTCAGTATAGTAGCTTCCTTAGTTAATCCCCAAATTGTTGCATAACGCAACCATAGATGCATAGCACATTCCTTGCATAAACATGATTTCCAGTCCTGTATGCACCACACACATAATTTTTAAAATTCATTTTCACTGCACTGTTCTGTATAAACCTCACAGCTCAACACTACACTTCACTAGGTAGCAAGGAATCTTCTGCCATGTGTCTCTTTTATTATAGCCTTCCATGTCCCACAATCAACCCCCACCCCACTTCTCAATTTAATATTTGTCTATAAGGGTAATTTACTGAATACTCTTAAATTTATTTATTTTTAAATAGTGTGTTACTGTACTCTAACTATAAACTGTTTTGTAGCATTATGCTTCTAAATCAAACCAGCATGTCAACAGCAGGCAATGCTCTCGGAAGTCCCCGTGACTTAAATCCTATTTAATAATAGTAGTTAAGAATCTTTTGGCCAAGTTGCCAAACAAAAAGAGGTTCATTGTGAGCACAGGAAGGTGTGTTTTCCATGTGTAAAGTCTTCCATCTGCATTCCAGCGAGTATACTGTCATCCTGTATGGGGTAATAGACATCTAACTCCCATTAACACCAGCCGACTTTCCCTTGCATGGAGATAATAATACATCCCTTAAGGCTTTTCTTTAATACCTTTTAATCCATCTAGTAAATGCAATGCAGATATGTGAAAACTGAATCAATGGAAAAAGCAATGAGAATGCAGGAACTAATTGTAAAGGCATTCGAAGTACAAAAATAAATTGCATATTATATATAAAGGTAAAGGAACCCCTGACCATTAGGTCCAGTCGTGACCGACTCTGGGGTTGCGCGCTCATCTCGCATTATTGGCCGAGGGAGCCGGCGTATAGCTTCCAGGTCACGTGGCCAGCATGACAAAGCCGCTTCTGGCAAACCAGAGCAGCACATGGAAACGCCGTTTACCTTCCCGCTGTAGCGGTTCCTATTTATCTACTTGCATTTTGACGTGCTTTCGAACTGCTAGGTTGGCAGGAGCTGGGACCAAGCAACAGGAGCTCACCCTGTCACAGGGATTCGAACCGCCGACCTTCTGGTCAGCAAGCCCTAGGCTCAGTGGTTTAACCACAGCGCCACCTGGGTCCCTACATATTATATATAGAATGCTATAAACACCTGTAACCATCTGGGTGGGTGATTCAGTAATTATATTCTACCTATTAATGATGTCCATCAAGGCTTCATTATGAAGACCACCATCATAAGAGTTAACAGCGCACTAACGGGCAACAGCACAGTCAAGAAATGAAATTCATGTTGTCAAATCATAGAAAGGGGGGTTCTGATTCAAAGATGTGGATGCACCGAAATGTAATACACACAGGTGGTTCCATCTGCACAAACTCTTGAGATGTAGACAGAGAGGTCAAGGAAGGATGGTGTTTGCAACTATGTTTTGAAGCAGCTTCTGGACATTGCCTCTGAGTTCAAAATAAATGTACTGTGCATTGCTGAAGTAGGTGGGTGGCCCTTCTGAGTTTTCATTTGCAAGTTCTTGGACATCTGGAGCAGTTGTTGAACCCTACAGAAGTTTCCCACTTGTAGTACAAGGCAGTATAATGGCTCCAGCACCAGCCCAAGTAATTTCAATGCTTGAGACAGAGCAGCAAATGCCTGCCCCCAACCCACTAGCCAAGATGCATAGTAATAAGGGTAAGGTTATCATAGCACATAAGGAAAATAACAAACAACCTACAAACAGCTCTCCTCCCCTGAGAGTAAAAAGCAAATAGCAATAAATTAAATAACTTCATGACATCCCAAATCAGTTGCCTGAGGGCAGTTTCCTCAATTTGCCCAATAGTAGGGCCTGCCTATTATCAGTTCTCCAGCTTTTTTTGGGGGTGTGTGTGACAGGATGAGACCCATAATGTGGAGTTGGCTAGAAGCTTAGGTAGAATGTAAATGCTAAGGCTACAGAAGCAAGGACTTCAGGGTACTCCTGGATTCAACACCTGTTTTTCCAGGTCCAGCTGGTTTACCAGCTATTACGACCCCTTTTGGACAGAAATGACTTGGCCACTGTACTCCGCTAACTTCCAGATTGGATTATTACAATGTGCTGAGGCTGCCCTTGAAGATGACTCAGAAACTTCAACAGATCTGAAATGCAGCAGCTAGATTACTGGCTAGGTTTCCATTTAAATATCATATACTCCATGTTTTAAAATTGCTGCATTGGTTGCCAGTTCACATCTGGTGCCAATTCAAGGTGCTCACATTAGTGTTTAAAGCTTTAAACTATTTAGGCTCCAGATATCTGAAAGACTGTCTCCTTCCTTATAGATTGGTAGATGACTAACTGCCCTCAAAAGCTCAGGGTGGTGATGGCTCAGGAGAGTATTCTTAGTAGCAGCTCCGAAGTAGTGAAGGTGTCTTCACTTTATAGTTTGAATGCTGAAGATACAGCTTTTTACCCAGGCCTTTGACAGCTGAGATGTACTATATTTTTAGGACCCACTCAATTTTGGTGATTGTTAAGTTATGTAAACGGTTTTTAATGTTGTATTTTTAATACTTGTGACCCACCCTGGGGCCTTAAGGTGAAGGGGGAGGGGTGATAAATAAAACCATCATCATTATTAACAAAAAACAATGGTCCAGGAAATCTCTTCTTGTGGGTAGCAGAGAGCACAGGAAGTCCATGTAGAACTGGGAACCGCTGATGTAGACCATTTCACCAACAATTGCTGGCTGAGTTCAAGAGCGACAAAGAGTCTTGTGGGACCATAAAAGCTACAAAATAAATGTTATTTATAACTGATGGCTCTCAAAGCTCACCTTGAATGGGGGGCAAGGGGGAACAAAGGAGGAGGGAGGGGAAAGCACTACTGGCTTCCTTTTCAAGCAGCCTTGTGGCTAAACAGTCTATTTTGGGATCCCATACCCTCCAACATTTCTCCAGTGGAAATAGGGACAACCTTTCCATAATGATAATTTTACTATTTATACCCCACACATCTTATTGAGTTGCCCCAACACTCTGGACAGCTTCCAACATATATAAAAACATTAAACATTTTTTTTTAAAAAAACCTTCCCTGTACAGGATTGCTTTCAAATGGCTCGGGGGTTGGATAACTCCATACCTTCCAACATTTCTCCAATGAAAGCAGAAGGAAAATTGGGACAGGGTAGCTTTTCTAAACCAGGGACGTCCCTGGAAAATAGCTGACTTTCTTACTGCCATAGCCTGGAAAGAATCCTTCCCTCTCTGCACACACTCCTTAGGAGTTGCTTCTTCATGCAGGGGAGGGAAAGAAAACTTTGTCATCTAAACCCACAGTACCCAAACGTACATGGAATGAACAAACCGCCACATACTTCGCTACGTATATGCCTGTAATAATTTTCTGTTATTTTTGCATAATTGTTTGGTAATGAACTGGTGGAATGAGAATAACTCTTAGGGAAGATATGTTGTTCTCCCCCACCCCCTTAGAAAAAATGAGTTGGAGATATTTAGAATTTTCCTTCAATGTATGGTTTATTAGATGTCTCAACAGCAAAAGCTCAGTCTCAATCCACTTTCAAATACTGCATGAAACAGGCTATTTATGCTGGGTGTTTAATACATGATGACAATCGTCTGAATTATATGGCAGGCAGGTAACATATACCGGTACTTACCATATAGAAATTTTTACAGTCAGAGGTTTGACTTAATCTATGGGTTACATCATATCTACAATCACAGACATCAAATGCACATGGCATGAATGTCCATGCATTTCTATACTGTATTATATCCCTGCTCTTTGGAACAGACAGGCAAAACAAATAGACTATGAAAGCACCTTCAGTGTTGAAGAGACTTATTCTTCAGTGGTGGAAACTTAGCTCTCTGTCCGCAGTTATTCCAGAAACCGAAGCCCTTACTGCCCTCTCTACATTTGAGTGGGTGAATCTATCTATTCCAGTTTCTTATCTTTCCAGTTTCCAGTTCTCCACATTAGTTTGCAATTAGAAAGAAAGCTCCTGATGAAATTTTATACACATTTTTGTGTATTCCCCCCCAGTATACACATTGTGTATGCAATTTTGCATAATATACACAGTTTTGCAATGCACTTTCACCTACTATAACTCACAAGTTAGTTCCACAAATATATGCATTATTATGTACACTTTTTTGGGATGCGGGTGGCACTGTGGGTTAAACCACAGAGCCTAAGGCTTGTCGATCAGAAGGTCGGCGGTTCGAATCCCCGCGACGGGGTGAGCTCCTGTTGTTCGGTCCCTGCTCCTGCCAACCTAGCAGTTTGAAAGCACGTCAAAGTGCAAGTAGATAAATAGCTGCCACTCCAAGTGGGAAGGTAAATGGAGTTTCTGTGTGCTTCTCTGGTTCGGCAGAAGCGGCTTAGTCAGGCTGGCCACATGACCTGCACGCTGGCTCCCTTGGCCAATAACGCGAGATGAGTGCCGCAATCCCAGAGTGGTCAGGGGTCCCTTTATCTTTACCTTTATGTACACTTTAGTATATGCAGGGGGGGAAGAATCCCATTGCAAAATTCAGAGGAGGGAAAATTTCAAAAGATGCCTGTTTTGGTTCACATATTGTTTCAAAAATTGTGAATTAGGTATATAGAGAACATATACTGAGATACATCCCACCACCACAATTTAATTCCAATTTACTTTTCTTAAGGAAACTCTATTGCTAGTAACTCATTTGTAATATCTGAATGACCCTTTACAATATTAACCCCTTCACCTGGCAGTGGTACCATGAGGGCAGGACATGTGAGCATAAATCAAGGGTTCTACTTAATAAAATGAACAGGTTGATCTCCCTATAAAACACCTTAGTGTACAATGTTTTGAAGTGAGTGAAGCAATATACATTACTCTATAAAGAGTGGTGTGTGTGAGAGAGAAAGACTAAAACCATTGTGTGTAGCATCTAAAATTACTAAATCGCACCTCAGTATCAAGCCTCTATCCAGTTTCCAATGAATACAACAATGGCTGATTTTTGCTCTTCTGCCTCGGGCTTCATCCACACCAACATTTAAAGTACTATTGTATCACTTGAACAGTTCTGAAGTATCTTGGGAAATGGAGTTTGTTAAGGGTGCTGATAGTTTTTAGGAGACCCCTATTCCTCTGACAGAGCTACAATTCTCAAATCTCCCCAATAAGAGGGATTGTTTGTTAAACCACTCTGCAAACCTTAGTTTTCTGAGGGGAATAAGTGCCTAACAACTCCCAGCATCCTTAACCAACTACAGTTGCCAGGGTTTTTTTTTTTTGGATGGAGGGGAGCCATGACTATTTAAACTAGTTTGATACTGCTTTAAATGTACAGTGCAGATGTGACTTCAGTGTTGTCACCCCCCTTTGGCCTCAGCATTCTATTTTGAAAGGGTTCTCCTAAGGATTTGGTATGCAAAAGTAAATACAAGATCAAAATGAGGAATAGCACGAAGAACAATTCAGTCTCAAATCAATTTATTAACATAAATTAAATATGGGCTTCCAAAGGATTTACATGTCAGTGTGCGAGGGCAGAGCTTGGAACGCTGCCCTCTCAAACAAACATTTTAATCTGTAGTAACCCAGTCCTTGAACGCTCTTAGCCTTTATGAGTAACCATACTACTTTAACACCTGCCACTTAGAACATGATATCATTGCAGTTAACTGCTAAATGACAGGTGTTCCTGCATCTCTCATGCTTTCCTTGCTTAGGATACAATGGAAACTTATAAATTTGCAGGGTGTGAAGGTGGAATTACTATCATGGCCTTTAACTGCCCCAAATCGATGTGTCCCCCCCCCCAAAAAAAACTGTGCCCCACAGACCTCTCAGGGTTTACCAAGGTTCCATGATGGTAAAATCTGGTATGGGGTATAGTGTTCCAGCTTGAGTCATCACTAATCTTCTCACATTGTGCACTTACCAGAAGAACAGCGAATGAACTCTTCTGGCCCTGCTTAGGGGTGCAAGCCCCTCACTTACATATTCATTTACTTGCTACACTGAAATATCTTCTGCCAAAGTACTTGAGGTAGTTTTCATTTTATAATAACGGTTTGCAGTTTTAAGGGGCATGATTCCAAAGGAAAACAGAACTGGGAAGAAAAAGGAACAGAAGCCTATCCAGGTGTATATAAACATAACATAAGGATCAGGTGGAATGGTCACAGCAGAGGCATCTTGGGAAGGGAGGGGCCAAATGGCAGGCAGTAGGTCCCAGCTGAGCCAATGGAGAGGTCCATGCTAACTTCACCTTTCCCGCAAATGGAGCCAGGTAGAATGGATGCTGATGCAGACAATTCTTGGAGGGGAGGGGCCACACAGTAGCAGGTCCTTGGTGAGCTCATTTCTGGTGTAGCTAGGTAGAATGAAGAATGGTGGTTTGGGGCTGTTCTCAGGGTTGACATGCATGATTCACTTAATACTGAGAATTTAGATGTAAGAGACTTGAGCCAGTGTTGCAAGTTCTCGTTTCTGTTTCTTTACCAAAGTCTCTTAAAATGTTTCTACTACGTACAAATGTTTAGAAAATGTCCATGTTTTGCTTGAATTAGAAATGTGTGCTCCTGCTGTTGTCATATTATGCTTACAATAAGAGTCATCAATAAACCAGTGGGTCAAAGGCAGCTTATAAATTTGGGGTTAGAGCACATAAAGCTCCAAATATGATTTCTAAACATATTTGGCGATGTTGGGGGGGGGAAAAAGATTATCCTTGGGCGGTGATTCTTTTGTTTCCTCTTATCTTATATTTTAAGCACTTACATCCTTTTCAAGTATGATACATCTCTCCTAGTTTATCCTTGATTTTGAAAACCACACACGAAAGTTCAGGGGTAGTTACCGTAAAACCAACAGAACTATACTTACAAACATACACATACACATTTATTTAAATCATATACAAACCAATAATGAGTTCAATTATTTGAGTACATATCCTTACATAGCCTAAACAGCAGCATTCACAGACAAGAGGGAGATAACTGTATGCTCATTAAAACCCTAATGTTTTGCAGCTTTTTAAAATAAAGCAGGATTGAGAAACTAATCAAGAAACTAGTCTTCCAAACAAATGAATTGGCACAGAGCATGATTAATGGAGATGGAATGATGACTGTCTCAAGAGATGGGAACTGGAAAACCAAGGTGGACAGGGAACAGAATGGAGTTTCCCATAAGGAAATATGCCTGATGGGCTGGAACACTGAATACAGTAGTAGCATCATATACCGTGTTTCTCATATTATAAGACATGTCTTATATTTATTTTTTCCTCAAAAAAACACACTATGGCTTATTTTCAAGGGATGTCTTATTTTTTTCCTCCTCCTCCTGCCACGACCGGCATTGCTGCTGCGCCTATCACTATGTCTTATTTTCGGGGTATGGCTTATATTCCCTGAATGCTTAAAAATCCTGCTATGGCTTATTTTATGGGTATGTCTTAAAATATGAGAAACAAGGTATTGCAACATTCTGTTGCAGATCTCACATTCATTTTATTTATTTGTTGTCCTGCTCTACCATAGGGTTTCTTTCCAGTAGCCTCCCATTCCAGAGGCTGAGCAGGCCTGTTCCCACAATTCTGTAACATCTGGTACTTCTACCCCATTTGTTGGGGCCTGATGTGCATTGACCTAGGAGATTGATGTTCAAATTCTTCATTTGGCCACAAGGCTCAGTGAATGACCTTGGACTAGCCACTTTCAGCCTAACCTACTCCACAGTGTTGTTGTGAGAATGATTATATGGGAGAACATATATAAATGTCTTGAGTTCCTTGGAAAAAGAGGGGAATATAAATGTAATGAGGAATCACCACCCAACAGATGAAGGTCAACAATGGGCATAAACTGAATAGTTGGCAAATGTAGTTTTAACTGAAAAAGCAAGTCAATGTTCTTTAGGGAGCAAATATGGAGGCAAATCCTGCCTGGTTTTGTTTCTTTTTTATCTTGTGCTGCTAGGTCATTTTCGGGATGAAATCTGCTTTGGTCAAATAGTAAGCAAATCCATCTTCCTAACCTGCAGGAGAACTTTTGTCCTCCTCTGAATTGTCAAATGGCGACAAAGACATCCTACTAGTTGGCTTCCAGACTGCTTGTCTCCTGCTGTGAGGAACTGAAATCCATGCTGTCAGTCCAGTGGGGGGATTCCAAACACAATGATGGCAAGAGGAGACATTGGTTGACAAAAATGCGAGGGCTACCTCTCTGCAGAGAAAACCATGAAATAGAGACTGAAAGGGACTTTTCTCTCTCTTCAGCTCCTTCTCCGTCCTGGCCCCCAATGCCTAACTAACTATGCACTATGGAGGAGGGGGAAATGCTTACAGTTTAAATGAGAGTCTCTCCCAAGCATTAAATGGTTGCCAGCCACTATTCTTTCATTTCAAGATGTGCATATTCCTGAGTTCAATATACTGGGAGGGAGTTCAGGAAGGGGTAAAGACCCACCTACAGTTGATAGGAAGAGCCTTATTGCCCACCCAGCCCCCAATGCAACTGTGCGTTCCATTATTCAAAGCTTTTGCTATACCTTGACTAATTATTCCAGCATTGTATTGGTCTAATAATTGCGTGCCATAAGAGTCTAAAACCTCTTGTTCATTATCTACACCACAGCAAATATTCTGATTCTAGCAGGCAAACAGGAAATATACAAAGATTTCCCCTTTGCAATCGCCCTCTGTATTCCCATGTATATTTCCAGGAACATTGGAAACCTTACACTGGGTTAGACCACTGGTTCATATAGCTCAGGCATCCCCAAACCCGGCCCTCCAGATGTTTTGGGACTACAATTCCCATCATCCCTGACCACTGGTTGTGTTAGCTAGGGATGATGGGAGTTGTAGTCCCAAAACATCTGGAGGGCCGAGTTTGGGGGTGCCTGATCTAGCTCCTAATTGTCTGCTGCAGTTCTCCAGGATTTCAGATGGGATATTTCCAGCCCTGTCTGGAGATAACATGGACTGAACCCGAGACCTTCTAG
Source organism: Zootoca vivipara (assembly GCF_963506605.1). Taxonomy (NCBI): domain Eukaryota; kingdom Metazoa; phylum Chordata; class Lepidosauria; order Squamata; family Lacertidae; genus Zootoca; species Zootoca vivipara. The sequence goes on along the minus strand of NC_083287.1, from coordinate 32,513,720 downwards.
ATGCAAAGCAGCTGCCCTACGACTTTTCATATGTGTCACATATTGCCACAAATCACTTCAAAGCGGCAACTCTGCCAGCAATAAAGGAGATTTTCTGATGCCCAATGTGACCATGTCTTTCCAATTAATGAGCAAATTCAGCATAAGCTGATTAGATTCCTCGATGTCCCTCGCGGTCTCTAATGCAAATGTTAACCAGGTGCCCCCATTCAGTCAGTTTGACATCTCACAGGCTTGATCATATCTTATTACTCTGGCTATCACATAGCCATTTCTGCTAATTAGGTAACATTTTAGGGGATTATAAACGTTTGGGAAGGCACAGTGGGCATTCCCCACCCCCACCCCAATTTCTATTTGGTGCTATTTAGAGAAACAAGGGAAGAAAACCTACCACAATACATGCATCTTCAGATTGCTAATGATAAATGCAATAACCATAACTCTTTCTCAAAGCTAACAGGTGTACAATCCCAGAATGGATCTCTGTTTACTTTTAGGAACACCTGCTGATTTCTTTCTCTCTCTCTTTTTTAATCCTTTAATTAATGTTTAGGACAGATATGTCTTTTGTGCATTTCCTTGGCTTCTTAATTTCTTTAATCATATGCTCAAAGCACATGTAAATCCAGAGAAGCATCCTATCTGCCAGCTTTGTAGTTATTGCTTTATCATTTCTCCTTATCTTTTTACAAGTGAGATGGTGTTTCATTGCACTTTCAACTGTTTTCCTGCATCTGCGCTAAGGGTGGCTGATTAGGCGGTGCCAAAACTTGCACGTGTCCTTTAAAATACAAAATGAATGAATAAAAACCAGGTTATATTTTCACTGCAGACAAATTTCTGTTTTCAGAACAGCTGCTAGTTTAATGATACGTTAGTAGCACCTTTGATTCTTTATATAAATTACTCCCATTTCGAGGCTCAAATGGCTTCCTTAGAGACCAATTGCATTTTCTAAACCACTGATTGAGATCTTTATAACAGGTAAGGTGATATTTGGTCGTTATTATTCGGCAGATTTCTGCTAGCTTGAAAGCATGCAAAATTTTGAGCCACACAAAACTCTTGAATCAAGGAAAGCTAGAGAACATTTGGGCACTGCTGGGCACCCACAATCTGGAGCCCAAGTTGGTGCCCCTGGACGTTGGCAACTGCCAGGTGATCCCATTTGCCATTATGACCATAGCTGTCAAGTTTCCCGTTTTTTGCGGGAAACCCCCGGATTTAAATCTGTTTCCCGCTGGTCTCCCGAATTGAAAAATATCCCGTAAATCCCCCGGATTTGCAGCTCCTGCCGGTGCCAGCAGCCATGTCCCGACTCCCGGCTGGCTGCTCGCTCACTTGGCTTCGGAAATCGCCTCTACGCATGCCCGAGACATGCGGACACGGGCAGCCCGGCACAGGAAGTCACTTCTGCACATGTCTGGACATGCGCAGAAGCGACTTTCAGTGCCGCACCACCACTGATCCCTTGTTTTCCTATCTGGAAGTTGACACCTATGATTATGACCTGATGAATTCATCTAGTTTCTGTGGATCAAATTTTAACCAAGCAGGGGGGCGGAACCTTAGTCTGGGGAGGCAAATGTGACCTTTAGGCCTCTCTGTCTTGTCCTTGGGATTCTCCTCAGGCCATACCCTTCCCAGACACACAAACCTTCCCAGGTCACACCTTCTGGTTTGCACCTTCCTCATGTGTTTTTGCGTGGCTCTGGTGTTTTTGATATAATTCTTCATGCTTGCTTGGATGGTGGATGGAGAGGCATGTTTAGAAATTGGACTACAGTACAGTACAAAGGTAAAGTTAGTGTCTTGTTGGGCTGTATATGTGATAAAGGGGAACCATACCGGGGTGAAGCAGTCTTCTTCTATTTGTCCCCGTGTCAGTTTCAACTTATTGGTTAATTTTTCTAGTAGGGCTGTTTCCCATACTATTTGGTACCATTGGTCCATGTTTACTCCTGACAGGTCTTTCCAGTGTCTGGTTATGGTGCTTCTGCACCACAGCCAACCACAAAGGAACAACCATATCCTAGGTCAACCCCAACATCTCTCACCATCAAAGGAAAACAAGCGAACAACAGAGAACCCACACAAGCGACGCTGACAAAACCCACCCCCACACTTATTAAGCAAAATAGAAGCATCACCTCACCCTCCCCCATCTACTTTCCTTCCCCTCTCCTCACCAATGTCTCAACAAATGAAATTGATTTGTAAAAATGCTAAGAGAGACATTGCACATATATTTGTAAACCAAGAAAACCAAGAAAACCCTTAATAATAATAATTATTTTTTTTTTTAAAAAAAGGTAAAGTTAGCATTCATTTCTCTGCCCACATTTGCTTCTGGCCCCTGTGAGGCTTTTCCCAGCAGGGAATGCGGTCCTTCAGCTGGAAAAGTTTCTCCACTGTTGTGTTAAAGGTACCAGAGATGGCTGAGCTGTACACATGCAGAGAAAATAGCTGGAAATCCAATATACTGAGCATTGCACAGTTTTGATAAGGCCATCTTTTTTCTAAATATTCACCACTGATCCATCAATAGAATGCTTTTGGTTCATAGGTATGGGCTGGGGAAAAAGCTGATGCACTAACCAGTCTGAGTCATTATACCAACACTAATTCTAGAACTGTTCTTTTCCAACACATTCATTACAAGGTTTATGAGCAAAACATCATTGCTGGTTTCCTTTTTAATATTTTTTTAAAGTATTGAGCATTTAGGAAATGGTTATACTGAATCATCCAAACACTTCGACCATAGCAAAAATGAAAGAAATTGACTTACAAAAGCAACACGTGTTTCTGAGACTAGTGTTATTTCAACATTTTATGGATTGTCATGAAAACGTGAATTGTGACATGGAGCATGATAAATTTAAGACTTTATGGGCTAACCCCCACAAACTTAATTGAAAACTCCCTATAAGATGTTAGAATGTATGTCTGTAGCTTGAGTTAAAATAAGGATACAGTACAATTATTTCTGGCTGCTCAGTTTGGTTTTGTAGAAATTAACAATTTAAAATATTGCAGATATATATTATATACATATATGCTGTGTTATCTGGGCTGTCAACTGATGTTCTGTAAATGTATCAAACATTACTAGGAATTAGAGGGCCATTATATGCATCGTTACGTAATGGAGTGATGCCTGTTGCCCTTAAGCAGTGAGTAGTGTGCCCACTCCTGGGGGGGGGGGGAGAACACCACCTGAATCCTAGGGTTTATAAGTACCACCCAGTTCCAAATACCCCTTTTGGGGGTAAGGAGGGGCAGTGGGTGGTGGCTGAGCAGTTACCAGAATTCCTGGAGGAGACAAGTTACTGCTCAGCCACCACCCATTGCTCCCTTTTATGGGGTTCGGGTCAAAGTTATTGAGCTTTTTTTTTTTGGAACGAAAGCCCTGTTTTGGGGGCTTCAGGTAGAAGAGTTGTTGTTGAGCTCTTTTTTAGGGAGGAGGAAAGCCCCGTTTTTTGGGGATGCAGGGAGAAAACGTTGAGCTTTTTTTAAGGCGAGCCAAAGTTGTTGAGGGGAGCCCGTGATCTACCACAGATGTCCTGTGATCTACCGGTAGATCATGATCTACCTGTTGGATGTGCCTGGGATGCAGTATACCAGGCATCCCCAAACTTCAGTCCTCCAGATGTTTTGGCCTACAACTCCCATGCTCTCTAAGTAACAGGACCAGTGGTCAGGGCCTCATAGCTGCCAAGTTTTCCCTTTTCTCGCGAGGAAGCCTATTCAGCATAAGGGAAAATCCCTTAAAAAAGGGGATAACTTGGCAGCTATGGGTCAGGGATGATGGGGATTGTAGTCCAAAACATCTGGAGGGCCATAGTTTGGGGATGCCTGCAGTATACAGTCAGACCCAAAGCACAGTCCCATAGAGGTCCAGGAGCATCCAAGCCAAGGCCCATCAACATGGGCAGTTGAGCAAACACAGCACCTCCCCTCTGCTTCCCTTTTGTACTTTGCCTGCTGATTGCAGCAACTGGGCTTGATGAGACATATGACCCTCACCTGTTCCAAGCCTACTCCAGCCAAGGAATCACACACCCCTTTCCTGATATAGAGAGCCCCACTTGGCCAGCTAGGGAGCTGGGCTGTGGATCCTTGCCTGCCTCAGCCTCATAGTGCCACTCCCTTCACCTCCAAGCCTGCCGCGTTCATGGGGATCAGGACCCCTCTGGCTCTGGTGATGGGTCTTGCTGCTCTGGTTCCTGTGCACTGACTTCCATCCTTTCACCATCCTCTGTCACTAGGGTTGCCAGACTCAATAGAGGACAGGACTTTTGTGCCTTTAATTGCCCTGCTCTCTTTTGAGTCTGGAAACCTTAAAGAGAAACCAGCAGACCCTTTGCTTGGAAATTAAACAAAGGCTCTGTTGGTTTCTCTTTAAGGTTTCCAGACTCAAAAGAGAGCAGGGCAATTAAAGGCACAGAAGTCCTATCCTCTATTGAGTCTGGCAACCCTATCTGTCACCCCTGTGAGTACTTCCTCCCCCATCCCCTACTTGCCCCAGTGTGTCCCAGTCACCCCTTGTCGGGATCTTCTTCCTTCTCCCCTTCGTTCTGCCAGTTCATGGCAAGCACTAAGTCATTCAAATGGCTGTGTGTGTGTGTGTGTGTTTCATTGGCATGTCGGTGTGGTTCTAATGAAACATTGTGAGCCCCTTAGAAAGTTGTCAAACACAATTCTCTGCATGTTTACTCAGAAGTAGACCTGACTGTGTTGGATGGAGTATACTCCCTTGTAAATTAAGCAATGCGGTAAATAGAGGGGGAAATGCGCTGAGTATCTGTGCCACGAGTTTAGCACTTGGGACACAGACTAGAGGCTGACTACTAAAACTATAAAAATTTTATACTGTGGGTTGGCTCAAGACTTAGTCATATTTAGAGCAGACCCACTGAAAATCAACAGGGCTTAAGACAGTTATGATTAACTTAAGCCCTGTTGATTTCAATGGGTCTTCTCTAAATTCTGGATCCAAGCCATTATATGTATTACAGCCTGATTAAGGAAGAAAGGCTAAAAATAACATGTAATTATCTGCTTGTTATTTATAGACACCCAAACTGCAGAGGTTTTGTCCGGGCTAAGCAGATTATCTTTGCTTTCCCCCTCTGGAATGCATGTAAAACGGTTCTTGGGTGGGCCCTGTTCTTCAGGACCGGCTCCAGCGCAAAATTCCCCGCAGCCCGGCCACTTGCCTTCCGAAATCAACAGTCAAAATGTCCTTTTATTTCATACCATCTCCCCTATTCCTTCACAGGCTCTGAATGCCATTCTGTACACAAAGGTCTCCTTGAGCAAAGAAACTCCACCTGGATCGTCACATCCCGAAAAGGGGATACAGTCTGCAACACCTAGGAGATTTCAGCAAACAGCAAAACCATTCCAACTTAATCTTTGATGCAATGCTTGGAATGCAAGAAGCCACTATGATGCCTCTCTTGTCTGTGTCTCGCAGAATCCTTTCTTTTCTCTGAGAAAATCAGACCCTGGGAACTAGGCCAGATGCCTGCCACTTACTCTAAATTGATTAGACACTTTGCGATTAAAACCCCTCAAAACAGCTACACCGGGATGTAGCCATGTTCACACCCAGGCACAGAATATTGTATCACATTGTTTTCTTATCTCTGATTCGGTAATATGCATCCTCCACTACCCACATCCACCCATTTCTGCTTGGAAGGCAAAATCAATAAGTGCACCCTCTTGGCCAAGTATTTACAAAGGTTCCCTTCTATGTTTGTGGTTATTTAAAATTCTGGATTAAGAGGCAATGTCTTTTTGGGGGGTGGGGTTGGACATGATCCAGCTCCTGGCAAGGTACAGAGACTAGTTTCATGCCCAGTACTGAAGACTAGGTTCTCCAAAGTAGCGTTCTTCAACTTCTGATCTCCAAATATCATTTGACTACAACTCTTATCATCCCCAACCACCTTAACCTTACAACCCATGGTCAAAGAACACTGCTCTAAAGAACTGCTTCTTCCCATGTAAATCTGCCCAATGAAGAACAATTGGAGAGGCATTCCTCTGGTTCTGAACATCGGAACTATTGTTGGTTGGGATGCTGGAGACAGCCTTCTCATTGGTTCATACTAGGTTGTGGAAATCCCTGCCTACCTAGGGAGACCTGTCCCCTACCTTTGATGGTTTTGCTTTTACCAACCCATCTTGTTATTTTGACAGGCATTTGGCCCACCAAGCTGTTGATGTCCCCTTAATGCTTCCTGAGTTTTCTGTGACATTTTTGCTGCAATTCTCATCTTAAGTGGTCTACATTGATCATTTTCTATACGTTATTGATTGTCTTTAAATTTTACGCTGGAGTGTTTATTTCGAAACAGAAAGGCAGGAAATAAATTTCCAAATAAATAAAAATCAATATACACTGATACCAGGAAAGAACAGCTGTGTGTATCTGCCTGGATCCAGCTCCATGACGCAGTCACCCACTCAAATGCCTTGGGATGCCAGCCTACAATAGGTAATGTGCTGGGCTAGGGTCCTGTCCTACTTGCTGCACTCCAAATTCAGATTCATTGCATCCATAGGAATTTGCCTTCCATGAGCCCAGACCATTGATCAATCTAGTTCAGGGTTTTGTCTACACTGACTAGCAGAGGCTCTCCAAGGTTCCAAGGACGGAGTATCTACCAGCCCTATCTACCAGATGCCGAGGATTGAACCTGGAACCTTCTGCATGAAAAGCAGATGCTCTGCCACTGAGCTATGGCCCTTCCCAAGCACACTTTGATTGCAAGAAGGACTCCTTGCATCTCCGCTGTCCCTAAATGGTGCCTACTCACTGTTACATCACTACATCAAAGGGCTTATTAAAGGAATTGGACAAACATTCCTTAGTCAACTGTAAAGCATTTCTGTGGCTGGGGGAAAAAAGTGTTTGAATGAAAAGGAACATAGCCTTAATTTACACATCAACAAGTAAAACAGGTTTTTGTCCAGGATTCATTGTGTGGCATTTATTACTTCAGCAGTAACTGATACTCCAACTGTCACAGTATTGTATTGTCACAGCTGTGGGGATGTGGTAATACTGGGTGACAACTAACTGCCCCCTTTTCCCCTCTCCAGTTTTCACTTTTTATGATGTTACTGTGCGAATGGATTTGTGTACGTGCCTGGAAAAACAACATATCTGTATTCAAAACGTGGCTGCACTTGTCTCTTGAGGTGCGTCAAACCTCTTCAGTTGTTTTTACTGCAAGTGACTGACACAGCTACCTCTGGACGTTTTATATTTTTCAAAAGCAGTGTCTTTTTTTAAGAGCAGGTCAAACATGCAAGCAGTTACCTTGGTTCCAACGAAAAATAAGAATGTATGTATAAATAATACTGCACAAGTAATGAGACTTCCAGATAGGTATCAGTGAGGAAATAATGACTCATGCTCAGAGGCGCTGGTCTTCAAACTGCTTTGCTGGCACAAGATCCATCACTGCAACCTTAGGAAGCAAGAAAACAGGCCCTTAAAAAAACCTACAGTGGTTTCAACAGGCCCACAATCCACCTATTAACTGGTCACAATAAACTCGCTCCCTCCAACCAACGCTCTGCAAGGATCAGATTATGGAAAGCCTCATTGTGGATACCGTCCAAGTTGTGAGAGGTGAAGCAAGCACTGCGACAGAAAGGCAGAGCCAAGAAACACACCAAACCCAGGAAGGCCTTATTGCTCATCCAGCATCCCAGCCAAAACAGGAAGCCTTTTCTATGTCTCAGAGAGCCCAATGGCCAGCCTGGGTGGGTGGAGCCAGTCCAGGGCTGGAGGATGTTAGCTCACCACATGGGGCAGCTGTATACAGAAGAGAATACTTCCTGGGACTAGCACCAGGACATCTGGACAGATATACATGGAAGGGGCCAAAGGCTGCCATCTTACCCTGTGGCACATGGGAGCTGTACTTTTGTATGGGGAACTGGAGGAAAGGCATGGTGAACTGCCCCAAGATTTTTGGGTGAAGGGTGATATACAAATGTAATAATAATAATAATAATAATAGGTGGTTAATGAAACTGAGCCTGGCCACTCTTGGAGCCGACTCGTGCGTTCTGGAAGAAAAAATGCTCGCACTTCTATTATCAAGATTTTGGAAATTTTGGCATTGGGAAGACTTTGGCGTTTATATGGCAAAATACAGTATATCTATTCAGGATCATCACCATTAATGCACACTCAACTTCAAATTCAGGAAAAGCTTAATAATAGTACCTGATACACTTGGCTACAATCACTATCCAAAGTCAAGAAGCAGGCTATTCAGCCATTGGCTAGGTTTTGAAAGTATAATAAAACAAAAATACAATATAATACAACAAAAATATATCATGAACAAGGGGACTCTTTCAGAAAGGTGCTGTTACAAAAACTGAGACGATTGGATGGAACAACTTGGGAACAACTAGATGCCACCATTGATTCCACTAGGTGGGGTGGGATAGCAAGTGGAGTTCCATTCAACTCTGTACAGGTCACATTAAATAAAATTGATTTAAATTAATTCACAGGTATTTACTGTCTTCTGGCACCTTGAGGAGGATTTCAGGCTGCAGTCCAATGTGTTTAGGGAAGCTTTTAATGTTTGATGGATTTCTGTATTTTAATGTTTTGTTGGAAGCCGCCCAGGGTGGCTGGGGGAACTGAATGAATGAATGAATTATTATTATTATTATTATTATTATTATTATTAGCAGGGATGTGAGGAGAAATGTACTATTTTCACTTGTGGTGGAATAAAGAGGTTTCTTGAACAAATAACTGGCCAACCACTTAAGCCAGATCCTCCATCTTTGGAGCAGGGAAAGCTTATTTGCATAAGGAACTCTTCAAATTTTTCTTTGTTGCAGCCAAAATAACCATTGGTAAACATTAAATAACTTGATGGAGAAGTGGTACCAACAATTACGGCTGATTGCACTAATGGAAAAATGATTAAAGCAGAAGAAACTGAATGACAGTCAAAGACTGTTCTTAATGAAAGCTGGCATCGTTGTTGTTGTTGTTGTTATTATTATTATTATTATTATTATTATTATTATTATTATTATTATTATTATGTGTTTATTTATAACCTGTCTTTTCCCCTGACAGGACTCAAGGCAGCTTACCGATAAAAACAGGAAGCACCAAAAAACAGGAAACCATCATTAAAAAATAATTAGACATTGGTAAAGTCAAAACTATATGCATATATAAAATCTGTTTAAAACATTATACAAATAATTACAATAAAAACAGCACACCACCAGCCCTTTAATTAAAGGCAATCAGTTCCCAAAAACCTGTTAGAACAAAAAAGTCTTCATCTGCCGGTAGACGGACAGCAAGGAGGGAGCCAGTCTGGCTTCTCTGGGGAGGGAGTTCCAGAGTCTGGGAGCAGCCACCAAGAAGGCCCTCTTCTGCATTCCCACAAGCATGCTTGTGAGGGTTGCGGGACCTCTCCCAAGATCTCAAAACCTGGGCAGGTTCATATATGGGAATATGGTATTTCAGATATCTTGGACCTAAGCCATATTGCTTTGCTTTATTGCATATATTTCACATGAAGAACACGGCTCACAATCTACATCAACACATGGTGGGGACATTTTTAGTTGACTTTCTTCATTGTTAAGTGATAGGACTGTATTGCTCCGTTTCATGTAGAGAAGTTTATATTCTTGGACGACTGATTGTCTTGAAATGGTATCCGTTCATTCTGTTTTGTTTGTTATTGTTTTCTAAGGAAAAAATAAATTATACACACACACACACACACTGCTTTTTTCTGGGGGGATGCAGGGGTACACATACCCCTAAACATTTTGTGAATCTAATGGGTGAAGAAACTAATTTAATTTTTTTTTTAGTTTCTTCTCTACCATGATGAATTGTCAGTTCCATTGCTACCTCCTATGGTGGCCTCATTTCCTGTCATGGTGTTTCCTGAGTCTTAAACAGAAGCAAGCATTTAATGCATGGGTAGGCAAACTAAGGCCCGGGGGCCGGCCCCGGCCCAATTGCCTTCTAAATCCGGCCCGCAAACAGTCTGGGAATCAGCATGTTTTTACATGAGTAGAATGTGTCCTTTTATTTAAAACGCATCTCTGGGTTATTTGTGGGGCATAGGAATCTTTTTTTCTTCTTCAAAATATAGTCCCCCCCCCCCAAGGTCTGAGGGACAGTGGACCGGCTCCCTGCTGAAAAAGTTTGCTGACTCCTGGATATGTGAAGTAGGAATTGGAATCTAGCACGGTGATTGGTCTGTTTCGTTGTTACCACCTCTGATGGCGGCTTTATTTCCTTTCCCAGTATTTCCTGAGTCTCAGACGGAAGTGAGCGTTTAATGTTTGAAGCAGTGTAGAATGTGGATATGTGGTGGTTATTTTCCCCAATTTGAACTATAAAATGGTGATTTTCTTGAGTCAAAATGAGATGATGATGATGATAATAATAATAATAATAATAATAATAATAATAATAATAATAAGTTATTATTTCTACCCCACCCATCTGGCTCGGCTTCCCCAGCCACTCTGGGCGGCTTCCAACAAAATATTAAAATACAGTAATCCATCAAACATTGAAAGCTTCCCTAAACAGAGCTGCCTTCAGACAACTACAAGTCTGGTAGTTCTTGTTCTCTTTGACATCGTGGGAGGGCATTGCACAGGGCGGGTGCTACTACCGAGAAGGCCCTCTGCCTGGTTCACTGTAACTTGGCTTCTTGCAGTGGTTCTGATTTGAAAGAGAGGTAGAGCTGGGTATCATCTGCATATTGATGGACACCCAGCCCAACTAGGAAACAGCTCTCACCTTTGTCCCTAGCCCGCCGGAGATCATTGACCAATGCGACCATGGCAATTTCAGTCCCATGATGAGGCCTGAATCCTGACTGGAAGGGATCCAAATGGTCCGCTTCTTCCAGGCGTGCCTGGAGTTGTTCAGCAACCACTCGCTCAATCACCTTGCCCAAGAATGGAAAATTTGAGACTGGGCGATAGTTGGCCATATTGGCTGCATCTAAATATGTTTTTTTAAGAAGCGGTTTGATAACCACCTCTTTCAGCGGGTCTGGGAAGGCTCCCTCACAAAGAGAAGCATTCACCACCCTGCAAAGCCCATCGCCCAGCCCTTCCCGGCTAGCTTTTATAAGCCAGGATGGGCAAGGATCAAGGAGACAGGTGGTCGGTTTTACTCATCCAAGCAGCCTGTACATATCCTCGGAGGTAACAGATTGCAATTGATCCCACACAACTTGACTAGAGAGGACTCTAGCACTCTCCCACCCCGGCCCTGCTCCCAGAGTGGAGTCTACCTCTTCCTGAATCTGAGCGACTTTATCTGCAAAAAACTTTTCAAAATCATTGCAGGAGATCATGTGGCCTGTACTGAGCCCGATGGAGCAGGTGGCTCCACTAAATTGTGAACCACCTGAAAGAGTCTCCTGCTGCTGTTTTCTGCAGATGCAAGGAGGTCTTCTTCACCGTCACTATCGCCACTTGGTAGGCTCGACATTGAGCTCTAACCCTTGTCCGGTCAGATTCAGAATGAGTTATCCGCCACTGGCACTCTAGCTGTCTCAGCGATTGTTTCATTGCCCTCAGATCCGTGGAAAACCACGGGCACTTCGGAGCCAAGCAGTCAATAGCCCTGGTTAACTCCACATTCCAGCGGGTCACCAGGGAATCAGCTGAAAGAACATCAACATGGGATAAAACATCCCCTACCACTCTCTGGAAACCACTTGGATCCATTAAGTGGTGGGGTCAGACCATCTGAATCCATCTGAATCAATCACCTCCCTGCAGAGTGGAATGGTCGCAGAGAAGTCCAGTTGCACCAGGAAGTGATCTGACAATGGCACTTCTTTAGTTTCGCTTTTACTTAATGTCAGATCACCAACATCCATAGAGGTGAACACCAGGTCCACAGCTATGAGTTGGGCCAGACTTATTCAAGGACAGCCCCATGGAGGCCATGCTTTCCACGAAGTTCTGAGGGGCCCCTTGTAAGGTTGTATCAGTGTGGATGTTAAAATCTCCTAGGACAGCCAAACTAGGTGTCTCCAGGAGAACATCCGCCACGATATGAAGCAGCTCGAGCAGGAAATCCTTGGTGCAGTGGGGAGGTCGGTACACCAAAAGGAATCCTGTACTGCCCCTATTGCCCAACTTCTATAGCATGCACTCAGAGAACTGGGTCTTCTGAATAGGATGCCTGGTGCAAACTAATGACTTCCCAAAAATCACTGCAACCCCCCCTCCTCGCCCACAAGGCCTGGGTTGCTGTGTGTAAGAGAAACCTTGTGGACAAGCAGCGGCAAGGACAGGCCCATCTGTTTCATCCAGCCAAGTCTCTGTTACACGTGCCAGGTCAAGTCCTCCATCCACAATCAAGTCATGGATGGTAGTGGTCTTATTCATCATTGACCTGGCATTGCACAGCAGCACCTTCGGGTCATGTAGGTATCCCTTGCTGATTCCAGTATCCATCTGGTCAAGACCAGACCCAGAGGCAGGGATAGTCCTCAAACAACGACTAAGCCTGCCTCCTCGGTAATGTTGTGGTCCGGTCTTAGCATGACTCCTCCTCCTACCCATGATCAGTAAGATCGACTGTCCCAGTTCATTTCTCCTCCCCCCCCCCCGGTAGAACCTGCCCCAGCCATTTTGTTGGCTGGGACCTACTCCCAGGCAGCCCTGAACCCACCCCTTAAAATCAAATTCAAACCTATACAAACAACAATAACAATAAAACAATAAAAACCAAAAACAGTAAAAGTTACAAAAAACACCAAAATTAAACAAATTCCCACACCTGACTAAACTTCCATCCCACCCCCCACACCCGAGGCCTCCTTGGAGCCTTATAAGCTGCGATGGTGAGTATGGGCCCAAGGTGGAAATTGTGCTTCAAGGGGGAGCAGTCCTCCCCAATACTCACAGGCAGAGCAGTAGCAGCAATGTCCCGAGGCCTCCTTGTCATGAGGCCTCCTTGGACATTACCCCTAAAAAATTTTTTAAGAAAAAACACTCTACACACACCCCTACCTGCCTGCTGCAGTTGCATCTTTGAATGTTTCCCCTTGTGAAAATGTCACTGCTTGTGGAAAGCTGGCATACTAAGGACAAGCTGATCTTAGTCTGATAGGCATTCAAATGTACAGTTTTCCCACCTGCGATCTGAAGTGGTGCCACCACAGGAGAAAAAGGACCAGCCTAGTAACAAAGTGTTATGTAAACAACCACAGGAGATTACACAAATTATGAAATTGTTTTATTGAGGAATCATGAAACATGGATTGTTTTGATAGGGCAAGATTTTGCCTGAGAATCAAAGACTGAGCTGTGTGATAAAGTGACAATAAAACCTGTCATAAAAGCATATTTTGACAGAGTTTTAGTGTTTGATTATTCTGCAGTTGCCTCCATATTTTGTTTGCCTTGGGTTTTGAACTGCTGCTTCCAGCATTAATGGGATTATTTTATTGCATTATTGCTGTATATTTATTGGTATTTTGCTGTAAACTGCCCTGAGTGTGAATGTAGAAGAGTGGCTTATCATCACCATCATGATCTTTATTTAAAAGATCTGATCGTGCTTTTGCGATAAGGCGACGCTGCAGGAAAGCTGTGCCTTGACAGGAGAAATTCCATTACAAGGGTGCAGCAGGGAAGGGCAACTCACCTGAGGATATATAGACAAAACAGTATGACTGGGTTCCAGTATTAGACTAGGAAGTTCCAAAAGGAGCAGCAAGGTGGTACAGAGTTGAAAGCAGAAGATGAATTTTAATAGCCAGGTTTAGGTTTAACATGAGAGAGTCATCACAAGATGAAATTATGGTGTCAGCTCCATGCAGGAGTTATTTAGCAATTCCATATTGTTACACCTGTTGACTAAACATCTGTTTGTTTGGCTGATGATCAATTGATGTTTCCCTGTTTGGAGCTAATGATAGGAGGCTTTTGATAGTTAGGCACATCTCTCTCTCACTCACTTTTGGAATGCAGCACCCATTGGAGCTTGAAGAAGCTTTCTTCCAGCTAAGGGAAGGAAAGAGGGATAGAGGTGCAATAATCTTGTTTCACAGCATTTTGTGTGTGTGTGTGTGTGTGTGTGTGTGTGTGTGTGTGTGTATGTGTGTTTCCCTCCTGCTTCATACAGTGAAAGACAGGACTATCACCCTGCCCCCTACAGGAAGTGGGGGGGGGACGCAAGTTTGCAGCTCTATTTCTGTACAACTGTTGGCGGACAACTCTACTAGTGTCCAGATCAGGCATAACCATTATCGACACAAGGCAAGAGGCAATTCCCAGATGTGCTCCCCAGCTTCCTCTGTCTGTTGTGTAGAGCAAACTCTACAATTCACTGGCCACAAACAGCTGGCTTCCTGCAGCAGCAGCCCCATGGGAAAAGTGACCAATAAGTAAAAACTCACCCACCCACCTACAGCAATCATAAAATCTCCCACCAACTCCCCCCCCCCCGCATTCCCACCTTTTGGGGTGTCATTCAGATGCTGTTGGACTCCAATTCCCATCAGCCCCACCGAGCATGGCCAATGTTCAGGGATGATGGGTGTTGTAGTATAACATCTGGACTGCAATGAGAAGTTCTGAGGGGCAGCTCTGTGATGTTTTGTTCCTTTGGATGACATAGAACTGGAGACAACTTTGTGGTTTTTGTAGCATTTGCTTTAATTAATGCAAAACATAGTGGAGGCCAACAGACAGCTTGTTCAGATCCACCCTGCAAAAACTCAGTTTGTTCTGTGTGGTTCTTTTCTTTGAAACTGTGAGTTGCTTTTTACAATTGTGAACCCCTGCAGCCAATATCTGGACCAGGCATAGGCACACTTGGCCTTCCAGATGTTTTGAGACTACAATTCCCACCATCCCCTACCACTGGTCCTGTTAGCTAGGGATGATGGGAGTTGTAGTCCCAAAACATCTGGAGGGCCGAGTTTGCCTATTTCACACAATCTCTGCAACTTGTGTTTTTTTAATGATTGTGGAGAGCATTTTTCATCATTTATTTTAAAGCAAAATTGGACCCCCACCCCGTTTCCCTTCGAACCCTGCTAGTACCCTGCCCCAAAGGAGGCAATTAAAGAACTGTAAACTTTGCTGCAGCTCTGATGCCTCAGCTTCAGTCTGGACTGCCCAGACAGGATTGGCATCCCAGAAGGCAATTCACCACCCTTAAGTGCTGGTGCTGAAAATGGACCTTGGGCACAGATGTTCTCTGGGGCAGGCCATGACCTGATTCCCACCCCACAATGAGAAAATTCTACCTGTGATTTGGAAAGCGAGCTGTGAGTTGAACCCTGGCCAACCCACGCTCCAAGTGTGGCGATATGTGACCACATGGTCTCAATGTGGCATGTGCAGTGAGCATCGCTGCATGGAAAGAACATGGAAGTTAAAGAATGCGGAAGTTAATACACACCTTGAGTGTCTTCTTTTATATTGTGCTAATGAACTCCTCCCTCCTGCTCCAAGCTGGAGGATATGGCGATTGACATTTCCAGGGCCGAAGACATGTCGTCCTGCCCCACCTCCCTTTCTGCCACCATGGATGGAACCAGCACATGTGCCTCGGAGGCTGGGGGAAAAGGGCGACTTCCCTGCTATGAAACATGCAGGAACAGAGAACAGAAGCTCAAAGTACGGGGTGCACGGAGCCTGTTCCTGCAGTTCCCACAATTAAAGTGAAATCCATACTTGCAACAAGTGCATGCCTGGAGGTGCCTGGGCTTGGCGAGGGAGAGGTGAATTGCTGTGCTGCTGCTGTGTGTCCTGATGAAGGAGTTGTGAGAACTTCTTGCAGCATGCACCCACCCCCCAAATGAGGGTTGCCATGCCTCCAATCCCCCAATGTTCAATGGAATGTGTACTTACAATGTCTGCTTAGAGGTCCCCAGGCCTAGAGAGAGGGAGTGCTCTGGTGAGGCTGGGTGGGAGGAGGAAGATGCACTTGAAATCCCACTCAGGAGCTATTTTTGGACTGGTTCAGAAGTGGGGGGTGGGGTGGGTATTTGGGTTTTCCGCAGATTCCCTTTTGCTTCAGTTTTGCAGTAGGCAGGGAAGCAGCAGGACAAAAACAAAAAACTGCATCAGTTCAAAATACTAGAAATCCCATGACAAATGAAAGTGTGGTTGGGTCTATAGACACGCAGTATTTTGTGAAAGGTTAAGTCGGAATGACAATAGCAAGCACACTGTGTTTGTATCCGCAGATTACTGATCTGCTACCCTTGCAATAGCCTCTTGCAAATGCAGGGGAAGTGAGCCACAAGACCCTGTTTCTGCATGCACTAGGCATAACACTCACTTCTTATGGACCATTGTCTACAATTACACTATCAAGTTCAGGAAGGAAATAACATCACAGGCAGATGTCATTTTAAAACTAAAGCGCTTTATCGACTGTCAGATGTTGTTTGTTTGTTTTTCCTATCCCATTTCTCAACCTGAGTTTTTGAGGTGGTTCACAGCAATATCTTAAATAGTAACTGAGCAGCGGCAAAACACAGCAACAACAAAGCACACTCGCAGAAATGCATCCAAACCCAGGAAGGAAAAACATTGGAAGTCCCAAGTTCTCTTCTGTGAAGAGCTGCATGCTTAACTGGTGCCTAAAAGCCATCAAGGAATGTCCTAGGCAGAGGGCATTCCACAACTGAGGTGCCACAACTGAAAAGGCCCTGGCTTTAGTTGCCACCTAATTCCTAAAGTGGTGCTGTTTTAGCAGGGCCTCCAAAGAAGATATAGCTAAGCAAATTCATATGGCAGCAGGCCATCTTAGTTACCGGTACCCAGATTCAAAGGTTTTTTTGAGGTTCATCCAGTCTAATTAGGTTCATTATACACAAAGAAACTATAGAAAAACCTGTGACATCTCCAGACCTCCAACTATGGATTGCAAGGGTCTTCAGAGCTGTGGGGTTCTCTTGTCTTCAGAACAAGAACCTTGGTGGGCTCTTTATTTTGATGTATTCGGAACTCTTCTCATTCCTAGAGCCCTTTCGAGATCTGTTTTCTTAAGCAGCCTTGCTTCTGTCATCAGGTGTGGATGTAGCCTCTTCCTTCCTTCCTTCCGTTAATCCTTTCATTGCTCCGCCTCATTTTATTTGTATGCTGCTTTTGGATTGCGGCTTACAATATGGAAAGATTTACAGAATTACAAACATAAGAAAAGTTGTCATAAACAGTAAATGAAACACATCAAAAGTACACAACAAAACGGAACCATTTCCATGTAAATAATAAACCATAATAAGATCTAAAAAGGACGACACAAAAAATTAATACCCATAACAGCAACAACACCCCCCTCCCAAAAAATACTCGAACCCAAGAGTTTGCTCAGCAACCTTAACTTTTGTAGCTGGAGTCAGACAGGGCCACTCCCTCCCAGATCTGGTGGAGAAAAGGTCAGCAAGGCAGGAAGCAGGTCTTCCAGGACTCTCAGCCAAGATGGTCCCACCTTGTCTCACCACCGGGGCAGTTAGCTGCAGAAATGCTGCCTTTCCCCTTCCTTTCACACAGTGTTCTAAGTTGCTCTGTCAAGGCTTGCCCATCACTTTGCTCTTTTCTTTTTCAGTGACTCCTCCTCTGTTTTTGCTCTTCTCTAAATGTGCCACCACCACACCTTCATCTTCCAGCTGGTCAAGGTGGACCTTTGGGGAAAGGCCATAGCTTAGCAGTAGATCATCTGCTTTGCCTGCAAAAGGCCCCAGGTTCAATCCTGGCCCTCTCTGGGTAGGGCTGAGAGAGGCTCCTCCATGAAACCCTGGCAAGTCCATGTAAGCTAAGGTAGGATAAGAGAAAGGACCCCGGGACGGTTAAGTCCAGTCAAAGGTGACTATGAGGTGCAGTGCTCATCTCAGTTTTCATGCCGAGGGAGCCAGCGTTTGTCCACAAACAGCTTTCCGGGTCATGTGGCCAGCATGACTAAACCACATCTGGCGTAATGGACGGAAGCCAGAGCACACAGAAACACTGTTTACCTTGCCACTACAGCGGTACCTATTTATCTACTCGCACTGGCGTGCTTTCGAACTGGTAGGTTGGCAGAAGCTGGGACAGAGCAACAGGAGCTCACCCCGTCATGGGGATTCAAACCGCCAACCTTCCAATCAGCAAGCCCAAGAGGCTCAGTGGTTGAGACCACAGCGCCACCTGCTCCCTCACACAAGTCCATGTAGACCAGGCACCCCCCAAACTTCGGCCCTCCAGATGTTTTGGACTACAATTCCCATCTTCCCTGACCACTGGTCCTGTTAGCTAGGGATCATGGGAGTTGCAGGCCAAAACATCTGGAGGGCCGCAGTTTGGGGATGTCTGATGTAGACAATGCTGAGTGAGATGGACCAGTGGTCTACTTGGTATAAAGCAGCTTCCTACAGACCTATGATACAGAGTTTCTTCTCCAGCGGAGTTATCCTGCCCAGTCTGCTTGGCTCACTTCTGCAGATGACCATTGCGTTGACAACATGAGTGGGGAGCTGCTGCTGCTGCTGCTGCTGCTGTACACCAGCCACTCCCAACACTATCCATGAAAATCTACGAGACCAGAGACTAGCATGAACTGTCAGGATATATGTGTTTCTTCTCATTGTCCAGGAAAATTTATTTTTAACTACTGGAATGGATATAATATATAGTACAGGAAATTTGGGGTGTATTTAGCGAATGCCTTTGCAGCAGCAAAGGGGCTGGAGCTGTTGATGCTTACTTTATTTCCTGAAGTCATAATTTTTAACAATGTGTTCCATCTTTGGATGACACCAGCATATTTATAGTGTTGCTCATTTAGGGGAAATAAGACTCATGAGAATCATTTTGAATCTGGCTTCCACAACATTTGCCAATATTTTGAAGTCTACAGAGCCATTATATTAAAGCCAAAAGTTATTAGTTGCCGTGATTATCTGGTTTAGAAGAACAAGTACTACCTTTGTGCTGGATACTTGGAATAGGTTGGCCCGAGCCAGGAGCTATATTTGCTTTGCTTTGTTTTCAGGAATGGCTATTAATATTTGTTTGCATTTTTTGATTGATGCTTTCATTTATTTCCATGAAATCTGTGTTAATGACATGTACAGATTGCTTCAGTGTTGCCATCAAGGCAAGTCTCTGTACAGGAAGCCCAGTGTCCAACTTGACCAAATGACTAGGAGTGCCCTCGAATGCAAGAGACCTGGCTTACCACTTTTTGAAGTGACATTACTATCTGTCCCTGAAAGAGGTATAGGTCCAGAGTCTACAATTACCTAAGTGCACTGCAGAGACCTAAGCTACATGTTTCAAAAATTCAAACTCTACAGCCTTTCTACAACTCCCATCAGACCCAGTCAGCATGGATATGGTGTAGTCCAAAATATATTTAAGGCACTAGATTGGGGAAGTCTGCATTAGACAGAAGCAACTGATTACCAATAGCAGTGCAAAACTTCAGCAGGCACAAACAGTATTGAAAGTGGGATTGCATGTAACCACCCCAACAACATCATAAGCACGAAGAATCATGAATGCAGAATTAAAAGGAGGGGCCCAAAGTTCTTCAGCGGCTGGAAGAAGGGATTACCTTGGAAATAATAATTTGATTTTTTTAAAGGGAGCTTTTGGATAGAAACCACCTGTCTTTTCTGGCAAGATATGAGATTCAACTGCAAAAATAACCCAGCTTTAATTATTTCAACTGAGTGGGCTTTTCATAATTGGGGGGGGGGGATGTAACAATTTTTCTGACACCATCAGAGTGTTGCTTTGGATACAAATTCAAACATAAATAGCTTAGGTGGAATTCAACTAAATTTTGCTCAGACCTGTTGAAATAAGTGGTGGGTTTACTGGATCATACACACATCATTCTGCTTTATTAGTTCTGTGATGCTTCACCAGTGTAAATCGTATTATTGCCAACTGGAGAGGCATTCTTGCACTATAGCACTACAAAAGTGAAACACAAGCCAGAATATTTGTGGAATAAAAAGCTACGGGATTTCAAAATTTTTTTACAGGATGCGCACTGATTGGAAGCAAAGTAGTGTGTCCACTTTTTGCAGGTGCAAACAATATGGAAAGTGGAATCACATATAACCACCCTGATACCACCATGAATACAAATGATCACAAATGTCTGGATAGGTCCAGTGCCTCTGATACAAATACATCATCTTTTTTGTTTGTTTGTTTGTTCCTGGTTGGCTAATTGCAAAGGGTCTTGTAGCCTATGGGGGGAATCTGACTTTGACTACAAAAGATGCTGAAACTGGGGGAGGTGATTCCCTCATACTTGGAAGCAGCTTATTTGGTGTAAGGAAAGAAAGAAAGGGAACTGTATTGTAATTATGTCATCTAATAATACACTCTTTAAAAGTTTTAAGTGAGTCACATGTCTCCACCATTCCATCCAGCTCCTTAAATATAGCTATTTGGTTTGGCTTTGGGGCAAAAAAAGTCAGCCAAGATGGGTGTTGTTAACATGTAAAGATTTCTTTAGCACAGCTAAAGGGACTCAGTAGGAACATACAATATCCTTAGATATCACAGAGATTAGCAGTTTTGCTGCACCATCACAATTCATCTGGTTAACAGAGAGAATAATAAAAAAAATGTGTGTGTAATAAGCTGCAAAATAAGGTCAGCGTCCTAACTTATTAAGTATTCATAAATGTCTATGTGTTCATAGTTCATACTGTCATTCTTTCTACTTTGGATGTTCAGCGTGTCAGTGTCATAGCTTATGTACCAGCTTTGCAGCAGGGTTGGGGGACTGGAAGGAAATGGAGTGGCGGAAGAGGAAACCCTTCGCACTGCAACCTTTTGTTGCAGCTCCAGCATCTCTCTCCTATTTCTGTTCCATAGGAACTTACTGGTGGAAACAGAATTCTCAAGATTGCCTCCTTCGTTGCAACTGCCCATTCCTCGCCATTCTTTTTAGCTAACGCCAGCCATTGAAGCAGAAATGTTTCAGAAGGAAATGCAACATAGAAGCTTGATTGCAACCCCTAGGAATGCCTTCCATGCAATGTAATTAGAAATTGGATAGCAAAGGTATGAATTGCTGGGGAAATAATTATCTGAAACACTTTGAAGCACAGTTAGAGGAGCAAAACCTTCTCATAAGTACTGTAAGTGGCATGAGCACAGGTTTAAGGATACTAAGGATTCCTCTTCTGGAGTAAAAAATAATCTTAATGTATTTTAGTAGCCCCCTTTTCATTTATATGCCAGTGCTGCTGTCCATTTTATGTTTGTGATTTAGATATTTCACTTTAGTGTAGTAGTAGTAGTAGTAGTAGTAATAATAATAATAATAATAATAATAATAATAATTTATTATTTATACCCCTCCCATCTGGCTGGGGCTCCCCAGCCACTCTGGGCGGCTTACAACAGAATATTAAACTACAATAATCTCTTAAACATTAAAAGCTTCCCTAAACAGGGCTGCCTTTAGATGTCTTCTAAAAGTCTGATAGTTGTTTTTCTCTTTGACACCTGATGGAAGGGCATTCCACAGGGCGGGTGCCACTACCGAGAAGGCCCTCTGCCTGGTTCCTTGTAACTTGGCTTCTCGCAATGAGGGAACCGCCAGAAGGCCCTCGGAGCTGGACCTCAGTGTCCGGGCAGAATGATGGGGGTGGAGACGCTCCTTCAGGTATACTGGGCTGAGGCCATTCAGTACCCAAACGCTACATGTGGTTCAGAAACTAAAGTTACTACAGAATGCAAATGCAGGTCTTTTCACTGGGACACACACTGTAAACATATACTATATTATCCATCTGCTGGATACCAGTTCATTTCCAAGCCCAATTCAAGGTGTTGGTGTTGACTGATAAAGTTCTGCATGGTATCGAAAAGAATACAGTGGAATCTCGGTTTATGAACACCTCAGTTTACGAATTTTCAGTTTACGAACGCCGCGGGCCCATCTGGAACGGATTAATTCACTTTCCATTACTTTCAATGGGAATGTTCGCTTCAGTTTATGAATGCTTCAGTTTATGAACAGACTTCCGGAACCAATTACACCCATGCTTTGGGTTAAGTACGCTTCAGGTTGAGTATACTCCGCAGACCCGTCTGGAACGGATTAATCCACTTTCCATTACTTTCAATGGGAAAGTTCGCTTCAGTTTATGAACTCTTCAGTTTATGAACAGACTTCCGGAACCAATTGTGTTCATAAACTGAGGTACCACTGTACTTAGTCCCATCCATCTATTGCCATGTTGCAAGGTCATCTGCTAAACTGTCAACACTCTCTGCAGGTCCTCCCTCCTGCCACCAGGTGGGTACAGTGGTGCCTCGCTTAACGAATGCCCTGCTTAACGAAATTTCCGCTTAACGAAAGGATTTTTCGAGCGGAGCTTGCCTCGCAAGACGAATGCGTTTTACGAAAAATTCGTCTAGCGAATCGCGGTTTCCCATAGGAATGCATTGAAATTCAATTAATGCGTTCCTATGGGCAAAAAAATTTCCGAAAAAATTCAATGCATTCCTATGGGATTCGCTAGATGAATTTTTCGCTACAAGAAAAGACCCATTGAACGAATTAATTTCGTCTAGCGAGGCACCGCTGTACTAAGGAGGTGTCCTTTTGACTATGGCACTCACTTTGTAGAATTCCCTCCCTATAGAGGCTCACCTGGTGTCTACTTCATTCTTTATTATGCTTGCTTGGTTTTCGGGACAAAGCCTTCAAACTAAGTTCTTATTCTTAGAGTCTTCTTCTCCAAGGCCTTTCAAATCCTCTTTTGACTTATTATATGCTGTTAGTTTTATTTGCATTTTTTATTTATTTAAAAAAATACTTTTAGTGTAATCTGCCCCGGGATAATGTTTTTTTAAATGATGGGCAGCATGTAAACAAACAGACAATCCCCGAATAAAATTATTCTTAGATTTGTCCAACTCATTCAATAGATGTTTCTGTTTCTTCTTGATCACTGTTTTTTCAGCGACATAACAGTTTTCAATCCTGGCGTCCGTGTATTAAGAAAGAAAGCTGAGCGTACACAACAGCACAGTAATTACACAAAGACAGCATGAAATAATTATGTGAGGTCTTAAAAATTCTCATAGTATTGGTTTCAAGAGTGTTTTGTATGCCTGACACGTATTGAGAATCAAAACAATATGCCAGCCGAAATGGGACGGCCCTGTACTGAGAAACCGGTTCTCCCCCCCCCCCCCTGGTTTTATGCTATTAAAAAGTGTAATAAAAGGTTTCCCCCTTGCTTTAATGAAAGCCAAATGTCAGCAACAGTAATTAGAATGTTTGCAGTGAAGTAAGGTTTTAGATCTTCAGCACGGCGATGCCCTTCAGGTTTTGATTAATTATGGCTAAGCCACACAAGAGGCTGTTCCTAGAACCACCCACTGGAAAATCCTAGAAGCATCTTCCATGGTCGTCCTTCTGCTTACATTCCTTTCTTATAAAATGCATACATATTATAGGGGAGATAACCTCTCTTGGGGCAAATGTGTCTTATGGGATATAGAAATAAGAGACGAATAAAACAAAGATCTGTTTCAGACTGTGAGGGAAGTTTTGATTTCTGCTTTACTTTTTTGTGCAGGGGAGAGAAGCGTTCTCCACTTATTTTGTTTCATCTTCCACCCATGCCTAGGAGTTAGGCTACATGTGATGCTAAACACATTTTATAATCCTGTGATTGATATGATCATTTTCTCTAATATTTTAACAATGGCCACAGGGTTGTTGTGGTTGTCGTCTGAAATGAGCCTACATAACTGAGATTGGGGGAGTGTTTTAGCCAATTCCCCTGGTGCCCTTTTCCTGTTGAAATCCCTGTTCTCCAAAGCTGCCGTTTGCTCCCAAATCTGAAAAATCCACCTTTTCAATACAGGTTTTTTTTTGTTCCCAAATCTGAAAAATCCACCTTTTCAATACAGGTTTTTTTTTGTTCTAAATTGTTTAACAATATAACTTTACACACACACACACACACACACACACACACACACGTTTTCTTCTTGAGATAAAGGTGTGTGCCCCCCACCCTGGCCCCTCCCCTGCTTGCTTGCAAGAACAGCTTCAGTCTTCTTCTTCTTCTTTGGCGATCACTTGTAGCCGAGTAAGGTTGTCTTCCATAAATACGGTTTTAACAATGGGTCCATAAGTGACTGTGGAGGCCAATTCTGGATCCACACGTCCTTCCACAGTGGGGACATTGGTTTCCGGGCAGGAGTTGATCACAGTGTGGCTTTGCCAAGTGTGTCTTCCTCTTAGCACATTTCTCCCTTGCGTCCTGAGATCGAGTTTCTTCAAAGCCCATGACACCTTTGGTAAAGGCTGTTCTCCAACTGGAGCACTCGCAGGCCAGTGTTTCCCAGTTGTCAGTGTTTATAGTACATTTTTAAAGATTTGCCTTGAGACAGTCTTTAAACCTCTTTTGTTGACCACCAGCATTACGCTTTCCATTTTTAAGTTCGGAATAGAGTAGTTGCTTTGGAAGACGATCATCAGGCATCCGCACAACATGACCAGTCCAACGAAGTTGATGTTGAAGAATCATTGCTTCAACACTGGTGATCTTTGCTTCTTCCAGTACACTGATATTAGTTCGCCTGTCTTCCCAAGTGATGTGTAAAAATTTTCAGAGACACCGTTGATGGAATCTTTCGAGGAGTTGGAGATGGCGCATATAAGTGGTTCATGTTTCACAAGCATATAGTAAGGTTGGTAGTACAATAGCTCTGTAAACAAGCATTGTGGTTTCCCTGCGAAAGTCCCGGTCCTCAACCACTCTGCACTTCAATCGGGAGAAAGCCGCACTCGCAGAGCTCAGGCGATGCTGGATTTTGGCATCGATGTTGGCCCTTGTGGAAAGGTAACTGCTTCAGTGTCCAACAGCTGGTCCTGGAAAACGTAGTTTTAATTTCACTATATCCAGAACCCTTGTGAAGGTTCCAAAGAGCAGGGGAGAAACTGAGAAGTTTCCTCCTGCCTTTGGAGCAAGTGTAGAGAAGTCCCTTTTAATGGTTGAGGTGAAACTGATAACAGGTTAAAAATTCCTTTCTAGGTTTCATGTCTTATCTTTGCAGCATTTGAAATGGGTACTAGAGAATGCACAGTATCATGTTTAAACTCAAAGAACAAGCTGTAAAGAGCAGCTGTGAAACAACACTCCCCCCTCCCGTCCTTTACAGCTAGCGGACCTCCAGAAGACCTATTGACTGAGCATACATCCTGATTCGCTTGAACAATGCTTATGTGGAAGTTTGATTATATCCAGACTTTCCTGAGCATTTATTCCAATTTATTTGTGCAGTGGTTATACAACAATGAGCATTCATCAATGAATTCATCCTCCTTTGCTTGTGGGATGTTTATACACCCTCCCATTAGTAATTTGTTCACTCCAACAATTTCCAAATTGCAAAAAGTGGTTTGTTTGTTTTTCCAAAGGTGGATATGTCGTGCTAGGGTGACATAGCCTTTTAATGTACATATTAAGTACCCAAGCTTGAAGTTCAAGTATACGCTTAAATCTCCTGCAACATAGTGGCACCCCTAGTTTGGGGAAGCTTCCTCACTGAGGATTATTATTTTTTTAAAAAAAATCCTGAGTTGGGAAAAGTGAAATTGTAGAGAGGTGAAATTGTAGAAACCTTTGTCAATTTCACAGCTTTTCTTAGCTGACTTCGCACCAGTTTGCAGAACTTAAGTCAGATGATACACGTTATCTCAGAAGTGAAACTGCTAAGACTGGTTTAGGAGGAGACTTTCGAAAGTAAAGATGAAACTGATGGGAATTTCAAATTCCTTGCCAATTTAATCATTACACTGAACTGTAACTTAGAGGTAGGCAGAAAGCCTATCCATCTCACTGCTGCTCCTTGCCAACTTTGTACACAAATCCCCAAGTTTTTCAGCTATGTGATGCATAGTCTATTCTGCTTTGGTCAAACTTCACTTGAAGGACTGCGTTCAATTCTGAGGGCCAATTTAAGAAGAGTATCAGTGAACTGAAGCATGTTGAGAGGAGGGTGATGAAGATGTTGAGGGGCATATAGACCAGTTATATTGCGGAAAGATTGAAGGCTTGACCCAGGACATGACCCAGACCAACTGATTCAATTTTCAAGGAACAGGATTTCAACTCATCTATATATATAAAAATGTTCTATTGCTACGGGGTTGTGGGGCTTCGCTATTTGAGCCCCCCCCCCCCGGTTGGGATTTTTAAAGTAGTTCTCTGGGTCCTGGGGTGCATCATCACCCCTGATCCTTTGCCCAAACGGACCTCTCCCCCCTGGCTTTGGGCTTTGCCCAAATTGACCTCTCCCCACCTTCCTCAACACCAAATACTCCTCAATTATACCCACAATAAAAACCATAAAAAACGTTACAAACAACACATTAAAAAACAAAATACATCCCATCCTACATTCCAAAAATTACACCAAAAATAAAAAACCAAAAAACAACCACCCACTCCAAAATCGTACACTACACACCAAAATAAATGACAACCCCAAAAATAAAATTAAACAATAATAACTTCTGTTTCTCATGTTCTTATTTCAAAATTTTTAAATCTAAATATATAAAAATGTTCACGATGCGTGCTCAGGGGCCAATGTATGGAGATACTGGGGGGAGGGGACAACACTCCCCAGGGACAACAGAGGGCTCAGACAAAAGTAAATAGTGGGAAATAGAACCTAGAAACTGACAGTTGCTTCTCCAAGGGTGGGGGCCAATGTAGGAAGATACCAGGGGGAGCGGCCAACACTCCCCGGGGACAACAGAGGGCTCAGACAAAAGTGCATGCTGGGAAATAGAACCCAGAACCTAACAGTTCCTTCTCCAAGGGTGAGGGCCAAGGTATGGAGATACGGGGGGAGGGGTCAACACTCCCTGGGGACAACAGAGGGAAGGGTATCCTACCGAAACACAGGGATGAGCCAGGGGTGGAGGGAGGAGGGGCAGGATACGTCATGGATCAGGACAGGGTGGGGGGAACCACAGGGATGACCCACAGCAACGCGTGGCCGGGCCAGCTAGTTGCAAATAAATTCCTGATGGAACAAGCTGTTTGACAATGGAACAGACTAGGTTAGAAGATTGTGGTCTCTCTCCTATTGGTATTCTGTAGCTGCAGATTTTTGTGCAGTGCCAGATGATTAGATGATTGGATTAGATGACCTTTCAGATCCCTTCCAACTCTTTGATTCCTGTTAGATTACTACAGCATCTTACCCACCAAGATGTGCCCACACACCCCTGTTTTAACTCAATCTAAACTGTTCTTGAAATGGACTGCATCTCCCTTTCCAATTGCCACACACATCTTTTCAAATAAGACGGTGGAAACAAGCCCTTTCTCACTTTGGAAATATCTGAAGAGGATTTAAATCTACAAGGTGTGTGTTTGTGTGTCTGCGCAAAATATGGTGGCATGGTGGATAGATAAAGTTTATCTCTTTTAAACGATTTTAAAAGTTGATGGTGTAATAAAAATGGTTTCTTACAATCACCAGCACCCAAAACCATTTGCAGCCCCCAAAGAGCACAATTCAGCTGGGAATTGGAAATAAATGATTGGGATCTAAAAACCATGTAGTTTTGGTTATAGGGTTTTGATTTCTTTAAACAAAAAGGGACAATATTCAAATATATTCTTTTGAGTGTCACTGAATTAAAAATGCAGCATAAAAGGTTGGATACTGAGGAAATATTGGTGCAGTTGTTATAATTATTGGAGAACATTAATTCTAGTAAACAGTATAACTGTGCTTATGCTCAGTGGTTTAAAACGCTGTCACAGCTGTCCTCCTAAAGTTAACCCCACATTTGCTAGTTTGATGGCCTGTACCTATAAAACTGCTATATAAAGGTAAAGGGACCCCTGACCATTAGGTCCAGTCGTGACCGACTCTGGGGTTGCGCGCTCATCTCCCATTATTGGCCGCGGGAGCTGGCGTACAGAATACATATCCATCAACTGCTCCGATAGTCAGGGCATCCTGATTTGGGGAGCCATGGCCGCGTTTTGAGACTCTATGATCTCATGCAGAGTCATATCCCAGATCCTAAGGTAAAAATGTTGAAGGGTTTGCAGCAGAACATAACCAGTAGTATATGTATCTCTTGTTCACATAAAGCAGGCATCCCCAAACTGCGGCCCTCCAGATGTTTTGGCCTACAACTCCCATGTTCCCTAGCTAACAAGAGCAGTGGTTGGGGGAGATGGGAATTGTAGTCCAAAACATCTGGAGGGCCGACGTTTGGGAATGCCTGACATAAAGCATGTTCCTCTTACTTTAAAGTAAGAAATGATCGCAGAAATGGTTCCCAAGCATTTTTGGCCCATTGCCCCCTAAGGAAGATAATAACTCAATAAAATTCAAAACAGTAACTATTAATTGCACATGTATTAAAAATGCAATTAAAACTATAATTAATTCAACAAAATTGATGAACTTGGTCCAGTGACATCAACTTTTAAAAGTCTGGTATTCAGTTACAGCTCCAGCACCCTCCTGATATCCGCTTGCCTCTGCCCCCTCTAGCTAATCCCACCCTCCAGCCTCCACATATTTATGTGCTGGGAGATGGCTTTACCAGTAATGAAGTCTATGATACACAACAACAT
Organism: Zootoca vivipara; assembly: GCF_963506605.1. Lineage (NCBI taxonomy): Eukaryota > Metazoa > Chordata > Lepidosauria > Squamata > Lacertidae > Zootoca > Zootoca vivipara. The sequence continues at coordinate 32,485,044 of NC_083287.1, read as the reverse complement.
ATTTTAAAAATCAAGGATTCCAACAAGGAAAAAAAGCCACCCTGAAACACAAAGACAAGCCAAATGCTGCAACCAAAATCTGCTTGTACTTTCAAGAATCTGATTTAGCAACAGCTTGAGTGGAGCAAATCCAAAGGTTACACCATCTGCTGGGCCTCAAATCCAAGATTAAGCTTGTAGGCCTGTCAGCCAAGAAGACACGATTAATTCTTAGCTTCATGACACACAAAAATGTTAAAGTGGGAGTATTTTTGTTTTGTTTTGTTTTGCTAACTTCACGTCCAGAAATGTTTTCCTCTTAACGTAAGTCTTCTAAGCTCTGATGGGGCTGCATGATATTTACTGCCTGTCAAAAGTGTCAGTTATATTATTGCAGACTTTAGCATGCTGGCAGGAACAGCACAGAAAATACTGGGATGCCCCATGGCATCATGACTGGAAAACAAATTACTGTATAAAATGCCAATGGCAAGGTCTTTTACTTGTCTATAAGGCTCTGGGCTGAGGTGTCACCTAGCCAATTTGGTATGACTAGGTGGTGTTGCTACAATGGCAGAAGGGGGGGAAGGCATTTATGCAGCAGAAAAGAGCCCTCTTCCTTTCAGTTCAATCCATAAATCAAAGCAAACAGGAGAACATGAACAAGAATTGCCAGTTGCTATCAATACTTTGATTCCCCCCCCCCCCCAAGAGATAATTGCACAGGGCCATATTTAAGAAAGGTATATAAAATTAGGCAATTAAAGAAAGCAGTCCATACTACAGTGGTGCCTCGCTTAATGAACGCCCTGTAAGACGAAATTTTCGCTTAAAGAAAGGATTTTTTTAGCGGAGGTTGCCTCGCTAGACGAATTCATTTTACGAAAAATTCGTCTAGCGAATCGCGGTTTCCTATAGGAATGCATTGAAATTCAATTAATGCGTTCCTATGGGGGGGAAATCAAAAAAATTCAATGCATTCCTATGGGATTCGCTAGACAAATTTTTCGTTATAAGAATAGACCCGTGGAACGAATTAAATTCGTCTAGCGAGGCACCACTGTATATCTGTTGAGCAAGTTGCAAAACATCCTTAACAGTGAGCAAAATGCAAGAAAGGGTGTGTTTGTAGGTTTATGAGTGTTTAAAGTATGGTATTGTCTTTCCTCACATGTGAGGCTGGGGGTGGGGGTGGGTCTTATTGTCTGATGAGGGGCTGGAGGTTGCATGCTTGACCCTGGAGTCCCCTCCTCCCCGTTATTTTGCATTCCAATGCTATACATGCGTATAGTAAATCACAATTACTCTCTCTGTGGGATTGTAGGTAAAAGCATTTTTAAAAGAAATGGGAAATTGAGAAAGGTGTGCATATGGTTGGGAACTGTGGGATCCATAAATGAAGCTTAGGGGAGGAACAATATTATGGACCATATCTCAGGACTACAAGTATCTTGTGATTGTGTGATTTTCCATATGCATGAGTCCGATCCAGATCCAATGTAATCCGTGGCCCGACAACAGCTGGAATCCAATACGGGCACGACTTTCAGTTAGCCTCATATCTTAGGAATTTGTCCGTACCCACCTATCGGCGTTTATTTACCAAAGCTAGATTAAATGTATTTCCGTCAGAAGTTCTAAATAGTAGACTGAGAGGCATCCCCTACCAGAATAGGCTTTGTTTATGTTCTCAGGACGTCGATTGCATGAACCATATCCTACTCCATTGTGGGCAGTATGAGCAAACAAGGGATCAACTGATCAAACCCTCACTAGCAAATTTGCCGGGAAAATCTGAAGCCTCCCATATTAAATACCTTCTGGAGTATAGGTCAATTGATATTACACTGACCGTGGCAAAGTTTCTTTCGGAGGTCGCAAGAAACATCACGCTCTAGACATAACAAAATGACTACCTCGGTCTCTTTCGCCTGTTGTTTGGTTGTTTTAACTGTATCTTGTTTTGAAACTGTTTTGTGGGTCTGTGGACCACAATAAAGATATTTGATTTGATATGCATGAGTCTTGTTTATATGGTCTGTCAATCTGCACTTTTCTGCCTTTTTTAGTTCTGTTTTGTTCACTCCCTACTGGACACAGCTGACAACGTTGTTTACAGGTGAACCTAATGGCAACATTACCCTCAGCATTTGTTGGAGACTGGAGGGTTGTAGGAACTGGCTGTCTAGCTAGATACCTCACAAGAAGCATTGCTATCAAATTTAACCCTTGCCCCCTTTTAATTTGCCTGCTTAGAATCTTGGTACCCTTAACATTCCTTTCTTAAAGAAACCCATGTGTTGAAATCTGCAATCTTCTGATCAATTAAAGGTTAATTCTTAGATGGAGTTAAACAGATTGGAAATGTGTATTCATTGATTCATTGCAAAATCAAATATATATATAGGGGGAACAACAGGGAAATAGGAAGCTGACAATAGGCAGATGTAAAAATAATAATGACAAACACGATGAAACAGATGTTCATATTGTAAGCGTATGCTGCTTCTTTCATTTGGTGTTTTATTTTAAGGATTTATAATTTTTTGCATTCTTTCTCAGTAAGGTTCTCCATATACACTCCTCAATAAGACATCTCTCTTTCCTCGTCAGTTTATTTAATTTAGGACTTCCACCCTTTGATGAGAAGCAGCATTTGATTTTTATTTCTCCACATTTTGTTTTGGTCTGAGGAAAAAGGGAAGTAGAACTTTAAAAAGTAAAAGAGAAACTCCATGAAATTTTATCAAGCATGAAATGGCGTTTAAGCAAAACAGGCGGATTGCTGAAGCAAATGCTTCAGTTAGGAAGGAAATGCCATTGACTTTATTACAGCTGCCTAATGTTTTCCACGAACTGCAGAAAATAATTCATTGTATCTTAGTGACCTACAATAACAGCTGACTACTTGCACTTGGTGGAAATGTGATTTGTGCCTACAATATTTTTTTTAACTATTTCAAGTTTCAGCTTTGGGCCTGCAGAGTTTCAGAAATTCCCTTTGCATTCAGTGAGAAGACTTGGTGCGAACCATTTGGCTGAGAACAAGGCTGTGTATTTCAATGCAACGTTATTTTTGCTGACTCAGGAATATTTCGGTGTGGTCTTGTTTGGTTGCACCTTTTGCAATGCACCGGAAATGTACCCTTTTTCTTTTCTTTACCGCCATATTGTTGTATCCTCCACTTAACTGAGCAGTATTTGTAATGCAGCATTTCTAGAAAATACACAAACACACACACACATGCATAATAAGTCAAAAGTATCATAGTGCACTGGTATTCTGTGAAGTTCAAGTAAATACACCTAGAGTTTCTCAGTCTGGCAAACAGGTACCAAACAGAACAAGACATGCTTGACATTAGCATCATGTGAATGCAAGAAGAGCCTGCTGGATTAGGCCAATGGTCCATCTAGTCCAGCATCCTGTTCTCACAGTGGCCAACCCAGATGCCTTTGTGAAACCTCCATGAAGAATTCATGAATGCAACAACACTCTGCCTACCTGCAACTCCCAGCAACTTATATTCAAAGGCATGCTGGCTGTGATGGTGAACCTAGAACATAGTCATGGTGGCTAGAGTTATCATTGAGAGCCCTGTCCTCCACTGAGTTTAATCCCCCTCTTAAAGCCACCCAAGCTGGTGGCCATCATTGCCTCCTGTGGGAGCAGGTTCCATAATTTAACTAGGTGCTGCATGAAGAAGTACAGAACTTCCTTTCATCTGTTCCGGATCTTCCAACATTCAGCTTCAACAGATGCCCACAGGTTCTAGTTATGAGAAAAGGAGAAAAACTTGGTATGTGAGGCAGCATGCACACCATACCTATTGCTAGGAAGGTTGTGCGACACACACACACCTCAATCTCTGCCGAGCAGTAGCAAGATCCCAGGGGTTCCAGGAGCTCACCCAGGGTTGTGTTTCCATTGGGAATCAAGACACGATGGAGACTGCTGTGTGTGGTTTTTTTTTAAAAGAAGTATTGTTTACACTGGAAGCTTTCGATGGAGGAAAGTGCAGAGTTTACAGCGTTCGCATCTCAGCAGGGGCTTGCCTCCCCACCCCTGAGCAGCGCAGCATTGGAGTTCAAGGCATCCTAGACACGGTTCCTGTGCTCCTGTCCCAGCCTGTCAATATGGTTCTGCCCCGCATGGTCTCTGCCGTGAATTCTGCCCCTTCCTTTCTCCTTCCCAAGAACCTTTGCTAAGCAGGTCATTCTCTTCTCCAAACATCTCTGTTTTAAAAGGGACACCTTTTTTTGCTGTGTGACAACACACACACACACACACACACACACACACACACTGCCCCGGTAATCTTGGCAACCCTTGTTTTGCACAGATCCAAGGAATATTTCTTTGATGTGTTGATGACTGGCCATTGTTTCTCAATGGCGTGCACTCAGCTAGCCCAGCTTGGCTAGTTTGCATAGGGTAAACCCAGGAATTTCTGTGTTTGGCAGAGTTCAGGAGAACTGCTGCAGCTGCTTATATTTTCCCTTCAATACCCCCCCCCCATTAGTAAAATTACTAACATTCACTAACTTCCTAGAATTATGAGCACCTTTGCATCCCAGACTCTGGCACCCCAGATCTATAACAATATAAAACACATGTAAAACACATGACCTCTGTCAAAATATACCAGAAATTGTAGGGGGTGGGTGGGTACTGAGAAGTGTAGCTCTGTGAGGGTTAAAGTAGTAGAAGAAGAGCAGGCATCCCCAAACTGCGGCCCTCCAGATGTTTTGACCTATAACTCCCATGATCCCTAGCTAAAAGGACCAGTGGTCGGGGAAGATGGGAATTGTAGTCCAAAACATCTGGAGGGCTGAAGTTTGGGGATGCCTGAAGAAGAGTTTGGATTTGATATCTGGCTTTATCACTACCCTAAGGAGTCTCAAAGCGGCTAACATTCTCTTTCCCCTTCCTCCCCCACAATAAACACTCTGTGAGGTGAGTGGGGCTGAGAGACTTCAGAGAAGTGTGACTAGCCCAAGGTCACTCAGCAGCTGCATGTGGAGGAGTGGAGACGCAAACCCGGTTCCCCAGGTTACGAGTCTAATGCTCCTAACCACACTACCACACTGGCCCATGTGTACAGTTCCCAGGATTCTTTGGGAGAAGTCATGTGCTTTAAATGAATGCTGTGTGACCTCTATGTGTAGCAGTTATGTATATTCAATAACGAATGTGGAAAGCAACGAAATAAATGTGTACCACATGTAATAAGGGGATGACAAAAGCTCCTTGAAGACACAGCAATTGTAGCACTTTTGTAAAGCCAAAGTTCAAAATAAGAAACTATATATTAGGCTAGTTACAGGTAGGTAGCCGTGTTGGTCTGACGTAGTCAAAACATTTTCTTGGGTAGAGAATCACACCCTTAGGAGGGCTCACTACAATAGTATACCATTGTTTTGCACTTAGCTGCTTGTTTTACATGTTCGCCATGTGTTACACATTACCAGTGGTATGATGGCAATTGCTTGGAACTGGAATTTTATTTATTATGTGTCCCTGTTGGGGGCTAAGCACAAAACAGGGACCCCAGAAATGCAATCGTTTTCTGCAGTCCTATATGTATTGAGCAGAGTTGGGAACTTGTGGCCCTCCAGTTGCTGCTTGACAACTCCCATGATAGAAATAATAGAATTGTAGAGCTGGAATTATAGAGCTGGATCCTGACGATCATCTAGTCCAAACCCCTGCAATGGAGGAATATGCAGCTGTCCCTTACAGGGACCTAACTTGCAACCTTGGCATTATCAGCACCATGCTCTAACCAACTAAGCCACGGGTGTCAAACACAAGGCCCGGGGGCCAAATCCGGCCCGCCAGACCTCGTCATGTGGCCCGCCGAGCGCCCCAGCCAGCGGGACCCAGCAGCGGGATCTTGCTGCTGAAGCGCCGCACTGACAAAGCGCCGACAAACAGCTGGGGCCTGGGGGAGGGGTAGAAAGGCGGCTGGAGCAGTGCTGCGTGGAGCGCCCTGAGCCACAGCAGGAGAAGGAGGAGGCAGCTTGCCGGGTCAGCGGCCAGCAACGCCGCACGGAGAGTCCCGAGCCTCTGCGACGCAGCAGTGCTCTGTAGCACTTTGAATCCTCCTCCTCCTGCCATGGCTCGGCGCCTGGAAACGGCTGCTGCTGCTGCTGAAGCACAGACAAAGCACCCAGCAGTGCCTTCCTCCCCTCCCCTCCCTCTCCCTCTCCTCAGAAACATAGGATGCTGCTTTATACTTCTGGCCCTTAAACCCTGGAACCCGGAGAACAGCTCCAGTGAGTCAACCTCAGCCAGTCCCTTTGGTGAAGGGTGGTGGCTCACTGGCAGAACATCTGTCCTGCATGCAGAAGGACCCCAGCATCTCCAGGTACCAGTAGCTCTGCAAAGGTCCTGCATGAAACCCTAGCGAGCCTCCACCAACCCAGTGCAGTTACCAAAAATCATTTTTCAATAAATTGTACAATAATTGTACATTTGAATATCTACTTGCCATTATTCTGACTATGTTAGTTATTACTTACATTATTACAAAAAACAGTAATAATTGAATGCAGTGACAATAATTTATGATAATAAAGAGTGGACACATAGTCCTACAGATACAACCGGCCCTTTGAGGGTGACCAAACTGCTGATGCGGCCCCCAATGAATTTGAGTTTGACACCCCTGAACTAAGCTATCCAGGGTGACCCCTGTCCATTGGCTATTCTGATGGGAGCTGGAGCCCATTAACACCTGGAGGACTGATCTGTACAATGGTTTGCAATACTTGTGGCATTTTAAATAAATAAATTTAATATAAAAAACCGTATGGAGGGCCACAGGTTCCCCACTCCTAGCTTAGACAGATAAGGTTCCATTGAGTTCAGTGAGACTACTCTGATGTAGAATAGCTGAAGTGTAAAAACCAAAATGATTCCCAGAATGGAAAAAAAAGGAGAAGTGCCACCTCGTTTTCTTTTGGCTCAATAAATGCTAACCATCACACTAAGTATCTTGGAAGAAGTCTTTTATCTACCCTTATATGGAATGCAGGCCAACAATGGAAAATCTCTAGATAAGGAATGCGTCATGCCACACTAAGCTTATGTAGTGCAAAGTTTAGCTTAGAAGAAGCATAATAGGCAATCCTCTTTTCCCCCCTCCTGCTTAATATGAAAGGAAATCACAAGGCCTGTGAATTTAAGGTGGATGCATGTGAATTTATTTAATGCCCACAAGAAGCTATTGACTTGTGGTATGTGAATTTTTAACACTGCAAAAAGAAGCAAACGTCAACACTCCCAATTTTTTCACTTTCACATTCTTCAATGAATTATACAGGCATACAGGAATGCAAGGCTTGCTATACATGTTCAGACCATCTTGTCTTCAGTCATGTACCCAACAGTAGCCAGAATCAGATTCTTTTGAATGTAAAACACCCACCAATGACTATTATGCAATTGCATGCCTCGTTCACAGCCATATTTAGTTGTTGGCTTCTCTCCAGAAGCATTTGTGTTGAAGGTGGAGATGCCCTAAAAGAGTTTATACTAGTCGAGTTAAACAGAAGACATTTATGTGATTCATAGACAAATAGTTAAAACCTTTCAATGAACAAAGCCTATCAAGCTATTGGGCCTTGGGTGTCTTGTAGCAGCAGGTTCCATGCATCTTAGGAAACCACATTCCCCCCCCCCAATTGATATGAAGCTTCCGTACTGCAACAGAGAGCTATATTACCACACAATCCTAATCATGTCTACTCCGAAGGAAATCCTGCTCTTTTCAGTGGGGCTTTCCCCCAAGTAAGTGGAGGGAGGATTGCTTCCTCAGTTTCTAGAATTAAACAAAAGCCACAATCCAAGGCACACACAATTCAGGGTCCCTTTCAAACATTTTCCAGGCATACAGTGGATGTGTGGAGCTGGGTGTAGTAAGGCCACTCATGCTGTTCCCATCCCTGATGTCACACACTCTGCTGACCCCACCCCCAATCTTCAGCCTGCAGCCATAAGTCTGAAAGGTGGTACTCAATGCATGTACAGCTCTACACACATAGGCACCCATTTTCAGTATTTTGGCTCTATACAGAGAAGTCAGAGGTGAGTTGCAGCCCTGCTCATGCTCCTCCACATATTCAAATACTGAACACACAGCTCCTGGTGGAGAGGAGCCATGCATTCAAGCCATGGGAGACCAGCAACAGTGACTCCGTCAAAGATCTCAGTGATTGGGCAGGGATATAAAGGAGAGAGCGGTTCTTGAGGTATCTTGGACCCACGCTGTTAAGGTTCTTGTAATTTGATACAAGAACAATATGTGCAGAAAAGGTCTGAAGGGTTTTCTTCTTCTTCTTCTGATAAACAATGCCACTTCCTGCAATGCAGCGTAGAGATGCTTATCAGCGCCCTACATCAACATTGTTTTTCTTCCCAAACTTGCTGTGCAGGGTACCTTGTATGGATTTCCTGCACACTACAGGGGGATTGTAAGGTCCACACTCAGTTCACATGGAGTACTAGCTGGGAAAACCTATCCATTCTTAAGGAAATCAGCCCTGAGTGCTCCCTGGAAGGACAGATCGTGAAGCTGAGGCTCCAATACTTTGGCCACCTCATGAGAAGAGAAGAATCCTTGGAAAAGACCCTGATGTTGGGAAAGATTGAGGGCACTAGGAGAAGGGGACGACAGAGGACAAGATGGTTGGACAGTGTTCTCGAAGCTACGAACATGAGTTTGACCAAACTGCGGGAGGCAGTGCGAGACAGGAGTGCCTGGCGTGCTATGGTCCATGGGGTCACGAAGAGTCGGACACGACTAAACGACTAAACAACAACAACAACTAGCTGGGAAACTTGGGCACTTCCCCTTCCACCCTATGTGAAGCGAGAGGCAGAACCTACCTGTGAACTGCAGGCAAGGTCTCTTTCAGGAATGCTTTCCCTCCATTAGCGGTCTTCTCAGTACAGGTATCTTCCATGATATGTTTCTAAGGAACCCAAGGTGTATCAGAATACAGTGTGAAAATATATGCATTAGACAACTTAAGAACCAACTGATTTCTTACCATATATCCCTTTCCAATCAATGAGGTCTTCGGGAGAACCATTGTTAGTTGTTCCACGTGGCTCATATCCACAAGGAGCCACACATCCAGTATTGTGGACTCAATGTTGTGAAAAACCCCTTTCAGCTGAGACCAGACCTTGTTGAACTTCTGGCACTTAGTGAAGACTTATTTTATTTCAGCAGACATTTAAAGTTGAGTATTTCCGATTTTATGGTTATTTCTAATTGATTTTATTTTTTACTGCATTTCTTTTTTAACCATACCACTGGACACCCCTGATTAAGTTATATATAAATTGTTGAAATAAAAGGATAGGGACAGGCTGTGGGCAAAGTAGATAAGAATTCCAAACTAATCTACCCAGCATCGTTTGATTTTCAGTTCTTGATATCTGAATACATGCAAAATCTTTCTATCATTGTTTGTTTGTTTGTTTTGATCAGCATGTGTGACACAGCTATCTTGGTACGAAACCATTTATGATGGATGCCAAATCCTAGCACTTGTTGACGCTTCTTCTTTGAGCTACTTCCTGTTCCACTTCATAGTTTGACACTATCATTGCTGTGAAAGCTGCACCCGAACATGATCATTATATATCAGTTTCTATTATCTCTACTTTGCCCCTTGTTGGTGCAAAGCACTTTCTTAGAACTGAGCTATGAGCCATCTGCTCCTTTGCCGAGAGTCTGATGTCAGCCGATAAATTTCTCCAGTACCAGTGCAGCGAAGTTTACCATACTTTGATGACAGTCAAAAGGCAGAACGTTTCTGGGGAAAGGAATCTCAAAAAGTCGTTGCTTTAGAACCACAAACTATCTCTCAGAAGGCTGTCTTTTATGTGGAGCAAAGGTTTAATACTTCATCAGCTGCCAGTGAGCAAAATATCTAAATATTGTCTACCACACCGGTATATGACAGTCCCTTATTTATATTTGGACTGTATCCATGCAGACATTCCTGGAACGGTTGTAGGCAGTGTTTATTTTCTCTTTATTTCATATAAAAGACTGCTCTGTATATATATATCTTGCTGGAATTTGTGCAGGAAAACGATCCCTAGAATGGTGAGACAGCTCAGCTGCAAATTGATCCTGAACCAGTTCCAGAGTTTCCACAACACGAAGCACTGGAGCCAGGCGAGAGTCCAGAGAAGAATCTTTGCTTATGACTGGCCAGGAAGCCCAGCCGCAGCCATTAAAAAAAAAAAGGTAAATTAAATGCATTCCAGTGGTTGGCATCTCAGCCCATGCTTGCCAGGCATACCCACTCTGTGGCTCTGGGCACTGGCTGCAGTTCTAGAACATAGTGAGGATAAGGCCAAATAACCACTAACCATAGAAGTTGGAGCCAAGTTACCATATATGGTCAAGTGCCAATTTGCTTGTGCTCCTGAAATATGGCATTTTACATAGGAATTGTTCTTATTTATGCAACCCAAACAACCGCTTGCAGAGATATGTTCATATTTGTCAATGCAGCATACCGTGTGTGTGTGTGTGTGTGTGTGTGTGTGTGTGTGTGTAGGTGGTGGTGGTGGTGGGTTGATGGAAGCATAGCAACTTGTGCAGACAAGCAGGCACACCTTATAGCACTTTAAAGGATCTATAACTTCAGTTCATGTCTTCCTCCTTTCTCTTTGAGGAAGTTCCTCACACCAAGGTCGTGATCCAAATCAGTTTCCGAAAGAAGTGTTTACAGAGTTTTATTACGGTTTTCCAATGAATGCATTAATTTCTCAGAAATTCTGTATTGGAGCTATTTCCCCCCACCCTTATATCTTTGAGCCCCCCCTCAGTTTTGTTAGGCTGCAATTTGTCCAGCATTCCCATTTAAAAATAATAATGAGGATTTTTTAAAAATCCTACTCTCACAAGCGCTTCCTTGCCGCTCCTAGATCTGCACTGTCTGCAGATTAGATTACAGTACTTTGTTGCCCACTCTTTCACATTTAAGAAAGCTTGGGTATCACTGGACCCAGGAAAACACTGCTGGCACGGACACTGGGAAAACATCCCACTTCCAGCTTCAGCATATAGCTTGGCTTACTTGTTTGAACCATCTGTTTAAAACCTTAGCTGTCCCCATCTGTCTGTGGCTGTACACATTTAAGGGACTTATGTGAGGCTGTCCAGAGTAGGGTAACTGATGATTTACTTGGGGACAAGGAATTGTTCACAACAACTAAGGTAAGTCTTAATAATAATAATAATAATAATAATAATAATAATAATAATAATAATTTTATTTTATATACCCCACCCATCAGGCTAGTTTTCCCCAGCCACTCTGGGCAGCTTACAGCACATTAAAAAATGGTAAAACATTAGTCATTAAAATTTTCCCGATACAAGTTTGCCTTAGTCTTAACTATGCCTGTACCAGAAATAAGTCGTCTCATCCATTCACAACCTGTTTAGGGTTAGTTACTCTTTTTTTTAAAGAGATAGAAATGGATATAAGAAAATGAATCCCCTCTCAAATCTGCCTGGTTAAGTGGACCTCATGATAACGCTGAACTTGTTGATCTCAGAGGCCCCTACTCCTCCAAAAAGATTGAGCATTTGGTCTAATTCAGGGGTGCCAACCTTTTGGGCATCACTTTTGGAATTTTGAAAAGTGTTGGGGGTACCAATCACAAAATAACTGGTGTGTGTGTGTGTGCGTGTGTGTGTTGTTATATATACAGCATAACACATAATGGATGCCATGAGTATGTGGCATAACACAAATGGCTGGAACATCTAAAAGAGAAGAAAAAGTGACAGGAACACAAAATGGTGTGTGCATTTCTCTCCCTCCCCCCATCTTGTGCATTGTGATTTTCTTGAGGGAATCTTTTACCAATACCTTTTGCAGGTGTCATAAGAACATAGCTGTCAAGTTATCCCTTTTTAAAAGGGATTTTCCCTTATGCTGAATAGGCTTCCTCGCGAGAAAAGGGAAAACTTGGCAGCTATGCATAAGAGACTGTTCTAGCCCCATGGGCACCAGGTTGGTGACGCTGGTCTAATATTTCCAGATGGTATTTAGGATCATCCTATATCCACTTAAGCCACCTTTAAAAGGGGGGGGGGGAATGTGCTATAATTCTGCAAAGCATGAATACATACTTAGATTTCTTAACTATTAAGGCATGACTAATATGTGTTAAGTAATGTCAGGCATGCATTGCTAGATCAGATCAAGATCTACCAATCCAGCATTATTTGCACAAAAATCTCCACAATCAGCTGACATTAGTTCTTCGCTAGAAATTGGCCAGCAAGCTAGTTGTTGACCACAGTCTCTGTTTTAATCATTCCCATTACAGATGGCCTCAACTGGAATTTTACTTGTATGGTAGGTGGACATCTGCTGCCTTTAGAAAAATAAACCCCATGGAACAAAAAACAAAACAAAACCCAAACCCTACATAACCTGGGAAAGCAAGCACAGCTCTCTGGGTAGCCCCATTTTGCCTAGATGAACCCTTTTGCTCATTATTCAAGCCTTTCACAGGCTGGAAAATAGGCCAAATCATCTCTTGCCTCATGGGATGCCATAAAAATGATACTATGGCCATAAGCAGGCATGGCCAAACTTAGCCCTTCAGCTGTTTTGGGACTACAGTTCCCATCATCCCTGTCCACTGGTCCTGTTAGCTAGGGATGATGGGAGTTGTAGTCCCAAAACGGCTGGAGGGCCAAGTTTGGCCATGCCTGTGGCATAAAGTCTTGAGCAGTGGTAAGTGGAGTACAACTAAGGAGCCTCCTGCTATGCCACCAACAACAGAATAAATCCTCCATGTTTCTTTAATACCTTGCCAATGAAAGGGGGCACGTGCTCCCACAGGATTGCAGTTTTAACAGTGCTACCATAGGAGGCAGCGAAGGGAGCAATGCTCCATAAGCCCACAAAAGGTGGCTTTCATCATATAAATATATTAAACTGGCATACACACACACACACACACAGACAGATATATATATATATATATATATATATATATATATATATATATATCACCATAAAATTCATGGGGGGGGGGTAAAAAGAATGCCAGTACATACACATACACTTGATCTTAGCCAAACGGCCGAGAAGCGATACCAGTAAATATCAGACTACCAGTAAAATTACAGTACTCAGCCTTGGATAGTATGATGACAGCAAATGTAATCCTGTGCATTGTGGGATACCTATGATCTTATTTAACCACATTCAAAAAATCCCCAAACCTGGGCTGGACACCATTATGAACAAAAAGGCCAAGATGGTAGCTATCCTACAAAATAAAGAGCCATTAAGTCTGAGGAGAAGTGAAGCTGTTGTGTACCTCAAATTCAGGAAGGAAATTTAGGAAGATCTCCTCAAAACCAGGATTTCCTAATTTCAACCATTTGCACCTACCGAGTGGCAGTTTCCCCTCATACCCAGCGCTACAAACTTCCAGCTGAGACCAACCCTCCAGTGAGAAGATGTTTCTCCTGATATTCCCTCAGGCAAGGGTAAGTCCCTACAACTGAGCCCAGCTGCATTCCTCTCATGGCTGAGATCGCTGGCAGTCCCACTAGTGAGGAAACACAGCTGTGGTAATTCCAGTCTTCAACAGAGAACATGTTAACCCTTGATTAGACTCAACACCTTGCCGAGGGGGAAAGGGACCCTTACTACTTGGCTTTTCAATCGTTTGACACCTTGTATTTATTTGCTGAAGTATTTGCCTGTCTCTTCAGATTCCTGGTGAAAGCGTGTTCTTCAAAAATAGCTCTAGGCCACATGCCTGCCTGCAACAGTTCCTTCCTGCAGCAGAGCAGAGCTGCAAAAGAGGGCAGATCAGCTGTACCTTGGATAGATATGCAGAAGCAGGATTTTCGGCTTACGCACAATTGCTAAAGGTGCAGGAACCCTGTCCTCTTTGGCACACATCTGCCCAGCCGGTTTAGCTGTGTCCTCTTTTGTTTTCTGGGGTTTCCTGCTGTCTACAGCCAGTGCCGGATTGACATATAAGCTAAACAAGCTATAGCTTAGGGCCCCACTCTCTAGGGGCCCCCAAAAAATTAAAGGAAAAAAACCCCTGGATGTACATTTCCAAAATATAAGATAAAAAACAAATAAAATAAAATCCACATACAGCAACAGTGTTTTGTGTTGTGTAGGCTCCGCCTGCTGGCCTGCACCCTAAAATATCACATTTACTTTGATAAAATACATATTTTGATACGTGCAGGGGAGACCTGGCCAGATAGGTGGGGTATAAAGAAATAATAATTATTATTATTATTTAGATACCTATTAGGTCCATAAATTACATATAGCATATATTCAATACAAAAAACAGTGACAATTTGTTGCTGACAAAGGACAGCTAGACATATATAAGGCCCCATTACCTTCAGTAGCTTAGGGCCTCATCAAACCTAAATCTGGCCCTGTCTACAGCTGTAGATATTCAGCACAGTAAGCCTGCAGCTTACGCACATGTAACTTGTGCAAACTCAGCTTTGTGCTCTTGGCAAAGAAATGAAAATAAATAGAAAAGGGGTGAAGTTCTGGGGGGGGGGGGAAATGACTTTGGCAATCCCACCCGCCATTGCATCCAATGGTCTTGACTATACACGGTTCTGGCTTTAGGCACAATCCTTGGAATGTAACCCCTGTGTAAATTGTGGGCTTACTGTATGTACTGAATGATGAGTTGAAGCTGAAGAACTTTATTATCTGCTGAAACCCTAAAGCCTCTCTGATCAGCACCACCTTGTGGTCCCTGGGCTTATTCACAGCAGAAGTTACTCTGAAGCAGGAACATGTTCTGTTTTTGTTTGTTATTTCTTCTTGAGTCTTCAAGCAGCTGAGATATTACAATTAAATGGCAGTACAGGATGGTCATGGTTGGCAACAGTGAATAATTTTACAGATTCAGCACTTTGCATTATCAAAAGCAAGCTGTTTTCTTTTGAATCAGTTGAACTTTCTTCTTTGCATGGACATATATTCTTCTGTTCTGAGATTATAAGATCCTCGACCTTTTCGTCATGCGACTAGCATGAATGGTCACATGACTGAGAATGAGTGGCAGGGCCTTCTCAGTGGTGGTGCTTCTTAGCCTTCCTTTTCTGTTATCTTTCAGACAGAAGGGGAATACATTTTTATTTAAGCACATCGATAATGCATAGTTCTACTGCAGTTGTAGCGATTTTAATTGATGCTTTTTGTGTTTTTAATTCTCTGGTTTCAATATTGTATGCTTATTCTTCAATAGTTTCATTTAAGCACTTTTCTCGGCGCCACAAACCAAACTCTCTTTAGACATTATAACCCAACCCCACAGGTAGCATTTTGTAAGGTTGAGTGAGCAGCATTAAAACTGTATTTGCCTTTCTCCTGTTCTCCATTGCCTTTCAGGACTTGGCGGGGAGAGCTGGAGAATTGTGGAGGTGCATTGAACAGTTTAGAACTCGGAAAATTGGGAAATGGAGTTGGGAAAACCAGTTGATGAAGGAGGTTTGAAGAAGAGACATAAATAGCAGAAGCAAAAGTAGACAGCTGAGGCCAAATACCAAGTTATCCTATAACTCCTTGTTAGTGAAGATTAGGAGGTTGCTGTTGACTGGGTTAGACTAAGAGGCTAGTCTTTGTAAATGTCTTCTCACAAAAAGGTTACACCATCATTTTTTGTTTGCTTGTTTGGTTTTTAACCAGATAAACTACCCAAGCAGCCAGAAGTACAACTGGAGGAGCTTTGGGGTTAGAGGCAGATTGTTCCCAAAATTTGGAACGTGTTATGAGTTATTTTGGCTAGGGTAGAGGCTTACAGAATTTGGCTTAAAGTAAAAGCCACCTTAAAAGTCATTTAGAGGGTGGTGTAAGTCTCTTGAGTCTTTAGAAACTGTCATCAGGCACATTTAAGACCCCAGTGTAAATATAATAATATCCTTTTAATAAACAATATTTGTTATTAGTCCATCCTGTGGCTAGTGTTGGTGTGTATCTCCCACCTAAGTCTGTCTCAAATCTAAGCTACCAGAAGGCTTTAATAAGGGAATAGTGCCATTGGAAACAGGTCACATTGAGGAGCTCTGAGTTATGTGTAAGGGAGTTACATAGTACAAATACCTAAAGTTGTGTTTATAAAAAGTGAGATGAGACAAGGGAACCAATTTACCTATAGGTGGTGGTACGATAGCAGAGCAATCTGTCTTTCCCCATACACAGAAATTGGGAGATGTTAAGGGATGAAGAAAGACGCCCTGTTCCCCCCCCCCCCAACAAAGTATCTGAACTATATACATACTCAATTTACTGCAGCCTGTTTTGTTATGGAAGATTCAGTGACCCTTGCTTATCATATTATGATTATACACATCTATTTTAGACTGCATTTACATTAGAATATAAAACACCGAGAGTCCACCAAATGGGTTGATGCAGGTTTAGTCTGGTTGACCCTTGAGGTCCTTTTCAACTCTATGATTCTATGAAGACATATATTAACTAGTAAGAAAAGTGAGTGAAATATTAAAAATGCCATAAATAATAGTGTAATACTGACACCTACAGGATAGGTGTCATTACCTAGGTGTTTGCTCCATTGGACAGAGTTGCAGTTTAAACCTATACATGTTTATTCACCAAATACTTAGCTTTTTTCACTACTTCTAATCGTGTTCTAGGATCCCCCAATTCTTTTTTCCTGATTCTGTAGATTTTCTTACCATGAGTTTTGTTTTTAGTCTGTTGAGTTTAAACCCAGAGACCTTGCCATACTCTGTTATGGTTTCTAGAGCTTTGGGAATACTCTTTTTTTTTTTTAAACATACTTTTTATTAATTTTACAAAATACAAAAAAAAACAAAAAAAAAACGGTACATACATAAACACCTTTTCCACCTCCTTCCTACCCACCCACATGGGTCCTCCCCTGCCACAGAAGTATCCCATGTATGTGAACAGTCAGAGATGGTCCATTTTATGCTTGGATTTCTGTCCTCCTCCCCCTCCCCTGACCCCAAAGCCCCCCCCCCCTGCCACCAGGGAGCTCCAGCAAACCAGGGCAGTACGCAGGAGGCCATCCATCCAACCATCTATTGTCATACCAAAAAAAGAGAAAAATAGAAATAGGAAAAAAGAGAAAAAAGAAAGGGCAAAAAAAAGAGAAAAAAACAATACAAAACAGAAAAATTTTTCTTTCATTCATAATTGTAAAACCATATTTTGTGGGCTTCCCCTCTCCCCCCCTTCCCCGGTTTTCATCCCTTTTTTATCATCTGCAACAGTTTCTAACTTTATAAAAATACACCTTTATATCTTATACAACTTATAAATCAATTGTTAACATTTTCATCTAATATTCAAATCACTGAAAAATCAAACTCCCATTTTATCTTCCCGTGCCTAATTTTTACTCCCTCTATAAGCCTCCATATTTTCACATTTTTCCAAAATCCATTCACTTTTAAAACTATAACTATTCTCAATTTAACCTTACATCCCCGATTACCGGCTCCACCCCCCCAATCCAGCAAATTCCATAATCAGCAGACCGGTTATAAACCTGTTAATCCATCCTTATAATCACAACATCACTTTCCCTTCACCCCACCCCCTGTTTACAGTCTTTTGCCATCCAGGCCACCATACAGGACCCCTGAATTTCTTCTCTTCTCTGCATATTTTTTCCTTCTTCCCTGTGGGCGTTCTGGAGTTCCAGTAATACCAATCGTGCCCTCCTCAAAGGCAGGGCACTCCATCCAACTTTTTGTAGAGTAAAGTCATCATTTTTTTCGTGGTGTGTTTCATTTTGTGTTGAATCATCACAGTCCTCATCTTCATCTTTTTCAGTGTCAAAAGCTTCATCTTCTAAAAAATCATATTCTGCCATCACCATCTGAAATTGTTGCTGTAACTCTTGCCGTCGTGTCTCCTCTTGACATAGTTCTATTCTTGTTTCCCACATTAAGGTCAAAACAGACCGCTGGAACTCAGGGGAACACTTTTTTGTTGACATAGTTCAATCCTGCCAAGGTCAAAACTTGTCACGTGGGGTGGAATATGATCACAGTTTATTTTCTCGACTCCATTTTAACAAACTGGCTGCATTCTTCAAGTCTTATTAACAATAAAGTTCGAACTCACATTTCATAAACATTTAAACCAAAAAAGAAATTCCACAAAGTCCAGAAATACAAAGTGAAATAAAAATTGACTTATAAATCCTGATCAACTCACTGGGTTGTCTGGGCTGCCGGCTCCCGAGGAAAAGAAAGGTTTTTCTTAGTCTTTACCTCTCTCCCCTTTCACCCTGCATCAAAGGGGAGATTCTCTTTGATGCCTTTGAGGGATCCTTTTGAATTGCAAATCTTCTGTTTACGGCTTCGGGTTTCTATTTACTGTCTCTTTTGTTGCCGTGGGGGGGGTGGCTTCCTCTTTTCTCCCCTCTCTCCCAGATCCAAATTGTTTTATAATCCAAATCGTGAGGTTACTTACAGTCTTGTTTATTTTTGGAAGAATCCAGCGCTCTCCGCCTTCGGCTTGAAGCTTCTCCCTGCTAGAATAACGTTGCCGCTCAAAATGGCCCCCGCGACTTCTACCCTCCTCACTCCGGAGCTCTTATTAGAGCTAGCCGAAGGGTTGGGGAGTCCGGATTGGGGCTGTGCCGAGCAAATTTGCCCCCGGGACGCCCTTCCCGAGGTTCTAAGGGGCGCAGCGTCGCTCTCGCTGCCCTCCCCACTCCTAGCAGGGACGGGCCGTCTCGGAGACGAGACGAAACCCCGCCGATCGGCGCTGGCGCTGAACCCGGAAGCCGGGAATACTCTTTATTGGATCTCCTAATTGTTGTGTATTGAGTCAAAGGATTTTATATCTGTATTATTATTGTCTGAATTTGCATTAGGATAAAGTAACTGCCTTTTGGTTCCAGAGGGGACAGCTACTATTGGTTCATTTAAGCTGCTGTATTTGGATCCTCTGTCTTATTGGTTCCCTCCAAAAGGCAGCACTGTGATTGCTTGATATTGTTCCCTCCAAAATGTATCCCTTCCTAGCTAGTCCCCTGTCCCTATAAATGTAGCCTTCCTGCCCTCACAGTCAGTCTTGTTCACTTTAATAAAGAGCTGTTACTAGAGAACTGCCTCCAGCATATTATGTCAAGAGAGCTGAAATCACAAACCCCACGTCACAACAACTGGCGACGAAGGTGGGATCCGGAATGCTGAGGAGCGGTTAAACACAGCCCTGCCTCAGAGTCCGGATTGCAGCATAGAACAAGACTCACTGGCCAGCTGAGAAGACGACCCTGCCCGCTAGGACAATGGAGAGTCCAAGGGTATTGGAGCCCTTCCAGCCATCAGAGCCCCACACCTGGGAAGACTACGTCGAACGCTTCGAGTTCTTTGCAGTGGCTCAAGGGATCACCGATGCCAGCAAAAGAAGGGCCACATTCCTGAGCTACTGTGGGCCCGAGACCTTCAAGCTGGCCAAGGCATTACTTGCTCCAGCGAAGCTGAGTGAGACATCTCTCCAAGATATTCTTGCCTGCCTAACAAGCCACTTGGCGCCAACTGAGACCAAGATGGCCCGGCGGATGGAGTTCCATAAGAGGCAGCAGCGTGCTGGGGAGTCTGTATCCGCATTTCTGGCTGAACTCCGGAAGCTCGCTCAGCACTGCGGCTTCCAAAATCTGGAAGAGACTCTCCTGGATCGGTTTATTGGTGGTCTGAGCAGCAAGAAAGCCAGAAGACGCATCGTGGCTAAAGAAGAGGTTAGCCTTGCTTCAGCCTTGAAGGAGGCCACCGCCACGGAGAATTATGAAAGAGAGGAGCTTGATGCCAGTCGCAAGGCCACTAAGCCACAGATAGAAGTTGCGCATGCCATGGACGAGCTAGAGGCTACTCCGAGCCAGAGCCCAGTCCGTGGGGTCGAGTTGGTGCGTCAGGCCTGCACAGTGCACAAAGATCGCCGAGGCAGTTGCCCAGGTTGTGGCGGAAACCATGAGCGGAAGAGTTGTCGTTTCAGGGATGCTATGTGCCGGACGTGCGGAAAGACGGGTCACATCGCCAGGGTCTGTAGATCGGCGGTGTCGGGAGCGACAGGAGCACCTAGACTGGAGCATCGCAGACCGCCCACAGCACCTCGTTTTCTTAAGGACTGCCACTACGTAACGGAGATCAACGGGAGGGCCGTGCATTTTCCAGCGCAAGGCAAGGCACACGTCAAGGTGAAGATTGAGGGTCAGCAGTGCGACATGGAGGTGGACTCCGGATCTGCATTCACCATCGTGTCGGACCAGACCGCGAAGACATTCTTCCCCAGGGGTAAGTTGCCCCCTCTGGAGCCCTTCCCGGCAACCTTGCAGTCGTACTCAGCAGGCCGCATCCATGTGATGGGAATGTGTGCCGTGAGAGTACAGTTCCGGGACAAACAGGCTGTACTCAAACTGGTGATTGCGAAGGGCAGTCGCCCCAGTCTCCTGGGCACTGACTGGTTCCCCGCCCTGGGACTGAGTATCTCAGGGCTTAATTCAATCCAAACCTGCCCTGCGATGAGCGAGGCATTATGCAAGGAATTTGCTGGTCTCTTTAATGGAAAACTGGGTTGTTATAAAGGGCCCCCAGTTGACTTCGAGTTGGATCCCGGGGTGGCCCCAATCCGACTCAAACCAAGGCGAGTGCCATTTGCACTGCAACCCAAGATCGAGGCAGAGCTGGATAAATTGGTCAAGCAGGGAGTTCTCTCACCCGTGGACTCTGCTAAGTGGGAGACTCCAATCGTCACACCCCTTAAAGCAAATGGGGAAGTCAGGATATGTGCAGATTACAAATATACTATCAATAAGGCACTCAGGGGAAACTCATACCCCATTCCAGTCGTATCACATCTGTTGGCTAAACTGGCTGGGGGCAAGGTGTTCGCCAAAATTGACCTGGCACAAGCTTACCAACAGCTGCCAGTAACCCCACAATCAGCGGAAGCACAGACTATTGTCACACATAAAGGGGCGTTCAGAGTTAACAGATTACAGTTCGGAGTTTGTGTGGCCCCAGGGATTTTTCAAGGGCTCATGGAACGCCTGTTAAGAGGTCTGCCGGGGGTCTTGCCATTTTTTGATGACGTTTTGATTGCTGGAAAAGACCCACAGGAACTGGTTGCGCGTGTCCGTGCAGTGTTGCTCAAGTTCAAGGAGGTGGGGTTGCAACTGAAAAAAGAAAAATGCAGTTTTGGGGTGCCAACTGTGGATTTCTTGGGGTTTAAAATTGATGCATCAGGCATCCACCCCACAGATGCTAAGATTAAGGCCATCATCGAGGCACCACAACCACAGAACAAGACGGAGTTGCAGTCATTCCTGGGACTTATTAACTTTTATCATTCGTTCTTATCCCAGAAAGCTTCGGTAGCTGAACCATTACATAGACTTTTGCAGAAAAAGAATGTGTGGCGATGGGGGCGGGAGCAGCAGAAGGCTTTTGACTCCTTGCGAGAAATGCTGAGTAGCAGGAGCGTCCTTGCTCATTATGATGAGTCGAAGCCGCTGGTCCTGGCATGCGATGCCTCTCACTACGGCCTGGGGGCTGTGCTGAGTCATAGGGAACCGGATGGGTCGGAAAAGCCCATCTCTTTCTATTCCCGTACGTTGTCACCCACGGAGCGCAACTATGCTCAAATTGATAAAGAGGCACTAGCAATTGTGTCAGGAATCAAAAGGTTCTATGATTATTTGTACGGTCGCCATTTCTCCATTGAAACGGACCACAAACCACTGTTAGGGTTGTTCAACCCAAACAAACAAACGCCACAAATTCTCTCCCCCAGAATGTTGCGTTGGTCAATATTCCTGAATGGGTTCCAGTACACCTTGACCCATGTGCCGGGGAAACAGTTGTGCCACGCTGATGCGCTGAGTCGATTGCCCCTTCCTGGCGGGAGCAATGAGGATCCTGCTCCAGCGGAGCACATTATGATGCTAGAAACACTTCCGGGGGCTCCTGTAACAGCTACTGATATAGCTGAGAAAACGAGGAAAGATGCTGTTCTCTCCCGTGTGCTCACTTGGGTGGGGAGGGGGTGGCCAGGTGGTCCGCATGAAGAAAAATTCAGGCCTTATGCGACAAGGCAGCACGAATTGTCCATGCATAAGGGTTGTCTCCTATGGGGAGATAGGGTGATCATCCCAGCACCACTGAGAAACAGGGTTCTTGAGACGCTTCACATGGGACACCCGGGAATGGTCAGGATGAAGTCGCTAGCCCGATGTTATGTGTGGTGGCCTGGAATGGACCAGAACATAGAACAATGGGTACGAACATGCAAGGCATGCCAAGAGGTGCGGCCAGAAGTGGCCAGAGCACCAGTCTACTGGTGGGAGCAGTCCAGGACTCCCTGGAGCCGGCTGCACATAGATTTTGCTGGGCCATTCCAAGGGAAGGTCTTTTTGGTTATCGTTGATGCATATTCCAAATGGTTAGAAGTGGCGATGGTCCCTAGCATGGCATCAGCTGCCGTAATCAAGGTGTTGAGGCAGCTGTTTGCAACCCACGGGTTACCTGAGACCATTGTATCAGATAATGGGGCAGCTTTTGTATCCCAAGAATTCAGGGCATTCTTGGCTGATAACTTCATAAGAGGGGTCACATCCGCGCCCTTTCACCCATCCTCCAATGGGCAGGCTGAGCGCATGGTAAGAACAGCCAAAGAATCCATTGCGCGCTTAATGGAGGGTAACTGGTCGGCTCGCATTGCGCGAATGTTATTTTTGCAGCATGCGACGCCGTGTACTGCGACGGGCAAGTCGCCAGCCGAGCTGCTCTTAGGTAGAAGACTGGTAACGGTGCTGGATTATGTCCACCCAGATAAAATGCCAAACCGTAATTCAAGAGTAACCCCCCAGGCTGAGACTGACACAACAAGGTATCTCGCCCCTGAAGATCTGGTCTGGGTGAGGAACTATTCACGAGGTCCGCGGTGGGTGGCCGGTGTGATCACCCGGGCTAGTGGACCTGTGTCCTATTATGTGACCTTGGAAAATGGGCAAGTTTGGAAGAGACATATAGATCAGCTGAGGCGCCGGGCGCTCAGCAGGGAGGAGTCAGATAATTCATCCCTGGCGAATGACGCACAGCTGCGAGACCAGAGTGAAGATGGCCCAGAGGTGCAGTCACCAGGGGCTTCAGCAAATGAACCAGGGTCTGCTAGTCCTCAGGATGACGAGGTACAGGTAGGGGACCCTGAGATGTCTGGGACTCCATCTGTTCCTGACGAAACCCCTATAGCAGCCCCTCCACCACAGGTAACACCCAATCCAGAACCTGCAACACCTGTTGTCAGGAGATCAAGTAGAAGTTGTAGGACCCCACAGTACCTGAGGGATTATGTCTGCTGTGCTCACTAGGGGGGGAGGGGTGTTGTGTATTGAGTCAAAGGATTTTATATCTGTATTATTATTGTCTGTATTTGCATTAGGATAAAGTAACTGCCTTTTGGTTCCAGAGGGGACAGCTACTATTGGTTCATTTAAGCTGCTGTATTTGGATCCTCTGTCTTATTGGTTCCCTCCAAAAGGCAGCACTGTGATTGCTTGATATTGTTCCCTCCAAAATGTATCCCTTCCTAGCTGGTCCCCTGTCCCTATAAATGTAGCCTTCCTGCCCTCACAGTCAGTCTTGTTCACTTTAATAAAGAGCTGTTACTAGAGAACTGCCTCCAGCATATTATGTCAAGAGAGCTGAAATCACAAACCCCACGTCACAACACTAATGTTAATATTAAGTCGTCTGCAAAGGCTTTTAACTTGAAGGACCTTTTTTCCAGCAATATCCATTATTCCATTCTTATTTCCTAATTTAGAATTTCTAGTGTTAGTATAAATAATAGAGGAGATAGGGGACAGCCTTGCCTTGTTCCTTTTTCTATAGAGAAATGAATGGTTTTTTCATTGTTTATTATTAAGTTGGCTTTTTGTTTTTTATAAATGGCTTTTATACCCCTGGCATAGCATTCTCCCAATTCAGATAAGTCGATAATCTTTTTTAGGAATTTCCAAGATAGATTATTTGATAACCTATACATGTTTATTCAGATGCTAGCCCTACTACCGTATAGGCAGTGGGTTTACATACACACACACACCCCACACGTGAAACATTGAAGCCTTAGATGGCAAAAGTTGCCCAAGGAGGCCAAATCTACTTTGGAGGAGCAACATTATCTGCCAGAATAAGAGATCTGAGCAATGTCAGGATTAATACAAGTGAGGTTTAGTCCTCACATTAATTCAGTTTGTAATATATGCAGGCATATCTATCAATCTAAGGGATGCAGGTGGCACTGTGGTCTAAACCACAGAGCCTAGGGCTTGCCGATCAGAAGGTCGGTGGTTCGAATCCCTGTGACGGGGTGAGCTCCCATTGCTCGGTCCCAGCTTTTGCCAACCTAGCAGTTCAAAAGTAAATGGAGTTTCTGTGTGGTTCTCTGGTTCACCAGAAGTGGCTTAGTCATGCTGGCCACATGACCCAGAAGCTGTCTCTGGACAAACACTGGCTCCCTTGGCCTATAGAGCGAGATGAGCGCTGCAACCCCAGAGTCATCCGCGACTGGACCTAATGGTCAGGGGTACCTTTACCTTTACCTTTATGTCTATCAATCTATGATTGGGTTTATATATGAAAAAGCATTAAAAAAAAACAGGGCAGGGGGGCAAATGGTGGTGTGACTTGCAACCAAATGTTGCAATGTGTTCAAAATTTCCAGCCACCCCATTCCATTCCATTCTCTCTTCCCTCTGGTTTCCTCCCTTCAATCAGTCACAAGTTAAATTCTGTGTCCATTGACCATGCTCAGTCCTCACTGGTCTGTTTTGTGCCTCTTCTTAAGGTTCCCCTGCGCCCAAAGGATTTTTGTACTACTGTTACATGCCTCTTATGTGTAAATGGTGCTGTTTTGGCTACATGAGGATCAGCACTTAGATAATAGCTGCCAAGTTTTCCCTTTTCTTGCGAGGAAGCCTATTCAGCATAAGGGAAAATCCCTGTAAAAAAGGGATAACTTGGCAGCTATGACTTAGATAATGAGTTTGCTAATAGTATAGTATATGGGCTAATTAGGGGTGGACAATTCTCAATTTTTCCCCTCTCGGTTTCTAATTTTTCTAGTCTTAAATTCACTTCACATTTCTGCATGAGCTTGTGAAAAAATTTTTAATGCAAATTCAGCAGAATTTTAGTGCAAATTTCTCCCAATATACACATTTTGGTATGCAGTTTTACATGATGCCGACATTTGTAAAAGCAATTTCCCCAATATAATGCATTTGATATGTTATTTTCACACTTTCCCCTGATATGCACATTTATGAATACAGTACATTATTTGGCAGAAGAACTCCAGCACAAAATTCAGAGAAGTACGAATTACAAATGACAGCTATGTTTCAGTTCATGTATTGTTTTGGAAACTACAAATTAGATAGGTGCACATTAAAATCCTAACCATATTGAATTTCTCCCACTCTCCTATGGGTGGTACAACTCTGTCAATCAGCTCATACCAATTTAGGATTTATCTTCATCCCTTAAAAATCCCTATCAAATACATTTTTCATTTTCCTTTGGTAATATCCAAGGAAATATATTCTCTTATAGGCTTTCCATTTTCTAGGTTCAGGTGACCCCCAAATATGTCATTAATCCAGCAGATTATAATATAAAAATCAGACCACCAAGATCAAGTTCTTATTTTAGATAGATAGATACATACACAGATAGATAGATAGATACAATACTATTGATGAAAGAGAACAAAATTTAAATGCTATTTACCCTTTATTTTTACTCTGCTTCCTCTTCAAAAGAAAACTAAGTAGGTACCAACAATAAAATTAATAATTAAAAAAGTGAACAGAAAAGCAGAAAATATAAAAAGTAAGCAGATAAAAAGCATAGCCAAATAGAAAAAGAAAAGCTGTTCTGAATATACATGCACTGGATTGTAAATTAGCTGCATTTAAATCAGGGGTACTTAAATCATGACTAAGTATGGATCCAATACAATAGAGAGGAACACAACAAAGGGAGAAAAATAATGAAGTACAAGGCAGAAATTAACTAAACTTACTGCAGAAGCCTCTTATGTTGAGTCAGTCAGGGGTGGTTTTGTGAAAAGTATACTCTGTTTTTGCAATGGGACACATGACATACATAAAGCAAAGATAATGAAATTGCCATATGCTATACCTTATGCAACAGGTTGTGGTATAATCAAATCATATTATATTCATGAATTGATAATTGGACTGGCAGAAGAGAATATCAAATTATTAGTTAGCAAATCTACCAGCCTCCCTCTTCCTCTGCAAAGATAAACTAAAATGACCTTTATTAGAAAAAATATTTTTGCCTATGTATGTCTATGGCAGGAATGGGGAACGTGTGGCCCTCTAGATATTGTTGGACTCCAGTTCCCATCAACTCCAGCCAGCATGGTAAATTGTCAGGGATGACAGCGGCTGTAGTCTAACAACATCTGTAGGGCCAAAGGTGCCTCATCCCTGGCTTTTAGGCTCAAAACTCAATCATTCTAACATAAAGCTTCTATTGCCCAAGGAAGTGATATTGCTTTAGCTATTGACCCATCTGGCTGTACTGTAGATTGAGGAGGCATCCTTGCCCTTCAGGGCAAAGAGAAAGGGTTGTATCTACAGCCAGCCATAATCAAATATATCCATTGAAATTATTAACTTGGGGTCATCAAGTTCAACGAGTCTGCTCTGAGTAAAATTTAGTTGGATACAACCAAATATTTTCAATTACTATATCTGGTGTTAGGGTAAAATGCCACGTGTCTCTTGCTGCTTTGGAGAGGTCAAATTAAATTTACACTACAATGGAATGTATTTTCAAAGAGAGTTAAATAATTTCTATGTCACAGGCTATCAAGCCGCCAATGGAAAACCCCAAGTAAAAAGATACTCTTTCTACACTCCGACCACTCTTTAGCTGGCCTAAGAAAACAGGCCGTGCTGGTATTCTGATGTCTTCATCAATACCGTAATCAACATAGACAATATTATCTTCAGCCTTCCCATTCAGCCGAAGCAAAAGATGTTTGGCATCCTCTGTTTTCCATATCTCTCCACTCTGCCACAGGCAACTCAGCTCGTCATTCATCTTTTGCCTTGACTTGCCCCTACTCTTAGCAGTAACAGACTGATCAATTTTTCCTTTGTGAATAAATTTGCTCAGATTGCTTCCTTTTCAGAGGTAGAAAAATGCTATAGGTTGTTTGGAACGGCACATTTGCCAGTACTGCCCATTAAATGCCTTCTTCAGAGAATTGAGGTATTTTCCCATTTGTTTGGAATCTTTATCGAATTGATTTTGATTTTCAGGCCAGAATAATAAAGAAGCCAAGAAGTATGGTTCTGGGAATCGATAACACAACATATCATCAAGTCCATTAAGTTCTTGATAAAATGCACAAAAAGCTTCTATCATGGGATCACCTGGATCTTCCACTTTTGACAGCATGAGAAACACCACCAAAATTTTTCCCCTTTGCATTATATCTGGATGGGATAGAAATGAGATCAGTTTCCTAACCTCAGCTGCCTTCTGTTGCTGCCAGAGTCCAGGACTCACGGGTTGATACGCTTCACTGTTCAAGTCTGACCTACTATTGCAGAAAATCCAACTTGGCTGCTGATAGAGATTAAGTTCTTCAATTGTTTCAGAAGTTGAATTCCCAGGCTTCTGGTACTGCTTTGGAAAATGAAGGTTTGCAGCTCTGTCTTCTCTTAATGCTTTGACGACACCATTGCTTGCTGATTCCGGGTCAAACTCTAGAACAGTGAATAACTTTATTTCCTGCAAGAAGTTTATATGCTGTGTCTGATGTGGATGACATTTGTTTGTGACTAAAATATACCAGTCATAATGGGAGTTATCTAGCAAGTCTCTGTTGCCTGTGAGCAAGCTCACCAGCTTACGACCTTCCCCATCTATATTCCTCCTTTTTTCTCCATGTTTTTCCTCAGCTTCTTTTCTGTCCTCTGCTAATTTCTCCAGTTTGGCCATAAATGATTTATGTTCTGTTTTATCATTAGATTTTAAGAGGTTTTTGGAAGATGCACCATCTCTTATAAACAAACATGGATCCCATTTTTTAGTCTTAAAGCTGTAGTTCTTATTAGGGAAATATTTAGATAGGCAACTAGAGTACTTTGGAACCACATCAACTTCAATAACAAATGTTTCCAATGGGATGCTGTTTTGCTGCAATACTTCCACAAACCTAGGTTTCCTGATGCAATCTTTTGCAACACCAACGACAGCATCTCCAAAGTATTTATTTATTAACTCAAAATAGCTAATATATTTCTCTTTATTTTGACCTTTTACTCCAATAATTTCTCCATGTTGATTGTCCCGGACTCCCAAGTGGATAGTACCATTGGTGCGGGAGTTCATGCATGCTGGTTATTTCCATTTCCTTGGTGAGCCATATCTTTTCTTGTTTCTCCAAGTACAGATTCTGGTGGCTCAGTAGATTTAGATTGCAAACGCTGGTGATACATCAGCACCGGCTGAATTCCCTTTGCCATTTTCTTTCATTGCACCTGCGTCTTTATTTTTAACTAGTGTATTTCAGCCTGTTCAATAAACAGGAGAGAGAGAGAGAGAGAGAGAGAGAAGCGAGCGGGACTTCTCCAGGACGCGCTGCCTGCGCGAGCGAAGGGGGAAAGAATCAGCCGTGAGAGGGGAAAGTTGCGGCTGCATTTCCCTCCAGTGGCCGCCTGAGGTGGTTTGCTGTGGCGATGGGCGGGCGGTTTGTGTGTGTGTGTGTGTGTGCGAGAGAGAGAGAGAGAGAGTGAGAGAGAGAGAGAGAGAGAGAGCCGTGAGAGGGGCGAAGGGAAAAAGCAGTAGCCGTGAGAGGGGAAAGTTGCGGCTGCGTTTCCCTCCAGTGACCGCCTGAGGCGGTTTGTGTGTGTGTGAGAGAGAGAGAGAGAGAGAGAAAGAGAAAGAAAGAAAGAGAGAGAGAAGCGCACGGGTCTATCTCGCAGCCTCCTCCTCCTCACGCTGCTGCTTAGAAGCGAGTGATTGGCGGCCGCAGGTAGGTAAACGACAGGCAGAGGGGTTGGGGGGGAGCGCGCGTGTGTGCGTTCCAAGTCTCTGGTCCAATCCCTGTGTCCGTGGGGCACATGCGCAGTAACCCAAGGACACAGGGAAAACTGGACGCAGAGACACATGCACTTTATTATATAGGATTGAAGAGTCAGTATCAAAAGGCCTTTCGCTACATTTATGCCCAGAAGAATTGCTAGGGCTTTCACCTGGAATATTTTTTTTTCTTCAGTGTGTGCATTATTTGGCAAGCTGGGCCATGGGTTATACCCATTTCTGTGAGGTCTTGCTTGGTTAAAAGCTTCAAAATGGCGCCTGTCACATCTTGATGAAGAAGGATGTCGCCATATTTCTCCTCAAGCTTAAGTTCATTTGTCACCCATTGTTTTACGTGTTCCTTAGTCCAGTCCTCAATTTTTGCAGGCAAATCCGCTTGGTTGCTTTTCTTGATCTTTTTAGCCCTTCTAAGAAAAAAATAAGCAATACACCGTGTTAAAGAAAACAAACATTTTCTTTCTACACTATATTCAACATTTTGCAAACACCCCTTCATCTGCATCAGTGTTATTTAACTTTGATTCTCTTCATGTGATTGGACTATACTGCCCATCATCTTCTTATTGGGGATGAACAGAGTTGTCCAATCTTTAGGGACCAAAGTCAACACTGTTCTACATAATCCTGTCCTATGTCTTGCACCACACATCTAAAAAGATTTAAACGGATAGGCTTCTATTTAGTGGGAAGGAAGTTTAAATTTTGGAGATCAGACTTTCAGTGAAGTTAATTTGAAAGCCCTGATGTTTTAATCACATTATAACCTGGGGTTGCCATATTTCAAAAAGTGGAGATCTGGACACAAAAGTTGTTGAGCCTTTTTGGGCAAAGTTTATGAGTTATGTCCAGGAAATTTTGGATGTATGGCAACCCTATATAACCTCCCAAATCACTTGCAATATTTTTGTTCAGTATTATTTTTATTCAGCTTACCTTTTCTTCCCCATATTTGAGTTCTGTCTGGTTGGTCTTCCTTATTAAAATGACATCTGAAAGCCAGAAAAAAAGTACTCATTTTCATATAGCATGGTTGCTGTATAATTTAATTAAGAAGAAATAATACAACATATAGAAGGCAACCCTGATAACCAAACCCTTACTTTATGTGGCTTAGGAGTATGTCCACCTACCTCCACATTAATTAAAAATAAAATAAACTTCCTATGTTTACAAGGACCTTCCACTGATTTGTCATTTACCACTAACTGAATGTTAGTGAAAAAAGGTGAGATGTGAGAGAATAATGAATCAGAAGACAGGAAAATGTAGAGAAATCAAAAATACTGCATCTCATGGTTAGAAGTCACTTGCTTTCTTTTGCTTAATTTTATTTTTGCTGAACTCCATTTCCCCCCAATATATTTTTGTTTGGTCCAAGTCCTTTGGAGCCTAGCTTGCCTTTTTGCCTTCTTTGTTTTAGAGAAGGGATTTCTTGCCTCAGATTTGTTCTTAGCCATTTTCTCTGAGAAAGCCTTTATAGGCCAGATTTTTGACTCATTCTGTGCTATAAATCAATGCATTTTTTATTTTACATTCTCTTTATTCCCATGAAAGGCTTAGACCATTCCAATTTTAAACATTTCCCCTCAATTTTTACCTGAAATGATTTCCTATTTGGACCATTCTGGGTCCCCTATACACTAGATCAGAGGTTCTCAACCCCCCCTTCTTTTTTTTTACTCGATGGCTCCCTTGACCAACTGTAGTTCCTCTGTGGAATACTTGGTAAAAAAACTTGTGTTGTTTCATCATTTAGCGGGTTTGCCTATGATTTCTTTTCAAGGCTTAAAATTTAAGCAGTAGAGCTTTGAAAAGGCATTTAAAAATAATGAGTCATTTATTGCCCTGCAAATGTTGCTTTTGTAAGTTGGGGAAAGATGAAAACAAATTTTCTTCTTCTTCTTCTTCTTATTAAGAATATATAATTTGGAAAAAAATATACTAAATATAATTCACTATTTTGCAGCAGCCAACATACTTTACAATTCTTAATCTAAATTTGGTCTCTCCCCTCCCTTTCCTTTCCCCCCCAGTTTTGTTTTTTTGTTTTTGTTTATTTAATGTGAACCACCTTCTCGGTTGTCATTTTTGGGCATTATATCTGCATTTCCTCCCAGAAATCCTGCAGCAATTTCCAATCAGAAAAGTGCACTTTGAAAAATGAAAAATCATCTCAAACCGAAGGAATGCCTTTACATTCTCCCTTCCATCACTGTTCTCAACATTGTAGGGACCGGCCTGGGCCCCTTAGAGGTGGTGCCTATGTACCAACCCTAAACTCTCCCAGGCAACTTCCAACTTGAGCACGATCTACCTGCATGTGACCACACAGACATGTGGTGCCTAGCACTGGTGAAGGAACTGGGGTGCAGAGGGAGCGGGCCACCCCTGGAACAACTATTCTGGTAGGGTGACATCATGGCACCCCCTGACATGCACTGCGCACCCCCTGCATGCCGGGAGCCACGCCCCCACAGGCAACGCACCACACCCCCAGAACATGTTCTACGCCCCTGCGGGCAGCATGCCACACCCTCGCAGGCGTTGTGCCATGCCCCTGGGGAACGTGCCATGCCCCCAGGGCACACCAGCCATGTCCCCGCCTGCTCTCTGCCCCCAGTAGTGGAGCATGCAGCTTCGCCACTGGTGCCTGGAACCTGGAGCACCCTGGAGAGCCCTAGTGGCTTGTGAGAAGGCCCTCCCCAGAGGCTGAAGAGGACGTCCCCTCATAAGCCACTAGGGCTCTCCAGGGTGCTCCTCACTTATGCACATTTCACTGATGCATGTGGGGGCTTGGAATGTGACCCCTGCATAAGTTGCCTGTAGTAGCCTTTTTTTGATCTGGCCACAAAGCCATGTCTCCCTCTCCCAGTATTTTGCTTCCAGTGGAGGGCAGTTACATAGGTATATCTCCGGGGAGCTGGGATCTAAGGCATCAGCCACGGCCCACTGGTTGAGGACCACTGCACTAGATAATAAAATTGTAGATCCTAGGTTCCATCTTTCTCAATTCCCCCCATTAGTCTGCAGAAACCATAGTTCCTCGGATCCCTGCTTGGATTGGTAGCTATAACCTCCCACCCCAATGTTTAAGCTATTCAGTAAGGGAATTCAGTAAGCTTTTAACTACCGTAGGTAGAAATCTTGGGAAGATACAATTTAGGGCTTAGTAAGATACATTTGCTTTGGATAGGTGTTCAGCTATTTATTTTTATTTTCCAATATTTCAATTATTGCAGAGTTTACATTTCCATCACTTCTGTGCATTTTTTAAAAATTAAAATAATAATAATCGTTGATCTGATTCAAGTGCTTTGAGGGATTGGGGGGAGCTGCTATACTAGTTTTCCAACAGGTGGGTTGCTATTGCATACCAGGAAGGGAGGGGGGTGAGGTGGCAAAGAGGCGATGCAGTGCAAATGAACTGGCAGAAGCACCAGTCTGGCCCTGCTGGTGCATTTGCACTTGCATGTGTCTCAGCCCATTCTGACATTCATTCACACGCTCATCTGGCATATTGCGTTCCGCTGCAATTGATCTATTTTGCACAAGTCTTTCTTCCTCTGCTATGTGGAAATGTACTCATACTGCACAATAGACATGCATATTTTAGCCATCTATGGATATTTACAAATCAGCTGCCTTGCCTGTGTTATCTCTTTCAACATTAACACATTTCCAGAGGGGCAACCCTGTTGTTCTGTAGCAAAACCAACCAAGTGCCTTGCGGCACCTTAATAACAAAGTTGCTGAAGTAGCTAACGAGTAATCACAAAGCTGCTATGGCGAAAATTTGAAGCGTTTCTAGTCAGTGATAACTCTTAATTGAATCCAATGAGACTTACAGTCGTACCTTGGTTCTTGAACGAAATCCGTTCCGGAAGTACGTTCGACTTCCGAAAACTTTTGAAAACCAAGGTGTGGCTTCTGATTGCCTGCAGGAGCTTTCCTGCACTCAGTCGAAAGCCGTGGAAGCAGTGTCAGATGTTCGGGTTCCAAAGAACGTTCACAAACCGGAACACTCACTTCTGGGTTTGTGGCGCTCGGGAGCCAAACATTCGAATTGCAAGGCATTCGACAACCAAGGTACAACCAAGGCTGCAATCCTAAACCCACTGACGTACCGTGTTTCTCCAAAAATAAGACACTGTCTTATATTTATTTTTCCTCAAAAAAAACACAGTGGCTTATTTTCAGGGGATGTCTTATTATTATTTTTATTAAGTATGGTACAGTTTAACCTACAAGGTTAATCTGCCTATCACTATGGCTTATTTTCGGGGTATGGCGTATTTTCAGAGAAACATGGTATGTCTAACTTTTCAGTAACATTTAGAAAATCTGACACATGGGACTGTATGATGTCACATCCTCAAAACTTTTGCGGTGGGAGGAAGAACTTCTTACGTATGCTACGTTGTGAATAACAGTTACAGAATACATCCTACCAAGCATTCACACGACCCTCCGAAGTTTTTAAAGATTAAGTAAAAGAGAGGGAGAGAAAGTGGTTGATAAAGTTCTCATTTGTTTCCCTGCTTAAGGACCTTCACTGGGTTGCTGAAGGTTGAGTTTTGGTCTGACCTACAAGTTATGTTTGCTCTAGATCAATATTGGAGATTAGTATTCAGCGATCCTGACTAAAAAGGTACAAATCTCATGTAACTCCTGTCTCTCACTCTCACATATATCTCTCTGCCCCAAACAGGCAAAAGAAGTCGCTGCTATTCTCCCTCCAACTTGGCTGTCAGCCTGACACCCATTGCCACCAATGAAGTTTTTCAGCCTGATGGTGAGTTGGTGATCCCTGCCTCATGCAGTTCTGGGTGACTTGGGTCACTTGGCCAGTCACAATATGTAACACCTAACCAGATATGTACACCATAGACAGTGTAGTTTAGCATTTAGAGTGGTGGACTGGGACAGAGGAGACCCAGGTTCAAATCCCCACTCAGCTACAAATCTCTCTAGGTGATTTTGAGTCAGTCACTATCTCAGAGCCTGACCCACCTCACAGGGCTGTTGTGTGTGTAAAATGTGGGAGCAGGGGCAGGGGAAATCATGTATGGTACCTTGACCTTCTTGGATTTATAATAGATCCTATTAAAAACACATTTCCATCCATTAATAAATATTGATTGTGACTGCAAGGCTTACATGGGAGAAAACTGAACTTCATAGAACTTACTTCTGAGTAGACATACATAGAATTGCACTCAGAGATTAATGCTTACCGTTATCTTTAAGTGCTCAGGCTTTCCAACTTTTTTAACTGAAGAGCTGCAGTTCTGGGAAATGAAACAAAAACGAAAGCATTTATGGGTGGGGTACTTTCCATCTCAACTCTGTATGTTTTCCACAAATTTAATTTTTATCTTTTTTTTTTTTTACTTCGTTTTGCACTGCTCGGACTATTCCTTATTTAAAAAGTGAAGTGGGTGTTTTAAAAATACTTTGAAACGACTTGATTAATTTTCGAGAGGGGAGAAAAACAGAGGGAGAAAACAATTTTAAAAATCCAGTTACTTGAATACTTAATACTTTTTCTGAACCCCAAAGTTTTCAGTTTGTTTTCTTAGAACTTTCTTAGAACTTAGACATAATACTGAGTTGCTACAATAAATATTTATCCTATAAAACACAATTATCCTATAAAAGAACTCTTTCACAGCACTTCCACAAAGACAGTACGATGCCCCATAAATTTATTTCCATATAGTACAAAGGATACAATCATTTTAATATCACTTTTCTCTGGCTTTTGAGGAAGTATATCTTATCAGTCTTCATCTCTATATTAAATCACTTACCAAGATAGTTATGTAGACTCCTTGCCACAAATGCTGGATAAATAATTTTGTTCAGTCAGAGAAACCCAAATATCTCTGTTCTTGGTTCTTCTGTTGGTTGCGTCTTCTGTTAGTTGCAAGAGACAAGCTCATCTACAACATCACTTTGCAAGGGACTAAGAAGCAGGTTTTTTTGCCAGCTCCTGTCACATGATCTGCAAGTAGCAATGAGACAAGTTGGCTTAAAAACAAAAACAAAAAACACTTCCTCAACCATTGCTATTCAAAATGAGTAATATGTAACACCCATTGAAAACATCACATAAGTACCAGATAATTTTACTGACTAATCTTTGAAAGCTTCTGATTTGGGATATGTCTGAAATCAATATAATGTTAGGGATACATGTATGAACTTTTGTGGCTCAAGCTCATCCACATTCTAAGACCATGCAGGCACAACAAGGGACCATTTTCAAGATACCACATATATGTCAGGAGCCTTTCGGGT
This sequence comes from Zootoca vivipara, assembly GCF_963506605.1. Lineage (NCBI taxonomy): Eukaryota > Metazoa > Chordata > Lepidosauria > Squamata > Lacertidae > Zootoca > Zootoca vivipara. The sequence continues at coordinate 32,449,555 of NC_083287.1, read as the reverse complement.
GCAGATAGAAATTAATATTTATTTATTTTATCATTTTAGTAATCTAAGGATCACTAAATCCTTCAGTTTCTTTTCTCATTTCCCCCATCTTGAGTTCAGTTCCCCACATTTCCACATCAGCTTATGCATTTACTTATTTTTTTTAAGTCATTTCGAAAATTCATCAGCATTTCTCTTAATGTGCACGTCTGTATGCAATTTTGCCTAATATACACATTTTTGAAGAGCATTTCCCCCCCCAATATAACACATGCCTGTATGTTATTATTTTTTTGCTAATAAATGCATTTTTGTGTACAGATTACCATATTATATTCTTTTTTTTTTGTACACATTACTTGGCTGTAAAACTGCACTGCAAAATTCAGAGAAGTGTGAATTGCGTAGGATGTCTGTGCTTCAGTTCGTGTGTTGTTTTGGAAAGTGCAAACCTAGCAAATGCAAACGTAATCAACCCCCCCCCCCCAATCCCTATTTATTACACAAACTTCTTGGGTGTTTCTCAACTGAAACCAAGCTCTCAAAGTGATTTTTGACATACAGTTGTAAAAAATCTGAATAAAACTACTATAAAATACAGCTCAAAGCAATAATGCAAGGGAAATGGTAAAATTAAACAGATTGCGGCGCAAACAGACATGACTGTTTGGCTGCGAAAAGCTTCTGCGTGTAGGAGTGCTTTCCCCTGACCATGGAGTGAATGTCACAAAGGGTCTTGTTGGGAAATTGGTGCTGCCCCCCCCCATGCTCTCACTGCCCTACATCTGAGAAATTAGGAATACAGAGCAAAGTCACAAGGCTGGCTGGTGGCATTCCAGCAGGACACCAGGGAATCAGCTGAAAGGCCATCAACATCCCCTACCACTCTTTGGAAACCATTTGGATCCATTAAGTGGCAGGGTCGACCATCTGAATCGGTCCCACCTCCCTGCAGTGGGGAAGGGTCATGGAGAAGTCCAGTTGCACCAGGAAGCGATCCGACCATGGCGCTTATTTTGTTTCACTTTTACTTAGTGTCAGATCACCCACATCCATAGAGGTAAACACCAGGTCTAAGGCATGTCCATGACTATGAGTTGGGCCAAACTTATTCAGGGACAGCCCCATGGAGGCCATGCTTTCCACCAAGTCCTGAGCAGCCCCTTGTAAGGGTGTGGCAGCATGGATGTTAAAATCCCCTAGGACAACCAAACTAGGTGTCTCCAGGAGAACATCTGCCACAACCTAAAGCAGCTCGGGCAGGGAATCCTTGGTGCAATGGGGAGGTCGGTACACCAAAAGGAATCCTGTACTGCCCCTATTGCCCGACTTCCAGAACATGCACTCAGAGAACTGGGTCTTCCCAATAGGACGCCTGGTGTCAGCTAATTACTTTTTTAAAAATCACTGCAAACCCCCCCCCCCACTTCCTGCCCATATGACCTGGGTTGCTGTGCATAAGAGAAACCTGGTGGACAAGCAGCGCATAGCCATTATGACTAGTAACCATTGACAGCCGCCTCTATGTCAGGTGTCAGAGGATCCCACCCCACACAGTAGGTTGCCAGGAATGCATAAGGCAAGGAAAGTTCTTACCAATGTTGTTTATTCAATATTCACAGAGAGAGGCTTAGAAAGGCAGCCTCTTGGAGTAATAGTGTTGCTCCGAGTAATCTCTACCCCCCCTTCTTTCCTCAATCATCAACAGCACCACCCACCACCCAGTTGCTGCTTAGGGCCATCTGCCACTGAGCCTTTTGTGCTCCTACTTTCAATGCTCACCGGGTTCTGGGAGAACACGGGGCATGGAATACTTTCTAGTGATAATGTGTCAGCCAGCTGCTCTGGCTCTGCCTCCTCCTCTCACATTATTTCCCAACTTTTTCCCTCATCTGCTTCTGAGCTGTGACCTCCTTCAAACCCCTGCTGTAATTCTGAACTGTCTTCCTCTTCTCTGGAAGGTTCAGGGTGTGGGAGGCGGTCTCCACCATTCCTCCTCTGTCCAGTCCCTGACACTCTATGAATTTATCCAATCCTCTTCAAAGCCATCTGAGTTAGTGGGCATTATTGTCTCCCATGGGAGCAAGTTCCAGAGTTTAACTATATGCTGTGTGAATAAGTACTTTCTTATATCTGTTCTGAATCTTGCAACATTCAGTCCATGAGTTCTAGTGTTCATGCTATGCCATGCATAATTTTATAAACTTCTATTGTGTTGCCTCTTACATGCAGCTTATAGGGTTTTCTATTTTAACACAGGTACCTAGAGTAGTGCATGAATCCTACTAGAGCACGTAACATGAAGAAAAACAAAAGGAACTAAAATTATCCAGTTCACAGAAAAGAAAACCAAGAGGCCCAAACAGTTATGATTGTTTTAACAAGAGTGCCAAGCCACCACCTGTGTGGTTCCAAGCAACACAGTAAAAGAATCCCTTTTTAAAATTCAAAATCTCATCAAATTTATTACATAAATTCATCATAACATACTAAAACTTGTTACATATTGAATTCATCATGTGCTTTAATAATATTGAACATCACAAAACTATCTGATTGTCACTGCAAAATTTAATTAAGCTTTCAGCAAAATCCATCCAGATTCTGTCTGTAATAAAGTTTTGGGTGTTTGTTTTTCTCTCATTCGTACCACATTTTGGCTGCATTTAGATACAGTATCTTCTCTGGGTTTGTGGACTCTGGTGTGGCTGCAGGAGACAGATAAGAAGTTTCTGCTACCATTTTAGTTTAACTGTCATTGAACTCTTACTTACAGTTTCCAAATTCCTTCTTGCGGCCATGGCAGAAGAGAACAGAGATGCCCAAGCTTCTTAATATTTTTAATTTTAATTTTTCATTTTGATTTGTCTAGTGTATACTGTTCTTGCAGTAGTTACCATATAGGGGAATGATTTTTTTGTCTCTGCAAAATCACATATTTTTGGTGAAGAGACACAGTAACACAGGGGAGAATTTATTTGGGGGCTTGAACTCATACCCCATCTCTGCATTGCACCCAGGGTCAAAGCAGACTCCAGATTATTCATACAGCAGCTGCATGCTCCCCTTGACCCAGATCAGAACTGTGGTGAAGAAAAAGAGTTAAAGTCGCTTCCTTCCATGTGAGGGTACTGGGGAGGTGGTGGTTTGACTGCTATTTACTTTATAAAAAGATACTAAAATATGGATCAGAAATTACATAAATAATGTCATGCCTGCTTTTGTCCATGTTTGTAGCCTTGGGCAAATCACCTTTCTTCTCCTAACCCAGGTTTCTCCACATAGGGCTTCCAAGATGGAAGGGAAGATATGGGTGAGAATGGTTTAGGGTTAGGATGCAAAGGATTTGTAGTACCTTCATGTTTAGGAGGCCCTAGTCGTCACTCAATACATATACATATACACATGCACATACATACATATTTACAGTTTTGAAATACGGCAGTCAGAGTGAACCACTTTATTCTTTATTTCGGTTGCAATGTTCACTTAATGCAATGTTCGCTGACTTTAGAAAAAGCAGGTATTTGCTAATGAACACCTATCATGCTGCTAACATATACTTATTTATCATTATTTACAGTACAGGCTGATGTAAAATCTTAAGGACACATTCATCTTAGTGTTCTGTATTTTTTAAAAAAAACAAGCATTTTTTTTTAAATAAAAAAACAAGCATTGGAGAGCCCTCTCATTGGGCACAGATGGCAGCAATCCAATATTTTAGAATACAGAAATGGAATAGCCAACACTTAAACATTTCATTGTTGGATTTGTAACTTTTACAGTCTAAATTGTAATCAGCAGCTGTAAGTAATATATATATATATATATATATAGAGAGAGAGAGAGAGAGAGAGAGAGAGAGAGAGTGTTTAAACAAGGCATATATATATATATATATATATATATATATATATATATATATATGCAAGATTTTGCTTATTAAACTTGAGATGGCATTTTCATTAGAAGTGACAGGTTGGTCCTTTCCCATGCTGTGGCATTTGTTGCTTCTTCTATTTCCAAAAACATATTTCATCCCTATGCTTTCATTTTCTTTTCATGTGCCTCTAGGAGGAAGGAAAAAAAAATCAAACTGATATTGAGTCGTAGTTCCTGGTTCAGTAGACTGTGTGTAGAGCTTTTAAACTTTATTCCATAAACAATAGCAACAAATTCCAGAGGGGCAGTGTGTTGCAGCAAAGCAACCACCACAAAGCGATGTCTTAAGATATCACAGGATATCCTCGTTACAAACATTTCCTGAAGCATTGCAAACTGTTAAGTAGGGTGGGGTGTAGTGGACAGAATGTTGCACACTCACGCCACACATAAGCAGAATATAAATGTGATAAAGTCCTCCGTCCTGTAAGCTTAAAGCACGACACAGATGAAGTAATGTTTGAAAAGGTAAAAAACCAAAACAAAACCCAAACCCACCATTTGTAAAATATATGAAAGAGAGAGCTCTCTGGAATGAAAACCACTGTCATCCAGATGTTTCTTCATCTTTTCTGCTAAATTTTATTTACTCTAATTCTTAACAATTCCCAGAATGGTAACCATTTTAGTGAGTCTGCGTTAGTTGTGTCTGATGAAATGGACTATAGTCCATTACAGCATATGCCATAATAAATTTGTTAGTCTTTAAGGCACCACAAGACTTTGTTATAATTCTTATGGTTTTAATGATTCTGATTTTTGTATTTCCCTACCAAATGGCATTAAAACGCCAGCCTATATGTTTTTAATTGATCGATTGACGGATATAAAATAAAATGCTGATTAACAGATTACCATTATTGTAATATTGGAATTATTGTGAAAACAATAAATATTGGGGGGGGGGGGACAAATTTTGTCCTTGCTCAGGGCGCCCTATTACTAAAGTCCACCCCTGCCAGGCAGTCTCATTGTGCAACCTGGTTGACAAATTAGGTTTGCGCAACTTACTCTTGACGTTCTTGATATTGTTCAGGAATATGCCGAATAACTTCATAAACTGTTCCATTAAAATCCTGGCCTTGTGCAGCATCAGAGACAGAAACTGACCAGCTTGACACCTGAAAGGAGGAAATAATAGTTTTTCTCTGAGCAAGATAGGCAAAACTAACATGGAAGCCTAAAATAGAGCCAATGAGGTGTAGGCCTTGTTTGCACAAGAGGGTAAATCAATCAATGGCTTATTGTCTCCTAGAGTGGAACTTGCACTCACTTTGCTCCTCCCCGGCCCTTATAGCACAGGACTGTGTGGTGCAGCAGCTAATAAGCCAATGTTTGGCTTAATGCATTGTCTGGCTATAGATTGTAGGGAGGGAAGACAGACCTTATTTATTTATTAAAACACACACACACACACACAAAACATAACCCATTTTTCACCATCTAGATCTCAAAGTGGCAAAAGGTGACAAAAATATTCAACATGCCAAGTTTAAGACATAAATTTAAAATCTCAGAAATTTAAACAAGAGCATGAGAAAAGAAATTATCAGAGAAGCATTTATAATGCAAATAACATCCTGGAATATGATTTTAACTAGGCATTTGAAACTCCACAGGGCCGATGCCTGTCTGACTTCTAGTGGGAGGGAGTTGGGCTCATAACACCAAAGGCACAGCTTCATGTTGACTTTATTTATTTATTTATTTATTTATTTCATTGGTATCCTCCGTTTCTTCCAAATCGTGTCCTCCCTCAAAGAGGGCACGTGTTGCGGTGAGACCTGGCAACCAAACCCTTGTATTGTGGGTAGGTACAATTGGTCAGCCACAACACCCTATTGGTAAGTCCCTTGATGCTGGGTTTAATCTGACCAATGGGTAGCTAGCCAAATGGATCAAGGGACCAATATATGCCAATGCACGTGAGCCTGAGCTTTCTCTCTTGGTCAGTGCATCGGAACACCCGCCTACCTCTCCCTACTTTTAAGGCTTGTGCTGCGCTTGACCTTGCTGTCGTTGTCTGTCGTTGGGACAGGGGCACGACAGGAATTTTCCCCACTTGGCTGATGCCATTTGGGTTTCGCCTGCCGCATAGCAAATCGTCATAACTTGTAAGGTTGCAGATAGGCTCTGGTTCAGGTGATAGGGATGGGGGAACGCTCTTGCCATCCCTATGTGAAGTGGTATTCCGTTAAAGGAATCCAGGGACTCAATGGTTTGGTCAACCCTGCGAGGGTTGTGCCCATGCCTGAGTCCAGGGGGACATCTGGGTGGTGGACATAGCATGCCCCTGGCTTTCTGCCATTCCAGGTGTTCACCCTAGGCTGACCTATGATAGAGCTCTGGGTCAGCGCTACCTGCAACGGTGCAGGGAGCTAGTCAAACCAGAGCCTATGCAACCACTCACTTGCTGTAATCAATATAGTTGTGGCCTAAATTCTGCCAAAAACCAAACCAAAAATTTGAGTCTTGTGTGAATTTATTTAAGGGAGAGGTTTAAAGGTCTAAACACACAAGTATCTTAAGGCAGCACATATTATTTCTTCCTCCATTTTATCCTTGCAAAAAAAAAAAAACCCACACCCCACTGTGAAGCAGGCTAGGGTGAGAGAGGGAAACTGGCTCTACGGCAGACAGTAAGCTTTATAGCTCTGTGAACATAAATCTCCAGAGTCCTAGTCCAAAACTCCTACCACCACGTCAGACTGGCTTTATAGTGTAGCTTTTCAGTGCCAATAAAAGTTCAGAAGATTTTGGAAGTGGTTATCACACTCAGAATGAAGAAGTAACAATGAAAGACACAGACCAGAACACAAGAGTCAGATTTAGAGTTGCTAAAATGAACCGTCTTCCTTCTTTATTAATATATCTATACAGTGGTGCCTCACAAGACGAAAGTAATTCGTTCCGCGAGTCGCTTCGTCTTGCGATAATTTCATCTTGCGAAGTGCGGTTTGCCGCGGCAAAAAAAAAAAAAGCCGAAAAACTTCGTCTTGCGAAGCGTGGCCATAGAAAACTTCGTCTTGCAAAGCTCCGAAAACATCACAAAACGCTTTCGTCTTGCGAGTTTTTCATTGCGCGAGGCATTCATCTTGCGAGGTACCACTGTATTTCTGTTTTTGGGAGCCTTTAAACCAAGTGCTGTTTTGTAATACTGTTGGCAATATGGCTTTTCAGATATGCATGCTGCAGAGATATAAGCACTTACCCTTGAAATCCCTGCAGCGTCAGGAAAGGCAACAAATTCATATATTCCAAAATCATCTAGCGCATTTTCATGCCCTAAAAGTGCCGATATTTAAATAAAGAGAAAGTAATAATTATGGACAATTGTGCTCCAACTCAGGTTCAGTCCCACTGGAAGGTATGAGTGTGTGATTTGCAGAAGTGGGGCACCATTTTGGCATCCCAGAGGACCACATCTTTATCTTCCCCACCCCAACTTTGGCAGGTGGTTGTAACCACTTGCCTGTCGATAATTTGACATCGTAATAACTGGGAGCAGGATTAACCCTTCTGTTCCTCAGATAAAGAACAGGAGGCTAAATTCTGCTCTCTGTAGGAGTTGACTATGCCTACCAGTTCACCCTGCCCAAACAGGCACAACAGCTACACACACTCTTAACCAGGGGTCAGAAACCTTTTTCAGCCGTGGGCCGGTCCACCATCCCTCAGACCATGTGGTGGGCAGGACTTTTTTTTTGTGGGGGGGGGGGGGAATGAACGAATCCCTATGCCCCATAAATAATCCAGGGATGCATTTGCTGTCCTCCTCTCTTTGATTCTTTTGAAAGCTTCTAAAGAGTTCTATTTCCATTTAACTCTTTATATCATATATTACCTGAAATAGTTTGTGCTTTTCTGTAATCTGCTTCAGGCCTGAAACATTAAACAGAAATACAATTATTTAAAATTCAGTGTGGAATTGTAGGCAGCAAAAAGATGCTGCGTTGCCACCCACCCCCTTCTTTTAAAAGCTTCGTGTGGACAAATGATAATTAAGTTTTCTACCTGGTCTGCAGCTTCTGCTGTAGAACTGAAAAAGAGACAAAGAACAATCAACCCTTTTTGTTCTGGTTTACAGAAGCTTTGAATTTATTCCGGAGTTAATTTAACATACCTTTATGAGGCTGGAATCTTTTCCATAACGTTAGAAGGAACATTGATACTATCAAAAATAAGGAAATTCCACATATTATTCCTAGTGGAGACAAATATTTTTCTCTTTGAGCCAGCTGCTCCAGTCCTGCGTCAGAGAAGAACAGAAGTTGATATTTGATTTGCGCTTATCATTCTGGCCAGGCCTATAATGCAAAACATTGCACACAGCAGTGCTTTGGAGCTAGAGCATCAACACTGCTTCAAATAGTGTAAATATCCCCAGAATTGCTTCTTCCACTCTAGTGTCTACATGCCACCAGTGGAAAGTACTTCTTAAATACGATTTAACTGGCCCTGAAACTTATTGTTTCTTCTTCTGACTTTACTTGTGTTGCAGAGAAGAGCAGAAAATTACTGACGTCCTTTATTTGGTCTGGGTGGATCAAGTTCAAGAGTTTGTGGGTAATGTGATGACAGTAGGAACAAGTGTGTTCTGTGAACATGTACACAGGGTCATCATGATGGCTGCTGTCCATTGGGGCTGGCCAGGCAGAAGGCAGAGAGGAGATGTCAATTGGAGGTGGAGCCAGAGCCACTGACAACTAATTCTAGTCCCCTGCCCCCCCTTATCCCTGAGCAGTTCTACAATGACAGCCCTGACATTAAGGAGGAGGGACCTGAAAGGCAAGGTTACCCCCTGACATGTAAAAAGGAAGGGAGGCTGGGAACTGGATGAAGGCAGAGAGGTTGGTGAGGCAGTGTCCCGTCTGACCAAATTTGCTTAGCCTCCACTGACGTGGAGTGAAGCTGTTCTGGGGAATACCAACAAACACCTTACCCCAAGGACCACAGCTATTTTGAGATCAGTTTTTGTAAGAGTTGCATAGCCTTAACTTTCTTCATTCTACTCTTTGTTTGGCTGTGGCATTTGCACATTCATAATGTGCAGCAGCAAATTTGCGGCCCACTTCCTGCTGCACGCTCTCTCTCTCTCTCTCTCTGCTGTTTTCCCCAAAGCAAAGGATTTATGGGATATTTATTTTGCTTATTTGTGCATTCGGACTTTACATGGTTGAAGTTTTTAAATTTTAGAGGCTTAATTTATGTTTTTGCATATTCCATATTTTATTGTCAGTTGCTTTGACACCTACATGGTGGAAAGTGGGGTTCAGATTTTTAAATAAGGAGTGCATTCATGGTGAAATATGATTGGGGAGGGGGGAGAGACTAGACGTCACTGGAACCTGATTCTGTGCAGATAGGTGTGCTTAGGCATATGCCTAAATTTGCATATCACCAGGATGCCGCTGTCAGCCAGCAGTAACAAGAGCAAAACTGTGGAATCAAATGTAATGAATTTTTAGATGAAATATAATTTGTAGACAGTTTCCTTTTTGGCAGTGTCAATTCACAAGATGGATACTGGATTTACTTTCCTTCTCTGTTAAGCCAGGAATGGAAATAGCTGGCCCTAGGCTATTTTCTACAAACCTGTTATGCTCTGCTTTCAATATTTCAAAATATCTTTTCACCTTTCAATGTTGGAACTAAATAAAAAAATTATTCCAGCAGCACTTTAGAGACCAACTAAGTTTGTCATTGGTATGAGCTTTCGTGTGCATGAATTTTTTTCATGTGCATGAATTGTGTGTGAATTTTTTTTATTTTGTTTCAACTACATCAGACCAACACAGCTACCTACCTGTAACTAGAATGTTGGAACTGTTCCTCATGGGTTACACTTGCTGTGGCTGCATGTGGCCGCTAGAGGTCACTCACACCTCATTCTCATTACTTCAGTTCTGGCCTCGCTTGTATAACAAGCGAAAATTTGTAGTAACATCTTAGAACTGCCCCAGAGTGTCTTGTCGAGGGCACACCTCCCTCCTTCAAATCTCCAACCTCCTAACTTCCCTTGCTTTGGCACTGGGGGAAACCACCAACCTAGGAGAAAGCCAGCCCAGATTATCTGTGATCTGGATCCACATTTGCCAGCTGCCTTGCAGGCTGTTGCAGTGCGGTGCAGCTTTCAAAATGAATGCACCCGCAATAGCTTTGTGACGCTCACCTAACAATGCAGCTGATGTTGCTTCATTTGCTGCTTTTCATATCTAACAGCTGTTGGCACAGTTGGGGAGTGTTGTGGGTTACACAGAGAAGCATAGCTGCCAAGTTTTCCCTTTTCTCACGAGGAAGCCTGTTCAGCATAAGGGAAAATCCCTTTAAAAAAGGGATAACTTGGCAGCTATGCAGAGAAGATGGGTTTGTTTAAGAAAAAATATATGTGTTTCTTCAATCCAGTTATATATTTGAAGTTGTTAGATACTTCGGTCCATAGTTTAGCTAAACATTATACTTTCATATAGGATTTGCTTTATGCTTCATTCATATTTTCACTGGTGCTGTTTAGCAGTTCAGACTTAAGAAGTATTATTTCTTTAGTTAGAAGGGTTGGATAAGTAGTTTAACTGATTATATTCCTTCATGCAAGGAAATCTACTTACCAGGTAGGAGACCAAACTAACATCGACCGCATGAAATACTTATTGGTGGACACCAACCCCTTGGTTTCACGCGATGTGGCCATCTACATTTTACAGGCCCTGAAAGTCAGGGCCACCTTTTTGGCTAACTTGCCCAGCCCTAGACCTATGTAAATTACTGTTATACTCACAGTCGACACGCCTTGCTTTGCCTTTTACCCTACCAGTTGCATTCAGCTGGATTTTATATTTAACGTTATAATTGTATTTGTTGTATTCTATGTTGTTGCGCAACAGTTGCCTGTTTGATCTTTTACATGTGCTATGGCTACATGGCTAATGCAATAAACTTTTGATATATATTGTTTGCATTGTGTGTGTGTGTGTAATGTGAAATGTGTATTCACGTTAAGCATATACAGTACCAGTCACACTAGATTAGAGGAGTAAAGAGTGTGTCTTGGATGTAGGTTACTTCCATTTTTGCTTTGTTAAATATAGTTATTCCTACCAGCAATTCAACACTGACAGTTTTCAGACGTTCACTGCTTATGTTTCTCAGCTTCTAGCCATATTTTTGTGTGAAGTGCTATATTTATATCCTGTATTTTCTCCAAGGAGCTGATCCCACCCCCATATCATTCTTGCAATGGTCCTGTGATGTAGGTTATGCTGAGAGTCATAGTCTGCTTGGAGGACCCAAGGGAAGGAGAGGTTGTGATGTCACAGATACTGGCTAGTCAGCACAGTGCCCTGTTGTCTTTGCTGCATAATCACAGAACCAGTTTTCCCTGAGCTATATTCTGGACAGGAATCAGTATCAATGTTAACAATACGGGGAATGCAGTTTTAGACTGCAGCATCTGCTCCCTCCCCCTTTTCTTTCTTTCTTTCTTTCTTTCTTTCTTTCTTTCTTTCTTTCTTTCTTTCTTCCTTTCTTTCCTTTCTTTCTTTCTTTCTTTCTTTCTTTCTTTCTTTCTTTCTTTCTTTCTTTCTTTCTTTCTTTCTTTCTGTATTAGTGTATATAGTTTTCCCTCAGGTCCTTGAAAGTTGTTTTAGGAGGGAACTTTAGGAGGAACTTTGAATTATGTTTGATACATTGTTTGAGCCAGCCTCTATAAAAGCAGGCCAGCTTGCCAATGCAGTTCAGTTCTGTTCTGACTTCCGAATAAAGAGCTTCTTGAAGAATCGCTGTGTCGTCTACCCACTATTTAATACTTTCTTTCTAAAAAAACATTTTATGTATATCTGTACATACCCCAGATATATTATGTGCTATCTTATGATGTGCACAGCTTTTGTAACAAGACACATGAGTGGGCGCTTTGCCGAGTGCTAGTTCATGTTATATTTGTCTCTCAGAGTGTCTGTCTTTAGTTCTGTCTTCTGTCTCATACCAATGACAAACTTAGTTGGTCTCTAAGGTGCTGCTGGAAGGATTTTTTTAATTTTGTTTCGACTACGTCAGACCAACACAGCTACCTACCTGTGTCTTTAGTTAAATATATATAATCCCATATCTCACTAAGAGCACATAAGAGGGAGATAAGTTGTAGCCATGGCTTAGTAAAATTGCAAACGAATTTGAGCAACTACTCTTAGTAACAGTACAATGATACGCCCTAGAAAAGATAAAAGACTTCCATTTTTGGCACTGATAATAGGGTCAAGAAACTTTACAACAATCCGAGAGTAGCCAGCATCCAGATTGAGTGTGGCCACACTCCAGGAGAAGCTGTAGAAAATTAATGCACAATTGCACATTTGACTGCCCCCCCCCAATTCTTCAGGGATTATGTGGAATGGAGGAACCTGTGCATATCTCTTGTGGAGGGTCACATGAGCTCTAGATGTGAAGGCAGTGGTGGCTTCCAGACAACCTGCTTATTGAGCATTCATCCTGATTCGTTTGCCCAAAATTTGTGGGGAGATTAGACGACGTCAGCTATTTATCGAGCGTTCATTCCAATTTGTTTACAGGGAGTTTATGTCATGTTGCCTCAAAGCAAGGCTCACCCCACACTTTCTAGTGCATTTCTCCATCACTTTATCACAATAAACAAAGTTCCTTTTTTTGAGGGGGAGGGAAGTGGGTTTTGTTGCGCAAGAGCTACCAATCAACTTTAATTTAACCTGAATTTGCTGGTATGTGATTGAATCCCACCCCAAAATAGCAACAGTCTGGAAGTGGCCCCTTAGTTCATCTCCCTGCAGGAGAAATCTCAAGGTCTCAAGTTGTCTGGGCCACCTGGAAGAAGGCCCTTGCCCCTCTGGCCATTTTGCCACTCAAACTTCCTCCTACTGCTTTCACACACAGGGGAAATGCATAGGGGTATCCACATCTTCCCACTCCTCCATAGGTTTCCCTTCCATATGTAGAAGAGAAGAAAATCGGTGTGTGTGTGTGTGTGTGTGTGTGTGTGAGAGAGAGAGAGAGAATTTTGAGAGAAAACAGCCCTGAAGGGAAAGTGTCGAGCAACATTATCCCGCCTCCAACCCACCCTTCTTCCATTGAAACTGACAGCAGCCAATGGCCTCATTGGGAAGGGGGAAGCCAGGAGGAAGACAAACTTTCTGTCTACTTCGGGAGCCTTAGTTCAGAGAGAAGCATTAGCCTATTACAGTACTGAGAAAAAGTGGCCCTTACAGATAGTCAGTCTTCTTCTTACACTCTTCTGGTGTAATGTGCAAAGCTAATACAGTGATCAACTGGCTCCCAGAGATCTGAATCCACCCAAGAGTTCTGCAGATGACCTGGTGACTCCATGTGTTTTAAATCTTTTGCTTATACAACCTTGTTCAGTATTTTCTAAATGGAGCTTCGATTCCTTAGTTCAGGAAAGTTGCACTTGAGATCAATCATAAGACTTACAGTTCTAAATACTTCTCTGAGCAGAAGCACAATTGTATATTCCTACGTGCTTCCTATATTTATGACTAATTTATTTTAGTCATTTGAGGGCTCGCTTTGCAAGATAAGGAACCATAAACTGCTGCCTCCTTTTACAAGTCTGCTAATATTGACATCATAGAAACCAATAACACCATTAGTCACAAACTATAAAACTCTGAAGGTCACGAGTTAGACATTACAGAACTAACCTGTGTCTGTGTCATTGTTGGCGGTTGGAGGATGGATGGTGGCTAATGGATTAAGGTTGAATCCTGACAAGACAGAAGTACTGTTCTTGGGGGACAGGGGGCGGGCTGGTGTGGAGGACTCCCTGGTCCTGAATGGGGTAACTGTGCCCCTGAACGACCAGGTGCGCAGCCTGGGAGTAATTTTGGACTCAAAGTTGTCCATGGAGGCGTAGGTCAATTCTGTGTCCAGGGCAGCTGTCTACCAGCTCCATCTGGTACGCAGGCCGAGACCCTATCTGCCCGCGGACTGTCTCGCCAAAGTGGTGCATGCTCTAGTTATCTCCTGCTTGGACTACTCCAATGCGCTCTACGTGGGGCTACCTTTGAAGGTGACCCGGAAATTACAATTAATCCAGAATGTGGCAGCTAGACTGGTGACTGGGAGCGGCCACCGAGACCATATAACACTGGTCCTGAAAGACCCACAATGGCTTCCAGTATGTTTCCCACCACAATTCAAAATGTTGGTGCTGATTAAAGCCCTAAACGGCCTCAGCCCAATATACCTGAAGGAGCGTCTTCACCCCCATCATTCTGCCCAGACACTGAGGTCCAGCGCCGAGAGCCTTCTGGCGGTTCCCTCACTGCAAGAAGCAAAGCTACAGGGAACCAGGCAGAGGGCCTTCTTGGTAGTGGCGCCTGCCCTGTGGAATGCCCTCCCATCAGATGTCAAAGAGATAAACAACTACCTGACATTTAGAAGACATCTGAAGGCAGCCCTGTTTAGGGAAGTTTTTAACGTGTGACATTTTAATGTATTTTTAATCTTTGTTGCTGGGGAGACCCATACAGATGGGTGGGGTACAAATAAATTATTATTATTATTATTATTATTATTAGTGATTTATAGCCTATCCTTAAACAAAATATGCTTATTAATTTCATTCTGAAATTATGTACCTTCATTCTAAAGGTACATAAACTGGTCGACGGGATGTGGCCAGCGGTTGCTGCAACTGCTCCACAGAGTCCAGAGCTGTAGAAGTGGCTGTGCTATATTTGACAACATAGAATCATAGAATCATAGAATCATAGAGTTGGAAGAGACCACAAGGGCCATCCAGTCCAACCCCCTGCCAAGCAGGAAACACCATCAAAGCATTCCTGACAGATGGCTGTCAAGCCTCTGCTTAAAGACCTCCAAAGAAGGAGACTCCACCACACTCCTTGGCAGCAAATTCCACTGCCGAACAGCTCTTACTGTCAGGAAGTTCTTCCTAATGTTTAGGTGGAATTTTCTTTCTTGTAGTTTGAATCCGTTGCTCCGTGTCCGCTTCTCTGGAGCAGCAGAAAACAACCTTTCTCCCTCCTTTATATGACATCCTTTTATATATTTGAACATGGTTATCATATCACCCCTTAACCTTCTCTTCTCCAGGCTAAACATACCCAGCTCCCTAAGCCGTTCCTCATAAGGCATCGTTTCCAGGCCTTTGACCATTTTGGTTGCCCTCTTCTGGACACGTTCCAGCTTATCAGTATCCTTCTTGAACTGTGGTGCCCAGAACTGGACACAATACTCCAGGTGAGGTCTGACCAGAGCAGAATACAGTGGTACTATTACTTCCCTTGATCTAGATGCTATACTCCTATTGATGCAGCCCAGAATTGCATTGGCTTTTTTAGCTGCTGCATCACACTGCTGACTCATGTCAAGTTTGTGGCCAACCAAAACTCCTAGATCCTTTTCACATGTACTGCTCTCAAGCCAGGTGTCTCCCATCCTGTATCTGTGCCTTTCATTTTTTTTGCCCAAGTGTAGTACTTTACATTTCTCCTTGTTAAAATTCATCTTGTTTGCTTTGGCCCAGTTGTCTAATCTGTTAAGGTCATTCTGAAGTGTGATCCTGTCCTCTGGGGTGTTAGCCACCCCTCCCAATTTGGTGTCATCTGCAAACTTGCTCAGGATGCCCTCAAGCCCATCATCCAAGTCATTGATAAAGATGTTGAACAAGACTGGGCCCAAGACAGAACCCTGTGGCACCCCACTAGTCACTACTCTCCAGGATGAGGAGGAGCCATTGATGAGCACCCTTTGGGTTCGGTCAGTAAGCCACTTACAAATCCACTGAATGGTAGCATTGTCTAGCCCACATTTTACCAGCTTCTTTACAAGAATATCATGGGGCACCTTGTCAAAGGCCTTGCTGAAATCAAGATAGGCTACATCCACAGCGTTCCCTTCATCTACCAGGCTTGTAATTCTGACAAAAAATGAGATCAGATTAGTCTGACATGACTTATTTTTCAGGAACCCATGCTGACTTTTAGTGATCACAGAGTTTCTTTCTAGGTGCTCACAGACTGTTTGCTTAATGATCTGCTCTAGAATCTTTCCTGGTATTGATGTCAGGCTGACTGGGCGGTAATTGTTTGGGTCCTCTCTTTTCCCCTTTTTGAAAATAGGGACAACATTTGCCCTCCTCCAGTCTGCTGGAACTTCGCCTGTTCTCCAGGAATTTTCAAAGATTATTGCCAGTGGTTCTGAAATCACCTCTGCCAGTTCTTTTAATACTCTTGGATGTAGTTCATCTGGCCCTGGAGACTTGAATACATCTAAACTAGCCAAGTATTCTTGTACTACCTCCTTACTTATTCTGGGCTGTGTTTCCCCTGCTGAATCATCTGCTCCATATTCTTCAGGTCGGGCGTTGTTTTCTTTCTTGGAGAAGACTGAGGCAAAGAAGGCATTGAGGAGTTCTGCCCTTTCTCTGTCCCCTGTTTGCATTTCACCATCTTCTCCTCTGAGTGACCCCACTGTTTCCTTGTTTTTCCTTTTGCTACGGACATACCCATAAAAGCCCTTTTTGTTGCTTTTAACCTCTCTGGCGAGCCTGAGTTCATTCTGTGCTTTAGCTTTTCTGACTTTGTCTCTACACATGCTGGCTATATGTTTGAATTCCTCTCTGGAGATTTCCCCCCTTTTCCATTTTTTGTACATATCCCTTTTAAATCTTAACTCAGTCAAAAGTTCTTTAGATAGCCAGCCTGGCTTCTTTAGGCACCTTCCATGTTTCCGTCTCATTGGTATTGCCTGAAGTTGTGCTTTTAATATCTCCCTTTTAACAAACTCCCAACCATCATGAACTCCCTTCCCTTTTAGTATTACTGTCCATGGGATTTCACCCAGCGTTTCCCTAAGTTTTCTGAAGTCGGCTTTCTTAAAGTCTAGAATTTGGACCTTAGTATGCTTGGTTGCTCCTTTCCGCTGGATAATAAACTCCAGAAGAGCATGGTCACTCCCACCTAATGATCCTGCCACTTCTACCCCACTAACCAAGTCATCACTATTGGTTAGGACCAGATCTAAAATGGCTGATCCTCTTGTTGCTTCTCCCACTTTCTGGACAATGAAGTTGTCTGCAAGGCCAGTGAGGAATCTGTTCGACCTTATGCTCTTGGCTGAGTTTGACATCCAACAAATATCAGGATAGTTGAAATCCCCCATTACTACTATCTCACTTCCTTTGGAATGCTTGGCCATCTGTTCCAGGAAGGCATCATCTGTGTCCTCAGTTTGGCTTGGGGATCTATAGTAAACTCCCACAATGAGATCACTGTTGTTTTTCTCTCCCTTAATTTTGACCCAGATACTCTCAATTTGGCTTTGAAGTTTTAAATCCTGGATCTCTTCACAGGTATACATATCCCTAACATATAAAGCTACTCCTCCTCCTTTCCTGTTTGGTCTATTTCTCTTAAATAGATTGTATCCCTCTATTACTACATTCCAGTCATGAGACTCATCCCACCAGGTTTCAGTGATGCCTATTATGTCATATTTAGTTTGCTGTACCAAGAGCTCAAGTTCATCTTGTTTATTTCCCATGCTCTGTGCATTAGTATACAGACATTGAAGACCGTTGATCATTCCCCCATGTCTCTTATTTAAGGATATTTTCGTCCCACCACTAGGTCTGCATGCTGCTTGCTCCATTTGGTCCTTGACATTTGGATGATCATCTTCAGCATTTGATAGACTCCTACCTTCAGGACCACTGTCTCCCTCCCCCACATAAGTCAGTTTAAAGCCCTCCTGATGAGGTTTTTGAGTTTTGTGGCAAAAACATTCCTCCCAACTTTTGTGAGGTGCAGTCCATCACTTGCCAGAAGTCCATCTTCAAGAAACTGCAGACCATGATCTAGGAATCCAAACCGTTCCTGTTTGCACCATTTGCGAAGCCAGTTGTTCACTTCCCCTATTTTTCCCTCTCTCCCTGGGCCATGTCGTTCAACTGGGAGGACAGAAGAGATGACAATTTGTGCATCTAATTGCTTCAACTTCCTGCCCAGAGCCTCATAATAATTTTTGATCTTCTGTAATGTATCTGCCGTGTACATTCCTTTGGCTGGGAAGCATCCTTGACATCAAAGCATCCTTTGGTGACTGCTCTGAAGTTCCTGTCTGGCTCGCCATCCCCTCTGCTCCTATGGTCCGGGTGGGGTGGGGTGGATCTGAGAGCTGCCAAGAACTCAGGCAGCTGGTATAGGAACCTCTGGTCCCAAGGCAGGAAAGTCTAGATCTGATTGCTTCTCAGGACCATAAGCAGCATGGAGATTCTCCAAATCTCCTTGCTTCTCATCTGAGGAGACCTTAGATTAGACTGAACCCTGACACATACTTTGTGTTATAAGGTGGGGGACATTTGGCCCTCCATATGTTGCTGAGCTACAACTCCCTCCTATCTAGTATGTATGGCTAAGCATGGTCTCCGCAGGCGAAGTCCAAGGGGAGATGCATACTCCAGCAGATCTCCATGGTGATCCAGTGATCCTAAGGAGCCATCAGGCCTGGGCATGCCTGCCTCAATTAAAAAACCCTTTTAAAAAGATCCTTAGTCCCACCCCACCCCCAATTTGTTCCAGGGATGGATCCAGTTTGGGCAGGCACAGGGTGAATAAACCTGATCTGGGGGCTACATATTGGGGCCGCAGACAGATCAGGGGGTCCCTGCAAAATCCCAGTGAAATCCTCTCTAACCAGTGCAGTTAGATCTCTCTAACACAAACTAGATTGGCTATCTTGCCACATGTTCCAACTTATTAGCAACTAATATTGGTTTGATGTAAAGCAAGCCCAATGATATGTAATTATATATATGAGCTCAATTTTTAAATAGTATGAGTTAACTACTGGTAAGATATGATTGGCAATATATTCTTAAAAGTGTAAATAGTGCTTTTTGCAGCTTTTGCTAGCTTTTCAGATCTTACCATAAACTGTAATATTGGTGCTTTTATTATCCTATTCAATTGAGTCCTATTTTACTTCCATGAATAGGGAATATGTAATTTTACACAACACAAAACCTTTGATTATGTTTTTCTTTCCTAGGCGTCATTTAAAAAAACCTGAATAGGTTTCACTGTAAAATTGTAACCTATTTTCCTTTCAGTGTGTTTGAAAACACAGAACTTTCATCTGTGATTATATTAAATCCCTTTGTACAATAGGCAGCTGCTGACCATATTTATCTTAAGCGTAAAGGCTCAGGTCTTTGTGTTGTCAAAGCCAAACAAGTTTGTGAAATGTCCTGTAAGGCAACATCTGAATAACTTGAGTTTACATTAATGTAATGGCTATGTGAAAAAGATATATACTTAATAACAGGGCAGCATGTAAGAGTTATCCTCATTCTAACAAATATTTTTTCTATAAAAAATGGGGGCAGGGAAGGAGAAGGAACTTGTGCAACTTTACACAATGTATTTTAAACATTTATTAACTAATTAATAAAGAAAAATTATTTCAGATCAGCTATAATCTGATAGGAAAGAATTTACCTTATCAGTTTTCTTGTTTAAAGCACCATATGGGTTAACTTGGGATTAATCCCCTTTGGGGTCAAGGGGACTCCCTCCCAAGTAAGCATGCATAGTATTGCAGCCTTGTTGATTCATATTTATTTATCCTGCTTATATCCCACTAGAAAAGCAGCTTACAAGAATCTCATTTGGTCTGTCTCCAAGATATTAGTAAGTTCCACATCCTCCAAACATCAATAAGGTCCATTCATTGTTGGACTGCAGCTCCCATCAGCCCTAGCCAGCATGGCCTTTGAACAGGGATCATGGGAGCTGGAGTCCAACAAAACCTGGAGAGCCGCAGATCCCCCACCCTATCCTTGATTTATCAATGCTGCCTATATTTATGCTTCTGAAGTATGAATGGAAAACTCTTAAGTCTCCTTGTGATCAGGATAGGCGTATACTAATAAGCACATTAAGCTACAGTATAGTGCTGTTCAAGGGCCGGAATGTAGTTACACTGCAGCCGTCACAGGCAGGTAGAACATCAGCAATGTTGGCTCTACTGTTTCCTTGTCAACTTTGGCTCAACTGTTTCATTCACAGCTGAATTACCTAACATACCACTTACCTCTATGTCAGGAACAGAACATGTATTAAAGGCCAACAACTCTAGTTTGGATTAAGGAGTGGAGAAAAGAGCAAAATTTCAGAGATCACCCTTGATTTCTTCCTATATAGGTTCCCTTTCATGTCATTCTTCAGTAAGTAAATACAGTGGGACCTCGACTTACGAATTTAATCCGTTCCAAATGCACATTCGTAGGTTGAAAACTTCATAAGTCGAGTTTCCCATAGGAAAAGCGGTTTCCCATAGGAATGCATTGGAAACGGAAAAATTCGTAAGTCGAGGAAACCGCATCTAAAAACTCATAAGTCGAGGAAACCGCATCTAGCTGCAAACGGGTTTTCCGCTCGTAAGTCGAAAACGTCGGATGTCGAGGAGCTTGTATGTCGAGGTCCCACTGTATAGTTATATTGATTGATCCTACTACATAAATTAGTCACTGCATCAGTGTTGTTGTTTTGTGCTGAAGATGCCAAACCTTTCATAAAGGGCACCTCTATGCTATAAACTTTGGTCTCATTTGTACCTATTGAATTACAATGATCTCCTAGGCAGGAACCACAAGATATTGGCTGGCTGAGTTTTCTGACAGTAGCTTGGACGTTTTGTACAAACCTTGTAGGTTGACATGCAAACATTCATTCTTACCTTTTGGCATCATAATCACAAATATGTGGGTTTCTTTCCACTTCCCAGTCTTGTTGTTGAGAGCTCTGCACCTGTATTCTTCTGTTTTCTGCGTCACCTTCTCAGATACAACTTCCAGGGACCTTCCGTACTTAATGAGGCGCGTGGAGTTGTCGGCCCTCTGGGTCCATGAATAAAAAATATTTGGTGGATTGGAATCTGCTGAGCAGTAAAGCTGGACTGCTTCCCCTTTGTTAAACGTAAAATAATCCCCTAACTTCTGGCCATTGTCAGAATTTATGGTAAGTCCATAGGGCCCATCTGTGTGAATATAACAATTAAAGAGAGAGAACATAAACTCAACAGAAACATGACAAATGACTGCTGTTATGTCAAATCTTCCAACTGCAATATTTCTCTTTCACGTGCTGCCTTTTCTAGCTGTAGCTTAAATCCATATAAAGATGATCTTTGGCTTCGTTGCATTTTAAACTTTCTTTCCATTCTGAGGCCTCCTTCGCATGTACCGCTAAACTGCAATTTAGTGTTACGAGGATGAGCCACAGTGAGAGACTGGCTTTCAACCACCCCTTCTCTCTCCGTGGAGGCTGTGAGGAGGAGAGCAGACATTTCTGATTAAGCATAGTTTAGCTTTACCTCCCACCCCTAAACGGTTAAACAATGGTTTGTTGAAACAATACAGCTTCTTAAGCCATAGATTGAAACTGTCCTGCTTCAAGTTAGGATGGAAAATGCGCCTCCTCCCAAATGTAGCTATTAACAGAAAAAAAGACCTACGAAAAGCTTCTATTGACATACTTAATGTCATATCTAGGTTGGACCTTATTCCACCCAGACAATAGCATAGCTCTCAGAAGGGGTTGCTTCCAAGCCAAATCTAAAAAACGAGGGCATTGGTTTTTCCCTCTAAAATGTATTGACTTACCATAAGCATATGTACAAATCAGGACTACTGTCACATTCAAATTGCAAAACTCTTTCAATCCTCCTGACTGCTCTGGTTTCAGCCCCCCAGGGTGCCAGGAAGATGTGACCTGAATTCCACCTACCTAGGACAACTTCGCTGCCCATTAAACAAGCATCTTTCACTACAACACTAT
Organism: Zootoca vivipara; assembly: GCF_963506605.1. Classification (NCBI taxonomy): domain Eukaryota; kingdom Metazoa; phylum Chordata; class Lepidosauria; order Squamata; family Lacertidae; genus Zootoca; species Zootoca vivipara. The sequence goes on along the minus strand of NC_083287.1, from coordinate 32,427,779 downwards.
AGTAAAGCTGGGATAAATGGCCATTTCTTCATTTTACACAACAGAACAGTGGATCTAAAACCACAAAAACTTGTTTGAACCTTGCACAAGAGTGAAACTCCTCTATTTACATATCAAGGTAAATTACATAAGATTTCTATTTACAGGGGGAGGAGAGGGATAAATTAGTTCTGGAATAACTCTAGGGTAAATAGAGTTTATGGTGCTTGCAGCTGGGTTTTTATTTACTGAACAGTTGCGCTGTAGACCTAGGAGATGCACCCTAGCCAATCAACCAAGGATTCCTTACTTCTTCATATGACTCTGACTTCCAGAGGCATCAGCTTGTGAGGGTGATTGCGGAGGGGGTGAAAACATTGTGTGTGTGACGTCGGAACATTGGGAGGAGCTGGGGGCGGAGCCAAATGCAGTTGCACAGTTTCAATGGCTGCTCCTCTGCCTCCTCTTGGCGTGCCACCGGTGGGAGGTTGCTTCAACCTTCATTCCCCTCCATGGTGGGGGGAGGAGGAGGAGAAGGAGCCGGCCACTGGAGCAGCGACATTGGGGGACAGCCTCCCCCCAAAATATAGGGGCCTCACAAAAGGGCTTAGCCCCCTGGAGCTGGCATACCTGCATGTCTTCACAAGGGGAAACATGAGCTGATGAGGCCATGTGTATCAAAGCAACCATATTGTCAGGGACTGTGGCTGAACTGAAAACCACCTGGGCTTGGTTTGGAGCTTATGACCAGGTGAACTTAAGCTTCGGAGCCTTCTTTGCTCACAGGAGGAAATGAGGCTATGCATATGGGGCTCCTGAAATTGGCAGGATGTCTGCAGCTTCTGGATTTTCTGAGTTTGGTATAAATACAAGCAACTTGACATTCTTTCCTGGTCCAACCTGCTCAATCTCAGGTATCAGATAGGAAAGAGAAGGCATTTGTTCTCTAGTCACCCTGGATCTTCAGGGCACAATGAAGCCAGCACATGTATGTGCTTGCACACAGGTGTTCAGACAGCTAGGTAAAAGGCAAAGGACCCCTGGATGGTTAAGTCCAGTCAAAGGCGACTATGGGATTGCGGCGCTCATCTCGCTTCAGGCCAAGGGAGCCGGCATTTGTCCACAGACAGCCTTCTGGGTCATGTGGCCAGCATGACTAAACCACTTCTAGTGCAACCGTGACGGAAAACAGAGCGCATGGAAATGCCGTTTACCTTCCCGCCATAGCAGTACCTATTTATCTACTTCCACTGGTGTGCTTTCAAACTGCTAGGTGCGCAGGAGCTGGGACAGACCAATGGGAGCTCACTCCATTGCAAGCCCAAGAGCCTCAGTGGTTTAGACCACAGGACCACCCGCATCAGCTAGAGAAAGGGTTAGTCAATACTGCCTCAGCACCAGGAAATGGGAGAATCTGTGGTAGAACAGGATGCTACCATGGGACCACCATCTTCACAGCAAACACACTGCTATCTGTGCAGGGCCGTCTGCCAGCTGTGCCCTGCCTCCGCCTGCTCGGCTAAAGCGAGACAGCAGCAGCGGCAGCAAAGATGCCTCCGTCAAAGGAAACCTGGACCTGGGCTACCTTCCGCCCACACTCCTTCAAGTCACAACGAGCACAGACAGCACTGCCCGACAATGCTCCGTGGTACCTCCTTTGGATGCATGAGGTGCCATGGAGCATTGTGGGGCAGCACTGTCTGTGCTCGCTGTGACTTGAAGGAGTGTGGGCGGAAGGTAGCCCAGGTCCAGGTCCAGGTTTCCCCCGACGCAGGCAGCTCTGCTGCCGCTGCTGCCGCCTCGCTTCAGCCACTGCTGCCGGGAAAGGAGCGGAGCGGGCAAGGCAGAGGCGGAGGTGCGGGCAGCTCCGTGAGCCTCCTTGATGCGCCCCCTGCTGGGCGGGCGCCCTGGCGCACCACGCCAGTCAGTCCAATAGGAAGGACGGCCCTGTATCTGTGTAAGGGGGGAAGTTGCTCCTCCTCCCGGCCCCATCTTGTGCAGTAAAGTGTAGAAAGAGATAACTTTTGCAAGATCTGCTATTTTGTGGGCAGTTCCAGAACTCAATGAAAGTAAAGCCCAGGTTGCCTGCTGAACTAAAACAAATGCCTCATCACACTTGCTGAACAATTTAATCTACACATGCCTTGTTTCTACTTTTTCTTTACAAAATGGTTTTGCATGGTTACCAACATGGAGCCAATGGCTAGCAAGGGAAAAGGTGGTCCTGTAATAGCACAGAGGCCCCCCCTTACCTGAAGTGATCACATCTACCAAATTCTCCTTTCAAGTCATATAATTCAATATGAACTTTATCAATAGCACAGTAAAATCCCTGTTTGCCAGCTACCAGTTCTCCCAATAAGAAGCCAGTCCTGGCCCCAGGGTCCATGTATATACCATATGCCATTGCTGCCAGGAGAATTGCAGTAATAATAAAGGTCACTCACAGTAAATACTTGCCATCTGCTCAGAAACAAGATGGATAACAGTTTCGTGGTGACAGGCGCCAATTGGTCATGTTCCCACTGAGACGTAAATTGTTGCTAAGAAGTGGTGATTTATTATTTTACAAGTCATTTAGTAAATAGCATTTACTGAGTCAAAATGAAAGGTTCCCTCTTTGGAGAACAGCATCAGAAAAGTGCCAGAGAAGAATTATTCTGAAAATGTCCTTTAAAAGCTAGAAGTATTTCATCTAAAAATAAAATAAAATGTTTTCAGATGATTAAATAAAAATAAAAATCAGTACTACTCATGGTCTGTTTGGTTTGTCTGCTAATTGCAAAACACATGTACTAAAAGCCAATTGCACTTTCGTACGGAAATCACTTAGTGCAAAACTAGGAAGGACAGATTGGCCTTCCTGACCAAATACTGCATAACCAAAGCTAAAGAGAAGGTTCACACTGGTGCTCAACACTGTTACAAAATACCCATTATGGAAAGCCTCAAATTAGTACCAATGGTTGCAATAATAATGGACATTGCAGTGTGCTGCATGGTATCAAGTCACACCCACAGCATACATTTAAAGCACTCTTATACCACTTGAAAGTTCTAGCTCCGCCCCTCCACAAATCATGAGAACTGCAGTTTGAGCTACAATTCCCAGAATCCTTAACAAACTATGGTTCCCAGGATTCTCAGGGGAGAGAAGCCGTAAATGGCATGGATGTGGCTAGGAAGGAAAGAAGCATTCAGTCAATCCAAAGCCCATCATATATATGTGATGCTTATGACTCATTCAGAGATGCGATAGGATTATGAGCCAAGGAGTCTGGCAAAAGCTAGTTGGTGCTGACCTTTAAAGCCCTAAACGCCTTCAGCCCAGTATACCTGAAGGAGCGTCTCCACCCTATTACTCCATCCCATTACTCAGCCCAGACACTGAGGTCCTCCTCTGAGGGTCTTCTGCTGGTTCCCTCACTGCGAGAAGCGAGTTACAGGGAACCAGGCAAAGGTTCCAAAATTTTATGCCTAGAAGTACTTGATCTGGATCCATTTAAACATTTAGATTTGCTTACCGGTAGGTTTACCTACAAAATGGCTTTCTGAAGGCCTGTTCACCACTTATTGGTGTTTTAAATGATCCATGGTTATAGCCTACTGTTATAGGTCATCTGTGGTGAAGGTACCTTCACCAAAACAGTTCTTCATATCTGTCAAACTAAAGAATGGTGCCCAAAGCAAACATCAGCTGCTAGCCCCATATCCTATGTAGCCTACGCTCAATGTCTACAAGAAGAATTTTGAAATATTTCTCAAACTATCTGTGGTGAGAGCACAGATGCATTAAGTAATTTTTCAGTTATTATTTCCAAAATTGTTATATTTAAATTAATTTCTAATCGTATTTGCAGATTAGGCAATCCCACTATCTGTAATGGCAACCTTTTTACATCAACATGGCTGTTAATTCTTCACAGCAACTTGATTTTTATGGGCAGTGAGTGAGTTTATTACATTTATGGTTATACTTCTGCTTAGAATGTTTATCGATCAGGTATTAGTGTGTATTTTAATTTTATATGTAGTTTCATCACACCGTTCAGGCATATTAGCTAAGAGACAAAATTCATTGTGACAAATTGTTGGGATGCTTTATTGAACAACCAAAGGAGACCAGTATGGTTGAACTGTATTTGGTCTTTGGTACAGATTATTGTTTACAGTATTTACTTTTATATTAAAGTGGTTTAGATCTCCTCAAATGAGCAATAATTGTTCACACAATTCTCACTTCTGTCCCTGCCCATTTTGTTGCTAGTGTTTGGTTTTGGGCTTTATACACCTTGATTTTGGTTCCTGTAAATGGCATTTCCATATTTTGGCTCATAAGGTAATTCTTCTCTTGGAAGTGTACCCACCATGTTTTCTCAACTTCCATCATTTCATCTCTAAACCCCATATTTACTTAATGTCGCCAGTTTTTGACATGCTTCCAACACCTTCCCGAGTCAACAAAGCTTCTTTCAAGAGTGGATCAAGTAAACCGGTTTGCTTACAGCTTGGTTAAACAAAGTTATCCTTTATCTTGTTGGTCAAATCATTCCAGTCTCCAAAATACTGCATATAATTAACACATATAACTAACCTAACATGGAACAGCCATAATTTTGATCTAGTTGTATCCATTCAGATGGGTAACATTTTGTTGGGAGCTGCCCAGTATGGCTGGAGCAACCCAGTCAGATGGGTGGCTTATTATTATTATTATTATTATTAGTAGTAGTAGTAGTAGTAGTAGTAGTATTAACTGCATGGACAAAGAGACAGGTGAAACATTGGTTTTCTAACCATTCTGTACTTCAATTCTCTTTAGCCTTACCTAGAACTGACCTTCTGTCATAATGAGAAGGTGCCATCATGAGAGCTCAATGGAAGTTTACTATGGTCCAAAAGGCAGACTAGGGTTTGCATCCAGATGGGAGGAATATTGTATTAGTTTCGCTGATTATACATGCTAGTGCTTCTGTCCTGTTTTCTAACATTCCTTTCACACTACAGTACCTGTTGTGCTATGGAAATGTAACTTTTTGACCACTATATAAGGATGTCGTGTTAAATTTCATTCACACCTGTGGGTACAGTGTGACACAACAGTGAATGTTGTTGGACAACGTTGCTGCTCCCCTACCCTTTCTTCACATGTGCAATTCTGTTCCTCAGTGATTCACTCATGAACGTGGTTGGAAAGAACTGTATGCCTCTATACTGCTCCAAATGTTGACACTTAGTTGTTGTTTAGTCGTTTAGTCGTGTCTGACTCTTCGTGACCCCATGGACCATAGCACGCCAGGCACTCCTGTCTTGCGCTGCCTCCCGCAGTTTGGTCAAACTCCTGTTCGTAGCTTCGAGAACACTGTCCAACCATCTTGTCCTCTGACGTCCCCTTCTCCTAGTGCCCTCAATCTTTCCCAACATCAGGGTCTTTTCCAAGGATTCTTCTCTTCTCATGAGGTGGCCAAAGTATTGGAGCCTCAGCTTCACGATCTGTCCTTCCAGGGAGCACTCAGGGCTGATTTCCTTAAGAATGGATAGGTTTGATCTTCTCGCAGTCCATGGGACTCTCAAGAGTCTCCTCCAGCACCACAATTCAAAAGCATCAATTCTTCGGCGATCAGCCTTCTTTATGGTCCAGCTCTCACTTCCATACATCACTACTGGGAAAACCATAGCTTTAACTATACAGACCTTTGTCGGCAAGGTGATGTCTCTGCTTTTTAAGATGCTGTCTAGGTTTGTCATTGCTTTTCTCCCATGAAGCAGGCGTCTTTTAATTTCGTGACTGCTGTCACCACCTGCAGTGATCAAGGAGCCCAAGAAGGTGAAATCTCTCACTGCCTCCATTTCTTCCCCTTCTATTTGCCAGGAGGTGATGGGACCAGTGGCCATGATCTTGGTTTTTTTGATGTTGAGCTTCAGACCATATTTTGCGCTCTCCTCTTTCACCCTCATTAAAAGGTTCTTTAATTCCTCCTCACTTTCTGCCATCAAGGTTGTGTCATCTACATATCTGAGGTTGTTGATATTTCTTCCGGCAATCTTAATTCCGGCTTGGGATTCATCTAGTCCAGCCTTTCGCATGATGAATTCTGCATATGAGTTAAATAAGCAGGGAGACAATATACAACCTTGTCGTACTCCTTTCCCAATTTTGAACCTCTCATTTGTTCCATATCCAGTTCTAACTGTAGCTTCTTGTCCCACATAGAGATTTCTCAGGAGACAGATGAGGTGATCAGGCACTCCCATTTCTTTAAGAACTTGCCATAGTTTGCTGTGGTCGACACAGTCAAAGGCTTTTGCATAGTCAATGAAGCAGAAGTAGATGTTTTTCTGGAACTCTCTAGCTTTCTCCATAATCCAGCGCATGTTTGCTATTTGGTCTCTGGTTCCTCTGCCCTTTCGAAATCCAGCTTGCACTTCTGGGGGTTCTCGGTCCACATACTGCTTAAGCCTGCCTTGTAGAATTTTAAGCATAACCTTGCTAGCGTGTGAAATGAGCGCAATTGTGCGGTAGTTGGAGCATTCTTTGGCACTGCCCTTCTTTGGAATTGGGATGTAGACTGATCTTCTCCAATCCTCTGGCCATTGCTGAGTTTTCCAAACTTGCTGGCATATTGGGTGTAGCACCTTAACAGCATCATCTTTTAAAATTTTAAATAGTTCAGCTGGAATATAATCACTTCCACTGGCCTTGTTATTAGCAGTGCTTTCTAAGGCCCATTTGACTTCACTCTCCAAGATGTCTGGCTCAAGGTCAGCAACCACACTACCTGGGGTGTATGAGACCTCCATATCTTTCTGGTATAATTCCTCTGTGTATTCTTGCCACCTCTTCTTGATGTCTTCTGCTTCTGTTAGGTCCTTACCACTTTTGTCCTTGATTATGGTAATCTTTGTACGAAATGTTCCTTTCATGTCTCCAATTTTCTTGAACAGATCTCTGGTTTTCCCCATTCTATTGTTTTCCTCTATTTCTTTGCATTGCTCATTTAAGAAGACCCTCTTGTCTCTCCTTGCTGTTTTTTGGAAATCTGCATTCAGTTTCCTGTATCTTTCCCTTTCTCCCTTGCATTTTGCTTGCCTCCTCTCCTCCGCTATTTGTAAGGCCTCGTTGGACAGCCATTTTGCTTTCTTGCATTTCCTTTTCCTTGGGATGGTTTTCGTTGCTGCCTCCTGTATAATGTTACGAGCCTCCATCCATAGTTCTTCAGGCACTCTGTCCACCAAATCTAAATCCTTAAACCTGTTCCTCACTTCCACTGTGTATTCATAAGGGATTTGATTCAGATTGTATCTTACTGGCCCAGTGGTTTTTCCTACTTTCTTCAGTTTAAGCTGGAATTTTGCTATAAGAAGCTGATGATCTGAGTTACAGTCAGCTCCAGGTCTTGTTTTTGCTGACTGTATAGAACTTCTCCATCTTTGGCTGCAGAGAATATAATCAATCTGATTTCGATGCTGCCCATTTGGTGATATCCATGTGTAGAGTCGTCTCTTGTGTTGTTGGAAGAGAGTGTTTGTGATGACCAGCTGGTTGACACTTTACTCCCATAATTTTCTGGGTTAGTGGAGGAAACAGAATAAACTTCTGTGTGAATGCAGCCCAGGGCTGCAGACACTATGGTTCAATCTGTCACTCAGTCACAAAGGTTATTGGGGCTGGGGATAGCCACTCTCTCTTAGCCTAGCCTACCCCACAGGGCTGGTGTGAGGTTAAAAGGGGAGGGTGGGTATTCTTCAGCTGCTTGGAGAATACAGTGGTACCTCTGGTTACGAACTTAATTCGTTCCAGAGGTCCGTTCTTAACCTGAAACTGTTCTAAACTAGAGGCGTGCTTTCGCTAATGGGGCCTCTTGCTACCGCTGCACTGCCAGCACACAATTTCCATTCTCATCCTGGGGTTCTTAACTCAAGGTAACTCTTCCAGGTTAGCGGAGTTTGTAACCTGAGGCGTTTGTAACTTGAGGTACCACTGTATGTGGGATATAAACAAATAATCTACTGTAATGGCAAAGAGCTACCATTTGTCCACTATCACTCTTAATTCTCCCCACCACCACCTCCTTCTCTCAGTTCAGCTACTATATGCAACATATGGACTACATTACTGTATATGCTACTCACAATATATAGTTGGCATGATCACGTCACTCTCCATTGCGCTGACTGGGTTTTCTGCTAAACAGCTGTAATTCCCAATGGCTTCTTTGACGACAGGGACAATCTGAAGCGTGCTGTTGTTTGCGGACAAGGAATAGATAGTGCCAGCTTCAATGGGATCTCCATTTTTCAACCACTGGTAAGCGACCCGTGTGCCTTCCTCCACAGTGCAGTTCAAAGTAATGTTCCCACTGTTCTCCACGACTCCAGCAAAGGGTTCAATGTATATGACTGGCTTTGTGACAGGAACTGCAATATAAAAGATCTTTGAAGTTAGGATCAATGTATTTTAACCAAGGAGCGGGTAACCTTTGGCCCTCTGGATGTTGCTAGATCCCCCTCCCAGAGTCCCCTGGCAGCATGGCCAATGGGTTTACAATTTATTTGCTGAATAATTTAGGAACCAGGGGGAAACTGCTTGACTTCCCTCCACCCATGTGGGGGCACTGGTGTGCGGAGGGGGGGCAGGGGGAGCGCATTGAACCAGGTACCATTTGGGGGAAAGGGTGCCATTGCAGCTGCCCCCTCGAAAGTGTGTTGCGTGCTGCGCCATCACAGGATGCGCGCCACATGCCACACAACCTCAGGACATGCGCCAGCCACACCCCCACCTGTTCTCTGCTCCGAGGGCTGAAGCATGTTGCTCCGCCACTGTGTGGGGGAATACCACATGAGGGGAGTCCTGGGGCCAGGTGGGCTAATCCCAAACCTGCCACTAACAAGCACCACAGGTGCTCCCTGCACCCTGCATACATTGTAGAAATTTGTGCAGCCCCACCTCCCAAAACAGCAGATGGCAGAAATGCTTCCCAGCTGTCCATGCATTCACACAGTGTGGGAAAGCGCTCCCCCTGGGTATAAATGTATGCAAGTAGAGCTCCTCTATGTGTGTGCATGGACTTTAGCCCTATTGCAGTCCCCCTCCTTGTATGGGAGAGCTTTGCCCATATCCATTAGTAGCTGGGCAGAGTCATTTTACCCTGTCTCCTGATGGTAAAGCATTTCTGCCATTTGCACCAGTAAATGTGTCCACCATGCACAACAGCAAGGAGTGGGTGAATCTATCTTTTTTGGTTTCTCTCATTTTTTCTATCTACTTTCAGTACTCCACATCAGTGAGCAGTGCTTCAAAATCCACATGAAAATTTACCAGCATTTTGCTGTAAATTTCTCCTAATCTATGCTTCTTTGTGTGTGATTTTGTCTAATATACTTTTTTTTTGGCGAAGTATAATTTCCCTACGATTCAAGGTACCCATGTCCGAGCCCTTTTTGTTCTGGTGCTTCCCCAGGAAAACCTGCTCTTTGAAGCTCAATCAGAGCAAACATTGATCTGTGGAAAACCCAAATTGACGTTTGCTCCAATTCAGGTTTAAAGAGCAGGATTTCCAAAGGAGGAGCAAAAGAACAACAACAACAACTGCACACTCGGACACGGAGCATTAAAACATGGCCTTTGCCTGGAAAGAGCGGTGCAAAAGGTAAGGGTGGATAAGCCCAAAGTCTGCCACATAAAGTAAAATAGTGGGAATGAGCTAGTTAAGTGTCTGAGGTGGTAGAATGAATGGTACGATTTCATACACCTGGTGTGTGTGTGTGTGTGTGTGTGTGTGAGTGGGATTTCTGGGGGAAAGTGGCAGTGAGGGAGGAAGTGCTTAGACACAGAGTAGTCCTGTATCTAGAAAGCATGGAAAGGTTAAGTGTGGATGAGCCCTTAGCCAGGACTCAATTTATTGAATCCTGGTGTGATTCAAAACACCTCTGATGGAGTTTAGACTAAATAGCCGTCTTGCCATAGTTGCAGTTGTATTTGGGGAATCTGGGCTCAACAAAACATGCTGCAGAAGAGAAGGATCTCTTGGTTGTTGGTGGGGCACGCTCTGTCGCTGCCTGCATGCGTACCTCTCTCCCTGCCACTGGTACCCCAGGCACCACCGGGGGTTGCTATGCTGGTACTAGAAGGGCCCAGGGAAAAGAGTTAAATAGCCCCCTTCCCCAGAGCACAGTGTGCCGCCAATTGTACAATTGTGGCTGCTATTAACCCTCATAGGAGACGGCCACAGAACCTCTATACTGTATAGCATTCTGGTTGAACCTTTAGATTCCAACATTTTATATTACTTACCATCCACGGTAACTTGAACCTTTGCACTTGCAGGTATGGTTCGGTTTCCATCGATATTGATTTTGATAATATAATTGCCTTCATCGCTGAAGTTCAGAGATCTTATCTGCAAGGATGCATTTGGAGGCTTAAGTGCAATTTTGTGCCTATATTCCAAGTCTGGAACTACTGACTGGTTTACCAAGCAGCCAATCAGAAATCTGGGGGTTGTTGGTGGCTTCTCAAACAGCCATATTATCTGGATATTGGAAACTGCAATGTTGAAATTGTAGTCAACTGGGAGAGTGAGGGACTGCCCTTTAATACCACGGATGGCATGGGATGGGACTGTCAGCTTCAAGGCAGAACAAATACCTGCAGGGGGAAAGAAATTATGAAAAAGGATTATAATTTGCAATGCAAATAGGCCACAAACAATGGTTGCTTTATGTGCCACTGCAGTAAGAGACAGCCCATCTCAAAAACTTTCTGGGAGTAAAATTAGTATGTCAAATTTTAAATAGCTTTGGAATCTTCTTGATGTCAGCATTTCTCACTTCAACTCTTCACCCCATGTTTAAACACGGCAATTTATTTTATCATTTACTACTTAATAAGCCTGCTATAGCCATTGTATGGAAATACAATGAGAAGGAACCATGGCCTGTAGCAACCATTTATGTCATCACCCTGACACTCAAGACCAGGCATCCCCAAACTTCGGCCCTCCAGATGTTTTGGACTACAATTCCCACCTTCCTCTACCACTGGTTCTGTTCGCTAGGGATCATGGGAGTTGTAGGCCAAAACATCTGGAGGGCCGCAGTTTGGGGATGCCTGCTTAAGACTTATTCACTCATTGGTCATACTTCAGCCTGGTTCATGGGTAGGGTGCTACCATGATCCCTTGGAGCAAGACCAGCAGTTCACATTAAGATTGACAGACAGCTGTGTGTCGCTACTTCCACACTGGAATTTTGCTCTGGAATAACCATGCTTTGCTCATTCACATTTTTTTTTTTTTACAATGCATCGACATGATGTTTTTGCCTTTTGGTTTCTGTTCCCACCCATCCCGATTCAAAACAGATTCCTAAAAAAAAAAAAACCTTAATGGGCCGTAAGGACTAATAATTACTTTTAAGCACAGACTCTGTATTCTACTTATCTGATTTGCATTTTTTGTTGTTGTATCTGAAGAAGTGTGCATGTACATGAAAGCTCATGCCAATGACAAACTTAGTTGGTCTCTAAGGTGCTACTGGAGGGAATTTATAAATTTAATTTTACTGTATTATGGAAATTTTTAATTTATTTTTTTTAAAAAAAATCCTGTGTAATTTCTCCAGGTATATATGGCCTATGGCACGGCTCTTCCTGCATATTGTCATTTCCTTCCATATAGTCTGTCACACATCTCTACCATTTTAACTCTTCCCTTTCCAAATAGCATTGTCTCTATATCCATTTATTTTCTATATCCATTTAATTGCAGAAGGTAGGGGAATGTGGCCAGGGGACGGGACGGGACGAGTACTATTTAATCCTATCCCCACTAACAGTGATCCTGATGAATAATGCCCCTGTGTGTCATACGGGAGCTGGGAAAAGAGGACATTTAAATGGAAGCTTAGTTGCTATTCCAAGCCAGCTGAAAGCAGGGCAATGGTTGGGTGCTTCTATATGGTCCATGTATGGAAGTACCCTGTGTACGCCTGCCTCTTGTGAAGTCGATACAGGACTGCAGAATATGGGCCAATAATATATATAACCATAACATACGTTTCTATGTAGCTTCTCTTGCTTGTGAAACCTGCCCTGTTTACAGACATGGAAAACGTCCAAGCAAAAAAACAGCTGAAAAGGAACCCTTTTGTTTTTGCTGTCAGAAAGGGTGGAGTTGCCTCCAGGGGATGTAAATTTGTTCTGTATGAGTATGACCTGATGATTTATTCAGGTATAATCACTATGGGAGAACTTCTGCAAAGCCAGAAGGAAGCAGGAATTAAGGAAGTTGCTGATATACAACAAATCCTCCTTGTTTGGTCTGTTTATTTGCTATGGGAACAGTGTTGGGATTTAAAATTTGGTCCAAGTATCACCTCAGAGGCAACCTTGAGAGCTGCGCTGGGAAGGAAGGTAAACTGTCTCAAAATAATAAGAAAAATACAAGTACAAATATTTAATTAGTGCCTGGCACGGTTGTGTTTTAACTAGATACCTCCGATAACTAAGCCCATTTGCAGCCCTACATGAACTAAGGCAGAGTTGAGCTGTCTTTCTTACTTACTTACTTACTTACTTACTTTTAATAGGAGGGTGATAGAATAAGCTTACCTCCTAGGGGTTGAGATGTTGCATTGTAAGTACTTTTGGCTTAAGAAAGCTGAAATTTAGAAGTACTTAGATCTACAAATCCAAGCAGTCTTAAAACCTAGTTTAAAGACCAGGATCTGAAATGTGAAGATAACTATACAGTAAGCTTTCTAAGCAAACCACGCCCTTCCTTGGCTCCAGTTATCTCTTCAAGGCCGTTTATGTGTATTGGATATAAACAGGCTAGGTTTCTGCAAAGTGACCTCCAACTGGAGCGTGGGCTGCATTTTGCTTCTATATCCGGCTTTAAGTATTAGTAAGCACAACACCACCCTTGTTGACTGGAAACATCCTGCAGCTTTTTTTGTTTAAATAAAAACCGTGCCATCATATTTTGAGTTTAATGCATAAACTTAAGATCTCCGTGGGAAGATTTTCTTTTCTTTTTTTTCCTTTTTCAAAAATAAGTACAGGTCACATTCTGATCCTAAAAGTAACCTGAGCTTAATTCTCTAGTGATCTATATGCAGTGCTTTTTTAAAAAAAATGTTTTAGGGGTACTCTCATTTTGACTCAAGAAAACCACCATTTTATAGTTCAAATCGGGAGAAAATAAATACAGTAAATGGACAAAAGTACAAAGATTCACGAAATGTTTAGGGGTATGCGTACCCCTGCGTACCCCCAGGAAAAAGCACTTTCTATATGTTTATGAGCATATAGTTCCAAGCCAAGTAAAGCAGAATGCTTTACCATTAGAATGGTAGTGTTTTACAGTACAATCCTACACACAACTGCTCAGAAGCCGCACTAAGTTCAGTCTTGCTCCCATTTTCCACAGGACATGATTTAACAGCAGCAGTAAGTCAGCTTTTCATTAATAGAGCCAGGAATTCAAACGCTCTGTACCTGTCTCTGTTTAAGAAAATACCTGGTAAGAAACAACTTTTCTCCATAGCACATCTAGGGGATGAGCCTGCCTAAAATCACACCTTTAAGATCCACCCCCCCACAAAGGAAATTTGGTGACTGCTTAGCCACCCCTGATTTAGAAGTTCTGCTTTTTGGTGATGGGCAGCTGAATCATCCTGTATTCTATCTGTAGTTTTCTGCACACACTTCAAAATTCTGGTTTTAACCCATAAAGCCCCTGAAATCTCCTATTCCCATCTGATCCTGAGGCCCTCTCCTCTTTATCATCTGTGCACTGGTTTAAAGGATCTTATACTGAATCTTGGTGGTAATGAAAACCCCAGTCGTTTGTAGTTTACGGTAATTCAGGATGAAGTAAAGAACCTGTGCATAGCTGAAAATGGATGGGTGGGGGGACAATTTTGCACAAGGTGGGTTCAGCTAGGGTGAGGTGTTTGCTGACAATTGAGCCAATAGGGCAGAAACCTCTATCAATCAGAATTATGTCCTCTTCTTTTTCTCCTAACACTAGCAAAGACTGATGTTTCTATTCTATTCTGGCTCCCTAAAAAGAAGGCCACTCTGCATATTTTTCTACAGATTTTCTCCACAAGTTTTTGTGTGTGGCAGCAACCATTTCCCCTTCTGCAATGCCTGGAATAATGTTTAGTCTGGGGCATTATGGAGGATGCAAAATGGTGGGCAGGCTGGTGCTGCTTCTTGAGCGGCAGCAACAAAACAAAACTTGGGAAGGGGTCTTGTTTGCCATGGGCCATTGTCACAGCAAATGGTAAGCTTGAGGAGTTGTTGGAGATTCCCCCCCCCCCTACAAAAATTGTGAGATGGTTTCTCTCCAGTTTCTCTGTCCACGAAGTGGAGAATTCTCATTGTCATTTGTGAACAGCTATAGTTCTTTTTGGAAGAAGTTTATAAAAGTTTATAAAATTGATAATTTTGGTGGCATGGTGAGCTTCCTGCCCTCCTGCTCCCAGTTCTACATCTAGAACAACACATACTGGACGCGAAAGCAAGTAAATTATTACAAATCATAGTAAGGTAAAATGTGCTAAATGTGGCATCTTTTGAAACCAAAACATCACAAACGGGATCAAGTTTGCAGATTTTAATGGACTACATCACACCTCACATGAGAAATGAAAGTAAAAAGCCAATTTAATTGTGACGTATAAAAGGACATAAAAGAGGCATAAAATTTATTTCATTTACAAGCACCGCAACTTTTTAAAAGTTCATTAATAATGATAAGAAATGTTTCTCCTAGGGAAACATATACATCTTGCTGAATGCCCATCTTATTCATTTTTGTGTGTGGTGTTTTATGAAAAGCCATTCATTTTTAATGCTAAGTATACTTTTCTTTATACAAAAACCATAATGTCTTAGGCAGAAGGATCTGTTGATAATACTGGGCCATTACACATGGAAAACTGAAAAGGAACAACCTTATTTGCATGACGTATTTCTCAAAAAGGCAGTGAGAATAATTGATACCTCAAATTTTCATGCTGCTTTTCTAAGGCTCCACAAAAGATTCCATATTACAGCAAAGCCCTATACATGCACACTCAGAAGTAAGATCCACTGCATTCAGTGAGGCTTACTCCCAGGTAAGTGGGTGTAGGATTGCAGCCTTCCAGAGAGAAAACACCAAGATTGTCCCAACACTACCCATTGCAGTTAGCATCTATCTACCTACCTTCTATCCATTTCCATATACATTTGTAGGATAAAAAAAAATCCACATGGTTTGGAAACTGACAGTTCCTGGTAGTTTTATAATGGTAAAGTTATTAAAGTTAAAAACATTCAAAAGTATGGAATTGAAACAAAACCTTACACCTGGATTAAATATATATCAGAAGAAGAAGAAGAAGAAGAATTTTGAGATCTTACCTAAAAGCAGAACACAGATTTTGCATTGCAAGTCACAAAATGTGGCGCTAAAGGGCTCCATGAAAGCATCCTGTCTCATGCAAGCACCCCTTTCTCTTCGGTGTGCATGTAAAGCCAGAGTTTGGTCCAGCAGCCGTGGGGCTTATTTGCTAGGGAAATCAGCAGTGAGTTTATCAGCCCCTACCCTGGCTTGCCTTAGGTGATTTGAATATGTGTATACAAAAGGCAGAGGGAGTGGGAACACCTGTTGGATTAGTGTTCGACATCTTCATTGCCTGTGACCCTAAGTTCCCCGCTCCGGTTATATTCACAGCAAACACAGAGCATGATAAATGGGGCATACAGAATGAATCACTCAACACTGATAAAAAATAAATGAGCCCAGAGCAGCACGCAGGTTACATTCACCTTCTTACACCTGACAGCTAAACAGCTACCCGGCCGGAGGAATAACGTTTTGACTTGTGCATGCTCGTAAGTGTTAGAAGTGGAAGTGTTTTGTCAGTTAGCTAGCTTATTCTGTTCACAAATGGTCGGACATAATTGTTCCCCACGATATTATATAATAAACCTGCATGAAATCAGTTCTCTTAGCCCCAAAGGGGCTGTGTGTGCACGCATGCAAAAAGTACAGTATTCATTTTAAACACATGCTATGGTTCATCTCTGTGCCAGCTCTGTGCCATCATTATTCACTATATTAGATAATAAATGTTTTAGATTGGTTCTTAGCCCAAAGGGGGGCCATGGAAGATTAATATTAAAATATATGTGCCTCTTTCTTTATTCCTATAGTTATCCTTGCGCAAAGGATTCTTGCCAGGCCCTACAACTTGTACCCGGACAGTCTACTCAACATGCAAGATCTCCTTTGGGACCGTCAAGCCTAAAGTCAAGGGATATCTGCTCTGAACAAAGTACTTTAGCAGGAATACAGTAATAGGAGTTCAGCTTTCGGAAGAAATGTCGTTTTGGCCAGCGGGAGGTGCCGTTGCTTTGCACGGCACCTTTGCGCTCCGCTGTGCCTGTCTCCCTCGCCCTCCGCCGTAACCTCAGAATTACAACTTTGCGTGTTTGCTTTGTTCTCCTTTTGGTCTCTCACGAGGCGGAAGTGACAGCTGTCCACCCACCAAAAATGGAGTACAGTAATTTGGGATTTCAAGGTAGTTGTGATTGAGTCAGCCATCCCCACCAAAGCGCAGCAGCAGCAAAGGAGTTCACAATTTTTCTAACGCAGATTTCATGCGATTTTTATCTAAGAAAAGCAAGACTTTGACGTGAAACTGCATTCTGGATCAGGGTCGGGAGGAAACAGTGTAATTTTAATAGATTTGCTGCAGTTTTTTTTTTGTACAGGGAATTTGTTACTAGTCTCCAAGACAACCCAACCTCTGCTCCATCTCTGACCCGAAATATTAAACATGATAAATATTAAATATTTCAGGGCCCCCACCCCAATAGGAGGATAGTGGAGTTTGTTACCAGCAGCAAGGCATTTTAATAGGTTTAAACGAGAAAACAAACAAGCCCTGCTGTCCAGTTGCATCTACTAAAATTCGGATTGTTTTCTAGGGTCACCATTCATTTAACGTCGGGGGAAGGAGACAGCCAGGAAGAAACGTCTCCATGTATCGGATTGCCCTTCTAACTGTTCCTATCTCTATGCAGCTTCCTCCCTCCTGGAACGTCTACTCTTCGAGGTGAGCGGAGAGACGTTCCGCTGAGCGTGATGGGAGTTGTAGTGTATCTACGTCTTCAGGTCCAGAGTGTGGGAAGGAGCGTGTCCTTCCTGGACTACCGATCCCATAATGCAACAGGGAACATGACGCGAAAGAGCGTATCAGGTGATGTACAAAATGGCTTCTCTGTGTCAGAGGGAGCTGAGCGCAATGGGTGACAGGAGCTTGTGAAGCGGCCGGCGTTGCGTTGCCATGCAGAAGATCAAGTCTCTGATGACCCGACAGGTACCTCCGGGAGGGCAAGCGGGTCAGGGAGCGGAGATTTTGCACGGGCGGCTAGGAAGGTGCGGGAAAGAGCAGAACCGGCGGTGCAAAGAGCGGGTTGTGGGAGGGTCCCCGCGTCGTGGGACTGTGGTCTTTGCGGTTGTAGGACAAGGCCAGAATCCCCACAACTGAAAGGAAGGCTTTGACCGCGGGCGGCATTTGGGTGATAGGAATAAGCGGCAGGGTAGCCACGTGAATGTGTCGTATAAAGAAAGACACGGGAAACCTTAAAAATACACGCGCCACAATTTCTGTGCGTGTTTCCTCTGCAGGGAATCCTGTTGTCTTTTTAATGGGACTTGCTCCTTATAAATGCCCATAAGGTGGTAGCCTCATTGGATTGTTGTGATGAATTTTCAGAGGGAAAGGCAGGAATTCACAATCATACAAGTGTCGAGTTTTCTTAGGGCATCCGAGAGGGCAGGGGATCTTTTCCAGTAAGGATGAACAGGGATGGGAACTTGCCATGCATGGCGTATCCATTGCTAGTCACATCCCGAGTAGATTGAAGAGCATGATGACTAAGGCCCTTCAATTTCAAGTGGGTCTACGTCGGCTTTGAGTAAAAATTAGCTAGGTATTCTCCATTGCTTTCTTTGTGGGGAGAAGGATTTCTGAATGAATGGGACACATTGTGGGGAGGAGTTGGTGAATGAAGGAGATAGGCATGGGCTTTCCTGAAAGAAAGGGGAAAGGTACCACCTTCTGGGCTGTCCACATTTTTTCCTTAATGCATGCTTCCCAAATCCTTAGGCTTAGGGACTGACCTGGTCTTCAGATACATTTTCTGTTATCCATGTGGACCGTGGGTTGGTCGGTTTGAGGTTTTCTCCCATTCATTGAATTCTATGGGTGATGTAATGGTATTGGTATTTGGGAGCCATATATACTTGTCAATTTCTTTTTCTGTGCTTGATGACAGAAGGAGCCATATGTTATCTGTGCAAGTAAAGATGACTTTAGGACCTACCAAGCTGGTGAACTCATACAATGAGGTTGTAGGTTTTCTGGGGGAGTGTAGCACAGAATGGGGAAACAGAGATGACTGTAATCTTTGTAAAACAGATGCTATTGTTTTTATGGTAATTTGTTTCATGTGAGGTAGGTTTTTCTATAAAGGCACACTAAACATTAGAGGAAACCTCTTCTCCCTCCTCCTCAGGAGTGTGTGTGGACTGGGCTACATTGATCAACTTGCAAAATGTAATGCTCTGAAGGGATTGCAACTGCCCAATGATTTGGTCCTGGAAAGATCCCAGTTGAAAAAGAATAGAGCTATGCTTGCTTGGAGACGCATGAGAGAAACATGTGGAATATCTGTGTATGTCCACTCCTGATTTTGCTATTAAAGGGATGACATAGTATGTCCTCAGTACTTCATTGGATTAGGCTGCTCTTATTTAATAGATTACTGTGTTTTATTTTTCTGTTGGAAGCCGCCCAGAGTGGCTGGGGAAACCCAGCCAGATGGGTGGGGTATAAATAAATTATTATTATTATTATTATTATTATTGAGACTGATGGAAAGAAAATGGGGAGCTCCAGATTGGAAGCAGAGGGGGAAACAAATCAGACGCTCGTTTGATCCAGAGCTGCTGGAAGCTGGGAATGCTGCAGCACTGAACTCAGATGAATCATAGAACTGTAGATGAGGAAGGGATCCCAAGGGTCATCAAGCCCAACCCCCTGTAGTGCAGGAATCAAGTTATTTTACTGCATAGTGCCAATAAATCAACCTCCACAAGCTTGGTGCCCGCTGGTTGTTTGACCAGCTAGTTTCAGCTAGAATGGCTGTACTGGCAAGGGCTGATGTGAGTTGTAGTCCAAAACATTTGGAGGGCATCGGGTTGGTAATGGCTGCAATAAATCGCTGACACACACACTCTCCTGCAAACTTATTCATGGGTAGCTGAAGTATTTCTGCGGAGGTTGCGGACTGTATTACATAAGCTGTCTTTTCCTTCCTTAAGGGTCTGAAAAGTCCTCAGGAGAGTATTCATGATCTGAGCCCCCTGGAGAACTTCAGAATTCCAAGCAAGGTATGGTGATATAGTACTGTGAGCTATCAAAGTTTCTGTCATTTTATGTTCTCTTGTACTTATGATCACTCTGCAACAGGCACCCCCAAACTGCGGCCCTCCAGATGTTTTGGCCTACAACTCCCATGATCCCTAGCTAACAGGACCAGTGGTCAGAAAAGATGGGAATTGTAGTCCAAAACATCTGGAGGGCTGAAGTTTCGGGATGCCTGCTTTGCAGTGTTAACTTATCACATTAATTGCTTGCAGTGGTGGCCTGTGGGCAGAATCTAGCCTGTGGAAGGCAGCTAGCAGGCCCTGGTGTGCTTTGTGAGTCTTGGTTGTGTTTCCTACCATTTTGAAGTAAGGCCATGGTAGTGCCTGTTGCATTCTTTCTGATCGGTTTCATGCCAACTGAGCTCAGCAAGAGCTAAACTGGGGTGGAAAAAAGGAAGCAAACAGGGGGAATCGTGTGGTTTCTGGGCAACCATTCAAAGTCTCTCTTTTCGCTTCTGGGCTAGTAGGAAGTATTAGAAGATGTTTGGGTAAAGGTAAAGGTAAAGGGACCCCTGACCATTAGGTCCAGTCGTGACAGACTCTGGGGTTGCGTGCTCATCTCGCATTATTGGCCGAGGGAGCCGGCGTATAGCTTCCAGGTCATGTGGCCAGCATGACAAAGCCACTTCTGGCGAACCAGAACAGCACACGGAAACGCCGTTTACCTTCCCGCTGTAGCGGTTCCTATTTATCTACTTGCATTTTGACGTGCTTTCGAACTGCTAGGTTGGCAGGTAGTTTGGGTAGTTGCCCCTTATCCCTTCTGCCCCTTTGCCTATTTTCCATTGTCTACACTACATATCTCTGGTGGGTTGTGTAAGCCAGAGAAACAAGTTTTCCTATTAACTAAAAGGATGCATTTTGTAGTCACTGGTAGCCTCTTTTGAACTGTACATGCTTTATTTCTTATAATATTTCAGCAAAATATACCTCTTTTGATTTAAGAGATGGGTTTTTACTGTTGTCATTCTTTTGTGGTTCTCTTGGGCTTTGTTTGTGTCATTGTGTTGATGAGCAGCAAGCTTTCTTTAAAAAGAGATGTCCTTTAAACCGAGGACAGTGTATTCTCAGGGTTTTTTTGTGTTCTGCCTCAGAGCTTGCAGCCAACCACACCATACACTTGATGAATGAATAAACCTTCTGTGGCTATTCACTCAAAGGAGGAAGTTAGATTGGGCAGGAATAGGACAGGAGGGGATGTTTCTTTTCAAATGTACGGTACCGGTATCTCTCCCTGCCCCAGAATACTGAGATCATTAGTGTATAGCCTTCTTCTGTCCCCCACATTGAGAGATTATGTGGGATGGATAGGATTTTCTTCGTTTTGGCACCCAATTGGGTGACACTCTGTCTTTTAAGCATCAGGGGAAGATTGCTTTATTTGCTCAGACCTTTTGGAGCTCCAGTTTTTAGATCTTGATCTTTTGATTCTGTATTATGCAGAGGCTGTTTTAGTCTCTGAATTATTTGATATTTATTTTTATTCTTATGTGAGTTGCTTAGAAGGTCCATGCATTACTGTGTGCGATACAAGTCTGTGCAGTCAATACAAATAGATCCCCGATTCTATTTTTGATTTTTTCGTGGGAGGAGAAGAGGGTTCTCCTTTGCTTTATTCAATTGCTGTTTATTCAAGGGATGTGTGTGTGTGCGTGCGCAGTTTTACTTCTCAAATAATTTTGATTTGGTTTTACAAAATTATAATTATAATAATACTGCAACACATCCACAATTAAAATATTCCTCCAAATCTTTGGACTTCCCACCTTCCCCTGCATGGTTTCTGTTGTTAAACGTTTTCTACTGCATCTTTTTTTCAATAATCTCTATTTTTTAAATAACTCCTTTATGACCATATCTCTTGTTACATGACAAGTGTTATTGGAATCCTGATAGTGTTTTCAACTGCTTATAGTGGTCTCCGAGATAAATTATAAAAATTTTCCCATTCCTTATTAAAGTTTTGATCTTCCTGGTTCCTGAGCTTTCCAGTCAGTTTTGCCATTTTGGCATAGTACAACAATTTAATTTACCATTCTTCTCTGGTAGGGACTTTATCTTCTTGCCATCTCTGGGCTGTGTGTGCATTTTTCTAGCCAGTCATGCCCACTTCCAGAATACTCCACTGTTTTTCCATCTCCCAACAGGCACTCTGCATTCTATGGTCACTTAGCACGATCAGTTCCTCTCCGCCTTCAAGGTTTTTCTTTGTTTGTTTTTGTTTCTGTGAAAAGGAATCTTCCAAGCATGTTGATACAGTACCTCCTTTTTGATTCTCAGTGGGTCTGTTTTGGCTACAGCCCTGTTGGTACTCACCACCCATATTGGCACTTAGAAGAATATGCAATTTATTTGGCTATGCCGTTGTGTGAGAGAATCTTCATGCCTGACTGTGCAGAAATGAATACCTGAGCGAGCAAGGAGGGACACAGTTCAGTGGCCGGGTACATGGTGTGCCATGCATATTCAAGGTCTCATTTTCACTCTCCAGTGAGGAGGACTGCGAAAGGTAGCTCTGTCTGAAATCTTGGGAAGCTGCTGTGGATTTTAATGAGCAGTAATGTGGTAGATGAACCACTGCCCTGACTGGGTATAATTTCTGAGTAGTCTGCGACTCCTTTAAAAAGGACATTCTGATACTCCTTCCACTCTTTCCTGAAATCAACAAGCATTTACCAGATTATGCAGAATTTTGCTGGATCGCAACAACTTGGCTTTTGCTGTCACCAGTTTTGATCTAGTATAAGTCTCATATAGACTGTACATTTGTTTCAGGTATTTTTACCACCTCCTCCTCTTTTTTTTAAAGGCTTCCAAAGCATTGTGCAACAATTGGGAATAAGACAGGCCTTGCCCTCAGGTTTAGTAGCTAAAATGCATGATGTAAAAGGCAAAAGGATTGGGAGGGAGGAGGAAAAAACTAAACTCAGCCACTACTTCTAATTACAATGTTCTTATTAGTTGTCTTTCCTGCAGGGAGGGCCAAAGCATACTCCCTGCAGCTAGTCCTTCTCTTGCTGATGGATGGGGCTAGGTTGGTCTCCCCATTTTTCACATTGTTTTCCTGTTTTCTTCCTTTATGTCTTTTGGCATACAGATGCTTATAGAGCCTGATATACCGTAGTTCCATGACCACACATTAAAATGTCATCATGATATCATGATGGTATCATGATAAAAAATGAGCTAAATCCTCTTTGGACTGTAGTAATTTGGGACAGTGTATAAAGAGCACAATTGTATTAATGGCTTCAGCCAGAAAAGAGAGAACCTTAACAGAAAATAAGAGGACTTTCCCAGAAAGTTTGAGCAAGAGTTTTTACTGTCTTTAATCTTCAAGGAATGAGAAGGACCTCCAGATGTTGCTAAAACTACAACTCCCATCATGTCTGATCTTTTTGAAAAGAAGGGCCATAGCATAGTAATAGAGTATCTGCTTTGTAGGTTCAATCTCCAGCATCTTCAGGTAAAACTGGGAGACATATCCCTGCCTGAAATTCTGGAGAGCTGCTGCCAGTCAGTGTAGACAGTACTGAGCCAGATGGACCAACGGTCTGACTCCTAGGTTCCGGGCACCATTAGCCAGAGTCCAGCAGAAGGCAACTCCTCTCCGGCTCTTTGAATGTACACACAAATATGTTCCCCCTGAATTGCTGGGGCACTGTCTTTAACTTGTGATGGTGATGGTGGCTGATTAGAATAGGGCAGTGATGGGCAACCTTTGAGCTTAGTGTGTCAAAATTCGCCAAAAAACCGAGCATAACTCGAGTGGTGTGTCACTTCAAGAAAAAACCATAATTTCACGATATTTATAGTTTAAATAACAAAAATGTATAATTGTAATATATAACTGTATTTAATAAACCAAAAACTAATTATTTAACCAAACCAAACCAAAAACCCCTTATTTATCACAAAGTGCCCAGAGTTGTTAAGCTTTTTGGGGGGAGCTGCTAACCAAAGTTTTGGAGGGTTTTTTGCGGGGGGTGCAAAAGTTGCTTTGTTTTTTTTGGGGGGGATGCCCCAAAGCTGCTGCGCTTTTTGGGGGAAAAGAGAGCAGAAATAAATGACGAATAATACCTTCGCTGGAACTAACATGCAGCACCGACATAGTCTGCCAAAGTGCCAGGAAAAAAACAGCACAGAAAGGGTTAAAAAACCAATCTCTGGCTACCAGCAACAGTTGAGACAAGCTCTAGCTGAGACAAGTTGCAGGAGGAGTGGGAGAACAAATGGGGGGGGGGACACACAACAGCAGCGCGAATGGGCCCGATGGGGCGCGTGCCAGCAGTGAGGGCTCTGCGTGTCACATCTGACACGCGTGTCATAGGTTCGCAATCACTGGAATAGGGAGCATAATGCTTGTTACCATCCATTTGCACAAGAATGTTGCTTAGGCTTTATCACACATTTGTTGCAGCAACTCATTCATGTTCAAAGGACAGCTGGAGGCAGGTTGAGGAAGTAGCTTGGCAAAGCCACCTGAACCCTTTGTTTTGTTGTTCCTTCATGCTAGTTAGGAATGTGGTTTGGGTAGTTGGGCTAGTTCATTATGTGGCCTTTAGTTAAAGAGGATGGTAAAGGTAAAGGGACCATTGACCGCTAAGTCCAGTCACGGACGACTCTGGGGTTGTGGCGCTCATCTCACTTTAATGGCCGAGGGAGCCGGCCATTAGTCATGTGGCCAGCATGACTAAACCGCTTCTGGTGAACCAGAGCAGCGCACGGAAACGCCGTTTACCTTCCCATCGGAGCGGTACCTACCGGTATTTATCTACTTGCACTTTGATATGCTTTCAAACTGCTAGGTTGGCAGCAGCAGGGACCAAGTAACGGGAGCTCACCCTGTCATGGGGATTCGAACCGCTGGCCTTCCGATTGGCAAGCCCTAGGCTCTATGGTTTAAACTTTAGACCAGTGTTTCTCAACCTTTTTTGGGCCACGGCACACTTGTTCCGTGAAAAAAATCACGAGGCACACCACCATTAAAAAAGTTAAAATTTTTAACTCTGTGCCGCCATATATTATAATTATGACTGTAAGAAACACTTGCCAAATATTGCTTTCCGGTGGGTCAGAGCTGTGTATTGGCGGCCGCCAGGCTCGTTTGCACTGAGCTTTGGGAAAGAGGAGGAGAAATATTGCTTTCCGGAGGGTCAGCGCTGTGTATTGGTGGCCGCCAGGCACGTGACAATGCAAATCGCCCTTCTCGTCGCCGCACATCGCGGCACACCAGCCAGCGTCTCGCGGCACACTAGTGTGCCGCGGAACAGCGGTTGAGAAACGCTGCTTTAGACCACAGCACCACCCGCGTCCCTTTAAAGAGGATGAGGCATGCTGAATTAAAAAAGAAAATCTAGAGGCTGTCCAGATTTAAAACCAACTCCCTCCCTCCCTCCCTCCCTCCCTCCCTCCCTCCCTCCCTCCCTCAACTTTTCATACATTTAATTTCAAAATTCTGCCTTGCTCATCGTTGGGTGATCTATTTTCCCCATCTACTTTTTTGTATGTGTGGTATAACTTTTTATGTTATAGGATTGGACACCCTTTGTGTGTGTGTGTTTTTTTTAATGGTAAAGTTGCTCTGGAAGAAAATGCACAGGACTGGATTGACAGGAAAATGTGTTAACTTAATCACCTGTTGGTTCTCACTTTGGAGGACTTAGGAAATATGGATTTGTAAGGCAAATAAAAAGCACTTTGACGTCATCAGTTTATTTATTTTTAATTGAGAAAACCCTAAGTCTTCTGGCTGTACCAACAACATCCTTCTGGGCAGAATGTGCAGATATTGCTAATCCACCCAGATGGTATCACTCCTTCAAGCAAGTGTTATTGTCTGTAAATTATAGTTTCCCAGCAGTTGGATTGCTACTGGTAATTGTAGTTGATGGGGGGCGGGGGAAACCTCAGCTATTCTTGCTTCAGCAAGCATGACCCCTGTTAATTCTTTTCTTTTCATGGGTTTCATGAGTGTTGTGGTGGCAGTCAGATAGTATCCATGACATCACAGGCAACACAGGTATATATCCTGGCTGTGTTGTCTTGCTCTACGGTTGATTACCTGCCAATTTAATTGTGGTTGGTTCATGGCTGGGCTAATCTTTAATGCAGGTTCACCGAGTCCACACTGTCTGTTGGACAATACTGACATCTTAGGATCTGTGAAGTCCATAGGCTTTCTGTGCAGAGAAAGCTGTTTTGAAAGAAGAATTATCAGCAAGTTGCCTGCAGAGTTTTGGAATTTGATCTCATATGATCCCCGCTCCTTGGATGGGCTTAAAAGACACGCCCACATTTATACTGTCGGTTTTAATTGTGCATTTTTTGAGTACACTGGTTTTAATAGGACCATGTGATGCTGGGAATTCCTTTTCATAGCTTGCACTGGTTTTAGTTATATTCTGCGCTTGAAATTGTTATGGAATGGTTTTTTTTTATGGGGTTTCAAAATCGCATTGTGATGAAAAACTCTTTTGTAAAACTCATGTTTGAGTTTTAAACAAAAAAAAAATCAGAAAAAAACTGCTGCCACCAGCTTCCGACATCTTTGCTTACCGCTAACTCTTTTACCAAAAACAGGTGGGGGCAAACCTTTGCCCCTCCGGATGACCTACAGAGTCTATCAGCTCCAGCAAGCATGGCCAATAATTAGAGATAGTGAGAATTGTAGTTCAGGAAAATCTGGAGGGTGTTTACTTGATCAGCAGACCTCTCTGTGTACCCAAGGAAGCTGGTGGTCAGAATCCCTGAGGATTGTTAATTAAATGCTTGCAGAGTTCGTTTAGATCAGAGTCAACCCTGTAAATCATAATGACTGTTTTGTTTACCTGCTCACCCATGAGGGTGTTAATATGTTGAGACATGAAAAAGCTCGTAATTAACACAGCAAAAAAAGTGAGTCACTTTCATGAGTAGGCTGGGGACTGCGGAGGTAATCTAGTATGATGGAAATCCACAACGGTGCTTTGAAGCTGAGCAGGAACACAACAGAAGACATATCTGTGCCATTGCTGATGGATCAGTCTTCTAGGATAACTTCACACCTTCCTTACTGAATGGCTTGTTTTATGCTTGGGACTGTGTCGACTCCCCATGATTTCACCTAGCCATCTTCAGAGCAGGGGTGGGGAACTGGAACCAGTGACCCTCCAGATGTTAGAATAGTAGAGTTGGAAGGAACCGTGAAGCTCATCTCATCCAACCTCCTGCAGTGCAGGGATCTTGTGCCTGACCTGGGGCTCGAACCCACATCTCCTATAATTTATGACTCTTGACCACGCTGACTGCGGCTGATGGGAACTGGAGAGCAACAACACCGTTCTCCCACCCCGATGTAGAGAAAGGTCAGGTGCATAGCAGTTTGTGCAACTGTGTGCATTCTCACAATTCTGAAGTTGCGCATCATTCCGCTACCCCAAGATCTCTATCGCAAAGGGAAAACGACTCTAAGGGACTTAGAAATGGAGAGGACCTCTGTTACAGTACATGTGTGTGCAGAGGGGGCTTCTGAGAATGAGACGAGGTAGCCCTGATGGTTTTTGAAGTGACACACAATTTGGTGGTTGCCTGTCCTTGAAAACATTGCCAAGCTCCAGTAGCTTGAGGGCATGAAATAGTCAAACAGGGTCACTCAGTTGGACCAGGTGGATTATTCTTGTGTGATGCAGGATAGCATTTATTTTATTTTATTTTTTTTTAAAAAATGTGCCTGTGTTGACTTTCTAATCCCTAGGGTTATTAGGAAGCCCACAAGTATACCACACATGGCATTGTTTGGGTCATAATGCTGTACCTCAGAAGGCAGATATTTTCCCCTCTCCCCAGCTCTCTCTCTTAGGAAGAAAAGCAACTTTCTGTCATTGCACATGTTTTATTGTTCATGTCTCACTTTGAAGGCATTCAATATTTTTTGTTAACATGTTTATATTAAATCCAGATTTCTTTTTAAACCAAAGGGGGAAAAATACTTTAAAAACAAATAAAATCTAAATCTAATTAATAGTTTGTTTTTTAAAAGCACCATAAAACAAATTTCTATCCAGCTCAGTCACTGGTGGATACATTTAATTAGCCACTATGCTAAATAGATATGTGTTAAATACTGAAGAACGCTTGGGTGATACTTGGTTGTTTATTAGAAGGTGGCATTTTTTGTATCCTTTTGCCAGAATCAAGTGGATTTCTTCATGGGCCATTGTTAAATTTGGGGGCACTTGTAGAATCTGGATTTTCACTCCACCAGATTTTTGAAAAACATATTAGGAGTTGC
The DNA here is from genome assembly GCF_963506605.1 of Zootoca vivipara. Taxonomy (NCBI): domain Eukaryota; kingdom Metazoa; phylum Chordata; class Lepidosauria; order Squamata; family Lacertidae; genus Zootoca; species Zootoca vivipara. Next base: position 32,400,035 of record NC_083287.1, on the reverse strand, counting down.
TACCGTGGAGCTGTGTGGAAGCTTTTGTTCTGTGAAGCTGAACATCACCTTTGCTTCGTGATTAAGAAACCAAAATATTAGCATTGCTTTTTGAAAATGTAATTTCATAGATCATCCACAAGGTGGCACTTTAATATAACTAATTGGGAGAACCAAATCTGAACCTGAACTCTGAATGTTTCAGAGGAGTACATGTGTTTAATTCCTGAAATTTAGATGATGCATAAAAAAATGGATTCACGTACCAGTTGGCAATTATATGAATTTGCTCTCCTGTTTTTATGTCTAGCAGTGTGTAGTTGAATGAAAAGCACTTCTAAATCTTAACCCCCCGGAATCAAGTTAAGCCCTCATTTCTTTGCAAATTCACCACTTGAATAGTTACAGTTCATTTAGTTGTCCTCCTGGCAGTTCACTGCTCAATGTTTTCAGGGAGGGTGGACCATCCTGCTTGGCCCCCTTTTTCTATTCTCCTCTGCCCCTCCTGTGCTTCTTATCTTTCCCTCCTTTTGCTGAGACCAGATCAGAGAGAAGGAAAAGCAAGGCCCCTGGCTGCATGGGTTGGTGTGTCTCCAGACTCTGGTAGGCAGCATGAGAAAAAAGAGGTGCCTTCATGTTTCCTGACCAAGGACTAGGGAGCGGAGAAAATGAGATGTGTCAACATCCTTCCATTCAGCAAAGAACATGTCTGGTTTCCTGGGTCTTTAGAAATAACTTCTGAGCTGTTTTGGCACAAGGACATTCTGAGAGTTTTCTTGTTCCTGGGGTTTTGAAATGCAGTTTCCACTGTATAAACCTGTTGAGGTATCTCCTGCAGATAGTACCCCGAGAGTCTCTAGGGTATAAGAGAACATGTTGTTAGGCCAATACCGTGAACTCTGTTCTTTGCGCTAACATCAACACACAAGGCTGCAAAACAGGAGTCTGCGTCTGCAGTTGGTCTGCAGTTAAGACTTCTGTCTCAGGTGGGAAGTAAAAGGATTCAAGTAGGAAAGAGAAAGAGAAATTGTATAAGTGCACTCTCCCAACAACAGAAAAGTTCCATTGACATTGGACCTTTGTGGTCCAATTTATTATGATGGATGGGTGTAGAAGCACTTTCGTTTTAAAAATAGCACTGCCTTTGCGCCCACTTGTTAACTGTGGGAGAGAGATTATTATGGGCATGGAGGTGTTTTGCTTTGTTGCTTTCAACAGAGTGGCATTTTCCATTCCACCCGATGCCAGTGTTCGTGTTAGTGGGAACAGAGCACTCTGTGAGTTTGTACACTGCTTTTTTCTTCTTTCCCTCCCATTGTGAATCCCCTGCTTTGCAAAATCCCCTGCTTTAAAAAAAGTAGCAGCATGTAAACATTGTTCGAGTCCTCTTTTATTGTTCTTTTTAGCTTCTCTTTTGTGTTCAGTTAAGGATCTAATTGACTCTGTAACTCGCTCTTTATATTTTTGACTTCCTATATAGGGTTCTTGAATGGTCACACCTTTTTCTTTTTGGTGCAAATGTTGAGGTTTTAGTAGCCCAGTTTGTAAGACTAAGTGAAACCATGACTTGGCTTACCGTATCATCGCAGTAGCAAGAGCAAAACAGAAACAATCTTAATGCATGCCGGGACAAAAATAAAGAAATCTTAATTTCACATCTGCTCTCATGGAATCTGAACTGGTGGTGACTGACCAGGAATGAGACCTTGGGGTTATAGTGGATAGCCCAATTGATGCAGAATATTGTGAAGTTGGAAAAAGTTCAGAATAGGGGAACCAAAATGACCAAGGAGATAGAGCTACTCCCCTGTGGTTTGGCTTAGTGTTACGTGGGAACCGGTCATTGTGCGATTGCTGCTTTCTGTCTATTTCTTGATTGGTTTCTCTTTGGTTAAGCTGTTAATTAGTCATGCACGGTGAGCTCAAGTTGAGAAATTAATGGAATAGCTTTTAGAGCAGTCAAATTAATGTTTTATGCAATCGTACTGTGATGATTAGACTAGAGAAAATCTTATTTTTTATTTCAGGCAGAGGTCTATTAAATATTCAGGTACTGTTAATTAAATCTGAGATGTTGTAGAACTATTATTCTGTTTTCAAGTAACATGTTGGATGTGTTCTGCAGCTGTGCGAAATTGAAAAGTGACAAATTAAATATCTCTGTCTCTCATAAAATATATTAAAACTATCCGCTAGCAACTTTCCTGTTGCTCGGCTTAGAGGCTGCCGTACTAATGAGATGTAAAATTGTATGTGTAGGTGCACGGCCACATAATGATAGTGTTGGGAGCTGCCGAAATCAGCCCTCCGTGTTCAGCTGGAAGATTAGCAGAATATCCCACTGTCTCATTTTGCCTTAATGGAGCAGGTCTGTTTTTCTTAGGACAACAGGGAGGAGCAAATGTTTTCCCCTTTGCTATTAGAAGCAGGGCAAGATTGGTGGTTTGGGACAACCTGTGGCTTAGGTAGTCGATGGTGCCACCTCAAGTTTCACTTGTTTGGTCTGGCAACCATTTAGAGAGTGTGTGAGAGACATTTGTCACATGCCCTAGTGAAGTGGGGACACATTGCTTCTGGGTCTGCCTCCGAGGAACCTCAACTGTGCTTGAATTTTGGAAGGGAAACCCGGTTTCCTCCAATGGCAGTGACAGATTTGCTCACAAACTAAGCAAGCTACATTTTAGGGCCTCAGATTGTGAGGCACCTCTTAATGTAGAACAGTTTAAAAATATAGAATGATACGCACTGTGTGTGTGTGTGTGTGTGTGTAAAACACTATGAGGCCTAAACTTGATACACTTTAGGGTTATTGACATGTCTTAATCTGGTCTTAATTTGCCAGTAGGTATAGTGAAGGTTTACAGAATAACATTCTGCATTGTGAGGGAGAGGCAGCGACATTTCGCCAAGACGAAGTGTCGAAAAGTGTTTCTTCATTCAAAACGTAAGAAAATACAGTTCCGTTTGGTGCATACCTAATCCTCCGTCCTGGTTTGCATTGTGAATAGCCTTTGGAAGGCTAAAGTGCGTTGGCGGTACATCACTTTCCAGTGTGTAACACTTTATTCGAACCTATTCTGTGTTTAAGGAGGAACTTCGAGAGCTCCGGGAACAACCAACTGATCCTCAAGCTCAGCAAGAATTAATTAACAGCATTGAAGAAGTCTATTTTTCCAGTGATTCCCTTGACATTGTTAAGTATGAGTTGGAGGTAAGAGAATTATTTGGATTAAAATGACAACGAATTCTGATGTGCACACACATGCTGGGCTTCATAGCACCGAATCTGCTTTTGTTTTTTGTTCTAATGTTCAAAATAAATTTATCTGTCCTTTTGTTGTTTTGGAAGAACGCTTCCAAAGCCCACTAACATCCATGGTGATGTTGCTGGGTGGGTGCTGTCCCAGTGTTCATTGGGCCTTTTAAATAATTCAGCAATTGTGCGATGTTTATATCAGGGGATTTAACTGGATTTTATTTATGCTTTACCTGCAGAAGCTGCCTCCTGTTCTTAGTCTTCAAGAACTGGAAGAATACAGAGACAAACTAAAGCAACAGCAAGCTGCTGTGAGTTGGAACTGCTTTCTCTCCCCTCCTCTCCAATCCCTTCAATGAGATCCACATAAACGTCTTCTCTTTTTTTGTTGTTGGAACTAAAAAAGGAGAGATGGCTTTAACACAACCTCTGAAAACAATGCCACATATTTTGGTGCAGACCTGCAAATTTTAATTGAGGCAGGGGCCACTGTCTCCCTCTTTTCTCTCCGAGTTTTGCTGCTGTCTGGTCCTTAGCTTGTGCTCCAATCCTTGCTCTTTGCTCCTTCTTCAGATACTCTTATATGTCCCTCCTTGCTTAAAGGGCAGCCTCTAGTATGACTTGGAGCCCTGTGCGTTGGGAATTTCATGGGACCACCTTCTTCAACCTGGTGCCTTCCAGAGGTTCTTCGACTCCAACTCCCATAATTCCAGGCCATTGGCCACGTTGAACGGGAGTTTGGAAGTTCAAGAAGGCCCTGCATGCAGATGGTTCCATAGTCCAGTGTTTCCCAACCAGTGTGCCTCCAGATGTTTTGGGACTACAACTCCCATCATCCCTAGCTAGCAAGACCAGTGGTCAGGAATGATGGGAGTTGTAGTCCCAAAACATCTGGAGGCACACTGGTTGGGAAACACTGCCATAGTCAATCCCTGGCATGTCCAATTGAAGGAGACCTCAGATAACTGTAGCCTGTGGAATAAGGACTAGTAATCTTGCTTGCTATAAGACAGCTTTGTATGTTTTTATGTTGAAGCAAAATCTAAAGTTCAGGGTGGGAGAAGGCTGACTTTGATTGTATTGTACTTTGTTTCTATGGGTTGTATCTAGACTTCTCAACAATAGTGGTCCACATATGGGACACTCCTGTTGGAGAAATGGTGGCAGGGTAATGTGACTTTTGCTGATTTCCCACCCCATTTCCCATGCCCCCTAAAAATCTGCTCTGGAAAGACTGGGGTCCCTTCATCTGGCATGCGGGGGCAGCGGGGAAAGGAGGAATCAGGAATTTGCCTCCACACCACCTTTCCTCCATTGCAAACCTCCTTTGGCTCTCCTTTCCACAAAGGGCAGAAATCCTATTGTTCACAGAAGGGCAACTTCTGGATCCAACTTCTGGTGTAGTATGAGCAATTGCTTTTCACATGATTCCTTAACTCGTCGGGGTGGGGAACCTTTTGGATGTTGCTGAACTACACATCCCATCACCCCCAGCAAGCATGGCCAATGGTGTGGGATGATGCAGTTTGTAGTTCATCAACATCTGGAGGGCCAATCCGAACTAGCCAGTTTTGATTAGCTAGTTATTCTGCATCTTTTATAGGTTTGGGCTTGGCTTGCTTGGGTGAACTAGTTTATGTTATTTAAGGCATCCATTGAATTGTGCAAGCACAGAGGAGTGGGGCATGCACACATCTACATGTGGGGGAAGAGGGATTCCAGTTCTCTTGAGGATGCACATTATAATCTGGATGGTATGGGCAAATTTGCAGACGTTAATGCTTTAAGGCAAAGAATCCAGTGCCGTGACTTGTGTGTCTCTCCTAGTACCACAGATGATGGCTTGACTACACTTATTTTGTTCCTTGCTGGCTGAGTACCAGGTGCACTAGCATTGCATTTACTGGAGCTCAGAAGTAGTGGAAAGAGGAAAAAACATACAGCGCATTAAAAGAAAAATAATAAATTAACATTGGTACACAGATAGTCATTGCTGCATTCTGTAAATTGCTTTTAGGGTGGCATCCCTCTCCTCCGCCACAAATGTGGGTTTATTTAAATCTCTTTTATAGATGAATCATATATGATTATGTATCAAGGACCAGGTAAACTGACTATATTAAGCTCCATTGTTGTATGTCTCTCAATTTTTATTCAAGAGCATCTTTCAATTTGAAATGGGGTGGGAGGTTAATTTAGATTCTGCTACTGGTTTCCAATGAGAGCCTGTAATTTCTCATGTATTTGCTTTATATATGGCCATCATTTTTGGAGTGTTTATCATTTTTTACATGCAAATATTTTAATGTAATCTAATGTTGTGGAGGACTTACTGGAATTTTTTTTGAAGAGGTTCTAAGTGCTTCCTGTCAACCAGTTCTTTTAAAATAGTACTTAATATAGTAGCTTATATCTGCTGCTTCGTAACTTGAATGTTTTCTTTAAGGTATCTAAAAAAGTTGCAGACTTGATACTTGAAAAACAACCTTCATATGTCAAGGTAAATTAATGAAATCCACTGTGTGCTTGTTTATTATTTTTAAGTAAGGGGGAAGAGTGCTGCTGTGCTCAGGACCTGGCTGTGGTCTTCCTGTAGGCATATGGCTGCCACTGTGAGACCAGAATGCTGCACTATGGTGGGATATTGGCCTGATCCAGCAGCCTTATTTTCTTATTTTCCTGTCTCATGAACTTGATATATTATTCATAGTTTCTGAAAAAGCAAATGCTGAATTCTGTCATTTAGAGATTTCCAGTATGACAAAAAAATATGGATCTCAAACTGTGCAGTTTGAAATGCGATTTTATTTTCAAAATGACAAATCTATAAATTGTAGAGCTTAACTCCACGGAGGTCATAATCTTTCAAAGTCTCAATGTGAGCCAAATGCTTTATGTGTGTACTGTGAGTCATCTTGGTGTATACATGGACTTAAACCAAGACATTGTACCAATACACGGCTCTTTACTTGCTATGATGTTCAATTTTTATTTTTACTTTTTTTTTAAAAAAAGAAAGGACTGAATGTAAATTAACAGTACATTCTGTAAGAGGGCGTCTCCTTTTAAGCCAATTGCTTTGTATCCTTGGAGAAATAAATTGTTGGTTTTTTTTTTTAATTTAAGTTTTATTTATTATCTCACTCAAAAAAACAAAGGAACAACATAAATCCAGAGAAAATACTTACATATATTCATGCCCATACACAATTCATATCAAAATACTGTAAAAAATCATAACTCATAAATCATAAAAAATATACATACATACCCATACACAATTCATATCCAAATCGGAAAATCATAATTTTCCTTTTTCCTTTTTCTGCTCCCCCCTTTTCCCAATTTGTTTTTCTTTTTTGTTTGTTTAGGTGTGATTGTGTAAGGAAATTCATGATTTTCCGATTTATGATTTATGATTTTTAAATTGCTGCTTTTGTATTTCTGCAGGAGCTTGAACGAGTTACATCCTTACAGACTAGCCTCCAATTAGCTGCTGTTATTTGCACAAATGGAAGACGGTACAGTGCACCCTTTTAATGATGCTTGTTTTGCTTTACAGAATGAAAAAAAGTATCATTTTAAAGTAGTTTTCTAGCTGCGTTGGTTGTCAGCTCAAAGCTGTCTTTACTTTCACTGCTGCTTTCCCTTAGCTATATGTTTCAGGTTTAGACAAAAATAGGCAATTTAAAACTTTACCTGTTGCGAATGTCTTTATTGGCTACATTTATTAGTTACAAGCTAGTGAACATTTTTGCAGGCTAGTAACTTCTTTGTGCTTACTTACAAGGCTGACTTTGAACATTGTGCCAGATCAAAGTTAATCGTCCTTAACTCTGTTTTGGTGTGATATCTGAATCGAGAGTTTGCCTCTATTTGGATCCACTCCAATCTGGGTTCAGACCTAGGTATTGAACGGAAACAACCTTTGGATGATATACCATGGATGGATGGTATAGAAAATGCATGGGAGGGAATGTTAGTGTTCTCTAAGACATCTCATTAGCTTTTGATACCATTGTATACTTCTGGGGTGGGTTTAGGGGGCACTGTTTTATGGTGACTCTTCCTTCGTAAATAGTTATTCTCAAAGGACAGTGTTAGGTGATGTTTCCTCCCCCTGTGGCCACTGGGCTGCCTTTGGAGACTTTTTGAAAATTGTGTTTAAAACTGGTTCAGAACATGGTTGCCATAGCCCTGATGGGGCTAAGACATTCAGATTCTGTAACACACTTACTGGACCAGCTGCAAGTGCCTATCTGAGCCCAATTTAAGGTGCTGCTTTGGGATCAAGCTATTTTGTTGACCATTAGCACCATACTAGTTGCCCACACATTGTGATCAAAAACAGATGCTCTTCTCATATGTCAGCCTCCTAGATCAGTGTGATTAGTGGCAGGGGATCTTTGGTGGTAGCCCTGTTGTTTTGGATCTCTCAGCCAATTGAACTGTTCTGGTTTCCCAGGCTTCAAGCCTTTCAGAAAGCCCTAATCCAGGCTTCCTCAAACTCGGCCCTCCAGACGTTTTTGGCCTACAATTCCCATGATCCCTAGCTAGCAGGACCAGTGGTTAGGGATGATGGGAATTGTAGCCTCAAAACATCTGGAGGGCCGAGTTTGAGGAAGCCTGCCCTAAAGACATACCTCTTCTGAGTAGCTGATTCATTATTGAGGTTTTACGGTCTGTATTGTGATTTGTCATTGGTATGGAAAGTGTGTTAATTGGCTGGCTAAGGATTTTTATTGGGTATTCTTTGTGTGGGGGAGTGATTTGATGATATGTTGCAAGCCTCCTTGGATGGGCAGTGAGTGGAAAGGTGGCCTGGAATTAGTATAAATAAAGCAATATTTTGCAGAATATTGGTTGAAGGGTGTGTGAAGAGATTCCTTTGCCTTTGGGGCAGATGTGTGCGTGCATATGTGTGTGTTTTATAATTCTTTTTTTCTGCATTGTTTATTAGTACTGGTCCTCGCTTTAGAACACAGACTTAGCACAGCATTGCCCATTTTTATACACAAGGCTAATTGTATTCCGTGAGAGTTACTCTTTCATCTTGAAAATAAATAAATTATTGACTTCTGCAGACATCTGACCACAGCAAAGGAGGGCTTTACTCAAGCCAGCTTGGGCCTTCTTGCCAATCAACGAAAACGCCAGTTGCTGATGGGGCTGCTAAAATCTCTGAGAACAATAAAAACCCTGGTATGAGCAGCGTTTCATGTTTTTAACTGTAGAAATCATTTCTCTAGTGTGCCGTGCAGTGACCGTCTCCTTCCTTTTAATTTCCAGCAACAAACTGATGTCCGCTTAAGTGAAATGTTGGAGGTAAGACTATAACCGGACTATAATTTAATTGTACAGTAATTGAAAGGAACATCTTTTTGTTCACATGCATTCTAACTGTATTAGGGGCAATCTTGGCCCATCTGTGGGCTATAACTCCCTTTGCAGAGCGAGGCCAGACCTTGGCTGCTCTTGTATGCTCCTGTGTTGCACCTACTTTTAAGAAGAACCAATCACAGATTAGCCTTACGTGGGAGAGAGGTGAAATGGTTACTGTTTTATAAATGTTCGGCAGCCTCCCTCCCGGGATGTGGACTTACCCCTCCTGTGTCGGAAGGCCAGTAGTTCGTTTGGGCTTCGGTATCCACCCTCAGCAAGCCATAGAATTGTAGAGTTGGAAGGTTTCCTTGAAGGTCATCTAGTCCAACCCCCTGTAGTGCAGGGTAGAATCACAGAATCATAATGGGAAGGGACCCTAGGGTCATCTGGTCCAACCCCCTGCAATGCAGGGACCTTTTTGCCCAACAGGGGGCTCAAACCCATGGCCTTTTAGATTAAGAGCCTCATGCTCTACCAACTGAGCTATACTGTTAGGTTGCAAAGACTGGAAACATCAAGCACAGCTGTCTTGAGCAGATCAGATAGCCTTCTCTCAGGAAATGCAGTGCTCAGAGGGTTTTTTCTTTAATAAACTCAGTGTCAGTGTTGTTGAGTTCTCATTCTACGTCTTATTTCCCACAGGAGGAGGATTACCCTGGGGCTATCCAGCTCTGCCTGGAGTGCCAGAAAGCAGCTAGCACTTTCAAACACTACAGTTGCATCAGGTAACGCAACAGGCGTCTTCCAGAGTTGATTCTTGTCCTTCAGGCACACAGGGACAGTGAAGGAGAGTATGGTTCTTTAGGAAACTGCTCGCAAATTATAATTTACTGGGCCCCAGCGCTGGAGATTAATTTTCCATCTTGAAAAAAGAAGACGTTTTGGTGTGTGTGGTGTTAGTTTTTGAAATGCCTGTAAAGTGCAATTAACTTTTTGTATAATTTCCTGACATGCTGCATATAGCGGCTGCTCATAATTAAAGCGCTGCATGGTTGAACGGTTACACAAGGTAGCCCTTTCTTTTTAGCATGAACGGATGGCTACTGAAAGCTAAAAAGTGGTGCTGTATAGTATGTTCATTTTGGTATCTGGTGCAGCTGCAATCCCAAACACATATAATCTGGATGCAGATGGATTTGCACCTGAGGCTGCATACACACCATAAATTAAAAACACATTTAAAGCAATGGGTTCGGTGCAGGATTCAGATTTAGTACTGTTCTGGGCCCACAGATTGGGGTGTGTGTGTGTTTCTGTGGACGCGTGCGTACCAGCCCTAGAAATTACACCATCTCTTTGCAAATCTTAGTACTTTTTGGTTTCTAAGAATCCCCGGGCTTTCTGCAAGAAAGTTGCTCATCTGTTGGCTGTGCATATGGCCACCTCTTAATCTGTCATAATTAAATTTTGCATGATGATTCCTAAGATCAAGGAGCAGGGAAGTGCTGGGAGGTGGCAGTGCGTAGAAGTGCTGTTTCCCAGCTTCCTAGGTGTTCTGATTGCTGGTGCTGGAGAGAATGTTTTTGGAGCCACCACAAAATGTTAGGGCTCAGCGTTGGTATGAGAGAGAGTGCCAAAGGTACATCCAAGTGGCAAGAGGTGGGCGTAGTCTGGGCAACAATTGTGCGGGTATGCCAAATGCTTCTTGCATATTTACAAATAAAAATTCTTAGCCAATTGCCTTGGCACACCATTAATCTTTTGTATTTCTGTGTACATATGCGTGTGTATTCAGCAATGGGCTAGACTCTTGTAATTGAAATAAATGCACAGCAGCCTTATTAATCTTGCAGGCATTCAAATGCGTAAAACTATACATCATTGATGGGTTTGCTAGTGAAATTTGTATATTGATGCTGCTTAATTATTGAACAGGTGTTCAGTTTCATTGCATTGTACTTCAGGTTAGCGGGAGAAATGAAAAATATTGGCAGAGTCAAAGGTGCAAGCCCAGTCCACTGAGAAAAGCCCCAGTTTAGCTAATTAAGTGGAGGAGAGAGGCCAGAATCCTGCCCCTTCCAGTTGCTTGTCTGGCCCAACTGCCAATCAGGCTGTAGGACTCCTTTTGCAGCGTCTGCTTGCTGAAGGAAAAGGGGAATGAGGCCTTTAAGCTCTGGCCTTCTCTCATCCACCTGCATTTTATATTTCTTTCTTCTGGAGCATCTAAACTTCTCCCTCCCGGTCTACAGGGGCTTTACAGATCTACAGCACTTCCACACATGGTGGGGTGAAGGAAGCAAATCACAGTGCTGTGATCAGGCTTGAATTGGGCTTGATGCCATCACAGAATTCAATGAATCTTGGGCCACCTCAGTCCCACCCCGGGAAAGCCCTGTTTGGGAGCTTTCTGTTGGCGGGGTGTCTCCTGCTCCACGCTAGCAGAGTGATGCTGCTGTTACTCTGCCCGGCACAATCCTGCTCTGCTGGCCACATTTTTCAATAGGTTTTCTATTGCAAAAATGAGAAAAGCAGAATATAAGAATGAATTAAAAAATGAAATCAGTTAAGTTAATCAATATTATTATAAATAATAATGTCTCTCAAAGTGTATTGTGATTTATTTTTTATTTTTAAGTAAATATTGAAATTAGATATATCCATAATTGGAGTTTCCTTAATATTCTTGATTGTACTTTCTCTCTTTGCTGCTTTTTCTGTACTGGCATGATATTGCATCCTTTTGTTTCATGCCAGATTAAGGCAGGCAAGGATACAAACAGGGCCCTCTTAATATGCCTTAATTAATTGGCTGAATAAAATGAATGCCACGAATTAACGTGTTGGCACAGTTAATTGCTTCTTTGAAAGATCAAATTGTTATGCCCAGGGATTGTTATATTTCATTTTGTCGCGCGTTATGGATTTGAGCTGTGCGCCGTGGAATTCTGTCAATTTGCTCTTGATATGAACAAAGCGAATTTGAGGTATATCCCTCCCCTCCACTATAATACACGATGTACCAAAGAAACAATTTGTCTGGAAAATAATCAGCTCTAGATGGAATGAATTATTCTCACAGGGTCTATACGTGAAAAGCTTGGTGTGGAAAGAGTGGCAAGAACAAATACGAGGCTTGTAAAATGAGCTTTCTTTTCTTTTGTTCCTCCTCCTGACTATATTTTCCCCACTATCAGAGATGGATCAATTATTTTTTTAAAAAAATAATAATGTTTGGATTGTATATATTTTGTATCTGAGAGGACCCTGAGCTGGCTTAAATGGATACTGCCTTCTGGTTGTACTATTATGCCAGAAGCAGAGAAAATTAATGTTTCTTTCATGGCTTTCACCATGCCTGCACCCAGCAAATACTCAGATATGTGTCTTGCAGTCCTCTGTGATGGCGCAAGGTGCCTTTCCCTTAGTGGTGTGTGTGTGTGCGTGTGCATGTGTGTGTGTGTGTGTGTGTGTGTGCGTGTGTGTGCGCGCGCCAGCCATAGTCAGTGGCAGCATGCAACAACACTCATAGACTGTTTCTGGCATGGTTTGTCACTCCGAGGGCCTTCTGGCGGTTCCCTCGCTGCGAGAAGCCAAGTTACAGGGAACCAGGCAGAGGGCCTTCTCGGTAGTGGCACCCGCCCTGTGGAACGCGCTCCCACCAGATGTCAATGAAATAGACAACCAGCTGACTTTTAGAAGACATCTGAAGGCAGCCCTGTTTAGGGAAGCTTTTGATGTTTGACAGACCATTGCATTTTAATATTTCTGTTGGAAGCTGCCCAGAGTGGCTGGGGAAATGTATGTATGTATGTATGTATGTATGTATGTATGTATGTATGTATAAATAAATAAATTAAAAGTAGTAGTGGTAGTATCCTGTATGAATTTGAGGCCCATCCCAGCCTTTCAGGAAGTTGCAGGGCCACAGTAGGGAAGAAAACCTCCCTCTCCATCTGCTTACCTTTCAAAGGCGCCTCTTCTCTCTCTGCACCGCCCAAGATTTCTCATTGTACCTTTACTCATTCATTCATTCATGCATGCATGTAACAAATTAATTGAAAATGTACAGAGTGCAAGTATTAAAATTCTGCATAAAATTCAGCATGCACACTTTAAAAAGACATCCATATTTTGGTTGCTTTTGCTGTTTAAACCACCTATAAAATACACACTGCTCATTAACTGTGAGGCATCATTTCAGTGCATGTGGCTTAGTTGTGTTGCAAAATTAAGCCTTCCTTAGCACATAATTGTGATCATGAAGCTTAAAGGGGGGGGGAGAGAAATAACTGGGTTTTATAATAATACTTTTATTATTTCCTTTCCCTGATTTAGTTTTGTCATGCAATGCAAGACTAGATGTGAGGAAAATTGCAATCTGGAAAATCCACCAGCATTTGGTAGATTTCTGTTCAGGTTCTGAGCAAATGTAAAAATTTGGCCACAGAATGAAAGATTCTAAGATTCACAGAGAGGATGTTGGACACACAGTTACACACAGTAGGCTTTTCCATTTGGAACAGTTGCATGTGTTTTATGATTGCAATAGCTTTATTTGTTTCTAAAGCTGCATGTTTTATTATTGTAACTAGTTCTGGGACCATAAGGTGAAGGGTGGGTAAGAAATCTTACATAAAAATAAATAAGCTGCCTACTTTAGCATGGACTTTTCTGTGTCTAATGGCCTACAGAGATGATTTGAGGATAATAGATCTCTTTAGAGATGTGGTTTTGGCGGGTGGTGGGGTGTGTGTCTCTTCAGTCATCTTACAGCATTGCTGGCAGAAACTCTATTCTATAAAAGATCTGCCCCATTTCACTGATGTACCACAATATTCATCATAGCCCGAAACACTTGTATAACTTGTTGGCTTAGTTCTAAATGATCTGATGTTGGACTTTATTGTTTCACAGTGAATTGAATTCAAAACTACAGGACACTTTGGAGCAAATTGAGGTGAGAACGCAGTCTATTGATTTTTTGACAGAGTGAATACCTTGGCTTAATGGGCGCTTCATCTGTTCAGATGATTATATTGCATTTTGCTTTCTTATGATAAATGAATGTCTCAATATAAGTCATATCTTTTCATTCTGTATAGCTATTTCATTTCACTGAATATTCATGGCTTAACATTTTAGGAGCAGTTAGATGTCGCGCTTTCCAAAATCTGCAAGAACTTTGACATCAGCCACTATACCAAGGTGCAGCAGGCTTACAGACTACTTGGGAAAACGCAGGTGGGTATTTCCTGTTTGTTGTTACGTCTTGCTTATGAAGCAGGTTAGCTTGTCTTAATCATGTGAGCTATCTGCTTTGGTGGCGAAAAGTGCTTATAACGTAAAAACAACGAAAATGTTCAAATACATTCTCTGCAAACTCAGTACCATATAATAGATTATAGGCAGGTTGCTTGTGTCAAGAGACACTAGTGATGGAATACATACAGACCCTGGGAGTAAATAAAATAAAAACACGACTGAAAGAAAATCAGTTCTTAGTAAATGATTACTCCCTTAAAACGCTCATCCCTGGTTTCAGTTACAGGTAGGTAGCCGTGTTGGTCTGAGTCGAAGCAAAATAAAAAAAAATCCTTCAGTAGCACCTTAAAGACCAACTTGGTTTTTATTTTGGTATGAGCTTTCGTGTGCATGCATCCCTGGTTTGTTCAGCAGTTGAACCACCCAAGAGGGATGCCTTGCACATGCACATATCTGCTGTTAAGTGTAGCAGTCAGTCAATGTTTATTACGGCAAACAGCCAGCATATCAAACCAGAAATTCTGCATAATTCTCTACATAAACAATAAAAACGACTGATATGGGGTTTTAACAGGTTACGTGTAGCTAGCATTGCATCCAGTGCTCCCTACTTGGAAATATAGATGTTTATGGCACATGCTCACTAGTTCTCTGGCTGGCAGGCAGAATATATCTGGGCAAGAATGCTCAGGGTGCCTTGGGTTGGCAACTAAGCCTGGCTGGCTTTTGCTCAGTGGCAGGCTTGCCAAGCGCCTACTGCACATTTATTCTTTTCCTTCACTCCATTTCTTGGGTCTGCTTTCCTTAAAGGACCTCTCCATTTGTTGAACCCTGTTTTGGGGGGAAATATGATAATTGTGTGTTTGACTAGACCACAAGAGGTTTTACTGTTCTCTAGTTTCACATTTGCGGTAATCTTTTATAGTCCATTCATTTCCTTATCTACAGCTCATCTGATTTCCAGCTGCATTATTAAACCATGGGTGTTTTCTTTTGTAAGGCTTATAGGCCTGTGCCTTGTGCATACAAACAGCCCACTAAAGGGTACTATTCAAAATTATGCCTGCTCTGCCACTTCCGGGTCCAGCGTTACTCCTCTTTACATTTTGCTTCAGCAGAGGCTGTGTTATGTATGTATGTACAGTGGAACCTCGGTTTACAAACACAATTGGTTCCAAAAGTCTGTTCGTAAACCGAAGTGTTCATAAACCGAAGCGAACTTTCCCATTGAAAGTAATGGAAAGTTGATTAATCCATTCTAGACGAGGAAACCCCCCCCCCCTAAAGCAGCAGGGCCTTCACTCCGATGCCCTCGCGGAGGCCGGGAAGCGCTCCCTGGCCTCCGCGAAGGCATCGGAGCGAAGGCCCTGCTACTTTAGGGGGTGTTTTTCCTCGTCTAGAACGGATTAATCCGCTTTGCTCTTATGCCTTTGCGGAGGCCGGGGAGCGCTTCCGCGACTGAGCTGCAGCCGCGGAAGTGCTCCCCGGCCTCTGGGAGGCACCGGAGCGAAGGCCCGGCCTCCCCGAAGGCATCGGACACTCAGTAGGCCTCGGGCACCTCGGTTTACTAACATGCGGGTTAGGATAGTTCATAAACCGAAAATTCGTAAACCGAGGTGCTCGTAAACCGATGTTCCACTGTATGTATGTATGTACGTATGTATTAGTTGGTTCTTGGGGGAAGAGGAAGAGAAGATTTATATCGCCGCCTATCAATAATAAGAGCGATTAAAGTCTGCAATAAGCAAAAACAAGCTCACAACTAAAATTTTGCCCTGTAAAACAAAAACAGGTTATAAAGGTAAAGGTAAAGGGACCCCTGACCATTAGGTCCAGTCGTGACCGACTCTGGGGTTGTGGCGCTCATTTTGGGTTATTGGCCGAGGGAGCTGGCGTACAGCTTCCAGGTCTTGTGGCCAGCATGACAAAGCCGCTTCTGGTGAACCAGAGCAGCATACGGAAACACTGTTTACCTTCCCGCTGTAGCCATACCTATTTATCTACTTGCACTTTGACGTGGTTTCAAACTGCTAGGTTGGCAGGAGCTGGGACTGAGCAACGGGAGCTCACCCCGTTGTGGGGATTCGAACCGCCGACCTTCTGATCGACAAGCCCTGGGTTATGTGGTTTAACCCAAAGCACCACCTGCGTCCCTAACAGAAACAGGTTATAGCTCCGGTTAAAACCACACAAAGTCATAATAACCCAAAACACTATTTAAATCCTGGTGGAATAAAATATATTCACCTGATGCCAAAAAGGTGGCAAGAAGGTGACAGGCCAGCATCTCTGCAGAGGCTGTTTCATAGTCTGGTGGTGCCACCACTAGGAAGGCCCTCCTCTCCTTTGTAGCCTCACTTTGCTTGGCGGGGGACACCCAAGCCAGGACCTCTGTTGATAAGATTTGGTTGGACATATGTTGGGGGGGGGAGGTGGAGATGATCTTTCTTTTAATCAGGTCCCAAACTATTTAAAGCTAGCAGTTTAAATGGGGCTTGAGAGATTACTGGGGACCAGTGCAGCTGGTAAAGCGTTGCTCAGTCCCAGTTAATAGTCTTGTGGCTCTGTTTCGAACCAACCACAGTTTCTGAGCCATTTTTAAAGGCAATCCTACATACAATACAATGCAATAGCCTAAAAGTTACTAGAGTATGGGCAAATGTGTTTTAAGTTATCTTTGCTGGTCATTGCTGGCTTATCAGCTAAAGCTGAGAAAGCCACTAAGTGCCACGGAAGCTACTTGAGTGTCTGAAGGCTGTTGCCTGGGATTACAGTGTGTGACTTAAGGAACAGGAACCGGGAAACTGGCTTTCCATTATGCCTTAATGACTCTCCCCCATCCTTTCTCTTCAGACAGCCATGGACCAACTGCACATGCACTTTACTCAAGCCATTCACAACACAGTATTCCAAGTTGTTCTCGGTTACGTAGAGCTGTGTGCGGGAAACACAGACACCAAGTTTCAGAAGCTTCAGTACAAGGACCTGTGCATGGTACGTAGTTGTATAAAGGCTTGGGACCTTTTGTGTTTGCATATGTAGGCCACATCCAGAGAAAAAAAAATGGCAAGGAATTTCCAGCAACTGATATTCAGAAGCATATTGTCTCTCACCGTGAAGGTAGAACATAGTCATCAGGATGAGTAGCCAATGGGAGCATTTTAAATGCTTAGTCGTGGTGGGGGATTTGGTGGGGGCGGGCAGTGGGTGGGGCGATTTTATCAAATACATTTTTCTCTAGACTTGGGTAGCCCTGCTGCATGAATGCATCTCATCCATTAAAAACAGTGTGTGGGAAGAATGTTGTGGTGTGAATTCACTCTTAGCAGCCTTTCTGTGAAAAGAATGGTTTATAAACCAAATCAGCATCCTAGCTTATTTTAGACACTTCAAAATCTTTCTTTCTTTCACTGAAGTGTTTAAAATGTTGAGCCTCCTTAATTTATTTAGCTTTATTGGCAGGACTGGAAGAACACTTCAAGTTTATGAGTGCCAAAAATGATGGCATTTTTAGATCCATGGTGTATTTAAAGCCCTGTTAATTGTTATGTACAGTCGCTTGGCAAATTGGAAGTGTTCTTGAATGTGTTTAGGCTCTTGTGCCTCTTAACCAATACAAAATTAACTAATACTTTAAACTAAATTATTGGCATGTGCACTTGCCCATTTCCTTTGTTACTGAAAGAGAGCAGTTTTTTGTTTTATTTGCAGTCCATGTGGCATTCCTCAGCTTGAAATGGGAAAAGTGTGTGTGTGTTTAAAAACATCTAGGGGATGGAGTGGTTTCCCTTATTCTGTATTTTTCTTTTCAATGTGTGTGACATCTACATATATGCTATTGTACAGATGTTGTACTGGTATGTGTGCATTTGTCGTATTCCTACTGCATACGAATTTTGCATTTGACAAAACGTAGAGTTAAGAAAAACATCACAGATATTGCTTGTATGTTCCTTAGCACATTACGTCAGACAGTTACATTCCTTGCCTTGCTGACCTCTGCAAAGCCCTGTGGGAGGTCATGCTCAGTTACTACCGAACCATGGAGTGGCATGAAAAATACGATCATGGTGAACCTCCTTCGTCTTCTGGTAGGAACTGGCTCTGCTATCTGAATGTATTCTCTGAATAAAGTATGTATTATGAGTAGGTTTCAGGACCTGAAAAATGTAGTTAGAGCTGTAGGAACAATAGGACAAAAGCTCTTCCAATATCCTTCAGGGAAACAGTAAAATTTGGAATAGGGAACCTATATAAAATGCTATTTGTGATTTTTTTTGTAAAAGAAAATTGTTAGGCACAGTTGATCTCTCTCTCTCTCTCTCTCTCTCTCTCTCTCTCTCTCTCTCTCTCTCTCTCTCAACCTACTATTTCAGGAGCTTGAGGGATTTTGCAGTTGTTACCTAATGTAGCATTATAATAGTGAATATCTAGCCTGTGTGAACATTCCAAAACTGAAATCCTAAACAAACTTGTTAGGGAGTAATCCTCCTGGAGACAATGAGAATTACTTCTGAACAGTGCTATTTTTCTAGAAAAACAGGTGCCGGAACTTACCACAAACTCCTCCCTTGTTCTCTCAGAATGGCAATGGCGCCCACCTGAGAGGTGCCGGAACTGAGTTCCGGTGAGTTCCGGTTGAAAAAAGCCCTGCTTTTGAGTAAGCACACAAAAGGATTGTGTGGCACACCTGATTAGAGCATTATTGTTATTATTACTACTTTTTATGCCTTTGCTATGGAGGAACCCTGTGTTGGGGGTGGTGTGACATTGTGTGTGGGGTGCATGTTGAATGGGCCTGCTATCATCACCTCACTGCCCAGATCAGCTAGTCTGGGTTAATGCCCTTCATTTTATGTCAGTGTGGTGCCATTGTCTCTGCGACATTATGGGATTTGGGGTGTTACCAAAAAATGTGGGGTGTGGGCTTGCTATTATTGTCGTGGAGTATGAAGTGAGTCTAAAGGATGTGTAATTTTGTCTCACATTAAAATAAAGAACACACACACAGAGAGAGAGTGAATCCCCCTTCCTTGTCAGCTTACATGAAAAATACATACATTATTTTCCAGATGGAAGCAATGTCATGGGTGCTGAGGAGAGCAATTTTGACCGCAGCTACGTGAAAAAGAAATTGGAACATGGACTTTCGCGAATATGGCAGGTTTGTTTTAAATTGGCAAAACGCTTTCCACCCCCCAGCAAATGCTCATTTTTGAAAAACATTGGACTTTTAGGAAAGAATGTAAAAAAATAAATTATCTCTGGTTGTTCATAGCATCAGAGAAAAATAGGTTCATTTCTGTTGCATAGTTTCATGTTCTTAAAATTGAGTTTAAAGAGCATGAAATGACGAAAACATCAATTTCTCTTGAATGGACAGTAGATAGAACATTCTTTGGGAAATAATGTTTCTCTTGTTGCTTCCAGGCAGTCCATTTCCTACTGCCTCCCTATGGTTTTCTGTTTCCAAACCTTAGGATTCCCCAAGCCTCCCCTCTTGTTCATGGGTGTTTTGCCTTATGAAATGTGGTGGTAGCAATATGATTGTAAAACCGGTTAGATGCAGACTATGTTATATGTGGAGGCTGCAAGTTCTTCATAAATTAGAAGTAACTTTGAATAAACAGCTTTAACCCACTCCTCAAGTGTTGGTTATTTGATTTGTTTAGATCTAGGACTGAGTATCCATTGAAAGGTTTCTGCCATTTATCATAGGTAGCAAATACATCAAATGCTATGAGGGCATCTGCTTCATCATAGAGTTGGAAGAGAGCTCAAGGATCGTCCTAAGCATGCTATATCACCAGTAGGTGGCTGTCCAACCTTCTAAGGCAATCTGTTCCACTGTTGAACAGTAGCATCAGGAAGTTGTACCAAACATTTCGTCTAAATCCCTTTTCTTATCCTTTGAACTTGTGGGATTTGGGCCTATGCTCTGGAGCAGCAGAAACAAATTCACTCTGTCATCTATATCAGTGGTCCTCAACCTTGGGCCTCCAGATGTATTTGGCCTACAACTCCCAAGATCCCTAGCTAGCAGGACCAGTGGTCAGGGATGATGGGAACTGTAGTCTCAAAACATCTGGAGGCCCAAGGTTGAGGACCACTGATCTATATGACAACTCTTCAGATCCTTGAAGACTGCTATCATATTGCCTCTTAACCATAACTTCTGCAGGCTAAACATACCCAATTTCAATACGTTTGTTTTTCTGCAGGATGTCCAGCTGAAAGTGAAGACCTATTTGCTTGGCACAGACATGTCTAACTTCAAATATGATGACTTCATCTTCGTCTTGGATATTGTCAGCAGGTATTTTCAGGGGACGTTTGTTCTGATGAAGAGACAAAGTGGAAGTTAACACAATAAAGCTTTTTGTGTGTGTGTTGAATTCTAAGAATGTTTTCTCCAAATATTGTTTGGTTGCAGCAGGCAGCATAAGGCATAGCATGACTGTTTCTTCACTTCTTGCTATTTAAAATTGCTTCACTGGTTAACTGGACTGGTTTTTCCAACATCGGAGTCATTCTTGGTGTACTTTAAACCAGCCTCTTGGTGTACTTTAAACCAGCCTCGCTGGGGGTGATTGCAGTTGTAGTCCAAAAAACCTCTGGCAGGTGCTAGGTTAGGAGATGCTGAAATAAACTTACCATATGTACATTGCTTTACTTTGAGGAAACTACATCAGCTTTATGTTCCAGTATTCTTATTTAAATCTGACCACTATGTTTTAGGAGAATCAAATGCCTTAATGTTCATCGGAGCCATCTTACTGTCTACTTAGCCTTAGTTCTCATCTGCACCAGACCAGTAGGAATCTTAACTGCATGCCTTTCTTTGGGGATCCTTCACCATTTTATGTTTAATCTGCTGAGGAAATTGTAAAAGTTCCTTTACTGACATATAGCTTCCAGAGTTGAAGGAATGAGGGTTGGGGAAGCATGGTGATAAAACAGGCTGAGGTGTTAGCTGTTGTTAGTGATTAGAGTGCTGAACTGAATCACAGAATTTCTTCTCCAGAGAACAGTAGCTGAAATTGTATGCCTTGCTTAATTTAAGGTTGCCTTGAAATGTTAATCCTTATAAATAGTACGAATGCCCTCCAAAGTGTGAGTATACAGATCTTCCTTTCTCCTCGCTACCAAATATAGGAAATCTGTATCATTCACCCTGATAGGTGCTTCCATTTTTCCTCCTTGGAAGTAAGAGTGATGATGAATAATCCAATCCATGTTTGGAGTGCAGAACTCCAGAGTTCTAGATATTTTCAATTGCTTATATAGAATTCTCCTTTCCCTCTTGGTTTTCTGCTTGAAAAGAAATGAAAAGAGGATGCAGGCCATTCTGTGTGGGCTTCTGTTTCAACATTGCCTACCTGAAGCCCAACCTGTAGTTGAAATGAATAATCTAATTCTTGACTTGAATATATAATCAGAAAATCCTCTTCTGTAGGCTGATGCAGGTTGGTGAAGAGTTTTGTGGCAGCAAGTCGGAGGTTTTGCAAGAATCCATTAGAAAACAAAGTGTGAATTATTTCAAGAACTATCACAGGTAAGAGCTACAATAATAGGCTACTTGTTGTAGGAGGTCGATGTCCCTTTCAAGTTTTCAAGTCGTTAAGTGCAGACCATAAATTCAAAATGTTTTATGTTTGCAAAATGAATGTTCTGTATGAAATGTTTAAATTTTATCAATGTTCTTTCTGAAAACTTTATTTTACAAGGTGCATAGTTGCATTCCATGGATCGCGCCTAAAGCCAAGATCACGTACAGTGTTACCTCGGGCTGCGGACCCGATCCATTCCGGGGTGCCGTTCGCACACTAAAAAGCCCACAACCTGAGTGGTGTTTTTGTGCATGCGCAAAAGCGTGATAGAGCGCTTCTGTGCATGCGCGTGCGGTGAAACCTGGAAGTAAACACTTACGGGTCCGCAGCATTCATATTGTGAAAAAACGCAACCCGCAGCGGACACAGCATGAGGTATGACTGTATAGTCAAAATACAGCTTTGTATTTTAAAACACATAACAGAAAATATAGGGAGAATATTGTGAACGTTGAATATACAATTGCTGCCAAAAGGTAATTTTAAAATATTTATCATTGTTTTTGCATAGGCTATTGAGGAAGAAACTTGATCCATTTCAGTGCTTTTACCTTCTGGGTAATAATTTGGACTGATGGCCATTGTTGTGTACTGATGTTGAATGGGTGCTATAGAGATTTGATTGGCTAATGTTGTCTACAAAGCCCTTTGAAGACATAGCAATTTCCATTGGACTGTAAAAATATTGTATGTGTGTTAGAGCCTGAATCACCTAAAGCTTTCAGGAGTTTTGGGCTTTTGACTTCAAGTGGATACGGCTCTGGCTCCTCATTGTGTGCTTTAATTAAGAACCGTTAGATACCGGTACTTTTGCAGATGC
Source organism: Zootoca vivipara (assembly GCF_963506605.1). Lineage (NCBI taxonomy): Eukaryota > Metazoa > Chordata > Lepidosauria > Squamata > Lacertidae > Zootoca > Zootoca vivipara. Next base: position 32,377,786 of record NC_083287.1, on the reverse strand, counting down.
ATTAGTTCATAAGAGCATGAGTTCATAAGAGCATTGTTTTCCATTTGTTCAGACAGGTGGGCTATAGATACAGTGATGCCATCAAAAAGCTATAATATAGAGATGCCATTAAGAACATTGATTTATATAACCTATGACATAGATTGAATGTATTAAGCAATTTTATTGGGAGGTAGCATTATTTTTGAGAATAAGTGTTTGAGTGCTGGGGGTGATAATTGAGAACCTTACTCATAAAGGACCTTTCAGGTAAGAGTGGCTCAGGGATTCAGAAGGAAGGAACTTGGAGATTTGCCTCTGCGATTTGAGAACTCAAGTAATACATGCCTCTTGGAAACAGAGCATGCCTTGTTGCCAAGTCTACACTCATTCTTGATCATACATTACTGGAAACACAAGTGTACACATATCACCAGCTGAGGTGTGATTTCTCCAGATCTTGGACCTAGGTTTGTGGCACACCATGGCACACCTTGCCTAGTGGTTAGAAAGGGGCAAGTCCCCATTTGGATTAAAAGAGAGGTTGCATTTATTACAATGCAAATCTCTTACATTAAATCACTTTTGGAATAGAAGGCAGCTTACAAAGCTTAAAAATAGTAAACCAGTGCATAATATATGCAATGAGTTCATAGGCCTTGCTCTGCCTGGACCAGGCATCCCCAAACTGCGGCCCTCCAGATGTTTTGGCCTACAACTCCCACGATCCCTAGCTAACAGGACCAGTGGTTGGGGAAGATGGGAATTGTAGTCCAAAACATCTGGAGGGCCAAAGTTTGGGGGTGCCTGGCCTGGACCAAAGATTGACTGTTCTGGAGAGAGAGAGAAAGAAAGAAAGAGAGAGAAGCAGAGGAGCTAAAAAGCTCATAATGCTGTGTTTGAAAACGCAGAGTTAGAGTAGGAACAAACTTCCTGGGATTCAGAGTGATTAAGATTATTAGAGCTGTTATCTTGTTGGCCACCAAAACAAAGCCTCTTCTAGATACCTGTTGCATTGATTGATGGACAGCTCCTATAGTCCCTGGTAAAAAGACATGTGATTGTGTCATATCCTTTGAAAACTCTGTACCCCTTCCTCACCCTTTTTAGCCAAATGAGAAGGTTATCAATTAACTCAGAGCACATTTCTCCTTGCAATATACGAACAGTGGTGAACATGTTAGAAAACCTTATGCAATTTTATTTAAGCAGTGTTTTTTTATAGATTGCCTGGAAAGCACTTGCAATTAATGTCTCTTTTTCAGACTCAAGATTTTTGGTTTTTAAAGCTTTGATCTTGTTTGAGAAGACCTCTCCTCCTTGCAGAGGGGAGGAGTTGCGAGCGGGAGCCTTTTCCCGTGTCGGTGGTGGTGGTGGGGCGTATTCGACCCCCTGCGTCAGCTTTCCTCAGCTCCCGCGCCAAACCCTTCAGCTAGCCAATAGGGCTGGCTGGCGGGCGGGGTTTAGCTGCATTTAAGCAGCTGTGGCAACTCTGGGTCCCCATTCTGCTTCCTGTTTACATCAGATCTCCCACCCACCCTCCCTTTAGGTTATTTCTATGCTTTTGACCTTGCTATGGACTTCGGTGGGTTGTCTTGGTTGCCCAGGGGGCCTGGTAGGAGTTTTTATCCATTCGGCAAATTGGCACCAGCCTCTTGGTTTATTGCCTACCTCGTAGCAATTCGTCACAACTTTCTGGTATTGGCAGTTAGGCACTGGAATATGTGTAGTGTGTTGGAGGGCAGGTTGTGGCCATCACCCCTCCCCCTTTGGGTATTCTGTTAAAGGGATCCGGCGATCGTGGATCCTGTCCAATGATCTGCTGGTGGCTAGGGCCATGGCATGACCCCCAGTGACATCAGGGGGAGCTTCCAGTTCTATTTGCATCAACAAGCTCCTCCCACTGGTTGTTAACCCTCGAATGACTCCCCGCTGAGCAGGGTGGGGTCATGTATACATTGTCTTATCCAATGCCTAAGCCAATACCTCTCACATGCTGTAACCAATAAAGTTGTGGCCTTATATTGCCCATTAACCTAAAATACATGTGTCCATGTGTCTTATTTAACTCTATGCGGGTGGCGGGTCCTCGACTCGCAATATTTCATTGCCACCAATTGCCCCCCCCCCATTTTTCTTGAAGTCTTGTCATGACTGTTTAGATGTGAGGAAAAGGAACCTCTGGAAACAGAACCAAATGTGCATTTGTGCTTTTGCATCATACAAAGGAAATATAAGAGAACTGTGGCTTTTAATCTGGTTTTGTGCCAGAGTGAAACACGGGACTCATGCATTCCCCTCCCCTCATTTTGTGCAGGTGGAAGACTTCTACCAAGTTTATTTTTGTTTTCAAATAATCTCATGTTTAGCGTTGTGACACATGAACTGTGGATTGTGCTTTTACAGTAAGCAATAGCTAGTTGCTAAGCGAGCCTGACTTGTTTAACAATTACTTGTTGTAAAACCACAATTCCCAATTCACACATAATTCTAAGATGAGATTTTTTTGAAAACAAAACTGAACTTGACAGGTTTAGCATTGCAGGTGAAAATGACCAGTGAATACAAATATCCATCTGTCACATTTTAATCAGCCACAGTGTGCATGTAACCTCTTGGCAGGATGACACCTTTCTAAGTGGCAAGGAGACCGTTATTGCTGCCTGCTTCCAAGATTTCATCACTTATCAGGAAGATACATAACACCAACTTGCCAAGTGACTAGATGTCGATATTGACCTCAAAGCTTGAGAATAAATGCATTGTAATGGCAGCAATTTGGATTTCAGCATTCTAAGCCATTCATATTTTTAAAGGAATATTTTAAAGGAATATATTGTTGTTATGAATTAATTAATTGGCTTCCTTTCTTGCTGCTCTGCATTTTAATTGGCTGCTTCTGTTTTATTTGTTTTTATTTGATAACTGTGCATGTTGTTGTTAGTTTCTTTGGACATTGAGCATGGAAAGGCGCAATATGAACTCTACTACTACTAGTAGTAATAATGAATAATGAAATAATGAAAGAGTTTCCTGATATGTTGGTAGTGTCTATGGGGATTTTAAAAGCCCCCAGAGGGGGAGGTGTTGCACATGATTTCAAAGTGACGGGGGAGGAGGAAGCTTCCTGTTCTTTGCACAGTACCTTTCTGGGTTTGGATCCAGAGAAGCATAAGAAGGACTCTGCTTACACAGTGGGGCTTCCTACCTCCTCTTAAGTCTAGTGTCCCCAGTGTCGCCCTTGCACAAGCAGCTGTGAATATCCTCTTGCACGAAACACCTTTGGATGTAGGTAGTATATCCTTGACAAGGGAATTTAATTTCCTCTTCCCAAAATGCAGATCTTGGAAGTACAGTAATTTTTGTAAACTGAGCACAAAACGACATACTAAGTTTTCCCAGGTCTGACCATTGTACACAATTTGCATATTTTTTTATTGCAGAGGGTCTACTACTCTGTTCATCACTCTACCCAGGAAGGGCTTGTTTAGGTCTTTCCTATGTTTTGTTGCTTAAGCTTCATGGAAACATGGATAGGAAACAGTTTATCTCACCCCTCAGTCCTTTCCTTCTTATTTGGCTCCTATGTGGCTGCAAGAGATCCATTTTGGAGAACCATGTAGTAGAGTCGTGATTAGCTCATTAACGGAGGATCATTAAAGAATAGCAGAATTTGATTAAATGGACCTGCAGCTAGGTTCTTAATTTCTTAATATAGTTGTCTTGTTACACCCTTTCCTTTTGCTGACACTAAACTTTGTTTTAGAACCCGCCTTGAAGAACTGCGAATGTTCTTGGAGAACGAGACGTGGGAGCTTTGTCCTGTGAAATCAAGCTTCAGCATATTACAGCTTCATGTAAGTCCTAGCCATGTTAAAAAGCAGGAATGGGACGAATGCTTAACATAAATGGTTAAGGCTACTTTGGCCAAGACTGTTGAAGGGTTTGCCGCTATCTTGACTTTCGCTGTACATTTGCTGTGACTTGTGCTAGGGAAGCAAAACACAATGTGGCGATACCTAAAAGCACCATATGCATTTTGTATTCAGAATTGGAAGGAGCAAATTTTAAAGAAAGTTCTTGAATGTGTTTTTCACTTGCCAATAAGCTCTTTTGCACCTTGTGGTGTAAAACGACACGAGAAAGATAAAAGTAAATCCAAATGCGATGTTTTGCTTGTGCTACAGATTGTATGCAGTGTTTTGCACAAATGGAAGCATGACAGCTGTTGTGGAGCCTACCTGTTCCCAGCAGTGTGTGAACTTGGGGGCAAGGTATATATGTGGGAGTGGTCTTTTTGTTAACTGGATCCAGCCCTTCTGCCTTTGGACATCATTCCAAGCAATTGTTTTGTTTGATAAGAACAAGCTGCAGTGAACCTTGCATGCCTCCTTTAGTGTGACTGTGAGGATTGGAAGTTATCACTTCTGATGGAAGCTTAGCGCAGCTCAGCATGTTATGCAAACCTAAATTGTGTGCAATGTTAACTATGGGTTTTTTAAACAAGCAAGCTTCATAGCCAGTGTTTTGAATTGGGCTTGTTTAAGATGAACCACCGTTAAGGTGAACCATAGTTTGTCAAGTCTGGATGATGGGACAAGCTGTGATTAAACTGGAAGCAAAAGCTTCCAAACTTGCAGTTGCAGTGGAGCAATATAGAGAACATGAAGGTCACAGTGGCTCGTTCTTGTTATGCTAAACTGTGGCTTTGCATGATGTCCAAATAGAGTCTTTAATCAGCATTTGTGCATCCCATGCTATTTCCAGCATTCAAGGTAGTGATAAAACCAGATGCTATGATAAAAAGAAAGCTTGTTAAAATTCACTTTTAGCAGCCATTTATATTGATTGATTTTTAAGCAGCTGTAAATGCAGAGGCATTGTAGTTCTCATAGTTTGCTTTTTAAAAAGTCTGCTGTAACGTAATTCATCACGATGCTTCACTAATGAACTTAATATGTGTTTTGAAAGTCTTTCATTTCCAAGCTGCAGGGGGTGTTTTGCCTGAAGTAATTGGGCAAGTGTGTTAGAATTAGACAAGCATCAAATTAATGGTTACATTTGCAGTCTTTTTAAAAAAATGAAATGAAAGAAGGAAAGCCATGTTAGCTGAAAGACAAACACCACAGTGCTTGTAAAGAAACTGCTCCTTTATTATGTGGATCAATATTTAAACTGCATGGCAGAGTCTATAAATCACCTTCTGTTTTGTGTTAATAGGAATTTAAGTTCATGGCACAGTCCCGTTCCCCTTCTGTGTCGCCAAGCAAGCAGCCTGCTTCAGAAACAGAAAGAACCATGACTCTGTTTGAGCAGTATTGTAATGGAGGGAATCCCTTTGAAATCCAAGCCAACAACAGAGATGACGAGACTGAGGATGTGCTGGCTTCCAATGGGGTAAGGGAACACTTTGATGAGCTCTTAGTATTATGTGAGACACGCTATTTCTAACCAGTTAATTTTCAAAATGGAGATTGCAAAGTAATAATGCTTCAAACAGGGAATTCCCTGTCGACATGCCTGGTGTTACTGTAGAGATCTCGATTCAGGACCGCGCAGTTGATAGAGCACGAGAATCTCAAATGTCAGGGTCATGAGTTCGAGCCCCACATTGGTCACTGTCAAGGATTGGCCTTTCTGTTGCTACAATGCGAGTCGCGTTCTGTTTTCCTATACGTAACTGATTGGTCCTACTATCATCACAGAACTGACACATTCTCAGATCGCTAGGGGGCGCAATGATCACATATACCAGCAACCAGCTATGACTTTCTGTAAGTTGTAGTATATATTTTCTGCAACCTTGTTTTGGATTGCCCATGGTAATATCGAGTTAGTACTTGCTGTGCTGCATCCCCACTCTCCAGCATCTGGATAATTAGTGAATTATCAGGCTGTCATGAATATGAATTTGTGCAGGGCTCTTTCTTTCTTTCTTTCTTTCTTTCTTTCTTTCTGTTTTGTGTTCTCTGTGACACTTCGGATACAGAATGTTCTGTGAGGAAGGAACTAGAACGCTGAAGAAAATGAGTTATATGCATGTTTTCCTCAAATTTGGTTGGGCAGTCATTAGATCTGCAGACATTAAAAAATGAGTTTTTTAATGCTGCCAGAGCCCTCCTGCTCTCTTCCCAAAGCAGTAGGAAAAACCCATTGGGACCCTGTGTGTGTGTGTGTGTGTGTGTGTGTGTGTGTGTGTGTAAATGGAGAGCAGCGAACAGTGGGTTTTCCCAGCTCTCCATTTAGTTATTTAATCCCCCACCCGCTGCATGTAAGGTTAAAGGTAAAGGGACCCCTGACCATTAGGTCCAGTTGTGACCGACTCTGGGGTTGCGGCGCTCATATTGCTTTATTGGCCGAGGGAGCCGGCGTACAGCTTCCAGGTCATGTGGCCAGCATGACGAAGCCGCTTCTGGAAAACCAGAGCAGCGCACGGAAATGCCGTTTACCTTCCCACCGGAGCGATACCTATTTATCTACTTGCACTTTGACGTGCTTTCAAATTGCTAGGTTGGCAGGAGCTCACCCCGTTGCTGGGATTCGAACCGCCGACCTTCTGATCGGCAAGCCCTAGGCTCTGTGGTTTAACCCACAGTGCCACCCGCGTCCCACATGTAAGGTTACAATTGTGTAAATAAAGTGTGTGCAAGTTTCAGGCTGTCTGTCTATCTATCTATCTATCTATCTATCTATCTATCTATCTATCTATCTATCTATCCAGAACTGAATCTGACTAGTCCAGATATTATTTGCTGTTTAAAAAACCTATAGTACTGTAGTTGTCTTTTTTTAAAAAAAGAAGTTTTTGTCTGGTGAGCAAGGTATCCACCATTCACCAGGAGAAGAATGACAGGAACAGTATCTTAACTTCAGACAACGTTGCTCCGTGTACGGAATTAAAGTCTAAGGACCAGTGGGGCATTTTATGTGCCTTCTGAGTTATTGCACAGGAGCTGAAAGCGCTTACGGTTTATTTTGATAGTATGAATCGGATGAGCAGGAAAAGAGTGCCTATCAAGAGTATGACAGCGATAGCGACGTTCCTGAAGAACTGAAGAGAGACTACGTTGATGAACAGACTGGAGATGCCCCAGTAAAAAGGTACATTGAACACACATTTCTTAACTTATTTTTTCTGACATGCTTAAGCATAAACATATATACTGTCCACTCATCCTTAGTGGGACTTTGAAAGCCGCCCCCCCCCAAAAAAAACATATCTTGAGGCAACTCTTTCTACATCCATTTGTCTAGTGAGGAACACTCCCTACCTGCTGCTCCCACAATGCTTGTATGTGCCAGACATGTGCCATGAAAACCCCTGCGTAGTGCAGAGCATTCTGGGTCTATGTTCTAGGATGCCATCTGTTTAAAAGCAAGGATGCGTCATCTGCGACGCTCGTGTTGTTTTTGGACTCCAGCTCCCATCAGCTTCAGCCACCATGGCCAGTTGTCAGGGATGATGGGAATTGGAGTCCAGCAGCACCTGGGATAGCGGCAGGATAGCCACCCTTGGTTTAAAGAGAGAGTTGCCTAGGCCTGTTGGTCGTTAACCATGTACCTGTTTAAAATTAGCATGCATGTTAAAGGACAGCAAGCCAGCAAGCTTCTACAGCTGCTCTTGGCAGTGATGGGCAAGTGACCATTAAGCAAAGCTTGTCTGCTATTACTGATCTTCTCACTTGGGAACCCTTGATAGTCAACTGAGGAACTCCAGAACACTGTTTGAAAAACCACTGTTTGACGTTCATGCTTTTTATCAGCCACCTTGGGCGATTTTAAGCTGTTACAGGAAAAAGCCCCACACCTGGTTGTGACCTGCATGGTAGTTCTGAAGGTGGTGGTGGTACCCAAAGCAGAGCATCTGACTATGACTAGAGAGCAGCCAGGTTCATATAGGAGCAGGCAGCCCTCCCAGCAATGGCCACCAGCTTGGATTGGTTCTTTTTTAAAAAAACAATTCATGGAGGATAAAAGGTTGCCAAAGGCTCCTAAATCTGATATCTTTGTGTTCTACCGCCACTGTCGGAGGGAGTATGTGTCTGAATTTCAATTGCTTGGAAACCACAGGAGGCGAGAGCGCTGTTGTACTCAGGTCCGGCTTGCTAGTTTCCCATAGGCATCTGGGTTGGCCACTGTGAGAGCAGGATGCTGAACAGGTGGGCCACTCACCTGATCCAATAGGGCTCTTCTTATGTTCTTGGGTTAGAGAAGGTAGAGATCTAAAATGGGTGGAAGCTGCACAACTCCGTTAAGCATCTTTCAAGGCAGATTAGTAACAACGGTAGCAAGTAGCACATGAATGCTACTTTGGGAATGAGAAAACAGATCTTTGCAAATGGAGGCGTTAGCATTACAGCTTTTACATCTACGTGATCTTCATAGTTTAAAAGTCTGCAAGAGCTTTGTTTGGCCTTTGTAGCTCCAATAATTATTCCATGAAGAAATTAAAATGCTGCACGCTCCTGCTAAAATAAAGCCATTTATCATTTTAAGCGCTTGGGCTAAGACCTTCCCCCCCCCCCATCCTTTTGTTAATTGGAAAAATTGAAATTAGGTATGACTTCAGTATGACTTAATTACTAAGGGTATGAGGTGATAAATGTATTCCTATTGTAGAAGATAGATAAACAGGTGTAGAAGCCTGAGGCTTCTAGGAAGCGATACTCAGGTCCGACTAAAGGAGCCATATTTTATTTTATTCTCTCAAAATGAAAGTAACATTTTACCTAACTCCCAATACCTCTTAATTCCAGTCAAAGCTTTGCCATTATTGGGCCACCCATATCCACCCCAAATGCAAATTGTTCAGAAGGATGCTTAAGCCTTCATTTCTAGATCTGGCCTGGATAACTTGTTTGGCCTGCAGGGCCGCATTCCCTTCTGAGCAACTTTCAAAGGGGCCACATGGCAGCGTGTTTACTTACAAACCATTACTATACTCTGCTCCTTTAGTGGCAGGAACAAAATATAAACGAAACATTAACTTTCCCATCTGCGTGGTCCATGTCTGTGCACTTATACCTAATCATTTTTCTACCTAGTATTTCTCGAGAGACTTTGAGAAGCAGGAAACGATCAGATTATTGCCTCAGTAAGGTGAACGCTCCCATTTTGACCAACACTACACTGAATGTAATAAGACTTGTTGGTAAGTGAAATGGTTTCTTGCTTTCTTAATACATCCTGCATGTTTTATCAGTGTGTGTGTGTTTTATATTTAGAATCGCCTGGATTTTAAAACTTTATAACAGGAGTGTCATAGTCTCATCTTTGAATAGTTCTGAGTTTGTTGCCGTTGCCGCTGCTGTTGCTGTTATATTTTTGTTACCAAAAAAAATACAAAAATTACGATGTGAAACAAAATTATAAAAGATTGCAAGATAATTTATCATGAAGAGATTCTGCAGTATATTTACAAAAGAAAAGCACAACAAAAACTCACCAGGAGGGGAGAAATAGTAATAACTATTAATTCAAAGAATGGAATATGCTTCATTACAAAAAAGCTTCATGAAAATATTCCCATTTAGTAATCCACCACATTATCTTGCAACATTTTCACAGGTGTGTGCAATCAGTCCCTAGCTATTGTTTAATGTAATTAACTGTGGGTTCTCAGGCAGTTGATGCCTCCTTGTAGTCCTCCTTTTTCGACCACCCTTTTTAGCTTCATTATCTCCCAACTGCTCCCGTATTTTAGCTGGTTTTCTGTAGTCTCTCCAGTGTCTGGCATATAATATCCGCACTGCTTGAAGTATATCTGGCACGTGTTCAACTTTCTTTATTTTCCTAAGAGGCGACATGATAGAAGTGTATAAAATTATGTGTCATATAGAGAAAGTGGATAGAATGCATCTCTTATAATAATAGAACTCAAGTACATCCCATGGATTCAGGACAGACAAAAGAAAGTACTTCTTTGCACTGAGCCTAGATCAGTGATGACCAAACTTGACCCTCCAGCTGCTTTGGGACTACAACTCCCATCATCCCTAGCTAACAGGACCAGTGGTCAGGGATGATGGGAATTGTAGTCCCAAACAACTGGAGGGCCAAGTTTGGTCATCACTGGCCTAGATAAACTATGGAATTCTTTCCCACAAGAAGAAGTGATGGCTGCCAACTCGGATGGCTTCAATCAAGGGTGCCAAGTTGAATAAAATACGGGGCCAAGGCTGGTAAGTCCTGCCCCACATAACCACATAATTGATCATATGACGCAGCATAGAGACACCATTTGAATGGCAATGCCCTTCAACTTTGGGGGGAAGCCCCCTCAAATGTTTTATTTGGGGGGGTCAAAGGGACCCCATGTCAGGGGACCACCACCAGGGGTCAGCAGAGAGCCCAGCCGAACGGTGTCAGAGCTCTGAGACAGGGAAGACCCCAGCGAGATGGTGCAGGAGGAGAGGGATGCTGCCGGCTCAGAGCAGCCACAGGAGGTGTCGGGAGCATCAGAGTACAACATCGCGGAAGGGGAGGTTTCCGGGGAGAGGAAACTGAGCAGCTCAGGAGGGGAGGGGAATGTGGTCCCTCCATCCCCCAAGTTACCTAGGGGGGAAAGCGCTGGGAGCAGAAAAGGAGATTTAGGGCGCCAAGGATGCTTTGCTGGAGGAAGTTCCGCCGAGCGGCACTTCCGGATTCTGAGTCGGACTGAACAGTCATAGACTTTTTAGCTCTGTCTTGTACATATGTATATAATAAAACTCTGTAAAAACCAGCCACGGAGTTTGGAGCCTCTTACTCGTGTGAAGCACCCAGGAGCCCTCACATCCCGGCTCCTAGGAGTTGGCTCCTATGGCTTCAGTAGAAGAAGTTCATGGAGGGTGCCTACTAACCCTCATGCCTATATGCTGTTTCCATACCAGATGCAGTGTGCTTCTGAGCAGCAGTTGCTGGAATCAGATGGGAGAGCAGTGCTGTGCTCAGGCCCTGCTTTCAGGCTTCCCATAGGCGTCTGTTTGGCCACTGTGAGAACAAGATGATGGGCTAGACCAGGCATCCCCAAACTCCGGCCCTCCAGATGTTTTGGCCTACAACTCCCATGATCCCTAGCTAACAGGACCAGTGGTCGGGGAAGATGGGAATTTTAGTCCAAAACATCTGGAGGGCCGAAGTTTGGGGATGCCTGGGCTAGACAGGCCACTGCCTGAGCTAGTAGAGCTCTTCTTATATTCTTATGGATGTAGGGTTTTATTTAGCAGGCGGCGATGTGTCAGGCATGCTGTAATTTGGTTACAACGCCAACTATTTAATGTTAGCTAGGATGCAAACCTTGGAGAATACTTGTACTGAGCCAACGTGCGTGCCCACAAATGTGCTTTGCCACTGACTGGTGTAACAGAAAGTCCTTCAGTGTTTGGGGGCTTTTTATTGCCTTTTACAACGCTTAGAACAAAAGGTTATCACATGAAGTCATTACCTGAATCTACAATGTAGGTAAATGGATTTTCATCTGATGGACACGAGGGAATGTAATTGAATTGTCTTGTGTGGCACCTCGTTGCCATGCATCCTTGCCAGCAATCTTGTTCTCCCCATGCTGTTACCTGAAACTTCGTTAGACTTTGGGAAAACATTGCATTTGTGAGCATGACCTAATGGCATAAGCTGCTGCACTCTGAGCTCTTCTGGGATGCTGCAGTAATAATTCGATAAATATTGCTCAATATTTCTTGGCCAAACACTATCTTTCGCTGAACTAATAAGACTGTTGATACATCTGGTTGAAGACTATGCAGAATTGCCGTCTAAAAATATAAGCAGGCACTTCGTTCTTTACAAAGTTTAGATGAATTTGGCAAAGATTATGTTGTTCATTAGTTACAAGCCAGAAATATGAGGAAAGACTTCTGTGCCCGAACTCCCAGTTCTTTGATTGTTCTTTATTTCCTTCCTTCATAGCTTTTTTAAAGGATATCCCTAGCTAGGTTTGCCATTATGGGGTAGAACTTTGTGCCATATTCCAGTGTTTTTAGGGAATATTGAAACAATGCATTATCTAAAGCACAGATGATAAAGTGTTGGCCCTCAGATCTATGACCTGGAGCATGGAAGGCAGATAGAAAGTACATGGGTAAAAATCGTAGTAGAGGGAAACATCAGTGACCTTACTGTGTGTGTCTGCTATGGATCTCCAAGCCAGACTGAAGACATGGATGATGCCTTCCTAGAGCAGATTACCAAACATTCAAAAAAGAGAAATATAGGAAATATAGTAGTCATGGGAGACGTCAATTGAGTTTTGTAAGCAGAGGTTGGATGGCCATCTGTTATCTTTAGTTGAGAGTCCTTCATTGTAGTTGGTGGAACTAGATGACTATGAGGTTTATATGCCATGGTTTTATAAATAGGTACCTAAATAAAGAATAGTGGATATGCAAAAGTTATTTGTTGAAACTAAACTTACCATGAAATATTTTGCTATGTCAGTGTTCTAAAGGGGGCCGGAGGGGTTAAACATGGTTTTTCCTATTCTGTATTGGATAATTACTAATTGGCATGTCCAATGTGCTTTTGTTGCACAAAAAGTCTTGTAGAGTCTATATATCCTCTCAATAACCCTGTGGGACACATTAGGGTGAGAAAATGTAAAACTGGGGTTTTCATGCATTATCCAACTCCATCATGAAAGGATATTTGTAGCTGAAAATATGCAAAGAGTAAAAACGCACGGATATCCATATATATATATATATATATATATATATATATATATAGCACGAAAAGGCAGTGAACACTGACTTAGAAACCTGGGATACTGGCATTCATCAAGTGCTTTGAGGTTTTTAAAAACTGCTTTGAGCTTTCGTGTTTTTCGGTTGTTGTTTTTACAATCAAGCAGTAAATTGTATGCAATGAAAATAAATAAGTAAATCTTTCATGAGCTACTGCGATTTTTCTTGAAGCTATATTGCAATTTACAAACACCTTGAATAACACCTCTAAGATACTACTACGGTATATGGTTCATTATGTGTTCTGTTGCTTAATTTCTCACACAAAACATAAAGCAGAAATACATTCCTGTTATCTCTTTTTCTGCCAGACTTTAAGGGCAGACTCGAATGACTCCTCCATAATCTATTTGAGATAAGGTTAATGTGAGCTATTCCCCCCCCCACACACACCTTTGATGGTTGTAGCTTGTGAGAGCTGGAAAAGATGTCTTGCAGAGAACCATCGTGTAATGGAAAATTTAACTGTGATGATAATAACTGCAGTATTCTATGCTGTGTAAGAATTACCCACGGCCATGTAAACCATGTTACTGTGAGAGCCTATCATGAAATCATTCTAAACGCATCCATAAGCACTTGACAAATTATATAATAAACCCAAAACATAAAAGTTGCAGACTTTTAAATATTAAAAAGTAACTCACCCCATATAGTTTTGCCTGGAAGTCTTAATATCACACTTGTTTTAGACTCGAGATTGCTAAGAAATATGTGCCAATGGCAAACAATTTGTCAAAAAAGCATGCTGTTGATTGCATCTTTGTAAAAGTCTGATTTCACTGCAAGTGCTGCTCATAATGTTCTTCTCTTCCCTTCTAGTTATTCTAGGGGATTGGGGGGGGGGGGAGACCCACACTCTGCTGATGGTCCTGTTGGTGACTTTTCTGATGATTCCTTTTCAAAATACCTGTTTGGTGCAAAAAAAAAAAGGTTGTCTACTAGGTTTATAGGAGAGAGTTTAAAAATTGGCATTATCTTACGGAAGGAATGAAGAAGAAATGTTCCTGGAGCCTGAACAGTGTCAAGATGCAGAGTGATGTAGTGATAGAGAAATGTTCTTGGCATCTAAGGGAGAAAAGATTTTACAGGGGCAAGATTTAGGGAAGAGTTCCTTGTCTTCCTCATAGACTCTTAAGTCCTATCTTCTAGCCTTTCTGTTATGTAGATGTGTGTATTGAAATAGATGTTTGGAAAATCCAGGCCCATGGGATTATCATAGGTGTTATTGAATCGTTGACATACACATCAGTTACCAACAGCTTCAGATGTTATTTCTCTCCCTAAATGTGACCCGGTAACATTGGGACTGCTCACATGTTCAAGGGTGTGCAACCCCAGAGAAAAAGGGAGAATGAGTAGAATTTAAGGAAGTGTTCAAGACTACCAAGGCTTAGAAGGATGTTTGTAATCGAGAAACATAAAATCATTAGGCCATTTTATTGCCTTAACAGTTTTCATTGCAGATTTAATGCTATTTCATGCACTAGTGCAACGTATTATAATAAGTGAGATGCTGCCTGAAGCTAAAAACGGTGGTGCGATAATTTTTCAATAAACGTTGTTAAACCTTCAGGGTTCTGATTTCACAAGATTGATTATTATTTCCTTTATTTCTGATGTCCAAGCTGTGATTGCCACTTTTTATGTAGGTGCCACCCACATACAAGAGGAGAGGTATTAACAGGCCTTTGTAATTTGCAGAAGCGCAAAACAACAATGGCAACAATATTAGAAAAAAAACCTAAGTGGGGGAACCACAAAACAGCTCAGTGAGAATTGAGAGTGTTCCATGGCTCTTGAATGCTGATTGATAGCTGAGGGGCTGGAATCCTGAGCAGGGATTCCAACACTTTGTTGCACGGCAAGGTTGTGTTACCTATGCCAGTTTCCAAAATTCCACCACACGTCTAGGCTGTGCATACAACCATACGTTTAAAGCACTTTGAAAGCACATCCTTCCCACCCCCTAAAAAATAATCCTAGGAACTGTAGTTTGTGAAAGGTACTGGGAATTGCTGCTCTCTGAGGAGTAAGTTACAGTTCCCAGGATTCTTTGGGTGAGGGGAATGTGCTTTAAAAGTTTGGTCTACTACGCAGCCTAAATATGATCAAGAATTGGAACTTAGAACGGACTTAAGAAGTTGGGAAGAAGCTTAACTGTTTATAACCAGGGACAACGAGGAGAAGGAATAAGGTTTAGCTCGGAGCTTTCCAATCTGTGTGTCGCGACACGTTAGCCTGTCGGCTGCAGTGTTTAAGTGTGTCGTGCTAATGCTCCCTGGGGCTGGAAAGGGGTTAGTTTAACCTCCACTTTGCTAGTAAAGCTGAATTACTGTGTCGTGAAATGATGCATATCTAAAATGTGTGTCACCAACATGAAAAGTTTGGAAAGCTCTGGTTTAGCTCCTAACCTATGGTGATCTTTGCTTTCAGTTATGTTAGGAAATACCGTGTTTCTCCAAAAAAAAAAAAATAAGCCATACCCCGAAAATAAGCCATAGTGATAGGCAGTTTAACCTTGTAGGTTAAACTGTACCATACTTAATAATAATAATAATAATAATAATAATAATAAAGACATCCCCTGAAAATAAGCCACCAGGTTTTTTTGAGGAAAAATAAATATAAGATGGTGTCTTATTTTTGGAGAAACACGGTAGCTGCTATTCTAGCCAATATTGCGGGGTGGGGGTGGAATATTGCAGGCCCAGCATGGATCGTTTATTGTATTTTCATGGGACACTCGGTCCTCTAGCATCCACTCGCACTCACCTTGTCCATCACCAGTATGGGCATTTCACTAATAATAAGTATATTTAAAAGCTGGTTTGGCATCAACGTACAAACTTGACATGGAAAGTTGAACTTTTTGTGGTGTTCTTCTTTGTCTTTGAAGGCAAATACATGCAGATGATGAACATCTTGAAGCCAATTGCATTTGATGTGATCCACTTCATGTCCCAGCTTTTTGACTACTACATGTATGCAATATATATGTTTTTTGGCCGAAATGACACGGTAAGTAAATATTGCCATTTAATCAGTGTGTGTGCATGCATGGTGAAGGGGAATAGTATAAGGGGGTAGCGATGGTTGGAATATTAATTTGCAATTCTAGAAGTATGATTGGTATAAGGTCTGTGTGAGGGTTTACGCCTATCTCTGCTTCCAAGATGTCATAGAGAAAGAAATGTTGTTATGAGGAAACAATCTGAGGATTACGGAAAAATTGGTTTCTGATTTGTGGTATTGTGAGAGAGAAGATGGAGGTCACACTAGAATAATTCATTTTGCTCAGATACCGGTAATTGCTTTTCAGATATGATGTTCCTTTAACTTGGGGGCTCTCTCAATTTGTCATAACAAGACCAAGAAAAGAAGCCCCCATAAAAAGAAACCAACAACCCTATAGAAGTTTGCCCACAGGCAGACTAATAAGAGGAATTTGGATGAGCCATGCAGGTTAGTGGCTGTGCAGTAATAAAAGGACTGAGTAAGCTGCAGTTCCAATGGAAATCAAAGGCATGTGAGTGCCAAATGGTACTGGGATATGCTGCTGTTTTGCTTTCAGTGACGGAAAGAGTATAAAGGAGGGATGAGGCTCCTCAAGGTCTCTTGCTCCTTTTAAGATAACACTAGGAGAAGAATATAGGGAGGTGCCCACTCCACCCTTCAAAACTGAAGGCACCTCCCAGCATTGAGAAGCTAGGTGTTAAAATAGCTGGATACATTTCACATATGCCACCAATCACTTGTTTATTCATTTATAACTTGCAAACCTGAAAGGTATGTTCAGAATATTACTACAAAGGAACAATATTTTCCATGTTGCAAGAATCCCAGAAGCAATGCAAATACAGTGGTGCCTCGACTTACAAATTTAATCCGTTCCGAAGGCACCTTCATAAGTCGAAAAACGCCATTGGAAACGCAATTTCCCATAGGAATGCATTGGAAACGGAAAAATTTGTAAGTCGAAGC
Source organism: Zootoca vivipara (assembly GCF_963506605.1). NCBI lineage: Eukaryota > Metazoa > Chordata > Lepidosauria > Squamata > Lacertidae > Zootoca > Zootoca vivipara. Next base: position 32,361,083 of record NC_083287.1, on the reverse strand, counting down.
AACCCTATCTAAAAATTCGTAAGTAAAAAAATTCCTATCTAAAACCGCCACGGTTTTTTCCCGGATGTCGAGACATTCGTAAGCGCGCGGCCATTACCCCCATTCGTAAGTTGAAAAATTCAGTTGTCGAGTCGTTCGTAAGTCGAGGTACCACTGTACTAGAATCAAGTGCCCCACGAGCTTTAACAGGATGGGATCCTAAATCAGTCATTTATCTGCTTGACAGATCCACACATGGTTCCAAATTGTCTAGGGCTGTTCTTAAGGCAGGAGATTTGGTTGTTTACAGAGATGAACAGCAAATAGGTTTTTTTTTAACACTGACTTGATTTTCATTGGCTGTTTCTGCTGCTCTTTGTTTAATTTTTTTTCCACCTTTGCACCTCCTGTTTGCATTTTAAAGCTTTTACCCAGTTCTACACTTTCCACATCTAGCAGAGAACAACACAGTGCTAGGCAGGTAAATGCACAAGAGTTGGATTTTTGAACATTGTGTTTCCTACTGTAGTGTTCCTTATTGTTTGGCTTTTTGAAGAGCAGCTCCCATGGGAAACATACAGCTTACAAAAAGGGTCTATGAATTTAATTTAGGCTTCTTGTAAAGACGATGTGATAATCTAGCATCTCTGAAGACCTCAAAAAACTTTAATAATAATAATAACAATAATAATTTGGTATGTCCTTTACGCCAGTAGAATAATATAATGATAGAATTGTAGTGTTGGAGGGGACCCCAAGGGTCATAGAGTGCAACCCCCCCCCCGCAATAAGCTGCCTGTGTTGGGGATACTATTGCGTAGGGTCAACCCCACTAAATTGAAAAGGAAATGTTTTTGAACCTTTGAAGACCAAAGACATTAATAATTTTATTGTACACTTCTCTAAGTGAAAGTCTGTCATCTCAGCCCACACACTGCAGATGTGTGTGCTATAAAGAAACACAGATTGCCTTAAGTGTTCTTCCATATTCAGCTGCCCATGTAAGAGTTGCAAGCTATTTAAAATATTCAGCCTTTTCCATCATTCAAGCCCATTTGTTTACTTCAAGGTACATTAGCTTGAGTGGCTTTTGAATGATAGTTAAGGTCTGTTCTGTTGAATCCAAAGCAAAGGAGTGTCTTCCTGAACTGACAAATGTATTCCTGGTGTGAAACTGTACCCATATTTTGACATTATGGTTGAAGTTGACCCTTGAAATGCATGTATGTTTCTTAGTTCTCACGCTATAGTTTTGTCAACCAAGTAGCTCTGTCTGGGTCTCTTATAATTCCCTCTGAATTTAAAATGTGGTAAGTTTCAATAGGATCAGCTAGTATAATTCATTCCTATAATGGAATGGCTTTGGGTCTTTGTGAACCATGACACTGGAACATTTTCTGCTTGATTCATAATCACAAATGTTTGTGTAGGTGTAACTTCACTGAATATTTTCAAAAGGAAATCTTCCTTATATAACTAGTTATCTTAGAGCACGAAGCTAATTGCTACTAAATAGCAAGTACAGTTCTTCATTCTGATTTACATTAAATTTGTTCTTCATGTGGCAAAGGTGACCCTTGAAATTTGATGCCATTCTCACAAAGAATACAAAGCACATGGCTTCCCTATGTCCCAACGTGCAATATAAAGTATTCTTGGGGGGGGGGGGGAATTATCCCCTAATACAGTGGATAATTCATGTGTCCAGTATGAATTGTGTGTGGTCGTTCTAGTGTATGAAACTTAGTTTTTCTTTTTATATGAGTGCAATGTTGAGTGTGTTGCTTCTGCCTTCCTTCCTCATCCCACCTCTTTTTCCATTTTTGATTTTGATTGAAATACCATGTCATGCTGAGCTTTTATCCAGTGTGGCAATGGAATGTAGGCAAATGGGGAAATTCCTTTGGATCATTTGTATGCTATCCAAATTGTGTTGCTTAGAATTCCCTCTTACTTCCAGTTTGAAACGACAGGACTGGGACTCAGCAGCAGCCGGCTTCGAACCACACTCAACAGAATACAGGAGAGCCTGATTGATCTGGTAAGTTGTAGGACTTTGAGTAATTGAAATGGAAGAGTAATAGGAATTTCTGCTTTGCATTGGTTGCTGTACCAGATGTACACCATCCTGAGTAATTGCACTAAATCTGTGTTAGATTACAACAACACATGGTTTGCGGAGATGCCTCTGAAGACGGTTTGGAAACTTCAGCTGGTGCAGAGTTCAGCAGCCAGGAAGACGGCTTGAGCATATTACACCAATCCTGGCTTGAATACCCTGGCTGCCACTTAGGCCCTCTTGTTGGTTCCTCTTGACCCATACCACTGGTGATCCACAATACAGTAATGAAGAAACTTGGAAATTTGGCAAAGTTGATGCCTGTGTATATTTCAGAAACAGCATGGGACTGCCTCTCCTGGTATGCCCCGCAGAGGACCTTAATAGCAACACCTTAGAGATCCCAGGCCCTAAGTAAGTCAGATTTGCCTCAACCAGAGACAGGGCCTTTTCAACATTGGCTCCGGTCAGGTGGAACACTCTGTCTCATGAGACCAGGGCCCTGCGAGATTTGATTTCTTTCCGCAGGGCCTGTAAGACAGAGTTGTTCCGCCTGGCCTTTGGCCTGGAATCAACTTGATCCCCTCCCCCTTTTCCTTTTTCTGACGAGGCTGCATTTTAATTTTAATTTTAATGTTGTATTTAATCTTGTTTTTTAAGCTGTATTTTAATTAATTGTTTTATATTCGGTGTTAGCCACTCTGAGCCCGGTCTTGAGTGGGGAGGGCGTGGTATAAATACATTATTATTATTATTATTATTATTATTATTATTATTATTACCTCAGCAAAGCCATCAAGATGTCTTTTAAAGATGGAAAGCTAAAATACAGTAATACCTCGGGTTACGAACGCGATCCGTTCCGGATCGCAGTTCGTAACCCGAATAGTTCGCAAACCGAGCGCTATGGGCGCCGCCATTTTGCGCATGCGCAAAGCGCGCGATCGCGCGCGCGCGCCGAAAACACTTCCGGGTTTGCGCAGTTCGTAACCCGAACTGTTCGCAAACCGAGGTGTTCGTAACCCGAGGTACGACTGTACACGCATTCAACAAGATCTCCCCTTTAGGAATCACTGCCTGTTTTTTCACAACAGTTGTGTTACCTGTGAATCCTTCTGTCTCAACAGTCCTTCAGAAGATGCCCATCCTTTGGGGCAGGCATCCCCAAACTGCGGCCCTCCAGATGTTTTGGCCTACAACTCCCATGATCCCTAGCTAACAGGACCAGCGGTCAGGGATGATGGGAATTGTAGTCCAAAACATCTGGAGGGCCGAAGTTTAGGGATACCTGCTTTGGGGCCTAAGGTTTCAGCAATCGGCCACAGCACCTTTAGTGATTATAAGCCTGGAGAGACCAAACATGAGACAGTTCAGTTCTTGCTCTCTGTGCTTCACAATGATACCCACATTCATTGGGTATCAGTGATGTGAAATAAAGCCTAATGACTTCAACTCGGGTACCTTCACAGAATCACATTAGTAGGAACCATCAGCCCAGGTTTTTTTTCCCTGTTTCCAGTTTCCCACACTGTTACAGAAGGCCCCTGGCCCCCTGGAACAACTGTGTGTGTATGGGGGGGGGGTTGGAACTCCAGGGGCCCCTAGAGCATGGGGTGCTGCAGAAGCAATTGATGGAAATTGCCTCCTCTCCCCTTTCTCCAGTGGAGAATCACAGGCATTTGTTCCAAACTCTGTGCAGTATGTTTTATTAATAATAGAAGGTCTGGTCTCAAGTGTGATTATAAAAGCTGTATGTTACAGTACCGAAATGGCTACCCCAAAGTCAGTCTAACCACTTTTGCCTTTCCATCTATCTCTCGTCCTCTGAGAGCATGTTAGCTGCCAGTGGAAATATTTGATAGATGTTGATTTATTTGTTTGTGTGCCTTTTTTATAGCCAAACACCAACATAATTTGGCTGTTGTTGTTTTTAGTTAAGACATTATTCATACCACCGTGATACACTGCATCTCTTTTATGTAAGCAGCTGGTGTAAATGGGTCTCCTTCCGGGAAGAATTGAATATACTGTATAAGAACCACGGTTTATCCTGTCAACTGTTGAAAGAACGTAAAAGCACATGTCCCTGATAAGTAATGTGGTACCAATTCTGTGTTCACATTCTGCAGTGGAATTAACTAGGCAGGTTAAATGGAGCTCCGTCTGGAAGGGGAAACCGCAAATGCAACAGATCAATAAAACCAGGCAAATGCTGCTTTCCTCAATGGAGAGGGTGACAAATTATTTACCAGGTCTGGTGCACTGCTGTTTGCTTTCAATAGAATGGTACTACGGGATGGAACAAGTTCCTGGTTCAAGCACCATAGAGCTGCTGGCAACCTTGGATTGACTTCATCTGTGTTAATTGGGAGATCATTTTGATACAGTCCCCCCCTCAATGGGTGTGGTTTCATAATAAACCCAGGTGTGGACAGATGCATATAGAAAACACATTGGAATTGAAAACCAAGGTGGATTATCCAGGAAAGATATATAACCAGGTATGCTAGATTCCTGATAGCTCCTGCTCACAGATACCTTCTGTGAAACCCATGTGATAAAAGTGCTTTGTAAAGCACCGCAAGGGTCCATAAACTTCTATATGGGGGAAGCTGTGAGCTGTGGCTTCCTTTTCCCGGAGAGGGTTCTGTGTTTAATCCCTGGTGTCTCTATTCAAGTAACTTTGGTTATGTGAGCAAAGTTTCCTTCCATTTCATCCCACAGTTTCGGGTGGGGTGGGGTTGATCACCTTCACTATGCGTGCTGATTCATTAGCTCAGTACATCTGGAGGGCAGTAAGTTGTGGAAGCCTGGTCTAAAAGGTACTCACCAAGGTGGTGTGTTTTTTTTTACTTCCCACAGTATATTTAATCTGTATATTGTGTTTCAGCTCAGGTACAGTTTTATTTCTGAGACCGAACAAAAATGAGAGCAGTTAATATGTAAGCAGAGGAGCTTGTCAGAGCAATGGGATTTCCAGGGGTAGAAACAGAAAGATGGGCCTTCATTGTTTTCCGTATGTGAGAGAAAATCTTATTTGTTTTTCATTTAATTTATTTTTCAGTACAGTGAACCTATGCTGTACAGGCTTAATGGGGGGAACAGGGGACGGGACTGCTCTTACAAGATCAGAATTGGCAGCCTTTCCCCCATAAAGTCTAAAGGAAATGAAAGATCGGAAAACCTATCAAAATAGACAGCATTAAAATTTAAAAATTCAGAGCTGCTAACTAGATCCACCTTAAACCTGGGCAAATAAAAATGTTTTAAGTAGTGACGGATGTTCATCAGGGATGTGGCTGTTCATGCCACCAGGGCAAGGGAATTTTCATAACCAAGACATCACTACAGAGGCGGCTTTCTCATATCCCTACACAATAAGCTATGTTTGCCAAGGGGTAACAAGTGGGGCTATCAAGCCGTTCCTAAAATATTTGCTGCTATATTTCTCCATGTGTACACTGTACATGTGTGTGGGGGGGTGAGTCTTCTTCCCTGTTCCCAGTTTCTGTGTGCTCTCCAGCACTAGCATTTGCATGTTCGGCTGGCCATCAGGAAGCAGAGTGCATCTGTAGGTTCTCCCTTCTGACACTTTCTTGAATGAACCAGGGTTGAAGGTAGCAGAAGGCTTAACGACCCCATTCACACATAATGGTAAGCCCATGGCTTAGGGGGAGCCAAGCACATATTCAGGTTCCTAGACTGAGGCGGTAAGTGCTGAGGTCCTCCCTTGGTCCTGCTGCCACCACAGCATCTATGGCTAAGCCATGATTTGGCTTACTGTTGCTCATGGCTTGTTTGCTTCAGATAAACTTCGAGTGGTAAACTAAAAATAATCTTAGCTTTATTGGCTTGTGGTTTTTGTTTGGAGCAAAACAAAGCACAAGTCTGGGTCTGGGTGTAGTGCTAGCTCAGAGTAGCACAGCACCAACAGGACTGGGGAGACTTTGCTCCAGCAGTCTGCTTGTTCAACCTAAGCCATGTAAAAAAATTCCTTCCAGTAGCACCTTAGAGACCAACTAAGTTTGTTATTGGTATGAGCTTTCGTGTGCATGACACACTTAGTTGGTCTCTAAGGTGCTACTGGAAGGATTTTTTTTTAATTTTGTTTCAACTACGGCAGACCAACACGGCTACCTACCTGTAACTAAACCTAAGCCATGGTTTGGAATAACGTCAAGTTAGAATTGGGTCACTGAATGCTTGACTACAGCATTTATAAGTTTTCCTAGTAGACTCTAGGCTTTTCTCTGTAGCAGATTTTTTTTAAAAAAACCAGAAAGTTACACTTTACAACTCTCTAGGAAAGATTTGTGCATGTAAGATGCCGTGAACCTTTATTCTTTCTATTCCTTAATTTTCTGAGCAATCTTGCATTGGCAATGACGTCTAGCTATTACCTTTTTGACCAACTGTATTTTGGATGGCTTCCTGCTCAGTGTTGACTGTGAATTGCTCCATTAACTTTAATAAGACTAATTTTGCTTTTAAGTTAGGCAAATTCGTGATCAATTTTGTCAGTGGCAAAAAAGTAACGAGTTGCATCAAACAAAAGCAATTTTGGATCCTGTTACATTTAGATTTGAGGGAGTCTGGCATACTCTTTATGAATTAGGATAACTCTAAGGTCACCTGTTTGCAGGAAAAGGGTTGAGAATTTAATTCTAAATACAGATAATGATAAGGGGGCCTAATTCTTTTAGTGCAGCTTCTAAAAAAGTGGAAAATAGGTAATTAAACCAGCTCTGGCATCATGTCACCTCTTAAGCTGTTCATCTGAATATCTTCTTCCCTCTCCCACATTGTAGAAAGACTTCAGTTTTTTATTTCAATTTTAATTTCTTACTCACATTTCACCATGAGGTCCCAGGACAGGTTATAGCAATTAAAAACTACAACATTTAAACTGTTTAAAACAAATTATAGTCACAAAGATAGGGTGGATCTGAAAAATATGTATCTCAGGTGTCAGAGAATAGGGACATTTAATAGAGGTGCCAGAAGCATCTCTGGGGAGCGAATTTCACAGCTTATGGGCTACCACAGGGCACCATCCTGGGACACCATCACCTTGAACTACTGTGAGCAGTAGAACTGCCAAGAGTCCTTCTCCCCAGGGGGTCTGAAGGGAAGGTGGTATTTTCAGATATTGGGGGGGGGGCTACAATTATTTAGAGTTTTGAACCCACCAATGAGCACCTGGAAATTGACCTGGAAACTAACTGGCAACCATTAGTTGCATCAGTAATATAGCTGCTACATTTTGAACTAGGTGAAGTTTCCGAGTCAGAAGGAGCAGCCGGTCTTTACTTACTCTAAACCTTGGATTATGTTTTTTGATAGCAGATTCCAGAAACGTAAATGGTGGACTGATGATCAAGTAATATATCAAGTCCAGTCATTTAGATAGTTGAGTCTTATTTTGAACAATTGGCTCTCCTAGAAACAACAGCAACTGTTTAAACACCAATTTGTCGGTTTCCAAAAAGCTACTTAGCAAAGAATGACAACTGGAGATCATTGTGTTGAAGATTTTGTCTTAGTTCAGTTATTCCATGAGGCCAAGCTCTGGAGAGATGGCCAAAATCTCATTTCGAAATCTTGCAGGGTGAAGCTAAACTTGGGTTGCCATCTATCGCAACCAGAGTTGAAAATAAGTTAAATGGATGGTAACATCATTTCAAGCTATGCCGGATGGAAAATGAAGGGTGGAGTGCTGGGCACAGAGATGTCAAAATAAACTGGCAATTGTAACTGTTGAAGGGTTTTTGGTGTTAGGCCATTCATTGTTGTGACCTGACAGAATGGGTTTCTGGCAGTCATGTCCACAAACATAGTTATGGCTATGAATAGCATGTATTTCTTGTGGTGATGTTGCAAGTTTAAGAAAGATCACATCAGGGCACATTACCTTCAAATACTGACCTTCCTTATGTAGGCCTTTTATGGATTTTAAGTAAGACCATAGTAGATACAGTGGTACCTCAGGTTACAAACACCTCGGGTTACAAATACTTTGGGTTACAGACTCCGCTAACCCGGAAGAAGTACCTCGGGTTAAGAACTTTGCCCCAGGATGAGAACAGAAATCGTGCGCCAGTGGTGCGGCAGCAGCGGGAGGCCCCATTAGCTAAAGTGGTACCTCAGGTTAAGAACTGTTTCAGGTTAAGAACGGACCTCCGGAACGAATTAAGTTCGTAACCAGAAGATAACTGCATCTTGAAGGGATGACTACTGGTATTATGTTTGTTTGTTTGTTGTTGCAGCCAAATTGAATATACTACTAATTACTTTATTTTACAATGTCGATCCATTGAAAAAAATCTGGTTGCCTGTTCTGTTTCAGTATTTGAGTTAAACACCACAAGATGCTGTGATTGAGATACTACAAATAAATTGTTTTATATAACTTACATGGTGGTGGTGTTTGTACCAAATGTGTTCCTCCACAAACTAATTATTTTAATGATTGAGCTTAATTGATTAGCATATGTAGCCATCATGACTGATACAAATTTTTCAGTATATTTTAAATTTCATTTTAATCATGGTCAGTTTTATTGGTTTTAGCATATAGTAGAGCGCTTGATGGGTTAGTCTATCTGCAAGTACTTTGGTGTTCAAAAGAAAGGCACAGTGTTGTGCTCCTCCTAGTTTCAATATCTCTGCTTTATAAAGGTAATTGAAAGCTCCTCTATACTGAGTCAGACCCATTTGCCAACCCAGCTCAGTGTTGCCCACGTTGACTGCTTGCGGCTCTCCAGCATTTTGGACAAGGGTCTCTCCCACCCCTACCTAGAGATGCTGGGGTTTGAACCTTCTGGGTTCAGGGCAGATGCTCTGCAATGGCCTTTCCCTTTATGTAGCAGAGCCAGGAAGGACTTCTGCTTGAGACTTTTGAGCAGCATAGACTGGCCCATTAGAGCCAGTAGGGTGCTGCCCTGCCAACTGCAGCCTGCCCTCAACCAGCCTCTGCCTACCTGCCTTCTTTATTCCAACCAGTCTACGGGGTGGGACTGGCAGTTAGCTTCCTCCTCCTTAGTGCTCAGTTCAGTGTTGCCTTTGTAGAACTCAACAGGGAGGAGGCAAAACTAGAATTAGTCAGCTCCGCCAGTCATTTGGCTCTGGCTCCACCTACTGTTGGCCTCCCTGCTTACCACCCCACCAGTGGCAGTGGGCACCAGCCGCCATTGCCTCTTAGAGCTGTTTCTAGTTGGAGTAAACAATACTGATCTAGACTAACTAATGGTTTGACTCGGTTTCAGGTACTGTCATATGTTGCAATGGCAGTGGGAGAATTTGATCCCAGACTGATTATGTGGCCTTTATTTTACCCACCAGGTTAGTTTTGTGTGTTAAATTGGACTCTAGTCAGTATATAGGTAAAAGCTCTTGTTATTCCCAGTTGTGTCTTCAAACTCGGGCCATATTGTTCTCAGTGGAGTCCTTATGAAACTATCTCTTTTTTTTCTTTCTTTCTCATCGATTGTTTTACATTAAACTGAAAGACAACTTTTAGGACTGATAGTAGAAAAAGGGCACATTTGGTTTTGCAAAATTGCTCTTGCCCAGGGGAAGCATTGGTTAGTAAATAAAGCTTTAATTAACATCATCCATCACCATGAAGGGTGAGATATTAGTTCCCGTACTTGTGCTTGTATATTTTGATGGCTCTGCACTGAAGTGCATGCAGATAACTCCTTTGAGGAGGCAGATGTAAATTTTTAGATTTTCGGGGCTGAATATAATTAGACTTTAGAAAAGTAGCAGTCTCCTTTTCCTATTTAGCAGGAATAATTGTTGAAGAGCAATGTATATCTTTTGTCATCTACTTGGCAAAACAGGAAGTGGACTAATGAAAACTTTGTGTTATTGTTTCATTGACTAATACTGTATTTAGCTGCTAGTATGTACCTTTGAACTTTGGGGGGCTGGCTTCTGAGTGAAGTTTCAGAATATTGTGCTACTCATTAATGCTCAAAGAAGCATTCTTAAATTGAGAAGCTTGGGTTTTTTGTATTTTCCTGATGTGATTGTTTAATTATCAAGATTTGTTAACTTTCCACAAATTTCTGTTACTTTTTTGCTCTGACTATTATGCTGTTGTTTGTTTCTAAGGTTGTGGTATGAAATACTGACTTGTTTCCACAGCAATGAGCTTTAATCTTTTTTTTAATGGCTAGTTTATGTGCCAGTTGAATATGACCCTAGTTTTATGGATTTATTAAGGTAGAATTTTCTTGGACTTCCAGGAACTCTCAGTTCTCTTAAAAGAACTCTCAGTTCTCATGTAACCTTAAATAGGTTACTGCATTCTCTGGTATAAGTCAGAGAAAACCCACATTATGCATTCTTACTCCAAGAGTTTGTAGAAGTTGTTGAATATTTCTCCCAGGCTTCATCTGTGTAATTCAGTGCGAGTGGAGGCCTGCTACCTTAAAAAAGAACACTGGGAAATGTAGGATATAGACACATAAATTGAGTTACCCAAACTGGGAGTGGATTTATATACTTGGAATCCAGTTTGTGAGACCAGTAGTTGGCTCAACTTGCATCTCAGTTATTTTAAGTATGGTTGAGTGGTTTAACAATTTCTATCTCAGGTGAGTCCAGTAATCTGTCTGGGCCTCCACTGTTAGGTTTTATTTTTTGTGAAGTGAATGGTTGGTTCCAGACTTCTTGGATTTTACCACTTGTCTCACAATGTATGTTAAAGAAAAATGGCATCATATTCCTAGATGGTGTGTGTGTGTGTGTGTGTGTAGTACAAATACTGCTAGACGTGAAAAGGAGCTCTTCATCAAGTTTGTTCCAGTGGTGAAAATTACATACTCCAAAAGCCTTTATAACGTACCAGTCAATGATCTGTCTACCTCCTTTCTCATTACAAGGAATGATACAGTACAAAAGCTGCTGAGACTTGATGCCTTTTCAACCTGAATGGCACCTGTAAACCTGACAGTTGCTCAAAGGTCCTTCTTGTTTTCCTGCTCAATGAAGGAGAAAATGAAAGAAGGAAATGTCACTCTTTTGAAAGTGGGAAACACTTGAGACAGAAAATCTCCCCCACCTCACTTTTTTGTGTTTTTTAAAGGCACAAATGCTAGCTGTATAATGAAAGGCTTTTTGCAACGCCTACTTGCTTTTTGCTATCTCAAAAGTAAAAACCTTTCTCAGTGCATTGTAGAAGCATGGAACGATAGCCTAAAGAAGCAAAATGTCATTAAGGGTCAGGCAGTCAGCATATGTCCTCAACCTATTGGGTCAATGGGTTATGTTTGTTCGGGAGTTTTATGTCTCTGGATGCTAGAAGCCTGCCTTTGTTCTTTTCTTACTCTATATCAAATCAATTTGTCACTTTGGAGCACTGTTGCTTGGACTGCACTAAATGTTCTCCTCTTTCAGTTTGGGGTGTGTGTGTGTCAAAAGCTTGCTTTCAGAGGGCCAATATACTTCTTGAAAGAACCCTAAATTCTGTGGATGTTAATGTCCTCTCCCTGCCCCCGCCCCATATTTTTCACTTCCATTGCTCTGCTGGCAACTCTTCCCATCCACACACCATATTGCCATCACCTTCTGTTAGTCACATGGGCAATCCTAATCACAACTCATCATAAACCGGACGATTTCATGACACTACATAGCCAATGAGATCCGGCTACGTGCTGATGTCACTGAAGACAAACAAAGCCATTCACCTCAATCCCAACAGGTGGACACTTTTGCCTCGTTTCAATACAGCCATAAAAAATACTGAAGGGGGGGGGGGGCTTTTCAATGCTGTTGAAAATATCCACGAACAGTTGGGTGCTCTGATTTAATGGTCAGGAAGTAGTTTATTTGCCACTGTCTTCTTGACACATCTGTGGCTTTAAAATTGCAAAACTGCTGTACCCCAAGCAAAGCAGACCTTTGGGAAGTTTGTTATCCATCACAATCCTTGATAGTTAGACTGAAAGCCCTATCTTCATGAATGCTATGCACTATGCAACCTCTTCTTTATTCATAGACTCCCCTGCTGCCATGGGGCCTCTTCAACCAATGTAGTGCCTGCATTCTGCCCACCAACAGTATATTAGGACAGGAGCTGCAAAGCTGGCATTTCTCTGGGCAGCAGAGCCTCATTCAGAGCTGCCCTTGTTGCAAAGAAGGGCCCTGCAGAGAGGTGAGGGAGATGCTTGGCTTTCCTATCAACGCAGCCCAAGAGAACCTTCCCAGAAAATAATTGAACATTACCTGTTGTGCTCTAGCATGGACAACACAGGCAAAAAGACAAAGGCATCTCGAAGAAACTGAGCAGACCTTGAAGTCATCTTAGTAGCTAAGAATTCTCCACTGAATTGTGGCCAATCCCCAGAGACAAAATGGTTGCGGGATATCTTCGGGAGAAGAAAAGGCTCAGGGGTAAACCCTACTCAAATCCGGAGCAGAGTCCCTAAGGTGGTTGGATGGCTGCTTGTACGCCTCCTTCCGGTAACTCCTGCAGCCCAGCTGGTGCCAAACATATTGCTCTGCTTCCTTTGGACCACATCAGCGAGGCCAAGAGGACCTCCATGCACACTGCCCACGCTTGCGCCCTGGAGAGGTCACTTTGGTGCTGCTAACAGCGGTTTGACTTCACCTCTGTCTCTCGAGGCAAACAGATGCCAATAACCGCAAGATTGAGGTGCTCATTCTGATACAAAGTTTCAGAGTTTAGGAGAAGGGCCATAGACCTAGTGGTAGAACATCTTCTTTATGCAGAAGGTGCTAGGGTCAATCCCAGATAGGACTGGGAAGCAACCTGTGAGGGGCAAGGGATATCGCGAAGCCCCTCCCCTCCTGAGTTCCAGCCCAGCCCAGAGCACGGCTGAAAGCAGGGAGAGCTCCAGCTCAAGTGGGGAAACAGGAAGTGGGATCCAAGGCTCTGGCAGGGTAGAAGAGCCATCGTCCCAGGTGGGACAGGAAGGAGGAAGAAAGGGGGGCAGACCCATCCCCCCAACTCCGGAACTTCGCAGAAAGCGTCGGGGGAAGAGGATGGGTCTCCCCAAGTTGTTATGCTGGCGCAAGACGCGCCAAACGCCATTCGGAGGTACTGATTCAAGCTGAGAAGATGTCTCTCTGTAAATAGCTCCACCTTTAGCACTGTAAATACGCAGCACCAATAAAAAGATAAAATGCTGAGCGGTGTAGAGTCGTTACTCTGAAGTAGCCCCATCCGGCCACTGTGACAGCTACCTCCGAATCTTTTTTTGGGCTACTTTGGAGTTGCCGGGATGACTGCGCCAGAAGCGGAGAAATGGCGGCAGATCGCGGAGAAAGCCCAGCAGGACCTGCAGCAACTGGCGTTGCAGGCACAGGGGGAATTAAAGGCGGCTAAACAAGAAACAGAGAAAGTCAAAGAGGAGAGGCACAACCTTGCTGAACAGGTGAGAGCACTTCAGGAGAAAGAGCAACAGTTAAGGGCGGTAGCGGTGGACCTCCAAAACAAGTTGGATGCAGAGAAAAACAAGGGAGGAGGGGGTGCCCAACTCCAAGTGCTGCCAGGAAGGAGAGTAGGGACCCTAGTAAGCAAGTTCAATGGAGACCCGAGGGAATATCATGGCTTTGAGACTGAGATCGTGTATGCTCTTGAGCTGCACCATAATGAGTTCCCTGATGATGCGCACAGAGTAGCGTTTATTGTGGAACACCTTACCGGGGGAGCCAGGGAGTGGCTTAGACCGTTAATCGCGACAAAAAATCATTGGATGAAGGATGTCAAACTATTTTTAGAGGCTTTAAAAACCATGTATGCGGCTGATAGCCATTTGGACCAGACCAAAGAGGAACTGCATAATTTAAGACAAAGAACAATGACAGTTCGCGAATATTGGTCAAGATTCACCATGCTGGTGCACAGACTGGGGTGGGAACTGCACTCGCCTCCGATGGAAGCGGCGTTCTACCTGGGGTTGAATGAGGATGTGAAAGATGAGCTCTCGAGAGGTCCAAAGCCCAGTAATATGGATCAGCTGAGCAAAGAGGCTCTGGCGGTGGGGGTGAGACAGGAATCCCGGTGGAACGACAAGCAAGCAACGCGCGCAAAGCGGGCTTGGTTCCCACGGTCGCAGGAGAAGCCACTCCCCCAACAGCCATCTCACGCCATGCCAGGGGCCAGCTAAGACCAGGAACCCATGCAAATTGATAGCGCGCGGGGGGGGGGGTTTCAAACCCCAGCGGCGCCAAGACGCAAGGAGGGAAGAGGCGGGAATTGCTTTCTCTGCAACTCCCCCCAGCATCTCTTCAGAGACTGCCCACATCGCAGGGAATGGCAAGGAAAGGCGGGAACGGTTGTGCCCTCCCCCACCGACGCAGCACCACAGCAGGGAAACGAGACAGCCTGGCTGCAGGAGACAAGGGGCAGCAGCCAGGCGCAATCGGCAAACAACAGCCCCAGCCCACCCACCCGCACAGCGAGGAGCAGCGCCAGCCCACCCCCCCAGAGCAGGGGTGGTTCTAGAAGTGACGCTAACGCTCCCTAATGGGTATCCCCTGACGGTCCTCGCGTTAATCGACTCAGGTGCCTCTGCCAACTTCTTCTCGAGAAACTTTGCGGAAGCACACCAGATCCAACTTCTGCAGCTGGATTTTCCCCTGCACGTCTCCACCATAGACGGCAGGGAGTTGCTGGGAGGTGCCATCACCCACCAGACCCCCCCCCCATGAGAATGACGGTGGGACGACACGCAGAGACACTGGCATTCAACGTAACCACCATCTCAGACCCCCCCATCGTCTTGGGCATGAGCTGGCTGGCGCGCCATGACCCCTCCATCAGTTGGCACCAGAGATGCATCACGTTTGGATCGGACTTTTGTCTGGAACATTGCATGCAGCACCAACCAGGGGAGGGGCCTCCCATAGCCACGGTGGCCACCATGCACGTCAAGGGGGGTGAGGCGATACCCAAGCCGTACTGGGACCTGCAGGAGGTCTTCAGTGAAGCGGAGTCCAACCACCTACCCCCACACAGGTCCTTTGACTGTCAGATCAACCTGGTGCCAGGGGCCACACTACCCCCAGCCAAACTGTACTCCATGTCAGATCGGGAACTGGAGGACCTGCGGGCGTTCATCGACAAGAACCTCAAGAGTGGGTTCATCAGAGAAAGCAAGGCAGCAGGGGGCAGCCCGGTCTTCTGGGTGGACAAGAAAGACACACAACAGCGCCGCCTGGTGGTGGATTTTAGACGGCTCAACAGCATGACGGAACCGGTGGCTTTCCCCATGCCCAGAGTGGATGATCTGCTGACAGCGGCACGCAGGGGCCAGATCTTCACCAAGCTCGACCTGAGGGGGGCGTACAACTTGATCAGGATCCGGGAAGGCGATGAGTGGAAGACCACGATGTTCACGCCTCTGGGCTCTTTTTAATATCTGGTGATGCCCTTCGGTTTGCAAGGGGGCTCAGCATGCTTCCAGGCCTTCATGCACCACATCCTGGGGTCCCTCCTCTTCAAGAACTGCTTGGTCTTCCTGGATGACATCCTTATTTACTCCAATGACCCAGTGCAGCATGTGAAGGATGTCAGGGAGGTGTTGCAGCGCCTGAAGGAGAACCACCTGTATGTGAAGCTGGAGAAGTGCAAGTTTCACACCAAAGAGGTGGACTTCCTGGGCTACAAGCTGTCAGACAAGGGGCTAGCGATGGACAAGGACAAGGTGCAGGCCATCCTGGACTGGCACAGCCCCAGGACGCGCAAAGATGCCCAACGCCTACTAGGCTTCGCCAACTTCTACAGGAAGTTCATCAAGAACTTCTCTCGCGTTACGGCTCCCATCACGGACTGCCTGAGAGGCAAGCAGAAGTTCAGATGGACACCAGAGGCGCAAGCAGCGTTCGAAAGCCTCAAGAGGGTGTTCGCCTCAGACCAGAACTTGTTCCACGTGGTGCAGGATGCGCCCCTACGCGTGGAGACAGATGCTTCAGACAGGGCTTTGGGCGCCATTTTGCTGCAACTGGATGCCAACAGAGAGTGGAGACCCTGTGCCTTCTTCTCCAGAAAGCTGACCCAGCCAGAGCGCAACTACACGGTGTTTGATAAGGAGCTTCTCGCGATCCACGCTGCGTTCCAGCACTGGAGACACTTCCTAGTGGGCGCCAAGCACCCCATTCAGGTGTGCACGGACCACAAGAACCTGGAGTTCTGGAGAACGGCCAGGGTGCTCAACCAGCGGCAGATACGGTGGGCAGAGTTCTTCTCGCACTTCAATTTCTCCATCCACTACATACCGGGAGAGCAGAATGTCAGGGTGGATGCCCTCTCCCGCAAGCCAGAGTACATGGAGGAGGAGTTGCCACCAGCACCCCGACACATTTTCCCCCCCATCAGCATGGTCCTGCGGAGCAGCAGTGGTGAGCGAGGCAGAACTCACAGCACTGACGGCAGGAGATGAGTTTGCCACCCGCATCTTCAGAGAGCTGCAAGGGGGGAGGGAGCAGGCAAAAGACTTTGAGGAAAGGAGGGGGTTGCTTTTTTACAGGGGAGCCCTGTACCTGCCCACCACCCAGCTCAGAGGTAAGGTCCTCAAGCAGATGCACGACAACCCGACGGCGGGTCATTTTGGAAGGGACAAAACCACTCACCTAGTCATGAGACACTTCTGGTGGCCAGGGGTGCGGGAAGATGTTCGGGACTATGTCAGGGGCTGTGACACCTGCCAGCGAGCTAAGGTGGTCAGAGCACCACCAGCAGGGTTGCTGGAACCGTTAGCCACACCGCACAGGCCGTGGGAAGTAGTGTCCATGGACTTCATCACAGACCTGCCGTCGTCCAGGGGCAAGACCGCAGTGTTGGTGGTGGTGGACCTCATGTCCAAAATGTGCCATTTTATACCGTGTGCCAGGGCGGTCTCTGCAGAAGAGACAGCCAAGCTGTTTGTTGACCACGTATTCAGACTGCATGGATTACCTTTAAGAGTTATTTCGGATCGAGGCCGCCAATTTGTTTCCAGGTTCTGGAGGCGGCTCATGAACCTCCTGCAGGTGGAGGTCAGCTTGTCGACGGCTCGGCACCCGCAGACCAATGGACAGGCGGAGAGGGTCAACGCCATTCTGCAGCAGTACCTGAGATGCTACGTCAGCCAGCGGCAAACGGACTGGGTGGATCGCCTGCCACTGGCAGAATTTGCCTACAACAATGCGGTGCACGTCTCCACAGGGGTGTCGCCCTTTAAGGCCAACTACGGGCGCGACCTCAGATCTTTCCCGGAGAGGGAGGGGGAGGAGGAGGAGGAGGAGGGCCCACAGGCGGAGGATTGGGCAGAGGAACTGGAGACGGTGCACCAGCAGCTCAGAGAACACTTGGAGAGGGCCAAGGAAGCGTACAAGAAGGGGGCAGATCGCCACAGGCGACCGGGGGAGGTCATCAGGGTGGGGGACAAGGTTTGGTTGTCCTCGGAGGGCCTTCCCACCAGAGGGAGGTGCAAGAAGCTGGCACCCAGAAGGTTGGGCCCCTTCACAGTCACGCAGCAGGTAAACCCGGTGGCATTCAGGCTGGCACTGCCAGAGGACATGAGGGTGCACCCAGTGTTTCATAGATCGCTGCTGTCTCCATACAGGGAAAGTAGCAGGTTCCGAGGCAGCGCACAGACCCCCGAGGGAGGGGGGGAGAGGGGAGGCAGGGAGCCACTCAATGAAGCAACGGCCATCCTTGATTCACGAAGGGGGGTGGGGGGCCTGGAGTACCTCATGGCATGGGAGGACGCCCCGCCATCCCAAAATGAGTGGGTCCCAGCCACCCAGATACAGGAGGAATTCTTAGTGGAAGAATTCCACGCCCTCTTCCCACACAGGCCCAAGCCCTGGCACATGGAAAGGGAGGGGGAGGAGGAGGAAGCACAGGAGGGGGAAAGCAGTTCACCATGGAGATGGGAAGCAGAGTTTGAGGACACGGAGGAGGAGATATGGGCATCTCCGAGGTCCACTCAGTCAGGAGATTGGCAACAGATTTTCACCCCCACCAGCTCTGAGGCCACGGACTTTTTGGGCTTTCCCTCTTCCCAGGAGGAAGGAGGGGGCCAAGGGGACTGGGGGGAGGTGTTCACAGCACGGAGTTTTTAGGCTTTCAGTCACCACCGACACCCGTGCAGCCTCTCGGGAGGGGAGAAGGGGGGCCTGGGAGGGGAATGGATGTGAGGAGCAAGGGATATCGCGAAGCCCCTCCCCTCCTGAGTTCCAGCCCAGCCCAGAGCACGGCTGAAAGCAGGGAGAGCTCCAGCTGAAGTGGGGAAACAGGAAGTGGGATCCAAGGCTCTGGCAGGGTAGAAGAGCCATCGTCCCAGGTGGGACAGGAAGGAGGAAGAAAGGGGGGCAGACCCATCCCCCCAACTCCGGAACTTCGCAGAAAGCGTCGGGGGAAGAGGATGGGTCTCCCCAAGTTGTTATGCTGGCGCAAGACGTGCCAAACGCCATTTGGAGGTACTGATTCAAGCTGAGAAGATGTGTCTCTGTAAATAGCTCCACCTTTAGCACTGTAAATACGCAGCACCAATAAAAAGATAAAATGCTGACTTCCGGTCTGCCGCCATCAGCCGCCGGCGGGGTTCGTTTCGGTCTCCGAGACACCCGCCGCTACCGGGGAGGGGGAGAGTCGCGCGGGCGCCGCGACCTCCCGGAGAATCCCCAGATTGAGCGTTCTGGGGGCTGATACCCAGCAGTGCTCCAAAAAAAGCCATGGAAACCGCCCGGAGAGCCCCCGTCGGAGCCTCCGAGAGCAGGCTGTACATGGCGGAGCCTTGGGTCCATTGCTACCCCGGTAGCGGGAAGCTCCGAGCCGGAGACAGAGGAGCGGCAGATACCTTCAAATTAAGATCTGGACTGTGAGTAAGATAATTCAATTTGGTTTTTAAAAGAAGAATTTGGACTTGGGAGGGGAATAAAAAACGGAGGTCGTTCCCCCCCCTACCCGGAAGGCTGTGCCACAACTAACTTGCCTGCAGCCGATTGAAGAGAAGGGGTGCGGATCCCCCTGAAAATTGAACTTGTATCCCCCCTTAGAAGGCAGAACTAAGGGGGGGGGAATATATACATTTTAGACTGTGTTGGTTAATTTGATATTGTGATCAAGAACCCCCCTCCCGGAAACCGGGGGCAGGAGCCTAAAGCCGCGACCAGTTGATAATATAAGGATTTATAAAGAGTAATTGTTGCGATTCTGTGATCTCTCTTTTTTGGATTACATTTTGGACTACATTTAAGTTGATTGTTTGAATTATAAATGACAAATATGGTTGGAAACAAACAAAGGAATTAGTTTGGACACTACAGCACCATCTCTGGCGGATCAGGTTATAATTCCCACGGGAACATAGAAGGACAAAGAAGGCTGCCAGCCAAAACAACCCGCTTGCAAATGGAGGAGGTTGAGCTGCAACATATTTTAGACTTTATTAGAGAAATGACAGAGGAAGTACGTTATGGCAAAGTTAACATCCAGACTTTAAAAGAAGACCAACAACAGATATCCCCAACGGAAATTTTAGAAATGGAAGAAGAAGAAGAAATCATTGAACAACGGACTGAAAATAAGGAGCAATGGACTGAGAAATCAATGCAACCTGTGAGAGAGGAAGCATTGACCACCTACGTGATTTTGGATGCTAAGGACCAAGATGGACTCTGGGACCTGGTCTGCCCAGTGAGAGAGGGCGACCAGATCCCAGATAGAAACAAAGGAACTGAGGAGGGAGGAAAGAGTCTGGCCATTGCCCCCCCAGTGAGAGTGAGGGGACGCAGACCAGACAGAGGATTGGAAATAGGGGATACTGGAAATAAAGATGAGGGTGGGAGGCTGGTGGAAGAATTAAAACAACAGAAGGGGAAGAAGGAGGAATGGGGTGGTTTAGAATGGCTAAGAGTGGGTGTGGGGTAAAGAAGGAATATAAAGTAGATAAATGGATGGATCAAAAGGCTTGAAATTGGACAGTATGAAGACGCTGGCCGGGGAAAAGGGGAAACTGCTACCTGGGGAGGGAGGGGGTGGGATTTGAGGTTTAGCTATAAGATTGGATAGAATTTGAATCAGGAAATAGTTTATCTTTTTAGGGGGAAATTATAGGCTAAAGGAAATTATTAGAAATAGTTAAAAGTAATGTAGTTTAAAATTTAATAGAAATTGTTGTGTGGGGTAAAAAAAAGAAGTTGTGAAATTTGATACGGAATAGACCCGGGAGGGGAGGGACGGGGAAGTCGGGGACAAGATATTGTTAGAGATATTATTTTTCTTTTTTCTCTTTTTTTCTTTTTGTGCTTTTTCTTTTGTTTTTCTTAATATTTCTTTTCTATTTTTTAAGCTTTTGTATTTTTGTGTGGTATTTTTTTTTATTGTAAAAATTCCAATAAATATAATTATATATATAAAAAAAAAAAAAAAAAAAAAAAAAAATAGACATTAAATTTGATCCTTAGAATTGTACCCAAACTCTAAAAAAAAAAAAAAAAAAAAAAAAAAAAAAAAAAGATAAAATGCTGAGCGGTGTAGAGTCGTTACTCTGAAGTAGCCCCATCCGGCCACTGTGACACAACCCTTAATGAAATTCTGGACAGCCGCTTCCAATCAGTATATCAACTAAAAAGACAGCTGTAAGGCAGCTTCCTAGGTTCCTGAGATAGGTGGGTCAAACAGGGAATATTGGAGGTGTCTCAATTAACAAAAGAAGGTTATATACGACAGTGGGACACTCGAGACGGCCCTGCAATGCAAATTGAGAGGAGTTGGGTGAAGTTGGCAGGAAAGGCTAGCATGTCAATTCTTTTCCACAATCCAAGCACATGCTACAGTCTCCATTGTGAGGGGTGGGGTGGGGGTAAGAAAGTAGCCCACACTGCCATTTGGAACAGTCCCACTTGCAGCATCTGAATTCACCACTAGTAAAAATGGCCCACTTTAAATTTTAGTTTTAATACATTATTCCAGTCATCACACACTTGTTCCTCAGTGTTGAAGCAGCCAATAGATTGAAGATAAAAATTGTAATTCTGGTCATGGAGAATCACATCAAAGAAATGTTTTTTAAAATAATAATAATAAATAATAATAATCAATCTTCTATTTCTTTGTTTCATATTGGATTTTCAAATTTTCTTTTTAAATACGTTTGTTACGCATTAGCAGTCAAAAAATTATTGTGCTGTGATTTGTTGATCACTCGAAAGGTGTTTCACTTATGAATCACATTTCACTTTTAATATATAAATAGGTTTCTGGCTTAAAAGTTTACTACTGTGAATGGCAGGAAAAAATAGTGGAATTTATGAATTTAGCCAAAATGACGGCAGCTATCAGGAATATATCTAAGCAAAAATGCAAGGCAGAATGGAAATATGTCGAGGGTTATTTAATTAAAGAAAATATTGGTACGGATTTGGTGATTTGCTTGAATTGAAATACACACAGGGAATCTTCTATTGAAATTAAGTTGACAATTATGTTGGATAAAGACAATTATGTTAGATGATTATGTTAGATAATTATGTCAGGAAAAGTAAGATAAGATAAAGCAAGATAAGATGAAATTAAAAGAGGAAAGCGATGTGCAAACAATAGGGAGTCAATTTTTTCTTTTTTTCTTTTTTCTGTTTTTAAATTAGTATGTTATGGTTTTCTCCTCATTTCCTTATTATTTAAAGGTATTTGTTTTGTTTTCTATATGGCTTATTATATTTTGCACTCTATAATTTTGCATTTTATAATTTGTGAATATTGATGGAAATTTGCTCCTTTCTTTCTTTCTTTTTGTTGGTGTTATTTTTCTTCTTTCTTTTTTCTTGTCCTTTCCTTTTTTGTAATTTTTGTGATTTCTAAAGAATGCAAATAAAGATGATTTTATATTTTTAAAAAAGTTTACTGATGTGGAATAGACAGGGTTGTCTTTGAGCTCAAACTGCTTGGCCCGCTTCTCAACAGTAACAGCCCCTTTGACCCAAACACCTTGTTTGTTTGTTAGTAGATTGGCCACTTGGTGAAACTCTGATTACATTCTCACTCATGACAAAGTGAAATAACTGACAGATGACCACACAAATAAGTAGCGGCTACAATGCTTTTTTCTGGGGTGTGTGTGTGCAGGGGTACACATACCCCTAAACATTTTGTGAATTTTTGTACTTTTGTCCATTTGCTGTATTTATTTTTCCCAATTTGAACTATAAAATGGTGATTTTCTTGAGTCAAAGTGAGAGTACCTAAAAACATTTTTTTTAGAGAGAAAAAAAGCACCGAGTGGCTATATTCTCCATTCATCGATGTATTTCACTGTAGCAATTCAATGGGAGTTTGAAGTATAGTGAGATCAGCTGTCCAAAGAATACATTGTTGTTTGTTTGTTTGTTTGTTTTAAAAAAGAAACCCATTGAGCTTGTGCAGGCGATTGTAACTTTAAACAACCATTTGAATCCCAGCCTCAGACATTCTGTATAATCAAAATAGTGGTTGAAATATGTATCTGCTTGACACCTGCTATCCAGTAGTGTATCTAGAAAATAGACCCTCTTGGAGCTTTAAATATGATCTAGGTTTCCATTTTATTGTTGATGTGGACAGAAAATGACTTTATCAAAACTTACTATGCTGTAAATCATTCAGATTAATTTTGGGGTTATATATCCCTGTTGCAAATACTGCGAGAAAGCATTATTTATTTGTTGCCCATGTTTCTCCTCCCTCTAATCTTGGTGGCTTCATATAACTTACTTATAGTAATTGATTCTTTCCTAAAACTTTGTGCATTTTATTTGCTTGGAGCAACGAGAAACCCACAGAGAATTCTACTACATGATGAATCTCTTGCGCTGTGAGGGATTAATGTATTCCAGTCAGGTTTCTCTTCTAGATAGATTTGAATAACATGAAGGTGAGGCTTCATCAGAAACAGACTTCCCTGCTAAACAAAGCCAGAATGCCATTGCTTTTTTTTTTTAAAACACCCCACATTTTTGTGTATATATGCAGTGTTTGCGAGATTTAACAAAATCATAGCTTTTAAATGGATTCCTCGATTATCCACAAAAAATAGCTGCAGGGTTAAAGGTGAGTAGTATAAAGTTCCTGAATGAACAAGTTAATTTTGCTACCCTTGAGGACGAGGAGCTGTCTTATTAATTATGCTTCTCAAATCTCAGGCTTCCCGGCCTTTAGAAGCCCACTGAAGTGTGTGGGTTCTTGTGGTCAGATCTGCCTCCTGAATTCTTACATTTCAGCAATAGTGTGGTTTAGTCCCCAGAGGACCCTGTCTTTGAGCTGGATTTCAGCTAGATAGAAACGAGACGTGCCAGTTTCCATTGCCTGAATACCTTAGGCTGTGTTCATGATATTTCAATAACAATGATGCCTGTCTTCCTTTCCTTCCTTCTCCCTCCCTCCCTCGCTCCCTCCCTCCCTCTCCCATACCCCCTGCAGGAGGTCTCCTCTGATGCCGCTGGAACGCTGACTGCTGTTGAAGAAAGAAAGGAAAAGGTTCCAACCCCACATCTCAGCCACCTTGTCGTCTTGACATCAGGCAACACTTTATATGGCTTGGCAGAGAGAGTGGTCGCCACAGAATCCTTGTGCGTTAACTGTCAAGCCGTGTTTCTTTCTAATTATTACTATGGACACTTGCAGATTAGTTTTCAGATTCATCCTCTGATTGTTGAACTGCTTCAAGTGGGGTCTTCATGGTATTAGCTTTCTGTCATTGGCTATGACGCTTTGTGCATGATAACAGCATAAATCGCTTGGGGTTAAACGAGGGATTCATGGTTCAGACTATACTAATACATCCTGAATCCCATACTTCTCTGTCTGTGGTGATGCTTAAAATGGGTGAATTCCCAGCTTTTCTGCACCCTTTTGACTTAAAAATTTGTCTTATTTTTAAGATCAATATTAGATCAACCCTTTTGGCCCACTAGGTAGCGCTGGACCTCAGCTTCCTGAGATTGCCACTACATATCAGACAACGTACTCGCCTGAACTTCTCCAGCTATATTCAGTTGCCTGGTTGCGTTGCCAACTGCTTTGTTTCACCGTGTTCTATTGTTTAAATTTTTGTCTATGTTCGTGCTCATAGCAAACGGAGCATTTTAATTCAGAAATAATTTGTTAACACTTTGTAACAGAGACAAAGCGTTGGCACCATTGGGAGATTTCTTATAGAGATATGTGGTTCGTAAGATTAGTGAGCAAGAGCTTAAAAAAACTGAGCCCCCTAGTCTAGGCCTCCCTAGTCTAGCATCCTCTATGCATCAGGTGCAAACCCAGGTCCTTAGGAGATAGCCGTGTGCCAGACGCAGAAGGCCTCTCTTGCTGTTGTTCCCTAGCAATTACTATTTGGAAGCATATTATTTCTGAAGCTGGTGGGGGGGGGGTGTGTGTTCATATGGCCATCATGACTAATAGCCACTGGTCGGCTTTTGCTTCACGAATTTGACTAATTCCCTTTTAAAGCCATTAAAGCTAGAGGTCATCACAAAGAAATATTGGGAGTTGCTTCTGCAGGATACAACATAGACATGCACCTGGTCTAAAAGGCTCTGAAGCTGACATTTGCACACTTGTACTGTATTGTCTTCCGGAGGCAATACAACTTTTTCTAATATTCACAATGGATTTTTCTCTTTTGTTTTTCAGAGTATTTTTAGCTGAGCAGTTTGAGTTCCTCCAGTCTCATCTTGATGCTGTAATGCCTCCAGCCAAGAAACCTTTTCTTCAGCAGTTCTATTCACAGGTCAGGATTCTGCACACATCCACTGTTTTTATTTTTTTAAAGGGTTGAATTCACTGATTTCTCCTAAATGGCTACATCACCTGCATGACATAGTGGTGTGGTGTGCAGTTTATCTGAAGTTTTCCTGTACCATAGGAAGAAAATGCTGTTAGTTACACCAGATTCTCCTTGCGTTCCAGACGGTTTCAACAGCCAGTGAACTCCGTAAGCCTATATACTGGATTGTAGCTGCTAAAGCAATTGATTATGAACAGATGCTGCTGCTAATGGCAAATGTGAAATGGGATGTGAAAGAAATCATGTCACAACACAACATTTATGTAGATTCTCTTTTAAAGGTGAGTATCTCTTTTCTTGCATTGCATTTTAATGACCTAACAAAGACAGAAATCATTTCTGTTGGTGCCTTCTTATATATCCCGTGCAACACATTCTCAGCTGGATGTTTTGCTCCAACTAATTTTTGTTGTTGTTGTTGCTAGAGCTAAAAATATTTGTTTCCCCATTATTAAAGCTGAAGACTTGTGGGTAGCATGCCAGCAGTGAGAGTAGGAGACCTGCTGGGGTTCAGTTTGGGTCATGAGTTGGGATATATCATTAACAAAGAGCATTATGGGACTCTCTTAGCTGGAAATATGAAAAGCCTGTCACAAGAGACCACAAATATAGAAGGAAAGACAAGCTTAATTTAATTAATTGTTGGTGGTGCCAGAACCTGGTCAGATTGACCTTGAGGAGTAATCGTCTGCAATTACCTTCCCTCTTTTCGTTTCCATTATGAGTTTTATGTCTATCTGCTAAAGACTATCAGCGTTCCCAGACTTACTTATAAGTGTTAGTCCTTCACTAGTGCAATCATAAGCAGAAGTAAGTCCCACTTTTCTGCCAAGTGAGTGTGCATAGGATGGTAGCCTTTGTCTTCTGTTGTCCTTACATTTCCTGGACAAGAATAACAGATTTGGGGGTATGTGAATTAATTTTATCCATTCACCAAATTATATATTTTTATGAATTCCATTTATAGGCTACTATTCTGTACTAATTCCTTTCCAATTTTAATCCTTAACTGAGACTAACTTTTTTCCTTAGTAACTCACACTTCACGCAGGCCGGCTATAATAAAAATATGCATAGTGTGTGTTCATGTGTTGCATGTAGTGCATTTTATGAGTTTATATTTGTTTTCTTTAGGGATTGACAAATCCTGCCAATTCTGATTCAGTAATAAATTGAATTTACTGGATTGGATATTCCATATCCATGTTTGTGAAGTATCATTGCAGCTGTAGATCCCATGAGCTGTGTTGTCTAGGATATTCCCACATATGTGCAGGATAGTACAGCGTGAACCAGGTTCTTGCCACACACCCAGCTGGACTATTTAATTGCTCCAAAACTATGGAAACTACAGTATGAAAAGTGTTGGCACGCCCTGGGGTGCACTAGAGGCATCAGCACATGCTAGCCTAGGTTGAGTTAGGTAAGCTTCCTTGCAGAAACCTCCAGGTTCAATCCCTGGCATCACCAGTTAAAGTATCAGGTGACATGAAAGACCCGCCTCCTACCTGAGACCCTGCAAAGCCTTCTTCCAATCAGAGCAGACCTACTGGTAGCTGGACCAGTGGGCTGACCAAGGATAAAGTAGCAGCGTGAACACAATTCATGCCATATGAACATTCTGTGAACATTCCCCATCTTCCAAAAGCATATCTAATTCAGCTACAGAATTTTAGATGATAGGGGAGTTTAGTGGCAACCCTCATAATAACCGTAAGTGAGATGAAGTATAATTCATTTTCTCTCCATTTTGTATAATTCTGATTTGTGCCTCCCTTTGCTCCCTCTACATAAATGAGCTTTCATGTCTAGATACTGTATATTCCTGCGTATAAGACTACTTTTTAACCCAGGAAAATCTTCTCAAAAGTCGGGGGTCGTCTTATACACCAGGTCGTATTTCTTATACAGCGAGTATATACGAAACTCTGTATTTTAACTGGAAAAGTTGGGGGTCGTCTTATATGCCGGAATATACGGTAGGTATGTTTTTTATGTATTGCCACCACTGACTAATATTCTCTTTATGTTTTATTAGGAATTTGAACAGTTTAACAGGCAGCTGAATGAGGTTTCTAAGAGAGTTCGTATTCCATTGCCAGTGTCAAATATTCTTTGGGAGCATTGTATACGACTCGCTAATAGAACTATTGTAGAAGGGTAAGTGGATTATGACACCTTTTCTAATTTTTTTGCGGGTCCCCCTCCCTGCCTTGTAGCACATGGTTCAACCCTGCTCTTTTCTTGTAAAACCTTAAAATTTGGATGATGTCAGCTAATTAATCAGAGAAGTTTGGACTGTGTGGACCCTACTTTAGCCTTGAGTTGGATCAAAGATGGGGAATCTGCAGGCTTCCTATATGTTGTGGATCTCTAACTCCCATCAGATCCAGCCAGCATAGCCAGTGGTCAAGGATGAAGGGGGTTGAAGTCCAACAACATCTGGAGGACCAAGGGTCCCCATTCCTCAGGAAGATCGTCTCCAGGTTATATCTCAAGTTCTGCAGTGATCACACCACATGTGTCCATGAGCTGTCTTGCATAGGATTTATGAGGAACAGAATCCTTCAACTGAGCTCAAGCACAGAGCCACTGTACATGTGCAACAATATTATTTATTAGTGGAAACTTTTCCTTGCTCACTTCATCACCGGGTCAGAACAGTTGCTGCGGCACCTCAAGGTTCTTAGGAACATAGTAATCAAACAATTGGCCCATCTAGCTCAGTCCAGGAGTGGCTCTCCAGGGTTTCTGACAGCACCATTCCCAGCCCTACCTGGAGATGCCAGGGGTTCACCTGGGAACGTCTGCAAGCAAGGCAGATGCTCTCTCACTAAGCTACAGCCCTTCCAACATCAATTTAACCAAAAGAATTTATCACTACGGAAGTGTTAATATCACTTTTGGCTGTTTAGGTGCACCCCATATTTGTTCCGTAGATTCAAATTCAGACCATTCATTTTCCAAACCAGTTGCCATCTTGAAAGGCAAGAGAAGAGTATTCACAAATGAAGTGAGAGTTGTCCCTTTAGTCCTCTGTAAATACATCAGTCTCCAATAGCAGCTTGATATCTTCACCTTATTCTACGGCAATTTGCCCACAAAGATGAGGGCATCAGAGTAGTTACCATGCAACCACAACTGCACACTTATCTGTTGCTTGTCTGTCTTAGTTACGCAAATGTCAAAAAGTGTAGCAACGAGGGGCGTGCCTTGATGCAATTGGACTTTCAGCAATTTTTAATGAAGCTGGAGAAACTCACGGATATTAGACCTATTCCGGATAAGGAATTTGTTGAAACCTACATCAAGGCTTATTATTTGACTGAAAATGACATGGAACGTTGGATCAAGGAGCACAGGGTAAGACATGGATTTTTAGTTCCTCTCATTGGGTGGGAATTGTGGGGAATATCCTTGAGGGAACAGTGTAGTCCATGTAATTTACACACAGGTGGCTGGCAAGGAAAGCTATAAACTTGCTCTCCTGCCCATCCACTCAGTCTCCTCCCCATCCACTGAAGTCACTTGCCCCTTGATAAAAAGGCCCGTGAGAGAGAGAGAGAGAGAGAGAGAATATTGCAGCTGAATAGAGCCCTATGCTTATTTCCCTCGTGTCATTACAATCACGTGAGAGACAATAGGGGGCACACTGGCAAGCTCCACCCTCCGGCGGGGCATTACAGGCCCCATATTGAGAGCTGAAGGGCATTTGATTGGAGCTAGGAGCCTCTACTATTTGTCACAGCGAATGTTGGAAATCATATGAGGATCCCTGGTTTAGAAAAATGTGCTAGGGGTGGGGTTGGGCGGCTTCCCAGCACTTTCTTGCCAGTGATTGTAATCACATGAGAGAGAAGGGTTTAAATCCTTCAAGGAAGGGTGTAGGCTCCCAGAAGGGTCTGACAACTGAAATGGGTGGGGCTCATTTCAAGAAGCTATTTTCCTAGCATAATGGAGGTGCGTGTCTCTCCCCCCAACCCCCTATACTGGCTTCTGTGTTTTTCCCTTCCTTTTTGATTGGTGCTTTTCAGTTCGGTAGCAGTCTGTTCCATGTACTGCTTCCTTTCTGCTTAATATACTAAGTTTGGAAGGCCCGTTAGGAACAGTTCTTGATTATTTCCGCAGTTGGTCGCATCATTAAGGAATTGACCCATAACTTTGGCCTTGTTGTATAAGAAAGAAATGAGAATAATACATTAGTCAGAAAAATAACTGCTTTGTCATTTTCTGGTTATTTATCCTATAACTATTTTTTATACCGTGTTTTACTGTAAACATGAAAGCTTATAGATATTAAACTATTAAATCAATTTATTTTAAAATCATGAAAGTCAGAATAGATCACAGTAAGCCTTTGGATTCATAAACCGCCCTGGGAACTTAATTACATGGGTGGTATGTAAATGCAGTACTGAATAAATTAAGAGAATAAAAAGTTCTCCAAGTACCTTCCATTAAAAGGAATCTATCTTTGGTTACTTGTAAGTTTAGGACAGGCATCCACAAACTTTGGCCCTCCAGATGTTTTGGACTACAATTCCCATCATCCCTGACCACTGGTCCTGTTAGCTAGGGGTCATAGGAGTTGTATGCCAAAACATCTGGAGGGCCGCAGTTTGGGGATGCCTGGTTTGGAGGGGCACTTTCAAAACCTGTTGGAAGGGCGCTTTCAAAACTTGCACCCCTCCTGGGCATGAAGATTTATGAGCATATCCTAGAATCATAGAGTTGGAAGAGACCACAAGGGCCATCCAGTCCAACCCCCTGCCAAGCAGGAAACGCCATCAAAGCATTCTTGACATATGCCTGTCAAGCCTCTGCTTAAAGACCTCCAAAGAAGGAGACTCCACCATCCTGTGTCATATATATATATATATATATATGTGTGTGTGTGTGTGTGTGTGTGTGTGTGTGTGTGTGTGTGTGTGTGTCAGGTTGTCCAAGGCTGGCGTAAGTAGACAGATAAAGGAGTCCTAATCATGTTATGCTCTATTGATGTTAAGCTATAATTGTAGCACAATAGCTGTGAGCTTGTAAGAGATTCTGGGTGGTAATAGGCTGGGAAGGAGTCCATATGCTTGCACCAAAGGAAACCTGGAAACAAAGTGAATTGGATGTGTCAGAGCTGTGCTTAACTTTTCTCACTCAACGAGACATCTGAGGCACACAGTGCGCAAACCCACCAAAGGTCACCAATTAATCATCCAGAATAAAAGGGGGGGATGTCTTGGCAGATTATTATTTTTTAACATTGGATAATAACTCCCTACTTAACTCCTAGCCACTTCTTCCACAAATCTTGTTTCAGCCTCTTTTCTTTATCCACCCAACTAGTCTGCGTTGGAACTTACATAGCTCTGTTAAATGCGAGCCTTTTTAAAAAGTGCTATTTTTGTACACTCCTCATTCTGAGACTATTGCAGCTTGTAAACAGTCAAGTTAGAATCCCAGTTATTCTCACCATACATGGGTTGGAGCGGTGCATGGTTGCATTTTTATTATTCTTATTTTTAAAAACTTGCAAATGTTGCACTGAGTCAGTATTCCTGGATTGCTCTCAATCTGGCTAGACATTTACTTTTCTTGGATGAGCGTAAACCCACTTTGAGAGCATTTCCACCCTTCTCCCTTACCCAAGAGAAATGTTAAAAGCTTTACCTCTGTTAAATAATCACTCAAATGTTCTGGCAGTGTCTAAAGCAAGAGAGAGCTCTGTTTAAATAGGCAGCTGTGCCCTGGCACATTTCAGTGTTATTGTAAGAATTAACAATTATCCTTCTTAAAACACTATTTAAGAAATGTGTGCATCTTTTGATCAGGTACCATATTGCTGAATTTCCCCCCTCAAATCCTTTAGGTAAAGCTAAATTGGAACTGTGAGCAGAAGCACTAAAAACAGATTTGCCGAAACAGTGTTGTTTTCTTAGTATCTGCTTTCATGGTTGTTTTCAGTCTTAGCCAGTTTCGCATATTTTTCCCCGAAGAATGGAAAATAAATTTTAAGTGCCTTAAGATGTTTAAATATTCACAGAACTGCATCCCATCCAGCGCTTGACTAAAACTGTAAGCATTTCCCCGTGATAATCTGCCGTACTTGTTGCAAAACACCCTTCTAAGCTTCACAACCACAAATAATAGCCACATGTGTGGCTTAGGATATTTCTTCAGAAAGTGACAGGTTCTGCTTTGGTGCATTTTCTTCCTTTTCTTTTTCTTTTAGCAATATGTTTCTTATTTTCTGGGCAGTGTCATTCCGCTTGCTTGAAACTAAAATGTGGTTTGCTTTCTTTGCCCAGGAGTATTCTGCCAAGCAGTTGACTAACCTGGTGAATGTTTGTCTGGGGACCCACATCAACAAAAAAGCACGACAAAAACTGTTAGCAGCTATCGACGACATTGATAGGCCTAAAAGATAATAGGAGAGAGCTTGCAGGGCTTTTTTTTGACCAATGAAGAGAATGAGGGTATCTCTAACGGACTACTGATGGAGTTTGGTTAAATGGGAGAAATATGTGCCGTATTCCTATTGGCTTTGAAGACACTTCAAATCAGTGCGGTGGGCTTTTCAAATGCAATTTTTATACTGTCTTTTCTGTTTCTTCTGTTGTCAGGAAGGCACTATTGTACCATTTTGGCTGTATATTTTCCTTAATTGTGTACTATATGGCTAATCAAAATTAGAAGGAAACAAACTGAGATATTAATATATTTAGTTGGTGGTTTTTTTTTGTCTATTTGTAAAAGGGCTGCTAATGCAATAGTTCACCCTTCTGTGCTCAGAAGGCGGTTATGAATCCATATAAAGAGAACTTTGTTCAGAGTCTTCAGATTATGAATTGTGCATGTCCTTTAAGAGTGTGCATCAGCAAAATATTACTGTAATGTTTAAGCTCATTGCCTTTTTATTTCCTTGCAAATGTAAGCTCATTTCAGAATGAAATCTGTCTTGTCAAAGGAATTGACCACAAATTATGGGAAAGTAATAAATATTGTACACTAATGCATGGGCTTGTGGAATCTCTCTTTAGTAGCTTACTTTTTTCCACCCTTCTTCATGGATGATCTCAAGGGGGAGGTTTATTTGCAACATTTAAAATCACATAAACAGCATTTAAACAACAATACTTGGAACAGTACAGAATCAATCCATTGTCCCCATACCACTGCACAGATCCGTGTTCCCAGATTATTCAAATGCCTAGAAGAAAAGGAAGGTGATAATGCCAGCTGGATCCCAAGGGGTTGGCATTCCACCATCAAGACGCCATTGCTGACACTCCAGGGTGTGTCAAACCCCAGGATCCCACTCAGTAATAGAATTTCAAGAAGGGTATTCCAAGCATTACTTTAGATGCTCTCCAGGAAACTCTACTGCTTAGGGGATAAATCCCTTCAGCAGCATATATAAAATCTGAGACTCAATATATTTAAAAAAATATCCAATGGCCACATGAAGAGTTCATACAGGAAGTGAAGTTGAGCTTTGGTGAATCCATGACATTTATCTGGAATTCAAGGAAGAAAGTGACTAGTGAGGAATAGACCTCACTTTCTCTTGGCAAAATTGCCCTCACAAAGCAGATTCTTTTTCTCAGCTCCAGCACAATGCATTTCATGCAGAGCGAACAACTGAGCCAAAGAAAGGAAACAAAATAATGATTGGATCTGTGAAAAATAAAGTTTGCCTTGAATTCGGACCTCTGGATATTAATGTTGCCATTAGAGATGGACATCTGTCTGTGCTTTTATGTACCTTGAGGGCTGCTGCTCACATTGAGCGACGCTTGAAATAATTCACTTTCTTGGGTCATTGCATACTGCAATTGTATTCCTGTTCATATCAAGAAGGCAGCACTTTTTCTTACAGCAGTGCTTGTTTCAATATAATATGGTGCCTGTTATCAATTTCTATAAAGGAGAAAGCATTTATTAAACTGCTGTGGGCCAGTGAATTGTAACAACGCCGCCGCCCCCCGCCCGCAATGTGCATTAATATTTCTCTTCATGCAAGTAATAATGCTGTTCTTCATAGCTAGGGGGACTCTCTAGGGACACAGCTTATCAACAGGTTGTAAACAGCACCATATGGAAATATTTAAGAGTTAGATTTTGGCAGAAGCAGGCATCAAATCACTAACCAAATACCAGGTTTACTGGGCTACAATATGTATGTGTGTGTGTGGTCAAACCTACAATAACATCTGCTGTATGTTTCTTAGCTTTTTTGTATATCTCTATACAGCAGATGTGGGGAAGTTGTGGCCCTATAGAGATTTAGCTACATTACCTCTGATCATTTACTATGCTGGCTGGGGTTGATGGAAAATACACCAGCCTACATAGGAGCATATCCTAGGGACTGAGGTCCCTCCCCCCCCAAAAAAATAAAAAAATAAAAATGGAGGGAGCCAGCTCCCCCCCCCCCAGTTGGTGGGCATTGCCATGCAAATGGTATCCACCACGTCTTGTGATCAATTATGTGGGGCAAGGCTTACCTGCCCCATCCCCAATATTTTATTCAAGTTGGTACCCCTGTCAGCCTATAACATTCTTCCATGCTAGTCCATGTGGGTTGGGTTTGCCAGAGTAGCATATTGGTTAAGCATGTGACTTACAAACTGGAATGTTCCTGTTTTCCCACTCCCACTGCACCACACATTCGGTCGAGCTACTTCAGCATCTGTCACCGTGGGAATATACGGACTTACTTTGCAGCCTTTCCTTAATGATTACTGGCCTAATTTAGATGAAACTTGCTTCGGAATAAAGGCAGGAGGAGAGCATCACATCTGTGGCACAGCTGTTAGGCAAAGGAGGCACATAGATTCAGATCGGCTGCCAATCTCTTGCAAGTGAGTAGAAAGAATGAAGGGCCCCTTCATTGAAGGGGGGGGGGGGTCCTGAATTTAACTCATATTTCACTAATAATAGAGAGTTGCTTGGGATAGTCGAAAACTTTGGTGTGCTGCAGCAGGATAAAATTAATGCCCTAATCAGTTTTTTATTGAGAATCTTGGATGTTTTCCCTACAATGAAAGGGCTTCTGTAAAGTTCATGGGAGCAATAGGGGAAGGGCCTTAGCTTAGTGACAAAGCATCTGTTTTGCATGCAAAAGGTCCCATGTTCAGTTCCTGGCATCCCCTGGTAGCACTTGGGAATGTCTTGGAGCTACCCCCCCCCCTGATTTCCCCCTCTACTACACCACTGGTGGAGTGAAGGACGGAAAGGACAGGAATTCTGGTCATCTCTACTTCTGAGTGAATATGCTTAGGAATAGGCACTATGTGGTTGGTTTTTGTTGTTGCAATTTCTTTGGTGTGTTTGCCTGCTGGCTTAAAACTGAGCTGTGGCTCATTTCAACTTTTTTCACTTGTTCTTTATTATTATTATTATGTAAGGATAGAAATAACATCAGCTCTGTGAATTAGCTTGACCGCTGAGTTGCTCCATGGTCCTCAGCTGCCAACACTGGCTGGTATGTTTAAGGTAAGCCAAATGATTCAACTGCTGCCAAACCTTTTTTTGCGGTTCTTTTTTCCTTTCTTCAAGCTAGCAGAACTGTCAGTAGAAATATCTTTCTTTGAACTGTAGATTTCGGAGAACTACCCCCACTATACATATATATATTCAAGCTGTTTGCAAAGTCCTTTTTTTTTCTGGGAACTGGTTTATTTATTTTAGGGCCTTAATATTGATTGGCATTGTGTGGCAGCCAGTGTATTTGGCCATAATTCTGTGAAAAGCACATACACAAGAACATATGTTGATCAGGTCTATTTGGCAGTGGTGATGATTTGGATTTTGTTGCAGGCAACCTTACAGGAGGCACTAGGGCTATAATTTTGTTTTACTCTCTGACGTTACGGTGCTCAAAATCTATACACATCTTTAAAACAAAAGGCCTATACAGTGGTACCTCTACTTACGAATTTAATGTGTTCCAAATGCACATTTGTAAGTAGAAAAAAATTGTAAGTCGAATCCCATAGGAATGCATTGGGAGAAAAAAAATCGTAAGTAGAAAAAATCCTATCTAAAAATTCGTAAGTAGAAAAAATCCTATCTAAACCACATCCAAGATGGCGGCTGGAGCTCCATTCGTAAGTAGAAACATTCGTAAGTAGAGTTATTCGTAAGTAGAGGTACCACTGTATTTAACCAGCATTACTCAACACGGATGAAGTAGAGGTGGGTGGGATCTGCCACCTTGAGAATTCATAGAATCATAGAGTTGGAAGAGACCACAAGGGCCATCCAGTCCAACCCCTTGTCAAGCAAGGGGTTCGAAAACATTCAACTGATGAGTTGGGATCTGCAGGATCTTCTGAATAATTGTGCAGACCAGTGCTTTTTTCTTTTAATAAAATTATTTGAGGGTACTCTAATTTTCCTACTCATTGAAATACTGTCCCTCAATGAAGCCAAACTTAGATTCACAAAATGTTTAGGGATATGCATACCCCTGCATATTCCCCCCAGAAAAAAGCACTGGTTCAGACTGGTGAGTTTCCACCTTGGAGCCAGTTGCCAACCTCCCCTTCTTGGGCAAGGCTCTTGAGCAGGTAGTTGCAGACCAGATCCAGGTGCTTTTGGAGGAAACTTACTTTCTAGAACCACTGCAGCTGGGGTTTAGGCTCACTTTTCCCACAGAAACTTATTTGATTGCCCTGTATGTTGACCTCTGTCGGGAGAGGGGGGGGGAATGTGTCCTTGTTAATTCTCCTCAACGTCTCAGTGGCTTTCGATACCATCAACCACAGTATCCTTCTAGAGCGGCTGTCTGAGTTAGGGGTGGGTGGCATCACTTTCCAGTGCTTCCATTCTTACGTGGACGGTCATTTCCAGAGGGTGGTGCTTGGGAAATGCACTCACTGGGGCAAGATGGTTTGAGCATATAATCCATTACAACACATATTCGGTCGAGCTACTTCAGATGCCACTTTAAAGTGCTGGTTTTGACCTATGAAGTCTTAAAGGTTCAGGACCACAATACGTCAAGGACCACCTCACCCTATATGAACCAACCAGTATCCTCCAGTCATCACCAGAGGCCCATTTTTGTGTGCCTCCTCCACATGAGAAGGGGCCTTTTCTGTGGTGGCTCCCTGCTTGTGAAATGCTATCCCCAGGGAGCCTTCATTATGTATCTTTTTTGTGCCAGGCAAAAAACATTCCTCTTCTCCCAGGCATCTGGCTAACTAAACAATTGGTGGACTTTTATATTGTGTATGGGGGGAGCAGGGTGTTCCCCCACCTCCAGTCTATGTTAGGTATTTTTGTGTTTTTATATTGTAAACCTCCCCGTGATCCTTGTATGAAGCATGGTATAGAAATTTAATTCATTAATGATGATGATTTGCAGGACCTATGCTAGGCAACGTGTTGAGTGTACAGGTGTCAAAGCTGCCTTCCGCAGAGACCAGCTGCCCTATTGAACTGCTCACAGAGAATTCTGATGTACAGCTGGTCCAGCAGAGTGGAACTTGCTACTCATCAGATGATGGGCAGTGATTTCAAAGCGGCTTTCTGCACAGATCAGCTGCTCATGGGGTTTGGCCAGCTCAGCTAAGTGCAAAGCATAGGACTAGCAAAGCTACTTTCTGCCAGGATCAACTGTGCAATTGAATTCAGCTGATGGCCAGTGAGTTCAATCCTGCTTTTATGCAGGGATTAGTTGGGTGATCTAGTTGCCCATGGGAAACCTGGTCACACAGGTGATCAAGAAGCGTCTCTACCTGCCTAACACCTGACACCTGGGGCTGGTTGGCTCTGATTGAGGAAAATTAGCCTTGCTGGCCCGCCCCCCACCTTATCCTTTAAAACAATTGCCACAGGATAACACGTCCAGAAGTTGAAATTACTTCCTCTGGCCCTCTGACTTTGGCATCTGTGCTCAGTTAATCTGGCTCAATGAGCAACAGAATTGCTTAGAATTAAGTAGATGGCTCAAGCGGATTCAAATGCCTCGTGTGCATGTCCTCATTTCATCAGGCCTAATTTTTGCATTAGCTGCACCTTAAAAAAGAAGCAAATTATCTGCATTATTATAACCATCTTCCTGAGCCCTAATGAATCACTGTCAGGGTTTGAATTGGGTTTTTCAAAAAGCCAGATGCTGTGCCATCATGGAAAGAACAGGATCGGCCAAAAGTCTGAAGGGAAAAAGGAACTCAGTTCATGGCCGCATCCAGGAGATGCTGAGAAGGGGCCTCCAATCGCAAGTGTTGTTCCAGACTCAGAACTACAATGCTACACTTACACCTCCATCACCTCTGCCTGGAACCAACAACACCAGGAAGGTACATTTTGGGCTGCCTTTTTGGAAAAGATTGATCTCTTTCAGGCAGGACCTGAAACATCTCGTCACTTCCACAGATTTTCGTTCTTTACTTCATGTAAATCATGCCCATCTAAGTGCAGGTAAACAACAAGAGAAGCAGAAGTACTATGAAAAGTGCAAAAGCTTTAAGATAAATCCTTTTGAAAATGAAAAACAATGAAAAACAATAAATCCTAACTCTTTCAACAATAATTGAGGTGGCTATGATTGTAAGGTCATTTTCAGAATGGCATATGTAGTGTCTCCCTCCGCGCCTCGCGAAAAACCACAGCTCTGAATGATTATATGTGATTGAGAGAAGCTGTTCGTGCCGCGTCGTCCGATGAAAATGGCCAATTTGCTTTGGGCCACGTGGGGGGGGGGAGGTTTAAATTTTTGCCTTGCTATTACATGTTCCAAGAGCAGGGTAACCTGAAGTCTGACAAATTTCTTTTATTTTGTTGCCTGAAAATGTACATCAGCTCACGGACAGAGTGGGGGGAGAAGGGGGGAATGAATCTATGATAAAAGGTATTTTTAGATGATGATGATGATGATGAAATTCACCCCTCTTCTTTCTTGCACTTCTAATTAATTTAGGAATAGCAAAATCAGGTTTTCAACCAGTCCAGAATTCAGTTTGGGTGCATTTTAGCTTCCGTAACAAATAATTAAAGTTACAGGTAGGTAGCCGTGTTGGTCTGAGTCGAAGCAAAATAAAAAAATTCCTTCAGTAGCACCTTAAAGACCAACTAGGTGCTACTGAAGGAATTTTTTTAAATAATTAAAGATTATTTTAAACTGACTCCGCACTTGGGACTCAGTAAAGCTTCTACCCCTCCTAAAGACTTTTTTATTTTTTTATTTTTCTCTCTCTCTCTCTCTCTCTCCCTCCCCCTCCCCCTCTCCCCCTCCCTCTCCCTCTCCCTCTCCCTCCCTCTCCCTCTCCCTCACACACATACCCGTGAGGCTAAAATGGGAGGAATCCTTTACCTCCAGTATTTTCCCTTTGTAACTTGCTTTTCTTCACCATTTTATGTCCAGGCTAAACAAACCCAGCTTCTTCGACCTTTCCTCACAGGTCTTTCTTTTTAGGCCCCTCCAAACCATTTTCACCATTCTCTTGTCATATTCCACTTTGCCAGTGAGTTAATTTTATTGTAACCCGGCAGCACCCAGTGCCAGTTCAGGAGGACCCTCAATGCCGCCCCCGCCCCGCTGAACACAATGATGCCCTTTGGAGTAAGGTATTTATTGGGACCACGCTTCCAATCTCAGATTTTCCCCCAGTGCTGGATCTATGGCGGGGTTTTTTGCCAAAGGAGGCAAAAGTCTGCACTGATGCCTCCCCCTCCTGTAAGTTCATATCTGCCCTGCCCCTGCCGCCGCCGCAGAAGAAGCGGGCAAAAGTTTCCTTCTCTGGGGCAGGGCCAAAGCTGGCCAGCAGGAGACAAACAAAAGTTTCTCTCCACTCCCAGTTTCCGTCTGATGGATAATGAAGGGAAGAAAATCACCAAAGAGAGATGCAGGTTTGTGTCCCCTCACCATCACGCACCGAGAGGAAGGTGCCAGCAGGCGCAGGGCTGGCGACCTCTGCCTTAAGGCACGTTCTCAAATGACTAACTTCCTTATATCCGAATTATAAGCTCTGCCGTTACACCGTTCTGTGGCAGCCTCCTAAACCTGCTGCCCAACAGAGGTTTGGGACTATAACTCCCATCAGCCACACTAAGCTGAAGTTGTTGGGAGTTGTAGTCCAATGCACCTTCTTCAGGGCACCTGGTTGGAGAAGGATGTTCTACACAGGGCAGCTTGGGGGGAGAATGCTGCAGAGTGCCCTGCCCAAAGTGATGCACTGGGCTTGTTTATAATTAAAGACAAGGACCCTCTCTGTGGTAGCGGTGTGCCTGTGGAATGCCTTCCCTCTGAGAGGCAGCTGGGTGGAGCTTGGATAACAGCTGCTGGGAATTGCAAGTGGGAAGAGCCTTGTTGTGCCCAGATCCTGCTTGGAGGAATTCTGTAGGTATCTGCATTGTGAGAACAGGATACTGGGCTAAGGCAGGACTTTGACCACATCCAGCTGGACTCATATGTGCTTACATAGCTGAAGCTGACCTTATTGACTTTTTGATATCAGATTAAAACACATCTCTTTCCCCAGTTTTATGTTTGGGCTTTGATGTAACACTGCCTTTTGTTGACTGAGGATCCACCTGTACTAAAATTAAGACAAGTGCTTTTTGTGTGTGTGACAATATTCATTACTAGAGAGGACTGGTGCCTCTTTTTCTGCTGCCCATGTCAGCCATTTTATACTGTCACCAATGGCACTTTTATCAAATTTTTTAACCAGAAGAAAAAGAAAAGTGCTAATTTAAAATGTTTATATCATGGTTTTCATTTTTTAAAATTGATTTTGGTACATTTGATTGTTTTATTCCTGTTATGTTGGAACTCATCCTGGTATTGATGATAGATTGAAGGACATGCTAGGAATCAACCGAATGAATTTCTCCACACCCCCACACATAGCTCGTTCCATTTTCCTGCAATTTCATCTTGTTACAGGGAGCCTTTCTTTCAAAAGGATGCTAAAATGCCACACTGTGAGATGGAATCCTTTGGAACACACCCTATGAATGTTAGCTAGGGACATGAATGCCTGGTGTCTGCCTAACAATGCCACAAACATTATTATATTCCCTCTCCATCTTTTCCTACTTCTCTCTCTTTCTCACCATCTCATTTCATTTGTTCTCTTGTTCTTTACCTCTTCTATCTATTCCCTTTTTCATTTATCCCAGTGATATGATGTGATTGTGTGTGTGTGTGTGTGTGTGTGTGTGTGTCGCTCAATGCGGCACACCACTTTGGTTGAAATACAATACAGTCCTTGCACGTCGTGGAGAGATCTGCTGGGTTCTGAGGCAGGCGAGGCAGAGCACATTTTCACAGCCCAGCTATCCACAAAGTCTTTTTCTATCAGCACTTGAAACAGCCTGGCTGGAAATAGTTCTAAGTCGCTCCTGTTATTCCACCTTTCCCGTCCCCTAACTTTGTCTCTTTCAAAAGTTTGTGCCGGCTGTGATTTTGGAAGGGTTGCACTGAGGCTGAAAGACCAGCCTCTCTTTTCTCAGCAGCATTGCACACAATGGGTAGTTTGAAGAAGATTATGCCATAAAGAGTAGAATAAAACGCTGCACTTGAAAGAGTTCAAGAGATGAACCACCTTGTACTCAGTTCAGGTGCTAAGCGTGCTTTGCTTTGATACCGGCATTTCAGCTGAATTTTCTTTCAGTGAGACTCGGAACCAGAGGATTTACACCAGGCAATTCTTAAGACTACAGTTCCCACCCAGTGAAGTGAAAAAGCAGCACAATGGGGCCTGACTGGTACCCACAAATAATCTACTAAAGGGAAGACCTAGATGATAAAATGTTGTGGTCTATAACTTCTAACTAAAGCCACTCAGATATATCATTCACAATCTATATGAGGGATAGAGAACTGATACCCTTCCATGTGTCATTGGACTACAGCTTTCATCATCCCTGACCATTGGTCACGCTGACGAAGTTGAAGTCCAACAACAATTGGAAGGAATTTCTGATCTACAGCTCATGTTGGACAATGACACTTGCCTCTCACAGGCCTTGAGTGGTAGGCCTCTTGGTGCTTACAGACAGCCCCCAGACTTAAAGCAGTCACTCAACCAGCAAAAACAGGGCAGATAACAAAGACATAAATGCAGGGACCAGGCCCTGCAACAAAACCATATGTCGACTTTCCCCATGTCTACTCAGGCTTATCTGTTAGAACCTAAACAATAGGTCTCTTCAGCTGTTCCTCTGACCTAGGAATACAATATCGGAGGGGAAAGAAGCAGGGATGCACGGGGCAGGAACGATCCACAGGCATAATGCAGGAATGAATCTGGCCTGTCTCTTCCATCAGTGTTCAGCATGCAGCTCTAGGGAGTTCCAACAGCTCTTCCCAACGATTTATTACGACTCGTGTCTTGGAGACACTGAGCATATATTCAGAGTCCAGCAGAGATAAAACGCAGACGGAGCACGGAGCCAGGCTGAGGTTGTGTACTAAAAGCTACTTTATTAAGCGTAAGGCAGAACAAAAGAAAAACATGTCTCCTCTTGCTGAGAGAAGTCTGAAGAAAAAACAAACCAACGGAAATCACGGGAGCCAACACCCGCTCCCGTGATTCCAACAATCTTTGCTGGAATGTATAACACAGGCATGTGACCTGCACAGTGAGAGGAACAGAAACCTAACACACCTTCAGTGAGCTGAAGGATGACTGTGTAATATGAGGGATATAATGTATACATGGAAAATTAGGGCTGTGCATTGTGCACAGAGTCTACATGAGTACATGCGATCTCCCTACTTCAGACAATCTTCCTTCAAGTATTGTAAGAGCAACAGTGATGAAGATGGGCAGAATTTGCACACCTGATGAGTGGAACATCTCATAATGTGATGGAAGCGTTCTCCAGGTGGTGATATGCATTGAACACACCTGCTGGGCATGGTGTTCTGCAATGCAGAAGCAGCATCTCTTGTGGATAAGGTAACACACAGGCAGCAATCCCTTGGTTTCTTCTATCTCTTTCCACGCTACTCACCAGGAGACTATAAACATTGGCACACTGTCTCTATGATTCACTGTCTGAGAATTACAATCCTATGAGTACAAGAGGCTGAACAATCTGCACTTCATTCTACACATGTATGTATGTAGAGGTCTGGCATTATCACTGTAAAGCCAATGGAAGATTTCCCAGGGAGTCTTCTAGTTATTGGAGTCCCCCAATAAGTTGATTCTTCCAGGGTAGCATATAATTGAAATTGCTAGAATTGTGCCAGTGGAAGAAGCTTCTCATTCAAGGGCTGCTGAGATGGAGGATGTGAGCATTAGTTCCAGTTTAATGCTCTCCTAGTCCCTCTGCTCCCCAGACTCCTGCTATGGTACATGTCAAATTATTATCTACATAAAAATGGACATATATCCATTAACACTAATTCTCTTCCTGCCCTCCACCCTATTTTTTCCAAATATTTATTTGGCTGTACTCTCAGTAAATAAACCACAGAACGTTAAAAGAAGAGAAGAAGAAGAGTTTGGATTTGATATCCCGCTTTATCACTACCCGAAGGAGTCTCAAAGCAGCTAACAATCTCCTTTCCCCTCCTCCCCCACAACAAACACCCTGTGAGGTGGGTGGGGCTGAGAGACTTCAGAGAAGTGTGACTGGCCCAAGGTCACCCAGCAGCTGCATGCGGAGGAGTGGAGACACG
Organism: Zootoca vivipara; assembly: GCF_963506605.1. Lineage (NCBI taxonomy): Eukaryota > Metazoa > Chordata > Lepidosauria > Squamata > Lacertidae > Zootoca > Zootoca vivipara. The sequence continues at coordinate 32,318,623 of NC_083287.1, read as the reverse complement.
AACCCAGTTCCCCAGATTACGAGTCTACCGCTCTTAACCACTACACCACACTGGAACATATTATTTCCTTCTAATCCTGGTCTGGTCCCAGATCTTGTTGGATCTCAAAAGATGGAAATATGAAGGTAGACTCTAGTGGAACCGAGGGTGGCAAGGGAACCCCAATCAGAGCAGAAGGTACAAGATTTTTGGTCTAAGTGGCTGCTATAGTTCTTGAATGAAATAAGTGCATCACACATAGTTAAGATGCAGTTATATTTGGACTAGCTAAGACCAAATTAACCCTGGGTCCCCAGACGTTGTTGACTACAACTCCCAACAACCTCAGGTAGCATGGCCAATGATCAAGAATGATGAGAATTATAGCTCACCAACAAATGGATGTTGTACTACTTCCCTATGGTCTTTTCCGAGCTGGAAAGGGCATGGACCACCCTTTCGTTTGGTTTCTACTCAGCAATAACAGCTGATCGCACTCCACATCTCCAGTTCAGCAGGTGCCCTTAACACCAACATATAGGGTAAAACGAGAGAGAGAAAGAGAGAGCTGTGCATTTCATCAGCATTTTGCAGACCAGATATTTATAGCCAACCAGAAGAAAAGTCTAAATGAAATATGCACCACATAAACAACACACGTTACATGTTACGCACATTACTCACAATGCAAAACCCAGTAAATGAAAAAATTAAGGTGCAGGAATCATGTAATGTCAGTGTTCTAAACATGAAATAAAGCACAGAGGCCACAAACTAAATTGAATTTGGAACACACTGAAAATGATTCCCTCTGTCTTATGACATTATCACTTTAGCACTGTCAATGTGCTGTTTGTGGTTTGAACCAAAAGGTATTTTTAGTAAAATATAGATATATCTGTCTTTTGCTGTGTCCCCCCCCCCCCTGTCCCCGCCGAAGTTTCCCTTCACAAATGAATCAATTCTTCCACTGTAGCAGAACAGAGAAAACCTTTGAGATGGCTCGGAGGGGGGGGGGAATGCACTTGTTGGCAAGAGGATACAGAAGCAAACAAAATGACCGGGGGGGGGGGGGAATCTTAGTAACTCATTATGCCAGCAATCCATTTTTCCAACCAAAGCCTCCCATTGGCTTAAATAAGGCTGCCCTGCGATGATTGTCACTTTCAGAAAGCTGAAATTCACAACCCAAACATCCAAATCGACCATTTTCCACATCTTGATGAAAATAAGCCTAGCACAAGCGTCACAATTTTCCATTTGAACTGTAAGCACATTATTTGGATTCTGCAAGTCTAATGAACTTACTTCCATACAAATGTGGAAACAGAAGTTTATATTGGTCCATATAAACCTGTGGGGAAAGGTTGCACCATTTGGGATGTTTTAGTTTAGAGAAAAAGCAAGTAAGAGGTGTCATGATAGAAGCAGGGCTGACCCATCCATGAGGCAAGGCGAGGTGAGTAGGACCCAAAGGGGCAGCAGATCTGACCGTAATAGCAGCAGCAGCAGCAACAACAACAACAACAACAACAACAACAACAACAACAACAACAACAACAACAACATATTTATACCCTGCCCATCTGGATGGGTTTCCCCAGCCACCTTCCAACAAAATATTAAAATACAGTAATCCATCAAACATTAAAAGCTTCCCTAAACAGGGCTGCCTTCAGATGTCTTCTAAAAGTCTGGTAGTTGTTTTTCTCTTTGACATCTGTTGGGAGGGTGTTCCACAGGGTGGGTGCCACTACCGAGAAGGCCTTCTACCTGGTTCCCTGTAACTTGGCTTCTCGTAGCGAGGGAACCGCCAGGCGTTGGACCTCAGGCAGAACGCTGTGGTGCTTTCCTCCAAGGCCAGATCTGCCTCTTCCTCAGCAGCCCCCCCCCCCATTGCCACCTCTGTGGCAGCTTTCAGCCACAATAGCTAAGCTCTACCTCCATGGTTGGAAGCAGTAAACTGCACTACACTTAAGGGCAGCAGGCTAGCAAGGGTGCATAGTAGCTCATGTGACACACACACAGATTTGACTTCAGACTTGTCATTGCAGCTCCCTGTCCCCCCATCAACTGCCAGCTTAGGACTAGCTGTGTTGAGGCCTTCTCTTCCCAATACATATTTGATACATGACCTTCTGCTAGTGATGTTAAAAAAAATGAGGGGAAAGGGAAACCTGTAGTGGACATTCCAAATATTCAGGTTGCTGGACTAAATGACCCTTTGGGTCCCTCCGAACTCTATAATTCTGTGATTCCACCACGTCCAAAATGGAAATCAATCCAGAGAATGTTCACAATGCCTCAGAGCCCCATCTTCAGCTTGTCCCAGTGTGTACCAATCCTGGCTACACCCCTCGCCAGGATCCTCTTCACCTTCCTCAGTGTCCTGGCAATTCATGATGCCATAACTGTGATACTGCTTTGAATATAAAATATAGATGAATCTAGAATCATGCCTTACCTTTTTATCATCTATGCAGAGGTGGCTAAACTCTGGCCTGATCAGCAGGAAGTGGACTTTAAGAGACTGTGGCAAGCAAGAGAGCCCAGTCCAGCTGTTCAGGTGAAGATCATGGGACTCGTCAGGTCCAGGAAGAGGCTTGTGGTCACTCAGCTAGATTGAGCTCAGGGCAGGTGAGGATCACATGCTTCGTTAAGGGGAGAGGCACAGCATCTCAGCTGGAGCAAGCTCAGGTGCGTCAAACAAGGTTGGGAGCAGGGGGGGAGGAAGCAAAGCAAGGCAAAGATTCTTTATCTGCTCAACTTCTGCAGTTGATGGACTACGACTTCGCTGTTTCGGAAGCTCCACCAGACTGTGACCCTGGGATTCCAACACTGGATCTTCTTCGGAGACCTGGCCTTAAGGTTTGACTTTGAATCTTCCTCATTGCATTGCACCTGAATCTGTGTTTGACCATTGGACTGTATGACTCATTGTTTTTTATTGTCGCCCCCCCCCCCTTTAAAATCAATTATTGTTTTTATCTGTGAGCTGCCTTGGGTCCCATCGGAGAAAAAGATTATATATAAAGATATTATATATAAACTAATGTTGACTTAAGGGGCTGTCATGTTGACTGTTTGGTTGCCAGGTGGCTTTTGGGGCCTGTGAAAAGTACTCAGCTCCGTTCAAACTGTTATAGCACTCTTCCATTGGAGTGTTCCACATTTTGAGACAGCTTGGCAGAAAGATATTAACACTTATTGAGAAGGCTGTGAAGGTGGCAAGGAAAGGTTTTGCTTTGTGAAATTGTGGTGTTAGATTACACTCCTTGCGTGGCATAAAAAGGGCAGAGGCAGATAACATGGGCAAATGATACACACACACACACACACACACACACACACACACACACACATCTCTCTCTTTCAGCCTCTAATCCATGTTTCAGAAATAAAAGTGCTGGGAGGGAGTGGGGAACAAAATGACTTGATCTGAGGGCTTATCCACAATTCCTCATGTCCTGCTGCTCCCCCCCCACTCCCCCCCACTCCCCCCCCCCGGCATAGCTGCCAAGTTTTCCCTTTTCTCGCGAGGAAGCCTATTCAGCATAAGGGAATTTCCCTTAAAGGGAGAACTTGGCAGCTATGCACCCCGGGATATAGCACTCTTTAGCATTCAACCAGATCAACCAGCAATTTGGGTTTTCTCCGGATTGATGTTTGTTCTGATGTTTGTTCATTAAAGAGCAGGTTTGCCCTGGGAAAGGAATGGGGCAAGAAGGAAACTGCCACAATCTGTGTTTTCTAGTCGTGGGACAAGCGGATGTGTAGAAGAGCTGTGACTTGTACTTCTGCCTTCCTGGATCATGTGCAGGTCAGGATGCATTTGTGTGGCTCTGAACTGCCGGTTAGAGTTCTGTGAGGAGGGCTGAGGGCTGTAGCTTTCCCCCTAGCCACTAATGGCACCCAGGAAATGCAGCTGGAGCACCCTCAGGGCTGAACTTTCTCCTTGAATCTGGAAGTGACAGGATATGGTGGCGCCCTCCATCTCTCTGAGATACTTAGTACAGTATAGACAAGAACATGGCTGCTCCTGTGATTCAGAAGATGCTTGGCTCTCCAGGTATCGACCAGCAGTAGTGGGGGCATCGGGGTGTGTGCTTGTGGTGTTTCTCACCTGGCTTCTTAATGCTGTACATCGCTGCTGGTTCCCAAAAGGGGCAGGGGCAAAACAGCGGGGAGCTGCAGTGGCAGACCCAATTGGACTCTTCCAAGGCTGGATCCTGCTCTGAACAATGAGTGGAAATAGATGACTACTGAAATCTCTTCCACTCTAAAATTCTATGAGGCTGCTTGCGGGAGGAGGGGAACCACTGCCCAGAAAGGAGAGCTGAAGGTAGAGAGCCAAAGGGTTCTTGACTGTGGCTCTCAGCTGTGGATCAGCCATCAGATGAGCAATCCTTCTTGTCCCTAAAGTTTAAAGAGCTGTTTTGGCTGTTTGGGGTGTGGCCCTTCCAATTAAAGAGTTGGAAAGAACCATGAGGACTGTCTAGTCCAGGGTTTCCCAACCTTGGGTCTCCAGCTGTTTTTCAACTACAACTCCCATCATCCCTAGCTAACAGGACCAGTGGTCAGGGATGATGGGAGTTGTAGTCCAAAAACAGCTGGAGGGCCGAAGTTTGGAGATGCCTGATCTAGTCCAACCCCCTGCAATGCAAGAATCTTTTGCCCAATGTGGGGCTCAAACCCGCAACCCTGAGATTAAGAGTCTCATGCTCTACTGACTGATCTATCCCGATGTGAATTCTGCATTTTAAACTGTTGACTTTGATTGTATATTTGTTTTCGGTTGTATGCCCTTCAGGATAGAATTCTTATTTTGATTGTGCACAGTGCCGTGTACAGTGATGGGTCTACATAAATAAATGCTAATAGCAAATCAGTTGCTTGGTTTACATAAAATAAGTATGTGTCCCTTTCCGTTCAACACATGCTGGAAGATAGTATTGACATCTAAATTTATAGAGAACATCATCTCGAACCACACATTAATGAATATCTATGAAAAAAGAATAAAGAATGGTCTCTTATCCAATAATTCTCCATTCCTGTGAGGGTAGGAATCAATAGAACAATAATGGAATATATATATTGGATGCAGGGAATGTTTGGAGCTGCTTAGCATATTCTTAGAGGCATACGTGTCTGTGCCCTGGCTTTATCTACTGCCATGATAAGGTCCAGTGTTTGCATTCTGCTATCAATAAAGGGAAGGAACAGATGGGCAAGTCAGTAGAGGCACCAGGCTTTGCTTGCCATACACATATGTTTCAGGCAGAAGGAAAAGCTTGAAAGAGCAAAGTGGATCCTTGTGCCGCACCAGAGATAATGCAGGGCCAATGCTGCCATATTTGCCTAGCGCTCCAACAAAGGATGAGATGCCGTGTGCCAAACTCTCAGACCTCAGAGCTATTGTGTTTGCCAGTGCTCAGTGTAGCAGCAGGGAGAATCCGCTCCCTACCCAGTGTGGTTTGGCTTCCAATTTTAGCACAATTCCCAATTTGCATCTGCAGCCTGCATCAGATGAGATGACTCTGGCAATCAAACTTTGCAGGCGGCTACCGGGAGAAGCGGGAATAAAACCGGTCCCAGCTTTGACCCTTGTTTATTCATTGAAAACATTTGTGTCACTGAAAACCTTTTGAGTCTTGCCTTTCGACCCAAAGGTCTCCCAAGTGATTTGCAAAATAAAACATAAAATAGAAACGGCAATCAGGCGGCACAAGTCATTCACGATGGAACCATGCAATACGATGAAAAGAGGAGACTGCTGGATCAGACCAAAGGTCAATGGAGTCCAGCATCCTATTCTCACTGTGGTCAATTGGATGAAGGCCTGTGGGAAGTTTGCCAAGCAGAACTTGAGCGCAAGAGCACTCTCCTCAGCTGAGATTCCCAGTGACTGTTATCTGTAGGCACACTGCCTGCGGACATGTAGGTAGAAGATGGCAATCAGCCATTGATAGACATCCTCCATGCCATTAAATGACTGAATGGGCTGCAATGGTGTGAGCCTCCTTACCTGACCCTTGCTCCGCTCCCCAATTGGCTGGTTTGAACCAGGTCCAGGTGGGAACCCTGCAGCCTCAACAGCCAGCCCAGGGGACAGAGCAATTGCAAAGCAGCATTGGTGTGAAGCCGACGAGACTGGTGAGCGGTCATTGATTGACTTATCCTCCATGCCACTAAATGACTGGAGAATATGCAAACTTTAAATCTATAAATAGCATTGGTGTTTGATTCCTTATTATCATCATTATTTATCATCATTTACAACCATGGCACTACCACAGAGAAGTCTCTGTTCTCAGTAGCCACCCATCACAGTCTCTGAAAACAGTCTTAACAGTTAGACACGGCCATAGAGGAGTAGATAGCCATTCAGATGCCCTGGTCCCAGGCCATTGCGCCCATAAATACACTGGTGGTGGAACAAAGCTACTGTAGTGGGTGGGGCCAAAGTAGTATAAAACCAAATACTTAACTGACCTTTTTAAGTAAGCAATAATTATGTGTCGTATGATATGTTTGACGAAGTCACAGAAGACCACAGCCTGTTCTCTCACTGCAAATAACTTTTGTCTTGGATATAGAGCATCCTTAGGTGGCTTAAAATTAAGACCAGGGTCTACCGTTTGCAAGGTATACAGCATACATATAGAACAGGCATCCCCAAACTGCGGCCCTCCAGATGTTTGGCCTACAACTCCCATGATCCCTAGCTAACAGGACCAGTGGGCAGGGATGATGGGAATTGTAGTCCAAAACATCTGGAGGGCCGAATTTTGGGGATGCCTAATATAGAAGAACTCTCTGTTATTAGCTATTAAAGAAACAGATGCGTCTCTTTTTAGTCTTGGGAGTTGCTCTGGATATATACGTAAGACAAATAAACCTGCTTGATTTGGCTGACTTATTTAGTTCCTTCATTGATTACAGTTTTGATTGCAAGCCTAATTAAGATTTCCTAGATAACAATCTTATGCCTGATTTTGAGAACACTTTTTTAAAATAAGAATAAAGGAGTGTGAATCAAAAAACATGTTTCAAAGTATAACTCAAAAGCCTTTGTCTCTTTGCATGCCAACCCTGGAGCCCATCATCATTAGGCATAGTTATAATCCACTTGGTGTTGTTGCAATTAGAGAGAGAGAGAAAGCGGGAGCAGGAGCGAGAATGAAGCATGTGTGTCTTGGATATATGCTGCACCTCAATACTTTCCTTTAACAGATAATAATTTTATTATTTATAGCCCGCCCAACAGGCTGGGTTTCCCCAGCCATTCTGGGCGGCTTACAAAAAGAATATTAAAAAGATGTTAAAACATCAATCCTTAAAAACTTCCCTGAACAGGGCTGTCTTCAGATGTCTTCTAAAAGTCAGACGACATTTGAAGGGATGGCATCACTACCAAGAAGGCCATCTGCCTAGTTCCCTGTAACCTCACTTCTCACAGGGAGGGAACCGCCAGAAGGCCCTCGGAGCTAGAACGATGGGGGTGGAGATGCTCCTTGAGGTATACTGGGACGAGGCCGTTTAGGGCTTTAAAGGTCAGCACCAACACTATGAATTGTGCTCGGAAACGTACTGGGAGCCAGTGAAGATCTTTTAGGACCGGTGTTATATGCTCCCAGCGGCCACTACAGGAATGATGCTGCTTTAATGTTTGTGAACTTAAGAGGAGCCTGCTGGATGAGGCCAATGGCCCATCTTGTCCAGCATCCTGTTATCACAGTGGCCAACCAGATGCTTGTGGGAAGTGGGAAACCTGCAAGCAGGATCCAAGCACAAGAGCACTCCCCCCCCCCCTGTGGCTTCCAGCAACTGGTATTCAGTTCCGGTGCTGCTCTGCCCAGTTCCAAAATGGCCGCAGCGCGACATCCGGTGCTGTGCCGCGCTGATCCCGGATTTTTCAATCTGGGAGTTGGCACCTATGGTCATACCATTGCCCTGAGCTGTATTTCCTACATGCCACCATCCCATGGCTGCTTTTTCTGAAGAAAGAGTGGTCAGTTTCAAGCATGCTTTGAAAGAAAATATGTTTAAAGTAGTTTTTATGATGTGGGAGTGTGGGACACAATTTAAACAGCTCAATTTAAAAGTTTCTGGTTGGACACTTCTTCTGATTAGCCACTCTGATATAGATGCAAAAAGAAATGAACTTCTGAGCTAGGTGATGCCCATTCCATCTTGGATTTCAGTCTGGAAAGTATTTAATATAGCTTGTGCAACCAGACAAAACCAGCTTTTCAATCCACAAGGAAATTCTCTACCTTCCTCCCACAAAAGTGTCAATTTATGGCACAAGGTTTTAGAACTTGATCATGTTGTTACAAATTCCCTGGCTTCTTGAGTTTCAAATTAGATTGAAAATTTAATAAATGAACCAAGTGATGAAACCTGCAAAATAATTCACTGTAAGAGGTAGTCAACATTGTTATTGATGCAACATCCATATTTAGTACATTCATTTCCTTTGTGAGCAGTCCTTATATTTCTAACATTATTATATTTACGGTAGCAGCACAATCCAGTTTGGCTATACATTATACTATTTTTAGTTTTGCTGATGAAAAGCAAGGCAACTTTATCTCAGTTTCCAAATAATATTTGAATAAGCAGCTGTTTAGGAAGCAGAAATGAAAATCAGCAAGGAACACTTGTTTCCTTTTGCGAGCCAAGACACCCCCCCCCCCCAGAAATTCCCCACTAATAACTCAGACAGACACATTATTTTAGGTTTTGTTTTTGGCATAATTTTGGCCACAACTTTATTAAAAATTACAAATTAATTTTGAGTGTTGGCCTTAGGCTTTGGTTAATCTTCTGCCCCACGGTGGGACAGGACCAGCTCTGACTTCCTGCAATAGGAAAGTCAAGTAAACACTGCATGGTGGAGGAGATAGCTGAGCACAGGCAATCTCCCCCACCAGAAATGTTCCCCAAGGCTCGTGCTCTGTATAGGCCCCAGCCCCGCACCATTGCGGGGGTGTAAAGACTAGAGCCCCGGAGCCCCAGGATTCCTTTAACGGAATACTTCTATAAGAGCAACCACTGAGGGGCATGCACCTCCATGCGATGTCCCTCCCAAACTCATCAACCAAAGCCTAACCTGCCAACCTAACAAATTGTGACTATTGCTAAGCAGTAGGCGAAAAACCAGATGGCAACAGCCAATCAGCCAAATGGAAAAAAATCCTACTGGCCCCTGAATACAGGCGGCACCATAGCAAGGTCAACCTAAACCTGCAAGGAAAAAAGGAGGTGGGTGGGAGGGAGATTAAATTCACTAGCAGGAAGGAGCTGAACCCCAGGGATGCTGAGTATTTAAAGGATCCCCCTGTCAATCAAAATTGGATACATACAATTCTCCCCAGCGACAGTCAGCCCTCCAATCAGCTTCTCCCAATTAGCTTAAACCCACCCACCCCACACACAGTCAATTTCTGCCAGGCCTGGTCGCAACCCTCACTATTCCCTATGGGGGTTAATGAGCTTTTTAGATATTAGGACTAGAATACTGAAGGCATAAAATCGACACCTTCCTTTTCTTACTTGATACCATAGGACAGGGGTTGAAAACCTCTGGTGTGTGGGTCCTAATTTGGCCAACCAGGCTGTTTTCCCCAAACCACACCCACCTGACACCATATGTTGCCACTCTGCCCCTGTTGGGAAGGCAGTTCTGCAGTTCTGCCCTACTACATGGGTGCTACAGTTTGGTGGTATCAACTCCTAGAGCATCCATCACGTATCATAAGGTGGTTGGGGAGGGTTACAGGTCTGGTTTTTAGACCACATTACAGCTTGAATGAGAGCTGTCGCCCAGGGTGGGGGTGGGGTCCACAGGTTCCGCATCATTGGTTCATGCAATAGGAAGTTTATGCTTTAAAATTATATATTTTTTCTTGTTCTGCCATTGGAAGCTACTTTACCAACAAAGCAGCCCCTCAATATTTTTGAATAAGTAAATATAAATGAGGCAGAACAATTGACAAAACTTCAATATTTGCTAGTTGGCATTCTGACTTTAAAAGTTGCAAAAGAATTCTCTTGCAATAGATCAACTGAGATTTGCTTCATTCCCCCTGAGCAGTTAAGTAAGTTAAAAGTTCTTGATCCCTTCAAAATGCCATGCAAAAATGAAATTAGTAATGATTTGCCTGTTATTGCAATTCCAACCTTGAGAAATTTATTTATTTAAGGGACGAATAGTTGCTGGAGTACGCAGTTCTGCAATATTGCTGCTTGCTTCTTTCCGGCTGATTATTACACAGAATTTCTCCCACAAACAGTAGGCAGTATATGTCGCTTCTACTTCTCATTTCACTTAATAGTTTTTGACGGTAAAAGGGTGGATGCATTTTAACGTCGTGAAGCTTCATAAAAATTTCTGTGTATTTTGGTGAAGCAGCCAGCAATGTGTTGGCCAGAGTCAGGTGTAGGATTGATACTGGGCTGCTGAAAAGGCTAGGAAGGCTGTCCATATTCTTCTCCACTACACCAGGCACGTCCAACAGGTAGATCATGACCTACCAGTAGATCACTGGATGTCTGTAGCAGATCACTGGTAGCTCAGTGGTTCCCTCCAAAGAAGCTCTACAAGTTTGGCTCCCCTAAAAAAAAGCTCAAAACTTTTGCCCTGAACCCCAAAGAAATGGGCTTTCCTCCTCCCTATGAAAAGCTCAACAACTTTGACAAAAAACTCAACAACTTTGACCTGAACCCCCCAAAAAGAGGGTAGATCACTGCCAGTCTTTAACTGTGAGTAGATCGCAGTCTCTTGGGAGTTGGCCACCCCTGCACTACACCATTTAAGACCTTGACCTGAGCCCAGGCCAAGTGGAAAGAGGCAGATGCTGTTGACACAGGATGCTGGCAACACCATCCATTTCTGTTTGGTGCCTTATCCTAGGAGGAGGCTACTGCGACTGTAATGACATTGCCAGAGAGCCCAGTCTCCAGAGATGGAGCACTAGGACAGATGACTCCAGGCCACTTACAGCAATATTGAAATCATTATTGTTTCAGTACAGAGACCAAACTTTTTTGGTCATCTGCTTGTGGATTAAATATTGGACCTGGACCAGGGGATGAGCTGTGTTCTGCAATTTTAGAAGCTATGTGACTTGGCTGCTCAGCTTTTTTTCACATAGTCTGTGGTATTTTGTGTAGTGACTTTGCAGTTGTTTTTATTGATTACAGTTTAGTGATGATCTATTGTAAACTCTGGGAGTGATTTTCTGTTAAATTCTGATCTGTTGATGGTTTGAGAATTAATTTTGTCATTTAATATTCTATTTGAATTGGATTACTGGATATTACTTTAATTGGTTTAAGTTGTTTATGTTGATAGTCATATTTTCCATTATGACTTGTTTTGTGTTGGATCGGATTGTTATAGGATGTGTGTTCTTTTGTTGTATATTTTGCCATTTCTGTGGCTTCTGTTTGCAATGCAGAAAGGCGGTATACAAATTATAAATGCAGATGAAAAGAAACATACTACAAAGGCGCAATACAAATATTTCTATACCTTGTTCTGAGGTGTGTTTTTTTAAAAACCATGGCTCTGTTTCTCTCTACTATGTACCCACAATAATTCTAAAAGCTATTCAAATAGATGCAGATTCAACAGCCTACAAAGTCTGTTATCAGTTATGTTTGTTTTCGTATTGCAAGCACGTACCGGTATATTTTGATGGAATCCCAGCCACCTGGTTTGTTGAGACATATCAAAAACATGTCAGCCTCCTTGAGATGGTGGGGTTGGAAGTGGGGATGAGTATGCTGCTAGCTCCACCCCCTTGTTGCCATTCTGTTTACCCTCCCTGAGTTGGAGCCCAACCTTGCAAGGTGGGGATCTTGCTGTGCTTTGAAAGGCTCCCTGACCATTTCAAAACCTTGGTTCCAATAGGAGAAGATGGTGTGTTCGCAGCTAGCAGAGGGCAGTAGTCCTCCTCTTTAAAGTGTTGGCTGTTTCTCCTGAAAAACATGCATGTGTGTGTCGGTGGCATAACACAAGATGACTGTCACAGCGGGCTTCTTATAGCACAAAATGGAGGAGCAGCATGGTTGACTTCGTGACCTCATGACTTCATGATTATCAGAAGCACCTGACTAGTCAGACTAGGGACTAGATCAGGCATCCCCAAACTTCGGCCCTCCAGATGTTTTGGACTACAATTCCCATCTTCCCCGACCACTGGTCCTGTTAGCTAGGGATCGTGGGAGTTGTAGGCCAAAACATCTGGAGGGCCGAAGTTTGGGGATGCCTGGACTAGATGGAGCCTTGGCCTTATCTCTCTACAGGGCTCTTCTTACAGGGCACTTTGTTTTGTTAGTGGGCTAGTGATGGAGGTTCTCCAGCCATCCAAGACATTTTGCTGAAAAACAAGATGGTGCCCTTCAAACTGGATGTCAGCACTGGTGATAGGACAGAGTCCTTCACTACACTTGAAGGCTTGCTTAGGGGATGTAAGGCAGGCAGTGTAGCACACAACTCTTCTCTTCGAAATCTTGTTGCCTCTTTCAGCTCTGTCACCTGTGGCACCTGCCTTAGTATGTCTGATGGATTAGTTCAATTACATAATTTGAATACGCCGCTAATGCAATGGAGTAGCAAATTTAATTGTCAGCAATTAACATTTCCCATTGTACCACCAACATTTTGACAGGATAAAAGTAGAGCAGTTAATTAATAAGAATAAAAAAACCCTGGTTTATATAAACAAAAGGAACATTATTATAATTAATTTTAACAGACTGAATGTCAGCTTCTCAAGCTCAGTACTTGGAAATTTATTGTTTTATGCAGTGCAGATGTATTTTACCAGCCTGCGCAATAATAAGGTTATAAAATCCTTTGCTCTTACAATATTGACATGACGTACAACTAACTCTGAGCCCAGAGACACCCAATTAACATCTATATCCATTTTGTGTGAATACATATTTCTTTATGCTCTTGGTTTATGAATGACTGTAGAATATGCCCAATGTATCTTTTTTGCTTAACAGGTGCTCATTGCAGAAATGTTATACTGGGCCTCCAAAAAAGAAAAGAAAAGAAGAATGCATTTTTTATTCTGTTTGTTTATTTGTCTCAGTAACAATGCCCACCCTTTCCATTGCATTTTATGCATTAGACAACTTTGTATATGGTAGCTATTTTTGAATTCTGGAAAAATACATTAAAAAGCCTGATATAAGATGATTTTATAAACTTCTACCATGCCACCTCTTCCTCACCTTTTCTCAAAAACAGAAGTTCCAAATGTTGCAACCTTTCCTCACAGAAGAGTTGCAGTACTGTATAGGATACAGCTGTTCTTTCGATTATCAGTCCCCATATTTCAGGCTCTTTGCCACACAATTGGCCAATAAAAGGAGGAACAAATATGGGAGATAGAATATCTCCCCTTTTCAGCAATATCCCCACATTGTACACAATTGTGGCTTGGACTCTAAGATAAATAAACATATGGAAGGAGTTGACCCCCATTTCCCCACACCTGCAAAGGTCTCACAACAGAATCAGGGGACATTCTTCCTGAACAACATAGGATGTGGTGGGGAACTTCGTCTTGGATCCTATGTTTGATTTAAGGTGAATCTTCCATCCCACTGTTAGGACTGAAGAGTGTGTTGTTGAGGTAGGGGGCTAAGGGAGAGAACCAGGAGAGGGCACCAGTAATTTATAAGGTTTGGTGCTGCCCAAGGCAGGAGTTGGGGAAGAGTCAGGGCAGTCTGAGGAGGAGGAAGGTGCACAGGTTGTGGTGGAAGAAGCATCTGTTCTGGTGAAAGAAGAGTCAATAGATTCTCCACCTTCCTCCACCATGCAGGCAACTTCCATGCAGGAGATGTTGCTCAAGTTTTGAGTGTGCAACCCATTAGTACAGGCTTTGTCAGACTTGGCCCTCCAGATGTTTTTGGCCTACAGCTCCCATGATCCCTAGCTAGCAGGACCAGTGGACAGGGATGATGGGAATTGTAGTCTCAAAACATCTGGAGGGCCGAGTTTGAGGAAGCCTGCATTAGTATATAAGCAGGCAGAGGGGTAAGCTCTCACTGTTGCTGCAATTGCTTCGTGGGGCACAGATGTGAGGGACAACTGCCCAGTGGCTGGAATCTGTGTGTGTGCACACAGAAGGAATTGTTGCAAGTGCTGCTTTTACGATATAAGCCATTGTATATTTGCGCACTATGGTGCAACGCTCAGTTCGACAGCATTTAAATGAGCACTCCAGTTATACAAGAGTTCAGATCCTACTGGTGTCCATGCCTAAAACTATATTGAGATTTGGTGTTCCAACAGTGCAAACCTGACCAACCTCTTTGGTGTAGGTCTATTGTCCTTCCCAGTTGAGTTTATTTTGCACATTCTCAATGTTATTACCATTAACTTTATGACCTACCTTTTACCAGCAGGTCCCAGGGCACCCTAATGCAATATGATACATTCATAATGAAGAACATATTATGTAAGCATGAGGTATTTCATCTTAATGTATAATCTACAAGAATGAACTCAGCATTAAAGGTTTATAAGATAAAGAGTTTTGGTGATGGTAACCTTCAGAAATAGCTTTTGATATAGAACAGATCTATTGTACCAAAAAAAAAAAAACCTTCAGAAGTATCTTTTGTAATATGAGTAGAATGAACATTGTTCCATACAAAAACATGGCAATATTATAAATTATAAATTCCCAATGATATAATACACTGTGTGAATAATTCCGTACAGATAAGCATGTTACAGGTTTTAGGACTTTTATGCGTTATGTACATTTCTGTTTCAATAGCCCATTTTTTTCGCACTAAGAAAAATTATATAACTACTGTACCGATATGTTAAATCTCAATAAGGATAAAAGGGATCAGAAGTATAACATTCCCAGTAAAGGTGATCTGATTTTTAAAACTGTTTCTCGGTTTTGTTCACTTAGGATGTAGTTAGGAATAAAGTTTAAGAAGATGGTCTTGTTGGTAAAAACAAACAAACAAAAAAACAAAAAACCTTCCTATTATTTGATGCAGCTCAAGCAAATCTGGCCCCATTCTGTGATGTATGATGTAATTATGCATTTAATGAATCTGACAGGCTATATTATCTTCACCAAGCCAGCCACTAAATTGAATTTCAACCTCAGTGACTTGAATCTTTGTAAGATCTGATGTATTCTGGTCACCAGTATCTCAATCTAATAATTCTAGTGCCAAGGCAAGAATGAATTTTAAAAATGCAAGCATATAGTTTATTATATACTTTGCATGTACAATTGGTTGATAATGTACTGGAGAGAAACTATGATATCAGATGGAACATACTTTATGGCCACGATCCAACCAAAGTTACACATTTTTAAATCTCATTGATTTCTATGGAAGGAGACTTAGACTGCAATCATATACACATTTACCTAGGGGTAAGCCCCATTGAACATAGAGGAGTTGACATTAGCAATCATATATAGATGGCATTGTTATGGATATACCTAAATGAATTCTGTTGAAATAAATGGGATTTAAATAACATTGGTTGGATTATGTGGTTTCTCTTACCTCAAAACCTCTGCACGGTCTCCCTTTTCTTCATTTCTCTCTTCAAAGAAAAGGTGTAGTCTAACAAATTGCACACTTTCAGCTGTTCAGGACACAGTCTGCATAGGGTTGTGACTACAAATTTACCATATGCAGAAATGTTTCTGTGAATTTTTGTTCCAAACCGGTTCATCATGGCCTGGTATTGTTCTATTCACTGCAGTTCTATTCACTGCAGATCACAGAAATGAGAGAACTTATAATACCCTCCTATCACTTGATTAACATTTGGCAGTCTATGCCTACCAGTACACTTTGTACTCTGCACGTTAAATGAGATTAGGTGAGAGGGCTGTGCAAAATGTTCCATGTGGGATGGAGGAGCATCTACTCCCAACCTGTGTGTAGAAGCTTATGGCCAATGATCAGGGGTGATGGGAGTTGTAGTCCAAAACATCTGGAGGGCATCAGGTTGAAGAGTCATCATAGAATTGTAGAGTTGGAAGGGCTACTAAGGATCCTCTAGTCCAACCTCCTGCAATGCAGGAGGAGAGGCTGACTTAGAGCCACAAAACAGTTTTTAGAATCCCCAAAACACTTACTTGTGAATAGAATTTACCTTTAAAGTTGCCTGAGAGATTTGGGCCATTTGCTGAATGCTGAAAAATAATCAGTAATAGTCTCTCATCAAACACTCGGGAGCAATACCGTACCTCGTGTTCTCTTTAGGACAGGCATCCCCAAACTGCAGCCCTCCAGATGTTTTGGCCTACAACTCCCATGATCCCTAGCTAACAGGACCAGTGGTCAGGGATGATGGGAATTGTAGTCCAAAACATCTGGAGGGCCGAAGTTTGGGGATGCCTGCTTTAGGACAATGAGTGTAATGTTCTCCAGGCCGGACCCGTTTCTTGCTCTCCTAAGAGAGTTGCTTCAAATTGCGAGGGGAAAGAGACTCTGGTGTTGGCCATCATGGGGAACACATGTTCCCACCTACCTTCCCCAACCCTCCAAAGTCAGCATAATGGAACTGCTTCCTGAAGAACTCTGAGGGGAGCTTTCTTGCTATTGGGCTTGAGTAATTTAATAATGTGTTGGGGTGGGGGAGCTGTTACTAGATACTAATGTCATCAGCTTTGGGACTACTTTTGGATGTGAAGGTGGATATTCTGACCTGGATAATCACTTACCTGTTGATTTAGCATATACCAACATTTAACAGTTGATTTTTAAAGTGTTAATATAATAATGATATTATTTATTTTATCGATCCCATTATCTCAATAATTCAGATTTTGGTTTTTTATGGGAAGTGCTTTGAACATGAATGTATGTGGTATATGACTAAATTTACTGGGACTGAAATGCTTTTGACTGGCTTGAATAGGTCCATTAACTGTAATAATGCCTCTAGCTTGTCTGATGCTGGAGGGAGAGATGAGCTGTGTGTGTAGAAACCTCTGACAAACCTCTGACTTTTGCATGTTTTAGTCCACAGGAAAAGAAATGCAGAAATTGGACAACCCACTAAATTCTTCCCCCTCCAATATGGTTCTTTCATGTGTGTGTGTGTGTGTGTGTGTGTGTGTGTGTGTGTGTGTGTGTGTGTGTGTGTGTTAGAACTGGCATGTGCAATGAGGTATGAATGGGGTCCAAAAGTTTTAAGTACCTAGTGGACAACCCCCTCTATGTATTCCTTATTCTTAAGATTTATGACTTCATTAGCAAAATAAATGATGAATATTTAGAAGCAACTGTAAAATTGTAAGTATTTAGAAGCTCAGAAGTATCAATTTTAAAAAGGAAAAAAAAAACTAACTTCCAAGTACATTTCACAGTTTATTTGTAGAGAAAAATTGTTCCCTATATCTGCTGGACTGAAAAATATGGCTGACAATTTCCCAATAAATGATTAATATCAAGCAACCAGTATATGGAATGCTGAACAAAGTCTTTTGGGTCCGCTCATTACACTCTGACAGAACCGTCTGTTTCTTTGACAATCTAGTCCTTTTGAATGCTTGTGGCACAATAAATAATTTACCTTCATTTATGACTGTGCTTGATGTCAGAATAATACTGCATGAAATCCTCTTGAGACAGTAAGGATTTAAATATAATGGAATGGTTCCTACTGTTTTGCTCTAAATGCAAAAAAATCTTTAAGATTTTTTGACTTAAATTCAAAGAACAAAATCTTTCCAGGATGCTGAGAAATAGTTCGTGTTTATGGTTCCAAGGTTGAGTGTAAAAAGAAAGTATCTAATAGCTGTTAACCATCTCCTATTTGCTTTTAGCTCAGCTTGGAGAACAAAGATCCATGTATAGAAACAATGGCATCTCCCAGGTTGCCATGGGACATCAAATGGATGGTTGTTATTTTTATTAGAGCATCCCTCATTTCATATGGTCAAGTTCTGAAACTAGGGAAATTCCATGCTTCATACTGGCTAGCTCTAGCTTTGGACCTAATGGCCTTTAAGAATACTGGAGCCATCTGCCACATCTGTTTCTTTCAGACTCGAGCTGTTGCCATCTGTTGCTTGTATATGCACCTGACTGAGCACACTTTTGCAGTCGCCTTGAAGTCTTCTACTCCTTGTATAAATACAAAGTCCTTCATTTGTAAGCTAAGCAGACGTCTCTCCAGATTTTAATGCAACAAGTTCAGAGTCTTCTATATACTTTCCATTAAACTGTTCACTGTTGGAGTCATGGTGGTATAGATAAATTGGAACCTCCGTGATGGAGGTGGCTGTGTAGGAGGTAGATCGCGTAGAACAATGTTCTCGCCGTCTTTGACCCCACTGGGTCTTATACTGCATCCATTGCCTCTTCAAAGCTCCTTGGACCTGCAGGTATAAGATATTAGAGTTTAGGCTAGTGTAATAGAAGATAAGGGGCTAATCTGAATTGATTCTAACACAGTGGCTGATAAATCTTGCCTTCCCTCTAAAAAAAACCCCCAGCTGGTATGGTGGCTACTTTCATTGGGGGTATAACTGCAAAAGGTGATGGTGAAATCTTGGAAGGCTTTAATACATTAGGTGAGATCCAAAGAACTGGCGTGCCAGTGCCCAGTCCTTAACGCTGCAAAAGATGCTCCTGTTGGTCAGGGGACCCTCCAGAATGCTGTGGGAAGGGGTACTGGGAGCAGCAGGAGGGGCAGTTGACAACCCACCTTGTGTGTGCAGAAATGCCTCCCATTCATGCATGGGCCTTTCAGGATCCAGCCCATTGTATATATTCTACAGTATTCCATATACTCACAGTGCATGCTTTCTAAAAAGGATTAAATTAGTGTGCTTAGCTTTTCATAAATGGGGATCTTGGCGCTGAAGATCAGGTCTGGCATCAGCCTTTGGCCCTGCACTCTTGAGTTCTCTGGATGTGCACTGAGGCTGCCACAGGTAGACTTGAGTGCTATGTTTTTTTATCAACATCCCCATTTTGTTTTCCTTACAATGTACCGGCTGTTCGTCCAGTCAATTGTGGAGAACATAAGATGGCATTGACAAGAATGCTGTCTCATAAGAGGTTTGACTCCTTAGTCAAAAAGTTTTGACAGTATGAACCTTTTCTGAAGTTCCTTTTGCCCAAGGCCCCCTCAAAAAAAAGAGAGTTTAATATTAATTTTCATGATGTAACCATGAAGCTAGAATCTTTCTTTTTCTTAAAAAGAAAACCATTTATTTTAATCTTCTGTACAGTGGTACCTCGGGTTAAGAACTTAATATGTCATTCAAGGCATGAAATCTCTTAGTTAGTTTCTCAGATAAAGATACGTTCTGTTCCCATCGTGTGATATACAGTGGTACCTCAGGTTAAGAACTTAATTCATTCTGGAGGTCCATTCTTAACCTGAAACTGTTCTTAACCCGAGGTACTACTTTAGCTAATGGGGTCTCCTGCTGCTGCCATGCTGCCAGCGCGCGATTTCTGTTCTCATCCTTAGGTAAAGTTCTTACTCTGAGGTACTACTTTCAGGTTAGCGGAGTCTGTAACCTGAATCGTCTGTAACCTGAAACGTCTGTAACCCAAGGTACCACTGTACTAAAATGAGACCCAGCAAAAGGTTTGAAGGTTGCAATCCCATGCAGATCTGCCTGGATGTAAGCCCCACCAAACACAGTGGGGCTTACTTCTGAGCAAAGATGCATAGGAAATTGTAAATAATGTGGATGCTGAGCAAATGGTTTTCCTAGATTAAGCTGTTAAGTCCAGAAAAGAACAACAGGTAGCCAACCATGTTGCTGGTTATCAACAAAGGCCACAATGCAAAAGGAGACATTTGCATAAGGATTGTTTTGGTCTAGTCAGGAAGTAAAAAAGAAAAAAAGTAAGTTATGTTTTGAAAATTAAACTGAGTAGAAATTTAAAAGCATTGAATCTAAAATTAGTAATGCAGCAAAGCTGAAAGGCATCTGTTCAGCTGTTTATTCTTCATTTCTTGATCCTTAAAGACTGTGGATACAACAAGCATTACCAGTGCCACTTTGTTAGCATTGTTAATAGATTTCTTTCCCTGTAATATTTGATAATATATTCTGAGTCTAACCATTTGCTATTCAAATACAAAATGAAGTATTTGAAGAATGTTGAAAGGGGAGAGACAGCAATATGAAAGAGATCCTAATTTCCATCTGTTCAAAGTGGTTCACATGTAGATTTCAAAGCGCATTGCTGAATAATGGCTGCTCCCCCAAACATCACGCTTTTTGTTTAAGATTCACAAATCATCTCTCTATTCATTCTGTATCATTAATGCACAATTATTGACTATGGAAGACATTAGCTTATTTCCCCCCCAAACAAGACCATGAATACTGGAAAGCCAGCGGGGTGTATTCGGGATTTGGGAAACCCAAGATACATGCCTCCTTGGCTGCAAAGCTCACTGGACGCCCTTGTGCCAGTCTCTCAGCCTAGCCTCCCTCACATGATGATGGTGCGAGGGTAAAATGAGGACTGAAGAGACCACCTTGAGTTCCTTGGAAAAGTGTGTGTGTGTGGGGGGGAGTAAATGCAGTGTAATTCGCTGGCCAGATTTTTCATGGTGGAAATGAATGCCAGGAAGGCATGATTTATAGTACACATCTGTTCTGAATGAACTGGCAGAGGGATAATATGACGCAATCCTACTCATGTCTATTAAAAAGTAAATGCCCATAGAAGGGACTTACATCCAGGGATATATGTACAGTGTTGTAGCTGTGAGGTTCTATCTGACATTAGTCCTACTCAGAGGAGACCCCCTGAAACTGATTAACTTGACTACTGTTTATAATACTTTTGAGTATTCAAAATGTTTCATGAACATTATCTCTGGATTTCTTACAGTATACCGTAGTACCGAGTTACAAACACCTCAGGTTACAAACGCTTCAGGTTACAAACTCCACTAACTTGGAAGAGTTACCTCGAGTTGAGACCTTTGCCCCAGGATGGGGCCAGAAATTGTGTGCCGACGGCGCAGCGGCAGCAAGAGGCCCCATTAGCAAAAGCACGCCTCTAGTTAAGAACAGTTTCAGGTTAAGAACGGACCTCCGGAATGAATTAAGTTCATAACTAGAGGTACCACTGTACATGGAAAGAATGTCATCATCCCCTGATTGTAGGGGAAGAAGTGAAGCGAAGGAATGGAGAATTGCCTACCCACCTAGGGGGCTTCTATTCTCATGGGTCACTCTCTCAGCTATGACACACTGCACTACCGGTAGTTATTTATAAATATGCTGGCCTAATTGAATCTCCCTAAGAGACTGCGGTCTAATTGGGAAAGCTTTGTGCTAAAAGATCAGACTTAATATTAATAAACAAGAGTTTTAAAAACCCTGTGCAAATAAGCCAGAGTCGGCTAGGAGATTAATATTTGCAACAGACCTGCAAAGATTTTTGGCTCACAACAGTAATAGCAAAAAGCCTCCAGCCTGCTCCAAAGTAGGGTGCTGAAAAGCTTGGGCAGACGACCAGGAAGACATTCAAATTTATATCTGAAAGGATTAGGATGTTGTAAAAATGAAAATTTTGTTTGAGCCATGTTGGCAGAGCCATCTTGTTTCTTATTTCTAGATATGTTAACTTGTTAGAACCCAAGCCACTATTTTGTACCACGCTCCAGTTGGTGGAGCTTGAGGTTCTAGTAAAAATTTTTTTTAATCTCCTCCTCACAGTCTCTGTAAACACACATTATCTATGCAAAGCAGGCAGGCTGCATAAACACCATCAACATGGTACCAGCAAGTGTACAGGCACCATTTATGTATTATAAATGTCATTTTGCGTTCATTCACTTTTGCCTGGTCCTTTCGAAGTGATCTCACAAAAAGGAGAAGGCCAGCCAATAGACATTCCCCTTTCAGTAACAGTGAGACTGATGCTCTTAGAGGGCTGTGTGGATAGCGCCATCATATAGTTTAGACACTAGGTGGCCCTGGACTTAGTTGGGTAGAATCATGAGTTTCCAGTTATTGTTCTGTTCTTGTTTAAGAGAGGCAAAACAGTGCTCGCCTAGCTTCCTAACTGGTATGTCCTCAGACCTTCCATGACAAGGGCTGAACACAAAGGACATTATGTTTCCTATTGATTAAAGCACCAATCCTAATGTCACTTACCTGGGAGTAAGTCCTATTGAATATAAATCGGACTTACATCTGACATGGCTAGGCTTACGTTATAAGACATGAAATTAAGCTATTCTTTCAGTGTTCTAGACAAAGCTTTTCTGGTACTGAACATCTGTGAATAAATAAGGCTGAATCACTTGTTCCAAACGCAGATATGGAACATTGTTTTTGAAACCATTTATTTTGGATCAGTTTCACCTGATTCTGCCTTTGTGCAAACCAGTCCAGTAATAAGCAATAAATCACTGAGAAACTGAGCTGCTATTGCACTATTATTAATTCCTTTCCTGAGCCATACCAAAAAACAACACTTTGATCTCTATGCACCTGGCAAGGGCTAGCTGGACAATTTCACTGGAAGGAATGGAGAGCTGCGGCTCCCAAGCTTTAGCTAACTGGTTGCACTGAATCTAAGGCACAGCATGGAAATTTTGGTAGAGGAAACCAGAATTCTTCCAGGTTGTCTGAAAGTGTGCTGAAAAACCAACTGTGTTTTCCTGCAAAATGAACACAGAAACTATATTATCACTCAACCAGGGTTGGCCTAAGACTTTTCCTATGTGATGTGTCCCCAAGTACCTACAGACTAGTGGTGGAATCATATGGAGGGGCAGCAGCCTAGCTGAGGAAGCAAAGGGCAGGAAGCACAAAGAGGTGGCAGATGGTCAGGAGTTCAGGTGCGAGGGCAGTGTGGTGCAAATGCATGGGCAAAACTAATCCAGCACTCCTTCCAGTGTTTGCACCATGCCAACCTCCCTGCGGCCTTACCTCTTTCCCTCTC
Source organism: Zootoca vivipara (assembly GCF_963506605.1). Lineage (NCBI taxonomy): Eukaryota > Metazoa > Chordata > Lepidosauria > Squamata > Lacertidae > Zootoca > Zootoca vivipara. The sequence goes on along the minus strand of NC_083287.1, from coordinate 32,295,685 downwards.
AGCAGGCAACTATTAGCCACGTGCTGGAAAGTGAGGGCAGCAGCTCTGCCCCACTTTGTGAATTGCTTTGGGGGGGAAAGTGACTAAAACTAAACAGCCGGTCCAAGCTAGCAACAAGCAAGCACTACTGACACTAAGATGCCAGCTCACAGGGACAAGAATAGCTGGCAGGAATTAACTTATAGAGTTTTCTGCTGCTACAAAATGTGGGGATTGCCACTAGCTTAGGTAGCGGCCCAACTTTTAAAAGAGACTAAAGAGAATTCATGCAGGTCTATCAAATGACTAATAGCTGTGTTAGCAAAATAGAGCCTCCATGTCACTGAAAACCAGTTGCCGGGGTGGGGGTGGGGGCAATTGCCTTTAATGCCCTGTTCGGGAGTTTTCTAGTGGTATCTAATTGGATACAGGATAGGATGAACTACCTCGCTTTTGACACCATCAACCATAACATCCTTCTGGACCGTCTAGAGGGCTTGGGAGCTGGGGGCACTGTCATACAGTGGTTCCGCTCCTTCCTCCTGGGTCGTGTTCAGAAAGTGGGGGGGGGGATGAGTGTTCAGACCCCTGGGCTCTCACTTGCGGGGTGCCTCAGGCTTCTGTCCTCGCCCCCCATGCTTTTTAACATCTACATGCAGCTGCTGGGAGAGATCATCAGGGGGGTTGGGCTGGGTGTTCATCAGTATGCGGATGATACCCAGCTCTACCTCTCTTTCAAATCAGAACCAGTGAAGGCGGTGAAGGTCCTATGTGAGTGCCTGGAGGCGGTTGGAGGATGGACGGCAGCTAACAGATTGAGATTGAATCCTGACAAGACAGAAGTACTGTTTGTGGGGGACAGGAGGCGGGCAGGTGTGGAGGACTCCCTGGTCCTGAATGGGGTAACTGTGTCCCTGAAGGACCAGGTGCACAGCCTGGGAGTCATTTTGGACTCACAGCTGTCCATGGAGGCGCAGGTCAATTCTGTGTCCAGGGCAGCTGTTTATCAGCTCCATCTGGTACGCAGGCTGAGACCCTACCTGCCTGTGGACTGTCTCGCCAGAGTGGTGCATGCTCTAGTTATCTCCCGCTTGGACTACTGCAATGCGCTCTACGTGGGGCTACCTTTGAAGGTGACCAGGAAACTACAGCTAATCCAGAATGCGGCAGCTAGACTGGTGACTGGGAGCGGCCGCCGAGACCACATAACACCGGTCCTGAAAGACCTACATTGGCTCTCAGTACGTTTCCGAGCACAATTCAAAGTGTTGGTGCTGACCTTTAAAGCCCTAAACGGCCTTGGTCTAGTATACCTGAAGGAGCGTCTCCACCCCCATCGTTCTGCCCGGATACTGAGGTCCAGTGCCGAAGGCCTTGTGGCGGTTCCCTCGCTACGAGAAGCCAAGTTACAGGGAACCAGGCAGAGGGCCTTCTCGGTAGTGGCACCCACCCTGTGGAATGCCCTCCCACCAGAGGTCAAATAGAATAACAATTACCAGACCTTTAGAAGGCATCTTAAGGCAGCCCTGTTTAGGGAACCTTTTAACGTTTGATGGATTTCTGTATTTTAATATTGTGTTGGAAGCCGCCCAGAGTGGCTGGGGGAACCCGGCCAGATGGGCGGGGTATAAATAATAAATTATTATTATTATTATTATTTTATTTATTATTATTATTATTAAAGGACCATAGCTCTGTGGTACAGCCTATACTCTGCATACAGAAGGTCCCAGGTCTAATCCTGAGCATCTCCTGTCAGGGCTGACAGTAACCCCATTCTGAAGACAGGGGGAGCTTCTGCCAATCAGTGTAGACCAGGAATTCCCCAAACTGCGGCCCTCCAGATGTTTTGGCCTACAACTCTCATGATCCCTAGCTAACAGGACCAGTGGTCAGGGAAGATGGGAATTGTAGTCCAAAACATCTGGAGGGCCGAAGTTTGGGGGTGCCTGGTGTAGACAATACTGAGCTAGATGGGTCAGTGGGGTGACTCTATGTAAAACAACTTCATGTGCAACTAAAAAATGGGGAAGGTGGGGAAGCTGACATCCCTCTTTCTGTTTTACACTTTTTGCCCTCAAACTCAGTTTGCTTTAGGCCAATTTGACAGCTGAAAGCTCCCTGGGAAAAAGACGGGATAATTCTATTTGCTTAGGAAGAAGTAGCATGAAGCACAGATTCCAGCAAAATTAGCAGTGCCTGTACCACTGGAGCCTATATAGACAGGGCTTCCAAATGCCACACAGTGAGTTCTTAGTAAAACTGGGATGTGAACTCTGTGGTTCCTGGATCCTGGCCTTGACCTCAGGTCATAAGACATGCAACATCTCAACTCTCAGCACTTCCAATAAAAGAAACTACAGATGATTATGAAACACTAGTGTAATGTTAAGTTCAGTATCTAGACTCAGAAAAATATCAGTAGGTTGAAGCCACTGTTATGCCTGCACCACTGTTATGTGGCACATTTGACGCCTTTATCTGCCCCAGCTGCAACAAAACATGTCTCTTCCGTATCAGTCTCTACAGCCGCAGCTGGTGCTGCAACCTTTGACTTCATTGTCTCCTGAGACAGACAGATGCCTGCCAATATGTCTGCATATTGGGAAAACATAATGTACATTTAAAGATGGCCTTAAGTGATGAAATAATCAGTAGAAGAGACACACTTCAAGTAAGCAATTTGCTCAGTAAGAACACACACATCAATTTTGTGCTTAAAACTGATCGGATCCAAATTTGGGGTGGAAGAGATAAAACCATTTGATTTCTAAGTCAGCAGGAAAAAGACTGCACATTGTCCCCCCCCCCCCTAGAGGTGAGAAATTATGGGCAGACTTCATGGGGTCAAGTTTCTTTTTGGGTCAGAGAATATATTGGGTTTTATAGAGAGATATTGGTTTTTTTATAATAACATAGGTGGTTTTGGTTTTTTTTAAAAAAGAGAACTATATAATTAGAAGAGAACTTGTGCAGGTGCCGGACAAAATGATTCAGATTCAGATTATTCTGCTTTCCCAATTCAGAGCTTCTGGAAATCCCTCATTCAAGAGGAGACAACCAGAGGGGCCAATTTATTTTCTTTCAACAACCAGGATCAGTTTTGCCCCGCCAAAGTTAAGGAACATAAGGAGCTGCTTCATAGCAAGACAGGCCCATTTATCCCTCTAGCTCAGGCATGGCCAAACTTGGCCCTCCAGATGTTTTGGGACTACAATTCCCATCATCCCTGAACACTGGTCCAGTTAGCTAGGGATGGTGGGAGTTGTAGTCCCAAAACATCTGGGGGGGGCAGGTTTGGCCATGCCTCCTCTAGCTAATTCCTGTAGTGGTTGAAGCGATGGCAGCACTTACCTGACCTCCCATCAGCAGCGTTGCCGCAACTTAGCAGGAGCGCGAGGGGCTAGGTAGCAGTGCCGCGCCAAAGCACTGGCCTGACTGCCAAACTGTCTCCGCTGATGCATTGGGTTTGCCCCTGCCTTCCCCTCCCCATCCTGTTTATGTTATAAATTGTAATCCTACCACATCTGGAGAGCACAGGATCCCCTTCTTTTATACGAGTTAAGATTTTAGAAAAGAAGAAAAATCTATATATACTAACACCTATGTCAAAAAATCAGTAAAGCTGGGATATCTGATATTATTATTATTATTTATTATTATTTAATAATAATAATAATAAATTTATACCCCGCCCATCTGGGCGGCTTACAACAGAAAATTGAAATAAAACAATCTATTAAGCATTAAAAGCCCTAAACAGGGCTGCCTTCAGATGTCTTCTAAAAATCTGGTAGCTGTTTTTTACAGCCTAACCGGAAACACATGTTAATTGCCTTAAAATTCCACTGCCTTTCTGAATGAAGGATTTCAGCCCAATTCTTGGAAGTCAGCTTAATATTAAAGCCTTAGCTTTAGGCTCTAAACAAAAAATCAATAAAACACAGTTTTTAATACAGTGGTGCCTCACAAGACGAATTTAATTCGTTCTGCGAGTTAATTTGTTTTGCAAAAAATTCGTCTTGCGAATCGCGGTTTCCCATAGCAATGCATTGAATTTTTTTTCTTTTGCCCATAGGAACGCATTAATTAAATTTCAATGCATTCCTATGGGAAACCGCGATTCGCAAGAGGAATTTTTCGCAAAACGAATTCGTCTTGCGAGTCACCATCAGATCGCAAGACGCGTTCGTCTTGCAGGGCATTCGTCTTGCGAGGTACCACTGTATTCAGATTGAGGCCTGCAATCCCTCAAACACTTTCCTGGGAATAAATCCCACTGAACTCAATGGGCCTTACTTCTCAGCAGACATGCACAGGCTCGCATTGTAAACACCTGTGTGGATTCTAACCAGTGAAAGGAAACACACGGATTGCCAACCCAAATGTTTTAGGCCTTGGGAAACACATTTTTGTATGGATATTTAATATTTTGTCTATGGGAGATAATGTACTCATGCACAGCTCTGATCTGAAAACTAGGCCTTTGGGTTTCTGCATAAGAACAGATAATGAAAAAGTTGACGGCTCCAACAGGAATTCCTACCTCGCAACTTGTATGTCCTAATTAATACATTGGGAAAGCTTTAGAATGATGGCATACAGTATTTCCCCCTTCTCTAGGAATGTGTCATAGACTGCTTCATCATTATAGCTAGAAAACGTCAACAAGCAATTTTAGGAGTTCCTCCTTTCCTCTTAGCTTTCATTTCATTAAACTGTCCTGTATAAATAAAAGATAAAATGCATCTCTTTATGTCAGGCAGCTGTTTGTGAGGATGTTGTGGCAGTATGTCTGGGTGGGTCCAATGCACATAGCAGCTGTAAAATGGCCGCAGGGCTTCTTCCTGTCGCTACAGTGTGCAAGCAAATGGAATAGTGGCTGTTAGCAAAACCCCAATGTGGCAGTTTTGAGCAGCCTAATTATGCAGAAAACGATGCCACGTTTGGGAGAGGGAGTCCATGGCAGCTGGAGGAACCTTGGAACCTTTGGTGATGCCTCACTTCCAGGTAGGGTCCTTCTGTGAGAGCTGTCACACAAAGACAACAGTGGCAACTTGATGTTAAAAGGGACCCCCAGTTTACGCACACCCTTCTTGGGGCAACAGCCACTGTGGCTTTGCTTGGATACTGATCTCCTCTGAGCCAGGGGTGGGGGACCTCTTTAAGTCCAAGGACCTTCCTGGAGCCACAGGCAAAAGCAGGTGGAGCAAAAGTGTAAATTTTACTTTGGTACAACAGAACTAGTTTCTACACGCACCCCCCCCCCCGTGTTCCACCCAGACGAGCAAAGAGGCAGTGTCACAGTTCGACACATTCCAGTCAGGCAAAAACACTTGAGGGGCAAAATAGGGCCAAGTGAGGGATATGAGCTGCAGAGAGTAGGGAAGAGTTCCAAGGGCCTGATAAAGAGATCTGGAGGGCCACATTCCACCCCAGGCCTGAGTGAGGTTCCCCACTCCTGCAGGTAGTCAAAATAATCTTGCAGCATCATTAAGTTTATTTCTCCCCTTTTCTCACATGGCCTTTCAAGAAGGGATGTTTGACATTCTTCCCCCAATTTTTTTTAATCATTATAGTAGAGGAGGAATGTAAACATAAAGCCATATAAAATATTGATGCAACAAGATGAGAGTGTGAGAGAGCAGGGACTTCTGGAAGGCCCAGTGCTAGTTATTAAATGTGTGAACGAAAGGATGGACAAGATGAATGCTATGTAGCCAGCCTTTCAATGCTTCTCAGACTATTTAGCACAAGGAATTCGTATGTACGGGTTTCATCATACAAATGGACGTTTGCAGTCAGTCAATACTGAGACACATTAATGACATATACATACGCTTTCTGTGTCACCATTTTATGATATTATATTTTATAACCAGGATCCAAACAGTCATGCAACTATTTCCAGATGTGATGAGGGAGGTTGGGCTTGTGTTTCTCAAAGTGTGTCTTTACAGTGCCTGCCACAAATCAAGTCTTTTTAAAAAGAGCTTTCAAAAATGTCACGATTTACTCAAAAAACGAAAAGAGCCTATGACATTGGATCCTAAGATAAATCAGCTTAAGACAGTGCAAGGCATGAAGTTTCTCCCCTCACAACCATCTCCCGAGCCCTGTTGGAAACCGGGGGGGGGGGGAGGAGGAAGAATAACCATTGGACTTGGATCCTAAGATACGTTAACGAAGTTTATGGGAGAAAAGTTTTCCCTCTATCCACAGCACTCCATTTTGCATTGACACACCAAAATGGCTTTTCCCCCTTTAAAGAGCCTATACCTGGCTGGGCAGCAGTAATAGTGTTGTTCCAGCCCCAAGGAGGAAGGAGAGAGATCCCTCCCTTCTCTTGACCAGTGTGCTTCCAGGAAGAAATACCCCAATGACCCTTGGGAAATGTAGTTTTCCCAGCAGCAATTTCTTAACTTGGATTTCCATGGAACAGAAACTGTGTTTTTTCTGGGGGGTTTTTCAGAGAAGCAACTTGGCTGATTTTCCAAGCCAATCTGACATGAGATGGGAGAAAGTCGTCCATGTCTCCTTATTATACTAAGAGTGAACAACAGTCTTGTAAATTGCCATAACATAAAGTTCCACTGTTTCATATGCTTACCTCTCCATTGAAGAAACAGAAAATAGTTGCCACAAGTAAACCCTAAGAAGAAGAAAACAGAGAAAATTATTCAGACTCTTTCTTTATCTATGCTGTGGCTGCTTAGGGTGCAAAGTAATGATACAAAATTTAATAGCACCTTCATTTCATGCTGTATAGTTGGACTCTAATATAGCTAAAGAAAACTGTCCTACAATTACAGCATCTCATTGTTGAAAGACAAAACAGTGATATCTGCCTGGTTATCTCCCCCTCACCCCTATATCAAAGCCAGCAATGGCACATCCTCAACTAAGAGAATCAATAAAGGGGGGGGACCTTTGTGTGAGAAATATATCCACTAAATGAAAGATGGAAATTCGTGGCACATTGGTTTAAAAGCTGCTATACATTCTCAAAAAAAGGAAAAAAGGACGAGAAAAACACCACATATGACCCCTAAAAGACAAGCAGATCTATAATACTAATACTAATACTAATTTATTATTTATACCCTGCCCATCTAGCTGGATTTCCCCAGCCACTCTGGGAGGGTTCCAACAGAAAAATGAAATAAAATAATCTATTAAACATTAAAAGCCTCCCTAAACAGGGCTGCCTTCAGATGTCTTCTAAAAATCTGGTAGCAGTTTTTCTCTTTGACATCTGATGGGAGGGCCTTCCACCGAGAAGGCCCTCTGCCTGGTTCCCTGCAACTTGGCTTCTCATGAGAGAACCGCCAGAAGGCCCTCGGTACTGGACCTCAGTGTCCGGGCAGAACGATGGGGGTGGAGACGCTCCTTCAGGTCTATTGTGGCGTAAGCTTCCATTTGTGCCAGTGGCAGCTTCACATTTGTGTGAGGAATGGGTTAACCTCTCCCCCCACACCATTGTTCTTAAGGACAGAGGGACAGAGGGGTAGGGGGCTGTAGCTCAGTGGTAGAGCATCTGGTTTGCATGCAGAAGGTCTCGGGTCCAATTGCTGGCATCAGTCAGGGCACTGCCTAGCAAGACCTTGAGGGTAGAGAGGGAGGAGGAGGCTGGCAGGGACAGCTGGGAGAAGAAGGACAGGAAATAGCAGTAGAAGAAGGGGAGGGGGTGGCAGGAAGCAGCCAGGGAGTGAAAGGGCTCGAGGATGCTGAGCAGGAGCCTCAGCACCACTCCACCAGCTCGGGAACAGAGGGGGAGATTACGCAGGTCCCCGTCAGCAAGGGAGAGGCAGGAGTGGAAACGTAAAACACAGAGGCGGAGATTAGGGCTGGCTAAGCTTTTATGTTGGATAAAAAGCTGCCAAAAGTTACTTCCTGGATCTGAGTCTGACAGTAGAGATGGCTGAATGATGTCTGCTGCTTTGTACATATGTAAATAAAGACTGAAATCTGTATAGCTTTGAGTGATCAGCACCATTTCTTGCGGAGAGCACCCCACTACTCTTACAGCAGCCCTGTGAGAAATCCTGGAGTGCTGCTGCCAAGCCAGTGTAGACAGTACTGAGCTACCCTGTTTCTCATATTTTAAGACATACCCATAAAATAAGCCATAGCAGGATTTTTAAGCATTCAAGGAATATAAGCCATACCCCGAAAATAAGACATAGTGATAGGCGCAGCAGCAATGCCGGCCGCAGCAGGAGGAGGAGCGAAAAAATAAGACATCCCTTGAAAATAAGCCATAGTGTGTTTTTTTGAGGAAAAAATAAATATAAGACATGTCTTATAATATGAGAAACACGGTAGATGGACCAGTATACTGTCTGACTCAGTATCAGGCAGCTTCCTATGTGTTCCTATGATCCCCACCCCCCTTGTCGCTCATATTTGAAAAGGAAACCTCACAATGCACACACAATAGTAAACTATGTTGTACTACCGAAATGTGTAGTACAAGGCAATTCAATCCATGTGGCCTTGGAAGTAAATCTTACTGTGTTCAATTGGGTATTTACAGGTGTGCATCAGACTGCAGCCCGAGACACTTTTCCAGCACCAAAGTACAGGTCTTTCTCATTTGTGCCCCTATCCTCTCTAACAAAAGACACTTTGGGTCACACGATTTTCCTCCTTTCCTGCTCTTATCCCTCTAAATTCTCTTCTCATTTGCAGTTTTATAGCCATGTTGTCTTTCACAAGAGGATAACGGGGATCATGGCTTAAAGACAATGAGTTTGCTCAGATGGCCTTGAAATTAGATTTTAGTTAACAGTCTGAGGTGAGAAAAGGAGCCTGGTGTGGAGGGCAAAATGTGTCTTGTATTTCTACAAGACAGAACGTAACAGCAGTAAATGGGTAATCAAAATGCATGCACAGTTAAGAACCTTGCCATTGTACATTGTACAAGAAGGTGAAGCAAGGCCTCTGTTTATGACTTGTTTAAAAAGGTGAAATGGGATGGAATTCAGATCTGTAAATGCTTGACAGTTTGACCCTGACACTACTGTCCTCCTTGCTTAACTGGTAATTATACTGCAGACATTTGGTGGCTATATTATACAGTGGTGCCTCGCTTAACGAATGCCCTGCTTAATGAAATTTCCGCTTAACGAAAGGTTTTTTTCTAGTGGAGGTTGCCTCGCTAGATGAATTCGTTTTATGAAAAATTTGTCTAGCGAATCGCGGTTTCCCATAGGAATGCATTGAAATTCAATTAATGCGTTCCTATGGGCAAAAAAAAATTCAAAAAAAAAATTCCAATGCATTCCTATGGGATTCACTAGATGAATTTTTCGTTATAAGAAAAGACCCGTGGAACGAATTAATTTCGTCTAGCGAGGCACCACTGTATTAAGATATTAAGGAAGATGATGCAAAAATGGCAGACGCCTACAGCGAGAAATACAGGGTGAGTCCTTTAAAAGAGGCCCCGTGGATACAGAGTACACACACAGGGCCTCTTTTAAAAGACTCACCATGTAGCTAAACAGTTCCCATGATCTGACCGCTGAACACATTTTAATGTTTACCCCACGACAAAGCAGTGTTATTCAACAGTAGTTGTTGTCAGACTCCCACATTATGTTACAGCTAAGTTGCAGTAAACCTGTAGTCGGGACTCATACATATCTAGGGAATGACATGTCACCATTTTCATTGGAGAAAAACCACATTCAGATGCTAATATAAACACCTTGGGGCAGCAGCGGAGGAAGCCTCTCGGGCACCTGGGGCCCATAGTGGTGCCGCGCTCCCTATCCCGCCCGCTCTCCGCCCGCTGTCTCCCCCCCCAGTTGTAGGGCAGCTGAAACCCTGGGGTGCCCAGTACCCTTAGGGAGGAGGAAAGGAAAGGGGGGACCCGGGGCTTCAGCTGCTCTACAGCTGGGGGAAGGCAGTGGGTGGACAGCACAGAGCCTGTGGGCACCTGAGATGTATGGCTCAGGTGTACTGCAGGCCCTGCGGTAAGTACTGCCTGCCATTTTGTCACCCCTGTCAAGGTGACACCCGGGGTGGGGCACCCCCTTCCTATGCTGCTGCCTAGGGTAGAAGTGGGATTGTGAGCACCCAACTTCCATGCATGCGCTAACATCCACATTATAATGGAATTATGGCAGCTCATGCAATCCCTTTCCCGCCAAGGTTTGCACTTGCTCATTCAGTGATAAACTATGGTTTATCATTACATTTGGCTTGGGCTAAGTATATGAAATGTTCTGAACGTTCTAAACCACCATATAAAGACTGTGCATTATTACTTAGTTTGTTGCCCAGCTTGTATTGCGTTTCACTTATTTAAGTCAATAGCAATAATTGCTAATAAATCCTAATTAACAAGGATTTAATTCATTAATTCATTAATGTTTGTTTGGGAATAGGTAGTTTGGGGGTGTACTCAGTAGTAGAGTACATATGCTTTGCATGTGGAAAGCTCCAGGATCAATCCCTGGCATCTCAGGTAGCAAGCAGAAGTGGCTTGCCAGCCAGGCAGAACTTTCTCATCTCCTGCTCTCAGGGGTAGGTTGCCAGGTGAGAGACCGAGTTGCTTATGCTGGCTCCGCAGCAGGTAGATCACTGTTGCCTATTAGAAGGGGGAGGAATGAGCTGGTGTAGAGTTTGCTGCAGTATAAACACCTGCAAAGCCAATCTGGCACTCCTGCTGGTGCGTTTGCACCATGCTGACTTCCCTGTTGCCCCTCCCAATAACCAGTAGTGACCCACCTGCTGTGAAGCTAGCATAAGCAGCTCGGACTCACCTGATGAGCTGCTTCTGACAGTAGGTGAGGAGAAAGAACTCTAATTAAGCAATAGTAGGCTAGACGGACAAATAGTCTGGCCTGTTATAAAGGCAGCTTCCTGTGCCTTAATTAATATATACCATTATTTATCTGTAATGTAATCTAAATGAAGAAACAGGGTTGGGCGAATCTGCTAATTTTGATTTCTCTCAAGTGTCTTGTTTTTCCAATCTTGAGTTCAATCTTCCACATTTCTATATCGGTATCTAATTAAATACCTGTCTCTGACTAATGTAGTACTTCACTTACTTTGTTTTTGCTTATTCTTATTAAGTACCAGAGTGTAACTGCAGATAGATGGAGCAATCTATTTCCAATCCACGTCAATTTCACATGTTTGTTCATTTGTATACTCTATTCAGTTTCTACAGTAATCATGGTTTTTTAAAAAATCCTGCACAAATAAATTCTATTTTATAACATAATTTTAATGAAGTGCATATTTTACCTCAGTATATGTGTTTCTAAATGTGTTTTATTTTGAAATATGCATTTTTCAAAAACCACATTATGGGGACCATTTTTTGAGGAAGAATTTTGTATCACAAAATACAGGAAGGGCAGAATCCTAAGGAGAATTATGTTCCCATCTGCACACACATCAGGGAGGTAGAGATCTGGTCAAGATTAAGAAAAAACAGAACCCCTCAAACCTCCTAATGCAGAGTTATAGGATTTGAACTGGGTATAGAGAGGTGGATATCAGACCACTTTGTTTTTACCGCTTATTTTTAAGCTGTCCACTTTCTTCGTATGGCAATTTTGCCCCGTTTGTTGCAACAAAACTAGCTCATGCTACTAAAGCATTTGTGAGCTTACTGAACAGTGAGACAGGATCCTCATCAAATGCTTTGACTGAAACTGCTATGTGATAAGGACAATCTTGTAAAGAGGGCAGATGATGTAAAGAGCTAGAGATGAATTGGCTCTCATAGTTCAGAGCCACTTCTAGTATGGGAAAGCTGGTAGGGGATACTTCATGGTGTTATTTTCCTGCTGAGGATGTTATTCTGCAGAGAAAACGCTATTACATTTATAACTGGCAACAGGCAGTGTCTACTTCAGCCCCTTGTAGCTTCTTTGTTAACTCGGGAGACCATCAGGATAGCAAGTTTTCACGCACATCTCTCCTAATATATGAAATTTCACACACACACACACACACACACACACACACACACACACACACACTCATCTATCTATCTATCTATCACCTATCTATCTACAGTAGAACCTCGACTTACGAAGGCAATCTGTTCCGCGGTGTTCTTCGGAAGTCGAAACCTTCATTTTGCGCATGCGCAGACCGTGTGTGCTGCTTCTGCGTGGCAAAAATACTTCCAGGTTATCAGACTTCGGAGGTCAAAACCATCAGAGGTCGAGGCATTCGTAAGTCGAGGTACCACTATATCTGCATTTTTACAAGCAATTTCCCTTAATTCAATGGGTTTTTTGTATGTTGTTTTCACTAAGATAGGTATTTTTGTGTGTACTTTGACTTAATACTTGGTGTGCATTACTTGGCTGGTGAACTGCACCACAAAATTCAGAGACGTACACATTGAAAAGGGATGCTTGTGATTCAGTTCACATGTTGGTTCAAGCAAGTGCAAATTGGGTAGGTATCCGAACAAATTTCTCCCCCATCTTTACATACCTAACTAAAAAAATAACAACCACAACATGAAAACCCATAGTGTTACCAGACCCATACCTGGTAATGCATTAATATATGCATGATGTAATCATATACTTCGCCCGCAAGCTTGTTTTCTGGCCTCCATGGAATAATGACAAACTGAATTCCTAATAAGGGCACAAGGATCAAAGTGGCTCTGACAGCTTTCATGTACATGTTGGACTCGGCGCGATGAGTGTCTCTTAGCTTGGTTACTAGAACTCGCACAATGTTAAGCAAAAAGAAAAAATTGACCTGAAAGAACAAATGCTTTATTAATCAACCATCATTTTAGATTTGTTTTATTTACAAAAAAACCCACAGAACTTGTAAAACATTAAAATATCAGGGACACATATATTTTGTTTTCATAGACATTTTGAAACGAGATCAATGGAAATTGGATCACATGAAAACAGTGCATAACTCATATCACTGATATGTAAAATTAAATGGATCCATTCATGAAGCTGACCCTGCGGAACTTTTTAAAAATAAATAATAAGACTAGAGCTGGGGGCAAGGGAAAATAACATGGACCAATGGTCCAATTTCCTAGGTCACATATTTTAGGAGTCGGCAAATTGTATTCTCAGGACCAGACTGAGTTTATGGCCTGTAAGATATTATCTGCATCCCTGAACTGGATGCTCCCTAATCCCTGTCGACTGATCCCTGGGGAATAGCCAACAGGAGCAGAAGAGCATCTAGTTCAGGATGAATCCTCCTTGGTTGGATGAAGGTGAAAATGCAGGTAACGTAGAACTAACAACTGAGCGTATTTAGCAAGGCATAGTCCCCAGTCAAAGAGGCCAAAGGCTGTAAGGAGGCAAGGCACATGCCGGTGCCTTCCAGAAGTCGTTGGACTACAAATCCCATAACACCTGTGCACTATCTGGCTGGGTTGACTGGAATTGTAGTTCTAAGTATCTAGGGAGCACAAGGCCGAGGAAGGCTGCAATAGAGACATCTGGAAAAGAAAACCGTGTATAGGCAGGTGCTTTGCCACCCGCTGCCTGTTCCTCTATTACACCCTCTCCAATATTCAGAAGGAATAAATTGTTCTTGTTTTTCCTGTATTTTTTTTTAAAAAATAACACTGTTCAAAAATGTTCCTTTCCCTGCTCCACACCATGTTATCCGAAGTGTATTTCTGAAGCTTAGCTCTCTGCCAAAAGTGCCGCACTTAATCACAGAAATTTAAACACATACATAGAAACCAGAGAACAAATGTACACCTTTCCCCCTTTCAGCATTGAAACAATGCTTAGGCATGTGTGTGTGTGCTGTGGGGGCGATTATAATTTTATAGTCTTTAAGTTGCTGAGGAATGCTCGTAATTAGTGCTGATTTTTTTTTTAAAAAAAAACCCTGCTACCTTAGGGCCAAACTACTTCTGACACTAGAAATGTCATTTGCAGTTGAGTAATTTCATTTTCTAAAATTAATTAGCGGGGGAGGGGTGCAATTGGGGGGGAATCAGGACAACAGTTTTGGGAAGGAAGACGCAAGCTTTCCGGTGTAATTGTTCCAACTAATATTACCCTCTGCTATTTGGCATGGGATGGTTGCTCCCCTAGCACCAAAAATTCCTGTTCAAACAGCTACACATTTAGTCCCTAAGCGCCTTTCAGGCGAAGGGCTGTAGCTCAGTGACAGAGCATCTGCTTCGCCTGCAGAAGGCCCAAGTTTAATCTTCAGCATCTACAGGTAGGGCTGGGAGAGACTCCCTGTTTGAAATCCTGGGTGAAAACCCCCCACTGTTGGTTAGATCAGGCATCTTCAATTTTTTCCAGGACTCACTCATAATCCAAATATGCACCTGAGCACTCATTTCTTAACCTTTTACCATATCCTGGTGGTAGTGCTCCTGCTGTGACCCACCTTGGATCAGGCTGTGATCCACTGGGTCCCAACCCATCAACTGAAGACCAGTGGTGTGGAGAGAACTGAGCAAGATGGACAAAAAGGTCTCTGCCCCTGTATAAAGGCAAAATTATTGGTTTGTTTTTGTTTTTAAAAAGGGTGCTTAAACTGTCTATTTTGATGACAAAGCACATGAGCAGTAATAAAGTAAAGGACCCCTGGACGGTTAAGTCCAGTCAAAGGTGACTACGGGGTTGCGATGCTCATCTCGCTTCAGGTCGAAGGAGCCAGTGTTTGTCTACAGACAGCTTTCCGGGTCATGTGGCCAGCATGACTAAACAGCTTCTGGTGCAACAGAATACCGTGACGGAAACCAGAGCACACGGAAATGCTGTTTACCTTCCCACCGCAGCAGTACCTGTTTGTCTACTTGGACTGATACGTTTTTGAACTGCTAGGTTGGCAGGAACTGGGACAGAGCAACAGGAGCTCACTCGGTCGCAGGGATTTGAATTGCTGACCTTCCAATCAAGCAAACCCAAGAGGCTCAGTGGTTTAGACCAGTGGTCCTCAACCCCCAGGCCATGGACCGCTACCGATCCGTGGATCAATTGATACCGGGCCGCCCAAGGAACATTTAAATACAATTAAATTAAAATTATTAAATCAAAACAATCTAAATAAAATATAAACAGTCAACGTCCTCCCCTTGGTGGGCCACAGTAAAATTATCAAATGTTGACTGGTCCGCGGCGATAAAAAGGTTGGGGAGCACTGGTTTAGACCACAGATCCACCCTGATCCATAATGCACTCCTTGTCTGGACAGGGGCTCTGTACAGTGGTGCCTCGCTAGACGAATTTAATTCGTTCCAACGGTCAATTCGTCCTACGAAAAATTCGTCTTGCGAGGCACCGTTTCCCATAGGAATGCATTAAAAGTTAATTAATGCGTTCCAATGGACTCCAGGGGACTGGCGGCAGAGGCGGCGCTTGCTTGCTTGGCTCACCGGAAGGCAGGCAGACAGGCGGCAACAGCCCCGGAGCTGTCCTTGCTGTCGGCAGTGGGGAGAGAGGAACGAAGGAAGAGAAAGGGCAACTTTCATTCAGGGGGCAAACAGCAGATACCCATTGGGATCACAACCTGAATCAGGGCCCTGTACGGTTACTTTCCCTACAAAACTGGTTTTGTGAGCTCAGTTCCTCAGATTGCTTAAGCCGAAATCATATGATTCTGGAAGCAACGCAGACACTGCACCAATTAAGAAAAGAAAAGACATATCTGCTTTGAGCCCAAGTACCATTATCTCTCCTTCAGTGGCTTCTGAGCTCATAGCCAATGTATTTTTGGAAAGGCAGCACTGTAATGAGCAAGCCAGATAGTAAAGGAGAGGATTTGAAGCCAGCAATCATCACACCTGTTTTCTTTCTTTCTTTCGTTTCTTTTCTGAAAGTGATTAGAGTTCCTTTTAAAAAAGATGATGGGTTTTACTTTGCAGAGTAACCAAAGCATAAAGCTTGGGGGTAGTGGTGGTGGAGTTCAAAAAATAGGAAAAGGTTTGCATATCATCAGCCAACCTTGACCTTTATGATCCCAGAGGGGAGAGGGGGGGGAATCAGACTGCTGCTATAAATCTTGAGCTGGTTGTGGTTCTTAAGAGGCCAGAGGGCATGCAAAGTATTCCCATCCAGATGATAAAATTTAGTATGGCATTAAGCACAGCAGCTCTCTTTCACAGACCGTTACACGGAAAACGATCATGTGTCGTTTCCATTCTGGGTAAATGGATTGAGTCATTGAAGCCTGACTACCATAAGCAACCTACTATTTCTCCATATATATTATTGTTTTATTTTTTAAAAAAGGCATCAAAACTCTGTCAGACAACTGAAAGCTAAATTAACTTTGTGAAGACAGACTGAGGCTACTTCGTTGCCATTTCCGCCTTCCTCATCGCCGGAGTAGTTCTTCTTATAACGCACATGTCTGCAGGCAAAAGTTAAATACCAGGTCATCCCGTTTTGAATCTTCTGGGGTGTCAACATCCCGATCTTACACAGGTTATGTATATAAAGCTGTGGGGAAGGTGCTTTGCATGTAGAAGGTCCCAGGTTCAATCCTTGGCAGGAGAGACTCCCTGCTTGAAACTCTGGAGAGCTCCTGCCAGTTGGTGTAGACAGTGCTGAGCTAGATGGTCTGACTTGGTATACGGCAGCCTCCTATATACTTGGCCAATCTTGCCAGTTGCAATCCTATTAGAAACAGTTGCTATCAAAATCTAGGCAGGAAATAATGCACAGGCACGGAACAGCTTAAGGATTCAAGGTAGCCAGCTCAAGAGCTTTGCTTGGTGGTAGTGGCTACAATCCATATTAAGGCCAGCCATTTCTACCTTTTGCTCGGGTGGTGAGCTTTTGTGGAAGGTCCTATGGGAATAGTGCAACACCCGCCCCCCAAATTTTGTATACCACCATTTTATTTCTGTGTTGGACGCCATTCTTTCTCTTTTTCAGTTCCAAGCTGTTGAATTAGGTTAGCTTTTTGTACTCTTTTAAATAATAATGTATAGATTTCTTTTCTCTATTTATTGACTTTGGGCAGTATTCAACTTACTAATGCTTTGCGTTAGCACACTTCTTAGCGCTAGCGCAAGGGGATTTCCTCGCTCCTGCGTGCCCCACACCACCCCCAAATCATCTTCGGAACAGATTTAGTGGGTGTGTTGGGGGAAGAGATGGGGGAGAAGATTGCGTTGCTCAAGGAGAAATCTTTTCAATGATGGAACCTCAGTCTTAGCACCACACTGAGTACAACTCAGTCTGGTTATTTTTAGGGAGTATGTTTTCTGAACTGTTATATTTATTATTGTTCATTTGGTATGCTGTTGTGAGACACTTTGGGCACATTTTTTTAAAACAAACAAACAAACAAACATTTTATTTATTTTCTATCACTTTTGGAGACTTGGGTTAGATGGCTTTGAAACCTGAGCCTGTCTTGTATTATAGTGCTGGTTTTATGTCTGTGTTCTGTTATTGACATAATATTATTTCTATTTTGTCATGTGATTTTTAAATATGTGGTTTATTTATTCTTATGCTAAATTTCTTTAAGTGATGAAAAATGGCATACAAACACTAAATAGAGTTGTTCACACAGGGCCTTATTTGCCAAATTTCAAAAGGAAAGCTTCTGGGTTCCTGAGGGCAGCCAATATGCTACTTGATGCAGCAACAAACCTTTCTCCCTCTTCTAGTTAGAAAAAAGGGGGGGTGGGGGAGGAAATAACAATTTCCTCTTAAAAGGTAAGAGACCCTCTCCCAGCTGGAAGTTCCTGAAGTCCTCCCTGCCTCCTGAATAGTTCTCTGAGATGACTTTTGCATCATTTGAAAGGACCAAAAACCACTGGGCTAAAATATGTTGGCCTAATGCTATAGATATACAGATATATAACCACATAATCAATACAATCATGTTGCTGAAACCATGTCTGGCATACTGAGAAGCTCCCTGCCCCCACCTGTGCTTTCTAGCTATCTGGAGTCAACCAGGAACTACAAATATCCCAAAATAATGAGTCAGCTCCTTCAAACGATCACACGGGCCAATTAACAAGAAGACAAAGATGTGTCAAGCTGCAAGGATAATGAAAGGAGGTGAAGAACACATAAGAAAAAGCTGAGAAAGGCGTGTAAATTCAGCCAAGGAGGCACGAGAAAGGTGGTAGTGTGAAGAGAAGAAGAGACACAGCATGATTATACAGAAAGGAAGGAAAGGAAACACTTGCCCAAGACATCGTGCAGAGAAGAAGAAGAGTTTGGATTTGATATCCCGCTTTATCACTACCCTAAGGAGTCTCAAAGCGGCTAACAATCTCCTTTCCCTTCCTCTCCCATAACAAACACTCTGTGAGGTGGGTGGGGCTGAGAGACTTCAGAGAAGTGTGACTAGCCCAAGGTCACCCAGCAGCTGCATGTGGAGGAGCGGAGACGCGAACCCGGTTCCCCAGATTATGAGTCTACCGCTCTTAACCACTACACCACACCACAGAGAATTGAGGCTTGCCACAAAAACGGTTTCTTTATACTGTTCCGTTTCCATCTTTGCATGGATTGCATTAGGAACACAGGAAGTGGCCTTATATTAGAAAACCTAGCTCAAAACTAGCTCCACACCACGGGCAGCCAAGGTGTTGTTGCACTACAACCCCTGCCAGCAGAGGCAACGGCCAGGAATGATGGGAGCTGTAGTCCAGTATCTGGAGCACACCATGTTGGCTATCCCTGCTTTACAATGACTAGCTGTGGCTCTCCAGGATTTCAGACAGGCGTCCAACCTGGCCCTACCCAGACATTTAACTAAGTGAGCAGTGGTGGGAACGAGTCTGCACATGCCTGACTTCTACATGTTTTTTTGAAGGTCTTGAAAGACACCCCCCCATGAAAACAACTGCACATATCATAGGGTAGCCCCCCACTGTTTTCAATGGGGGCTTACTCTCAGCTAAGTGTGTGCAGGCTTATAGCCTCAGAATGCAATCCTATGCACTTACTTCCAGGTAAGCACACATAGGATTGCAGTGCACCTGTGTGCACCAGGTTTGCTCAGAAATAGTGTTACATTACTGTTATTATTTTAAAATAATCTTAAATTATTGCTATTAGCAGTGTTGGGTGCCATGCAGAAAAGGGGGATAAAATACTAAGTCATAACTGTAATCAGTAATAATATCATTAATAAAATAAAAACAAGAAAAAAATAACAGGTTGTATCCAATGTTAGTCTGATTCAGAGCAGGCCAACTGAAATTAATGGTCATGGCTCATTTAGGCCTATTAATTTCAGTGGGTCCACTCTGAGTTCTGTTTACTTGGATTTAGATACTGTATTTGCCCAAATATGTGCCGCACTTTTTTTCCAATTTCCGACCGTGCAAAAGTTGAAGTGCAGTTTATATTCGTGACTTTACGCCGCCGGCAAAGCAGCTTGGCTCCCCCCCTCCCCGGAAGCAGCCCGGGGTGCGGGGCCAAAGGAAGGAAGGGGCTACCAAATTTTAAAGGTGCAACTTATTTGCGGGTGCAGCTTATATCTGGGCCAATACGTTGGTAATAATAATAATAATAATAATAATAATAATAATAATAATAATATTCAATAATAATAATAAATAGGAAAAATAATAATACAGTGCTCTTAATGCAATAGCAAATGATTTTCTCACCAATAAAGCTGCCATCACAGGCCCATGAACAACATACAACAGGTGAGTGTCAACACTAATCCAGCAGCTGGGAGGAGAGAAAAAGACATTTACTAAAAGAGCAAACTTGCTTTGTTTTTATTAAGAAATGCTAAGTAAACTATAAAGAACAAACATGATACTTACTTATCGTTGAAGTATTTGGTTCTTGCCACAGCATGAATTGATGCCGGCACTAAAGGAAACCCTAGAATGGATAATTATATGCATCACATTTCAGTTTTTGTAATGCGATCTATGTTGGGCTGAAAAAAAACCTTTTGAAAATCATAAAGAAATGTGAATTAGAGAATAACAAGCCTATCTCTCTGTGTAAAGTGCAGCAGCTATGTGATAAAGTATGTTCCCACAAGACAGCTACTACATATGAAGGCCTTAAAGTGTGAGGAACCTGCAGCTTTCCTGTTGGTTCTTACTAAAGGAGAGAAGCACGGCAAGAGACTTCCCCCAAAGAATCCTGGAAAATGTGGTTTACTCCACACCATGCTACAATTCCCAGCACACTATAGTTCCGAGCATTGTTTGTGCTTTAAATGTATGTTGTGCATGCAGTCTGGGTGACTTGACCACTGACTGCAAATACATTTCTTACTCCTGCTGTACTAAAGAACCTTTACAAGCGAGTCTTGTAATGAATATGCCTTGTCCGTGTGAGAGATGTTAGTGCTGCTGACTGAGGCAAGCCATGGAGTTAAGGCTGACAAGCACATACATAGAGTTATTTTTCCAAAGCATTTTTCTTTTAATACCACCCATACAAACTTTCCCCTGTCAAATTAAGTACAGGCTCGGGGTGTCTGAAGGAATGAAGAGTTTTTGCACTCAAATCATTGCTCTGGTTGAGGTAAGCCTCCCAAAATGCTGAAATAACTAAAAATAAATAAATGTCAGGGAATTCAGTTTGAGGGACTGCTTATAGATATTGATTATATATGTTAATTTGGGGGTGGGGTGTGGTGGAGCATGGAATGCTTTCTTTGGTTATTGATTTCCATCTGGTTTTTTAAAAATAAAACACTGCCATTTTAAAGTGAACTGCTGCCACTCATTTTAAGAGCTATTCTTTTCTATAATAGTGTTCAGAGCCGTATGCCTCTAAATACCGTATAGACACTGAATATAAGCCTCACTTCCCCCTCAAATTCCGACCATGAAAAGTTGAAGTGTGGCTTATATTCGCGACCTTAAGGTATGTAGCCAGGAGCGTGGGGCAAATGCCAGGAGCGTGGCAAGGCAGTGCCCACCCCATGCATAGTCCCCCGTCCTCTCCCCCAAGGCTGGGAAGGGAAAGAGCAAGGAAAGGGAAAGGCCGCCGGCAACACAGCACAGCTCCCCCTCCCCCCGTACGCAGCCAGGAGCAGCAAGGAATGGAGTGGCTTATATTTGGGTATTTTTTTTTCTTTTTCTTCTTCACCCTCCAATTTTAAAGGTGTGGCTTATATTCAGGTGCAGCTTATAATTCAGGCCAATACGGTAGATTGGCAATGTCTTCTACGCTTTGAAAGCATGCTCCCTGCCTCAAATGGTTTCCATGGCAAATGACTAATGCCGCAAGTATACATGTGCTTCATAGGACTTTAGTCTCATGAAGAAAGTGTTGCTGTTAAGGTTTCCCCCCATTAATCACAGAGCACAAAGAGGACTATGGAATTTGCTACTGCAAGATGTAGTGATGATGACGACCAGCAACTGAGATGGCGTTAAAAGGAGATTAGACATATCATGGAGGACAGGACTATCAGTGGTTACTAATCATGATGGCTTCAGTTCTGAGGGTGCTCTACCTCTGAAAAGCAGCCACTGGAGAGTAGGAGTGAGGAGATTGCTGTTGCACTAAAGGCCTGATTGGAGTAGTTCGACCCTTGGTTTGATTCAACAGGGTTCTTTTGCTTTTATTTACATGAATAAAGTTGGCTTGGTCTTGCTGGGTTCAAGTCAGAACAAACCACCGTCCCTGGGTTTGCATGACTCAAGAAACTCTGGTTACTTAAAAATTGAAGGCCAAAGCTTTAAATCACCTCCTGTCATTTGTAAAGGAGGAGGAGATGGGAGCGTGTGAATCCAAGGCTGCTACGTGCTTGTCCACATAACGCTAAACCATGGTTTGGCATTACTTCTTAGCTGAGTCTATGTCTTCTCGTATTCTCCAGGTTTAAGCAATGAGCCCTGCTCTCTTTTTGGTAACTGAAAAATTCATTGGAATTGGCAACAGTAACTAGGCTGATTTGAGGATAAAGACAGAAAATGATTCTGAGAGTGCAATTTTATACACGTCTACTCTGAGATCTGTTGGACTTACTCCTAGGTAAGCATATAAAGGACTGGAGTCTAATTTCACATTTCAAAAAACCACAGTCAGAGTAACTTTTTTACTCTTCGTTTTTGTTAGCGTATATGTTCGGTTTCTGAATATTAGTTCTCATGGGAAACTTACAGATTCTTGCTTCACACAATTAACTCAAGGCAGTGTCAATTTACTCTTGGCAGAAAGCCAAGGTCTGTCTGGCCTGGCAACAGCTCTCTGATTGGTTAATGACCAGCACTGAACTCTGTTATCTAGGAATGCTAGCACAGTTGTTTCTTGTTGGGTGTTAGGAGTAGGAGTGCTACGTATGGTTGGAGAGAGAGACAGAGAGGATTTATTTTGCTTTGCTTTGTATGCAGAAACTCTGCTGGTTTTATTTTCTTTTAATAAATCCTGTAAATAGTTATTCTGCGTCTAGCCGACTAGTCATTTCCACCTCAACTAGCTTCTGCGCTGTGCAGGAAAACTCTGCTACGTTTGGGCTAAAGCCACTAGAGCTATGCCTGACACTTCAAAATTCTAAGAGTATAAACATTTCAAAACTAGATTGTGCTTTCGATTAAAAACCAATACGTAGTTGAGTTATGTGGATTTTGGGTGAAGGCTTGCAAATGATTTCAAAACTTACCCAAACATCAGCATTCTGGTATGTTAATGTTTGTGATATGTCATTACTGTTGATGATATTGGAGCGACGTTCGAAGGTTTTATGGAAACAATCTGTATTCAGATTGCTTGAATAAAAACAAGATCATTCTTCTTGCAAGCAGTTCTAATTTCAGCCTCAGATAACACTGATAACTCTTGCTTCCTTGCTCCACCTGAGTGGTTTTACATCTACTGAAGTGAAATTGTAATGTGCAAAGCTGTCAGTACGGTATGACAAAGGCAAAACAGGAAAGGGTTTGTCTGCCATGGAAGTATGGCAGGAATTGGCTTTGCATTTTTAACAGCTCTCCTTAATAAAATTCAGATAGTTCATTTAGTCATCTCCCGATTAGCATTCTCATGGATATTGATTCATGTTAAAATTCATGCAAGGTGGGCACATTACCACAATGCACCAAATACAAGATTAAGCCAGCTATTGTCTCAAGGTTTTCAGTCAAATATATCGGACCCAATGTCAAAATAAATATTTTGGGCATACTATGCAATTTGACCCACTTACTGAGATGCACAGTCCATTTGCTCTAACATGAGAGGCCATTTTGCTAAGCTGATTCCAGTTGGTTCACGTGGGGCATAACATGCTACGGGAGGGAGTTACTATAGCTGGGAGCTGTGGTAGCCTCTAGGAGATTATTCTTCTGACAATCTGTCTAACAAGCAATTCATCTAATGCAAAGGCATTCCTTGTACACAACTGTTCCCACCACAACCCATCGTAGGCACCAGCTCTGGGAATAGCATGCAGGGGTCATTTAAAAAGGACAAGGGAATCATTGCTCCTCGTGCTTCAAACCAGGAGAGATTATTTCACTGGTTCTGCACAATGAGTGATCACGGTTATAAAGTATGCAGATTGCAAGAAGAAAATCCTTCTGGAGTAAGGAAAAGAAGATAAGTTAGCAACTGCTTTATTGAGAAATGGGATTTATTTGTTGGTGCAATAAAAGGCAATGTATTGTTGAACTATAATCACTGCTAGGAACACTGCAATAAGCAATACACAAGAACTGGCTTTATCAGAACCATACTTTCTTACTAGCATTTCCCTTCCCTTTTCTATATGTTTATCTGTAGGTGTGTGTGTATTTATATATTTGCAAATATACTGTAAAATATTTATTATTATTATTATTATTATTATTATTATTATTATTATTGTTATTATTATCATGAGTTAAATAGTGATTTTATGTAAGCACCATCTTTCAAACTGTAGTGTGCGTAAAGGTCCTGCTTAAAGCACACAGACTTTTAAGCCCAGGTGTTAACTTCCAATTTCGGGGGGTGGGGGCCTTTTGTATCAGTAAATTTCTAAGTGTCTTATGTCTTCTCTTAAATCAAATATTTTTCAAAGTAGAATATCGGTACGGTAATAAGTTTTATGATTCATCAGGAGCACTTCCTAATACTTAACAGGGGAAAAAACAAAACCTTGCTCCCTCTGCAAGGCCGTCACCAGCTGGCCTAGGGGCCCTCACACTTCCAGCCACTGGAAACCAGAAGAAAGAAGAACACAAGAAATTAAAGAACAGGAAGGAGGGGAAATGACACATACCCCAGCCCAAGAGGTAATACCAGTGCAGACGCTGCTCTTCAGCAAATACTGCCACCACAATGAGAGTATGAAGATAAATGCCTTCACAAAGCATCCAGAAGTAGTTACAGCCCATCATGTATTGGTGAAAAAACTGAAGCACTTTGCAGCTTACCTGTCAGACAAACAGAAAAGCATTAAACTGTAGACAGACAACCATATGAATGCCACAGGTAAGCAAACAAACAAAAGTATTGGTGCTAAGATCCAAAAGGATTTTCCATGCCTGATGTTTATTGGAATCTTCCAACAATTTCTGTGGACTGTGAGCTACAAATAAATCAGATATATTGAGGACATGGACCTCCTAAATCACCAGGCATCACGTACAACGAGCCAAAATTCCAAAAGCTACTACCAGCAACTCACACATTAGAATTTTCCCCCTTCACTCTGAAGTTCTGCAGAGCTAACAAATAAGTAGACCTAGAGGCCAGCTAAAGTACTGGAGAGATGCTAGCTGGATCATTCAAAGGTCACGTTAACCTGCCTTTCCTGATCCTTCCTCTTGGTGCTCTGTTTCTAAAAGCTAGAATTGATTTCCAAAGTTACGCATGTCTGTATTGGAGAAATGGACTAGTTATCAAAAGGAAACTCTCACGAGATCTCAGGATTCCTGTTTAAAATATGAAGTAGGGGAAACTGAGTAGGGAGAAAAGTGCATCAATAATCAAGGCTCTATACATTTTGGAATAAGTCTGGTTGTGCATTCTCAGCCTGAAACTTCCAAGCTGATATGAGCCATGGAAACCTACTTTTCACAAATTAAGCACTGAGACAAAAGAATTGCCTGTAAGAAGAAAGCAAATATCTGCATGTTCCTTATGAAAATGTAAGGTCCCTAAATCTTCCCCAGACTGTTTTCCTAAAGCATGGGTCAATATGTTCTATGACCTGTCCTTTGTAAACTGGAATGAGTCTCTCAGCTGGTGTTCAAGACACCCTCTTTCTGTTCTTATTGATCATAGCCTGTTGAGCATTGCGGTGACTGACAGACACACAGAGCTCTGTACATACTGCTCTTCAGTCGTGATGGGACTTTATCAAACCAAAACATATCCGTCTCTAAAAATTGCCAATAAACAGCCTCTGTGAACTTGACAGTGCCTTTTGGTAGATAACTTTAGTTTCTTTTATTTGACTGACAGCCAGCTGCTCCAAAAATCATTACAAGAGAAAATTCAGGTCTAAGGAGACATGCAAATATCTAAAAATGTGTTTGTTTGTTCCATGGACCTATTGAGCGCAGATTAGGGTGGCCACTTACACATCACCAAAAGGGAGGGAGGAGAAGCAAAAGAGGATGAAAAGAGGGCACAAATTGGTATACAATTTACGTATGTTGGTTTATATGTATAGAAGCAAGTTGATAAAGAATGGCTATCATTTAAACACAAATGCACCTTACCATAACAAGGAAGACCAGGCAACCTATATTCCTTCTCAGAATGTTCACCAAGGTGATATCGATTGTCAGTTTTAATGCCCCTGCTCTCTCTCTCCTTTATATTTAAACCAGCCAGCTCTTCAACTAGAAGGCATCTTCAAATAGAGGACTGTTCTTAGAAAGCCCTCCATATAGAGGACTGTCCTCTGTAAAGAAGGACACATGGCCACCATACACAGATGCGGAGAACCACCTCTCAAATGATTTAGGCCCCATCTCTCTCTTAATCTCTCTTTGCAATGTAAGGCATGGGATATATCAACATCACCTAGTGCTACTATGAAACTTCTGGTTCTGAAAACAGTACCACGGGACAGGCCAAATCGATGCCAGCTGGGATATGGCAAGTGGTCAAAAAGAAACAACGTAAAGTGTATATATACCATATGAAGTACCCTATGCAGGTGATCTTATCAAAATGTCCACATCTCTCTTTCTTAAAGGTAATGCTTTAAGAGGCATACACATCCATCCAGGCACTGCGTCTGTGCTAGTTAGAGCACTTTCACCCAAAAAGTGGCATTGAGACTCAGCAATCAACAACAGGTCGGTTCTCAAATTATGGGACTCTGGGCCCTTGACTTCCTCAGGTTTTATCCAAAATTACGCCACTTGGTAGCCTTCTAAGAACAGTAGCTAAGAGGACCACTGCAAAAGGTAGTGAGAGCAGGTGCCGCCAGTAAAAAGGCCACTTCTGATATACTTTGATGCCCTTGCCAACTTGTCCTTTGCTCTTGATAAAACAACATTGCAAAAGAAAGCTAGCTACTGAAGCCCCATTGTTACTTTTTCCGAATGGATAAAGCCTTTTGCAACAATAGTTGAATGCAGCCATGAGAGCAGAGTTGAATGAAACAGTGGAAATAGAGAAAGAGGGAGTTATCTGGAGGAGTCCAGCTTGTCTGAGAGTTATAGCATGTGAGTTACTGTTATTTCTATTTCATCTCATTGTTCTGCCAATGGGCACAGAGTGGCATAGATGGGCTACTGCCCTTGGCCCTCACAACAACCTGGTGAGGTGGGCTGCAGTGAGACTGAATTTGAACCCAGATCTCTATATTCCCAGCCCAACATTTTAACAACACTGGCTTTCTCTGTGGAGTTGGGTTGTACTGCTTATTCAAAAGCATTTCCTCTGCATCTCCTGAAGCAGGTTGTCAGAACAACACGGTGAAGTGGATTGGGCTGAGGTATACTAAGCCGTCATGCAGTGAGGCCAAATGGGGATTTAAATCCAGATCTCTACTAGATCTCTACTAGCTGAACACCTTAACCACTATACCAGACTGGGTCTCTCTGTAGAGTTGGGTCTACAGAGTCTCTTAAAGAAGATCCTATTTAATTTCTGCCAGCTGGCCTGCAGCTGCATTATAATCTTAGCCAAGTCAGGTTTTTTTTTAAAAAATGGGTGGAAAAAGAAGAAAATTTTCCTAAAATCTGAATGACTTCTAATCCTGGGGTTCTTTGTTTATGGCTTAATTTACTTATGTTATTCAGGACCTAATCCGAATGTCCTTTAGGAAGATAAGCACTCTGCTTGTGATACAGAGTTGTTTAGATTTCATGGTGTGATTTGTTGGAGGCTGATGTATTTATTGCTGATCAGAGCTCAATGTGAAGGTCTTTTCCAGTCATACGGTTCAGTGTGTGTCCAAATACTGTGAGCTTTTAGGACACTTAATGTCATTATGTTGCCCACATTTATGTAGCACCACATTTCCTTCATGTCTTCTGTATTTCCATACTCTTGGTCACATGCAGTGATTGCAGTTTGTTTTCTGATTTAAATTCTGCATCCATCTCCTGAGTTATTTATGGCTTTCTGAGAAGCTTAGTCTCTTGATGTGTAATAGGTTTGGGAAAGCTATTAGACAGGGCATGAAGGATGCATCTGGCTAGCGCTTAGAGTCGCGTCTCATCAATTTGAAAATATATTAGAAAATATTAGAATGAAGAGTTCAGACTTAGCAATACATCAAGATGAACTGTGTTGAAAGAAATAGTGTTCAGGACAAGGTAAACATCAGTCTTCACTTGCAAATATTTATGGAATTTTTCATTCATGCTGAAGTGGTTTAAAGGGAATTTCATTTTAATTAATTAGCTTCTCTCCGTCAGAAGCCTCCAAGTGACTGTAGCAGCAGCCCTCAAGATCAGGCTTCCTCAGACTCGGCCCTCCAGATGTTTTGAAACTACAATTCCCATCATCCCTGACCACTGGTCCTGCTAGCTAGGGATCATGGGAGTTGTAGGCCAAAAACAACTGGAGGGCTGAGGTTGAGGAAGCCTGCTCAAGATCAATAGCTAAAGGAACCCATAGAATCATAGAGTTGGAAGAGACCAAAAGGGCCATCCAGTCCAACCCTCCTGCCAAGCAGGAAACACCACCAAAGCATTCCTGACAGATGGCTGTCAAGCCTCTGCTTAAAGACCTCCAAAGAAGGAGAGTCCACCACACTCCTTGGCAGCAAATTCCATTGTCAAACAGCTCTTACTGTCTGGAAATTCTTCCTAATGTTTAGGTGGAATCTTATTTCTTGTAGTTTGAATCCATTGCTCCGTGTCTGCTTCTCTGGAGCAGCAGAAAACAACCTTTGTCCCTCCTCTATATGACATCTTTTTATATATTTGAACATGGCTATCATATCCTTAACCTTCTCTTCTCCAGGCTAAACATGCCCAGCTCCCTAAGCCGTTCCTCATAAGGCATCGTTTCCAGGCCTTTGACCATTTTGGTTGTCCTCCTCTGGACACGTTCCAGCTTTTCAGTATCCTTCTTGAACTGTGGTGCCCAGAACTGGACACAGTACTCCAGGTGAGGTCTGACCAGAGCAGAATACAGTGGTAACCCACTTCCAGTCTTCTGAGTGTCAGAGCCTGCTGCTGCTATGACTCACTCACCCACTGACCCACCTATATTTCAGCAGAAGATGTCTTCTTCTAACAGCCCAGAGGAACAAGGAAGTTTCAATGAAGATATGCTGCAATTATACAGGGCGAGTCTTTTAAAAGAGACCCCGTGGAACATGCGTACTCTGTATCCTCTTTTAAAGGACTTGCCCTGTACATCCTATATAAACCCTGTGAGTTGCTGAATTACATATAAGCATTTAGGGTGAGATGTAGCAGCTGCTGCACCATTGCTCTTCAGCAAAAGGGAGTGATGTGAGCAGAGCCAGGATTTCAAGTTGGGCTAGGCAGTATAGCTTAGTAGTGCTCCTAGATCAGGGGGTGCTGATGCATGAGGCAAGGTGGGGCAGCAGCCTCAGGTGGCAGGATCCACAGGGGCAGCAAATCCCAAAGTAGATATTCATCCCTCCCTTGTTACTGATGTAGATCTTCACTCACCTTTCTTCCCTAGAAGGAAGGGAGGTACCATTTTGTGGCTCGCCAAAAGTGCCAAAATGTCTTGGGCCAGTCCTGTCCTAGATGCCTTCCGACCGCCAGCAATGGAGGCAGTATAATGATATTATGTGGCTCTAGGTATGTGAAGAAATGTCAAGGTGGTAAATTTATAAGAATCAAGAGTAGGGAAAGCAGAACCCTGAGTGAATTTTGCTTGGCACAGAGCCAATCCAGCACTCTCTACGCATCTAGTATGCTGAAAAACAACATGACAAGATGCACTGGTTCACTGCAAATCCACTTAAGTCTATAAATGTTACAAGGATCTCCTGTGTTCCAATGGGACTTGCCTGCACATGCAGCAAAGTGAGGTGGAAATGCAGTGGAAAAGTTTTAAGGTGGTAGAATGGATTGTATTCATTTCAATTTATGGATGGAGAATCACTTTTTTAAGGAAAAGAATGCTCCATTACTCTAACAAGACACTCAACAATCAGAAAACTAATGGAGCAGGAAATGAGCTGGGACAGAACCTTTTCCCTTGTTATGATAGTTTTTAACTGGATGAAGCTTGTTATATGGGAGAGCAATAACAAACAAAAAAAGGCAATCCCCCACAGTCAGACTATTCTACTATGCCAGGAATCTCACTTCATTCTACTGTGTATGTAGACCAGGCTAGAAATCACAGGTAAGCTGCAAAGAGCTGTCACGTGAGACATCTGTTTAAGCCCTCATCATTCATATGTCCCTGGTGACCTGTCTCAAAAATCAACCGTGCTAAAGCTCTAGTAAATCATAGAATCATAGAGCTGTGGAGTTGGAAGGGACCACGAGGGTCATCTTAGTCCAACCCCCTGCAACACAGGGATATTTTGCCCAGTGTGGGGCTCAAACCCACGACCCTGAGATCAAGAGCCTCATGCTCTAGCAACTGAGCCATGTTGATGGACAACTGCTGAAAAAGTTGCTCCGCTGTCTGTTAGTATTGAAAACGGCTCATCATTTTATTACATTTGTCATTTGATTTCAGATCATAAGACATCAGGAGATTTCCCGCAGACAATATAATTCAGTCTTAAATGAGTTTGCGTTGGGTTTGGATCGCTAAGCTCCCTCTGCTTATTAGATCAGCGCTCTATGACAGCATGCTTAAATTCCAAGTGTCCATAGATTCTAATAAATAAGCAACAGACCTTTGCCAAAATAACACAAGGCTCAACAGTGCAGCTTTAAATCAGTTTTCTGTCAGAACGTATTATACCCGTTCATATGTCATTACCAGTACCTGTTTTCAGATTTTGAGCTGTTCACTAAAACCCATTTCAGTTAGCAAAGTGAAAGTTGAGGACTCCTCCCAAGAGTGATGATTTCATTTCCTTTTTGTCCATGTTAAACACCTCCCACCCCCCAGGGGTAGCATCCACACTATACATTTAAAGCACATGGCTTCCCCCAAAGAATCCTAGGATCTGTAGTTCACCCATCACAGAGCTGTAATTCCCAGCAGCATCAACAAACTACAGTTCCCAGGATTCTTGGGGCCAAGTCATAAGCTTTAAATATATGGTGTGGATGTGACCAGTGTGTCGTGGGTCTTTACGGCCATTCACAACATTATCCAAAAAGCTACAGGCCGAATTAGAATAGTACATGCCTATGCAATCTACAAGAGCCCTGTCATGAACAGATTACTCTCACCCCTACTTAAAAGTTCTGCACCTCCTACGTAGTCAGGGTTCTGTAATGCCTGAAGAGGGCAAAATAATTTGTCTATAAAAGGGCATTTTGAATGATGATTCCTGAGATCAGAAAGGTTTTCCTCTATGTTTGGGTACAAATGGACACCATTTTGAATCGAGAGGGCAGGCTAAACCTTTCAAAACTGCTTGATCTTTAACCAGTGATTTAAAAACTGTGCTTATTTTTTGGTTTCTTAGAACTCCCAAGCAACACTGGGTATGAGGCTACTAGTTTTTAACATTATCAACTGTACCCTCTTGCTATAGATGACCAATACTTCTTATTTTAACGACAAGAAGCAGAAATCATATCAAACAGTTATCAGCACCTGAGGCTGATGAAAAGGACAGTTAAGTATGTCAATACAGAAAAGGCGAATCACTGGCAAAATCTATTTTAACAGTTACTACACTCCAAACCACACTTCTTCTTTTTCCAAGAGACTCAGTCTCCACTAAACATTAATGGTAATCACTATATTTTTGGGTGAATGTTCAAAACTGGATGAGATTCCAGAAGGCTACTTTGAACTATGTTCCCTTAGCATGCAAGCCTAATGCAAGGGGGAAATTAAGACGGATGCAAATTAAGACTAATGATGACAAATTGGAAAGAAAATACTGTCTACATCAAGATGCCAGAACAACCACAATGGCAAACACTATAGAAGCCAGGTCAGTCTGCCCTTACCTTATTAAGCGTGCTGATCTTTAAAACACTGATCACATTTGTGTTTACTGATAGAGCTTAAATGTAGATTTACAGATTCCTGAAATCCACTTAAGCTTCTAGGTTTCTGCCTGCCAGGTTGTTTCCTAAATTCTATGACTCATCTAGTGACAGCAGATGAACAGCAAAGATCTTATCGCCATGCAGAGCTGCTGGTAACATGGAGGAAATAAGAGAGATTCCTTTAGCAGGGGTGAGTTACTCAATTGGTTTTCTGCTGGCCATTGCCTTCTCTACTATTGTGGCTACTAGCCATTACAACTATGTTCTGCCTCCATGGTTGGAGACAGTAATGCTTCTGAACACCAGCTGCTGGAAGCCATGGAAAGGACCAGTGTTCTTGTGCTCAGGTTCTGCTTGTGCATTACCTACAGGCTTCTGGTTGGCTAGAGTTAGAAAAGGATGGTGGACTACATTGGCCATTGGCCTGATCCAGCAAGCTCTTCTTATTTTCTCACAATAACCCTCCTCAAGTAAAGATATGGGTGTGGCAATCACACAGGGTCCCTGGACATTTCACGGTCTATTGATCTCTGTGCCACCACTTTATTTCCCGCTGCCACCAACAAGTAAAATACTGAGTCCAGTCAGGGTTAAATTGGAACATTAAACTTCTGTTTATTTATTGCAGTTTAACAAGTGTGTGGTTTCATAAACGGTCTTCAGTCAATTATAAACACTTGGTGCCTATACCTTCCTATACCTGCTAACACTCCCTAAGCCAGGCATCCCCAAACTTCGGCCCTCCAGATGTTTTCGACTACATTTCCCATCTTCCCCGACCACTGGTCCTGTTAGCTAGGGATCATGGGAGTTGTAGGCCAAAACATCTGGAGGGCCGCAGTTTGGGGATGCCTGCCCTAAACCAACTTCCTTCCTGCATCCAGTTCCACCCTTCAGTTATCTACTAAACTTCCTAGCAACTAACTGTTACTGACTCAGCTTATATTCCGCTACACTAATTCAACCTACCCACAGACTCCCCCGCAATTCAACTCCCACTCCAATCCCAACTGAACTCTGAACCCACTGAACTACTCCCCCAGAGCTGGTTTTATAGTCACTCTGACTCCACCCCCCTGAGTTCTTATTGGGCCACCCGGTTAACTATTTCAGCTCCAGCACTCTCTTAGGTCAACGTCACAATGGGGTTCTGTATCTTTCCTCTTGGAGGGTAATAATGAAAGGAAACAGCTTGGGTGATTCTCAGGGTGGGGGGAGAGTTGACAGGCGAAAAGTAAGTAATGTTCTTTTCAGACACCCATCCTGTGCTCCTGACTGCAATACCCACTAGCTGCTTTTCATTTTAAAAGGAGAGGAAATCTATACGGCAGTACATGTAATGTGTAATTTGACCTTTGACTTTCACCACTGTGTTGTAGTAGGTAGACTCCCTGCGGTAACTTAATGGTAAGTCACTTTCTCCAGTTTACCCCACAGAGTTATTGTGAGGTTAGAATGGGATAACTTCATGCATTCCACCCTGAGTGACTTCAATGAATGGGATAAAATTTTATAAATTGATGCTGCTATTATTCATTCATTCATTAGAACACCTAATACAACCCAGTAACAAATAGTTAAATGTGTGTGTGTGTGTGTGTGTGTGTGTGTGTCTGTGTGTGAGAGAGAGAGAGAGAGAGACTCAGCCAAACATCTAAAAATAATTATCACAAGCATCAGAACCACTCCCCCCTCCAAGCACCATAAACACAGTCACCACTAAAACTGATCAGACTACTTCTACCTGTGGCATAGCTGCCAAGTCTCCCATTTTTCACGGGAAACCCCCGTATTTTAAACCGTTTCCCGCTGGCAGCACGGATTGGAAAAAATCCCGTAAATCCCCCGGATTTCCTACCTGCCAGGAAGGCTCCATTTTGGGTCCTGGCGCCGCCCGATTTCTGGTGCCCAGACATGGGTAGCGCGGCATGTCGAAGCGACTTCTGGTGCCGCTCCACCCATGTCTGGGCACTGGAAATCGGGCAGAGCGGCACCAGAAGTTGCTTCTACGCATGTCCGGACATGCGTAGAAGCGACTTCCGGTGCCGCACCGCTGCTCATCCTGCATTTTTCAGCGGGAGACTTGGCAGCTATGACCTGTGGGTGAACTTGGAAGAGGCCCTCTAAAGATGACATTAGGACCATATAGGCTCATACAGGAAGAGGTCTGAGGTCTTGAGCCATTTAAGGCATATCAGTTAAAACTTTGAATTGGGCCAAGAAACTGATCAGAAGCCAGTGCAGGTAGACGCTCAGACTGCCTCATTCCTCTTAGCCTTCTGACCACAGTATTCTGCCACAGCTGCAGTTTCTGAACTGTTCCAAAGGCGGTTCCATGTAAAATGCATTGTAGTAATTTGTGAGTTTACTGGAACACAAGACCACCAAAGACTTGCTTTCCACACCCAAGTAGAGGCATAGCTGGGTACCAGCCTAAGCTGGAGCAATGGATCTGAGAGCTCCTCACTACCACAAACTATGGCAGTATGAAGACTGAACCAAGAGGAAGAGAAAACCAAGTGAAGAGGAATGAGGGGAAAGTAGGGGTAGGAAATCTAACAACTGTTTGCAGTTTTATCAGTCTGAATCTTTGCCCCCAACCCCTGGATTCCCGTATGGCCAGGCAGATGTCATCCACAAGAGGTAGCAGAAACATTATAGCATTTTTCTATACTTTAACTTCTATGTGAACACTAAATCTTAAACGTTTTGCATTCAAATACAAGTGTGAAGGCTAACAAATTCTAACTGGGATATAAAAGGGACTATCTTTTAAACTTTGCCTTGCAAAGGATTCACTAAAAGAGATCAAAAGTAATTGTAATTGGGGAACAGCAAATTCCTGCTGAGTCATTCCTCATTACCCACCTGGTTTCATATACACACACACACACACACACACACACACACACACACACACACACATATACATATATACTATATGCATTTTTAAAAAATGGCCTGTTGTGCTAAAAGACTCAGTGTGGCACTTTACAAAAGAATATAAAAACATTACACTTTTTGTAATTTCACTCTGGGGGATTGTTTAATATTTCCTTTTTAATGCTACTCAAGAGATTTGATTATTATTATTATCAACATTGTTCATTATATCACACTTTTTAGTTGCTTTTCTTTGCAAACTGTAACCCAACAAAACCCCAGTATATGCTTAACCCTTGCACTGAAATAAAGGGCAAATAGATCAATGAGAAAAAGCTAATTGAAATCTATTTCTATTTCAGCAATCTTCTAAACAGTTTTAGGTTGGGGTCTAAACCACAGAGCCTAGGGCTTGCTGATCAGAAGGTCAACTGTTTGAATCCCTGTGACAGGGTAAGCTCTCATTGCTCAGTCCCTGCTCCTGCCAACCTAGCAGTTCGAAAGCATGTCAAAGTGCTAGTAGATAAATAGGTACCGCTCTGGTGGGAAGGTAAACAGCGTTTCTGTGTGCTGCTCTGGTTTGCCAGAAGCGGCTTAGTCATGCTGGCCACATGACCCGGAAGCTGTATGCCGGCTCCCTGGGCCAGTAAAG
Organism: Zootoca vivipara; assembly: GCF_963506605.1. Classification (NCBI taxonomy): domain Eukaryota; kingdom Metazoa; phylum Chordata; class Lepidosauria; order Squamata; family Lacertidae; genus Zootoca; species Zootoca vivipara. The sequence continues at coordinate 32,260,715 of NC_083287.1, read as the reverse complement.
CGAGATGAGTGCCGCAACCCCAGAGTCGTCCGCGACTGGACTTAATGGTCAGGGGTCCCTTTACCTTTAGTATAGCTCAAGTTATTCTGAGCTAGGGTGTAGTGTGTATTAAATCTGCAAGTACTGTAATATCAAAAGGAGTTGGAAGTTGAACCAGAGAATTAGCAACATAGTTTCTAAGACTTGGGTAATATTATTTGCAATGTTCTAAAAAGCCTAGTAAAGTCTCATTTGGACAGCAATGTAGTATAACAGGGGTGGAGAACTTATGGCCTTTCATTTGTTACAGGACTACAACTCCCATCATCCCTGACCACTGACCATGGCGGCTGGAACGGGCAGCCAACAACATTTGGAAGGCTACAGGGTCTCTCACCCATGCCAAAGAATAGAACTGCCAAGGTGACAAACGTTTTAGAAGATATATTTTTAATGTGGTAGAAGTCTAAAGTGATCTGGTATGCTTTATCTAATTTTTTAAAAATGGAAGGGGCAATGGTTTTTATATTTAGCAGAAATATTACAAGAAGGATGGAAGAGTGTTTAGTCTGTCCACCGGCAAACTCAGAATTACAAAATAAAAAGGATGGCGTGTCAGATTAGATAAAGAAGTTGAAAAACTTCCCTCCAGTTAAGAGTGATAAGAGCAGTTAATTAATGCAATTCCCTTTGTAGAGAGGATGTGACAACAGAGACTGCATAGCAGAAGGGTATATATAATTAGCAGAAAGTCTTGTGGGAACCCCCCCCCCCCAATTCCCGCTCTCTGGCTGAACCTAAATTCTCAGCTGGAGTCACTTTACTGCAAATGGGGTTGTATCAAAATAGCTCTCAGAAGCAGTGGGAGAGTGATAAGGGTTAGCTCAGCTTATCTGACGTGCCACAGAGGCAAGAGAATGCTTTTGCTGAGAACAGCATGGCTGGATACCTTTCCTGACTTGGGGACTTTGAAGAGCGGGATGGAAATATATCTGTATGAAGCTCATCAAACAAATGAATGTGAGCAGAAGGTATATGGAAAATTAATAGTCAGAAAAAGGCTCTGATCCAGACAACGTCAGTTGTGTCCAATGGAAAACAACATTACTTAAACTAGTCAGGACTAATTTTCTTACAGCATTTCTTAGCCGTCCTTCACCCTAAGGCTACTGGGCAGGTTACATAAACTAAGATCCCATAAAAAAGAATAGTCAACAAACCATTCAACTATTTTTTTAAAAGGTACAAAACAGATGCAACCAAAAACACCATTTGCAAGGAGGACAACTAAAAATGTGTTATGAATTTGGGGGTGCAAGACAGCCTAACTTCCAGATCAAGCTAGTGCCTGTGATAGTTAGACTCATGCATGTAATTAAGTGTCAAAAGTCAATTAAGTCAGGACTAGCCTCCTGCATGAGGTGTTTAATTACGCTTGCGTTAAAAACTACATGTCAGGCTACCTAGAGGTTAGAATCGAAGGAACCATAGTATTCTAGGCACACGTCCTCGGTTGTGCATTAGACATTGTAATCCTAGCCAAAGTAACAAGCGTTAATGTAGTCAGGCAAACTTCAAAGCAGGTACTGTCTTAAAGCTCTTTGCAAATGGTACTCCACACCTAGTCGCTTAAAAGAGATGCATGGATCCAGGTGCTATAAGAGGAAACTGGTTTTCTAGATCCATTTCGATTGGAGTTTAGGCCCAGTTTTGGCACAGAAACTGCTGTGATCACCCAGTACGACAGCCTCAGTTGGGAGAGAGATTGGTGGGGAGGATGTGTCCCTCCTCAACTTCTCAGTGGCTTTCAATACCATTGGCTATGGGCCCGTCTGGAGTGACTGTCCGAGTTGGCAATGCTTTGTGGTGGTTCCGCTGCTCCTTGGAGGCTGGTGCTTGAGGATCACTCTTCAGCCCCATGGAGCCTCCAATGTGTGGTTCCTCAGGGTTCTATTTTATCCCCTGTGCTGTTTAACATCTACATGAAGCCGGTGAGTGGGATTATCCAGAGTTTTGGAGTATGTGGTCAGCAATATGCCGACGACACACAGCCCTACTTCTCCTTTTCATCTACAGGGTGAGGCAGTGGATGTGGTGGACCCTTGTCTTGTTTCGGTAATGAACTAGATAAGAGTCAACAAACTGAAGCTCAATCCAGATAAAACTCAGGCACTGTTAGTGGGTGGTTCCCTACACCGGATAGATGGGAGGTGGTCTCCTTTTGATGGGGTTACCCACTCCCCCTAAAGGAGTGAGTATGCAACTCGTGGGCATTCCTGGATCCTCTGCTGTTGCTTGGCTCAGGTTACCGAGTGCTATCCATCAGCTTTGGCTGGTGGCCCAGTTGCACCTCTATGGGGAAGGAGTTCACTGCTTTGGGGCTGGCACAGAGAAAGCTCTTTTATGATCCAATGCCTCCCCTGAAGATGAGGGCTGCGGCACCCCCCCCCCCCCAGTTATCTGAGGGCTGCGGCACTACCAACAAGACCTCTTCCACTTATCAGGATATCCAAACCAGTACATATTTGTTCCACTGGTCATGGTAGGACTTAGCTGTGGCTAGCTAGGTCTAAAAACCTTCAACAGATGCTATCAATTTCAATTACCTTTAACTTCTTTTTATCTTTCTCTGAGGGAAATCTAGGTACACCGTGATCTATTATAGATGCCTGTCTATTTCTCAAGATACAGTAAGGTCACTTCTCAGCCCTGTCTGCTGAAGGTTTCTGCCAATAGACTGCAGGTCAGCACTATGTCAGAAATTCACACCTGAATTATTCAGGTATTTGAAGTGGCCCTGGCTGCCCTTTAGGAATTGCAACAAGCTCCTTGCAAGATGTTTGGCTTCAGCTACGTCCAGGGTTGGGTCGGTGGTGCGGAGGGAGAACACCACGGTGTTTTTAAATCACTGAAGTAAAAACGCAGTTCAGACTGAGATCTCCAGTTTATTTTCAAGGGCCTAGGATTCAGCCTTGCTGTGAGAAAAGGTTTTTTTTAAATAAAAAAAGGCTGTTCTCGAAAGCATTGTGAGGCAGTGTAACAAAAGTTTCCTGCTGAATTTCAATTGGAAAAAGTGAACGTTTACCTAGTAAAAACAAACAAAAACGAAGTACATATTTCTGTCTGTACAGCACTGTCCTTCCCCTTTATTTTCTGTGTACTCATTTCAGCTGAACCCTCAGGTAATAGAGAAAACTCAATTTTGTCTTTTGTTCCATAAATTACACAGAAATTTCCCTTTGCACTTTAACATGACAAACTGCAGCGCTGTCTCTCTGTCCTCGCATTCTCACCTCTTTGTACAAAAAACTCCATTGAGCTACAATGACATACCGGTACTAATTGTAATGATTAGCTCATCTGTTATCAATGTCCACCTGCCATTCCTATCGCTGTTTTATTTAATTTCTTACATTTCCATTTCTTTCCTCTAAGGAGCTCAAAGTGGTGTACATGGTTCTCCTGCTACCCATTTTATCATCACAACAACCCTGTGAGGTAGGTTGGGCTGAAAGACTGTCCAAAGCTCACTCAAGGTAATGTATATCAATTAACCAATGTATTACTGCTCTTCTTTGGCAGGGGTGGGAACAGAGAAATGATGCAATCCATCATATTTGCCTGAAATTTATAACACGCTCTGAGCTTTAGGTTCTTCTTTGTGGATTAACAAAGCTATGTCTTAAATTTTAAATTGATGATTACATTTTATTTGGATGGCATGATTTAAAATTTTGATGGCATGCCTGTCTGTGGCAGGCATCCCCAAACTGCGGCCCTCCAGATGTTTTGGCCTACAACTCCCATGATCCCTAGCTAACAGGACCAGTGGTCAGGGAAGATGGGAATTGTAGTCCAAAACATCTGGAGGGCCGAAGTTTGGGGATGCCAGGTCTATGGTATGGAAAGGCAATTATATATGAGCTTCTCAAAACCATATAATCAGGAAAAAAAACCTCTATACAGTTTGGGAAAAATATAAAAACCTATTAGAAAGAAAAACACTGCTGTGGTTATCACCGACAGAAGTCCTCTCAAGGAAAAAAATTAACACAGAAACAAACTGGAGTACACGTAGAGATCTTCTTAATCTCACTGGGGAGGAATACAAACTGAAAGAATATGAAGAGATAAAAGACCAAATGACAGATTGGTTAAGTTATTACCAGTTAAGGGAAAAAATTAAGTTAGACAAAATATACAGTTTTGCTGGAAAGACCTCACAGTTTGAAGATACTAAGATCCAAGGCCAAAATATTATAAAAAATGTATAGATTTTATACCATGGGAACAACTGTGGAAAGTAAATGTAAGATTTACGGCATGCTATACGTTAAGAGAAAAGTTTATGAAGATGCAGCATAGGTGGTATCTGACACTCAACAGATTAGCAAAAATGTCAAAATCAATAAAAGGTAACTGTTAGAAGTGTAAAACAATAAAAGGAACCTTCTACCACATGTGGTGGTCATGTAGCATAATTTAAAATGATTGGGAAATGATTTCTAGTGAACTTTAAAAAGTTTTTAGAATATTTTGTTAAAAACCCAGTAGCACTACTGTTGGGGTTGATTACTACAGAAGTTTCCAAAAGAGAAAGAAATTTGTTTCTATATGCTACAACAGCCGGCTGAGTATTATTAGCACAAAAATGGAAAACAGATAAAGTGCCAAGAAAAGAAGACTGGCATATTAAACTGTTAGAATATGCAGAGTTAGCAGGAATGACCACTAGAATAAGAAATCAAAACGAAGTACGATATAAAGAAGACTGGATACTATTTACAGAATATATGGGAAAGTATTATAAGCAACAATTTACCTGGCAGCATGGTAATTTTTTCAGCAGAGTAAGACACTAGTTAAAGTATATAAAAGTGGTCACGATAGACAGGGTGAACTAAGAAAACATGAAGAAAAGAGGGGCTAAAAGGTGTGAGGATTGGCAATAAAACTTCACAAAAGGAACCATGGGAGGAGAGGAGAGGAAGTCAATGAATGTTTTCTGATTTTTTGTCGATTATTAAAAATCTTTGAAAGGAAAGGTTTTTTGTTGTTGTATCATTTTTGTTGATGCTTTGTTGATGTGGAATGTTATCAGAAAATCAAATAAATAAAATATGGGGAAAGAACAAAAAAAAACAAAGCTACGTCTTAGAAACCCAGGAAGCTACATGATATACCTAGTCAGACTATTACTCCATCTAGCCCAGTATTGTCTACTCTGACTAGCAGTTGTTCTCTAGGGCAGTGGTGGAGAACCTCTAGCATGTGGGTCTCATGAGGCCTGCTAGGCCTCCATCTGCCCTACGTGATATCAAATGTGGGGTGATAAAGGGTCTGGAAACCCAGCCTTATGGGGAATGTTTGAGGGAATTGGGTATGTTTAGCCTAGTAAAGGAGGAGACTGGGACGAGATACGATAGCCATCTTCAAATATCTAAAGGGCTGTCACATGGAGGATAGAGCAAGCTTGTTTTCTCCTGCTCCAGAGGGTAGAACCCAAACCAATGGATTCAAGTTACAAGAAAGCAGATTCTGATTAAACATCAAGAACTTTCTGACAGTATGAGGTGCTGATTGGCAGCAGCTGCAAAGCCCTGTGCCAGGTCCCTTGCACAGCACTTTGCAAGCCTCACCAACCATGTCATAATGGCATCAGCTAATAGGCAGGAGGGTGGCCTCACCAACCTGTCAAACTTCACTCACAAGAGGGTGGGAGAGTTAAAGATCTGGCCCACTGGTTGGTTCTCAAGGCAAAGGGATCCATGCCACCCACTACCTGATCTTTTTAACTGGAGATGCCAGGGATTGATAGGAAGATGTATAAACACCCCAAAAGTAAATGAAGGTGAATGCTCAATAAATATTGGAAGCAATCTAACTGCTGTGTAAACTCTGTGCAAGGAAATCAGGATGAATGCTAATAAATAGGTCATCTGCAGAAAGTCTTTTAGAGATTTTTGTTGTTGCATATATCCAGAAATAATTGCCTTCCTAAAATGCCATTTACTGCCAGGAGCCTGACATTATTCTCTTTATTTAGAATATTTACACCCCACTTTGCAGCCCCAAGAGGCTCTTCAAGCAATTTACAAAAGATTCTCACAACAAAACCACATTTTACCTTGCATATCTTCATTTTTACTTTGCATATTGATCTTCAAATATCAAAAGTACTTTGATCCAACTATTTGCATCAAAGTGGAAACATGGTGCTGGGAACAAAGGCAAGCTACTTTTAGAGAATTCTCAATGGAGGAAAATGTCTTCTAAAACATAACATTTTCTGTAGCTTAATACATGCAGAGATACAAATTAACCTCTAGTGAATTCAATATGAATCATTGGCCTGTGCATTAACAAAGATGTACAAACATTTGTTGGCTTAAACGAAAGGCTTAGGAAAAATGAGAAACCTAACAGCTTTATCCTATAAGGGAATGTGTCAAGTGGCAAAGGGGACCGACGGCATAGAGCACTAAGTAGCAAACTGCCATAATAGCAGGTATATGTGGCATGGATAGTAGCACCACATTTCTACTCAGAAGTCCAATGGATAAAGGATTGTAGCCTAAGGCTGGAATCCTATGCACAGTTACCTAGGAGTAAGCTGCGCTGAACTGAGTGGGACTTAAGTGGAAGTCGATAGGCACTGGATCGGGTTGTATTTAAGGTGTTCTTTCTCCTTTCTGAACCACTAAAATTCCTGCAGATGACCTGACCTTATGTGGCTCTTTTAGCAAGACAAATAAGAGTCTCTCACCCATGTCCAGTACATTTCACCACCAATCAACAGCATGGAGGACATCTTAAGGAAAATGTACTCCATAAGGGGTACCGATCGCACCGGTAGTGATCCGATCGCACATAAGTGATCCGATCGCACTGGGGAGCCGGGGCGAAAGAGGCTGAGTCCCCGCCTCCGTCTTAGTTTAAAAGAGGGGAAGCCCCGCCTCCCGGCTGGCCCGATTAGCCAGCCCGGGTATGACGGAGGCGGAACCCCCCCCCCTCGCGAGGGGGCTGAGCTCTCAGCCCCCATTGCGAGAGTTCAGTCGGGCCAAGCCCACAACACCACCTCCGTGGGATGTGGAAGTGGTTTAAGGGGTGTTACAGTGACATTAGGGGTCTGTGAGGAGTTAAGGAATCAGATAAATTTGATACAAGGCTGTTTTGTGGATCAGCCCAACATTCTTTGCAACATGAAGATTTTGTGATGGCAAGACATTTGTCCTCTTAGCTTTCAGATCCAAGAGTTCAAAACCCTCCTGTTCGTAACAGATTCTCCACCTAGCAATGTAAAGGAAATAATACTCACTGGATCCTTTTTTACCAGGTCTCGATCAGACACTACTGCAATGAGGTGGGCGAGTGTAAACACAGAATTAAGAACGTAAGAAAGAAACAAATTCTTGTGCAGTGTTATCCTTTGACAGCTGAGGCTCCTGAAAGATACACACCACAAATTGTAAATTAGTGTTTTGATTCTTATGTCACTTTTTAACAAGCACATGCTGGCAATTTTTTTCTGAAGAATGCAATCTGGCAACAGGCAGTTGGAAACCCATGGCTGGCAATGAACCAATGGGAGCTAAACATTTTGCTTAAAGACACATGCTTTCCAAATCACACTTAAAGGACCTCTCAAACTTGCTTTCTGTCTGAACCCTATAGGCTCAAACCGTACAGGCAGAAAAGTGCCCTGATACCAAGTGACATTTTTGTGTATGTACAAATTGCAAACAGCAAATGAGGTATTCTATAAGGAGATGTTCTTCAGAACACTTAGATGGAAATTACATAATGCCGTAGGAATGGGTAATCAACTAAGCAAGGAATTTTAACCTGGAATTTCCCTGGATGTCAGGGAGATTTGTATTCATATTCTGCATGGTTTTTATTCCTTCTTGGATCCCACAAGAATGAGAGACTTATTTCCTGCTTGATTGTGGCCAACATAATCAAGGAAGTGACCTATTTTTCAAGATTTCCACACTCTAAAGCCAAAATTTTACTTGAACTAATCACAAATTATTGTGTCATTAAATCACCAGACTCATTGACACAGAGAACAGCAGTGCTATTGTATGTTTGAACTGGCCATCAGTAGTTGGGATAGTAGAAAAAACAAACAAAAGCTCCTACGCGTATACTAGAATGTGGACAAAGTGATAGAATTGCTTACACTGAATTTCATCTGCTGTTTTTGTTGCCCATTCATCCCAGCGTGAAGAGTTTCTTCTGAAGTTCTTTACAACCTGCATTGGAAGTTGCTAGCCTAAATAATTTGGGGTACCCACCCTGTTCACCCAACTTGGCAACTCACTGCTCAATCCTGACTGCAGATCATTCAGTACACTAAATAGAAGCTGCTGACTTCCTTCCATTATGATCATTTAATTCTATCCTCTGCTTCCTATTTCTGTAAATAGACTATTGGGGCACATACCCAAGCCCTTTCTTATTCATGCTCAGGCCATTCATTTCTGTAATGACTGCAGAAAGCATGAACAGGAATATACCAGAAGTGGCTAACAGGTGGGAGGAAATGTTATGCTAGCTTCTGAGCAGGTGAATTGCTGTTGCTTACCAGAAAGTGGAGGGACAGAGGCAAGTCTGGAACGTACAAATATCCAGACTATTATTCTCACAAACTATGAAGCAAGTTCCATCAGAGGAGCAAACTTAGCAGACAAGTAGTGAGCCACCTTTTAGCCCAATGATCAAAATAAGTCCTATGTTTAGGACTGTATGCTGTTTGTGGAGGCAGTAAAAGAATACTGTTTTTGTTGTTTAAGAAAACATTAAGAAGAAAACACCGTGCCTGCAACCATGGGTGAGTAGCCCCTGAACACTGCAGTGAATTTTTCCCTCCTCAAATCACTGAAATGCTCCACACAAATTAGATACCTGCTAATAGGCTAGTAAATTTGGAGGAGACCTTTTTATTTAGACCCCATTTAGAGCAGGAGAGAATTATTTAAGAATAATAAACTGAAGCACTATAACTGCATTCCATGTTGTGCATGAATGGAATGGCCGGTTGCATCTGTACATCACACGAAACCATGGTTTAGTGAAACAGAACTGAGACTTTTGGGCTCATGTACTCTCCCCTCTCTTCCTCTTTTGCAGCTGGGAGGAGGATTTTGGCAGAGTTTAATTTCAGTTTCCTTGAATCTTGGCTTGTTGTGTCTGTTGGAACAAGGAATTGCAATTCATCCCAAACCAGTAAGCTTCATAACAAATTATTTCAGAATGGATTATTTTGAAACTAATCATTGTTAGGAATAAAACATGATTGTTAGGAATAAAACATGATTCCTGATCTAGGCAGCATGACAAGCTGAGATTCAGAGAAACTGAAAAGAAACACTGTCAAAGTCCTCCGACCAGACTTGCAAGAGAAGGAAGTGTGGGGAGCGGGGGAGAATGCAAGTTTTAGGTTCACTGTGTCTCCATTCTGCTTGTGCAGTTTACAACAGGTAAGATAATTGATTTGAGCTAGACATATGTAACCTGGAAGTACAGAGTACAGTGGGATTTACTTCCAAGTAAACATGCACAGGGTGGTGCTGTAGATCTACTTTGGTAAGCAAAGCAGTAGGCAATCTTCAGTTACACAGAATAGCACATCAGAATTTGTCTGTTTTGAATTTTTTTGCATAATTTCAGGTAGGCAAGGTGCTGTACATTCAGTGGGATGGAACAAAATGGAATTTGAATAAGGTTATTTCCAGTCACTGTAGACTAATGAGCATTGCATGGAACTGAGGATGACTGGTTGCTGTCGTTGAAGAAAAGAAGTCATTGAAGAAAAGAAAGAAAAGAACACTTACTTGAAATAGAAGAAGATTCCCAAGGAAATCAACAGGGAGGTTATAGACAAAGCATGTCCTACTATAGTCATATAGTAAAGGATGAATACCATCTGAAATTTAAAAAGAAGCAGCAAATAGCAATATCTTTGTTTGCTTAGACATCCTTTGGAGACACAGATATTAGATATGTATATTCTCAATGTATATTCTCATTTGAAAAATGTTAAAGTTGACATCCCTCCACGTGTCGAAGATTTAAATGTACATGATTTAGTTAAAGAGCTATAAGACCATATGTAGTCATGGGTCAGGAAGAACACGTCCCTTCATATTCATTTCTGAGCCTTATCCCATCATGAATTGTTACAGAATTCTGTAACATTTTGGAAGGAAATGGATCAAAACATACAAACTTTATATTACTAAAATAAACCCCTATATTATGGTACTGATAGCTATAAGCATGGTACAGTACACTTTTGAAGGATGATGTGGCTGATCATGAAGCCAAGTGAACTGAGGAAAATGCTTCCTGCTTCACTCAAGGTACTTCGGGGGCGGGGGGGGGGGGGGAAGGTGCCTGACAACTACTGGGACTCTAGTCATTCTTCATATAATCATGTTGAAGCTGGAAGAATTTGTTTCAGCCACTCTCATTGAAACAAAATAATTGAAAACCACAGAGGAAACAGAAATTCTTTTTCTACAAAGGGATCTCTGTCTTTCTCACACACACACACACACACACACACCCCGATAAATTGCAGATGGTTTCAGATGCCTGGAATATTTTGATGCTCTACTGCACATGATTTCTATTTTATTTGTCTCTGCATTTAGGATAAATGATTGCCAGACTTCTCGCCGAGAACAGTATATCATTACTTCTTCTTACAAAGGGACACAGATTTCATTAGAATATTAAAAGCCATATTTATCAATCTAATTAAGACTTTTCCACAGAATTATGTACTGAGTATTAGGCCACAGCTGGGTCTAAATGTCACAAACAAAATGGAAAAGTCCTCTAACCAACAGCAGCCTACAAGTTTACAGAATGGGAAAAAAAGGGGGCGCGGGAAGGATTATTCCCTATCCAGTGATGGGCAACAAGCTTCCACTGCCGAGTGCCATTCTGGAGGCTGGCACTAGGTGGTGGCAGAGATCCTGGAGCTGCTACCCCAACACACAGTGCTAGGTAGATACATGGCTACTGAGCAGGTAGACTTGTCTAGCACATCGCCTTGGTGCTTCCTCCCACATGAAGTGGTGCTCAGTGGTGGAAGCTCGTAGCCCTTTCTGCTCTATCTACTGCCATAACCAGCTTTTCCATACCTTATAATAACTACAATATTATCAGCAGGGTTGGATGAATCAGCAGGTGATCCAGGCAGCTGCCAATGGCAAGAGGCACAGTGGGCCCCTGTTATGGCCTATATCTACTCAACTGGTCTACTCAACAGCCGAAATAAATCAGATAAGCCATTTGATATTCAGTTGCAAAATGGCAGCACGGACCTGTATGGCCATGTTGCTTTGGTAAACAACGTTGTTTTAATTTGCAGGAAAATGTGCAGCATCAGTGCCAATGTGACAAGAGTTTATTGTGATCAAATCCAGGAGTGTAAATTTATCATCTCATATCGTACGGATGGCAAAGTTGAGAAACGGGCTACATTACAAAACAACCCCCCCTCCCCACACCCGGCATATTCCAAAGCTGAGAAAAATAGAGTGGGCTTGCTCAAGACTCTCTCTGCCTGGATAGTACAGGGATTTGCCCTTGGCATCCACAGTTAAGTACCCACTTTAATTTTAAACAATAGCTACCTAGTGCGTAGAATGTGTCCCTGAGGCCTATGGCACCTGAAACATAGGGAAGGGGCTAGCACTATTTTATATTGCATCCTAAATCGTAGGCAGCAAACGTGTAGGAGTCAAATTTGGATAGCGGCAGCCGTTGCATCAAACTTTAGAAGCCTACCTTACGTTTTTCATTTGTGAAGGAATTGCACCGTGTGTAGTTGGACCAGGTTCGATTACTTTCAGGATGCCGAAACCAGGTTCCAGTCTTGTCACAGTATTTTGTTGCTGTTTCTGTGAATTAAAAAGGCAAGAGTTTGTAATTCATACTAGTACCCTATGCCCAGATACCAAACCATGTTAGTTCTGGCGCATTTCAATAATTTTAGGTGATATTTAAAATAAAGCCGATCTATTTATTCTTTTTCTTCGATTTTTGATTTTATAAATAGTGTGCTAATTTTCAGGAAAAAGGTAAGCATTAACTACCGGTATATAATTGATTTAGCCCCATTCCACCCCCCCACCCCACCCTCCCAAAATCAGAAGACTAATGTGTCAAATTGTCCCATAAATCTTTGTGTAGTTGGTGGCTTGGTGGGTGCCAGTCATCAGAACGTCCATTTGAGTATTTTATAAAGGGGTGCCATATTTCAACAAAATCATCCGTATCAGATATGTCATTCAAGGCATGAAATCTCTTAGTTAGTTTCTCAGATAAAGCAATTGCCCATACGTTCTGTTTCCATCGTGTGATATACAGTGGTACCTCTGGTTAAGAACTTAATTCATTCTGGATGTCCATTCTTAACCTGAAACTGTTCTTAACCTGAGGTACCACTTTAGCTAATGGGGCCTCCCGCTGTCGCTGCGCTGCCGTGGCATGATTTCTGTTCTCATCCTGAAGCAAAGTTCTTAACCCGAGGTACTATTTCTGGGTTAGCGGAGTTTGTAACCTGAAGTGTCTGTAACCTGAAGCGTCTGTAACCCGAGGTACCACTGTAAAGGCAATCAAATCCTTTCATTTTTTGCTATAGGTAATTGTGCTGTTACCAAAAGAAAAGCGACAAGTTCCTTGTCTAATTATTTGGGTATCTTTGAAGATTGTTAATAAACCTAGGCATAGATTACATCTTGGTTCCTGATTTTGCTTATTTCTGTAAATACCCTTTCCCCAAATGGTGGCACTAATTCACATGTCCATCACATATGAAAAGTTGTGCCAATTACCTTGCACCCTATCCAGCATGCCAAAGTGGATACTTTATCTATATAACTGAGTCTTACAAGTGTTAAATGCCATCTATATATTAAAAGAATTAAGAGGAGGTGGGTGAGGAAATATGGCGTCAGGAGGGGGTGGAATTATACCAGCTGTTGAAAGCTACTGAAGCAGTTAAGGGCTGTTTCTGCATAAAGGAATTTAGGATGATATAACCTTAGAAATATGTATTTAATAACTCTAGTAACAAGCACCGTATGAAATTGTAAGGTAGATGGGTCCTGATTTCCCTCAGAAATCATAATATGCAATTGACATTTGAGTTTAATACGTATTATGTAGGCAATGAATGCATCCTGAATACTAAGCCACTCCATTTGATTCCCCAGGACTATTTATTAAAACAGTCGGAACTATTTATTAAAATACTCCCAGAACAGAAATTCACCTGCAGAACAGGAATATAAACTTGTCTAGTATTATTTTGTTCCGTATGCACACAGAACAAGGCCCAGAGCTCTGGTGGGCCAGTGTTCTTGGAAAAGTTTTTGGTATATAAAACATTTAAATAATATTTTAATATTTAATACTTTTAATTTGCTTTTGTGGTTGATAATTATCTGCATTAACTGCAGGCGGTTTTATAGTGCCGAGATCTGTGTTAGGGCTATGTGTCCTTTCTCGTAAACCTAACCAGGCAGAAAATATAAGATGTGTGGCTTAACGATTATAGTGCTAGACTAGAATTGGGAAGACCTAGGTTCGTTCAAGCTGCCACTGGCACATGACGTTTACTCAGTGACCATGAGCCAGTCACCTTCTCTTAGCTTAACCAATCTTAATAGGCTTGGTGTGACGGAAAGGAAAGGCACTTGGAGCTCCTTGGAGGTGAGGGAGGATACAAGCGTAATAAATGAATAAATAAATGAAACACACTGGGTTATTTTCTAGGCAATTTATGAGTGTGCATGGGTGTGGGTGTGTAACTTTAATAGCTTTAAAAAAAACACCTTTGGGTTCTTTACACTCTCGTAATTTCATGAGTCTAAGTATTTACGTAGCTTTGCTCATCTTTACAGATCACATCAATTTCAACGGGAATTGTTAAGAGTAGCACATTGCAATACCTCACATAACACTATCCAGCAGTCACACCAACTAACTAACCTGTTTATTATTATTATTATTATTATTATTATTATTATTATTATTACCAACTAACCTATTAAGAGCAGTTCAAGTTTGGGTAGAATTGTTTGATTCTATCATTTTTTCCCATCTAAAAATTGGGTTGGTTTCATTTCATTTTCATGAGCGTATCCTCCGCTTATAACGAAAGAAGCGAGCCAAAAACTGAGGGAGACGTGTTCTCTTCCTATGACCAGGAACACAACTTTATATAGAAACACTTGGAATAAGCACACTCCAAGCAGTCCAAAGGAAAAGTCTTTTGGATTAACTACAGCTCCAGCACAACAGCTCTACGGATCCCGTGTTCAAATGCGAATACGTGCCCAGGCAAAACACAAGAAATGAAAAGAACATTGTCTTTCGGCTGCCTATCCATTTAACTTGCAGATCATCCTAGACTTGCTTTTCCTCCTATCTCCTCCATCGCATCTGTTGCCAGATACTATCTAGGGCTGGAAAGCATCTGAAGTCTTAAACAGAGATTAAAGGTGACTATGCGATAGAACAGTATGTACCAACATTTCACCTAAATGTCCTCGCACTGTTATCCAAGGGATCATTACATTAACAACATAATTTTTTTCCTCTTCCAGTGGCTGGAGAGGTATATTGTTTCAGCCACTTTGAAAATGCCTGTGACTCTAGGGGGTGGGTGGAGGAGGGAGGGGGGAAATCTTTGGTCTAGTAATTATGAAGCCTAAGCAGTATATCTCTTTTCCCCAGATCCTATTCAACAAGCCTGTCTCATTGGCAATGAGCAAGGATAATCAATCAGAGGAAATTTGCCCTGACAACCCACTGCTCTGTAGCACTATAATAAGGAGCTATAAGATAACTTTAACTACCTCAATATGGAAGATTTGTCCCAATACAACTGTGTAGAAAGGAAGTCTGGTGGGGGCAGTATGCACATTTGTGTTAAACTGTCTACTTCTAATATTGTTGTTGTTTCTTCTGTGGGAAAGGAGGTCATGGGTCTATGCCAGGACTAGGCAATAAAGGGCTTGAAGTTGCAGCCTTGAACTATGACTGCTTTGGGAGAGGGTTGTAGGGAGAGATAATTTCCCTACTCCTGATCCGAACTAACCTAAGACATTTGTTGATAATTCCCAGTTTTGATCATTCCCAGCCCTGCCAGACATTTAGGGTCACAACTGGGTGGGTGAGAATCTGCAGAACTCCACGACTAATTTCATACCTCCAGTTTAGTTTTGCTATGTTTGATGACCCATGTGCTGGGCAGTGGGGGCATAGAAAATGGTTAAAAACAGGGAGACTTTTAGGAGACACCTGAAGGCAGCCCTGTTCAGGGAGGCTTTTAATGTTTAGTAGATTATTGTGTTTTATTCTTCTGTTGGAAGCCGCCCAGAGTGGCTGGGGAGACCCGGACAGATGGGCGGGTTATAAATAATAAATTATTATTATTATTATTATTATTATTATTATTATTATTATTATTATTATCTCCCACCAGCTTCAATCAGCATGGTCAACGAGTTGTTGCTGACAGTAAGAGATGTTCCACAGTAGAATGTGCTACCTCGGAAGGTGGCAGACTCTCCATCACTGCAGGTCTTTAAACAGAGGTTGGGTGGCCACCTGACGGGGATTCTTTAGCTGTGATAACTGCATTTCAGGAGGTTGGACTAGAAACCCATTGGAGTCCCTTGCAAATCTACAGTTCTATGATTCTAAGAACAACAACTGGAGGGCACCGGATTAGCTAGCATGTTCGATACAAGATGAACATCACCCCAAACCAGGCCCATGCGAGGAAAAAATGAATAGTTTGGAAAACCTTGGGTGCTTCTTCCTTGATTCTGGCATGTGTTTTGGCTGAGAGGGGTGATAAACTGATGAGCAGGACTCCCTCATTTTCCACCCCCACTAAAATTTCAGCCATTGGACAACACTGATTTTCCTGCATGGATTTGGGGTTTTGACTTTAACTCTTTGCTTGATCTTTAGTTACGTTTTTGCGATAGGCTAAGCAACCATAAATGTAAAAGTAGCTACGATGTGGGGACAGGTTCTAAATATGAAGGAATGACTGCATGAATGCGGGGTTGACTCTGAAGACTGCTTGGAAACTTCAGCTGGTGCAGAATTCAGTGGCCAGGTTGCTCACTGGGACAAGACGGTGTGAGCATATGACACCCATCCTGGCCTGACCACACTGGATGCCAATTAGTTTCTGGGCCCAAGTCAAAGTACTGGTTTTGACCTATAAAGCCTTAAACTGCTCAGGACTGAAATACTTCACTACATAGTGCCTTCACTACATAGCTTTAGGTGCCTGGCAAAAACCTTCTTTAACTATCTGTGGCCTTTTAAAAGTGGGTGTATTTCTCTTTCCCTTGAATTTAATGTATCTTTGTTGGGGCTGGTTGTTTGGTTGTAAGTCACTTTGGGTTGCCCTGGGCAAGATAAACCAACTAACAAATTAAATAAAGAAATAATGCTGTATTGTATTACTCTCTCTTGTGCCCTAGGAATATCACCCTTGTGACGGGCTGTAGCAGATCTGCATGCTGTTCTCCCTTCTGAAAGGATAGTCCTGGAGTATCTTGATGTTTAGTTATGTTCCATAATAAAATATTTGAAGTGAGAGAGTACACGTGGAAGAGAATATTTCAAGTACAGTAGTACCTTGATTTTCAAATGGAATGTGTTCCGGAAGTCCATTCGACTTCCATAACATTTGGAAACCAAGGCGCGGCTTCCGATTGGCCTCCGATTGCACAGGCACGCAGGAAACAATAGCGAAAGCCGCATCGGATGTTCAGCTTCCCAAAAAATCATTTGAAAACCGGAACACTCACTTCCAGGTTTCGATCATTTGGGAGCCGAAACGTACAAGTATCAAGGCGTTCGACGACCAAGGTACACCTGTAGTACAGAATGTCTACAACACAGACAAAAAAAGGAAAAAACCCTACACCGTCATTAATTTCATAACAACCAAGGTGGGTGTGAGAGTTGCCAGAAAATTTAAGACATGGGACCACAGGAAGCTGTCACTGGTCCATCTGGCTCAGTATTGTCTACACCAGGAGTGGCCAACTCCAAAGAGACTGCGATCTACTCACAGAGTTAAAAACTGGCAGTGATCTACCCCCTTTTGGGGGGTTTGGGTCAAAGTTGTTAAGCTTTTTTAGGGAGGACAAAAGCCCCGTTTTTAGGGGTTCAGGTCAAAGTTGTTGAGATTTTTTAGGAAGGAGGAAGGCCCATTTTTAGGGTTCAGGTCAGGGTTGTTGAGCTTTTCTGAGGTGGGAGGAAAGCCCTCTTTTTTTGGGGGGGTGAAGGGCTAAAATGTTGAGCATTTTTTAGGGGAGCCAAAGTTGTTGAGCATCTTTGGGGCGAGTCAGTGATCTACCAGTGATCTACCACAGACGTCCAGTGATGTACCGGTAGATCACGATCTACCTGTTGGACGTGCCTGGTCTACACTAATTGGTAGGGGCACCACTTTGATTATAATTAGTCAATGCAGATCTATACAATGCAGATCTTGGGGGGGAGGTGTTTCTCTGTGAAAATGCCCCTAGATCTCACTAATTTAACACACAGCACATCCAAGCTATGATGGAGAATGCCCTGAAAAGTTTTTAGTTATGAAAAGCAGGAAACCATAGAAACACACGTCTTGAAATCTATGATTCCCCCCCCCCCAAGAGCACAAACAAATTGGAGTTGAAGACCTGTGCATCAGTACCTAACACATTTCTCTTCGGTACAGTGAAACCTGCACCATCAAGCGATGACCACCTTCAGGTTTCCCCAATTCACCCACTTTTGATTAAATCGTCCAGTGAAGATCAGCCGTCTGTGAAGTCCATTTCTAGCTATACGCTAACTTGCCCAGCAACTGTGTTCTGTGCCTGTGAAACCTGATAAACTGACCTGCAGGGAAGCCTCTCCACTTGAAACAAAAGTTAATGAGCAGGCCAGGGAAGGAAGGGAACAGTGCCAAAGGGAGAAAATGCAGGGGAACAGAGAGCACATTGGGCATGTGTGCACATGTGCATGGAAAAGCGTAAGGCGTTGAAAAATGCTTTGTAATTGATAGATGCATAATACAGGTAGACCCCAGAATCTAAATAAGTGTTACTAAACTAAAAAGAAGGAAAATGCTGACAATTATTGAAAAACAAATATCTGTCATCTACAGTATCCATCTATCTATTCATCCACAGGTGCGTATAGGGAGTTAGGGATGGGTAAAATGTTTCTCATTTTACCAATCTTATGAATCTTCACGAATCTTATCTCCACATTTCTACACCAGTTTCCTTTTTTTAAGTCCTCATGAAAGCTTGTCAGTATTTTAGTGCTAATTTCTTCTAATATATACATTTTTATATGAAATTTTGCCTAATATTCTTATTTTTGTAAAACAATTTCATAGAATCACAGAGTTGGAAGAGACCACAAGGGCCATCCAGTCCAACCCTCTGCCAAGCAGGAAACACCATCAAAGTATTCTTGACATATGGCTGTCAAGCCTCCGCTTAAAGACCTCCAAAGAAGGAGACTCCACCACACTTCTTGGCAGCAAATTCCACTGTCAAACAGCTCTTACTGTCAGCAAGTTCTTCCTAATGTTTAGGTGGAAGCTTCTTTCTTTCCCCATACATAATACATTCTTGAATGTTATTTTCACTAATATGCACATTCCTGTATGCATACCTTACCACAGTACATGTGGTAAGTACACAGTACATGCATTTTTGTATACAGTGGACCCTCGGGTTATGTTACCTTTGGGTAACGAAACTTTTGGGTTGCGAATGCGGCAAACCCGGAAGTGTATTCTTCTGGGTTTCACACACACGCATGTGTAGAAACGCTCTATCACACCACACATGTGTGCAGAAGCAGCGCCTCTGCTTACGGATTTTTCGGGGTGCGTATGGACCCCCGGAACAAATTACATTTGTATCCAGAGGGTCCACTGTACTTTTACTCCCCTGAGAATTTGGATGAGTGAGAATTTCAAAGAATAGCTATGTTTTGGTTTGCTCAACGTTTTTTTTAAAAAAATGCAAATTTGGTAAGTTCAGCTTAAAATGCAAAACTGAATCAAATTTCTCATCCATCACACACACACAAAAGAAGATGTTTGGATCTGCAATGGTTGTCTTTTGGGGGGGGGTGTTGGTTCAGTTTCTGCATGACAAGTTGAAACTGTTACAAATTCCCTACTTTAGGGGTAGCCACTGTGGTGCCATCCAGATGTTTTAGGACTCCCATCAACCCCAGCCAACATGGCCAATCAGAGGGTACCATATTTGCTGTCCAGCTCTACAGAACTGCTAATAATCAAAATCATTGATTTCATTTGGTTTTGGTCATAGTATTGCTGCTCTTCCCCTCCTCCCCCCAGCTGGCGTTTCAGGCTATGTCAGTGGAGGCATTTACGTTCCCAATGAATGCGAGGCCCCAGACAGAACATAGTAGCAACACTGAAAAACCATACAGACTTTCCCCTTGCAATGCTAATTTCAGATTTCCATCTTTTGTTCAAGGAGCTCAGGGTGGCATACATGTTTCTCTTCCCATTTTATCCCCAGAACAACCCAGTGAGGTAGGTTAGGGCTAAGAGACTGTGACTAGCCCAAAGTCACCCAGTGAATCTGATGGCTCAGCAGGGATTTGAACCCTGGTCTCCTGGGTCCTAGCCTAACACTCTAACCACTACTCCATACTCTCGCTGTTTTTTTATGCATCTATCTGTCCACACCCACATGTTTTTCAAAGGTTCTAGAATCTATGTAATTGGTTATATGTATCTCAATGAATGACTCATGGAGCAATATGGGGAAATAGGCATCTGTGACTTAATAAATAAGTAGTTTTCTTTTTCTTTTTTGCTTCTGTTCTTCCAAGAACTATTTAAAAATCTGTCTTGGACTGTAAAATATAGGAGAGAGACCCTGGGAATAACGACATGCATTTTACAAAAACGAACCAGCTCTTTAGCAGCTGCTGTTCAGATCACTACGCCTAAAAATGGAATGATTATAAAAAGCAGGCCAGCATATAAAAACAAACAGTGCCACTTTCATTATGCTGGTTTCAAGGGAAGGCATGGATAAGTCAGACAATATACCGTGTTTCTCATATTATAAGACATGTCTTATATTCATTTTTTCCTCAAAAAAACACACTATGGCTTATTTTCAAGGGATGTCTTAATTTTTTCCTCCTCCTCCTGCCGCAGCCGGCATTGCTGCTGCACCTATCACTATGTCTTATTTTCGGGGTATGGCTTATATTCCTTGAATGCTTAAAAATCCTGCTATGGCTTATTTTATGGGTATGTCTTAAAATATGAGAAACAGGGTACTATAAAGCAAAGCAATTTGCCCGGGCACTGAGTTGGTAGGCAGGCAGCTCAGGAAAGTTATGAATATATGTTAATTACAGTCATACCTTGGAAGTCGAACGGAATCCATTCTGGAAGTCTATTCGATTTCCAAAACATTTGAAAACCAAAACCAAAGCGTGGCCAATCGGAAGCCGCGGAAGCCCCATCAGATGTTCAGCTTGCAAAAGAACGTTCGAAAACCGGAACACTCACTTCCGGGTTTGCGACGTTCGGGAGCCGCTTTCTTTGGGAGCCAAGGCATTCGAGATCCAAGGTACAACTGTATTATAGTCAATTTTTAAAAGTTATAACACCACTGTTATTTTGGATAGCATTCCCCTTTCACTTTCAAACGCTAAATGCATTCAATGAAGATAAAAGTAGACACTCTACCAGTTGGATCAAAGTCTGGGAAATAATCAGGGCAATTTTGATCCGCAAATTCTCCAGCAGGCGTGTCATCCCAACAAAGCCATCCATCCCATGTCCGGTTACAGAATAGTCCTAGAAATTCAGAAAGAATCAAGCTGTATTATTTAAAGGTGGTGATGGTGGGGAAACCACCGACCGTCTCTTCTTTCTTTCTTTGTTAAATGTTTGTAAGATTCACAGAAACCTCTTGTGCTGCTAGTGTTTTTAAACTTGGAAGCACCATATTACTCATTCGTACTTCTCACGTTGTATCCTGCCTTTTCTCCAAAAAGGTTAGGATAGCACCCGTGGGGATTACCTGTTTTTTATCCTCTTTACAACACTGTAAGGTAGTTAAGACTCCAAGAATATGACTTGGGCACACCTAATTTCATCCTTAGAACAATCTCATGAAAGACAAGTTCACGCTGGAAGCTTTGGGGCTGAGGCCACTTCATCAGATGCATGAAAACTGAGAGGTGTAGAATAGATACACATGTTGTATCTGTGCCTGTAACTTCAAAATGTGTTGGGATTTAAGCTACAACACTTGCAATCAGTTACATGACCCAGTTGGGGGTGACAGAGAGAAAGGCAGTCTATTCTCCCCTCACGGATTCCTCCTTAGTAATGGCTTGTCGACATTTAAATTGCTTTTGGGGGGGCTTTACTTCTATCTGCTCCACGCTCAGAAAGTTCATAGTATGTGTTAGTGGTAATCTCTGGACTCCATGCTGGCTTCATGTGAGCTTACTATAATTAATATGCCTTAGGTTTCTTTATCTTTTCAACCAGCTGCCTTATCAGACTACCGTATTTACTCAAAGGTAACGAAAACTTTTTTGTCCAAATTATGTCACGAAAATTAGGGGGCGCATTAGATTTGATGGCCCATACTTTTTTGGTTTCAAGGTTTTGAAAATCGATGTGTGCGTTAGATTCGACGGCGCATTAGATTCACGTAGATAGGGTATTTATTTCTGCATTCTGCTGTGATATATACAAACTCCATCAAAAGGGAGACTCTAACATGGAACCCAATTCATCAAGAAGTTCAGTGCTATCACCTATGGCTTGAACCATGACAAAGGTTTTTTGTTTTTTAAATCACATTATATGTGTCAAGAAGCTTACCAATGTCAGAATCGCCATGTTATCATCATCAGCACCTGCTCTTGTGAATGACCACTGTGAATAATGTAAATAATGTGGTCTTTCTATGAAGGGTGGTATATAAATAAATAAAGTAAATGCCACTGCCTGTATTTTCTGCATATAATTTCCTTCACGCAGTTTTCCAACCCCCTTCTCCAAACCATGTTACATAATTATTCTGTAACTTGAGGTAATACTTTATGCATTTGTTGAAGTTGACTCTACTCCTTTAAAGCTTTTTCCATGATAAAATCTATTAGTTTTCAAGGTGCCACAAAGCTCTTTGCAGCAAACTCAGCTCCCTCTCTGAAAGTTCATAAAGAAACATTTTAACAGTCAGAATAACGGCTGCTTGTAGATTTTAGGAGATGACAAAAGGTACAGGAACTTGGCAATGATTAAGGAAGAAAATTGAACTTATCTGCTTGTAGACAAGCAAACATTCCAAGGCAGATACTGTTGTACTTGAAAACAACAATAATTTTTTTTAAAAAAAACTTTGTAGTTGTGTTAAGTTTTCCCTTTTCCAAGTGCATTTTTCTCATTATGTGTGAACATATGATTTCCCCTTAGAAATACAGAGGTTCTAAAATATTTGTTCAGATTATTAATAAATCGTAACAGCATTTCAACAACAGCACTGTGGTTTGGAATCTAACAACACCCTCCCCCAGAAAATAATCTTTCTTTCCAACAAATACTCAGTTTTCACCCCACTTTGGGATGTGTTTTCTATGAGATGAAATCAATGGGAAAGATCAGCAGGACAACCCACCTGCAGTGAAAACACGGCAGGGTGGGATACATTAGAGGTCTTGTTTTTAATTTTGCAAACATTAGCCATTCTGTAAAATGAGAAACAGTTGCATTTTCCAATACACTATACCAATTTTCACCCAGGGGAAATAAATATTTGCGTGTCCCCTCCCCCCGATATTATTCTTGTTTTATGAAAGTTTATTTCTATACGGACACGACTAAACGACTAAACAACAAAAATGTTATTTTGGGAAGGAATTATCTTCTTATTTGTTATTCCCCTGTTATTTGTCTCATTAAAGTAATCACTGTTTTTCTGACTCTTTTCCCCCCTATCCAGAGAAGTCTCTTCAGTTTAGTTTTATGCAATGCAGTCTTGACTGTGGCATTTGAAATTGACAGCGATGTAATAAAACTAAATGGTCACTTCTAGTTACACAGAATTAATTCTCTGGCTCAAAATGCACTGAGCATCTAAAACAGTATCAAACCCAGCCGGATGGGTGGGGTATAAATAATAAATTATCATTATTAAAAATTATTATAATGGCCATCCCCCCAAAACACCCTGAGGATGTTGAGCCGGCACCCCCAAACTGCGGCCCTCCAGATGTTTTGGCCTACAACTCCCATGATCCCAAGCTAACAGGACCAGTGGTTGGGGAAGATGGGAATTGTAGTCCAAAACATCTGGAGGGCTGAAGTTTGGGGATGTTGAGGATACTGAGAGTTCTTGGGGGACCCCTATTCTCCTCCCACAGCTAAAATTCTCAGAGTTGCTTTGAAAGAGGGATTGATTGTTCAACAACAGTGAGAATGGTAGCTCTGTGAGGGGAATTACACCCACTGCCTTGTAAGGCTAGTATCTCTATTCTACACATACCAATGGAAACTTGTCCCTTATATTCAGGGGTATTTACTTCTAAGAAACTTACTTGCTGTCAATCAAGCCCTTAGTGTGAGAGCGGGGATATGACTGACATGGTCAAGCTCAAAGGCCTTCTTTTGGCATATGTGCACAATTAATCTGCCCAAAGACAGCACACTTCTTGCGGTTGCTTTTTTTTCCACACGCCTCAGAATAATCAGAAATGCAGTTTTCCCCTGAGGCATAGCCAGATGTTGCCTGAAGCAGATTGGCTGCTATCCCTTAAAGATGCTGAGGCATTTAATTTTAGTGTTGCAATCTGCTGAGTGGGGTTAAAACTTGCTAAGAGGAAGCTTCTAATTAAAGGCACAGTATTCCTTTAATTCCTGCCCAAACGTTGCATGTCCACCCTCAGGAAGGTTAAGTGCTGCAGTTGCATTTTCTTTCTTTTTTTAAAAAAAAGACCCTCCCACAACTCAGGTCTGAGGGGAAAAACACACAGAAAACACAGAAATGTACAGTGGTACCTCGACTTACGAATGGGGCAAATGGCCGCGCGCTTACAAATGTCTCGACATCCGTAAAAAACCCGCAGCGGTTTTAGATAGGGATTTTTCGACTTACGAATTTTCCATTTCCAATGCATTCCTATGCATAGCTGCCAAGTTATCCCTTTTTTACAGGGATTTTCCCTTATGCTGAATAGGCTTCCTCGCGAGAAAAGGGAAAACTTGGCAGCTATGTTCCTATGGGAAATCGTGTTTCCAATAGCGCTTTTCGACTTACGAATTTTTCGACCTACGAAGGCGCCTTCAGAACGGATTAAATTCGTAAGACGAGGCACCACTGTAATGATCTGGCAAGTTTGCCACCTACGTTCTCTGTAAAGCATGGTGAACTAATGTCAACTCCTTAAAAGGCTAGTGGAGAAGCAAGAGCCAGCAGACAACTTGGTTTTGTCAATAAGCCTGTTTTGAAGACATCATGCTTCACTGGATGTACCCAGCTCAGTTCCAAAATTAAGTTCTTGGAGCTGTTGTAGGGAAGCTATTGCAAATCTAAAAAAATGTACTATAAACACTGACAACTGGGAAACACTGGCCTGCGAGCGCTCCAGTTGGAGAACAGCCTTTACCAAAGGTGTCATGGGCTTTGAAGACACTCAAACTCAGGACACAAGGGAGAAACATGCTAAGAGGAAGGCACACTTGGCAAATCCACACCGTGATCAACTCCCGCCCAGAAACCAATGTCCCCACTGTGGAAGGACGTGTGGATCCAGAATTGGCCTCCATAGTCACTTATGGACTCATTGTTAAAACCGTGTTTATGGAAGACAATCTTACTTGGCTACAAGTGATCGCCAAAGAAGAAGAAGAAGTAGTGAAGGTATTGCAAATCTTGCTCCCCCCCCCCCCCCCATTTCGGAAGCTGATATATCCATTTGCATTTGTGGGTATTTGCACAGGTTATGTATCTGTTTTTTCAGTAGTATTTCAGAAATGCATTAAAGTAATTTTAAAGCGCCTCTCTTTTCCTTACCTTTTTTCTTGTAAGGAGGCTGTCTGTTCATCCTCTCATAGCATTTAAATTGGGAATCTACTATCTTCTGGCGTATTGCTGAATGTTCAGTTGCTATAGGCTCTAATGTGGGATCAGTATAACTTACAGTAGAAGAGAGACTTGGAACCATTCTCTGTGCAAAGAGGAAAATCTGTTAATGGTTGCGAGTAAAACCAGGAGAGCAACATCAAAAACATGAGGTGCCCATCATTCTTACTTTTATCTCATTGCATACTTAAATGTTGCTATGGAGATTTTGATGTTTTGCTTGCAAAAACATGTAGTACCTTCCCTCCAGGACATACAAAACACAGGATTAAATATGGCTCTGCAAAGGACTGCTTGCTTTGATTATGGGAGTTTTTATTGCTTCTACCTATGGGGAAGCAATCTGCGTGGCAACTACAGCTGAATGGAATGGTAAGGCATAGTGAATTTCACACACACAATTCCATACTGCAAACACATTTTTTTGGGGGGGGGGGGGACGACGACGGAGAAGCCCTCTGTGAGCCTCCAAATCTTCCCATTGGCAAAAATTGAGTTCACACATTTAAATGTCGTCATTAGGTATTTCCCTCACATCAATGACTGAGCTATCTAAATTACCAGTTTTCATATTCTCCAAGACAGTGTTCTTCAACCTCGGGTCCCCAGATGTTGTTTGAGTCTAACTCATATCAGCTACAGCCAGGCTAGTCAATGGTTAGGGATGATGAGAGCAGCAGTCTAGCAACATTTTGCGACCCAAGGCTAAAGAACACATCTCCAAGGCATACAGTGTATTACACAATGAAGGTGTTACTACTTTGAGGTTTTGTGAGAGGACAACCTCCTGTGTAATTCTGCTTTCACTTCCTGTCCATACAATGAATTTGCACCGTGTGTGTTACATTTAATTAAAACTGCTATGATTTAAAGTCCACTGGTACGCAATTAAATTGTCGGCAAGCACACCATTGGATTTGACAACTTAAGGGACCCTAGCCCTTATGGAATGAGTCACCTGCTGTTGAGAAGGGGCTGGAAGTGAGATAGCAGGGACCTTTCCATATGTGACTTAAGGGGTTAATTCTGTTATTGGTCAAGGCAGACTCTGATTGACTGGAGGTTCTAGACAATTGGGAGTTAGCTGTCAGCGAGGATGGCAGTTGAGATTTGACAGCTGGAGGAGCTGGAGGGAAGAGTGCTTCTGAAGGCATTTTTTCTCCTGTGTAAGCCTGAATCCCGTTTCTCTGCCTTATTTCTCCTCATATTAAGTGCAGTACTGTTTTGTTCAGTTTACCTCCCTAAAGTTTATTATCACTTTCTTTTCTCTTTGGACTCCATCACCTTTATTCCAGCCATTCTGCTAACACCCCAAACCTAAGCCCTCCCTCTTTTCTTCTGATACTGTGCAGGCTCAAATTGAGAACAGAGAAAGGGAAGCAGGTAGAGAAGAGGCAAAGACTCTTGCCATTCGATTGCTAGAGGACCTGATACAGTTCATTGCAATGATAAAGAGCTCAAACAGAAATGACTGCAAGCCTTTATGAGTTTCCACAAAGTGTACCGTAATTAGCTAAATGCTGGCATAAGGTAGAAGGGTTTTTTTTTTCTCCACTCCGTTGGCTGTGCTTACCGTGTTTCTCATATTATAAGACACGTCTTATATTTATTTTTTCCTCAAAAAAACACACTATGGCTTATTTTCAAGGGATGTCTTATTTTTTTCCTCCTCCTCCTGCCGCGGCCGGCATTGCTGCTGCTCCTATCACTATGTCTTATTTTCGGGGTATGGCTTATATTCCTTGAATGCTTAAAAATCCTGCTATGGCTTATTTTATGGGGATGCCTTAAAATATGAGAAACAGGGTAATATAATTTGTGCTGGACAGTGCTAGAAAGGTAAATTGAAATTACACAAGGCAGACCTGACTATAGATCTCCAGATGTTGTTGGACTCCACTCCCATCAACCCCAGCCAGCATGCCCCATGATCAGGGGGACGGTAGTTGCAGCCCAGCAACACCTGAATGACCACAGCTTCCCTATTCCTGACTAAGGAGGATACTTTCAGACCGGCAGGCAGTCATATTTCAGCCACACTGGCCACCCATTCCCTTGGTCTTCAAGGCCGATGATCAAGGGAAAATGAGAGGTTGGCAGCAGTACTAGCTAAAGAGGGCTTGACTGGAAATGGTCTTCTGCTGTCAGGACCAAGAAAGTATAGCAAGCACCGTGACTTATAACCAGTGAAGAGTTAGGCACCCGGAATTGAAAAGTATATATTTTCATTCATTCATTCATTCATATTTTCATAATGTCCCATTTCAATCCACAGATCCCATTAAATTCAGTGGAAGAAGTAGATTCATGTGTGCAACGCTCTGCACACGAGAATTATCTTACTCTCCTGAAATACACAGGATGCATTTGTTTTAAATGAAATGTTTTTACTGGATGCATCAAGGTATTTCATGCTCTCAGGCTGCAATCCTAGGCCAACTTACCAGAGAAGAAGTCCCATTCAAATCAGCGGGACTTACTTCCAACCAAGTAAACACACGGTACCTAGGATTGTTCTGTTGAAGTGCCAAGTTATTCCTGTCATTCCCTTTCTTTTCCTAACATTAGGACATCTTGTCCACACATCTGAGCACATCTTAACTCAGTGGACACAATCATTCACCGCCGACTTGTCTGTTTCAGCCATCTTCTTCTGTTTTGAACAAAGCATGTTTTGGGTTTTAAAATATTGTCAAAATTTATGTGCTTTCCTCAGTGGCAGTGGTTCAAGGACCGAATGCCAAATGCACATTGAAAATAGCCTATGAAAGATCAGGTGATTTTAATGTTTACTTTTATATTTTGGGCACTTGCCTTTTTTGAGACAAAAATGAGCAGGTGAATCTACTGCCAGTGTTAAAATATTTCTCTTTAATTATATTAGTCTTGGCTTAAACTCTCCCATGAGCTCTCCCATGAGGAGTCTTGGAAATAAGGTTATCTGCCTCTTTCATAAGCCATTCACTTCACCTCTGCGGTTTTATAAAACATTTAATGATTTAAACAGAGGTTTGCAGTTGTGCAAGGAGGAAGCATTAATACTTATAGAATAAAATATCAGCTTTTTTCAAAAAGAAGAAGCATTCTATTCTATGTCATCATCCTACTTGCGAACTCTGTATTCAATTTGTCTAAAAACTTTTAGATGACCACAGTAATTTCTTGGGGATTGAAACATGAAATGGAATCACATTAACTGTTGTATTTCCAGTCTTACATTCAGCACTCATAATATTTATTCAAAGCTTAGAGAAACCTATGTAGGTAATAAGTGTTTCAGCTTTCTTTTATTATGGATTTTGAATAAATGCTATTCATTCATTCAGGAAATCAGTCAACAGTTGAACACCACCATAAATCATAAAACACCACAATACTTTATGAAAATGCAAGCATAAAACAGACTCGCCAGTGCAGAGCAAAACCTAGGCAAACTCAACACCCAAAAGGCCTGAACAAATAAGGATTTTACCTGTCACTAAAACACATCAAAGTTATGCCAGGCAGATTTGCTTTTCAAAGTTTGGGGAGCCAAAACAGGAAAGACCCTGTCAAAGGTCACTATCCATTTAATTTTTGAGTGACTAGCGACCAAAAAAATCAGTATCTGAGATTGGTTTTAATACAGTGTATTTCTGGAATAAGTTGAAGTATATGGCATTCTGGCATTTCCACTCTCTGTTCATTATTTGGGATGACATACATGCAGTAGGAGGAACATTCCTTCCATTAGTTTGAAAGAGAAAAAAGTAGTGTTACGGCCTCATGTCCAAAGTAAAGTGCATAGCTTCAACATACATATTCACATCTTCTGTATCTTGTACTGTTCCCCCCCCCCCCAAAAAAGAAAACTATACCCATTTTAAGGTCAGGCTGGATAAAATACTGTATCATTACTGAGATCCAAAGAGCTGCTTGAAGCGTGGCATGCCCAGTTGATTTTGTTTGTTTGTTTACATTTTCTTTGAATAGCAGATACCCATGTCATAGCATAAACTACCCTCCAGAGTTTCTTCAGTTTCGAGTGCTAGTATATTTGAAAGACAAATACCACTCTGGGTGTACAGTTCTTTGAATGCCAGTCACTGCATATAATGTTGGACATGAACATATTAATTACTCCCTGAAATAATGACCATCCAGGGCAATATTTTCAATAGAGGAGTGAATGATGTTACCACATGTAAGAAAGTGGAAGAATACCTTGAGCATATAGACAATTATTATTTATTAAAAATAAATTATTCACAGCTTCAAAACTGTAAAAAATAATAATTATGTGATGAAAAGGGTCAGCTATAATCTTCCTGAAGAGAACAAATTAAATGACGTCCCATGTGGCAGTTTAGCAGCCGTACATATGATGTCACTCCTAAAAGTACAAGTAAATGACGTCATACATACGACCACCAAGCCACCACGCATTAAAGGATTGTTATAAAAGGTGCATTACTATAGAGTAAAAAACCAGATTTCTTTGAATGCTGGCAACCGCTTTATACCTAAAAGATGGCAAGAGCATCTTTTAGATTGGAGCAACCCCCCCCCCCACGCGCAAATTAATATTAAGACTTGCTATATTGTATACTCTCAGAATAATTCATAACTAACAATCAACAGCAAAAGGTAATAGAATCGTACAATTGGAAGGGGCCATGAGGGTCATCTAGTCCAAACCCATACAATGCAGGAATCTATTGCCCAATGCGGGGCATGGTCTTTATGACTAATTCTTTGGATGATGAAAATATCAAATACAAATCCTGGGAAAAGAAACGTCCCCCCCCCCTAAAAAAAAATACTTCAGGCGATGGGCAACCATTCGAAAAGGCGCCTCCATCAATAATGCAAGCATAATATGGAATATCATTTTTTTGTGACCTTTAAAGCAGATGCCACATATCAGGTGAGTTTTCTTTCCAATCCTTTTAAAATAACAGAGCAAAGCAGAAAAAAAACTCTTAATGTCAAACAGAAGGCAAATCTCAAATACAAATTGTGCATTTTGTGCATCTTGTAACTACTCCCTCTTCCACCCCATAATATTCAGCAGGAATGAACAGTCAATGAATCCTGAACGTCAAGTCAAGAGTTTCTGTTTCTGCTAGTATACGATACAACACAGGAGTGGGGATTTTCACTCCACCATGCCTGGGATTCAGGCAGTGAGAGCAGCACATTTGCAAATACAGTGGTACCTCGACTTACAAATGCCTCGACTTCCGAAGGTTTCGACTTCCGAAGTCCGCTAACCTGGAAGTATTTTTGCTGTGCCTGCAAAATCGTGCTTTGCGCATGCGCAAAATGGACGCTTCGACTTATGAAGAATTCAACTTCCAAAGAGCGCCGCGGAATGGATCGCCTTCATAAGTCGAGGTACCACTGTACAGTATATAGAAAATGCCACAAGGAGCCCAGTCCCCGCCAAAAAAAAAGGGGGAGTCCAGCTCTGACCAGGAGCAGAGGAAGGAGGGGGTGGTGGGGGTGGTGCGCCCTGGGTGTCACCACTGGGGGGTGACAAAATGCCGGGTGGCACTCACCACAGGGCCTGCAGCACACCTGAGCCACACATCTCTCCTGGAAGTGATGTGGTGGCTTGGGCACCCGCAGGCTCTGTGCTGCCCTAAACGGTCCACCCGCTGCCTCCCCCTCAGCTGTAAGGCGGCTGAGTGGGAGGAGGCAGGCAGACTCCTCGGAGGCCTGACGAGTGTCCTGCCCCAGCTCCCCCTGCCCTGCAGGCGGCTGGCCCCACCCTTGGGCGCAGGGCATGCGCGCCGCCCCAGGTGCCCGATCAGCTTGCTCCGCCGCTGGCTCTGACAAATGGGTTACATGCTAACCTTCTGTTCTTCTATGTGTCTCCACACAGTTTAGTAAATAAAAACAAGTATTTTCCCCACTCAAAAGAAACTTATCTCAGCAGAAAGGTACTGAACATGTGTGACTATATTAAGAGTATAGCAGTCATATTAGAGAACCCTACAGCTATGACGGCCACTGTCAATTTTTAAAAGAAGGATAAAGATTTTAAACTACTCAACAGACATATTAAAACAAAACACTATTAAAATTCCTGCACCACAGGGCAATCCTCCTCACATTTACTAGGGAGTAAGCCTCACTGAGCTCAATGGAGCCTGTTACCGTTCGGCAGAGATTGGGGCTAGTGCACAACCTTCGTAACAATACTGTCATTCTTTTTTTTTAAAATCAAGATTACTTAGTTTTAACACTATGCAGCTTATATATATATATATATATATATATAGAGAGAGAGAGAGAGAGAGAGAGAGAGAGAGAGAGAGAGAGAGAGAGAGAGAGAGAGTGTGTTTAGTTAATTTTACTGCAGTGAAAACAGATCCCATGCAGGTCCAACAAGCGCTACCTGACAAATGTGAATTATATTTTGCAAGTAATTCTAACCAATTATTGCTAGCTATTTAAAATTACACTGCACTTTATCTAGTTCTCTACCACCAGTCTGAAGCATAATTATATTACTTTGCAATTTGTCCATGGAAAAAGCAAGCTAAGAATGAATGAGGCTGTTGCACTACTGAATAACTACTTTTAATCAGGTCTGCTAAAACCAACCAACCAACCACCTTTTCAGACTCATTTTATGTCCCAATGTCACTTCAGTCCTGTCACTCATATATATGATTAAGCGACTGAGTCTAAATTTCAGCTAGGGGTTCTTTTCCTGCCCTATCTGAAAATATCAGGGATTGAACCCAAGACTTTCCACAAGCAACGTATGCTCTTGCCTTTCCTTAAGGAAGAGGGGTTCGTGAACTTAAGGTTGTAATCCTAACCTCACTTACTTGGGAGTAAGCCCCACTGAATTTCAACAGCACTTACCTCTGAGTAGACATGATTAGGCTTACACAATCACTCAGCTGTCACTCATGCCACCATTGCTGTATTCAAACACAGATACAGGGGTGCTAACTCATGGGGGCTGAGCCCTTTTGGGGCCCCCATGTCCCCAAAATAAGGGGGTGGAGGAGGCTGAGTGCAGAGCCAAGCACGGTGCGGCTTCAGTGGCCTCCTCCTCCTCCTCCTGCCACGGAGGAGAAGGAGCAGGGAAGCAGCCCTTTGCTGGTGGCAGGAGGACGAGACTCTGCTGGCCACTGAGTGCAGCTGCCACATCAGCTCTGACACCGACTCCTCCAACTTCCTGACAACATGTGCATGTCGTTGAGACATCGGGACTTGGGGACCTGACACTGCCTCCTGCATTTTCTCTTTCGGAAGCTGGTGCCTCTGCATTGATAACTGGCTGAACCTGGGACCTTTTGCTTTCAAGGCAGAAGCTCTGCACTAAGCCATGGTTATTCCCCAAGTGAACCAGACCATTGCCTTACAAGTATTTCCCAAGAAAGGTAAAAACAACAATAACCCAGAAGACCCCTGATCACTTCTGTTCATAGTCATTTGAACTGGTTAGCCTTGTTTTAAAACAAAGTGAACTAGCACAATGCAAACAGTATCAATCCATTGCACAACAATATACATGCAATTCTAAAAGCCTTCTGTTAGTTTTTATTATGCAAATAGAAATAATTTTGTTACGTGGTTTGCTTTTACTTACATTTAGTAGAATAATCAGTAAGAAGCAACCCTTGCTTTTATTATCCATTGCAGATCCTTTCTGGAGCAACGTATCTCCCCAGGCCCTACTGGGAATTGGAAAAAACAACAACAACCGCTACCATTAGATTTTATTTATCAAGACAACACCCTCATTAAACACAGTGTGCATATTCAGGTGTTACCAGGGGTGGCTAACCCTTTTCATCCCAACTGCCACGTTGAGGATTGGCCAGCATGCAACACACTCACCAAAGATACACCACACATGCATATACAGTGGTACCTCGCAAGACGAATGCCCTGCAAGACGAATTTTTCGCAAGATGAATTCGTTTTGCGAAAAATTCATCTTGCGAATCGCGGTTTCCCATAGGAATGCATTGAAATTTAATTAATGCGTTCTTATGGGCTAAAAAGAAATTTCAATGCATTCCTATGGGAAACTGCAATTCGCAAGACAATTTTTTCACAAAACGAATTGACTCGTGGAACAAATTAAATTCGTCTTGTGAGGCACCACTGTACAAACAAGGAGACCGTAGCTGTCCTTCCAGCCCAGCATTGGTATTGGGAGAGAAGTCTCAGCTTACGGTGCAAAGTTGCCTCTTTTACCTCCAGTGCATCACAGCTAGGAGGTATTAGTGCTGAGAAAGCAGGAAACCTACAGATACACCAGAGGGAGAAGAGGTATCTTCGCAAGCCAAGGGCATGAGAAGGACGCATCCAGTTTGGGGTGTTCCGTTGCAAGTGGCATGCCCATGAATCATGGCTTTTCCACCCCTGCACTAAACTATGAGTGTGATGAAAATGTGCTACAGAAAGCTTCAGACCTGCATTCTCCCTCCTGTTGTCTTCCTTCAGCACAGCTGTGAGGGGAGAACAGAAGCCTTTGCTTCTGCCTGATATTGCATGCTAAACAGTGGTTAAACTGAACTCTAAAGTGTGCTAATAAGGGCTTGTTTAAACATGCCGACTTCATACCCTATGGTCTGAAGTTGATTATTATTTTTTTAAAAAACACCTTAGTGATTAACCACAGTTTGTTGTTGCTTTCAGATGATGCAACAACCCACCATTAATCTAAACTGGAAGCAGTAGATTCTAAACTCCTCCTCCCAGCAGCGCCAGAGGAGGAGAAGTGCACAAACCCAGGGGTCTCTGTGGATTGGTATTGTCACACTAAACTATGGTTTAGCATAATGTCCACACGTAGCCTGAATGTGTGTGCATGTTTAAAAGAATGACAATATAGAAAGCTGTCCAAATATGGCACCTTAAAAGTTTTCCCATTATTTTTTCTTCATAATATGTAATTTGCTAAATATGTCAGTGAAGCACAGAGTGTAAAATCCCATTTAAGCTAGTGTTGAGCTGAATTATCATGGCTTTCTATTTTCAGCATGAGATTTGCATGTTCAATGAGGGAGAGCCTTTACTCAAGCAACTAGGCAAATTGCACACTAATAAAAAATAATCTCTTTTATCCTAGTTCGAAACATCATAGCGCAGGCACAGCAATGAAAATGCTCCGAAAGGGGATCTTTAAAACTGAACTATTGGCCCACAGGGCTGATTCCAAAACAGGGAAAGCCACAGTACCCAGGGAACTTATCTGACTCCACCATACCAAAGTTTATATACTTTCTGTGAATCCTCCTCTATCACCCATGCGACCAGAAAAAGTCCCAATCCCAACCGCTTTCTGCAGACTTATGGCTATAGGAGAGGGAGGGCTTAGAAAGGGTATAAAAAAGGTCTGTACAACTTTTGCTCAAGGATTTCCCCAAGTTTAATCAGAGAAGCTCGAAGACTGCATAGCTCCCAAAGACATGAATATTCTGTGGGTTGCACCCTGTGGGCTAACTTGGGTACCATACAGTTTCCAGTAGCCACAAAACCCAGTATTAGTGGAGGTATTATGCAGATCTTTCTGCTGCCCTAATATACAATTCTGAGTTTGCATTGTACATTGCTTTAAGTGTGGCTTCTCATTTATTGTACCACCAAACGCCTGACTTTAAAGCGAGAGGAAAATATGCAAGTTACAAAGTTATCCTAAATGCGTAACTTGCAACTACATTTGGTTGGTTTTTTTGGTAATAATATTTATTTATTTTCTTCACCAAACATATACAATTTTACACTTTCCATACAATAATTCACACAATTACAAAAAGCAGATAAACAACAACAGAAAAAAACAACAGCCAGAAACAAAGGGGGGGAAGGGGGGGAAAGTAGCTTTGGACTTCCTGTTATCTCCATCAGCATACCTTTTATTTTATTGTCGAGTGTATACACAATCAATGCTATCTCTATTTTTATCTGTCGTTTCACACTCATATTGCTTTAAACACCCCAATTTCTGCAAATTCAAACTATGTCCTTTCCAATTTACTCGAACACTGTCATATAAATTTTATTCTCACTATATTTTTTGACGTATTTCTTGTACCTATCCCATTTTTTAACGAATTCTTCTTTAACCTTTCCTCTCAAACTGTTTGTTAACTGTGCCATTTCGGCAAATTCCTGAAGTTTATTCTGCCACTCTGTAATTTTGGGGGCTTCTTTCTCTTTCCATTTTTTGGCAATAACCATGCGAGCCGCTGCTAAGGAATATAGAAGGACTTCTCTTAATTGTATTGGAATATCTTTCTGAAAAGTGATACTTAATAAGAAAATCTCTGGTCTTTTTGGAATATTCCTTCCCAAGATTTTTTGGATTTCATCATGAACTTTGTCCCAGAATTTCTTAATATTATCACAAGTCCATCACATATGAAATAGGTTTCCATCATTTCCCTACACCTCCAGCAGACATTTGCGATGTTCTTATACATTTTGGATAATCTGGAAGGTGTGAGGTACCATCTGTGGTTCATCTTAAACATGTTTTCTCTTATGTTCTGACTCGATGTAAATTTCATATTAATTTTCCACAAATATTCCCACTCCAAACATGTAATCCGATAGCCAAAGTCCTGTGCATTTGGGTTTTTTTATAAAAAATAAGTATAATGTAATACCAAGTGTGCAAGAGGCAGGGTTACTATTCATCATGGCATGCAGAGAGGGGACATTTAACCCTTTACATCACAACTGCAAGCATCAAAAAATCCATCCCACCACAAGCCTAGGGAGCTGGGGGACCCACTGGACTGATTTTAGTCACAACGGTGACTAGAGTGGGAAAGGTAATGCTTCCCTTCTCCATGTTCTGTGGTCCAAATGAAAATCGTCCCCATTTCTAGGATTAAATACACCCCCCTTGCAGTTCCTAATGTATGCATTAATGTTGTTAAGATGAGATTGTTTGTGTAGTTTTTCAGTGATGACAGCATAGTCCAGGCATCCCCGAACTTTGGCCCTCCAGATGTTTTGGACTACAATTCCCATGTTCCCTGACCACTGGTCCCGTTAGCTAGGGATCATGGGAGTTGTAGGCCAAAATATCTGGAGGGCCGCAGTTTGGGGATGCCTGCCATAGTCCCAACCATTTCTTCGGCTGGATGTAGATTACTCCTTAGTAACTGCAGTTAGGATTGCAACCTGAATAATCTTGAAACCAAATAATACATTTTTATTGGCTCACAAGTTAAGGCAGGCTGCTTCCTACCCCTACCCCTGCTTTGTTCTTAAAAATAAATAAATCTGTGCTGCATGCTCTTTAAGATCACTGGTGCAATAAAATAATCTAGTAATGCGCGTTTTTATGTCTTTAAAGCAGTATGTTCCACATACTTAATTTTTATAACAGTTAATGTTCAGTTACTAAGCCTTTAAGGACACTATTAAATTAAATCACAATAATATTTCATAACACTTTTTACAACCTGTTCTGGGGGAATGATCCAGCCAAAGTGAAGCACATCTAAGCCTCCATGATTTGTGAGACAGCTTAAAGCACCTGCATAACACATCCAGAGAAATCAATGGGGATTTTTATTTTATTTTAAAAGTGCTTAACTTTGAACAGATGTGTCCCTAGCTACTACTTGTCAAATACTTATATATATATTTGCAGCAGTGAGGCAGGTATATTCAGTCAGGTGTATTCAGCGATGTGCACACGGAGTTCCTGTATGTTTTGGATCTCTCGTTTACTTCAGAAGAAGATGCAGAGCAGGCATAGGCAAACTCCAGATGTTTGGGACTACAATTCTCATCATCCCTAGCTAACAGGACCAGTGGTCAGGGATGATGGGAATTGTAGCCCCAAACATTTGGAGGGGCCAGAGTTTGCCAATGCCTGATGTAGAGCAGGGTTGGGGAACCTGTTACTCTCCAGATGTTGTTGGACTTCAGTTCCCATCAGCCCTAGCCAGCATGGTCCATGAACAGGGATGATGGGAGTTGGAGTCTACCAACATCTGGAAGGCTGCAGATTCCCCATCCAAAGATAGCTGATGACATGGAATGCTGAGAAATAAATATCACCCACCCCAACCTTTGAGCAGGAACTGAGGTCTATGGGACCTGGTGCTTGTTAGTGGCAGACATGATGAAGCAGTAGCAGAAGCATGAAAGCTCATGGGTCATGAGACACATGGCTGCTGACTGGCCAGCAGCACTTAGCACATCAGATCACCATCACTATTCCTCCAGCCACCACTTTCTCCATAGAAGTGAACATAGCAGGGGCGGGAATGAAACATTTGTATTCACATCAGGCTATCCAAACAGGGATTGATACTAGCATCACAGTCCTAAAAATCACTCTTCACCAAACTGGCCTTTAGCTGCTTCAGACGACAACAATAATCAGCCTTAGGCAGCACCAGGTCATGGTGGGAGTTGTAGTTCAAAACTTCTGGAAGGTATTATATTGGCAAAGATTCTGGCAATTTACAAATCCTAAAAGAATGTTGGGAGAAGTGACATGGGGGTGCCATAGGTGACTGAAAGGGGTAAAATTTGGGATAAATCTACAATGAAAATTATCTCAGGATAGTCAAAAGAAAGCATGCTCAAAATAGTGTTTCAGTGTCATTGCCCCTGTACGATTAGCTCCTATATTAAAAAAAATTGCTACAGATTTGGGGTAAGGGCACCCATAACTGAGTTAATGAATGTTAGAAACTGATAAATGGTATAATTTAAAAAATATTTGGGAAACTGAAGGGGGAAAATACATGCTGCAGCAGTTCTCTTGAACTGTGCCATACATGGAAATTTCTGGGTTTAGCCTATGCCAAACTAGCCTGGCAGGGCTGGTTGAATGCAAGCCATGAAACAATGGCTAGTTATCGACTTATCAAAGAAAAAGGATTCTTGGGTCTGTGCAAAACAGAGTTGCCGTGGTTACTGTGGGTGGAGAGAGGTTTAGGATTAAAAACGGGGGGGGGGGGCGGTGGGAGAGGCTGTGCCCACAGGAACGAAAATGTCCTTTTACAGAGGCTTTGAGCAAGGTGTTCTGGGAACAAAGAGGAGGAAATAGGCAGAGTTGATGCGGGGCAGAGGCCATGCAGGGCAGAACTACCTTGGCGGGTAGGGGAATGCTGTGCTGTAGGGAACAAACCCCTCTCGAGAAGTAATGCTGTGAACTCTCTTCTTCTCCCTAGACCCAGGTGTATATAGGTGTAAAACAAACCATATACCTTTAAAAACTACAGTCTCTGCTATGCCTGAATTCCCAACAAAAACACAACACTGACTATTCACCCCCTAGAATCTGCTACAGCTTGTCCGAGATTGGGGGTGGCCAGAGTTCTGGTGGTTTCACAGAAGTTGACCACTTAAGTGGGGCTATTTAGGGAACAACAACAACAAAAAGATGGACATGATGTCAAGAAGCTTGTTTCAAAGGTCAATACAAAATAAAGATGACAATCTCAAATCTAGTAATAGCATCTTTCCAGTATAATTTTAAATATAATTGCATTCCTTTAGAGCGCGTCCTGACATGTAATTTACAACAAATTAGCAAAAGGCAATCTATGCTTGGAATGTTCTATATAAATGTTTGTTTGTTTTTGTTTTTAAATTAAATGGTGAATTTTATCCTCAGTGCGGCATATATTTTTCTGCGTGTACAATTCAAAAATTAATAGAGTGAGCCATGTCAGGAGTTGTAAAAAATGTTTAATGGGCTGTTTAGCAAAGTGATGATTTTGTCCTAATTGAAACTGGGAATTGTTTCTGTCATGTTAGATCAAAAGCTCTGAGAATAAGCAGGTCTTAATTCCTAGTGGCTGGGCCTGCATGGGCGGAAATAACTAGATCTGTGATGTGTTGCTCCAATTAAATTTCTTGCTTTCATCTCTGCTAAATGATAGGAATATAAGGTTGAGTGTTTTGCCAGATATCAAAAGATTTCCTTAACTCAGTTAAATTTCCCAGGAGCAGAATGGGAAAGCTAATTTAAAATTATATAGAGAAGTGGCACTATTAAAGCCATGTCGTTTTCTGGCTTAGTCTCTCTCCCCCCCCCCCCCCAATCTATACGAGTTGGGGAAGGACATAGATTGACTTTTATGTTCATTTAAAAATGACTGATTGAGTAAAGTCTGCTTATGTACCCTACACAATCAGAGTTCTACCACCTGCCTGAGAGCTACCTGCTACCTACCGGTATATGGCTCCTATCTGCCAGATTCCTGCTATCTGCCTGTTAGCCCTAAGGTATATCTTCCTGCCTCTTGGGTCTGAGTGCCTGACCACAAACCACTGTTCTGCTCTCCATTTTGATACAGCATTGTTGGAAAAGTGAATGGTTTTCTTTAGCATGCATTTCAAAGCTACCAATCACATAAGAACCAAAGCAAAACAAAACAACCAGAATGGATGATATTAGTCTGCCTTTATATATTTTGTAAGATGTATGGTGCTAATTTCCGAGTCCACAGATTATAAAGGCCCGGGGGAAACCTTAAAGGTGAGCAATATGGTTATTTTCCAAAAGGCCAACATAAATGGTCTCAGTAGTCCACATAGCTGCTGAGGGTATGGTTCATTGCATTAGGCATACAACATAACAACAAAATGAAATACAGTCATACCTTGGTTTCCGAACAGCTTAGTTCTCAAATGTTTTGGCTCCTGAACGCCGCAAACCCATAAGTGACTGTTCTAGTTTGCGAACAATTTTTGGAAGCCGAATGTCTGACGGGGCTTCCGATTGGCTGCAGGAGCGTCCTGCACCCAATCAGAAGCCGCGCTTTGGTTTCGAACGTTTTGGAAGTCAAATGGACTTCCAGAACGGATTCCGTTCGACTTCCAAGGTACGACTGGAAAAGACAAAACATCACCCATCATGAGACAATGAAAAACAGCTAAAAATCATTTTTAAAACGCCCAGACAAAATGTAACCCCTTTAACAATCCTTGGTTGTTGTTTTTTTAAGGAAAGATTTAACCTGGCACTAAAAGAATTGTAAAGTTGATGACCACCACCAAGTCTCTCTCTAGGGAGTGTGTTGCAATGTACAGAAAAAGGCCCTCACCTTCATGCATCAATCATGTCACCATGTGATTAACAGGTGGGTGGCCATGCTCACCTGTCAAATTTGGCCCACAAGGCTGATCCTAATCTGGTTCGGGCCTGAGGAACCATTTCTGCAATACCAGCACACTCACTACTGGCAATACCAGCACTCTGGCTACTGAAGCAACAGCAGCAGCAAGCAAGCACACAATAAGTGCACTTCACGAGGAATTTACCTTCCTCAGAAATCCAGCTGGCTAAAGATGCTGAACTACTGGGCATCCATAGGGTGCTGTGCAATAGCTGATCAGCTGCAGAAACTTTTGAGACCTAGTTAAGCTTCTCCAGTAGTGTAAGAAGCTCTGGCCGAGTCCATGAATGGCTTGCCTGCCATTTTGGAAACGTGCAATACTCAGGTTGCCAAAATATCCCTGGGCATATGTATGGGAAACACCGCGGAAGACATTGTGACGAGGAGATAGGATGGCATTTCTCCCCATAGCCGCACCCCAAATTTAGCTTCTGCGTGGATGTTTCTTTAAGGGAAGAGAGCTTGTTGACCACAGGTGACCACAGAACTTGTTGGGGACATTGGGTATGTATGTTTTGTTTTCTGTAATAAAGGTTCTTTGGTTCACCTTCCACCTCATTCCTCATTCCTTTTGTCCTGATAGCTGATAAAAAACCACTGCATTTGGCAGAACAGCATATGGAGCAAGTGTGCCAACAAGCCAAAGTGAAATTGGCCTTCCTCAGAAGTAGCAGAGTGGAGGGGAAAGCAGATCAAGGTCACAAAGCAGCAGTACATGCACTGTGCAGATGTTTTCCACATATGGCAACACAGAGGAGGTAATTAACCATATCCAGCCAGGAGGACAAAGACACAGCAGTGGATCAACATTACCAGAACGCCCCACCACCACCATCCCACCACTGCCTTACCAAAGGGAAAGACTAGGTGGCGGAGCATGTTTGATCTTCCTAACAATTAAGTGTGCTTCATGGAGAAACAAGGCTGCTTTTGACAATAAAAAGAAACAAACAAAAACAGAGCGAGGAGGGAAGGGGTTGACTGTCATTCACTATGCCAAGAGCTTTTTCTCACATGCTGGGAAAATGTACCAAAGGATAATTTATCAGTCCCTTTGGCTTTTTGCTGCTCCTGCCTGCAGATCTAATTCACATTCTCTCACTTACCTTGGCTTCATCCTATCATGCAGCAGCCATTCACACATGATAAATATAGAAGCGGCTAATCTAAGATCTGCTTTGCCCAGCCCATACATTAAGTCCTATCATGCTGTTTGCCCTTTTATAAATGTTTAAATGTCGTAATAGTAGTAATCAAGGTTGCCACCTCTCCTAGGGATTTTTTAAGAGACAACCATTTGTATTTACATATGGTAATTTGTATGCAGCAATTTGCCACCGGCAGTCTGATGTTCAGCAAAGGCAGAAATCAGGCTAATCAACACCACCCACATCCGTCAAGCAATACCTAACCTTGCCTGAGGCAGTTTTCTCACTTTGCTAATGGTAGGGCAGGTTCCAAAGGATGGCAACCAAGGTATGCCAAGGCAGGCAGGCAAACAGGAGGAATAGGTACAGGGAAAATATGCTTTCAACTTGCTGCTCAACAGAAAAGTCAGCAAGGTGAAATGCCTTGACATACAGAGCTCCATCTCTGAAGTTGCACATTGCCTTTCCTTCAAATTCCTCCTATAAGCCTACCTTTCCCAGACAGCTTTTGCCTTAGCCTCATCTGGGACTGAGAGGATGTTTGTGTGTTGTTATTTTTCTGTTGTGCTTAAGTGTCAAACAGTCCAAAAAAACCAATGCAGAGGAGCACACTGTTAAGCTATACTAACTGTAAAATTTAAAGGGCAAATAACGATAACTATAAACGGCTGCTGTTGCTATTATTTACTTAGCTATACAGGGATTCTAGCATTTTGCTAATCTCCTTCCACATCCTCAAAACATTTAAGTTTTGCATTGGCTCTCCAATGACAGAGCGTGGAGTGGCTTCTGGAATCAGGATTATGCAGAGCCCCCTTCCATACAGTATCTGTCTGCACAGAAGGGGGATTTCAAATTAATTTGGCATTTGAAACAAAGAAAGTCCTCAAGTAATAAATCATTAGGATGTATTTATATAATGCTTTTAGCACAATATATAGGTTGACGTTGCATTTATTATCCCCACTGCTTTGGAACATATCACATTTGGCAAGGCTCTATCTTCAAATTTTATTTTTAAAGACAGCAGCTGAAGGAGAGCCACACTTGGGTGCATTTAAGGTTCTTCATAAATTATTTCAGATTTCAGGAACCAGGCTCACATCCTAATAACACTTGGACATATGTCTCAA
This sequence comes from Zootoca vivipara, assembly GCF_963506605.1. Lineage (NCBI taxonomy): Eukaryota > Metazoa > Chordata > Lepidosauria > Squamata > Lacertidae > Zootoca > Zootoca vivipara. The sequence goes on along the minus strand of NC_083287.1, from coordinate 32,218,134 downwards.
TGTAATCGGTGTGACCTCCTTCTGATTAAACACAGTTCTGTCTGGGGAACCCCAAATATTAGTGACTTTATATTATCTTTAAAAACACATCCATATGAAATGTATCACAGCTGTGAATGAAACTAATTGCAGACATGGTCTCTGATTGCAAAGCCAGCAGGACAGTGATAAAAAAGTTCTTTTCAACTGGTAATGTTCAGTTAGAATATAATTTTCTACAACAGCCATAAGGGAACTCCCCCACCCCGTCTATTTTTGCTGCTCACAAAAGAAGAGGGATCGTAAAAATAAAATTAAACAAAGGGAAAATCAAATAAAGGCTTTGGCTGCAATCATGCTAAACCATAGTTTAGTGCAGCATGCAAGAGCAGGGTGAACCACAGAGAGCCTGAGGCAAGCACACTCCTCCACCCAGATGCTGCTGAACTACAACTCCCAGCAGCCCCAGCCAGAATGGCCAATGGTTAGGGATGATGGGAGTTGTTGCCTAACAACACCTGGAGGACATTATTTTGGCTACCGCTATTTTATGAAATATTGTAAGGTGGAGCTTTCTGCCCCAAACCTTCTTCCTTTCCTTCATCAGGGCCTCTGTTTTTTCTTCTGAGGTTCACAATCCTGTAGAGAGAGCTATTGTACTATAGACATTCAACTAAATGCACGCAAGGAGAGGTTGGTTCTGCCACACCCAGACACACAGGTTCACTCCCCCTAGTTAGGCTATGAAAATTTGGTTGTCCTCTTTTCTATTACTGAGTTAAAATTGAGCACCATTTCATGCTATAGCCTTCCTTAGCTACGGTATTTGTCTGGGCCACTGGGCAAAACTCTGCTGTTGCTACTAGGAATATCTGATCCCTTGAATTTGGGGCAATAAAAGGGCGTTCTGAATCAAATCTACTTTGTAGTATTCAATTCCTGGTATTGCATGCACAATATAGAGGGGCTAGAAAATTAAGAACAATGTACTATGTATGCACATTTGAAAAGGCCTGGAGTCTATGCATTGCCTGACAACACACTACAGTGGTACTTCTGGTTATGAACTTAATTCGTTCCGGAGGTCTGTTCTTAATCTGAGGTACCACTTTAGCTAATGGGGCCTCCCACTGCCGCTGCGCCACCGCCACGCGATTTCTGTTCTCATCTTGAGGTAAAGTTCTCAGTCCGAGGTACTACTTCCAGCAGGGCCGTATTAAGCATATCAGGCGCCGTGGTGCGAAAATCGCTCCGGCGCGCCCCCCCCCGTTTCCCACCGTGACTGGTGGGCGGGCGCAGCTCGCACAGTCGCACAGCGCCCCCCTGGCGGCACGGCCCCCTGGTGCCCCGCACCACCCAGCCTTGCCTTAGAGCCGGCCCTGACTTCCGGGTTAGCGGAGTCTGTAACCCGAAGTGTTTGTAACCCAAGGTGTTTGTAACCCAAGGTACCACTGTATTTTGAAGATACCGTGGTCTGCTGTGAATTAGCAGCACAATGTTTGAGTGCTAATTTTTAAGCAGTGGGAAAGTAATATCATGACTGTGCAGAATCAGAAAATACATACACTCCATCAAAGCCCATGGCGGCCTTTTGCTGAGTATTTTAAATTGGCTTTCTGGTTTTATTAACCTGTTGTTTTATGTTAAATTTGCACTGTTGTTTATGTTATTATGTTGCTTTTTAATTTGTTGTGGTAACCCATCTTGTGAGGACTCTGCCCTGAAAGACAGATTAAAATGTTTTGACTAAATTAGAACATAACTAAAACACAGGAAACTTAGAGTTATACGTTGTTACTTACATAGCACATTTCTACAACAAACACTCTCTTGTTTGGGAAAGGAAGGAACAAAATGAAAGTCTTGCTCACACATTACACAGAACGCAGGTACAAGTTGCCTCTGCACATGTGTGTTTTTGTGAAAGACTGTTGATCAGCTCAACTACTATGTACACAGCACACAAGCGGTACACTCTTTGAACATTGCAAGCGAATGACTGTACGGTTGTTCAGTTCAATTATTCATGTCACAGGTACAGAGATTACCCACCTTGAATGCACCATGGGAACATCCCCAAAGAGCTCTGCCATGAAGAAATATATGCATGCCGACTGTGATAACTGCCACGACTACATGGCCTGTGTGCGCCTACATCATTGAGTCTGATTTTGTCACTCTTTTCCTTGGCTGGCACAAATTCCTAGACAAGAAAGAGCGGGTGGTAGACAGCCCCATGGGAAGTGACACCAGGAAGGGAGTTTTGTACACACCCTTTCCGTGCATTTTTCTCTCCCAGGCCTCCTTTGCTAGCATCCCTGGCAAATCAAGATGGCTTGTTTATTGAACATACATCCTGATTTGCTAGCAGAAAGCTTAAGGAGATGCTATTTGAAGTCCTCTCTTAACTGTGCATCCACTGTGATTTATTTGTTGGGACGTTATGGAACACTGAACATTCATGGGCATTTGCTTGTGTAGAAGTTATTTGCCTTCCCATCAAACAGTCATTTATGCTCCAGGTTTGTGTCTTTCTCCTTTTCAGCTCCCTGTGCCCCTCTGTGTACCACAGAGAAAATGTGACCCTCAATGGACAAAAGAAAAGAAAAGAAAGGTTCTGCTTCAGAAGCAGCCCTACTTCTGCAGATCCTAGCTTGCAAGGCCCCAGAGAGTGGGGGATTGTACTCATTTTGAGAGCCCTTCTCATCAAAATACAACACGGAGCTCTGCTCACTCCAGAGGGTTTTAAATCAATCAACAGTACACGCCTGATGACTATATGTCACTTCAAATGCAGGAACGGCTTATGTCTACACGAATGCTCACACTATCGCTTCCTTGAAATGTGATTCCAGGAGTCAATCTCCGGAATAGTTAGCAGGCTGCTTTCCAGGGTTTGGTATTGGAGATAACAATATTCTTCCTCCTGAGAAGGTGAGATGAACTATGAGAACCCAATAACAACACAGCAGATATGACTCCCAGCTGCAGGGCACAGTGTGAGATAAACAGCTGCTTTCTGATCTGCATGAGAATTTGTAACTCCCTTCATTTTGGTATCTCAGAGGGGTAGAGAGCTTAAAGCCTTTTGCAATGCTGCCTTATTCAGGCATTATTTGAGAGCCAGTGTAGAGTGTCAGACTAGGACAGGCATAGGCAACCTTGGCTCCCCAGATGTTTTGGAACTACAACTCCCATGATCCCTAGCTAACAGGGCCAGTGGTCAGGGATCATGGGAGTTGTAGTTCCAAAACATCTGGGGAGCCAAGGTTGCCTATGCCTGGACTAGGACCTTGAAGACGAGGCTTGGATCCCCACTTGGCCATGAAGCTCACTGGGTGACCTTGGGCCAGTCACTCACTCTCAGATTAATCTACCTCACAAAGTTATTGTGGGGATTTAATGAGGAAGGGGAGAATCCCCATGAAGAAAAAGGTGCACACTTTGTCCAGATATTTGCATTTTTGAACATGTCATTCAATGAGATAACTTCATCACATCAGAGAAGTCTGAATTTTGAAGGAAGATTGTGTTTTGGTTTACATATTCATCCAAGAATGTAAATTAAGTAATTTCTCATTAAAATTCAAATAAAATCAGATTTCTCATCCATTCCCAATCCTCACCATTTGATTCCTAATAATTTCCCAAAACTTTTTCTTCTTCTTTTCATTCCTTCCACATGCAATAAAAATCCCCACCTTTTTACTGGCATTCTAACATGTGGCTGGATGGTTTTTATTTTGTTCATTACTGCTGGGGTAATTGTCCCATCTGCACATTATTGTATAGCAAATCAAATATGTACAGTCATATTCAAATAGAATCTAAGCGGACTGCTCCAAAGCTTTCCCCATTCATTCATTGGGGTGCTTTTGCCTATATCTTGAGCCCATTTAATTATGAAGTCATTCACCTGTTCTCATTCCACGCTGCACTTCCAATAATTTAAAGTTCTTTTTCAGTTTGATATTTCTATAGCATATTGCCTACGTTATTTTCAAAGAAAATATTATGCATGTAAAACACTTTCTTACACCGTGATTCTGGCAGATTCATAATAGTCAGATGTTGTTACTATTATGATATATCTATGAAGTGGGGAAAAGATCGGCAATACACAACGGAGAGCAGTAAGAATCCAGTTTAAATTCTACACTCCACTCAGCAGGTGCTGTTAGAATTTATGGCTGAGTTCCAGTTTTACTATGGATTGAAATCCCATTTATACTAGGCTCATGTCCATTTATATGCTAATATTTATGATATAATCATTTCTTTATGGATGCTGAAACTACCCTTTATAAACTATGCCAGGTGTAGGGAAGTGGGGAGGGTAACAGGCAAAGGGAGTAAGAAGGCAATACAAATTAAGGGAAATGTTGCCAACTGGAGCAGCCTGTGAGTATATAATTAAAATCAAATGCAAATTAGCACTGAAAGTTAGACATTAATGCTTCACTGCAGAAACTATTAGTGTATTATATTTAGTGCTGTGAGACGGCTGAATGGTAGAATGGAAGCAACAAATTTAATAGACTTTCCTTTTTAAAATGATTTTGGGCCTGATTTTGTCAAAGTTAAGTGCTTGTAAGTCCTGCTGGTTTTACTGGAAGTTAAGAACTCCCAGCTATTGTAAGATTGCAGTCCTCTATCCATCTACCTGTTTAGGGAAGCTTTTAATGTTTGATGGATTTCTGTATTTTGGTGTTTTGTTGGAAGCCACCCAGAGTGGCTGGGGGAACCCGGCCAGATGGGCGGGGTATAAATAAATTATTATTATTATTATTATTATTATTATTATTATTATTATTATTATTATTATTATACCTGGAAGCAAGCGCCATCAATGGATTTTATTGTTGGAAGCCGCCCAGAGTGGCTGGGGGAACCCGGCCAGATGGGTGGGGTATAAATTATTATTATTATTATTATTATTATTATTATACCTGGAAGCAAGCGCCATCAATGGATTTTATCCAATGCTCGTCAAATTCAAAGGAGACCTCTTGAAATTAATGAGCATTACTAAATTAGGTCCATTAATTGCATGAGTAAGCATGAATGGGACAGGCACCAATTCCAAAAGGCATCCAACTGCAGACAGAAATTTTAAGGGAATCCATTATTTTACGATATTATGGTGCCCATGTTTTACTGACCACTGTTTGGGGAATTGAAAAAGATAAATGATATGGGGAAAGTAGTGTTAACATTCCCATGCCACGCCTAGTCATGAACCGGCACATGGGCGGTGGATACAGATTCAGTCGTTCTGACTCAAGGAACGAGGCAATTGAGCAGCTCGGCAGCTGTATCCATGACTGAGCAGCCCTTTTTAGGATCCACTCTGCTCACCCTGAAAAGGGGGAGGGGCTAGAAAAGGTGCCCTAGACATAGTTTGCCTCCCTTTTTCCCTGACTGGATTACCGCGCCCAGTGGGGTCACCACCTAGCGGTTGTAAAAGACAATTAAACTTTGGAAAATGGAATATACAGACTTTTTCAAATAACACAGAACAGTGAGCATCCTGAATGCAGAATTGCCATCATTGCAAGAGAGCTGCAACGTTTTAACATCAATATTGCAGCACTTCAAGTAAGGCAAATGAAGCCAAATCAGGACCCTGGATAGCTCCCACTGGAGCCTACCGGTAGTACTGGCTGAACTTTGGAAGACCTTGTCTTGGTAAAGAACTAGAGTCATCTGAAGGTTTAAGTAGGCATTCAAAGCATTGGCTTCCAATGACTCAGCCCCCTTGGATCTGCAATCCTAAAAGGGTCTGTAACCCATTCTGCAGGCACATAGTCCTACATGGTTGTGCAGTAGGAGAAGTTGCAGGGGAGTCAACCTCAAAATCTGAGGATTATGGAAGAACCACATTTTCAGGCTGGGATAGCATAGAAGTGGGTGTTGATGGCTCCCTCCTAAATGGTGCGACGGAATCCGAGTCCTCGTTAGGGCAATCCTGGGAGTGGGATGCAGGGCCATGACATCATTTATCTACTGATGCAGGAAGCCCACTAATACAGCACCCCAAATAGGCAGACACCCCAAAACCTCAAATGAAGAAGACCCCACCATTTTGTGTGGCAGTCTGTTCATACTGTCAGACAACTCACACCACCAGGAAGGTCTTCCTAAAGTTTAGCCTGAATTCTTTTTCTGGCAATTTAAACACACTGGTTCTGGTCTTAGCCTCTGAAGCCCTTCAAATACTTGAAGATGGCTGGCAAATATCTATGTCTTGAGACTCAGAGCTCATGGTAATGTGCTAGATGTTCCAGTGCCCTGACTTGGTATCACGTATCTCTAAAAGCTTGCCATTCTTTACACTACTATGAACTAGTAGTTCCTGTTGACAAGTATATCAAATATATCTCATCAAAGAAGGGAAGATTCTTCAAACCTTCCATCATTATTACATCTCAAGGCTGTTAATGCTATTGAATAAGTTTTGCGTTTTGTCATGTTTCTGTGCTCTTGCCTTCCCAAGGAAGTATGGAATTCCCCCCCACACACCCCCATTTTAAAAAAATTAGAGATATGGACTATATTTTGGAGGAAAAAAATGAACGAATTCCTACGCCCCACAAATAACCCAGAGATGCATTTTAAATAAAAGGACACATTCTACTTGTGTAAAAACATGCTGATTCCCAGACCACAGGTCGGATTTAGAAGGCGATTGGGCCGGATCCGGCCCCTGGGCCTTAGTTTGCCTACCCATGTTATAGACAATTTCTATGATCCAATTTTGCTTTCTAGTGGTATTAAAGAAAGCAGGCCAGGGCATGCTGGGTTGTTTCTGCAGCTTGAAAATGATAAACCTGTGGTGGTGGAAGAAAATCCAAGCCAAATAAAAATGTTCCTGTGTCAGATAATGGGTAGAAGGCCTTTTCTAAGCACGGCAGAATGGATGTCTGAAATGAACAGAAAAACGAGAGAAAACAAAATACCTTTCAGACCATGATCAGTGCACACATATTAAAGCTCTCTCCTGTCCTGTCAAGGAGACACAATGAAAAGCAGCCTAAGTGGTCTCTGTAGTGTTAAGTTTTTTGAGGCACTCAAAGCTGCTGGGTTGCTAAGACCCATGTGCAACAGTTATGCTGTCCTCTCCATTACTGAGTCGAATAAAGCAGTGATCAATACGCTAGGCTAAAAGTGGCAAAAGTTTACACCCACTTATGTGTGAAAAACACTCTACCAAAGAACATTGACTCGCAACATCGAATGCACTCAGTTGACGGACCCATTGGTCACACTTCAAGGATCCAGTCACACAACTACATAAAATGCAGGACAGACTTGTTTCTCAAATGGGAATTGCTGGTTTTTCTCAACCATTTTTCTCCTTTGGTGCACAATTCTGATTTTCTTGCGACCTCTTAAAGAAACGCAATCGTTACACTCATATGCTCCCTTATTATGTACAATGTTACTTCTGTAGCAGGGTGCAGGTAGCACAGATAATACATCTTATTTAATAGTGCTTGCACAGTCTGAACTTCTACTTTTGCTGTGCTGATAATCATACAGGTAGGAATTCTGTGGTTTGACCTGCAGGAACATCATGATCTCATGATCCTGACAGTAAGAGCTGTTCGACAGTGGAATTTGCTGCCAAGGAGTGTGGTGGAGTCTCCATCTTTGGAGGTCTTTAAGCAGAGGCTTGACAGCCATCTGTCAGGAATGCTTTGATGGTGTTTCCTGCTTGGCAGGGGGGTTGGACTGGATGGCCCTTGTGGTCTCTTCCAACTCTATGATTCTATGATTCAAGCTGGGACCTACCCTATCTACTCATCATTCCCTCTGACAGTCTATCCAGTATCCATATTGACTCTTCAAATGATAGATTTGGAAACAACTGTTTCCTGGCAATGCAGGAAATCCACTGAAACCTTCTTTGAACACAGCCTGTAAAGGTACTCTATTTATTATTATTATTATTATTATTATTATTATTATTATTATTATTATTATTTAAACTTATACACCGCCCTATACCCAGAGGTCTCAGGGTGGTTCACAACAAGACCACAACATTTAAAATCAAACCAAAAGCAGTAACCCAATAACCGCCCCTCCCAAAGCCACATTCTGAAATCATAACTAGCAGTGAGTAACTAGACAGGTGAGAAATGTTGGCTTGACAATTTCTCCCCAACCCAAGCTGTTTATTCGAGAATTTCCTTGGAGAACTCCCCCCCCCCCCATTTTATAAAACCTTTCTTTTCCAATAATATTTTCTGGATTCAAATATCAGTCCTGCAACGTATAAACTGGCCAGGGGACAATCACTCTATTTCTCCTACACGCCTGAGCAAAAACAGATATGTAGCCAATTTTTCCACCAGAGAACAATCTCTGGGTGTATAGATTGATTGTATGAAGTTGGATAAAAAATGATGCTTAGCTTGATAGCGGAAGCACAGTTAAGAGAGACGTTTACTGATGGATGATGGCCGGTGGCAAACAAACTGCCTCTTGCAAAATGTGAATTACAATGCCTTTGTAATAGTGAGGCAAATTTATCAGATATGAAATAGACCTATCAAGAGGGTGTGTGTGAGGGAGAGGGAGAATGGGGAGCATCCCATTATTTCCCAAGATGAAACAGCTTAAAAATAGAATAGCTGATCTTTTGCAACTCTCTGCAATTGATTCAAAGCATCTCGTATAATCTGTGAATGTAAACCCTCCATTTTAGACATGCATTCCCTGGAAATCAACAACATATTTGGCTGTCACTTTTGGATTTCCTTAGTTGAAATATTTACAACCCACCCTGTCACTGCACTTGCAGCTCTCAAGGCGGCTGCTAAAATACTGAAAAACAATAAAAATCCAGCAAAAATTAAACAAACAATAAAAATATGAACATCCGGGGGGGGGGGGAGTATTATGGCGGCGATATATTCTCTCTCACACACACACACCAAAATCAGACACAAAAGAATTCTCAACCAAGCCTACTGGAACAGAAAAATCATGCCCAGACAGCTAAAAGGGAGTGGAAGGGCAGAGGAAAGAGAAAGGGACCACCTCAGAATGAGGTAGGGAGTTTAAGACAGAGACACAGATACTGTAAATCCATCCGAGGCAGTTTTAGACTAGCACGACTGGTTTGGCTGCACTGGGCGCTATCACCACTGGGGGCGCCACAACAATAATAGAACAGAGTACAAGAGGAGGGCGGAAGGCGCCAAATTTTAGCACCATACAGGGTGCCACTGATATTTGGGAGCCAAAGTCCACCACTAAATCCATCTTCTGTGTTCAGATTGGCTATGCCTTGGCCACATATACGAAGAAGAGAGAGAGTCTCGCCATGAGTTCTTGGGGAGTGGGCAGGCTGGCTATCGGAGAAATCTCCTGCAACCATGTCATTTAGGTAATCACTGACACACTGAATTGTGTCCAGAAATGAACTGACAACCCATGGAACTGCTGTAAAATAAATGTAATCTAATACACTCCACCTTACTGTAAGCACACAGCTTCCTATTGGAACTTGATGTCCCATAAATAACACCTGTACCCAGCACTTTCAATCAATTTCACTGAGAAATAATACTTGAATGCAACATAAAACATTTACCAATTTTACACTTGGCATGTCAGCTCCAACTTGTTTATTCTAATTCACCACTATTAGAAATGTTTTGCATTCCTTCACTTCATTTTAAGACCTACAGCTGCTAAGTCCTGTGTGTGTTTTGTAAATATTTTTGAATTTTCTCCTCCATGGAGGCATTTGATGATTCTCCCATGATACATATATATGTCTTTTGTCACCACAGCTCTTATTAAAAACTGACTTAAGTGGTTTGGTGGTTATGACTCTATGAGATTATAAAGCTGAAAGGGACGCATTGTTCAGCCTGAGGGAACAAACCTCTCTTGTAAAAAGTGTGACAGCAGATAAACACAAAAATAATCTGGCTTATCTGTGTGAGAACCTAGAAATGGACCTTCTCCAGAAGCTTCCACGCTTTAAATAGGAATTTCCGCTCTGCATGACATATCATCGCTGGCCCAAAACACAACTCAGTGATATAACATCCTCCAGCCTAGCAGCATTCTTGAAGTGCTCAAACAGCCTGTAACAGCTGGACACATAGCTGTTATTGGCCAAACATTACTGTGTGCCCAGCACTGCCCACACGCCCAGAATGGTGTTTTGGTGAAGAAAAGAGTATCCAACTGACAGTAATGCCTAAAACCCAGAGCTGTCCATGAGGGCTCCAGAAAACCCTACAGCAGTGAGTCTTCTGAGTAGGCATTCTGCACAGGCACACATGGCAGATTCTGTATTTCGAAGACAGGAAGTGACCCTGTAAAGCAGAAGAGATGGCCACCCTAGCAATAGAGACAGAGAAGAAACTTGCAGGGTAAAGCAGAGCCGCACTAGTTTCCTAGCAGGGGGGCCACTGTTGCTTTCCAGGAGGAAGAAGAGTGCAAGGCAACAAGGAGATATAGTGTGGTGCGAACACACTGCCACGAGTGCCGGATTGGTTCTGCTGGTGCATTTGCACTGCGCTATCCTCCTTGTAAGCAACAGTGACCAATTTGTTGGTAAGCTAGCATAGCAGCTCCGCCCCACCTGATGAGTTGCTTCTGCACAAAGCAAGGCTTTCTCTTTCAGCCATTATTAGGCCCTAAACTTACAAAAACAGGAAACTGCTAGTACAAAGATTCTGTGAGTTTGTAATTTGTTGACTTCTCTGGGCCATTAAGTCAGTGTGAGGTTATTTCCCAGAAAACTCTATTTAAAAAAAACCCTTGGAAAGAATATTGTTCCTGCTAGGAAATCCACAGGTAGTTTGTGTTTTGCCTGTTCTGGATAGAGTCACGCTAATGGCTACCTCTTAAGTGCATTTCACTGGCATAGGTTGGTTTATAGCTGCATTCCTGGGAGACCTTGTCTCTGTCATACATGCCTGACAAACTCCAGATTAGAAAAGTGCAATATGCACTATATGGAATAAGACACTGTGAAACTTTAACTATTAAAAAAAATGTAGCAGCTAAATCGCTAACAGGCATAATCAAAACCATATTAATTCATGGTTTTGTCAATTAGTTTCTGGGTAAGATTCAAACTGTTGTTGCTACTCATTGTGAAGAATCAGGAAGGAAAAGTAAAATTCAGATTTTGCTAAGTGGCATCTTGAGACAATATGTAAAACGGGCTTCCGATCCATCAAAAAGTGATTAAAAAATCTCTCTATAAATAGCTAGCAGGAGAATAAAAGGAAGAAAACCAACGTTTATTTTTAAACCACTTTTCCTCCCGAATTCCCCCCCACCAAGCCGTGCAGAAAAATGGGGAGAGGGGGGAAATGCAAGATGCAATCAATTATGCTAAAGAAGAAGAGAAAATACAAACACTTCAAGGAGAACAGGAAATGGATAAAACTCTCTAGGAACTGGTGCAGAGAGTTTATCTGAGAGATAAGTAACATGTAGGTGGCATTCAATCCTAGTCCTGCTCAGTTCAAACAACAAAGATGTTTATTCGGCTTTACGCCCACCATAAAACACAACAAAACAAAACAAATCAAATAAAACAGCAGACTCGTACAAACCACAAATAATATAACACAATTCACAGCTCACAAGGACAATATTAACGATTCAAAAAACCTATCTTAAAGGTTTAAGATTAAGATTAAAAATTTAGGCACTAAACTAAAATCAATATCTGATGTCATTTTAGAAAATTCTTATCACTATCAATAATCAGCTAACATTCCATTCCGTCTCCTGTACGAGAGGACGGCTGTTCGGAATTTAGCAACCTGTAGAGTAATATAAGGGTCCACATCTTGAAGAACCCAGGCAAGCTGTAGGTCAACTGGTTTGTCAGCCATACGCTGGAGTTTAGCATACTAGCATGAGCCGAGCTGTACATAGGGCAGATAAACTGCATAAATGCAGTTTTGGGCAAAGGGGGAAGTGAAACGGGCTCCAAGGGCAAGCAAAAGGCTTGATCATATCTAGGTTTAATAAGCTAAAATGTAGTTGTCTGAACATAGTCTGTAAAGCACTAGATACCATGATGGTACAATCAGGACCAGTAGCAGATTCCAGGGGGCTTTCATCCATTCCAACATCTACAATTGTGCAGATATTGCCACCACTGCAACAACATAACTCATCGCCTCCTCCCTTGGATGCCTTCCATGTGTCGTTTCAGTGCTGGGTGGGCAGCAGAGCCACTTTTAAATGGGTGCCAAGCTTGACTCCCATTTGTGGTGGCTGCTCACCAGTTTAATTTTCCGAAAATACAATGCCCTGGTCTATAGTTCCATGAAATGTTTATAGATCATCTGGAGAGGGCAGTGAGTGATAACACAGGCAGTGAGGAACCTTTCTGAGCTCTCGGCCACTGCCTCACTGGCTCAACTGGTGTCATTAGACCTGGGTGCAATCATATGACTCATGAAACAAACAGGCTTACACTACTGGGTCACTATTGTGCCAGTGTTAATAAAGAACTGTGTTTAGCATTGCTTTCATCTTACTCTGCCAGATGGGGTGGATATTACAAAATATAATTTAAACTTCTGGATAACTGCATGCTACTTAGAAGTGAAAGCTATATTTAGTCATTCGATTTTCTTTCAGCGTCCTTGCTGTAGTAAGTAATGCAATTATGATCCATTTGTCATTTCAATATTACATTGTTTGCATTTGTCATAGACAAATTGGGGTGAGTGACTGTCACAACTGTGTGGGCTTTGCCATGAGATGTTTTGCAGCCAGATAGGTGGGGTAGAAATAATAAATTTATTATTATTATCATCATCATCATCATCATCAATGCATGATATCAAACTACACTCCCTTGGGTTTATGGGATGGGTCTTGCGGCAATAGCACCTTCAGAATATATTTGATCCATCCTTGCAGCATTTCTTAAAGTACACAGACGTAAGTTCTTTTAATGAGTAAAGGGGAAGGCTAAACTGCTGGCCGGAAGTGATTTGCACTTCAGCTATAATGACAGATCTCTAGTGGGGACCAATTAAGCTGGTATTTTGGGAATGAATGCAGTAGGAACAGGTGGAAGATTAACTCATTTCGTTCCTGTTAGACCTACTGATCAACGTTTTATGGCTTAAATTAAATCATTTGTGGAAATTAACCGTGGTAAAGAATACCATATAACCCCCCAAAACGATAAACTTTTAGTAAAAGGTCACAACATGAAATGCAAACATCTGGAGGTCTATGGTGAAATTAAATATTATCCTCACTGCAACTACAGTAATATGTTTAGGCAGCTGGTGGAAGAGATTTAATCTCTTCCCTCCCTCCCCATTGCCTGGAGTATACATGGACTGCAAAAATACTGTATTTTTAAAAAGATTACCTTTATATAACAGTGTTTAAACAGAAATAGAATGAAGACACAAACACGTCTTGTTTTGTATGTACCATGCATACACTGAACCGACATTTTTCAGCAGAAAGGTCATTGTACAAGCAAACAGGTATATTGGGGAAAGAGATGAGCATGTAACTGAGCAGCTACAGTGCAGTGTTGCAAATCATAATGTAATATTGAAATTGCAAAAGCGGATGTACGAGAACAGAGTCTGAAAGCTGTGGAGGCATGCAAGGTGGGCTAATAGGCAGAATGCCCTGCAAGGCAGGGGAGACGTATAACTCACAGAAGGTCTATAAACCTCAGGAAGGTAGAGTGGCTTCAGGATGCAACGGTGCATTAGGGCAATTTTGCATCAGTTTGTTTTGCACACTTATATGAATTTCTGATGGAAAGACACAAGTTAAAAGCTGTACAACTTTCTACATGTTGAAAAGGATGCCAGATGAATCTCATTTCTTCTTTTTTTGAGAGAGTTACAAGCTTGATGGATCAGGGGGATACTGTGGATGTAGTGTATCTTGATTTCAGTAAAGCTTTTGGCAAAGTCCTCCATGATATTCTTGTGGAGAAGCTGGTAAAATGTGGGCTGGGCAAGGTAACTGTTAGGTGGATGTGTAGCTAGTCGACGGAATGAACCCAAAGCACGCTCACTAATGGTTCCTCATCATCCTGGAAAAGGTGACAAGTGGGGTGCTGAAGGGTTCTGTCTTGGGCCTGGTGTGTTTTAACCTCTTTATAAACTTGGATGAAGGAATTGAGGGAATGCTCATTCAATTTGCAGATGACACCAAACTGGGAGGAGTAGCTATTGTTGCAGAAGGCAGAATCGGGATTCAAGATGACCTTAACAGATTGGAGAACTGGACCAAAGCTAACAGAATCAAATTCCATAGGAACAAATGTCAGGTTCTGCACATAGACAGGAATAAACAGCTCTACAAATATAAGATGAGGGACATTTGGCTTGCCAGTAATTCATATGAAAAGGATCTAGGGGAGTTTCAGGGTGCCTGCTCTAAACTGTACCTCACTTAGTTTGTGTGTCAATATACATGAAAAAAATGTCCACACATCTGGTTAATTACACACACACACACACACACACACACACACACACACACGTGTGTATATAATTAAACCAGCATAAAACCAGCATTACTATGATGAGTTTAATTACCTTTCAAATAATCCTACAGCCTGTTTACACTGAAGGGTGCTCAAGATAAACCTTCCTTCTAATGATGCTATTAAAAATAGCCTTCCCTGGATGCTTCAGTTAGCGCTTGCTCCAAGGGTAAGACACAGCTCACTGACAATACATTGCAATATTTCCAGCTATGCTGCTGTGCAAAGGCCTGTCAGATATGTAAGTACGATATATGGAAGAATATAAACTGAAGAGGTATTGGCTGAATTTCAGGTCCTGCTGCCTCAGCAGATGTTTGCCGGTGCTTTCTGGTCAATGGTAGAAGGGAAAGAAATCTCCTTCGAGCATTTGCAAAAGGTCAGTCAGAGGGAGAAACAATCCAAAGAGCACTTTTTCCCTTCCTTTCCTTTTTTTTAAACTAGAAGACTAACGTTGATTCGGCTGAAAGTTTGACATGATTCATGGCTCAAAGAGTCTAGCAAGATAAATAATGTGCTTTAAAAAACTGCAGGAGGTTGCAAGAAGAACCAGAAAGTAACAGAGTGTTCATGCACAAACCACTATTTCATCATACGCAGTAATGAATACAAGCTGAGCATTGCTACACAACCAGTTGAAAATCAGCTCCATATGCCCAAAATGGTGCTCTGTGGTGAGTCATTACAGATCATTACCTCTAAGAGGCAGTCTACGGGTTGAATTAACAGAGCCAGGTGTTTCTGCATGATGATTTTTTGCCTCTTTACTGTGCAATTCTATGCAAGTTTATTCAAAATTAATTCCCACTAAGTTCAGTATGGCAAGCCTGGCCTATCTATGAAGCTTCCTTGCAACTTAGGAAGTTTTCCAGCACTATATCCTGAAATCCTGGCCTACCTGACAGCAAGACAGTATGCCAGGTCCAAAGTTCAAAGTCTGAGGGTTAATCCACACAAGCAAAGTCCAGAAGTCAGGAAACGCAAATCTACGGTCAATCCAAATGACCCTTGATCACTTGGCATGTTTGTGTGTGTGTAACATTTTATATAATATTTATCCTGTGCATCAATTGGTATTGATAACACACAGCTGGTCACTTTGGGCTTGTGTGAAGGGAACCTATAGCATTTATATCAAATTCCTAGAATTTCTTACCATTGGGTAGTGGTCCTCTTTGGAAAGTCTGAAGTGTTTGCCATTGGCAACTTTTTTACAACCTGCCATGGCTCTGCTTGGAGAGCCAGACACAGGCTCTATAGAGTGGGGAGACACTAGATCAAGGGTGTGGAAACTGTCGCCTACAGATGCTGTTGGAGTATGTGCCCCAAAACATGGTCAATGGGCAGGAAAGATGAGAGTTGAAGTTCAACCTCATCATCAGGAGGGTGGCATAAAGATTGCTCATCCCTCAGATAGATCCTAGAACTGAGAAAGATAAGGGTAGAATGAACCCACATGCACCAGTCACTGGGGTGGCCCAGTCCACAGAACAGGGCTGGGCAACCTCAGGCCCAAGGTCCAAATGTGGTCCTTAAAGCCTTACTATCTGACCCCTCTCCACCACTGCCCTACCCTCTATTCCCAAGCCACAACCCTCACAGCCCTTGCTTCACACCTTCCTTGAATATTTTTGCCTGGCTGGAAATGTGTTCGTGATTATGACTCCTGCTTGCCTGAATGGAGAACAGAAGTAGAGGGGTGTGTGTGTGTGTGTGTGTGTGTGTGTGTGTGTGTGTGTAAACTAACCTGCTGTACAAAGGTAAAAAATTACATTCTTTGCTCCACACACTTCTGTCCCTGGCCCCGCCCACCACTGGCATGTGGGGGACAGGGAGAAAGAAGCTTGTCCAAAAACCAAATTACATCCAGTTCTGACTATAGCTGGAGCAAGGTCAGCCTTAGTGTTATCTGGAGTCTTGCAGCTCACGAGCAGCAAACTTGCAATGCCTGCCAGTCAACCCACACCATCTATGAAATCACATATGGCTACCTAGCTGCTCCCGCAAGAACTTTAAACTCCCTCTCCCATTGAATCATAATTAATACCACCCTTCCCCCCCATCATAGTTAAAAGGCTTGGCTGTAATTTTCAAAAGAAAGTCAAATTAGGCGCAGACGTCATTCCTAAATAAAACAAGAATATTTTTTTAAACCATTGAACTCCCATAGAATTATGGGGCGAGGGAGCTACAGCCACCCCTTTTAGTTTTAGGGGAAAGCTTATTATCATGTTTTATTTTTTATTCTTCGATTAATGAAAGCATGATGCATACAGGAACAGTGAACGAGAGTATGAGGGATCTGATTTTTCTGGAATACTAATGTGATATCAGATTTATTAATATTGCAGAGACTTAATTGTGAAGAACCATCTTTCCTTTGAGAAGTTTTAAAATGCCATTAGAATTTTGATTGGACTGATTTGATGAAAGGTCAGAAAGTTATTTTGGCTGCTCTGTGATAAGTACTTTACTGGGGTAAAGGGAAAAAAATCAGAAGTCTCCAGATTTATTATTAGCTGAATGTGACATTTATTAGGGACAGCAGTATAAAAAAAATGCATTAGTTAATCAGAATTGTGATTATCTTTTGCTCATTGCTTGGGTGGCTGTGCTGTGTTGTCCTCCCTTCCCTTTCAACATACTTCCACACCATTACTCCTTGAAACCAGAAGTTCAAAACTAATGCAATTAAGTGGCTTTAAAGAAAGGCAGACCAATCAAGTGTTGCTTTAAGGGACACAAAAAATGGTCACAGGATGAGGTGAGGGGTTGTTTCACCCTACTCTGCTTAATTCTGCCTGAGGGGGTTTCCTTGCAACAAAATATTACGGTAAATACAGTTATAATATTCTCTGTGAAAACAAGAGCCTTTTTTTTTTTTTTTGCTTCTTTCTTAGGAAAATGGAATCTCTCTGAATTTTTGAAGGATTTGCCACAACGGCTATGTTTAACTTCCACTTCAGGCGCTGTGTGTGGGAAATGGCAGCCCATTAAAAAATTATCTCCTTGGCAGCCCTTAAATTGTGGAGCTCCCTCCCCACAGAAGTGCGTCTAGCACTTTCATTGTATAGCTTTTGCCAAATGGGTTTTGTTAAATAAGTATAATAATTTATCTCTTTTGCTGAGTTGATGTTGCTCTGTTCCATTTGCAATGGTCTTACGTGCTGTATCATTTTAACGGTTTTATCTGTATAATTATAATTTATAATTGTATATTTTTTATTTTTTTATTTTATTATTGTAACCTGTCCATGGTGAAGGGCGGGTAATAAATGTTATAGGTTTTTTTTAAAAAAAAAGAAGAAGCAGGAAGCCCCTCTCAAAAATATTTTGCCCCAAAACAATGGTTAAAAAGAATACATGTTTAAAGTTTTCAACAGAATTCTAGCAAAGCAAGGAAGAAGATTCATAGCTTCCAGCTGTTAGCTATACCCAAAAGGGAAACGGTTGCTTCTTCAGCATTCTTTGTTTAACAGCTTTCTCTATAAAAATGTTCCGCATAACTCATTTTCTAAGTAAGCCATAGGGACTCACACATCATCACAGACATCTTGATAAAGGTTGTAAGTATCTCTTGAAACTGAGGTCATCTTGATTGTTAAGTACTACGATGTCTCGATTTCTGGGGATATTCACCCATTTTCTATAAGGTTTTTTATATACAGTATATAAAAAAACAGCAATAAACAACAACAACACCCTTTTCCATCTTCTTCAGTAAGCTTTACATTAAGCACCTGTACAACATTATGCCAGAAGCGTCTTATTGGTTTCTGCAGATAACCAATGTTTGAAGATGCTTCATATGGCGTGTTGGGTAAATGTTCCAACTAGACCCAGGTATGGGGAACCTCTGGTCCTCCAGATGTTGCTGAATGACAACTCCCATTAGCTCCAGGATTGAGGTTGAATCCTGACAAGACAGAAGTACTGTTCTTGGGGACAGGGGGTGGGCTGGTATGGAGGACTCCCTCCATACCAGCCTGAGAGTCATTTTGGACTCACAGCTGTCCATAGAGGCGCAGGTCAGTTCTGTATCCAGGGCAGCTGTCTATCAGCTCCATCTGGTACGCAGGCTGAGACCCTACCTGCCCGTGGACTGTCTTGCCAGAGTGGTGCATGCTCTAGTTATCTCCCGCTTGGACTACTGCAATGCACTCTATGTGGGGCTACCTTTGACGGTGACCCAGAAACTACAACTAATCCAGAATGCGGCAGCTAGACTGGTGACTGGGAGCGGCAGCCGAGACCACATAACACCGGTCTTGAAAGACCTACATTGGCTCCCACTACGTTTCCGAGCACAATTCAAAGTGTTGGTGCTGACCTTTAAAGCAATTAACGGCCTCAGTCCAGTATACCTGAAGGAGCGTCTCCACCCCCATCATTCTGCTCGGACACTGAGGTCCTGTGCCGAGGGCCTTCTGGCGGTTCCTTCACTGCGATTTTCTAACAAATCAATAGTCATTATTCTGTACAATAAGTTACCACTCTATGTACATCCAATTTATTGTCTAGTTTTTAAATAATTCTATTCCCAGTGCTTAAATTATCTAAGCAGTCAGTTGAGAGACTTGTTTTGCAGACTCAGTTGCAGCCTGAAATTTCATATTGAATTGCCTCAATGCTCAGAGTTTTTGAATGTAATCCTGTAAGATTACTGCGGGGAAACACAATTCTACTAGCAAGTCATAGAAGCCTGAATCAAAATCATCCTAACATCCTTATATTCTAAACTGCTCCTTAAAAAATAAAATAAAAATTAGAAATGTTAATTAAGGAGATACTTTCCGGGCTGTCATTTTGCATATTCCAGCAAAGTTTTGTGTGAATAAATTATGTCTACTGTTCTAGGGTGAATAATATCACACTCCCAGTTTAATAGTCAATGCAAGTCCCCATAGAAAATAATTCATTTTCTCATTTCCATAATAAAAGTAACGATATTCCCATACCGCGGTGCATTCAATTCAGAAAGTTATCCACATTTATTCATCATTTAACATATAAGGTTAGTTTGAAGGAAAAGTATTATATTGAGAAGTTGGAGTCAAATCCTTATCTGGCATTCTTCACTGCAGCTTTGTACACAGTCCTGGCCCTAAAGAAATTTGTATCAACAAAGCAAAATAGCAATAAGGAAAAGCATGGAGAGCACGTGTTGCCGGTGGGGTCTAGCAAGACACCCCTCTGTTGCGGGGCGGGTTAGTTTGGATGGCCACGGATGTGACTGGGCTCCTCCGAGTTGTTGAGGAGATTTTGATGTTGCCAATTTTGATTGACAGCCTAGATCAGGCATCCCCAAACTTCGGCCCTCCAGATGTTTTGGACTACAATTCCCATCTTCCCCAACCACTGGTCCTGTTAGCGAGGGATCATGGGAGTTGTAGGCCAAAACATCTGGAGGGCCGCAGTTTGGGGATGCCTGGCCTAGATACTATACATTCCCTGTGTGCAGCGTTGAGCTTCCTCTTTTCGCTGTGTGCATCGGATCAAATAATTTTAGGGCTTGTTGCTTTTGAGCTTGCTATGCCTGTCATGGGGTCATCTGCTTTTGGGGCAGGGGCCTAGTAGGAATTTTGTCCATTTGGCTGATTGGCTGGTGCCATATGGTTTTTGCCTACTGCGTAGCAAATCATCACAACTTGTAAGGTTGCGGTTGGGAATGGTTTAAAAAATTGGTGGAGGGGTATGGATTGACTGTGCCTGCCCCTCCAATGCTGCTGCTGCTGCTGCTGCAGGAGTATTCCGTTAAAGGAATCCAGGGGCTCACCATGCTCTTGTCTGAACCCCTGTCAAGGGGCTAGGGCCGTGCAAGAGCCCCTGAGAGCATTTGGGGAGAGGTGAGGGCCTGGCACACAGCTCTGTTCTCTCCCCCAAAATGTTTTCCCTACAGACTTCGCAGGCTTGCGGATGTCGGTTCTGTCCCTGGGCGGGGACAGATAATCACAACCAATGCCTAAGCAACCACTCACATTTGTATTTTAATAAAGTTGTGGCCAAAATTATGCCAAACATCTTAAACAAAAATTCTGGGTGAAGTGTGAATTTATTTGAGGGTGTCTTGGGGACCTCGACACACAAACTTTTTTTACGTGGTTTAAACATCATGTGCCTTATGCAGTATTCAAATATACTGGTACATTAAGCGCCAAGAATCCCACCTAGAATACTGACAAGACAGAAGTGCTGTTTGTGGGGGACAGGAGGCAGGCAGATGTGGGGGACTCCTTGGTCCTGAATGAGGTAACTGTGCCCCTGAAGGACCAGGTGTGCAGCCTGGGAGTCATTTTGGACTCATAGCTGTCCATGGAGGTGCAGGTCAATTCTGTGTCCAGGGCAGCTATCTATCAGCTCCATCTGGTACGCAGGCTGAGACCCTATCTGCCTGCAGACTGTCTCACCAGAGTGGTGCATGCTCTAGTTATCTCCCGCTTGGACTACTGCAATGCGCTCTACGTGGGGCTACCTTTGAAGGTGACCCAGAAACTACAACTAATCCAAAATGCAGCAGCTAGACTGGTGACTGGGAGCGGCCGCCGAGACCACATAACACCGGTCTTGAAAGACCTGCATTGGCTCCTAGTATGTTTCTGAGCACAATTCAAAGTGTTGGTGCTGACCTTTAAAGCCCTAAACGGCCTCGGCCCAGTATACCTGAAGGAGAGTCTCCACCCCCATCGTTCTGCCCGGACACTGAGGTCCAGTGTCGAGGGCCTTCTGGGGGTTCCCTCGTTGCGAGTAGTCAAGTTTCAGAGAACCAGGCAGAGGGCCTTCTCGGTGGTGGCACCCGCCCTGTGGAACGCCCTCCCATCAGATGTCAGAGAGAAAAACAGCTACCAGATTTTTAGAAAACATCTGAAGGCAGACCTGTTTAGAGAGGCTTTTAATCTTTAATTGATTATTTTATTCTTCTGTTGGAAGCCGCCCAGAGTGGCTGGGGAAACCCAGCCAGGTGGGTGGGGTATAATTATAAATTATTATTATTATTATTATTATTAATCTTCGGATCCACGGGAAGCACATGCTAAGACCCAAAGAACTACTTTCGGTGGGATTTTAATGTCTTCGTTTCTAAAACTTTAAACAGCAGAAACCTCACGGGACCAACATAAACTACATCTGAAAGCAGTTTCTCAAAAACCATCTTGTGCCTGGGCACAGGGAGGCTGCTCTCTTAAGAAAAACAAGTCGAATGTCCCTGCAGCATACATAGTCAAATGGGTCCAGGCTAAAAACAACAAAACTCACACAGCCATCTTATATTCAGTG
Organism: Zootoca vivipara; assembly: GCF_963506605.1. Taxonomy (NCBI): domain Eukaryota; kingdom Metazoa; phylum Chordata; class Lepidosauria; order Squamata; family Lacertidae; genus Zootoca; species Zootoca vivipara. Next base: position 32,196,353 of record NC_083287.1, on the reverse strand, counting down.
TAATAATGCTGCTTATGTAACTAGTCAAGATATGACATTATAAACTTTTAATTCACCATTTATTCAATACTGGCAACCAGTGCCGGATTGACGTATAAGCTAAACAAGCTATAGCTTAGGGCCCCACTCTCTTGGCGGTGCCCAAAAAATTTAAAGGAAAAAAAACTGGATTCACATTTCCAGAATATAAGATAAAAAACAAATAAAATAAAACCTACATACAGCAACAGTGTTTTGTGTTGTGTAGGCTCCTATGATGTAAGTAATGGGCCCTGCCTGCTAGCCTGCTCCCTAAAATATCACTGGTTTGCTCATTTCTATATATAGGGTCATAACTTTCATATGCCTGTTGTCTTTGTCCATTGAGTTTTCTTGGCAGGGATACTGGAGTGGCTTGCCAGTTCCTTCTCCAGGTGGATCACGTTTAGTCAAAACTCTCCACTATGACCTGTCCATCTTGGGTGGCCCTGCATGGCATAGCTCATAGCTTCTCTGAGTTATTCAAGCCCCTTCGCCACGACAAGGCATTGATCCATTGATCAAGACAGGAGTGCCTGGCGTGCTATGGTCCATGGGGTCACGAAGAGTCGGACACAACTAAACGACTAAACAACAATATATAGGGTGCCTACATTCTGCATGTGCAAATGGCTTTAGATACCTATTAGGTCTATAAATTACCATATAGCATATATTCAACACACACACACACACACACACACACAAAAAAAAAACCAGCGGCAATTTCTTGTTGACAAAGGACAGCTGGACATATAAAGGGCCCCATTACCTTCAGGAGCTTAGGGCCTCATCAAACCTAAATCTGGTCCTGCTAGCAACCTTCAGGAAGAGTGAGGTGAGGTAGCTCTCTTGGGAAGCAAATGCTAAGGGGCTCCGGTGAGGTGCCAAGAGGACTGAGCTGTAAGTGCCACATGACCTCCCTCCACTGTCCAAGGCAGTATGCCTCTCAATACAAGTTGCTGTGGGTTACAAGTGGGGCAAGCGCTATTGCACATAGCTCCTGCCTTTGGGGATTCCTACAGGAATCTGGTTGGCCACTGCAAAGACAGGATGCTGGGAAGATCCAGCAGGTTCTTCTTATTACATTCTTATTTAAGAGGCAGCTTGATAGAGCTGTATAAAATGATGCAGGATATGCAGGAAGTGGGAAGAAAGAAGTTTTTCTCCCTCTCTCTCATTATACTGGAACTAAAAGCTATGTTGGAAAATTCAGGACAGACAGGGAAGTATGTACTTTTTCATACAAGCTGCATACTAAAATGTTAGCGGGTGGTATTCAGCTACATTTTATTTAAAATAAATAAAACGTAGCAGTACTCAGCAGCAGTACTCAGAGTTAAAACTTAGTTGAATACCACGCTATACTAGGAGAAATTTGCACTGAAATGCGTAATTTCCATGAGGACTTGGGTTTTTAAAAATTTGCAAACAGACGTGGAAATGTGGGGGACCGAACTCAAGAGGGGAAAGAGAAAAACTGAGATTTGTCCTCTTTACTATCAGTTAATTTTTCTTCAGAACTCAAGAAACTTCATTCAAGCATTGATCCCAAAGAAGGATGGGAAAAAAATGCTTTTCTTCTTCTGCCAATGGTTAACCAAAGCAACTCAGTTTTTTAAACAATCTTGTCTATATATATATATATATATATATATATATATATATATATATATATTCCCTACCTTGTTTTAGTGGCCCATAAATAATATTTATTCCATCAATTTCTACCATCCATAATTTAGCTTAACAAAGTAACCCTAGGATTTGGGGACTGCAGTGATGTATGCTATTAATTTTATTTTAATTACCTTCATGATTAGATAGCTAATGATTTATAATTAGATTGTGGGAGATATGAACTGAATCAGAGTTTGTGGCACTTCTCTGATGAATTCATTAAAATTGATATATTGAGTAGTATTCTCTGAGGCTTGATGCGGCAGGGTTTATTTGAGCAAAGTTCTCACTAAAGACAATGGGAGGTCCTTCCTCCTCCAGATAAGCAGTCCTAGTAAGGAGAATTGCTAGCGCTAAATTATACTAACTGATCTCTGCTGTAGGGATGGGAAGTGGCAGCCGTTTAACAAATAGGATCCTAAAATATGCTTGGCTACAAAGCACAGTTGGATTTCTGAACCGTCTATACCAGTGGTCCTCAACCCCCGGGCCACCCAAGGAACATTTAAATACAATTAAATTAAAATTATTAAATCAAAACAATCTAAATAAAATATAAACAGTCAACATCCTCCCCTTAGTGGGCCGCGGTAAAATTATCAAATGTTGACTGGTCCGCGGCGATAAAAAGGTTGGGGAGCACTGGTCTATACTGTATGCTTAACTGTCCGACCATTTTGGGAGAGCTAGCGTAATAAATTTAAGAACAAACAACAAGACTAGGAAGGAGGTTGAAAGCGGATTCACAGAGCCAGATTTTAAACCACTGTGCAGATTAATTGTATGTATGGGCTTGTCCACTGGGGATATTAACAGCTGCCCACAGTTATAGTTGCCAGGGATGTGCATTAGATTCGGACAAATCCCGTAGAAAAGCAGGGAGCACTGGAAGGATTTCGGGATTGTCAAAGGTGAAGCGGTATGATATGGGAACTATTTTCCTGAAAAAGGTTATTGAATAAAGAATTGATTGCAGCATATAGCTGTGTGTTTAGTCTCTGGCATTCTGCTCTATAAGAGCCACTATAAGAGCCAGTGTGGTGTAGTGGTTAAGAGCGGTGGACTCGTAATCTGGGGAACCGGGTTCGCGTCTCCGCTCCTCCACATGCAGCTGCTGGGTGACCTTGGGCTAGTCACACTTCTCTGAAGTCTCTCAGCCCCACCCACCTCACAGAGTGTTTGTTGTGGGGGGGGGGGGGAAGGGAAAGGAGAATGTTAGCTGCTTTGAGACTCCTTAGGGTAGTGATAAAGCGGGATATCAAAACCAAACTCCTCCTTCTCCTCCTATTTTAAATAGTTAATGGGGCTGATCTCATCCAGCAGTTAATTGGTTTAAGGCAGAATTGTGCATTGCAGAGGTTGCCTGATGCTGAATTAGAACACCGATCCATCTAGCTCAGTGTTGACTGGCAGTGACTCCCCAAAGTTTTAGGCTAGTGCCGCTCTCAGTCCTATTTGGAGATGCTTAGAATTGAAGCTGGGACCTTCTGCATGCAAAATGTATGTCTCTGAACACCAGTTGCTGGAAATCAGAGGCAGGGTGTGTGCCATTGTGCTTAGGGTCTGCTTGTGGGCTCCCCATGGACATGTGTGGCTGGCCATGGTGAGAATGGCATAATAGACTAGATGGGCCTTTTGCATGATTCATCCCACCAGAATCTACCGCCTGAAGCAGCTACTTCATCCTAGTAATAGTAGAGCTGGCCCTGCCATCATGGAAGGCAAGATGCTGTTTCAACTTGCAAAATTACTGGTGCCAATGCTGAGGATGTTTGTATTCTCCCTCTCAAGGGCGAAAGGGAGGGTGAAAGGATCAATTTCTGAAAGAACAGTCTATGGAAATCTGTGCATCGCACCATCACTCTATATATTGAGGTGCACTTTATGTGACCACCGAGTTATTTCCCATCTGACAGAAAGCTAGTTTCAGCAAGCAGTAGCCTTTTTTATTGAAGAAATATTCTCTATCCATGGAGATAGAGTGTGCAAGCTGCAGAATCACTTGACAACTTTGCAGAACACTGTAACATTCCTGTCTCAGCAATTTACACCTATTTAAATAATCACAGATTTGCCTAGCTAGAGAGGAGAAATGTTATACTTCGGGAAAATTCTGAGCGTGTTTTGTTCTGGCAGAAGGAACTCTACATTCACTAAAATGTGTCATAATTAAGATATCCTGTTACCTATTCCCAGGGGGGAAATTATTGTTAAACCCTACCTTTTCTATTTCAGTGCAGGAATGAGCATTGGCTTCAGACCCATAAGCTCCCCCAATTGAAAAGCTGACAAACCAACAATCTGTTGGGCAGGCAGGTGCTTGTGGATGCTCACAGTAGCACTAGGTAAAGGTAAAGGAACCCCTGACCATTAGGGTCCAGTCATGACCAACTCTGGCATTGTGGCGCTCATCTTGCCTTATTGGCCGAGGGAGCCGGCGTACAGCTTCCAGGTCATGTGGCCAGCATGACAAAGCCGCTTCTGGCGAACTAGAGCAGCACATGGAAACGCCGTTTACCTTCCCACTGGAGCGGTACCTATTTATCTACTTGCACTTTGATGTGCTTTCAAACTGCTAGGTGGGCAGGAGCTGGGACCGAGCAACAGGAACTCACCCTGTCGCAGGGATTCGAACCGCCAACCTTCTGATCAGCAAGCCCTAGGCTCTGTGGTTTAACCCACAGCGCCACCCGTGTCCCATCACAGTAGCACTACATATATGCATTTCTGTATCCAGGATCCTTCCCTACTACCTAATATGGAATCAATTGAAAACTTTATGTAAATTGCACGGAGCCAGCTATTCTGGTTTTAAGAGCTTGATCTTTTCCATTTGTATTCCTTTCTCATCCTTATCCCAAGGGCTTTGAGCGGCTCACACATTTTACAATTTCCATTTGGGGGAAAAAGGAAAAGAATACAAAGCAGAGAAGCTGCCAGTTGGGATGGATCTCTTGCTATCATGGAAGGACAGACTCTCTAACAACCACTGGTCATCTGGTTAGTGGGTGACATTTAGTAACACCCATTTTAGTAACACCCATTAGCTTTTTAATTAATATTCAGCATTGATGACAAATAACACAAATGGGTCAAAAACAAATTGCGCCTTTTTAGAAACATTTTTAATAAACATTTTGAAATAAAAGGTCAAACTTGGGGACAATTTTTGGTAGGCAGGCATCTAATAAAATTAGGGGTTTTAATTCCCGGGGGGCGGGCTGCAAGCAAGAGAAAATGAGTTATTTCTGTCTGCACTATATAAAGCCAAATGCTTCTGTCAGATTCTTGTAATCTTCTCTCTCCCTTACCATAATGCATCCTCTCCAACCGTAATAAGGTGGGGAGAGCACATGCTTGGCATGCAGAAGGTCTCAGGTTCAGCTGCTAGTCCTTCCGGGTAGGAAGGATCAGGTGAAAGGTGATGGGAAAGACTTTTGCCTAAAATACTGGAGAGCCCCTGATAGATAACTGCAAAGTTGTTGAGCTTTATTTTTAGGATTTTACCGGAGGGCATATACTGCCACAGGGGCCAGATTAAATTGACCGACAGGCTGGATTAGGCCCCCGAAACGGACTTTGGACATGCCTGGCCTAGATGGACAAACAGAATGGTAACCTGGAATAAGGCAGTTTTCTACTGAAAAGGGGTAATGGCCCCATCAGGGAAGGAAACATGTGACATGACAGAATGAAAATCAAGTCTATGAAATGAAGCAGAGCCAATCTTCCAGGTTTGGAGCAGAGAAGTTCTCCAGCTAACAAACAAGAGTTATACTTGCTGAATTTTTGGTCACGTGTACAAAAACATAGATGAATGAAGTTTTCCAACTCCACTCATAAGGATCTTTCTTTATCCTTGTTGTCTTTTTGTGAATTGTTTTGTCTTCCCAACAAAGCCCTGTTAAAAATAAAAGGAAGGGGGCGGGGAGAAGAAAACCAATCTGCCCTTTTGAGTTTCATCATGCCGTATATTCCGGCGTATAAGACGACCCCCCAACTTTTCCAGTTAAAATATAGAGTTTGGGATATACACGCCGTATAAGAAATACAACCCGGCGTATAAGACGACCCCCGAATTTTGAGAAGATTGTCCTGGGTTAAAAAGTAGTCTTATACGCAGGAATATACAGTATTTATGACCCAAGCTACGATCTGCACCTGAATTACTTCTTCAAATTATGTTGCTTAATGATGGTCAACTGCCTGGCCAATACACAAGAATACAATCGGCATCCAACAAGTGATTATATGCATGTATGGCTGAGAGCCGTGTCAGATTGAAGAAGATGAAAGGGACAACAAGAGATTCTTATTGCAAGGGATTGGTGAAGGAAATACGAAAGGAGAAAAGACCAACAGAGCTGTGGGGGCTTCAAGAAAAAGAAAAAGTGGACTTGGATTCCTGGGCAAGGGAAGGCAAAGTGACTTCTGGAAGAGTGGGTGGTGGCAACAAATCTATTCTGTCCAGGAGTGACAGACACCATAAATACACCTCTGTATACAGTCAGAGATTTGTTGAGTATTTTCTTCAGAGCATTCTTACTAAAGGCAAACCACTGTTCGGTTTAAATTGGGGTTTACCTCTGGCTATCTGACCTGCTGTACCCCCAAAAAATCAAGTAAATGCAAACATACAAAGTTGCCTTATTCTGTGTCAGAGCATAAACTTCTCAAGCTCAGCATTGTCTACAATGACTGGCAGCAGTCTCCAAAGTTTCAGACCACTGCCTTTCCCTGTACTGCCTGGGATAATCTGCAAGCAAAGCAGATACTCTACCACTGGGCTACAGTCAGGGCCGTCTTTACTCGGGGGTGCAAGGGGTGCAGGGCACCCGGGCGCCGAATTCTGGGGGGGGGGTGCCAGGCGCCTGCCACTAAAACTGCCTAAGCTCTTAACTATCTACCTGTTATGAAATAATAAATATTTTTGATCAAGCTGACATTCCAAGCCGGCCGCCTCTGCCGCCTCCACCCTGGCTGCTTTCTCCTCCCCAGAGTCCCACCCTCCATGGAGAGGCATTTCCTGCTGTCAGCGCAGCTGCTGTGTCCCTCTTCTCCTTCTTCCTCCTGGGGAGCTTTTAAAAGCGCCTGGATGTGAAGCTGTGCACCTTTGTGGAGCTCAGGCGCCCGGTTCTTGAGGGGTGGTGGCAGCGAGACTCAGGAGAGCAGGCTGCTGCTGCCACCATGGCCTCACCTGCAACCGCGGAGAAGTATATCTTGGGTGCAGACATGGGCAGCACTAAATTTGGGGGTGCTGGGCGGATCTTTGCACCCCGGCGGTGCATATGCTAAAGACAGCCTTGGCTACAGTCTTTCCTATTGAAGCTGCTGCCTCAAGGGATCAACTGCAGGAGTAGCAGTAGGCATGGCCAGTCACTCATGTGCACGGCCTTCCCTGTAACACGAAGCTGGGAACCAAGGAGGGCAATCTATTTTTTGCTCAATGCACTGTAGACTACTTATCTCAGGTCGCACTTGTTATTCAGTAGCCACAGATCATGTCGAATCCGTAGGCCGACGTTGATAGCATTTCATTTAGCCTCGCACTTATTCCGATAACTGCACCGTATACTAAAGGGTTAAACATTACAGGCTTTATCCACAATTGGGCTCGGCTATACGAGCTGAGGAAATGGCTTTTCTGAGTGAAACTGAAATGATATTGCACGCCACTCACATATATTCAGAGCTGCTATAAGATCCAAATTCCCCGAAAATTATATTTCTCCGGCACCTCAGTCACGGTTGAAGCAGCATACCAAGTATCAGCTCAATAATGGAGGAACTCTTCTCTGGCTGCAGTTGCTATGTGCTCCTGACTTCTGAATGGTAAGACATTCCAGGGGCAACAGGTCCTGATTTCACTAGAGACTTTTATGGCATGCTTGCACTATTTGATTTACTCAAAGGTGAGCAGAGGTGGAAGACAGCAGCAGGGCACTTCTATCAGCAGATCCTCCACCCCACATCAGATTTCCAGAGGGGGGACACTGCATCTTTCCCAATATGCTTCTCAAGATGCTCTGTGTATTTCCCCAGCACTGTCTCCTTCCTCCCACCTTCTTCACCGATACAAGCAAAAACACAATAATATTAACAATAATAATGCAAAATCATAGCGGCACACTTAAAAAACATTTTAAGAGCCTGGGATCCCTTCCCGCACCAGCCTCCCTCTTATCAAGGTACATCACAATAATACAATACTTTCCACAGTTCTGTTTCCCACTTACTGATTGCATTCCCCTGGAACATCTCCATCAGTCACTGGCTTAAGAAAGAGAACACTATGGGAGGCTATGGTATATTTTTAGCTGCATCGCAACTGAGCAGCTGGAAGTAAGGAGGAGATTTTGCTCCATGGGAACACCAACATGTTAAGTTTGGGAAACTCTAGTCCTGATTTCACAGAGGCTTCCTAAGCCAAACATGCTCCAGAGGAGCTATTAGCATCTACAGACATTTATTGTTCCTGCACATTCCTTATATTTCGGGTCCTAATTCACTTGTGAACATATTCTTCTCTCTCTCTCTCTCTCTCTCTCTCTCTCTCTCTCTCTCTCTCTCTCTCTCTCTCTCAGCTGACAGGAGGCAAGTGCTCCCAAATGAGGCATTAATTTGTATGTACCCAAACAGACAGTATAGTCAGTGGAAATAAAATGAATCATTGCAGTGCAGAACCACAGAAGAAGATTTTGGCGGCTGCTCTTGTTTTGTTTTGCTTTACCTTATCAAGTTTTTGAAAAGAACGGGGGGAACGGACGACAACCCTCATCCTTCCTAAGCCGAGCATCTGTTGTTGTTGTTGCTGCTGAGATCGCAATAAAATAGGCTATCGGGACTTCCTTTTCTAACCATTCTCCACCCACCCATAAAGCAACAGCTATAGGCTAAACAGGGTTCATATTGCAGATATTTTCCTCAAAGCCCCGCAAATGTTGCGGAGGACCGGAAGAGGAAGAGGGGGAGCAAGCAATGGACGGCAATCGCAAAGGAGCAATAATCATCATGCCCTCAAGAGTTGCTGCTTCATGCCTTCGTTGGTCAAATTCTTAGGGGTGTGTGTTTGTGTGTGTGTGTGCCTGTCCACTGGCCAACTGCAGAACAAGCAATTTGTACTTATACTTGTTACAGACCAGCAGTCGCTAGCAAGCAGGTAAGGCAACAGCAGGCTGAGCTAAGTGTGACTGAACCTGCATCCCAGAGACCCAGTGAGTTTGATGAAACACCCTCACCATGCCTACAACAAGCAGTGGATCAAAGAGGTGAAGTGAGTTGCACAACTGATTTGCATGTCTCCTCTAAGCACAGTGGGATCAGTCAAAAATGTCAACAAAACCAAACATTTAACTTGTGGGGCTCTTTGATTCCGGAAGGAAAGCAGGAAGGGGGGGGGGAGAGAAGTCCTTTCTGACCCCCAATAAGCAGCACGGCTTGCTTAGGCATCAGTTTGGAATTCCTCCTATAGCAGCAGTTATAAATTAAACCCACCTTGCTATAAATTCACCCTGCAGAATGAGAGGCCACAGACAAAATACACTGTAAAAACCTCTGAAATACAATAAATCAATTTTTACAAGGGTGCAGCCACATCAGAAAACTAATTTTAATGTGGAATATCCAAGTCAGGCCAGACAACACAGCTTGCCAATGAATAACATGCTCTCCAGTTTATCCAATTTATTTACCGGCAACTACATTGTGTATCATCCTTGAGAAACACATCAGCTGTGGTCTGAATTATGTATGTCTAAGTCCTTTGGGTACTTGATGTGACAGTGTCATGCTGTGGCACATAAATGAAAACCCCTGGACTTTACCTTAAGGCCCTATTTTTTAGGTAAGCCTTGGGATGAAAACTGCAGGGCTGGTGGAACACCAAGAAACATTTTCCAAGTCTTTCTGTTCCAATATGTGAGCACAGCTGGAAATTCACCAGCACCTGTGGCCATCAGTCACATTCTGTTCCTTGTTAACATCTGCACCACAGAAGGCTGGAGGCCAATGAGCTGAACCTTTATAAGGAATAGATAGCCTGACTTTTAAATAGGGGTGTCTTGACCACGTACTTTTGAACACCCCTCCTTGAATATTTGTGAGCAGGATTGGGGTAAGCCATTATCTGGCAGGAAAAGGTGTTCCAGAAAATTGGTTAAGTGCCCACTGTTTTTGTCTTCCCCTGTGCCTGGGTTAAGTTTCTTTTTCTTGGAGGGAGCAGAAGACACTTCTGAATGGTCCTTGAGGCTTGGTAAGCATTTGCTTGGAAGACATGCAAAGCATTGACTCATTTAGGTGTGAACAGGAGGACAGTTGCCCATCGCAACTTCAAAGCACCCTAGAAGGTAGGTATGCAAAAAGTAAATTTAAAAACTATAGTAATAATATGCTGTCCGTTCCTTTCACATAAACCAAGAGAGAACTTAGAGACAAATGCATTTTCGTGGAAAAGTTGGCATTGATATTTCTTGCCATGAATGCCTTAGGATTTGGAATGAATAATATGCACTTCCCTCTTTCTTTCCCCAAACTAAACTGGTTTGAGATGGATGCACCAACGAAGGCTTCATTCAAATACAACACTAAACTACATTATTTAAAAAGCCTTGAACTCTCTTCCCTCTCCCATGTTCCAGTTCTCTTGATCCTGCTGCTAAATTACACTGAAAGAAAACAGGCTATTAACTGGGTAACATGAAGTCCATAGCAGCTGCATGACAGTCAGAAACACTCTTCATTTTTTAACCCGAATCCTATTAAATTAACAGTTATTGAAATTTCTGCAAAATGTTCCACAAAGCGGTAGTTAAGGGAATATAATAGTGCTGAATGGATTTCCATAGAAACCGACTCTTTTACCTTATGCCTAGTGGAAACCCTACGTCAGTTTTATTGAACTCTAGTAAAGATCAAAGCAGAGAAGCTGTGGCAGGCGGCTGCTTTTGAAGGGCTTGCAGGGTTAGGGTTCCACACTAGGCTTTCTTTCATGGCAAGGTCACTCCAAATTAAATGCTCAGCACAGAGATGCATTTTCCAAAGAAAAGGAGTGGTTTCCAAAGGCCACCATGCTGCGGTTGCCATGCACAGTTGCTTTGCAAGGAATCTGAAATAATACACAACTAAGGGTGTGATAAAAAATAATCTCTTATTTCTTCTCATGGCTGACTTTTCTAAACAACAGGCTGTCACATCCTGTGCAACAACTGAACAGAAAACAGTGTTGTAATCCTGTGCTTCTCAAAAGTTAAGAAAGCCAATAAAGAATAATAACAACAATTTTATTATTTATACACCACCCATCTGGTGGGGTTTCCCCAGCCACTCTGGGCGGCTTACGGTACATATAAAAACGTCAAACATTTAAAACTTCCCAATACAGGGCTGCCTTCAGATGTCTTCTAAACGTTGTGTAGCAATTACCACATCAACACCAATTACCACATCAGCAGCGGGCACAATCAGTATCACCACAATGTTTGTGACATTCATTGATCCAAACTTCAGAGTCAGAAGCTAGCTAGTCTGTCCTAGAGACGGGAAGTATAATTCTAGAAGGAAGTACAGTAATCTTTTTGTGGGCTATCTATGAGGGAGGAATCGAAACAATAAACTCTATTAAGCAAATTCTGCATCCAGGTTCTAATTTCTAAAAATCCCAGGCCCTCTGGCCATAACAAATGCACCTCAAATTTCTCCTCTGAATATCCCCTTGAAACAGTTCGGTGTCCCAGAGAGATATAAGAGATTAACTGTTTTGCACTAGCTCCATTCACTCCAAATGGGATTTCCTAGTTGCTAGGTTCTAGTGGACTGTTGCAGCAGTTTGAACTTGAGCCAACTTACATAAACATTCAGTCCTCAAAACCTTCTGTCCATGCAGCAACACAGCTCTCCAGAGATTAGACCAACCTGATGTTCTCTACAGTCCACCTGCCTGTTTCCAAGCACTTTGGGGGTCGACAGATATCAGCAAGTTCCAGAAGAGCAGCAAGTGTTAATCTGTAGCATCAAAAAAGATGAGTAGTGACATAACACCTTCAGCAGCCAACTTGCACCTAAAGGCCTTTCCAGATAATAGGTTTTTCAATTTTGAAAAACAAAAGTATTTTCTCCAGGCAGCGTTTTCGACAACAGGGAAAACAGCATATTCCCAACACTTGAACTGCAATGTTTTGCCACTGGAAAAATGTTATTTGCTCCGATCCCTTCTAGAGCATCTGTTGTAATTGTGACTGTATGGGATGCGGATTGACTGAATCTCATGGGCCCATGGCGGTTATGGCATCACTTGTGCCCCACCTGCCTATTTTGAGTCACTGAAGAATAATTGAGGGGGAAATATATTTACAGTCTTAGTGCTCATCTGTCCCTCTAAAACAGGCATCTCCAAACTTCGGCCCTCCAGATGGTTTGGACTACAATTCCCATCATCCCTGACCACTGGTCCTCTTAGCTAGGGATCATGGGCGTTGTAGGCCAAAACATCTGGAGGTCCGCAGTTTGGGGGTGCCTCCTCTAAAATGACACTTATGGAAGATAAGGCTACCAATGGTTGGGATGGCCATGTACAAACTCCGCTATAAAAAAACCCCAGTATGCCTCTAAATACCACTTGCTGGGCAGCACAAGTAGGGAGGGTGTTGTTGTGGAATTTGGGCTTTCAAATTTCAGCAGTGCCCTGTGCGATGCCAAAATTCAGCAGACCACCACCTCCTCTCAACTTCCATTCTTCGTCATTGTTGTGGTGTACCTCGCAGTGTCATCTCAACTCAGTGCCCAGTGAAAACAGGTTGCGCTGTTCTGGTGTCCTGCTTGCCTGCTTTCCCACAGGCATCTGGCTGGCCACTATGAGAACAGGATGGTGAACTGTGATGGCCTTTGGTCTGTTCCAGGAGACCTTGTCTTATGTCCACTCCATAAAGTAGCTTTCCACAACATGGAAGCATAACACACTCAGTGTAGCACTTTAAACTCTGCAATATTTAAAACATCTTACCTTGGGATAGGAACAAAGCACAATTCTGTCACTTGATCCTCTAAACCACTTTGCCCTTGCTTGCCTTTCAAGCTTTTGTTCTGTTTTGCATTGAAGTATACAACTTTAGAAATCAGCACACTTGGCTCCTTGCCTTCCCAGGTTCCTTCTGGAGTTCAACCTTGAACCAATTTATAATTGCTTAGAACCTTTTCTCTCTATCCTCCCAAGACTTTGCTTCTGTTTTTCATATGAAGACAGCATAAAAGGATGCTTACTTGCATAGTGGCACGGCTAGAAAATATATACACGCAGCTAAGAGACAATACTTTCAGTTTTCAGTCAGGATCAATTATCTTACATTCATGTTTCACCCTCCCTTCTTCATATACATGTCAGCCAGCCAGTCAGATTTTTATTGTTTGTAGCCAATGTATATATTTATACTGTCATCAGAAGGAATGAAGTTTCAGTATTACAGTGGCCTCATGTTTTAAAGAATCATCCTTATGAGAGCTCATTATTTATATTATGTATAAATGTGCATACCACTCATATCAATAAAATGGTCAGGAATGGTGGGAGAGTCGTCTAAAAAACATATGGAGGGCACCATTTGTGTTACCCCTGCTGGAGGGTCTGGAGTGGAACCAATGACTTGATTTGTCTGCCCACAGATCACTTGAGTCTATTATGATTTTCTCCTCACAACACAGAGGCAACAAAATGGTATTGAAAATATTGGTGGCTTGTATATCATCATATCCTAAGCATGCCTTTTCACAAATAAATCTTTACTGCTATATATTCATGTATATTGCCTCATGAGGCCCATTTTCTCAACATAGGGTTACTAAATGGGCTTGGGTAACAATGTCTTTATCTTCATTATCTTCCTTGTGGTCAATCCACTGCCATGGGCATCTATGGAGAAAGGGCAGTCTACCCTCAACCATAATACTCCAAGATTCCCAGTTTTCATTTAAAACATTGAACTCTGATATAAGAAAGTCTGCTTACTCCCTCCACCACCACCCCCCATTTTTGCTTCTCTCTGCAATTTCATGTTGTTAGGGAAGGGAAAACTTAAATCTGCAATTTTCTAGCTTGTGCTGCAGCATATTCACAGTCAATTAATCCATTCTCCATATTATATACTCCTAATACTCCCGGATAGATCTGAATTTCACTTGTGACTAGTCCAGTGGAGTTATTAACTGAAAAAACAGCAGGCTACTTGACATTACCACCTGTGTTGAGCATTTCATTGTTTCACGAAGATGAATAAACAAAGTCTCAGAACTTTAAGGAAGGTTTTTAATATTTTTCAATACTATTTTGAGACTTTATTTCATTTGCTTCCTATCAGTTCCCCCTGCCAAGTGCACCAGCAGCATTAAACGCCTGGCTAGACAGTCAATAAGACTCCCAAACAATCTGATGCATCACATTTGCAAGGTTGAGAATCATTCATATGCAGCAGAGAATGTCTAAAGGCAGCATCCATGCTCCTCGTTATCAATGCAAAGTCACAGTGGGAATGAAGTCACAAATATGTCAGAAGTGATTTAGGGGATTAGCAAAACAATACAGAGCTAGGTGACTGACACATATTGGGTTTAGTTGCCCAATTTTAATTTCCACATCTTCCCAAAGAACTTGATAGTTATACAGTATTTTATATGTGAAATAAAGGCCAGGAATTTACTTTAAAGAACTATGTGGCATCTGAAAATATGCAGTATCCAAAGTCCAGTCCAAACAAATCTGAAGTAAAATGAAGAACACAGTATGAATGCCAGTCCTTTTTGTTCAGTCCTTTACAGCCCACTTCATAAACCAGAACATTGAATTTTAAAATCAATTATAGTTTACTTAGACTAAATCTACTTAAATCCAAGTACAGTGGTACCTTGGTTCTAGAACTTAATGTGTTCCGAGAACCCGTTCGACTCCCGAAACCTTTCAAAAACCAAGGCACGGTTTCTGATTGGCTGCAGGAACTTCCTGCATTCAAGCAGAAGCCGCGTTGGACGTTCTGCATCCGAAAAATGTTTGCAAACCGGAGCACTTACTTCTGGGTTTGCGGTGTTCAGGAGCTGATTTGTTCGGCAACTAAGCTGTTCAGGAACCAAGGTACCACTGTACAAGCACTAGTTTCAAGCTGCAAGTTAAATTGATCTAAAACACTTTGGTAATAAAGTTTATTTTTAAAAAATATGATACAATATAACCAACATCCTTTTGCATCAGTAAGCCTAAATTTTTAAGTCTGATCCTGAATATTCTTCAACCAAGGTTCTGAAAACACAGTGTGTTAATATATTGCCACCTGCTGGACATTTTTATCACCCTCCTATAAGAGGTTAGGAATACAGTACTGTACTGTAAACTTGAGAGGGTTGGAGGGTTTTTTAAATAAGTCTGGCAGAGAAATGCATTGCATTTATATATACATTTTCTAAGGAAGCTCTCAGTATTCCTTGCTCTGAGATTCCTTAGAGCCTGGAGTTAGCTATTATTTTCACAGCAGCTTTTCTCACACATATCTCTTTTCTCAATCTTGCAGTAGTTATTTATGGGAACGTATTCATGGTTGAATTTATTCATTTAACATCTTCTTTCCTGTTCTATGAGGAGGGTTTTGACTTAGTTAAAATGAAGGGAGAGAAACTTTTCTAGGGTTCAACCATGTGGGGTAAATGAGAAGTCAAAATGTTGTGAAGGGGGGGATAAATTAAGACAGCATCACAAGCAAAACACTGATAGGTCTGCCGAAATAGATAAATGCATAAACACTTTGCCAAAGGCCCAGGACTGAAACTTAGATTCAAATTCCATCTCAGCCTGATACTTTCTTGTTGGCTGACCTTGGAGAAATTGCTGTTCACCTCAGTGTCCCCATCTGCTAAGCTGAAATAATGAGCCACTGGAGTGAATTCTTGCAATAAGAAGAAGAAGAAGAAGAAGAAGAAGAAGAAGAAGAAGAAGAAGAAGAAGAAGAAGAAGAAGAAGAAGAAGAAGAAAGAAATAATGTTGGTTGTCCTCCTGAACCTCTAAGGTAGGGATACTGTCAAATATTTTACTCCAAAACACTAACTGCTTTCTGTTATTCATTCATTCATATATATATATATATATATATATATATATATATATATATATATATATATATATTTGCGCGCACATGATGCTCTGCAGAGTGCAAGAGGATAGGGCTCCTCCCAGAGGACCTAACCAATATAAAATTCAACAAGGGAAGTGTCAGGGTTGTTGCGACTACTCTAGAGTAACGACTTTCCACATGCTTGTCTTTTAACAGTCTTTATTGGTGCACTCTATTTACAGTGTAACGAGCTGTTGGATGCATGCCTGCTCATTCCGATCCAGAATCCGGCACTGCCCCTTTACGCGACTTTGACCAACATAAAAGCCGCGGGACAGTGAATCTCCTCCCCTTTCTCCTCCTCCTTAATTCCGGTGTCCCCCCTTCCCGCCTCTTTCTCTTCCCGTCTGTGGAGCAGGGGCTCTCCCATGTTGCCAGAGACCTGGCACTCTCTCTCCATTTCCTGACTAGCCCCCTCAGACCCCGCGCTTTCATGGCTGCTTGGGGATGAACTGCTCCTGATGAGAGGGGGAGGTTCTCTATAATCTCTCCCCCTTACAGGAAGTAACAGAGGAAGAGGAAGTGAGGGCAGGGGGGTAAACAAGGAAGCAATATAGCAAGAATTCAAGGACACATTCCAGCCAGGTAAAAACACTAGAGGGCCAAAAGGCTGTGGCTTGGGCAGAGCTCAGAGGGCGAGATAGAAAGGCCATATTTGGCCCCCAGGTCTGAGGCTCTTCACCCCTGTAATATGTGGTTGCTTCATGTGCACATGCTTAGGATGAGTTAGAGGAGGGTGTGGGAAGGAAGGGGCTGCACCAAAGGCTTCATGGGAAAAGGCGGGGTGTGGGGTGGGATGGGGATTCCTCCCAACAGTGATAGTATTGCTTAAGATTCAACCTAAGCAGAATAAGAGGGTTCTTTTGAGGGCAATATGGAGCTTGATGTAACCATGACTCTGCTGAAATTCAGTTTGTGCGTTGTTGTTGTTTAGTCGTTTAGTTGTGTCCGACTCTTCGTGACCCCATGGACCAGAGCATGCCAGGCACTCCTGTCTTCCACTGCCTCCCACAGTTTGGTCAGACTCATGTTCGTAGCTTCGAGAACACTGTCCAACCATCTCATCCTCTATAGCCCCCTTCTCCTTGTGCCCTCCATCTTTCCCAACACGGCTACCTACCTGTAACTAACTCTTTGGCAATCAGCCTTCTTTATGGTCCAGCTCTCACTTCCATACATCACTACTGGGAAAACCATAGCTTTAACTATATGGACCTTTGTCGGCAAGGTGATGTCTCTGCTTTTTAAGATGCTGTCTAGGTTTATCATTGCTTTTCATGCTCAGAGTACTACATAATATTTATAAACCAAAATCAGAATGTGGTGGTTTTTTGGCAATAATAAGCACTACAGTTCTTATTTCTAGTGGGGAAATAATGTTTTTTGTGATAAATGGTCTCGTTTCCATGCCCCCCAAACTGTTAAAGAGCAGGCTGCCCACAAGTTTAATCTCACCTATGCTTTCCCAACAACTGCCTCCTGTGAGGGAGCCAATGCTGATCACCTTGAGTTATATTGCCTTTCACCAGTGCCACGGGACCGCAACAGGCAACCATCAGATATTTTTAAAATTTTGCTTTTTTATTGCTTTTTTTTAAGTTAAAAAAATATAAATCCATTTGCACAGAGTTACAAATTTGGCTGCATATGAGGATATAAATTATAACAAATAAAATAAAACTGCCAAAATAATATCATTATTAACTTGTAGACTGGAGTTATGAGAGAGAATGAATGCCAGAGTAATTACAATTACATTATGATGTACAATAACGTATCATGTTTAAGATTGGTGAACACGGGCAAATAATAGTTTATATTCAAAATTACTATCAGACCTTTTTGCCACACCAGGAAGATATAAACTCATGATCTGGCTTTTAGGGCCTGACTGTTGCTTATCCCGGAACTCTTTCATTATATGAAGCTAAGTAACAAGCTTCCACACACTCACTAGGCTGCTGGGAAATGAACAGTGTGTGTTATTTATTGTGTGCCGCCAGCAACCATAGTAACTTAGACAACATCTAGGATAAGGCTTGGGAATCAAGCCAGCATAGAATAGCCAACACAATATTAATTCCAATGAAAAGGCCACCTCTGCAACCCTTTCCTGCTATGCTGTATGAAACTAAGCATCTAATTCCAAACCAGTATATGATGTGATATATTATCAGGAGATGTAAAATTAGGATGAGCTTGCAGCAGACAAACAGAGCTGGTTAAACAGGCTGCAATGAGGCTTTGACATCTATACCTTTTCTATTCTCACCCCTCCATGAATGGACAATAAAGTCACTATAAGTAGGCCTATATTTTGTTCTGTAAGCAGCTTAAAAATTGTGCTGCTGTGAACTTCCAAGGATCAAGGCAAATCAATAAAACTAAACCAATGAAACAGTACATTATTCACAAACCCACATTCTTTCATTCATTAGAACATTACAGTACTAGACTTCTACCCAGTTTAAACCAAGGGTACCTATGCATTGTAAGGGAGTAGATTGGATGCCCCTTCCAACACTCAATTCTAAGATTCTAGTCTTATAAATGTAGAACTTTATGTTTTAGTTATACATGTGATAATTTGGCAGAAACTAGGGGAAAAAGGGGGAGAGTGGGATTCTGAGAGGTTGGCAGATCAATCGTAAAATTCTGCTAGGTTGAGCGTCACTATACCAGGAGTAATGTTAGTGAAGCATAGTCACAATCCTAAATACGGCCAGAAATAAAATAGAAAGCAAAAGACCAGTTATGTCATCTCTCACTTCTGGCAGTATCCCGGGCAACTTAGCTGCTACCCGTCAATCAAAACAGTGCACACCGATGTCACCGCATGCATGAAAGGCACCCATCAACACACAACAATGGCACAAATGTCTCAATAAAGCCTCCATACGCAGACTGTACTTCCATCCACAAACCATTACCAGGCATATAGCCAGAACAGACCACACAATCTGTAAGACTCCACAGCCTAGTAGAGAAGACGGCAGCAATGGATGTTTGCAGTCATAAGCTCTCATGGCTTTCCCTCAAACAGGGGCTTAAGTCCCAAACACCATCAGCAGCAAGACAATAGGAGAGGACAAAAGCACCCCTTTTCCCAAGGAAAGAGCCAGGATCAGACAAAGGAAGGATAGTTATCCAGTTGCAACCATCAGCCAAACTCCATAGCCCAGTGGATGAAAATAGAAGCCAGAGAAGTCTTCCTGTGGAATTTACGATCCCATACAGACAATAGCTTAGATCCCAGGTTCTTGCTTTGATCTCATGGAAGGGATCCTTTTGTGAGGGGAAGGACCCCTTCCATGAATGCCACTCTCTTTCTGTGAATGGAGCAAAAAGTTATTTAACTGGGGTATGACAGGGACGATGATAATTCACACAGAGTTTTATTTTTAAAGGTTTGTTAGGAAATGAACATCACATAAAATGGAGGTGCTCCTCTCACCTGTCCTACTCTTATGAGACATTAAACATGCATTTATGGTGATCAAAAGAAGAGAAGAGGGACACTTCTCTGTTCAGCTGGGTTTATTAATTGATAAAATGAAAGGTGTATTTCTTATGTTGGACTAAATGTTTCATGGAGAAACAAGCTATTCAAGGACTCTCCCCTTTAGACATATGAAAAATAATAGGACACAGTGTTAGATTTATGGGTTTTATCCATTCTCCATTATTTGACCCACTTTAATGTAACTTCAGAATATTGCTGTATCCCAGCTGTAGAAGCCACCTGTAATTTCTATTTGCTTAAGTGCAGCTTTTATAGCTTTTTTGTACCTACTGCATCCTTTTTCTAATTACCATCAATTTGAGCAGCAAGTGACATTCTTTAAAAACCTCCAAGCCAATTAAATCAGAAGTTCTCTCTTTCTATAATGCCAGGATCCATGTTGTCATACACACCTTTTACAGCAGCTGAATGCCTAGTTCCAAATGGCACTGCTTGGAAGCAAAGCAAAATACCAAGCATCGTATTGTTCTCTATGGGGCCAACCTATTTTCTTTCTTTATGTTGTAGCAATTGGCAGGAAAGCAGCTGACCAACTAAGGTCAACTAAATTAGAAGCATTTAAGATTCTGCTTACTGTATTTGTGGCATCGTAGCACTTAAGGGCTCTGTGTCATTATGAGTTTACCAATAGAACTTCACTGCAGCCTTAAATGCTTTTGATGCAGCTGGCCAAGTTGCCTTCAATTAACCAGTGCAGCTGGGCCAACAGCATCTGCCCTAAGAAAAATAATAATTTTGGAATTATTCTAGGTACCACTGAATATTGCAGTTTAAAACAGATCAAACTGCGTTACTCTGGAGCAAACAACGATAAGGACAAAGTGGCCAGGTCTCATTTTTCTTTTTCTTTTTTTCAATCAAAGCAGTTTTGACTGAAGCAGCAGAGTGCAGGAAGGTGATGTATTGAACACTCCCCCACAATACCATTTCCTTGTGCAAAATAATCCCTCCCCTCCCCAAAAAAGATGGCATTTTCCCTGGAGGAGAAAATGAAAAGCACAGCGTAGGCGAATAAGCAAATTCTCTACCAGTGGGATGAAAGAAGGCAATTACTCTGGCAAAGCCTTGGCACAGCTTTAGTGACAGATTTAAAAAGAGATGGGGAACTGGTGGGCCCTTCAGTAGATGCCAGACTATAATTTCTATAATCCCTGATCGCTGGCTGTGACTGATGGGAGCTGCGGTCCCAAGCCACCTGGAAGGCCACAAGTTCCCCTTCCCTGCTTTAAAAACAAGTACGATACAGGTCAGGGACACAGGTGGTGCTGTGGTCTAAACTACAGAGCCTAGGGCTTGCTGATCAGAAGGTCAGTGGTTTGAATCCCTGCAACGGGGTGAGCTCCCATTGCTCGGTCCCTGCTCCTGCCCACCTAGCAGTTCGAAAGCACGTCAAAGTGCAAGTAGATAAATAGGTACCGCTACAGCGGGAAGGTAAACAGCGTTTCCGTGCGTTGCTCTGGTTCGCCAGAAGCGGCTTAGTCATGCTGCCCACATTACCCGGAAGCTGTCTGCGTATAAACGGCGGTTCCCTCGGCCAGTAAAGCGAGATGAGCACCACAACCCCAGAGTCATTCACGACTGGACCTAACAGTCAAGGGTCCCTTTACCTTTACAATACAGGTCAGCCAATACTATATACAAGTTGGAAGTTGGAAGATGCAGTGAAGCAGACATCTACTGTGCCTAAGAACGCCATTTAATGAAAAGGTTACCTAAGTTATTTGTCTTATGGTGCCTAGACTCAGTTAACCACAGGTTATTGTTGTTAAACCACAGAGTCTAGGGCTTGCTGATCAGAAGGTCGGCGGTTCGAATCCCTGCAACGGGGTGAGCTCCTGTTGCTCGGTCCCAGCTCCTGCCCACCTAGCAGTTCGAAAGCACGTCAAAGTGCAAGTAGATAAATAGGTACCGCGACAGCGGGAAGGTAAACAGCGTTTCCGTGCGTTGCTCTGGTTCGCCAGAAGCGGCTTAGTCATGCTGCCCACATTACCCGGAAGCTGTCTGCGTATAAACGGCGGTTCCCTCGGCCAGTAAAGCGAGATGAGCACCACAACCCCAGAGTCATTCACGACTGGACCTAACAGTCAAGGGTCCCTTTACCTTTACAATACAGGTCAGCCAATACTATATACAAGTTGGAAGTTGGAAGATGCAGTGAAGCAGACATCTACTGTGCCTAAGAACGCCATTTAATGAAAAGGTTACCTAAGTTATTTGTCTTATGGTGCCTAGACTCAGTTAACCACAGGTTATTGTTGTTAAACCACAGAGTCTAGGGCTTGCTGATCAGAAGGTCGGCGGTTCGAATCCCTGCAACGGGGTGAGCTCCTGTTGCTCGGTCCCAGCTCCTGCCCACCTAGCAGTTCGAAAGCACATCAAAGTGCAAGTAGATAAATAGGGACCACTCCGGCGGGAAGGTAAACGGCGTTTCCGTGTGCTGCTCTGGTTCGCCAGAAGCAGCTTTGTCATGCTGGCCACATGACCCGGAAGCTGTCTGCGGACAAACGCCGGCTCCCTCGGCCTATAGATTGAGATGAGCGCTGCAACCCCAGAGTCGGACACGACTGGACCTGATGGTCAGGGGCCCCTTTACCTTTTTATTGTTGTTAACAATACAGTCAGACCTTGGATCCCGAACGCCTTGTGAGTTGAATGTTTTGGCTCCCAAACGCTGCAAACCCAGAACTGAGTGTTCCACTTTGCAAACTATTTTTCGAATCCAAACGTCCAACGGGGCTTCCGATTGGCTGCAGGAGCTTCTTGCAGCCAACTGGGAGCCACACCTTGGTTTCTGAACTTTTTGGAAGTCAACTGGACTTCCGGAACGGATTCCGTTCGACTTCCGAGGTACCACTGGAGCATTGTTGCTGTTTCTCACCACTCTTCACCATAAGATCTCAGGGCTGGTTAGAACAATGTGAAAAATGCAATACTGAAATCGAAAGAATAGAGTAGGTCCTAAAAACATACATCTCGGGGGCTCGTGACCAGGGTAAAGAGGTGTGTCTTCAGCATATGAGGAAAACCATAGAATGAACGTGCCAGTGGGGAAGGAATTAAGTCCTTCGCAAGACTTAAATCTCCAAGAAAAGAGAGCCCCAGCAGTAAACTGCAGGACAGAGTGTTCTGTTCAACTAAGAAAATGCCATACAATTATTATAGCTAAACTGCCAAGAGGGGAAGATGTGTGGGATGTAGGAATCAGAATTCTAGCCCACCTATTAATGAAGAGTACTGTATTTTTTAAACTTTCCTGACACTCTTTTATACGCCTATATGTAAAGCTAATGCTCTCAAGACAGAACCTGAAATGCGGATATAACTCCAAAAGAAGAGGTGGGGCCAATCTTTCCTTCTGCAACAAGTGCCATATGTGTGATGATTATCCATCTGGTGGACAGAGATTATTTGTCCACACACTCAATGCAAAGGGCTTCTGCTGACTCTTAAAGATCAAAAGAGTTATTGGAGAGCAGCACTGACAAGACAGAGAAGCTCAAGAGGAACATAGGAAGTTGCTTTTTACTGGGTCACCTATTTGTCCATCTAGCCTAGTCTTGTCTACTAGGGATTTCTACTAGTACAGGTATCATCTTCCATTCTGTCCTGTATTTGCCACACGCAGCACTGTTTCCATTCTACTGCAGTTTGTCTCGCTGTCTGCTGGAGCAAAATTATGTGATTTATATACAGTGGTACGTCGGGTTAAAAACTTAATTCGTTCGGGAGGTCCATTCTTAACCTGAAGATACCACTTTAGCTAATGGGGCCTCCCACTGCCACCACCGCCGCAGGATTTCTGTTCTCATCCTGAAGCAGAGTTCTTAACCCGAGGTACTATCTCTGGGTTAGCAGAGTCTGTAACCTGAAGCATCTGTAACCTGAAGCGTCTGTAACCCAAAGTACCACTGTAATTAATCGCGTAAACCAGGCATGTCAAACCTGCGGCCCTCCAGATGTTTTGGACTACAATTCCCATCTTCCCCAACCACTGGTCCTGCTAGCTAGGGATCATGGGAGTTGTAGGCCAAAACATCTGGAGGGCCACAGGTTTGACATGCCTGGTAAACTATGGTTACCATTATGTTATGCCACCCCATTCATTTCAGTGCAAAGCCAAGCCAATGCGCTGGGTATACAGTAATTAATTACATATCATTTGCAGATTAAAAGCAACCATAACAGCAAATGTCAATTGTATCCCTGGATTGATTTCCATTGCAGACATAGAAAGAATAAGCAAACATTGTCGATTTCTGCTCCTGTTTCTATTTTCGTTGGAATTCTCCCAAAACCTTATTGTCTCTTCTGACTGGGAGTAGCTCTCAGCAGCTCTCTCAGGCAGAGGTCTTTCGCACCACTTGCTATCTGATCCTTCTAACAGGAGATATCAGAAACTGAACATGGAGCTTTCTGCAGGAAAAGCATGTGCTCTGTCACTGAACTATGGCCCCTCTGCATGTTATAACTGTTGTTAAGTCAGCTCCAACCTAAACTTTGTGGTCAAATTTTAGGATAAGGCTAGAAAAGTTCTAGTTTTGCACTCTGTGTTTTATCCCTTTTTAAATTAAAAGCAAGTAAGTAGGCAGATTCCTCAGTTTCCTTCTCTTCTCAAGCCCACCTTACTTAATCATTTTCTCCCACTTATCCAAATACTGTACAACATTTACTTCAACTCAAGGCATTGCCTAACGAAAAGGAAGCACAAGTATCGCACTAGAAACTACAAATGAAGCAAGTACAAAGCAACAAGCACTGCTCCCTCTCCTTGGCTTTCAAGACAGCTTGTGCTGAAGGACCCTTCAGAGGAGAGCACCTTGCATAAATAAATAGAAGTGGGAAAGCAGAAAGACGGAAATCCAGCCTGTTTGTTAAATTATTGTTAGAACATGTTTCCAACGCTCAAGATGATTGTCAATAAGTATAATGCGTGCCACAAATACATATTCATTCATTGTTTAAATGATACGTTAGAAAAGCATAAGCAACTAGAACAACTAGAACAAACGAACAAACATGAACACAACAAATTCTAGAGTCAGTAGCCACATGCCTTCTGAAACAGAAACCTTTTACAACTTCTATGGAAGTCCATGGGGAAAGAGCAACCTCACATCTCTTTGGGGAGAATGCTCCAGGACTTTGAGGCAACTGTGATCAAGATCCTGGTTCTCACAGAATACGATGTTGTTACCTCCAAACCTGAAATTACTTGGTCCAAAAAAAAACCCCACAACAACCCCACAACCCAGAATAGCTACCAAGGGGGCTCGTGCATGGAAAAGCAGTCTCAACTATTTTAACAATGGCTTCAATTTGCTTTTACGGTACATGTTTTTGTGTTGCCCTGGTGTTACAGTATGCTTGCTGCAAAAAATATGCTCTTGGCCCCCAGCTTCATATTGACCCAACTGTAGTTCCAAGTTATCCTTATGGGTAGGAGCCCTACATGGGGCACCCAACAGTAGTCAAACTTAGAAGTTATGAAAGGGTGTGTTCACATGGTGAGATCCCTCCTTTGCAAGAATTATGCTTCCTTAAGTTACTTATTGTTGCTTGAAAAGAATCTCAGTTATAGAAGCCTGTGGACAACTCATCACTCATTATGTTCCAGCCATCACTACATACTTCTTTTGGCCCAGCATGCCATTTTGCATTTTACAATATGCCAGATTTATATTTGTCCTTATCATAATCACTATCACCATCTGCTATGGAATGCTTACCAAAACAATGCATGCCACTCAATCCTTGAAGGGAGAAATGTCTTGCCACCAGACAAGACTTGTTTTAATGTAAATTGTGGGCCAGCTTCTTTTAATCTAACAGTTAGGAGACTCTTATAGAGCTTCTGCTTAGCTGCATGACTAAACATGATACGGCAAACAATTTAATGCACATGGCCTCCCTCCAAAGAGTCCTGGGAACTGTAGTTTGATGCGGGTACTGATATTTGTAGCTTTGTAAGGGGTACAAAGGATTTTTTTGGGGGGGAGCCATATGCTTTCAAAGTGACCAAAGATGCTCTAGAAATGTTTGTGGTAGTAACTGTATCAGGTTTAATATAAGAAGATAAGAAGAGCCTGCTGGATCAGGTCAACAAGCCATCTGGACCAGCATCCTGTTCTCCAGTGGCCACCCAGATCCCTGTGGGAAACTCCCAAACACGTCATGAGCACAAGAGCACTCTTCTCCCTTCTGGTTGCCAGCATCTTGTATTCAGAAGTATTACTGCCACGGAGGCAGAGCGTACAGTACTCATGTTTATATTCTCAAAGGCCCCTGCAGCACACTGTCCTCTTCATTCCAGCCTGGCTCTGCTAAACCATCTTCAACAGCTGCAACCACCATACCTATCACCTGTGTCAACTTCAAGGTTCCTGCTCTTCTAATCCTTATTTTTAATGCTCTCCTTCACCTCTGACAACATCTCTTCACGCCTATCTTCATAAACGCCTTCCCTCTCTTAAACCTCAAGCTTACATTTGTTGCTCTCATTCTCTGTCGCCACTTCTTCCTCCAAAATCCTGTTAAAGACCCAGCATAGCCTTCTCAAAACAGTGCTCCTTAATTCGCTGCCACCTTGATGATAGCCTTCTAGCAAAGGTCTGTGTGACTTCTGCCTTGCACAGCACCGAGAAATTGGCTAGATCTAAATACTGTATATTCCTGCATATAAGACTACTTTTTAACCAAGGAAAATCTTCTCAAAAGTTGGGGGTCGTCTTATATGCCGGGTCGTATTTTTTATATGGCGAGTATATCCCAAACTCTACATTTTAACTGGGGAAAAAAATGGGGGTCGTCTTATACGCCGGAATATACGAAATACCTAATAGTTGCATGTTCTCAGTATTGCCACAATATTGAGGTGTTTTGGGTGGGGAGGCAAAAATCTCAGCCTAACATCTGTTTTATTTATCATTTGAAATAAACCAAAAACTCCAATAAACTGAATTAAACATATTCAGCATCAGTGACTAACCAAGTGATGCAGAGAATCCCCCAGGTATTCAGCTCCATCTCTTCACCTGTAAAAGTGAAATCTGATGTGTTCTCAGCTCATATTGTAGATGATTAGCTGGGGAGCCAAATTCAGCAGTACTGCATTCATTATGGATGGCTGGAAGATACAGAGAATTTAACCTTCCTTTATTCTCAATAAAATTTACTTGGATGGGAATTGTAGATGTTCTTGCTAGAATTATCCCTACAAAGGGATGCGGGTGGCGCTGTGGTCTAAACCACCGAGCCTCTTGGGCTTGCCGATCAGAAAGTTGGCTGTTCGAATCCCTGCAACGGGGTGAGCTCCCATTGCTCGGTCCCAGCTCCTGCCAACCTAGCAGTTCGAAAGCACACCAGTGCGAGTAGATAAATAGGTACCGCTGCAGTGGGAAGGTAAACAGCGTTTCTGTGTGCTCTGGCTTCCGTCACGGTGTTCCGTTGTGCCAGAAGCGGTTTAGTCATGCTGGCCACATGACCCAGAGAAAGCTGTCTGTGAACAAAGGCAGGCTCCCTCGGCCTGAAAGCGAGATGAGACAACCCCACAGTCACCTTTGACTGGACTTAACCGTCCAGGGGTCCTTTACCTTTTACCTTTATCCCTACAATATTATTAGCCTTTAAATTATGTCCTTAGTGACATCTGGCTGTGATCATATGCATTTTTTTTACTGGAAATCATATTCCATGAAAATCAACAGTACAGTACAGTCATACCTCGGTTTAAGTACGCCTCGGTTTGAGTATTTCCAGTTTAAGTACTCCGTGGACCCGTCTGGAACGGATTGATCCACTTTCCATTACAGTGGTACCTCTACTTACGAATTTAATGCGTTCCGAACACACATTCGTAAGTTGAAAAAAATTGTAAGTCGAATCCCATAGGAATGCATTGGGATAAAAAATTCGTAAGTAGAAGCAACCCTATCTAAAAATTCGTAAGTAGAAAAAATCCTATCTAAACCGCATCCAAGATGGCGGACGGAGCTCCATTCGTAAGTAGAAACATTCGTAAGTAGAGTTATTCGTAAATAGAGGTACCACTGTACTTTCAATGGGAAAGTTCGCTTCAGGTTAAGTACGCTTCAGGTTAAGTACGGACTTCCAGAAACAATTGTGTTTGTAAACCGAGGTACCACTGTACTTAGGTTTAAGAAAGTCTGTTTTAATTTGGAGTGCATAATTCAGTTTCTTAAACCAACATAAATAAAAGGATGTTTCTTACAAGGAAGCACTCATCTTTGCCCTGACTACTGTCCACACCCCAAAAAAACAATTCATCCATGAACTATATGTTCACTTTTCCCATGAAGAAAGATAGTAAAGTTAATATTCAGCATCTCATTCTTGCTTTGAAAATGTGGAGGTTTAAGTAAGTTCAGAGGTAATTATCCCAGGATAGCCAGCTGTGCAAACTGGCTGGAAAGGTTATTTAATATAGAGTATCGTTAACCATTATTAAGTTGTTTTATCACTTTCAGAGGCATGAAACTGGGCTCATTGGCTAACCTCTATAAAACTGTTGCCATATGTTCTTGTTCATGCCAACCACTGCCTTTTATGACTGTGGATACTGTGTTGGAGAAAGATCAAGGGGACCATTTCAAATCTCTGCTTAGCCATGAAACTCACCCATGTGTCAGGTATTTCCCCTCACTTTAGCATACAGTATCTTACATTGTTGTTTTGAGGATTTATTTATTTATTTATTGCGCCAGGTGCAGGGATTCCCCTGAACTACTCATAGAATGGAAGAATAGGAACATAAATATAACCAATGTTATAATCTCTGTGGCATGGCAGTGAATGGGAAATAAAATTCATAAGTGGCCACGTGTATCTTAAGGCTGCAATCCTATAGCTTACTTACTTGAGAAGAAGTCCCATTGAACTCAATGGGCGATCTTCTGAGTAGTGTTGATTAGGGTGGTGCTGCAAAACCTAATTTCTTTGCAATACCCGGTAGAATCTGACTCGTGTCACCCTCACAAACAAATGAGATCAAATATCACCGCAGGGTTGCTCTGAAAACACTGCTTGAAAAGGGGAACATGTTTCATCTTTTTCCACCATGACAACCAGCAAGGTTAGGACTAATTGGTAATGCTAGCTTACTGCTTTAGAAAGCTTAACACCCTCTATTACTATAATTTTAATAGCTACTGAATAGTAGCTACTATAATTTCAATAGCTACTGAATAGAGGGTGGCAGACCAGTCTAAGCGTCAGCTCTGTCTAGCCCTCACCCATCACTGTGTCAAAGCCCTGAATTTTATTTTATTTTTATTTTATTTTGCTCAGCCTCCTCCCCACAGCTGATTTTAACAGATGAAAAAGACACCTGGAGACCTGATCATGTCTTTCCCACTAATTAGGCCCTATAATTCAGCATGATTCTTCCACAAGTGTTAATTCCATATTTAACCTGAAATTCCTGCAAGCTACACAACGGTGTAGCTTTAACATGGCAGAACGTGGCTCTTAATTTTGTGGGTCAGCCCTTTTGCTCTGCTACTGTTTATGGAGAGTGGAGGTAGAGTCTAATTTCTTGTATCAAAAAAGGAAGAATTCGCAGTGATGAACAGAGACGGGCAGTTCACAGGCCACACAGCCAAAACTTCAAGCATCACAGAGAGATAGCTGTTATCACCAAAATACAATTCTCTCCATTTCTTCCATGGGCCTCAAAGATATAGGAAAAACCGCAAAGGCACATCCAAGAGAATTAATACATATGTGTATTTTATATGTGTGTGCGCGCACACACGCATGTCTTTATTATTATTATTATTATTATTATTATTAATAATAATAATAATTTAAAACAGGGGGTGCTAAACCCCAACCCAGAGGTTTGATGTGCCCTTCCAAGAATGTTTTTTTCTGGAAAAGAGACCCTACCCATTTTGGCAGCAGTGGTAAAAGGAAAAATGAATAAAGTAAACACAGCACTGGGAGGCCCAGAGAAGTTAACACACCCACCCCACCTAATACTGGGTGGCCGCCTTTCTGCTGATAAGGTTGATCATTTGATTGTTCGAGGATAGGACAGTGGGTGGGGGTCCTGTAGAGGGGAACACCTGCAAGAGTGTTGGGTGGCAACACCCAATGCTAGACCCTGGAAAGTTGACTAATAGTTTTTGGCTTAAGGGCCACATTCATCCTTAGTCACCCCTACTTTAAATGGTACCACTTCCTCTACCACTGGTATCTCCTGGTGAGAAAAGCTACTGTGTTTCACTTCTAGGTAATATTAGGGGTTTTTTAAAAAGGCATAAGATTCCTACAAGGGAACCAAAATGCCAGCCTCACTTGCTCTGTTCACAAACTGTTGGTATTTGAACAGGGCCGGCCCGCCCATGAGGCAAAGTGAAGCAACTCCCTCCCCTCCATGGCCTTTGATTCAAAGGTTGATTGGATTCTCTCTCCTTGTTCCCTGGCAGGTGGCAGGAAAGGAGCCATTTTGTGGTTCGCCTCAGGTAGCAAAATGTCTTAGGCTGGCCCTGTATTTGAGGCATACTGTGGGTTAAATCCACAGAGAACGGAAGCTTTAAAGCAGCACCCCTCTGAGTTAATGGTGTTGTTCTTTCTTTCCTGCCTTCCTCCTGCCAGGACTTTTGGCGGGAAAATTATCTTTCAATGTTCAGAAGTAAATCATTTCCTTTGAAATACCCTCTCCTCCAAATTAGTCCATATTGTTTAATTGTACCTACTGCTATTGGCAAATTAAGTCTGCATTATTTAACTGTCCCTATAGCTGTAGGCAAACAAGGGCATTTAAATCAAATAATGTGCCATTCTACATATTTTTAATGTTCTTTTTATGATCCTGTTGCACGTGCTTCCAAATGATTGCTTGGGGCTGCTAATGGGGCCCAAGTGGTTATTGGGTAGAATGTGTGGCAAGATTATGAAAAGAACCTTTTCGCACACACAAAAGCAGAATGGTCTTTGCTTTAAATATACTTGGAACGTGCTTCCAAGTAATTGCTTGGGCCCATTAGTGGCAATAGGAAATGGCTTGCCCGACAGCCAAACTACACATTACGTTAAACGAGTCTTCACACTTGCATCTCTGTGTTGTTACCTTTTTAAAGTAGCAGCCATTGGAGGCGGTGGCCGCAGTGCTGTGGTTAGGACTGCCTTTCACACTAGAAAACTGCATACGTTCTCAAATGCGGAGTATAAAGATGCTTCTAAAGAAATCAGCAAAGATCTGGGGTTTCTTGGATGGGAGAGGAAGTGTGTAACCTCAAAATTTCAGGGGGAATCCCAAGAGTGTGGGGAACACCAGAAGGTGTTGCAGCAGGCAAGGTTTTCCTATAGCCCAGTGATGGCCAGACGTGGCCCTCCAGCTGTTTTGGGACTACAACTCCCATCA
Organism: Zootoca vivipara; assembly: GCF_963506605.1. Classification (NCBI taxonomy): domain Eukaryota; kingdom Metazoa; phylum Chordata; class Lepidosauria; order Squamata; family Lacertidae; genus Zootoca; species Zootoca vivipara. The sequence goes on along the minus strand of NC_083287.1, from coordinate 32,165,608 downwards.
TCCCTAGCTAAGAGGACCAGTGGTCAGGGATGATGGGAATTGTAGTCCCAAAACAGCTGGAGGGCCAAGTTTGGCCATCACTGCTATAGTCAGTGTCAGTGTGGGATCTGTGGATCTGGGAAGTGTACTCACTGTGTGAGGAAGCCTTGCAGTGAGCTTTCCCCAATACTGTACCAGGAGGCAGTCAAGTAGCTGTATTTATTAGTAAACTACAGATCAGCTACTCAGCACAGCAGCTAGGACCTGCTACACTAAGACTAAGACTCCAGTTCCTACTCAGCTTTAGAAGGAACTATACCTAGGAAGGGGAGTTTCTACTACAGACTAGGCATGTCTCTTAAGGAGAGAGGCCACAATTTTCATATCGGCAGATATGAAACAAAGCCACATCTTATTCCCATAGTATATTCTTCTGAACATAGCTGTCAACCCCTATTTCCTCTCAAGATATGAAAACTTCTCAGTCTGGGCTCTTCCTGCAGCACCACTCACACACACACAAACAAAGTTTGAAGTCTGAATAAAAGTCCCAACGCCAATATCCAGTCACAGAGCAAAAGGTATCCATTTGAAGAATGCTGGTTTTCTATCCTGAGTTTAGACATCTTACTTTGAAATTATCCCAGGCAGCCTCACCAAGAGACCTCATGATTGGTGTCTTAGTGCAAATCAAATCACTTCAAAGATAAATAAATCCCTGTGCCTTTATGCTGTCACATTCTGTTTTTATTCTTAACACTGTTTTGTTATGAGGTTCTTTGTAAAACGAAAACAGAAAACCCAACAGACACAAATTATGTCTGTTGCCTTGAGTTCCTTTTAACAGAAACGCAATTAGCAAATTTAAGAAACAAATAGCATTCTAGACCAGAGACACATCTTGACATACACAAATGGAACACACTGTGCTCATTAGCCCGCATCACATTTACAGTACTTAAATTTGTAGAAAATTTGAAGGCTCAATTTGGATAAGCTCAGTTTGGGTAAGGGTTAGTCTTGTAACACCTTAAAGACTAACAAATGAATGATGCCATAAGCTTTCATGGACACAAGTCCACTTCAGCCGATATAGAAAGTGTAGAAGCTGTATCCTGAGATACAGGTTTATGGGAACACGGCTGGAGTAAGGTTGTTAAACAGTAAGGTCAGAAGGAAAGGAAATGCAGAAAGCACAGACATCATTAACAGTGATAATTGAGTCATAAACAGTGATCATAATCAACAATAGTTTTGTGAACAACAAAGGCATCCTAGCACTGGAAAGCTAGTTAACAGAGACTGTGATAAAACAAAAACTAAGCACCTTTGTCCCAGTTCAAGCCACAGGTAACAGCACTGAACCTCTTGATGGATTGTAATTCAATACTGTAGTTTAGAGATGTCAGGTTGCAGTGAGTGTTTAGTCCCCTACATGAAATGCCACTTCAAGCCCCATGTAACTTTATAAAGAGAGACTGGTATTCTCAAGAAGAGGTTTCCCATCTAGGTGTTTTATCTTGAGTACGTATCCTGTCTGCCTGCTTCTCTGTCCCACCTAGTTAATGAAATAAATTCTTGCAGGAAGGGATAATCTCTTTCTCACTATTCCCCCCCCCCCCGGAACGATAGTAACAAATGGTCATCCCACAGCTGGATCTCCCAGAAATACAATTATGGTTGTAGCAAGTGGCATAATTTCCGAGGATCAACCTTTGCTATTTCTGCAGCTAGTGTAAATTTCAGAACTTATTTTCTTAGCAACAAGAAGAAACCAAAGTGGAAAAAAAGTTTATTGAGCGGGACTCTCTTAAAAAAAGAAGAAATTGTAGAGCTTTATGAATAAGTTTGCATACCATCTACTTGCATACCATTACATCAGTAGTTTTGGAATAGAAATAAATATTAAGGGCATTTTCACAGAGGAGAGAGATAACTTTATTAAAATAGCTATGTTGTTTAAGAATTAATTCTGGACATAAAATACTGGGTTCATTCAGTGTCACCATCTATAAAAACTTTTTTTTCAGTAAGTGGAAAAACCAAGACAATGCAAGAAAGATCAGCTATGCTAAAGTTATCAAGAGCACTATAAAAAAAATCAAATGCAGAGAGCTCCAGAAGAATGCATTTCCACAAACGAATCAGTTTTTGACATATTGGCACAGTTGTCACAGATGCTTGTACACAAGCCTCTACACCATATCCTAGCCACAGGAAAAGACGACTCTGTGCCATTTTTGCAGGGGTTAGGGAGGAATATGTATGGGTAAATTCAATTGTTAAACCCACTCTGACCTCATTTCACTCAAGTCATACTGAGTGCAGCAAACAGCTACAAAGAGAACAAATATTTCTGGGAATACCCAGTAGGAGCAGGGACTCTACTACTGTTAACTGACATGGATGCCAACAAGCATATTCAGAGTATAAACACAAAGAGCAGTAGTCAGACACAGAAAAATGTGACAAGATGACTACTGAACACTGACATAAGGAGTCTATGCAATGGAGCAAGTCCTTCATATGTTATTTTCACTGTAAGCAGTCAAGTGGATCTGGTCCAGATGGAAAGGCAGAAAACAAATCAAGTACAGTAACTAAAAATCTGGTGGTTTGTTGTTGAACCAGGTCTTTGTATCCGATATAAAAGCAAAACTCACAACTGCTCGCACAATTCTTGCTCCTCCTAAAGCAATACTGTATATACACACACCCTTGCTTAGAAATCTGCTCAAATGCCATTTAGGAAGGAGGTGGGAATGGGGAAGCCTAACAACAGGAAGCCAGGATCACAAAAGGGGCTTTCCTTGTAATTTGAACATGCAATAAAACACACATGTGGAATCTATTTGCCATTCAGAGAAATACCCAGACGCTAAATGCAGAATGATCCAAACAATAAAATGATACTATTTTTAAAATGTAACATGCTGACGCTTGCTAAGTGGCTGGAATAAATGTAATAATACAATAATAATCTGAGATATGAAATATCGAGTCATTGTGCATTAACCTGGTGCCACTTAAATGTCCTGTGATTGGAGATTGCTTCCACCTGTAGTTTGCTCTGCATTTGTATCAGAAAATCAATATTAAAACTGTATGGTTCAACTGGGTCTCCCCGTTATGATGTCCTTCCTGCAACCTGCCAATGCAGCCATCGCTTTCCTCACTGCTTCCTCCGAAGTCTTCTTCATGGAGCAGTTCTAACTCCTTTTCATGAGCAACATTTAACACAGCTCCAACTGTACCAAGCATTTGCTTGCTAATATTTCCATCTACATTCTACAAACAGTGTGACATTGGTGACTGCCTCCCAAGACTGTGGTTGTCATCCCTTTATTAAGCATTGGAGAAAGATCGCGTTGTTTTCAACATGATCGGCACATGCCTCCACAGATCATCTCCCCAGATGGATCAGAGTTAACCTAAGCACTGGGAAATCCTCACCCAAGTTAGACTCAAGGGAGAGGCACCGAAGAGCAGCAGACCAAATGGTCTGGGCATCAAGGTGTAAGTTTCCTCAACAAAATCCACCCACCCCACTTCCAGGAGAAAAAGGTCAGCCAGGATCTGCAACAGCAGACTGGCTATGGATCTGCAACTGTGGCTAATCAAGAACTCCAAGCCCCCCGGAACTGACCTTAGAACAGTTTTTCCCCAACTTGTGCCCTCCAGATGTTTAGGACTACAACTCCCATCACCCTTGACCACTGACCATGTTGATGGGAACTGTACTCCCAAATCGTCAGGCTTGGAAAGGCTGGCTTAGAGAACCCACCAGGCATCTTTATATCTGCAGATCCAGCTTCCTAAAAGGGTAACACGCTCCCTACTAAAGAGCCCTCGTACGACCAAGTAAGCTGAGGGAGAACCCCCAAACCTGAAGACTACCATTTGCTCCAATGCCTCTTTCCTGCACGACCGTTTGCAGCTCCCATCGCCAGCGTTTCCCAAAATTAGTTCCGCCCCAAATAAACGAAAAGGCGAAAACTTGCGAGGACTCACAGCTCTCATGGATCCGCCGGGAGGGAGTTGGCGTTCTCTGTCGGTTCCCTGCCGAAGCAGCTTATTGCAATCCCGCCTAGGAAACCGAGAGTCGAGTGGTCGTTGCACGAGTTGGTTCCTTAAATCCCATACAAAGAGAGCGCACAGGGAGAATCGCTACTGCAAGCAGCAGCAGCTGCTTTGCTTTCCAGCAGCCCTGCTCCGGCACCCCCAGCCCCAAAGACCGACCAGGGGCAGAGATCAAGCCCACCGGGGTCTTCCTTCCAGGCTCAAGCGAGCTGCCTGCACGCCCAGCCACCAAGCCCGGGCAGCAGCTCCGCGAGGGCAGAAAGTGGCTGAGCGAGCGGCCAGCGCGCAGCCAAGGAGCAGCAGCGCCTCCTCGCCCCGGTCCCAGCCAAAGAAGCCAAGCGGAGAGAGCCGGGCGCCGCTTTCGCTTTAAAGGAGCCGCACGCTCGGCAACGGGAGAGCGCCGCTGAATGGCGCAGGAGCTCGGCGAGCGTCCGTCACGGGGGCGAGAGGGGCGGGGGCTCCCTCGGGAAGAGGAGGGGGCCGGGGGCCGAGAGCCGAAGCGCGCTTATCCCCAGCACTGAGAGACGCCTCCTTTCCAAAAGTCCAAACCCCAAGGAGAAAGGCAAAGGGAGAGCCTCTGAGCGCGTGTGAAGTGCCTTTCCCACCTCCCCGAGTCAGAAACCACCTTGGCTCTCTGCAGAGCTTCCTTTCCAACCCGATCGGAATGGAAGGATATTGATCACACTGGAAGGAGAAACCAGCCATCTTTCATGGGGAAATAGAGCCATTGGCATCCCCCGCCCGTACCCTCCCCAGGAAAAAACAAACCAACCATTGAGCTCAAACTTACTTAGCAGATCCTTCACAAAGACAAATGGAGGGTGCATTTGCAACCCCCTTGTTGCAAGCCCTTTCTGCTCTTGCCTTGACATCTATCAATCAGTTGTTCCTCTTGGCAGGAAGAGGGTGCCTGATGCCATCTGAATGGTTTTTATGAGTGTAGCCATAATTCCTTTCACACACACATAAAAGACTACCCAAGGCAAGGTTTGCGGAAGGGCAAAACCATCACCATCATCATCATCATCATCACAGGAGAAAAGCATCACCGTGATGCCACAGAGCACCTCTAAATAAGCAGGCGGCCCTGTGTGAGGAGAAACAGCAGCATGCTGGGGACCAGGGATGCAGCGAAGTAATTTTAGACCCTGGACTTGAACAGTCTGAGGGTGCCCCTCAATGCCACACCTTTAAATGACCATGCTATTGTCACCCTTAAAGATTTATTAATTGCCTTCTAAACAACCATATCAGGGCAATGTGCACTGGATGGTCATTTGGTCAGCAGCGGGGGAACCCAAGACTGTGGGTCCTGCATTTCAGCCCCAAGGAGCTGCACCGCTATTGGAGCTTTGTATCTGCCTCGTTAGAGAGCGTGGGGGGGGGGCTTTGTGAACTGGGAGAGATGCTGGAAACTTGCACACCTCCACAAAATTACAATAAAATGGCAGGTTCAGAAAATACAACAACACCCAAACACCCAACACCCAAACAGTTCTGCAACTGTGCAGTGAAATCATTTGCAAGTTTACTTAGAACTAAATCCACTGTGTTCAACAGAGCTTACTCTCTGGTAAGTCTCCTCAGAAAAAGAGGTGGAATCTGCACACATATAAGAAAACGCTGTGAAAATGCTTTTAAAAAAGTTTTGAAAAATACATTGAATTTTGCATAGCTCACTGTCGCCATCTAGTGCCACATTTGTACATTGCACTTTACAACACATTTAAAACGTTTTGTGAAACAAGACAGCCTGTTTTTAGAACTAGCTGCCCAAACAGCAATTGTAAAATGTTGAAAAGTTTTGATATAGCTGGAGGTGGGGGTGGGGTGGGTGGGGAGGAACTGCCTCTTTTTATCTCTCTCTGCTCAACTACTATATTTGTAAATTACAAAATACTACAAAAACACAAGTCTCCAGTCTTTTCTCTCTTTTTTTTTTAAAAAAGCTCCCAACAAATCAGAAACCCATGCCCCACAAAAGGCCACTGTGAAACTTCCTAACACTTGAGGAAATTGAGTGCATAAAATAATTATTATGAGTAACAGATTAAAAAAACAACTCGCAGCATCTCAAGGATCACCTACTTGCTTCCTTAGGAACGAGCACATCCTCGGGAAGGGATAGAGCGGTGATACAGAAATGACCCTTTAAAAAAAATATAAATGTGCTTGGCTCATACATATTCATGTTCACTGTATTTGCTGGCACAGAATCCAGAGGACTCAAGCTGTTCCAATGTAATTTATATTAAGATGCACTGAACGAAAAAATACTATGGTAAGCATTATGTAATTCAGAAATGTACACCTTATTTCAAAATTTGGGGATGTCACAAACAGACAATTAGGTGTTGGACTAAATGGAGATAGGAATAATGAGTATATTTTTAAAAAAATAATGGTGAGAATTTCCCAAGAGATCTATTTCTGATTGCCTCAGCATCAGCAAGTATTTTCTAGCTGTGCTTCAGAAAGTGAAGGCCCTCTGGACCCATCTAAGCTTGTGGTGCAGGGCGGTGTATGGAAGCCTGGCAAAAACCATTCATTGAAAGGCAGGGAAAGCATTCTACAACAGAATACAACTCAGGAGCCAGAGGTAGGGTTGCCATATTTCAAACAGTATTTCAAAATCCGGACAGAAATGTTGTTGGCAAAGTTGTTGGTTTTTGAGCTATTTTTTAAAATTGGAAATCGGCAAAAACGACACTGCCGACATGGGCTGCCATACGTCTGGATTTTCCCGCCATTTGTCCGATTTCTGTCCAGATACTGATGCCAACAGCAGGATTCCAGATATGTCTGGGAAATTCTGGTCGTACGGCAATTCTGCCAGAGAATTAGTTGAAGTATAGACATACAATTAGCAAACTATTACATATTATAAACACTACTTATTGGGAAGTTTGGAAGCACTAAACACAGAAAATAGATGAGCACATCTCAAATCAATTAAAAGCACAAGGCAGAATAATATATATATTTTTTCTAAAGTTGAAACAGCAGGGAGCCAAGGCTCTGCCAACAGGCTTTCTGAACTGGTTGTGTATACAGTGGAACCTCGGTTTATGAACACCTCGGTTTATGAATTTTCGGTTTACGAACGCTGCGGACCCATCCGGAACGGATTAATTCACTTTCCATTACTTTCAATGGGAAAGTTTGCTTCAGTTTATGAACGCTTCAGTTTATGAACAGACTTCCGGAACCAATTGTGTTCATAAACCGAGGTACCACTGTATCCACAATGTGCCTGGGGGAGCTGGGGCATCTTGTGGATACAGTGGTACCTCTGGTTACAAACTTAATTCGTTCTGGAGGTCCATTCTTAACTTGAAACCGTTCTTAACCTGAGGTACCACTTTAACTAATGAGGCCTCCCGCTGCTGCTGCACAATTTCTGTTCTCATCCTGAGGTAAAGTTCTTAACCCGAGGTACTACTTCCAGGTTAGCGGAGCCTGTAACCCGAAGTGTTTGTAACCCGAGGTACCACTGCATTCCAGTATTAACAGAAGGACCGGTGGCTTTGATTCCAAACGTATTTCATTATTTGACTGATTGGTTATTGTATTTTACATGGCTGCGACTCACCCTCAGTTCATACACCCTCAGATGGACAGGATATAAATTTTGTAAAGAAAGGAAAAAAGGAAACCAAAGTGATTTCTGCATTGTGCCAGAATGACATTAAAGAAGGTGCCTGGTGGACTTTCTATGGAGAGGGCAGCTGAGGGGCTCTCTCAAGTGGGGTTGTGCACCAAACCTCATTTGGTGGGCATACTTGTTGAAGGACTCTGATGCTTATTAAAGGCAGGGGTAGCTAGGAGGAGATGATGCAAGAATATGCAGCTGCCCCATACCTGCAGGCTTGGGGTTATCATCACCATGCTCTAACCAGCTGAGCTAGCCAGGCTGGTTCCAAGGTCCCAAAGCATGAAGGCTTTTAAAAGCCAAAGTGGCATTTGGAATTGAGATTGTGAATATGATAAAGTTCTGGCACACTCTGACCTCCACCAGCCAGGAGACCTGAGGCCACAGAAAGACTAGACCTTCTGCCTCTCAGCAAAGAACATTATGGCAAGGGAGAGACCACCCTGGCCCTGCCCACTGGCCAGAGAAGGAGCAGCTGCTCTTGTGCTTGCTTTCCTCCTTCCTGTGCAGTGCTTAGAGAAAGTATTTGTCACTTCATTAGGGCAGCTGCTGGAACAAATGCATTGTAGTGGTGGATGCCTTGTTCACAGGAACATATTGTTGATGAGAAAACAGTCAATATAATAAGGAGATATGTGATAACGAAGAACTATTACATGTTGCAGCAGAATGGTAGAAAAGCACAATCAAAGGCAGAAGAAAATTAATGTCAGAGAATAACTTAAACCCTGTGAAAAATGAAAATTAAATAAGGGCCTGTGAGCCTCTGCAGAGAGCTTTCACCACTACTAGGTTAGGAACAGCTAGCCACTACAATATTGAGCTCCAGCACTTCTTCTTTTTTTAGAAAATGAACAATGAATGCCATGATCAAGGCCAGCCCTACCACTAGGTAGAGAAAGGAAATGGCAGGGGCAGAAGGGGCAGCTTCCCAGCTCTAGCTCCTGAGCTACCAGTCATGTTCTTCCGTTGAAAGACAGAGCTGTGTGTGACATACTGCCATTCCTGCAGCTCCTAAACCATCCTGGTTTTTCCTCAATGTGGCAGAGGAGGCTGCTCTATCACCAGTAAGGTTCATCTGCCACTCCAGTTAGCTTCTGTACATGGAGAACTTTGCCTCAGGTGACAAAATGTATTGGGCTTACTAAGAGGTGATATGAATAAGATTGTGAGCCAGGAAGTGCTCGTTCACATCTGGCAAGTCATGAAATTCACTAGGTGATACTGCCTTAGCAAGGGTGAGGAGGAAAGCTTAGTAAAATAAAATAATAAAATAAAATTTAAAACTATCTTAATGCTACTGCTAATTGTGAGTCCCACCCTGTTGGAGAATTTCTGTTACCCAAAGGGAAATTTGGTGAAATGTTAACCCCCCAGTTAACTCAATTTATTGGCTTACAAATAGGGTGGATAATTTTGAGAGGCCATCTAGTTTAAAGCTCTGCTTGTTCAGAGATGTCAAGAAGAAGAGTGGAAGACAGCCTGTGTCTAGACTGGAGGTTTTCAGAGTTATGTAGCATCTGTTATGTAAGTTTTTGAAGGTTTCTCATAAATTTTGTTGGAACTTTTCTTTCTTGGTTAGTTGATGGATGCAACACGTTTGCTGTACGGCCTGACCTCTTCCCGTCGCGCTCAAGTGTTGTAGGTCCATTCTGTTCCAAACATGTGAAAATATATCAGTGCTCCTGGTTTTAATCATATCGTACAGAATTGTCAGCACTTTCTCCCACGGACATTTCTTCCTCCCAAAAAGCAAGCTGTTGGCAAAGAGGAAATGGAATTATAGTTCTGAGAAATGAAGTCTCTTTATTTTAAGTACAAGCAGCGTTTGAAGCAGTGAGAAGGCTGGAAGCTTCCACACATCGCTCTGCCAATGCACTTCAGTCCCAGGCTAAAATATCTTTTCTATTCAAGAGCTGGGCCTTCTTGGAGAAGGTGGTGCCAAGTATGTTAAATTCTTCCAGATACCATTTGATTAACTTGACATTTATACCCACTTGTCAGGGGGGAAAAACCCATCTTGCTTAGAACACAATTTCGAAATGAGTAAATAACAAAAGCAGCAGAATAATAATTAGACCACAATCTTATTACGGTTAGATGATGTTGCTCCATTGGTGGAGAGGGAGATCTGTGGGCAGGATGGTGCTGCCAGAGGCCTCCCCTGTGGTATACCTGCCGAAAGCTCTACTGGTGTCAATGGGAGCCTGGAAGTACACCTATAGTCACCAGAATGCAAAGCCCACTCGTCTCCCTTGGACACCCGACAAATTGGCCGAAACCTATGCCAGCCCTGGATCGAGCATTATTCCCCTCCCATTGGAGTCAACACAAGGGAGGGGGAAATATGTGCCTCTCCATCTCCAACCCAGCCTGCAGTGGATGTAGTGGGCAATCCATCATGGGATCTCATTCACAAACCTTGGATAGGATTACTCCACCATAGCAACCTTGGCTTTCCAAGTTCTGGCTCTTGTGTATTCAAAATGGCAGCACCCATGCACAAGAGGAGGGGCTTGGGGAAACCCCAAGATTTTATAAAAACATATTTAGGTTGGGAGAGAAACATAAACAGCAGGGAGAGGCAGGCCAATGAGGACTGAGTGGGCTTAGTGGCTAAAGAATGCTGACTGACTGTTGGGGTATTGGCGGTGTGTGTGTGTGTGTGTGTCCAAAATTAGAGGGTGGTGGAATGGAACGGACTATCCAGGAAGAGGGTATGGCTGGCTGATAGGTTGGAATTTTGTTGCAGATTCCACTAATAACAGCAATAGTAGTTATAGCAGTAGAAGTGGCAATAGTAATAATAATAGCTTTTATGTTAAAAATACTGTAGTAGTTAAGGTTTATTTTAAAAGCTAAAAATAAAACATCTCTCTGCCTGTTGCTGACAACTGCCATTCTACGCTTTTTAGACATTGATAGAAATAAGAGTGTGTTTTACGTCTAAATGTCCTGACCCTTCCCGGCCAAGGAAGGCACACTTCTGATAGTTAACATCTTTATTGGCAAGAAAAGCCCTTACAGCAGCTTCCACAGTGCTCCAGTTACACACGCACGGACACTTCTAGCCTTTTAGGTCTAGGCCCTTCAGAGCAGTTGCCCCCTGCCAACTTATATACCCTCCTCTGACGGGTTGTGCTTCTGCAACCTGACACTTCTCCTGTACAGAAGTTGCCACTGCTCTTCCCGCTTCAGGCCCCTCCTGGTTCTAGGGGACAGCAAGGCAGGGGAAGGTGGGGAGTCTACTGCCCCATCTGTCGGCTGAACAGCCTCTTCTTCTTCCACCACATCTGGCACACCTTCCTCCGTCTCAGAGTGTCCTAACTCTCCCCCCTCCCCTGGCTCCTGCTTTGTGGGCTGTGTCAAACCCATGAATCATTGGTCCCCTCTCCTGGGTCACTTTCCTGGTCCCTTGCCCCCACCCCACACTCTTCAGAGTCCTCCAGCTCCTGACACTAAATAACTGCTAGGTCAGACCCTTGGTCCACCTTGGTCCAAAGTAACATGTTCTCACTGACAACAGCTCTCCAGGTTCTTCACAGGGGTCTATTGGAGGCTTCCAAATCTGGAGAGTGAGGCAGCAGGCCAGATAAGGCCCCCCAGGAGAAGTTGTGTGACAGCAAAAAGGAATGGCTGGGAGAAGGGGATAGGGGTGGGTTTCAGGAACAAAAGTCAAGGTCTGCTGCTGCCCTCACCACCTGCTATCTGAGGCAGTTGCTTTATGCTGCCTAGTAAAAGGGTAAACTCTGCTGTTATGTATTCAGTGGTCTGTGTTTGCCTGAGCTTGAGTCTGGACCAAGTACAGTATTCTGATTCAATACATGATATCCAATCACAGTACATTTCAGGATTTGGGCCTCTGCCATTGGCCCTTAAACTCTGAGTTATGATTCGCAGCTTTGACATTTAGACAGCGAATCACGTTGGGAGTGGGAGTGGCCCAGGCCTTCAGAAATGTATATTTGTTGTTGTTGTTTAGTCGTTTAGTCGTGTCCAACTCTTCGTGACCCCATGGACCATAGCACGCCAGGCACTCCTCTCTTGCACTGCCTCCCGCAGTTTGGTCAAACTCATGTTCGTAGCTTCGAGAACACTGTCCAACCATCTTGTCCTCTGTCGTCCCCTTCTCCTAGCGCCCTCAATCTTTCCCAACATCAGGGTCTTTTCCAATGATTCTTCTCTTCTCATGAGGTGGCCAAAGTATTGGAGCCTCAGCTTCACGATCTGTCCTTCCAGTGAGCACTCAGGGCTGATTTCCTTAAGAATGGATAGGTTTGATTTTCTTGCAGTCCATGGGACTCTCAAGAGTCTCCTCCAGCACCATAATTCAAAAGCATCAATTCTTTGGTGATCAGCCTTCTTTATGGTCCAGCTTTCACTTCCATACATCACTACTGGGAAAACCATAGCTTTAACTATACGGACCTTTGTAGGCAAGGTGATGTCTCTGCTTTTTAAGATGCTGTCTAGGTTTGTCATTGCTTTTCTCCTAAAAAGCAGGCGTCTTTTAATTTCGTGACTGCTGTCACCATCTGCAGTGATCAAGGACCCCAAGAAAGTAATGTATATAAGCAGCTGGTTGCCCGTTGTCGAGTTCTGCTAATTCAATACACTGTTATCACTGTGTCTTGCCTCATGGGAACCCACCTACACTTCATCTGCATTCCTGGTGAATCAAGGATACAGGCCAAGTCAGAATCAGATTGTGGTTAAATATCTGCACAAAGAAATGTAGCCTCATCCTTAGCACATCCTCCCCATTCATTTCCTTAGCAGGGGAAGCCCCACACATAAACATCCCTTTATGCATAAGGAGGTCCCCCCACTGGACTGATTGCAAAAACCTTTCCCCAGGGGGGACCTTTCCAATATATTTCACACATCCCTGATGTAGAGTTCTTAACATTATAACCACAGAAAACATATTCTAAAATGTGCAGCTCCAGTCAATTTCTTGCCCCCTTTCGGATTCTCCGAAACGTGAGATTTTTTAAAAAGGAATCATTTGGGAGCCTAGATAAATGGCCACAATGTGCTTTATCAGATTTATCTGTTGCTTTCGTGGTGGCGGTTTTCAAGCTGTGTGAGCCTAATAGCATACTCGGCCCTGGAGGAATAGCTGTGCATGGAGAAGTGACTTGTACTGAATCTTATAATCCTATTGTAGGGAAAGCATTCAATTTCCAAAGATGCTCGGAGAACCACCAGCATATTCACAGTTCTAAATCTCTGTGGGATTGTGCCACCTCACTCAGCACTGATCATCCTAGGAAAATGCAGAATACAGTAGAGCATGCTCAAGAAAGCGGGTGCAATTGATGGTGTTTGCTTTATCAGATTGTCAGATAACAACAACAACATGCTTTTGTAATGCTGTTTCGTTGTTTTTATGTTGTATATTTGCATACTGCTTAGGGTTTTTTTAAAAAAAATGTTTAGTGGTTTAGGTAAAGGTAAAGGGACCCCTGACCATTAGGTCCAGTCGTGACCGACTCTGGGGTTGCGCGCTCATCTCACATTATTGGCCGAGGGAGCTGGCGTACGGCGTACAGCTTCCAGGTCATGTGGCCAGCATGACAAAGCCGCTTCTGGCGAACCAGAGCAGCACACGGAAACGCCATTTACCTTCCCGCTGTAGCGGTCCCTATTTATCTACTTGCACTTTGACGTGCTTTCGAACTGCTAGGTTGGCAGGAGCTGGGACCAAGCAACGGGAGCTCACCTCGTTGCAGGGATTCAAACCGCTGACCTTCTGATCAGCAAGCCCTAGACTCTGTGGATCTAAATGGTGTTTCCGTGCGCTGCGCTGGTTCACCAGAAGCAGCTTAGTCATGCTGGCCACATGACCTGTACGCCGGCTCCCTTGGTCAGTAAAGCAAGATGAGCGCCACAACCCCAGAGTCGTCCACGACTGGACCTAATGGCCAGGGGTCCCTTTACCTTTACCTTTATGTACTTTTATGTAACCCAAGAAAATACTTAATAATTTTTTTTAATGTGTGTGTGTGTTGGGTCATACAAAAATGAATCTTTTAAACTAAATAAATGTTCTTTTAAAAAATTAATATCATTCTGAAAATAACTACGTAGGTATACTACACACAGTATCTATTTGACCCTGTAAAGTCTGGTTGTTGTTGTTGTTTAGTCATGTAGTCATGTCCGACTCTTCGTGACCCCATGGACCAGGGCACGCCAGGCACTCCTGTCTTCCACTGCCTCCTGCAGTTTGGTCAAACTCATGTTGGTAGCTTCAAGAACACTGTCCAACCATCTTGTCCTCTGTCGTCCCCTTCTCCTAGCGCCCTCAATCTTTCCCAACATCAGGGTCTTTTCCAATGATTCTTCTCTTCTCATGAGGTGGCCAAAGTATTGGAGCCTCAGCTTCACGATCTGTCCTTCCAGTGAGCACTTGGGGCTGATTTCCTTCAGAATGGAGAGGTTTGATCTTCTTGCAGTCCATGGGACTCTCAAGAGTCTCCTCCAGCACCATAATTCAAAAGCATCAATTTTACTTCCAGCTCTCACTTCCATACATCACTACTTCCATCTCTCACTTCCATACATCACTACTGGGAAGAAGTCTGGTACTCACTGGCAAATACAGATATATCATACACACACACACACACACACACACACACACACACACACACACACTATAATGATGTTATAATAGGAACAGAAGGCTAGCCAGCATGACACTAGTTTCGATCTAATAGCTGGAAAAGAAGGCACAGGAGGGCATTATCATCTGTTTCCTGGCTGCGCAAAGCAGCAAACTTTTGAAGTCACACTTGCAAGGACATTCCTTCTAAATATGTACAAGGCAGAGAATTCAGGAAAGAGTGAATTCCCAAGATCCTAGGGAAAATAAATGAAAACGTGTTCATTCGAGGTTGAAGGCTGGGAAGCTCAACCAACAGATTAAATCTCAGTGATGACGGAACAAACAGCTCAGAAATTAGTAAACCTGGAGCTGGGAGACACAAGGTCAGGAGAAGCATGTGGCGTGCAACAATTTTAAGCTGCAGGTGGAAGAAGATTCCGTACGTTGCAATGCTACTCCATTAAAAATAAAATCAAACACATAAAAACAACAACCAAGCAGGTCAGAAAAGGTGGGTTCTTGCCTAGTTGTCCATGTATTTTTCATACAGGAAAAGTAATGAATGATGCGATTCTACCACCACCGTCTTCCTACAAGCTGAAACTGTTTTTTGTTTTGTTTTTTGCTGCTGCTGCTGAATCATGGACCTTACATGGGAACTAGCTCAAACCCAGCAAGCTCTGAATGCCCATATCCTAGAAATCCCTGTAACCCTGTCTAGGGGACAAATTAGACAAAATGCTAGAGAGCCACCATCTCGTGATGTTTCCTCCTCCTCCTCCTCGGGATGTACTTGAAAAAGGATTATGGTTTTTGGGGTGAGGGTTTCCTCTGTAATTTTGCAAAAAAAACCACCACCCCGCTTCTGCCAAAGAATCCTGGGAACTGTCATTTGTTAAGGGTGTTGAGGCCTGTAGCTCTGTGAAGGGTCTCCTAACCACTCTAGTCACAGCCATTGCTTTCAATGGGTCTACTCTCAGTATGCCTAACATCCAGTACAGCAGCCCAGAGTACTGGAGAAAAGACCATTACTTTCAATGTGATTTGCTATGGCTGTGCAAGGGGCTCTTTAGTGCAATTCAATGGGGGGGGGACCCGGCAGGCCCACGCTCAAGTACCTGTCCTCCATAGGGCTGAATGGAGAAACTCACATACACATGAGCTTATTTATTTATGTATTGCATTTATATTCCACTTTTTTTCTCTAAGGAGCTCAAGGTGGCACACATAATTCTCCCCCCCTCCTCATTTAATCCCCACAACAAACCTGTGAAGTAGGTTAGGCTGAGAGCAGGGATTGGCTCAAGGTCACAGTGAGCTTCATGGCCAAGTGTGGCTTTGAACCCAGGTCTCCTGGGTCCTAGTCTGACACTTTAACCACTATGCCACACTGGCTCTCTTGACGCACATGTCTACATATGCATAGTTCTGGATTGGGGTAGGTGAATCTTATCCACACACTTCATATTTCATGTCTAGGGATAGGAAAGTAATTTCCTCCACCTTAGGGACTTACATCAGATCACCTGGTGTTCAAGATACCCCTCTAGGAAAAGAAAACACCTTGGCAACAGCAAAAGGAAATCTCCCCGAAACATCATAGCCATGTTGTCACCTCCCTGTCACTTTTTTAAAAGGTACTCTTAGCACATTGCAGACGATTAGATTATTGTACAGCGAGTTGAAGAAGGAAAAAAAGCAAAAGCAGTCCTAGCTGTCAGCATAATTTAGAAAAATGGATGACTCTCAAGCCCTTCAGCATAAGGAGAGGATTGCTACTGTTAACCAACCCCGCAGTGACTCAGCTGCAGCTTGCATGAGTGTAAGTCATTTTGCCACTTAAATTTGTTTATTGAATTTGAAACCCTCCCAGCTCCTTGGGTAGTAATAGGTACTGTTTAAAAACTCAGGTGTGAAAGAAGGGATCCCTTTTGAAAGGAAATAAGAAGAATTAAAGAAGCTAGGTGTGAAAAGAGGCTGTGTCAGGTTAGGATTACTATTTTTAACCAGCCAACCTTATTTTGAACTTTTATTCTAGCTTTCTTTAGATGAATAGGTCTGCACATTGATGGTTCCTGTTCCTGAGAATTTCTGTGTAACACAAGAGGGCCAGCTCTACCATTAGGCAAGGTGAAACATCTACCTCAGGCAGCTAATTTTTTTTGTGTTAGGACAGGCCAACAAATGATTGGCTGCCATAGAAGGGGATAGGCATCCCCCCCTTTAACCTCACATGCCAAAATAACTTGACTGGTCCTCCTGGGTCCTGTGCACCTTGACTCGGGTGGGGTAGACAATTGCTGCTCTACATCAAAATGTTTGGGGCTGGTACTGGAAGCCCAGAAGAAGTCATTGTACAGTAATATTCTTTTTAACATTAATATCTGAAGTAATGGGTTGATATGACACTAACGACATGAACATTCTAGAGTTGCTAAACATAATTTTCAGAAGCTCTTATGATGAGTATTTTGGGATTGCCTAACAACAAATTAGGCTATCTGAAGAAGTGTGCATGCACATGAAAGCTCATACCAAAATATAAACTTAGTTGGTCTTTAAGGTGCTACTGAAGGAATTTTTTTATTTTGCTTCGACTCAGACCAACACGGCTACCTACCTGTAAGACCAAGTGTTAGTTCAAGGGTTATTTTTTCCAGAAGGGAAGAGGTAGTGAAATAGATTTGAGCAGGAGGGATTGATGTTGGGATTTAAAATAACATTCATGTCTTCCTGAGACCACTGCATTAAGGACTCAACAGAGTAAGACAACGGTATCCCATATTATTAAAGGTCTGGAAGAAATGTTGATATGAACCAGCTGCATTTCCTTATTTTGCTAACTTTTTTCATCAAAACAGACCCAGGAACAAAATCAAAGAGGGGTCTTCACAGTTTGGTAGGGTGTGGCATCAGTGAGATTTTTGAGGGAATTATGGGAGCACCCTTTACTTTCTTGCCAGAGTGGTACGTATTTATCTACTTGCACTTTGACATGCTTTCGAACTGCTAGGTTGCAGGAGCTGGGATCGAGCAACGGGAGCTCACTCAAGGAGAGGGTTAATCCACCCCAAGAAGTCATTGTAGTTCTGCCCGGCGTTAAAGTTTTTTTTCCGTTTTGTTTATTTTAAAGCAACTTTCAAAACTATTTATCAGGAAATCTTTACTTTAAACTGATTCTGCAATATAACTACTTGCATTCATCTAAGTTGTCTTCCAGTACACCAATTATCTAATTTTATCCTGGGCTGCTTTGGCGTCCTACCCAAACCCCTTGAGTAACCTTCACTAAAGTTGTTTCATCAGCCATCAGCAATTGCTGTAACCTTGAAGTTTTACTGCAGCTTGACCCTTTGCTCTTTCATATTTTGAACACTGATCAGCCTTTTATTCAAACATACATTCTAGAAGGACAGGTTCCCAATTTCCTTTCCAGGGCTTATGGTTTCCTTCGTGAGAAATTCCATTGCCTTAAACAGTGCTTTTGTTAGCAAACTCACTTAAGTAATGCAAATGCAGAGAGAGAAGTCCTAATAAGACTTTAGTATTGGGCACATGGAACAGTGTATAATTTGAGAAGAAGTAAACAGATCTCTCTTTGCTCAGGCCTTGTACATAGCAGGAAGAAATTCTACCAAACATACAGAGGACAACTCCCTCAGAACTACACAACTTATCAGAGCATGCACGCATTTGGGGAAATCGCAGGGCTCAGCACACCCGCAGAAGTTTATCCTTAAGTTACAAACTGAATGATCTTTTCTGCTACACTTCCAACAGATACTGTATACTGTTAATTGGGACAGACCATCACCAGCACATAACTCTGCTACCTTGTGCAACAGTTGCTCCACAGTTAAAAGGACTGTTGTGTTGGTGTTCCCTGGAACCACTTCCCTCTATGCATCCACTTACAGAATGCTTTGGTCCCCTGTCTGTGGTGCATAGTTTCTTCCCATCTGCCTCTGCTACAGAGCAACACAGGTATATCACTCTTCTATAATTTGATCTGGGTGACCATAACCTTGTTCATAGGGCTTACTTTAGATGAAGATTAATCTTATCATTGGACTTTTTATGGGAAACAATGTAACAGAGGTATACAGAAGCCACTTTATCAGTCAAATTTACTACATTAGGGTCAGGCAGGGAGAAATCTTTCATGTATATTATTAACTTCAGTGTTCCCAATTTGCTTAACTCTGAAGAGATCATAAATCAAGTTCCAGGCGGCTGCCAGGTATATATAGCCTACAGACTAGCTTTTAGTCTATACATAAATATGTGAAGTGTGGTGTGTGTGTGTGTGTGTACATATAATTTTAGAGCAAAATTAACAATATTAATCCCAATATTTTCTCCACAACAATTGTGATTAATCAATTGTTCCTTTATTTCCCGTGCCTGTTCTTAAAGCCCTGTGTTCAAGAGACTCCTTCAGTTTTCAAAATGGCATTTCTTATAAAGACACACAAGAGATATCGGTTGCATGGGGGGGTTATGGTTGGACTATTTGGGCCATTGCTGTGTGCCCCTCCTGTCTCTCTCCTCTGCCTTTCTGACACATGGCAGCTGCAGTGCAGAGATCCTGCTGTGCAAACTGGTGAACTCTGCCTTAATGTTCCTTAAGAACCCAGGACAATAAGTCAACCTGACTTATTGTCCTGGGTTCTTAAGGAACATTAAGGCAGAGTTCACCAGTGTTATGGGCAACTCTGGCTTGATGCAAACCAGGATCCTGCACTGGTGTGCAATGGGAGGAAGGAAGGGGAGGGGGCCAGGGCATCGCATGCTGCAATTGCTATGCAATGTAATTAATAATATGGCTGAATGTGTCCAATTCCTACTGATGTCACAGCTGACTACAGCCCACTGTGGACAAGAAAGTTACTTCCTGGGCACTACTTACATTTTATTCAAGCTTTGCAAACAAATGACTCAGACTATATCTATTGCAGTTCAGGTAAACCATTTTTATGATTTACGGCTTAATTCGTTATACCCGCCGTATCTTCCCACCTGCTCCCTCTTCTTCCTCCCCTGCTCTCTCTGATATAGATATAGATCCGCCCGCCCAGGATAACACATTCGATTGCAATAAACTCTAGTTCATCAATGTTCATGTCACAATCATTGTGTTCTGCGTTTACTTTCCAGGCTCTGTTTCTGAAGGAGGTATTTGATCAGGTATGCAAAACATAAAGGGGAAACTGCCCTTTGGAAAGCTCCGTACTTCAGCAGAACAGCAAGAGGCTTGGTATTCTCAGGACCACTTCAGCCTCTTTGTACCGACTCTAGGGTAATACATTATCCCAGACTGCATAACTACCATCACGGCAAGAAGGTAATTGCATGTGTGGAGGTGGCCAGTTACAGGCAGTTTGTACTGCTCCTATCTTCCAGGGCAGGCATCCCCAAACTTCGGCCCTCCAGATGTTTTGGACTACAATTCCCATAATCCCTGACCATTGGCCCTGTTAGCTAGGGATCATGGGAGTTGTAGGCCAAAACATCTGGAGGGCCACAGTTTGGGGATGCCTGTTCCAGGGCATATGGACATCTGAACAGCAGAGAGGATAGCTATTGACACAGAGACAAAACACCGTTAAAGAAGTGGGGTTCTTTTGGTTTATGAGAGAGAAGAACTGTTACTAAAGGACACTGCAGTGCAGGTCATGTAATACGACATTATTTCCTTTTATAGTTTCATTAGGCTGTACACACATGAACGTTCACTAAATGTCTGTTAACTTGCTCTCTGCTGTTGTGTTTATCATTTCCCGTTGAGTTTATTGCTGCAGCAATTTTCAAACACACTGAGGTGGAGCCATTAGTTTGCTGCAAGAACTGAGCTCATGGTGGCCTTCGGGGCTGCCCCAAGGGTCATGTTGATGTTTGTGTCTGCTACCAGAGTTGTTTCTTGGAGTTGCCGGGGCACATCCTCATTATCTCTCCGCTTGTGATCTGCTTGGTGAAATTGCATTCCTCTCCAGCAGGTGTCACTGCAGCCAATTGGAATGGAAGGTGTATAGTGTAGATAAATGAAGTGATGTTAAATCTTGCTCACTTAATAAGAAAAAATAATAGCATGCACTTTTTCATTGATGAGAAGGGAAGCCTGGTTACATTTGTTGGCAGGCAATTTTGTTTAGGGATTGAGCCACGATGAGCCACGCCCTTGTTCTTTGTTTTCTAAAAGCAGGATTATTCAGTATATTTCAAAAGTCTAGTGTAAAGGATGGCCTCTGAACAGTTCACCTGGTGGGTCCCAGGTTCCTGAAGGAGCTCAGAACCTAGTTCATCAGCTCAGAACCTAGTTCATCAGCTGACATTACAGACACTTCTCTGGCTCACTAACTGAGCATATTGTTCAGACTCCTGCCTTGCCAAGCAACTGCTATTTCCTTCCACGCTCCTTCCACTCTCCAGCAAGAGTCTTCTAGTCTGATTCTCCTGGTTCCTCCAGGACCATGCCTTCTTGGCAACCCCAACACACCTTGTGTCTAAGTTTGCGCTCTCTCTCACACACACACATAACCTCGATCTCCTCTTCACACAAGGCTCTCAATTTCCCTATTCCTCTCATGTTTGCTTTACCTGCTCTTGACAAAATCACTGTAGCATTCCAAGCCAAGCCACATCCTTAGACTCTCACCTTGCTACCTTGTGTCACTGAGCAAATCCTGGGCTTCTCCTTCCAGCCCACCTTTCCCCTCCTCCAGAAGAAACCCGAGGAGGATTCTACAACAGTGGTCACACTTGTTCCCCCCATCTACCCAGGACGTGGACATGGGGGACCTGCAACTCCAGGGCTTCCCTGACACCTCTCCAGCTAAGCCCTTCTTCCCATATATATTAACTTCAGTTTCTTAGATTTTGGCTTCCGGCTGGATGTTCTAGACATAACACACTTGTTCCCTTTTTCATCATCCTTGCAGCAGTTAAGTTCACAGAATACATGATGTGCAATCAACTTTCAGTAACTTAAGCATAACCTTTGGCACAGCAAGAACTCAACTGAAAACGAATGGAATCTCTGTACCAAAGTGTTGCCCTCCAGAAGTTGTATGCTACAGTTTCCACCATACCTGTCCATTGGCCATGCTAGTTGGGCCTGATGTAAGTTGTAGTCCACAACATCCAGCAAGAACCATATTGGATACCCCTGTTCTGTGCAATTGCGTGTAGACATTTAACTGGGGGCAGACATCTATTCAGTTCCTTACCTAGGAAGCAGACATTGAATAAAATCCTGTTTTCTGTCTGGCAAACAGCTAAGAAAACTAACTTCACTTAAATGCAATCAAAACACTTATATCCAGGCAAATTCATCCTTTAGCTGCATTGCACTGCTTGCTTTAAATTCAAGTAATTGATTACGACGTGGTATATTAAACGTGCGCTCGCCAGCATGAATTAATTTTATCCTTACGGTATCTGCAGAATAAATAATAACCTCTGCAACCAATTAATGCCCATGGCTGGAGATTTCTTTGTGTAGGTAGAAATAGATTGCCCTGCGTGATGGTGTGCCTCCGAGAAGCAACATACATTTCAATCAGTTATTTAACTCCTAGCACTGTAAGGATGGCTCACAGCAACGATTCAGCGATATGTTATTATTTCCCCTGTTCCTATACTGTAGGGGTGTATGGAGTGTTAGGGGAGGGGTAGTACTGCTGCTAATGTAGCGGTTTCACTTCACTCCTGGAGGTGCACTCCATTTTCTCTAGAGATAGATGAATGCCAACAATGAGACGGTAGAATCCCATTGAAGATTCAGTGCCTGAGTTTAGAACAGGGGTTGTCAACCTGGTCCCTATCGCCCACTAGTGGGCATTTCAAGATTCTAGGTGGGCGGTAGGGGGTTCTATGGCACCAGCTGAATCCTCCTTCCATTGAGCGCTGGTGGGCAGTAAGGAAATTTTACCAACAAGAATGATGAATTAGTGGGCGGTAGGTATAAAAAGGTTGACTACCCCTGGTTTAGAAGAATGGTTCATTCAGGTCTTTCCCATAAGCATCTCATTGGCTACTGTGAGAACAGAATGCTGGACTAGATGGGCCGTTGCCATGATCCATGATCTTATGTTCCTAATACAAAGTTTGCCTCTCTGCCAGGAGAACTTTCCGATCAATAAAATAAACAAACCAGGTGTTTATCGCTACTCGTTAGAGTAGGTGACATGGAACTAATATTGTGCTTCAATTATGTTTTGTTATGTTTCGAATCTTGTTGATTGGGCTCTATGTTTTAATGGGCCAGAAATGACTCTAAGCTACAAAAACTTATACTACAATAGGTAACCCTAGACCTATATACTTAGAAGTAAGTACCATTCAACTCAATGGGACTTACTCCCATAAAAGTGTATATAGGATTCCATGCCCACTCTGTGATTCTTAAAGATACCAGAATAATCTGTTTTGTTTTGTTTTGTTTTTGTCTTTGCTGCAGCTACCCTTCTGGTACGAATGTTTTTGGTAATATTATTTTTCATAACGTTAATAATTACGTTGGTTCTTGACTTTTGCCTCTCCAGCTATATTTGTGTTTGTGTCTTTAAACAAGATAAGCTACATTCTGGTCCTATTGCTCTGACAAGTCCTTTGTGATATATGATACGTATATATATATTTTCTGTTTGTTTAAAGTACATTTTAAATAACACGTCATGATTTATACAGCTCCACCAGGATCCCTAGTCTAGGGTCTTTACTAGATAGGAAAAAATGTGTATTATTTATAGCTGCCCGACAAACGTGGCTCCGGTAGCAATTAGAGCATATCTGAGGAATTTGCAGTATGTTTCTCATGGCTATCCCAAAGACTTATGCTTGCGATGAGACATTTTCCTTCCTGCGTTGGCCCTTTTGCATACATGATAGATCTGAGGACAAGGTTTGTAAGTTACTCCCCCTATGTTATTGCTAATGTAACAGTGTGGTTTTTCAGGATCGAAATGGATTTGCTTTGCTTTGTCCGGGGCCATGTCAGAGATCACATCTCCTGATACTGGTCCTTATGCCAACTCTAGTAACCTCTTGCAAAACATCAAACCTTGCATTACGTGAAATACATTCAACAAACGCACAAACATACAAACCGGCTGTGCATTCACATAAACAATACTCTTCTATATATTCTTATCACAATATCAAGTGTTCATCTTGCACATAAACAACACACAAAGTGCAATAATATTGGCGGAAGTCCCAATAGATCAGTTCATTCATAAAGACCAATTATCTGCTAGTTTCTGTTCCACACGCATTTATGCTTCTCTAGAGTACAACCATATGGCTTTTGAAATTGAGAAAATTATAAGGCGACATTGGCACATTCTTAAGGACATCCTTGGATGTGATATGATTCCCCTTTTTGCCAGACTTTTATTTATTTACAGTCATGATTGACTCAACAGAACATGTGGTGGTGGGCAGAAGGTATCATTCTCATCACTCATGTTCACGTAAGGAACTAGGTCAGAAAAAAGGCAACACAGCTGGAAAATATAGGAGCAGTCCCCCCCCAAAAAAAAAATATTGACAAATTTGGAGGGGGGCATAACACTCTGTCGCTGGATGTAGCCTGCCACCAACTGATGAGCCACCCTTGCAGTAAAGTAAGAGACAACTCTCCTACAAAACAAAATTGGAGCAGAAAAATAGCTACTGTTTTCCCAGGGTGAGAATATTTTGGGGGAATTGGGGAAGATCTTAGCCCAGTCTTAAAAGCACAGCCTTTCCATCAATTTCTCCAAGATTATGGACAAGCAAATACATCATTCCCCCACCTTACTGGTTTTTAGAAGGCCTAAAACAGTCATACCTTTTCCATCTTGCCTTTGGTCTTGATGAATTTTGCAGAGCAAAACATCTGGGATTCCCTGAATGAGAGTGATGCTGCAATCCCATGCTCATCCACCTAGAGAAAGGCTCCAACTGAACATGTGGGTTTCCAAATACTTCCAAGTAAACATGTAGAAGATCTGGGTTGTAAATGATCAGTCCAATCTTAGCAATTATAGACTTTTAAATCACGAGTTGTAACAAGGAATTACATTGTGGTCTTTTAAAATGTTAGAAACCAAATCGCCGCCATGCACTCAGCATGGGCGAGGTTTACTGATTTCAAGGAGATCACTCAAGCAGTTTGCAAGCTGGGCCAGCAGCGTGAATAGATATAAGTCTATCTCTGAGCTAATTAGTAGTCCAGGAGATGCAAATAGGAGTTGAATAATTGTTTTGGTGCCTCACATTCATCTGCTAGAAGCTGATCAGGAGAGTGATTGCCATTCAGCTCAATGAGGCTCCTTCAGCAGTAGCAGCCTGAATAATTGATATTCAAGAAGCAAAATTATGACATGAAGCCTCCAATTCTGCTTATTGCGCTATTCATGCATTGCCATCACGGTAAAAACATGGTGCCCGTTTTGATGTAGCGTTCTGCACCATAGGAGTGTTGGCCTGGACTCTGCTGACATCTGCAGACTGTTACTTCTGCCATCACCATTGGAATAATTAATTGCTAATCACTCCCATGCCTGAAGAGAGATTCTAGCTAACATAAAAATCAGAACTGGAATACACAAGCTACTCTTGGAGACCTGTGAATAGTAATGGGCAGATCCAACCAAATCTATTTCATAATTCACCTAGAGCAGGCATGCCCAACCTGCGGCCCTCCAGATGTTTTGGCCTACAACTCCCATGATCCCTAGCTAACAGGACCAGTGGTCAGGGATGGTGGGAATTGTAGTCCAAAACATCTGGAGGGCCGAAGGTTGGGCATGCCTGACCTAGAGTAAAAGGTAAAGGTAAAGGTACCCCTGACCATTAGGTCCAGTCGCGAATGACTCTGGGGTTGGGCACTCATCTCGCTCTATAGGCCGAGGGAGCCAGCGTTTGTCCGCAGACAGCTTCCGGGTCATGTGGCCAGCATGACTAAGCCGCTTCTGGCGAACCAGAGCAGCACACGGAAACGCCGTTTACCTTCCTGCTGGAGCGGTACCTATTTATCTACTTGCACTTTGACGTACTTTCGAACTGCTAGGTTGGCAGGAGCTGGGACCGAGCAACGGGAGCTCACCCCGTCACGGGGATTTGAACTGCCGACCTTCTGATCAACAAGCCCTAGGCTCTGTGGTTTAACCCACAGCGCCACCCGCAGCCATCTAGAGTACCGAGGTTAAATTCCTGGATGCCTGCTGGATGCCCTCACAATTAACCTGAATTCAGGATCCAGTAGATTGAAATGCTATGTCCTTTTGGGACATTCCTTGGAGTTCTCCTCCTTTTCCTTAATTCACCAAAAGCAAATGACCACATTAAGGGAGGACATCAGGGGATCCCTCTTCAGGCGTTCAAGCAGTTATGGGTCCATTTCTGATGGGGCTGGACTAAATAAATAAATAAGTTGTTCTACCTCTAGTAGAATGTACAGTAATATATTAGCTGGAAATCTTTCCACATTGCTTGGATTGACAGGAATAGAATATTACCGGAGGTCTAAGGTTCAGAAATTAAATATTAATATGAGCAAAAAATAATGAGGGAAAGGTTGTGGGAAAGTAGTACAAAAGGTCCCTCTTAAATAAAAAATTGTAGGTCTTCACCTGGCCACTTTCTAAATTTATATCTCACCTTTCTTCCCAAAGGACATCAGGGCAGCAAAAACATCTATCTATCTATTGTGTGCAGCAGATTCAGATGAATCCTGAACTGAAGCAGGACATTTTGTGGGGTATTCTGGGTTTGTCCAAGGGCATTTTAAAAGGGAATCGAAATTATTGGACATGTCTATCTTTGACCCATTAATTTCAATATAACTTACTTAGTTACAAGTCATTAAAACATCATAACATTCGGAAATATTAATTTATAAGATTTTATATTTTCATTTTATTGATATATTGTATCAAAAGACCTACCCCCCCTCTGAAATGAATGGGGTTTTGCAAGAAGATAGAACCATTCATTGTTGGTTGCA
Organism: Zootoca vivipara; assembly: GCF_963506605.1. Classification (NCBI taxonomy): domain Eukaryota; kingdom Metazoa; phylum Chordata; class Lepidosauria; order Squamata; family Lacertidae; genus Zootoca; species Zootoca vivipara. The sequence goes on along the minus strand of NC_083287.1, from coordinate 32,139,292 downwards.
TTCCTGGGCTTTGTTAAGCTCTGAAGGATTTCTTACCATCTGTGCTGATTTCATATAATTTCAGCAGGATTGCCAGCTGTCTTGCCTGGATCCTGTTCCAGCATGTAGGATTAATATGTTAGCATACAAAATTATAGAGGACAGTGGTCCAGTTTTGCAGTTTCATGCCAGCAACTGAACTCACAAGCCACTGTATTTCAACTTTAACTCGCCTCCTTCCATCTATAAAATCAGCTGCAAACCAAGGTTTAGTCCAAGCTTCTGTTTCATCAGCTACTGTAGAAATAACCTTTACTGCTGGTCCTGTGCAACACTTAACCACAGGAACAATAAAAGGTAGGGTTGCCATATTTTGAAGAGCAAAAAAGAGGACACATTTGCCAACTTCTACTTTTAACTATGGATCTTTATGACGACTCTCATTTTACAGACCCATGAAAAAGAGAATGTGTCCTGGAAAAAGAGGGCATATGGCAGCCCTAACACAACACCCTGAACTCATCAACAGCTTTTGATAATCTTTACTATTTCCAAGCCAGCAAAAATTTTGGCTTATATTGCTACCTGTGTATGTGCAAAGGCTATAATCTTAAGCAGAAGTGGATTTAGGTCAGCGTTTCTCAACCGCTGTTCCGCGGCACACTAGTGTGCCGCGAGACGCTGGCTGGTGTGCCGCGACGTGCCGCGACGAGAAGGGCGATTTGCATTGTCACGTGCCTGGCGGCCGCCAATAAACAACACTGGCCCGCCGGAAAGCAATATTTCTCCTCCTCTTTCCCAAAGCTCAGTGCAAATGAGCCTGGCGGCCGCCAATACACCATACTGACCCGCCGGACGGCTTGTGAAGCCTTATTACAGGAGATTGCAACCAACACAGCAATTGGCAAGTGTTTCTTACAGTCATAATTATAGTCAATATAGGGCGGCACAGAGTTAAATTTTTTAACTTTTTTAATGGTGGTGTGCCTCGTGATTTTTTTCACGGAACAAGTGTGCCGTGGCCCAAAAAAGGTTGAGAAACACTGATTTAAGGCAGCGCGACTGGTTCTGCCGCAATGTGTGCCATGCCTTGGGGGTGCCACAGGGCGCAACAACTATAATGCAGTGAATTGAGTGGAAGGCAAGAAGCAGGCGGGTGATCAGACATGTACACGTGATCAGAATTCCTATGCCATACAAGGAACCCCTGTATTGGGAAGTTTTTGATGTTTGACATTTTATTATGTTTTTACATGTGCTGGAAGCTGCCTAGGGGCTGGGGAAACCCAATCAGATGGGTGGGGTATTTATTATTATTATTATTATTATTATTATTATTATTATTATTATTATTATTAACCAACATCAATGGTTGGGGAATAGGTAAAGGTAAAAGACCCATGGACGGTTAAGTCCAGTCAAAGGCAACTCTGGGGTGCAGCGCTCTTGATGTGGTAGCTGCATATGCAAACCTACCTTATCTTTGCAGAGGTAATACTTGGTGCTATTTTTCTAGAAAAAGAAGTGCCAGAACTGTAATGGCGTTATGTTGCCTTCTCACGAGTAACGCGCTCCAAACTCCGTAATGGGTTTTTACAGAGTTTTATTATATACATATGTACAAGACAGAGCGATAAAGAACATGACCGTCTAGTCTGAGTCAGAATCCGGAAGTGGCGCGCGTCTAGATTGGCGCCAACAAAGGAACCTGGGAGCCCTCAGTTTCCGCTTTTTCTCCCGACGTTTGTCCCCCCTGCGCTCCTGGGGAGAAGGGGTGAGGACATGGCCTCCCCCCACCCCGGAACTACTAAACTGTTGGGCAGGTTCTCTGGTTTCTGACACTTCTCCCTCTACAGCGCTCAGGTCCACACTTCCAACCTTCCCCACTGCTCCTGTGATCCGTCAGCATCCCCTGAGCTCTCCTCCACTGCGAGAGCCTCAGCACCACCTTCCGGTCGATGCTCTGAAGCAGCAGCGTCTCGGAGCCCTTCCACCAACCCGCTGGGCTCCCTGCTGACACCTGGTGGTCCCCTGACAAGAACTCACCGTGAACACCTCCCTCATTCTCTTAGAATGGCAATGGCGCCCACCTGAGAGGTGCTGATCTTAGTTCCTGTGAGTTCCAGCTGAAAAAAACAAAACCCTGGTAATACTGATGGGGAAAGACAAGGATGGCTAACATGTCAAGACTGCAAAAAATCTCTAAAAAATTCTAAAATGGCAAACTTGCATTGGGTGAGTTTGTGGAATACCTTAAATCGACCAGATAAGATCTGCAATGAATTTTAACTACAGAAAAGTTTTCGTTTCCTAACGAATGCAGCCGCTGCCTGCAACTTCCCTCGTGGGCGTTCTTAACCCCACGTGCCCCCCTCTGCCAAAAGCCATATTGCAAATGTTAAAAACCACTTGTAATATGTTTTAATGAAGCTGACCTTCTTGATGAAAGTTGACATTTGTTTTATATTAATTGGTGTCGCACCCACTTTGCCGAAGAACAAACGAACTTTACGAAACGTTTTATACAAATATGTCTCGTTGGGCAGCTTATTTCTTCCAGAGCCCACCTCATAATAGAGAATGACATGGCTCGAGTTTTTCATTGTTTCATTTCCTTTCATAATGCAATGGCTCCCCCCCCCTTCTTCAGTGCAACAGTTTGAAGCCTTACAACAGGGTGCATCAACAACTGCTAGCATGCTCAGGATAACTGTGGGGCACACTTACTTATTGCTAAGCGTGTATAGGATTGCAACCTAAAATATATAGTGTAGTGGAGCCAGACCCTCAATGGACTTTCTGAATTCACTTCTGATAGGACTGGGAATGGAGAAGAAATTTGATTCATTTTGTACTTAGAATCGTAGACTCATAGAATTGTAAAGTTGGAAGGGACCCTGAGGCTCACCTAGTCCAATCCCATGAGCTATTGGGCCACAGGCTTCTAAAAGTGAACCTACCTAAACTCACACTTTCAAAAAAAACAACAACAACCACACCATCCAGTGAAAGTTGACCTTCTCTTAATTTTGTAAAGCAGTTCTTCAGTCAACTAAGCCAGGTAATGTGTACCAAAGTACACATACTAGGGTAAATCATGCATACAAATGTATATATTGGTGAAACCAACATACAAAAATGCATTATAGTATGAGAAATTGCTTTGCAAAACTATATTAGGCAAGACTGCATATGGATATGTGCCTGTTAAGAGAAATTTGCGCTAAAATGCTGCTGAATTTTCATGAGGACTTTTAAAAAGAAAACTGATGTGGAAGTGTGGAGAACTTAAGATTGGGGAAATGAGAAAAGGAGAGAAACTGAAATCGACAGATTTGCCCACTGCCAGTTATGACCTAACTTAGTTTGACATCTGGTACGACCCTATGCATACTTATTCAGAAGTAATTCCCACACTGCTTGAAACTGTTGAATCCATCTAGCTATAACTAAGTTGAGTGTCACCTATTGATTAAATTTTAATGTATGGCGCTATCCACACAAGGAACATGTCATTTGAAAAAAAATGGTGACAGAGAAATTATAGTCACTTTGCATGTTGCAAGTGGATTGATACTTTGGGGTTCAAATTATTCTGGTAAACTTCCATATTTCTGTAACAGCAAGAGCTGTTTGGCAGTGGAGCAGACTTCCATGAGAGATGGTAGACCCTCCTTCTTTGGAGGTTTTTAAACAGAGGTTGGATGGTCATCTGCCATGGATGTTTTAGCTGAGATTCCTGCATTACAGGGGGTTGGACTAGATGACCCTTGGGATCCCTTCCAACTCTGATTCCCTAATTCTGTCTAGCAATACAATTGGATCCCCAGTAGTAGCTTTTATACACAATTAATGCTTGGGGAATTGAGAAAGCAATTAACATTATATGAAAACGCATATATTATTTTGCAGATTAATTACACAAAGCGAGAAGCAGCATAAATTATCCAAAGCCCTTTTCTTATCGCGCAATTATACATTAGTGTATGTACTGTTTTATGGCTGTTCATTTAGCAGCCACAGCCAGTTAATCTACTAACAAGCCTTGATGATGATGATGATGACGACAAAGGAATGCACCTTCCGGTAGTTAAGGTAAGTAACTGACTTTGCATCCTTGCTATGATGGAAATACCTCTTCCTTTTTTTATTATAAATAAACCTGTGTGTGTATTCTACCACTGAGAATGGGTGATGGTGGAATCTTGCAGATTCAGATTCAGTGGCATTCAAAAAAAACCCAACCTGCCAATTTTGGTTAAAGTCCATTTGGAAGCACAGCTTTGTCCAGATGTGAAGTGTCTCAACCCATCTTTCCTCCCAGAAGTATATATAATTAACTTTTAAAGAAATTTCATTCATGTCCATAGACCTCTGGAAACTGCAGTTCTAAGGAGATAGATAGATCTAGGTCCACCCTTGTTGGACTGTAGGCACTGAGGCCCACTTTCCTATTACCCTGAAGATACACCTATGTTGACAAGTTCTGAGGGCTCGTCCACAGGCTTCTTAGGAGGATCAAGAGAGGTGTGAAGAGAGAGCTTCATAGCTGGAAACCCCTTTACTACAAAGAACCAAGAGATGAAGATGAAGGTGCTGGCTCTTTAACTGACCTGGAGGTAGCACTCAGTGGGTATGGCTTCTAGTCAATGATCGCCTAGCTCTGGTATTAAACTCATCCAGTTGTTCCTGGACCCTTCTGAGACAACCTGGATGTTTGGTCCTGATCTCTGCACCACAATTGCCCTCCAGGTACCTTGTCCTGCTGCCTGAGGAATCAGGACCTGCTGACCTGACCTTCCTTAAGCCTACCTCCACCTCTCTCCCTTTCCTACACTGTCTCTCCTATGTCAAATTTTAGACTGTCAGAACAGGGACCTAGTACTCTTATACTTCACGAAGCACCATGTACATTGAAGGTGTAATAATAATAACAACCAACATTCTGACCCTCCTTCTCTGTAAGTGAAAACCAGATATTCTGATGCATTATCTCTTACCTTGTACCGTGTTTCTCCTAAAATAAGACACGTCTTATATTTATTTTTCTTGCAAAAAAAACACACCACGGCTTATTTTCAGGGGATGTCTTTTTTTTTTTTATTAAGCTCTGTCGGGGCTCGGCACAGCGCGCCGCTGGCTTTGCCGGCTCCCGCTCTGTTGGGGCTTGGCAGGGCGCGCACGCTACTGCTTTTGCCGGCTCCCGCTCAGTTCAGTCGGCAGGGCTCGGCAGTTCAGGGGTCCGCAGTTCAGGGGTCGGCAGGGCGCGCGCGCCGCTGGCTTTGCCGGCTCCCGCTCTGTCGGGGCTTGGCAGGGCGCGCGCGCTACTGCTTTTGCCGGCTCCCACTCAGTTCAGTCGGCAGGGCTCGGCAGTTCAGGGGTCCGCAGGGCGCGCGCGCCGCTGGCTTTGCCGGCTCCTGCTCTGTTGGGGCTTGGCAGGGCGCGCGCGCTACTGCTTTTGCCGGCTGCCGCTCAGTTCAGTCGGCAGGGCTCGGCAGTTCAGGGCTCGGCAGGGCGCGCGCGCTGCTGCCTTTGCCGGCTCCCGCTGGGTCAGGGCTCAGAAAAGCGCGCGCTGCTGCCCTTGCTGGTCCCGCTGGGTCAGGGCTTGGCGCGGTGCGAGCTGCGGATCGCGCAGGGTCCTGCTGGGTTGAGGCTCTGCGTGGCGCGTGCTGCAGCTTCTCCCGGCTCCCGGTCCGTCTGCGCTCCATGTGGCGCACGTTGCGCATCCGCTTCCTGACAGGAAAGGCATCTCCCTTTTCCTGTTCCTTACGGAAGCGCCATCCAGACCTGCTTCATCACGGTAGGGTACCGGTACCCCAACACGTCTTATTTTGGGGGGATGTCTTATATTTTTTGCCGTTAAAAAATCATGCCATGTCTTATTTTTTAGGCCCGTCTTATTTTGGGAGAAACACGGTATATATATCATCCTGTTGTATCATACAGTTTCTGGAAGCACTCCTCTTCCAGCAACTCAATTATAATAATTTAGGGAACCCTCTGTCCTTCGCAGTACCAGGACACCTCATGCCTGCCTTGTTTCGTGTTATTAACTTTTTTAAAAAACATGTTGTGCCCTGTGAAATCTGGATGTATAAAACTCATACTGTGATGGCGACAGATGTTCTGGAAACAATTAGTTCATACATTCCTTCTCATCAAATGCTTCGCCGTGTTCAGTTTAACAAGGCAAATTACAGCTTTAATATACTCCATCCTACACTCATATGTGCGATAAAGAATAAGAGCACTCTGCACATAACGATGAACTTTACAAAGAGCTACAGAAGGGAGGGAGGGAAAGGTGGCAGGAGATGAGGCAACAGTCAAGAGCAGTAGAAGCCACAGAGGGCACTGTCAGAACATTCATGCCAAAGGTCCCAGGTTCAATCCCCGGTATTTGGGAATGTCCCGTGCCTGAATTTCTGGGGAGCCACCGCCAGTTCGTGTTAGCGCTGTGCTAGGTAGACCAATGGTCTGACTCATTATAAGGCAGCTTCCTGCGTTTCTTCTCTATAATAGCTGAGATTTCTGTGTCAGCACCCAACTGCTCAGAGACTCATTTAGCATCTATAACCATGGAGTCTGACAGCCATACTGCTGCACCCATACCTACTCATTTCATAATGAATTGACCTCCAAGGGGCCTTGTATTAAGATTCAGGGCAGGAGACATTGCCACTCAGTTCCCTGTACCTGTGACTGTGTTGTTTAGTGGTTAGAGTGTCAGACTAGGGCCAGGATCCAGATCTCTACTTTGCCACAAAGCTGACTGGGTGGTCTTTGGCCAATCATTGACTCTTAGCCTATCCTACCTCACAGGGTTTCTGTGAGGATAAAATGAGGAGAACCATGTGTTCCACCTTGAGCTCTGCGGAAGAAAGGTGGGCTGTTAATATAGTCACCAATAAAATAATCATGAACTAATAAATATCCACTTGATTTTTTTTTATTTGGTCACAGGAAAATAGGTAGCCTACAGCCTGAGGGCTGAATGTGGTCTTCAGTCTAATTTCAATTGGCCCTCCACACACACAAAATTACATGAGTGGTGAAGTGGGAAAAATGGGGAAAAGGTGGTGGCAGACAGAAAGCGTGAGAAAAAAGGGTGATGGAGTGAAAAGCTGGTAGCAGAGAGATGGGGGCACATCTGCACTATATATTTAAAGCAGTATCATACCACTTTACACAGCCCTGGCTTCCCCGAAAGAATTATGGGAAGTGTAGTTTGTTAAGGGTGCCAAGAGCTGTTAAAAGGTAAAGGACCCCTGACAGTTAAGTCCAGTCGCAGACGACTCTGGGGTTGCGGCGCTCATCTCACTTTACAGGCCAAGGGAGCCGGTGTTTGTCCACAGACAGTTTTTCCAGGTCAAGTGACCAGCATGACTAAGCAGCTTCTGGCGCAACGGAACACCAACACCAGAGCAGCGCACAGAAACGCCATTTACCTTCCCGCCAGAGCGGTACCTATTTATCCACTTGCACTTTTTTGGGCATGCTTTCGAACTGCTAGGTTGGCAGGAGCTGGGACCGAGCAACGAAAGCTCACCCCATCATGGGGATTCGAACTGCCGACCTTCTGATCTGCAAGCCCAAGAGGCTCAATGGTTTAGACCACAGCGCAACCCGCGAAGAGCTGTTAGGAGACCCCTATTCCCCTCACAGAGCAACAATTCCCAGTGTGGTTTAACAGTCCATCTTTCTTCCTGGGATGATGGATATACTAGTGAGGGGGGTGTTTTGGGAGGGATGGGGAACCCTCTTTTACCCAATGTACCCCCATTCAAAAATGGGTGGGGTGTTAAAAAAGCCAAGAAGCCTTGACCACAATCACTCAGCATCTTCTGATTAAAGCCTGTGCTGGAGAACAATGCCAACACCTTCTCCTTAATAATTAAGGTTTTCAACAGAATGCACTTAATTTTTAAATGACTGCAGTGATATTAAAGATGGTATCTTGGTATGAAATTATTGCCTCGCTTCAGGTCTGTCTAATTCATATGCTGGGATTTGTCGTTCTGTTCTCAGTCAGAATTATGGAACATGTCATCTTCCACAAGTCCATTATTTGGTTACTGCCAGCGCTGCCAGTATAATTTCTTCTGAGAGCCAAAAGTTTACCCTGTACACTCTAGACCAGGCATAGGCAACCTTGGCTCTCCAGATGTTTTGGAACGACAACTCCCATGACCCCTAGCTAACAGGGTCAGTGGTCAGGGATCATGGAAGTTGTAGTTCCAAAACATCTGGAGAGCCAAGGTTGCCTGTGCCTGCTCTAGACCCTTAGAGAACTAGCTATGGGAAGCACACACACCCCGTAGAAGTAATTAGACATTACTGGTAGGCATCCTCAGGAACATGACAGATGTTAATGTGCAACATATATTCTACAGTTTATGTGAAATGCATTATCTATTTTGTACTATACCTTTAAAAATATTGCCTTCGTGTTTATATCTTTATTCTTCAGTATACTAGAATAAAACATATTTCAGCTATTTAATGGACTGAAACTAAACTTTGATGGCTCATTCACTGCTACCAGGGCTTCTAATGGCCATATCACCATATTCTCTGCTGCCAGCAATTTGTGGGGGCCCTTTCCGCCATATGCTGCATGAAAACTTCATCTGCTCTGCTTTATGAAATTGGGATAGCTTTGCTACACACGGACATCCTAATATAGAGTGCTGCTTGTAACCAATGTGTTTCCATTGCGTGCACTTTGAAAGTGTGTAAAGAGCTACGAAATGTTCGCTTAATTTAAAATAATGGTGCAGATCTCATATTACTCAATATATTTTTGTCTCTCTGGTGCAGAGCGAATTAGGGTTTAACAATACCCCCTCTACAGGGTGAGGTATCATGCAGGTGTTGAAAACTGTAGCAAACTGCAAGCAGACAGAAGTCATTGTGTTAGAACTTAGACACACGCACACACACACACACACCTTTGAATGTCTGAAAGTGGCAACTGAGAACACTGACAAGAATAGGGCAGTTAAAGAAGAAATGCTTTATAAAAAAATGTTCTTTTTAAAGCATTTAATAATGTGAGCTTACCAGATAACGCATAAGAAGAGCCCTCCTGGTCATCTAGACCAGCATCCTGTTCTCACACTGGCCAACCAGATGCTCATGGCAAGACCAGGTGCTGGATCTTCTCCACCTGCTCTCGCCACCTGTGATTCCCAGAAACAGTCTCCAGCAGTAGAGGGAGAATATAGCGGTTAAGTCTAGCAGCCACTGATAGCATTAACCTCCACGAATTGCAAAATGTACACACTTCTGTTTATTCTGGTTTGGGAAGCGGTGTACGACGTGTCAACCACAAAACATATCCTGTCATATCTTATGAAATGCTGCATTCCCCCCCAGAACCAGCTTCAATCCAAACTGGGCGGGTGGGGGGTTGGGAGAATGACTTAGCTGCATTTCAAGTTGGTAATGTGTACAGTGTCTTTGAAAGACCTACATTGGCTCCCAGTCCTGAAAGACCTACATTGGCTCCCAGTACATTTCCGAGCACAATTCAAAGTGTTGGTGCTGACCTTTAAAGCCCTAAACGGCCTCGGCCCAGTATACCTGAAAGAGCGTCTCCACCCCCATCTTTCTACCTGGACACTGAGGTCCAGCGCCGAGGGCCTTCTGGCGGTTCCCTCACTGCGAGAAGCAAAGCTACAGGGAACCAGGCAGAGGGCCTTCTCGGTAGTGGCGCCTGCCCTGTGGAATGCCCTCCCATCAGGTGTCAAAGAAATAAACAACTACTTGACACTTAGAAGACATCTGAAGGCAGCCTTGTTCAGGGAAGTTTTTAATGTGTGACATTTCAATGTATTTTACATTTTTGTTGGAAACCGCCCAGAGTGGCTGGGGAAACCCAGCCAGATCGGTGGGGTACAAATAAATTATTATTATTATCTAATCCTCTCTTAAGCCACTCAAGCTGGTGGCCATGACTATCCTCTTGACTGACTTACAGTACCTCCCCAGCCTCTCCTTGCTAGTCTACTCTAACTTCACTACCCCCAAAATACTGAATCTGGCTGAATCTACTATAGTTCTTCAAAGTTTCAAAGTATTAAAAATTGTAATATGCACAACAAGTAAACCTTCTCTATACATCTCTTTATAAAGCTCACAGAGAAATTAGAATAAAATCCAGTCTCCTGCTTCCTCTACTCATTGTTTAAAGCTAGATCCTCTCTCAAACTCTTTCATCTGTAACATTTATTACTAACCTGGCCTCTTTAGCTTTCCTGACCTAAAATAAACTAGCCACATCTTGCAGACTGCCCAGGTGTGGGGGATCTAGCTCCTCTGATTGAGGTACTGGTCATGCAAGCCTATGTGTGTCTACCTTCTCGGTAGAGGCACCCGCCCTGTGGAACGCCCTCCCACCAAATGTCAAAGAGAAAAACAACTACCAGACTTTTAGAAGACATCTGAAGGCAGCCCTGTTTAGGGAAGCTTTTAATGTTTAATAGATTATTGCATTTCAATGTTCTGTTGGAAGCCGCCCAGAGTGGCTGGGGAAACTCAGCCAGATGGGCGGGGTATAAATAATAAATTATTATTATTATTATTATTATTATTATTATTATTATTATTAAGTAAGTCTCATTGAGGATTGCAGCTGGAATTATGTTACTAATTATGTTCCCTTTTCTTTTTAGCATTGCTCACATGGATATTTTTCAAAGTTTCCAGCTAATGTCTATGCTGAAAGCATTCAATGTGGCTGCCAATCCAAGACATGTTGCCACCTGAAGTGGAACCCAAATCCTCCCATTGCCAGATGCAAAAAGGCCCCTGCACTTTTAATATTTGTGTAGGTGAGGGGATTTCAGCTGAAAACCCCTCTTTTGCACTGTTAAAGGTGCAGGAAAGGCTCTGTCCCTTTCTCACACTGAGCTACCCTGACTGAAAGCCAATCAAATGGAAGCTTTGAAATTACCTTTTGCTGGGTTGTTACCATGGCCTTTATGTCTTGGACTCTCTGGTTCATTCACAGCAGGCTATTAAAGTGCTGAATGAAACATCAAGCAATGAATTCGATGCATGAAACAGGCATGAAACCACATCCAAAGCTTGCATACCACCCAACTGAAAATGAAGTGTTTTTCCCCCCAATAGAGGCAATTTCACAGCTGTTGAATAACTGACTGATGCTACGGAGAGGTGTACACTCTAGAGAAATACATGTGAATCAGCACTTGGAAATGAAAAGTGGCTTCTTGAGCCCTATGTTAGTGCATCTCTGGTCTTTCCTGTGCATTCCCTAGTCTCTTAGTGGGGTGGGTAATGCAAACGATGCAAAACAAACACATTTTGTAAACCCTGCAAAGAATACTAAACCATGTAAATGTACGTATCTTTGTCTTAATTTGCATGCATTATCCTAACAGCAGCATTTACAGTTTGCAACAAGAACACCCCGTTGGAGGAAATTGGACATAAACACACCTCATTTTCACAAACAGCATTTCCAATAACGTAATCTGGTCTGGAACGGAGAACTTTAAAACTCTGCCCACATAAACCTTGATCCATAACCATCTCTGTATGACAGGCGATGTCAACGGGCTGTTGGGAAACAATGCTTGAGGATTTCTCAGCTTTCAGAAATGTTCTCTCTGCCAGAGGCGAATGATTGGATGCATGTAATGTCAGAGATTTATAGCAGGGGAAGAGGTTTTTCATCAGTGTATTGGTGTTTGGGCACATTGTCAGTGTTTAAGTGAGCTCCTTGACCTGATTGCTGGAAAGCAGGGAAGTGTCTTCCCGTGAAGGACAAAAGCCACACTGGACCAGCTATTCACAAGAATTCCTACTAAAGTGCTAAAACACACTTTTTCCATCAGTGCAGTTGTCAATAAAAGAATCCAGGTTCAATAATGAAAAGTATGATGATGTCGGGAGGAGTGGCTGGTGCAGCAGCTCCCATCCATGTTGTCAGCCTGATGGCCAGATGTAGAGGTGAGTCAAATAGACCAGAAAATGCAGGGGGGGGGGAGAGAAAGGTGTGCTTCTGTAGAAGGAGAGATGCTCAACCAGCTGGAGGATAAAGGCATGGCAGGCAGGCAGCACATTTAGAGCAGGTTACAAGCAGGGATGCAACAAGGATTCAGAATAAGTAACAGCAAAAGAGGAAAGAGATAAGCTGTGGGCTAGGCTTTACCACAGCGACTAGGAAAGAAGGGGAAAGGGAGCGTTTCTGGGGCTAGCTACCCTGTTTCTCATATTTTAAGACATACCCATAAAATAAGCCATAGCAGGATTTTTAAGCATTCAAGGAATATAAGCCATACCCCGAAAATAAGACATAGTGATAGGCGTAGCAGCAATGCCGGCCACGGCAGAAGGAGGAGGAAAAAAATAAGACATCCCTTGAAAATAAGCCATAGTGTGTTTTTTTGAGGAAAAAATAAATATAAGACATGTCTTATAATATGAGAAACACGGTAGCACCGTGGTGAGTCGAGGAGGGAAAGGGTTCGCTGAAGGAAAAGAGAGGCTCCCTGCACACCTGGTGACAGAGGGGTGAGTGGAGAAGCAAGGCTGCTCAAATGAATACATTTCAGAAGAGTTCTGAGGATGACAAGGTCTCTAAACCATCTGGGTGAAGATCTCACCTGCTCTTTTCTAAAAGGCAATCTGGGAATCTGATCCCAAGGATCCCTTGGGACCCTTAACGACTTAGAGGTAAAGCACAATCAAGCAGTGTATGAATGTTGTTAAATAAAAATAGTGGAAAAGTGGAAGTTCATCGTCGTCATTATTAACCACTGAAATGAATGGAAGATGTATAGGAGGATATGCGAATTGTTGCTCATACGTCTACATCTCAAAGTATGCAAGACAGTGGGATGTGTCAAACTTAAATTATACTCAGAGTAAGAAAATAAGAAGAGGCTGCAGGATCAGGGAAATGGCCCATCTAGTCCAGTGGCTACCAGTTGCCTGTGGGAAACCCACATGGAGGACCTGAGCACAAGAGCTTTATCCCCTCTTGTGGTTTCCAACAAGGGGAGCAGTATTGCCTCCAATACTGTGCACCCATTGAAATGATTAAGTTAAATCATGTCCATTAATTTCACTTGCCTCCCCCCATTTATATGTTTAATAGAAGCATTTCTATCCAAGGCCACATCACCTCCTCCCTGCAGAAGGCTTGCTGCCAGTCCCAGGCACCGCCATCATGGATTTGGCCAGGCATGGTCTGTTCATTGGCTACCAGAGAGGAATTCTCTCATTAAAATAAAGAATGGACACATTTCTATCTCACCTTCTTCCTCGATCTGAGTGACTCATATAAGCTCTCAATGGACCCAGATTGTCTCAAAGCACCTCATAATTCAAGCAGGTATGCTGACCTTAGCCAAGTTTAGCACTCCTAAAGGCTGCAGAAATAAATAGGAGTCACGTGCAAGTCATGTGCTGGAAAAGCCTTTTTGTTCCAGCCCCGTGAAGACTCTCTCATTAAAGATGAGCAAATGTGCCCCTTCAGTAAGTAACTTGGTATATTGGCATACTATTTATAACTTTATATGGAATGTAGATCCATTTCTGAATTAAGAGCGCCGAGTGTCTTGTAAATCGTCATTCTACAGCCAGCTCCTCATTCTAGCAAATGCTTGAGTTAAAATGCTTGAGTGCTAAAACATACGCCATCAGTCTTCCAAAAGTTAGTTTCCCTTTTCTTTTGTCTAAAATAATTCAAATCATTGCATACAGAATGAGCTAGAATGGCCTCTGTGCTGATGGCATATCAGTTTTGTTTACCTGATTCCAAACCCATTTTGGAGCTCATCAAGACAACATCAAAGAGTGTTGTTCTAGCCAGTGTCTTGAAACTGCATTGATGGAAGTGGCGGGAGGAGGGGGAGAGAAATCTTTAAGGAACAGATCCAGTGTTTTCCCCCCTCTTCATCTTCGTTTTTTGAAGGGATTATTAAGCAGCAAATTGGGGAAGCCTTTTTGTTAGCATTAAACAAATGGAGCACCTTCAAGGGAAAGAGGCATCTTCCAAGACTTCAAATGAATTTTTTTGTTCTTTCCAAACAAATAATTGATAGATACACACATGCTGTCAGTAATGCTATTCTGCAAGGACTCATTAAAATGATGCCTCATTTAGCTGTCAAGCCGGTAGGATGAGCAGTTCCTGGAATACAACCACAAGCATAGTGAATTTCAGGGTATTTTTGGAACTGAACAAATCACTTGTTACAATAAATGTGATAATTCAATCTTTTGCCCTTAAAAGTAATAGAAACTGCAGCTAAGTAATTTGTATGTTGCATTCTGGCCCCAAAGCATAAGCTATTGCGGTGATAGAGTGATAGCCAACTAAGTTATACTCAGGGTAGACCCAAGGAAATGTATATACAGCCCCTTACTTGGGACACTACTAATCAATGTTTCCTTAGAAGTTGATAACTTGTGTGGACATGTCCTAAGGTTGATGGAACAGTGGAAGGTCTGGAATTTCTATGTAAATGGCTGATTGTCTCTACAACCTGTGACCCTCCAGAGGTGAATTTTGGACCTTAAGTCCCATCTTCCTCAGTCAGCATGGCCAATGGTTGAGGATAATGGGAGCCTTAGTTCACCAACAGCTGGGGTGGGGTACAGGTTCCACGCTCCTGCTCTCCAGATGAAAGTTACGTTTTATGCCAGTCTTCATTCTGCAATTTCCTGGACCCCAAATCATTTCAGTTGTGGACTTTGAACTTTCTTTCCAAGGAGAGAGTCCAAAATGAACTATAATGGAAGGCTGCTCATCCAGAAACTGTGGTCATCTCTCATCGCCTTGTTCATTAGACATGCAGTATATTTAAACGAACTTTCTTTAAACACACGCATACACAATGTCAGTCAGCTTGGGCTCTACCAAAATATCCTGAGCAACAAACCTAAGCAATGAGGCCTACTTAAGAAAAGGAACCTTTTGGATCAGGTCATGGCCCATCCTGTTCTCACAGCGGCCAACCAGATGCATTTTTTGTTTTTGGAATATATAGTATGTATATATATTTTAAAAGTATATATCCTGTCCTCGATCACCTTGAATTCAATAGGACTCACTCCCAGGTAAATGTTTATAGTGTGTGGGGGGGGGACCTCCAGCCCATAGGCCAAACATGGTCCACCAAAGGTTCAAATATGGCCCACCTGGCTATTCTACACAAACCACACCCACCTACCCCACACCTGACATCAGATGAGGGGCAGGTAGCATCATAGCTGTGTTTGCAGAAAGGGGAGCCTTACATTGTGCTTTCAATTGTGCATAGGCAAGGGAAAGCAGGCTTCAGCTCAGCAGTAAAACCAAATCCTGCAGCACCATATAGGGATCTTTGCAAGCACCCTGCATGGTGCTTTGAAGTCCTAACTTCAGGACTTCAAAGTGTTCAACTACCTGACATCATTGTGTTGTCTGGGGGCTGGCAAATGGACACCCGTACCCACTCATAGAGCCCTTGTTTATAGAATTTTAGCCTTAATGTTTTATCAAGTCCAGACAAAGAATTACTGGGAGAAAGAAAAGGGGAAGAGATTTATGGAGGAGAAAATTGCTTGGTGCAACATTGTCTAGGCATTTCCATGGGCATAAGAGTGGTTGGTTGTTATTGTGGGGTTTGTTTTTTTTGCCAGTGTGAATTACCTTTGCAAAATTGAAATATGCAGCATCTTTCCTTAAAGAGTCCAGTGTTAACCTTTGGTTCCTGATACTGGCTCTCTCTGTTTCATTTGCAAGGGAATTAAACACTCACTGACAATTGGTCCATGCACTCTCTTTACACATGGCAATGGCCCAGCTATTACAAATTAATAGACACAAATGGGTATCATAGTGTCATTCATTTAAAAATAGACTATACAGCTGAGCCTCAAGATTTCCGAAACCAGCTATCACATCATGATTAATATGATGATGCCCATCATTTCCCATGCAATTGAACAGGAGACTCCAAGATCATCTCCCAGATTGTGGTGGTTAGCTGGAGTCAAGCTCCTTCTACACTTGCTGAATTCCAATCAATTTGACTCGTCTCTCTCGTTTTTAAAATAATATGTCTTGTTACTGTGGAGGAGGTGGTGTGAATACCAATTTGTACACTGTCATAACCTTCTCTGCACCTACACACCTGGGAGGCAGACTCCTTACAGATTTGTTTTTTCATAATTATTATCACCATTACAATTGGGTTGAGAGCTACAAAGGAGCATGGTAATAATTCTGCAATGCAATGCTCTAACCTAGGGAAGCTATATAAAATGTGCCACCCAGTAGATTGTTGTGATGGACTTTGCAGTGTCTTTTCACAGAAGCATGCCTTAACAACGACAACCAACTTGTCAATATGACAAAAATATCCCCTCCCCAGTTGAAATACAGAAGAGGATGACTTTGGTATGCCAAGACCTCTTGTCTGGCTGTTTCAGGCTTAATTTCTCCACACCCTCTAGCTCCTCATCACCCAAACCCAATGAGGTAAGAACTTCAGGAAACAACAAATCACTGGGATAAACAAGTGAGGAACTGAAGCCTCCATCCTGTTCATGCAACACTTAGAGTGGGTTGCTAAGGAATAGAAAATGCATTCTTACAAAAGAGGGCACAGATCTTCCAAAAAATTGTCTGTGCAAATGTAAATACAGTGGTACCTCTACTTACGAATAACTCTACTTAAAAATGTTTCTACTTACGAATGGAGCTCCGTCTGCCATCTTGGATGTGGTTTAGATAGGATTTTTTTCTACTTACGAATTTTTTAATAGGGTTGCTTCGACTTACGAATTTTTTCTCCCAATGCATTCCTATGGGATTCGACTTACAAATTTTTCTACTTACGAATGTGTGTTCAGAACGCATTAAATTCGTAAGTAGAGGTACCACTGTACATATGTATATAATATACATAATATATATGTGCAATACAATATATACATTGAATATAATATTGCACAATATCTCTCTCATACATACAGATGCACATTTTGGGGAGAAATACTACAAATTAAACAGAAAGATCTGACCTTTTGACCTGCATCCCGGCTTAGTCTACTGTCCAGAAGCCAGCTATTGATGGGCAAGTTCAAGGCCCCTGTTTCCCCTTCTTAGGGTTCTTTATCTCTAAACCGAACTTGAACCAGAGAGCACTTCATGTACAGGGGATGCCTTCAAGTAGAGGACTGTCCTCTGTAATGCAAGGCACATGGGCAACTTGTATACAGTAACATATACGTGGATATGCATGTACAGAATTGCGCTCACCAGCTCTTATCCTTGTCATCTGTGCATCCAGGAGGAAGTCTGAACAGAACTTCATAGCTGCATACAAGTAACAGTGGCGGACCTGGCGGTCTCAAATTTCAGTGGCGTACTGTGCGATGCCAAAATTCAGCACACCCACCTCTCGGCTTCCATTCTACATCACAGTTGCAGCGCCCCTGAGGCCCAGTGCAACCGAACTGGTGGCGCTCCCCTAAATCCACCTCTGCAAGTAAGTTGTATACCCTGGGTGCAAATCTGTACAGTTCCAGCTACTTTATTCCAATGGTTTCATCTCTTTTAATTTTTGAGGCTGCTTCTTTTACTGTTTCACCGTTGGCTTGTGTGCATGACTTTCTTTGTTACGATCTGTTTGTTTTATTGCAAGTTTCCCTGAATACACTTGGTTTTAAAGATTTAAATAGTGCAATTGCATGCATACAGGCTCTCTCTGTGGAGTCAGGAACCCTGAAAATGGGCTGTTAGGAGAGCCGACAATCGTTTTGTGATACATGGTTTCTCTCCTGCCCGCCCACCTTCCCAAATACATGAAGTCTCTTGAAGAAAAAGAAAATACACTGTGGTGCTGTAAATGCACAAGTCTTTATTTACGAGTCAAATTTGTGTAGCTTGGCTCATAAACCGAGGAGGCTGCTAAGGGGTGGGTGTGTGGCTGCTGCCTTGGGAGAGTTTAATGCAATGTGATCTGCTGCACACTACGTATCTTGCTGACTAGAGGAGGTTTCACCACTAATATAATTATCTACCCGTTTTCTTGCAGCTACATATCTATGCCCCTTGTAGAAGTAATAAATAAATAAATAAATAAATAAATAAATAAATAAATAAATACCCCACCCATCTGACTGGGCTTCCCCAGCAATCCTGGGTGGCTCTCAACAGAATACCAACAACAATAAAAAAGCAGGTAGGTAACCATGTTGTTCTGACGTAGTCGAAACAAAAAATAAATAAAACATAAATTCCTTCCAGTAGCACCTTAGAGACCAACTAAGTTTGTCATAGGTATAAAAGCAATAAAACATTAAAAACTTCCCTAAACAGTGCTGCCTTCAGATGTCTTCTAAAAGTCAGATAGTTGTTTATTTCCTTGACATCTGGTGGGAGGGCGTTCCACAGGGCGGGTGCCACTACCGAGAAGGCCTTATGCCTGGTTCCCTATAACTTTGCATCTTACAGTGAGGGAACCTCCAGAAGGCACTTGGAGCTGGACCTAAGTGTCCGGAAAGGACAATGGGGGTGGAGATGCTCCTTCAGGAATACTGGGCCGAGGCCATTTAGGGCTTTTTGTGTGTGTGTGTGAGTACCAACACTTTGAATTGTACTCAGAAACATACTGGGAGCTCTTTCAGGTCCGGTGTTATATGGTCTTGGCAGCCACTCCCAGTCACCAGTCTAGCTATCGGAGTTATTTTGTGTTCTAGTATTGATTTATTTGATCCATTGTTCTCCCCCTAAATTGTCATGCCATATTTAATAAAAAAAACACCAAATATAATGTTAAAGGGAGGATAAAGGAAGGGTTCCCAGTCATGCAGAAAGATCCTGCATAAGTCCATACCCTCTAACAAGTCGAGTCCCCAAACCGGGGCTTGCTCCCATGTGAGATCACGGGTCCCAAATACATGCGTTTTTCAAGGTGCCACACAAAATTGCATAAAGATAGACTGCATAATGGTTAATAACAGTTACCTTTTTGAATAAATGAACAGTTTTATAAAGAATGAGCTAGACAGCATTTGGGCTATTTTCTCCTGTTATTAATTGTTTATATGACATATATTTATACACTTTTTTGTAATCAGTTTAATACTATATATATATATATATATATATATATATATATATATATATATGGAAATGGTACTCATGTGCTACTTGTATGAAATAAATGAACTCTTTAATTTAATTTAATAAAATAAAATAAAATGGCTAGGGCACTCTCACTGACTCTGAATAGAGAAATGTGTGGTTTATCAAGACACGGGTTTTTATCTGGATGGAAATGTATTGCACATATGTATGGCATTCTGTGGTCAGACGCAAAAAGGAATACTGTTAATTCTTCGCCGCTTAGGGACAGGTTGTTTTGGTGCATGAAGTAACTACCCAGAAAGAACACACAGTAACTAGATCTAGTTTGAGTCCCAAATGCAAAGAATGCAAACATTATCACTGCCATAAGTGAGGAAAGAGCCAGTCAGAGTTTCAGGATTTAACAAGCTTGCATTTATCAAATGGTAGCCTGCACTGTGGAATTTCCAGATTGGGATTGAGAGAATAAGCAAAAAATATTTCCATGTGAACATAACATCTGACAAAGTGAAGTAAGATATTCTCCAGGGAGACTTCTAAGAGTTTATCGGGGTCATTTCAAGGCTCTCTTCAAGATTTAATCTTCAGTGGCATTTGTTCTACATTGTAAGTCATTTTGGGATCTGCTATTTGAGGCCATTCTACTGTCAGATGTTGTCAGTTTCATTCTGACATTTTCAGACGTTCCCCCCTCCAGAAAGGTGCTGGTAGTGAAGCAAAGTAACAGGGGCTGGCATGCCTCAGCTGCTGTGAAAAAAGTGATTTCCCAAATAGATTTCATCTCAGTTCTATATAAACAGAGCAGCCTTTGCCCAGGGCTGATGGGAATTGTAGTCCAAAACAGCTAGAGGCCACCAGGTTAGACTCATAGAGTTGGAAGGGACCCCGAGAGTCATCTAGTCCAGAAATAGCCAAACTAGGCCCTCCAGATGTTTTGGGACTACAATTCCCATCAACCCTGACCACTGGTCCTATTAGCTAGGTGTGATGGGAGTTGTAGGCCAAAAACATCTGGAAGGCTGCCTTAGACCAACCTGTTATCACAGAGCAAAGGAGAGGCTGAGAGAGAGGTTTATCTAAGGACACATACTCAACTTGGCTGTGGAGAAAAGATCTGAAATGGGGATTTCCCGATTCATTAAGCTTTGTCACTTGTAGCATTATCCTGAGCATGTTCTCTCAGTACAAAACCCCACTGAGCTTCACGGGAGTTACTCTCTCAAGTACATTTGCATAGGATTGCATCCTTAGCCATTCCTCTGCACGAGATGACCGAGGAACTGAGAAAGACCTAGTGGTGGCTGCAAAATGTTGTGGAGGCATCTTTATAATACATCTTCTGGCAAATGCTGAAGATGTATCTCCTTGCCCTGGCTTTTGAAACTCCGAGATCACAGTGGCACCCTTGGCCCTTCCCCTCTTCATTTAATCACCACAGTAACCCTGTGGGGGAGTCGAAACAAAAAATAAATAAAAAATTCCTTCCAGTAGCACCTTAGAGACCAACTAAGTTTGTCATTGGTATGAGCTTTCGTGTGCATGCACACTTCTTCAGATACACTGAAACAGAAGTCACCAGACCCTTATGTATAGTCAGAGGGTGGGGAGGGGTATTACAGTGCCCTTCAGCTCTCTCTATTGGCCAAACCCTACGCCAAAGGATAAATGGACATAAATCTGACATCTTTACCTTTACCTTTATAACCTGAGCCTTAGGATGGAGGGGTTCACGTCATTAGCACCTCAAGAGGGCCTTACTTCCAACACTGCCCGCTTGCTGCTTTGCTTCCATCTCACATTGCTCCACTCCCTGCTCTCAACTCTACCTTTATCCTTCTAGCTATCCAAGAGTTGAAGGAGGGCCCCCACCCACCCATTTTGCATCTCACACAGAGGCCTTTCCTTTGTTCCCCTTAATCGCCCCATCACCCTAGGCTATCACCTCACCAGGAAGCTAGCCTGGCTATTCCATAAATTAGAATAGGACCCAGGCAATCAGTCTAACCCACCCCCCACCCCCACCCAAAAAACCCCTTCATAACACTGGGGACTCATATCTGTTCAGCTTTCTTTCAGATCTGGGACAGCTAGATGTATGTTACGTGTGTGTGTGTGTGTGTGTGTTAGTGCAATAGCAGAGGCTGCAGTATTTTACCTGAGGCAGCCTGTGTCTTGCTTGCATTACAGTACTTTTTGCCTACTTTTCCATATATAGAAGATTAATCTTCCCAACATAGTTCTGGCTTTGCTCACTGTCTGATTTTAACTATCCATTACGTGACTCCCATGCTAGCGTGGGATCCAGGGACACTGAAGCCCTCCAGTCCACGAACAAGAACACCACAAGCAGTGATGGCGGCAGGCTTACCGGAAAACACCCAAGGCAGATGCTGACTCAGCCTTCCATCTTGAATGAAACAATTTAACTGCGTAATCCCTGTAGAGCTGCTCCCTTTTTTTGTTTGTTTTCCATTAAACGAAAAAGCCAACTCTGCTACCGTTGACTCTGTTGTTACCTTCTGTTCAGATCTTCCCATCCCTCTGTTGGCTTCTTTTTATATCTGCAGTCTGATTGCCTTCTATGGCATAGGCAACATCACCCAGGGATGAATGTCAAGTGCCTCCATGTGGACTAGAAACTTATCCCCCCATACCTCTTTATCTATCCCAGTGCTTTTTCGGGAGACGATGACACAGGGGTACGCATAACCCTAAACATTTTGTGAACCTAATGGGAGAAGAAACTAAAAAAAATTAATTTTTTCTCTAGCACGGTGAATCGTCAGTTCCGTTGCCACCCCCCATGGCGGCCTCATTTCCTGTCATGATGTTTCCCGAGTCTCAGACGGAAGCGAGTGTTTAATGTGTGGAGTAGGAGTTGGAATCTAGCACGGTGATTGGTCAGTTTCGTTGTTACCACCTCCAATGGTGGCTTCATTTAATTTCCCGGTGATTTTCTTGAGTCAAAATTAGAATACCCCTAAACATTTTTATATATATATTTAAAAAATCACTGACCTATCCCATTACTAGGCTCTTATGATTATCTGATGGAAAGGCCAGAAAATAAAAGTGAATTATAACTCACATTAAAAGTGAATTTTAAACTGGAGATTACGCTGAGGCTGGAATCACAAACAAGCATTTAAAAATAAATAAATGTTGTAATTCCAGTTTTATAACAACATTCAGTCGCTCCCCCAAGTTCTGCCCTGCCCACATGAGTCTACCCAATGGGGCTGAGGGTGGGGTTACATCCACCTGGGGGTGGGGATACGGCAACATCACTGTACCAAACCCCATGGTTGCCAGCCATGGGTTTGAACGGCAGACTATCTCTTGAAAATAGACGGATTTGATAGGGGTTATAACTCACTGTCCAATTCTGTGGGCACTTGAGGCCTACAGGGGAAACAGGCAAAGTTCAACAATGGCCAGGCCAGGCCGCAAACAAGAATAGACAGCTCCAAGAGGATTCCTGCTGGCAAAAGCTCTTCTCTGCTACAGGAATATGTTGTCTCTGCAAAGAGCTAGTGCCAACTGATGCCTGATTTAGGCTATCAAGACCTGGTCAGTGCCACCTGCCTGGCACAGTGGTTAAAGAGCCTTTGCCTTATTGTTGCAATATTTGCCTATGTAGGGATTTTGGGAGACAGCTCTGCTGTAGGGGAGTCATCCCGGGTCATGGCACTCACTTTGCTCGGGATGACAACAGAAGTACAGTGTTCCCATTTAATACATGCCCAATGAGAACAAGCTTTTCTGCATTTCCCCTGGCAAAGTCCTCATTTTGAGACAACAGCCTAAACACTCTAAAGAGTTTGTGGTAGAATAATTTCCCAGAAATCTTATATTGTGTTGTATTCCTACTGCACCTTGAGATCCTTGGGGCAATCTAACTTTTAAGAGTTTATTGCTACATTAAACTCCAAGATCTAATAATGTAAAAATAACAAGTCTCCTGATATTTTAAAATTTTTATTAAGTACCGGTACTGCATAGCTACCAAGTTCCGAATTGAAAATTCCAGGACCAGCAGCAGCGCGGCACCGGAAGTTGCTTCTACGCAACTTCCGGACATGCATAGAAGCAACTTCTGGTGCCACTCTGCCCATTTCCAAAATGGCCGTGGCGCCAGAAGTCGCTCTACGCATGTCTGGAAGTGTGTAGAAGCGACTTCCGGCTCCGCTCTGCCCATTTCCAAAATGTCCGCAGCACCAGAAGTCGCTTCTACGCACTTCCGGACATGCGTAGAAGCGACTTCCGATGCTGGCGCCGCCCGATTTTCGGTGCCCATACATGGGCAGAGCGGCACCAGAAACATGGCCGCTGGCAGGAGCTGCTTTCCGGGGGATTTATGGGATATAAGTCCATTCAGGAGACCAGCGGGAAACGGTAAGAAAATACAGGGGTTTCCCGGGAAAAACGGGGTACTTGGCAGCTATGCGGTACTGTAGTTAATTGTACAGGGATCTCATTCAATAGGGCTTTAAAACTATCTATCTCTTGGGCAAATATTATGTAGCATTGTCTCTGCAGACATGTCCTTTCATTGCAGTCAAACTGATTTGTCATTTCTGTACACACTACAAACCTTTTAGGAAGCCTAATTAAAATAGATGTTTCCATACCAAGACATCAATAGAAATGAAGACATGACACTTAATTCCTAGGGACTCAATTAAACTATCCCTTTGGTGTCACTCCCCTATGGATTAACATGTTAAACACATTTACTAAGGAGCACAGCTGAAGAACAGATAATCTTTTTATCATTATTAGAAGCTTCTTTGTCAAATGACATTCTATTATTTCTTGGAGGTGAAACGAGCTCTTGATTATTTGGTATCTTCTCCTCTTTTTTTTTGCAGGAATTGAACTCTCCTGCTGACTGTTTATATAACACATGCAAACACAGAGTCCTTATCCAGCCTCTACTACAAACAATTCATAAAACTTTACCAACAGATTGCTCATCCTTTTGCAGAAAACTTGAAGGTGCACTTAAAAACAAACAAACGTGAAATGAAAACATATTAGGGGCAACTTGCATAAGAGGACTTCCCCTTTCTCTTCTCTCTTCTCCTGCTCCTGGCACATATACCCAAACCTGCTCCATAGGGTCCCCCAACCTTCCAAAGTGATTTAGGGTCATGCAGTGGCTTGGGGAGGGGGGGCGTTTATCAAGAAAGGAAAGCCCCACTGTGCCCCACCCTCAATACATTGCATCTCACCTTTGTGTTGTCCTGTTTTACTTATCCATTTTATTTCATAAAATTTATACACTGTCTGATTGCAAGGGGGGAGGGATACAACCGTCAAATAAGTTTTATATCTCTTCTCCTCCTCCATTCTCGGGGTGCTATACAAAGTATGCAGTAAAACATGGCATAAAACCAACAATAAAATCATGCCGTTATCCAACTTGGAAGTTCAGTTACTGTGCAAAACAGCAGCGACACAGAAGACACCAGGAGCAGGTAACATGGTAGAGGGAGTGCTGTATTGCTTCTGTCCCAATGGTAGGATCGTTGCTGCTTACCAGGACAATGGTCTGGAGAGGCATCCCCAAACTTCGGCCCTCCAGATGTTTTGGACTACAATTCCCACCATCCCTGACCACTGGTCCTGTTAGCTAGGGATCATGGGAGTTGTAGGCCAAAACATCTGGAGGGCCGCAGTTTGGGGGTGCCTGGTCTGGAGCAAGGCCAGCCCTCAGGCACATTCCTTGGAGGCTGGATCTGCCACCTCAACAATGACCTCTTGGCTAATGGGAGGCCCTGCTGGTCTCTTCCTCCCCTTACGCTCAATGTAGATCTTCACTCACCTGTTCTTCCGTGGTGGCGGCGGTCTGTGCTTCTTCTTCTTCTTCTTCTTCTTCTTCTTATTATTATTATTATTATTATTATTATTATTATTATTATTATTATTATTTTAAGGTCCTGGCACTCACCATGAAGTTATTACAGTAAGTGCCACGCTTTTTAACAACAACAAAAAGAGGTACCCTTGTTTAGGGAGGCTTTTAATCTTTAATCGATTATTTTATTCTTCTGTTGGAAGCCGCCCAGAGTGGTTGGGGAAACCCAGCCAGATGGGCAGGGTATAAATATTATTATTATTATTATTATTATTATTATTATTATTAGGTAAAGGTAAACGGACCCCTGACCATTAGGTCCAGTCGTGACCGACTCTGGGGTTGCGCGCTCATCTCGCATTATTGGCTGAGGGAGCCGGTGTATAGCTTCCAGGTCACGTGGCCAGCATGACAAAGCCACTTCTGGCAAACCAGAGCGGCACATGGAAACGCCGTTTACCTTCCCGCTGTAGCGGTTCCTATTTATCTACTTGCATTTTGATGTGCTTTCGAACTGCTAGGTTGGCAGGAGCTGGGACCGAGCAACGGGAGCTTACCCTGTCACAGGGATTCGAACCGCCAACCTTCTGATCGGCAAGCCCTAGGCTCAGTGGTTTAACCACAGCGCCACCTGGGTCCCCATTTTTTTACTACCCCCTTTATTATTAATTATTATTATTATTACTACTACTACTACTACTACTACTACTACCCCCTTTTTAAAAAAGCACTAGTGGTGAGGAGCATTTTGTGCTTTGCCTCAGGTGCCAAAATGTATTGGGCCAGCCCTGAGCATCAGCAAGGTCAGTGCTCCAAAGGCAGCCTGGTGAGAGTGCCAGGTAGGCTCAGCCAGAGCACCCAAAGAGCCCCAGTCTTGCTGCCTCACTGCCCGTTCCCTGCCATTAATGCCCTGACCAATGCACATTCATTTTAATGTCTGAACCAAACATATCTGCACACATGCGCACGCATATACACACACACACACACACACAAAACATGGACAGAGCTTGCCACCATGATGTGGTCATTCTACCCACTTTGAACATCTAAAATAGGTTCACACCAGTTCTCAATAGAGAAACTGCCCGTCACAGGCCATAGCTCAGTGGCAGAGCATCTCTTGTTCATTTTGTGAATCGCAGGTTTGACCCCTGGCATCTCCAGCTAGGGCTGGGAGAGAACCTTTTCCGAAAGCCGGGAAGGCCACTGCCGATCAGTGTAGACAATACTGAACTACAGTGGAACCTCGGTTTATGAACACCTCGGTTTATGAATTTTCGGTTTATGAACGCCGCGGACCCATCTGGAACAGATTAATTCATTTTCCATTACTTTCAATGGGAAAGTTTGCTTCAGTTTATGAACGCTTCAGTTTATGAACAGACTTCCGGAACCAATTACACCCATGCTTCAGTTTATGAACGCTTCAGTTTAAGTACTCCGTGGACCCGTCTGGAACGGATTAATCCACTTTCCATTACTTTCAATGGGAAAGTTTGCTTCAGTTTATGAACGCTTACTCCGCGGACCGTCTGGAACGGATTAATTCACTTTCCATTACTTTCAATGGGAAAGTTCGCTTCAGTTTATGAACGCTTCAGTTTATGAACAGAGTTCCGGAACCAATTGTGTTCATAAACCGAGGTACCACTGTAGATGGACCAACAGTCTGGCCTGGGATAAGGCAGCTTCCTACGTTCCTATGAACCTGGGACTTTTTTCATAAAAGACATGCAGTCCACCACTTTGCTACTACAGCCCCTTGCCTAGTTTTTTTCTGCTGCAGAATGGTGATATTCTACAGCTTTCCCTCCAAGTCTCAGAAAGCAGGATCTCATTTTTTCCCCTAAAGCATTCACAGATTCTCTTTCCCCATCATCTCTTTGCAGCTCTAGCCATCCTCCGTCTAGAAATGAAGAACAGAATGTGGAAATCAGCAACAAGCATAACTGACCAATAAACAGCTATTCTGCTGGGTGTTTCCAGGACTGATGAAATGAGTGCTGGCGTCATCAACAGCAAGCAACATTCACCAGCGTGGCTCACCGATTCCACATTTCAAAGCCTGCTTTATACGTGCTATAATCTATGGAGGCTTCCTTCTGGAATCTTTGATGCTGCTTAGCTGCATCAGTGGCCTTGCAACCCATAAATCCCAGCTGAGTCATGCCTCCTATTTAGAAAACAACAAGTGCACCACCACAGCCCCTGACGAAACATGGAAAAGGTTCTGAAGTTGTTCTCTGTACCCAGTCCCTCTTCACATTCAAGCTTTCTTTTGCACTGCCACCCAGTGGCCTGTTGCTGAATTTCATTATCTACCTGTGTTTATAGTTTGGATTGTGGGAAGTCCCAGGCATCAAAGGACTTGAGCATGGAAAAAGGACACCCTATTTTGATTCCCATAGGAAAGCAATGGAGATTTGTCGCTCAAGATGCATAAGTGGTTAAAAAATGTCGACAGTTCTAAGAAGGTTGGG
This sequence comes from Zootoca vivipara, assembly GCF_963506605.1. NCBI lineage: Eukaryota > Metazoa > Chordata > Lepidosauria > Squamata > Lacertidae > Zootoca > Zootoca vivipara. The sequence goes on along the minus strand of NC_083287.1, from coordinate 32,111,853 downwards.
TTGTCAACAGGGATAGAATGCAAATTAGCAGAGAGGAACTTCAAGGAGCAGGATGAGATGACATTATGACCCTGGTTGGTAGGCTGGCTTTTCAATTGCCAGCCAGTATCCTTCCACTTGTCAGAAGCAGGCTTTTCAGGTAGTGAAGAGGAGAAGGGAGATAGAACAGCACATGTAGTTGGTATATTTGAAAGAAGTAGCGGACGTCAGGTGCAAGATGACACAACTACAGCCCAGTTTAAATGGAAGAACAAACCACAATTTCACATTTTGTACAGTTTCATGGCCCACCATTTTCCTGCTCAATTCACTCCTGCAAGCTATTTTTTGCTCCACGGGAGAAAATATACTTCTCCTATTATGTTCCAATTGGCCATCATATTATTTCCTTCTACTATGGACTTATAGGCCTATTCTGCGAAGACTACAATGCAGGAGAAAAACATGTTAAATTGATTGCCTGGAAACTCCCTTAGGGAAGGTAAGATTGGGTGTCTGAAGCTATGAAGTCCCTCACTATATGTAACAAATGGTATTTATTTTCTCAACCTCTAAGTGCACTGCTGTCCATAACTTGTTTCTGACCTTGGAAACTCTGGGGGGAAGCTTTGAACAGGATGTTCTGTTACAGACTAATCATACACTTAAAGAGCTTCACCTAAAGTTACTTTCCTTCACATTGCAACTGCAAAAATGTCGTCTCTTGCACACCAGGGGGAGAGAGAACCTCGGAGAGGAGATGGGGGGGGGTACCTACAAACAGAGGCTTGAAATGGAAAGCCACCAGGTGTGTGAAATGGGTAGATCTGCCCATTGCAATTTCTCATTTCTCCAGTCTGAAGCTTGGCTCACCCCATTTCCATTTGTGCATTATTATTATTTTAAGTCCTTTTGAAAATACACTGACATTCTACTGCGAATTTCACCTGATATTCTGTAGGCGAATTTGCCTCATATCTACATCAAGGCATATTTTCTCTAATATTTATATCTTCCCTAATAGGATGTATTTTTGTAAGTTATGCGCATTTTCTTATGCATTATGTGGCTTGAGAACTGCACTGCAAAATTCAGAGAAGTGAATTTTGAAGGATGGGTGTGTTTTCATTTGCATATTGTTGTAAGAGGTAGATTTGTTTTTAAATGTGAACAGAATCAAATTTCGCTTTCAGCCCTAACACTCATTAGCCCAGGGCACTCTACTCTGGCTGTGGGAATGGACTGTAGAGGGGGGAGCAGAACAACATGTGTTCTCCAGAAAAGGCAAGTGTTTATGTGGCACTTTGTCCAGGACCCCTCCAGTGCTGGCAGGACAAAATGGCGTTGTAGTGTCAGAAGGATATGGATGGAAGCTACCCCAGCTGTCAAAGCCAATGTCCATTTAATTTATATACCACCTTCCTAAATATTCTCCAAGTGGTTTACACTGAACTGACCCTAATACATCAATTCAATACATGTTGTGCAGATGCCTGATGATCGTCTTCCTAAGCAACTATTCTATTCCGAACTTAAAAATGGAAAGCGTAATGCTGGTGGTCAACAAAAGCAGTTTAAAGACTGTCTCAAGGCAAATCTAAAAAAAATGTAGTATAAACACTGACAACTGGGAAACACTGGCCTGTGAGTGCTCCAGCTGGAGAACAGCCTTTACCAAAGGTGTCATGGGCTTTGAAGAAACTCGATCTCAGGACGCAAGGGAGAAACGTGCTAAGAGGAAGGCACGCTTGGCAAATCCACACCGTGATCAACTCCCGCCTGTAAACCAATGTCCCCACTGTGGAAGGACGTGTGGATCCAGAATTGGCCTCCACAGTCACTTACGGACCCATCGATAAAACCGTGTTTATGGAAGACAATCTTACTCGGCTACGAGTGATCGCCAAAGAAGAAGAAGAATACAAACAAAGCATAAAAATCAGGCTGCACTATCTCAAGGGTCAAATTCGTAATAAGACAACACATAAATATCATATTATTAGGTACAATCAATCCCTTGAGCAATTACAACATAGAGTTCATAAATTCTAGATCATTGCATTTCAAAGCAACTCGAAAGCATAAACAAAAAAAACAAACCTCTTCCAACAGGCACAAAATTTCCAATTAGTGCAGATCACAGGAAAATCAACAAACATTAACAAATCCAGAAGTCAAAATTACATTTGCCAATAAGGTAAAAAATAATATAAAAGACAGTTTTATCAACTTCAGTATCTTGTTCCCAAACTCCATTCATACTCAGCAGGTTATTGTGCCGCCATAGTATCGTCTCTCCTCTCACCAGGGGAATGCTAAAATACAAACCATCCGTTCCCTATCGTACGAAGTAACAGATAACCTATACCAACTTAGTACGTGCAAGCCAACCCTCACAAGGACTTGGGCCCCCTTTGCAAATCCATGGATAGGGCCAATACTAAATCCATAAAGAGTGAGCAAGAATATATCACTCATTCCAGTGAATAAGCTGACATTTACAGAGAGACACTTATCAGCACAGAAAAGGGTTGTTCTTAAGTGAAGATTCTCACATGTCTTAATTGCCTGATCAACACACAACATACATTTTCTTTAGCGATCAATTTAAAAATTACTACTTCATTTAGAAACTATTGCTGCAATTTAAATAGGATCAAAATATGTCTCACTGTAGTGGGAAAGACTGGGACTAAGTGGCCAGTGTGTCTGCTTAGTCTCCTGTTGTGTTCAAGGCCCTTATTCTGCCTTCTTGGGTGGGTGGGTGGGTGTTTGTTTGTTTGTTTAAATGGGAATTGGACCAGAAAGCCCTCCAAACAGAGGAGGCCTTCAAATACTACATGTCACAAACTGGTAGGACAATGGGGAGGAGGAAGAGGATCCCAGCTAGGGGTGTAGCCAGGACTGGGGATGGGGGAGGAAGTACTTACAGGGTGATGGAGGGTGGAGATGGGATGGAGGTCCATGCACAGGAACCACAGCAGCAGGACCCATCACCAGAGTGGCCCCTGTCTCCACGAACACGGTGTGCTTGAGGCATAGGAGCAGTGGGAGAAGCGCTCCAGGAGGCTGAGGCAGGCAAGGGCCCACAGCCGAGCTCTCTTGCTGGCCAGGTGGGGCTCGCAAGCTCTGGGAGGAGGTGTGTGATTCCTCAGCTGGAGTAGGCTCAGAAGAGGTGAGGGTCACATGCCTTGCCAAGCTCAGATGCTGCAATCAGCAGGCAAAGTGATTGACAGCTGGGCAGCCCCAAACCTCTGTCAGATTTGACCCACATGGGGTAGGGAAGATAAGGGCCAAATCCATTGGCCAAATTCAGTTTCCTGCATTTGGTATAGTCACCTTATTCACAGGACACCAATTTGTGGGCCTTTTCTTAAACAACTTTCCTATGTGTGGTCCTCCAGGCCTACCTGATTCCATATTTGAAGCATTACCAGCACAGCATGGGAACTAATCACATAGCACAGCTATGCATGAACCCAGTGAGAGCAGAACTGGTTGCTGTCTCTAGATGTCCCCAGTAGCAGTCAGACAGAGTTCCTAAAACAGCTTATGTTGTGGTAGAAACAAAGAAACTGTGTCTCCTGAGGTACTATATCTATTTGGTCTCTCCTCAGGTGTTGTCAAGTTGTTGTTAATTGCTATTTACAGATAAGGGGCGAATTCTAATGAGCTTAGTGTTAAAGGCAGCCAGTTTGACACTGATAACAGACAGCTTCACATCACAACCAGGAAGTGAAACCTAGAGCAGGACAGGTTCTCTTCAGTTACTAGGCAACCAGACCACAAAGCTTTCATTGAACTGAAAAGGTGGTTTCTGAAAACATCATAAATCAATGTTGTGTTTCCCAGATAGCTCACCACAAGGGACTCCTAGAACCTAATGTTATGTCTGCTACGTGGTGGTACATGTTATTTCTGCTACATTGTTCCCGGCGCAAATGCTTCTCTGTGGTTGTGCACCCAAGCCATGATGGAAAGGTGCTGCAGGTAAAGTATCAACTTCGTAAGTTCCCAAACGATGTGGCTACCGGTCCTACCAATGGCCGAGACGCCTGTGAAGCTGCTATGCTCATGTGGGATATTGGGTGACCCATTTGATTAGTGCTTTAGGCATTATAAAATGGATGCAGGATCCTGACTATAAGGAGTTCTCTTTGTGGTGGCGAACCTATTGTGCTATAGACAAGGGATGAGGAAATTGTGACTCTCCAGATGGTGTTGATTTACAGCTTAATAATAATAATAATAATAATAATAATAATAATAATAATAAATAATAATACATTTATTGTCAATGTACAACCTGAATACAATGAAATTAACCGAGCCTCTCCCCCCCTCCCCACAAACAATCTCATTGCACTCTGTGTGCTTGTCGCACAACACACCAACCCTGAAAGTCAGTTGCACTATATTATTTTCCATTCAGCAGCCGAACAGCCCACGGATAGAAACTGTTTTTTAGCCTGTTGGTACGACTGATTATACTTCTATATCTCCTGCCCGAGGGTAGAAGATTAAAGGGGTGCTTGCAGGGGTGTGAATCGTCCCTGAGAATTTTTCTCGCTCTCCTAAGGCAACGATCCCTTGTGATGTCATTTAACGGGCTCAGGGGACAGCCCATGATATCATGCTGTGTTCACCACCCTCTGTAAAAACTTTCTGTACCACACTGTGATTCAATATGAGAGGACACTTTTTATTGTGGACTGGTAGAAGGAGGTCATCAATTGTTGTTTAACATTGTTCTTTCACAAGACCCTGAGAAAATGGAGTCTCTGCTGGGCCTTCCTAACTACCTGAGTTATATTGTTTTTTCCAAGTGAGGTCTTCACTAAGGTAAACTCCCAGGAATTTAAAGGAAGAGACTCTCTCCACACAACCCCCCTGATAAACAGGGCTAGTTCCCCTCTCTTCCTCCGAAAGTCCAACACTATCTCCTTTGTCTTGCTAAAATTTAGGTGCAAGTTATTCTCTAAGCACCATGTAGATACTTTTTGAACCTCCCCCCTGTACGCTGATTCATCTCCTCCTGTAATTAGACCTATTATGGTAGTATCATCTGCAAACTTAATAATTACAGTGGATGGATCAGATGAAATACAGTTATATGTATACACCAAGTACATGTAGGGACTCAGCACATATCCCTGTGGGGTGCCAGTGCTGAGCTTCAGGGAGGTAGATGTAACAGGCCCAATCCTCACTGTTTGTGTCCGATCCCTCAGAAAGTCTTTAATCCAGTCACAGATGGTAGAAGAAAGGTCTAGTCATCATCCCTATCCATTGGGCATTCGAGGCTGGGATTGGGGTTCGACAACATCCAGAGGGCCACAGCTTCTCCATCACTGCTATTGAGCAATAAAATAGTTCTTCCCTTACAGCCCCCGAGCCTCTCGGACTCTAAAAGGCCCATTTTAAATGAGACCGTCTTGGCTGTGAGCCCTGGAAGACCTGCACCCTGCCTTACTGGCCCTTTCCCATCTGGCCTGGGAGAGTGGAGTGCTGACTGACTCCAACTACAAAAGCTGCGGCTGTTGAACAGATTCTCGGGCTGGAGTATTGTTTATGGGGGGTTGAGAGAGCTGTTGCTGTTATTGATTATTGTTGTATCTTTAGTTTTAGATCTTATGATTTATGTGGAAATTGTTTCCATTAGGTTGTGTACTTTGTGATGTGTTTTATTTATTGTTTATGACTTCTGTTATGTGTGTGATTATGTAAATCTTGTCATGTTGTAAGCCACCTTGAGCATAGTTTCAACTATGGAAAGGCGACATACAAGTAAAATGATGATGATGATGATGATTTGCATCTTATTACATACGGTGGGATCTTGCACTCGGAAGCATTGCTGCAGCTGCCAAGAAACATCATCCAACATACTAATTACCTTTTATAAAATATAATATAGAGGGGAGGGATTGCCTGTTTGGCTTCAGTTCATGGTTGAACTGCTGACAGTGTCCCTGGAAATGATGGCTGGAACAGTGCAGCGTGTCTGCCCTAAAGCAAGGACCCCGTGGCCTTTTGATGCTTATGAGCTTCATGTTGTCAAGGAGGCATTTGAAATGCCTCTTTGGAGACTGCAGTGCTACATCGCCTCAGAACAAAGAAAACGTCTTGCCAAACTGGAATTTAAAGAGGATGCGAACTCTCTAGATCCCAAGCCGCAAGCTGCAGATATGATGAGTCAGATGAGATCTCAGGCTTCAAAGGATGACAAATACATCGCTGATTTGCACGAGGAAGGAGAGCCTTCCCACAAAATGCAACAGTTCTGAAAACCCTTATAATGTGATAATGCTTTAAAAGTTTGTTTCTAGGTCTGCACATACAGAATACACAGGCGCTGGATAACCCAGGTTTCATTCTAGCTGTTTTCCTGACGTTGCCAATTCTTACTAGGCATGTAATAGGAAACTTCCCCCTTCACGTTTTATTTGCAATTCTAGACCTCATGATTACAGACAGACAGAGAGACACACACATGTGCAGGTAGCTGGAAATATGTCTTTGCCCATCACCAGAAAATACTATTTGGAAATCTTGATGCCAAATGCACGTGTGGTTATTTTGACAACTGCATTGCTTGTTCATTGTCATACACCTTCAGTTAGCCAAGGAAACTGGTTTCATTTCTCCTTTGGCTTCTAATTCTTAAACTATTTGTCATTTGATGTTAATTGCATTTTAATGTTACCTATGATTATTTTAGCCTTGTGAGCTATTGAGATAACAGTGTACTGAGCAGCCTACGTAAATTTCATAAACAAAACAAAAGCTGAAGGTTTAGAGGTGATGTGGTCTGGTATAAGATTTGTTGTTTTAGCTAGGCAGTGGTGATTTGATTCAAACCTATGTGCCACGGAAGTTCCAGCACCAAGGGCCATACTATGTGTTATGCTAAATGTAACGTGCAGCAATGCCTTGGTTTTCACTTTAATTAATTATAGGTGTGGGTGGTGGTTTTTATTAGGGCAGCAGTATATGGACCTGGTGAGAGCTTTATAATATTTCTTCCTTCTCCAGTTGCAACTGGGAAGAATCCCCCCCCCCCAGGCACCTATTTGGATTAAACAATACACTAGTTCCCATTACAACCACTGGAATTATTTTCTAAGTATCATAGACACAAAGGGTGAAGGGAATACATTTATATCCCAGTAATGGCTGAGGAGGAGAGGTATAAACTCTCTCTACCTAAGTGCTATGGTCCTAATAATAGTCACATGCCTTGCATCTCCAGTTAATTAAAAGAAAAGTATTAAAAGTGTGTAGTATGGCCTTCAAATAGAGGACACGTATTTTAAAAATATTTTTATTCACCAAACCTTAAGAACACCGTGTCAGTTTATTTGCTTAGCTCCGGAGACATAACAGTGTGAGGAATTTGCAGCCAGGCTTTCCATTTCCATTTCATAAATGAAAAATAGCGTGACACAGGAGCTTATTTTGACTCTGTCTATAAAAACAACAGTTACTGTTAAGAGGTGGCATTCATAAAACCCAGTGGTGCTTTAGGATTGACAAATTTATGTGTATTGTTTAAGGGATTTAATGTGGCATTTCTTAGATCTCTGCCATTCTGTTTCTCTCTCTCTCTCTCTCTCTCTCTCTCTCTGATCTGAAAAGAGGCACTGAGACAATTTCATTATAAACAAAAGGGCTTGGGAAAGGTCTTTATTAAAATGCGATGCAGCCCCTAAGGATCCTGTCAACGCTGAAAAGAACCCCCCCCCAAAAAACCCCAAAGTAAAACTGGAACAAAACACAACATGGCCCTGCTATAAAAGAACACACTTCCTTACAGCCAACCTAGATACAAACCCACACACCCTTATACTTGCTCCACTTGCAACTGCTTATATGCATGGCGCCAGGGGAAAAATATATAATTTAATTCATATCTGGAAATGGCGGGAGAGAGCTGGTGAGTCCTCATGGTTCATGAGGAGACCCTCCCTGGAATCCGAAGAGTATGTCAGAGGGAGCCCCGAAGAGGCTCAGGGGGGCTTTGTTTAGGCTGCTCAGCCTCCCTGCCTAACAGCTGGCACACAAGGTCGCACAGCCTCTGCCACTGCTTTCCCGTGCATCCTCCAGCTTTCAGGCAGCCCCAGAGCATCAACTCTAGATATATTTTGGCCAGGATTGGAGAGAGAGAGCAGGAGAGAGAGAGAGCTGAAGAGCAGGAGAAAAAATGAGCATTTAGAGGCTTTTAAGAAGTTGTTTAGAGGGCGCTCTCCATTTTGCACAATTTCACTTATGTGTGGGGCCCGTGTAAGTGGAGGGACGCCTTATAATCAAAGAACAATGATAAGTTGTTATTTCCTTAAATACATTATTTAAGTGGAGACAAGGGGGCATGCCAATTATGATTGCGACCACAATATTGATGTTGCCGATGTTGCTCTTGTGGTATCTTCCTGATGCAAGTTGCTCTGTCTCAGCTGTCTAGGGCAGAAATCCTTGCACCTATTACTTTTCCCTAGCAGCTTCCAAAGGATGGATCAATTTATGTTAGGAAAATTGTCCAGTATAACCCTTTCCACAATGCTGCCCCTCTGAACCAGTTGTCCCCACCAGCCAGATCTTGTGCGGAAGTGAATGGTGATTTCGCCTGAGGACACAGAGAGTGAATGATGAAACGATAACTCAATTGACTTGAAGTTCAACTCAAAAAGCATCCTTAACTACATTATTCCACAAAACGCAGGTCATTTTGTGCGGCCACGACAGCATCTCCCATCACTGCTAAATGTTTTATATACAGATGTGGTTTGTCACGTTGGGCAGAAGTGCTCTCCTAGCGACTAGCGTCCCTGTATCACTGTTGCTGACTGGGACCCTCCAGATGTTGGGACTCCAGCTCCCATCATCACTGGTCACTGGCCATATTGTTGGGGTTGCTGGGAGTTGGAGTCCAACAACATCCAGAGGACCCCAGGTTTGCCACCCCAAGGCAGCAGGAAGAGTCTTCTGAAGCAGACTCTCTTCACCATGGACAGCTCTGAGGCACCACAACAACTGCTTCCAGTAAACTGAGTTGCAGGGATCAGTTAAGGGTCAAGATATACGCAGCAGTCTATAACCAGCTCCCGGTTAATTCATTTCTACAAAATGCAGTCCCAGAAGCAGCAAATTAACCTTTTGGCATCACAGAATCACAGCAGGGAATGCATGAGAGTGGTAGCAAACATAATTATTTTAAAACTTCTTTTAAAAAAATGAGGGCCCCCCTCAAATGACACTATCATAGTGGGATATGAATGGAAGTAGTCAGTGGCCAAAAAACCTTTTAGCATTGTGGCATCACAGTATGGGAGCTAGGGGAGCAGTTAAAAAAACCCTGCTTAAATTTAATTTTAAAATTTAAGGTCTTAGCCGGAGATCTTTTGTATCACCTCCTGCCTGAGCCATTTTATCTGGTGATGCTGGGAATTGAACTTGAAGCCTCCTACATGCAAACCATATGCTTTACCCCCTGAGCTATGTCCCCTTTCCACCTCCAAGGCGCCCAGCCTCACATAAGTAGCCTTCCATTATTCTCTCAACCACAATCTACATTTTGCTTTCAGATCTTGCCTGCCCCACCATCTTCACATTAGGTGCCATCATTTTTACAAACTGATTAAAGGTTAGACCGAGGCAAGGAATGTGATGCTTTGCATAACCTGCTAGAGTTTCGGATGGATATGTGACCTTTGCTGCTAAGAATTATAAGAGGAAGTGTGTGAAGTGCTCTGCACATTCGAAATCAATATATACATGCTAGATATTGCTATTATTAAAAGCAGCAGGAAGGCAAATTGCAAAATCCAATTTAAGGCCTTTTACTAAGACTCTTGGTGCATGCTGCAGTTTCCTTCCTCGCAGTGCACACATTTCTTTCAAGTTTCTCCCCCAGATTCTCACTTCAGCTATCTTATTTTTCGTGATCTGATTAAAGGTAGCTAGTGCAGATTGGAGGGTGGGAAGTGATGCTTTCTTAGCCTGTTGTTGTTCTTTGAAGATGTACCATTGTCTGATGGATATGGGTAATGGAATGGATTTTCAATAGAGAAACAAGAAAAATAGCCACTTCAAAAACAGAGGTCCTAAAAGTCATAGGAAAGGTGGGGGGAGGGAATAGGGATCTGGGAGAAAGATTATTTGAGAAGAGAGCTGGCCCGGTAGCTGCAGGTGAGACCCAAAAGTAGCGAGAACACACTGGTTTAATCAGAAGATTCCAAGTTTGCTAGTGGTGAATGCTGAGGGATTAATTACAGCCTCCACCTGGATCAGTTTAATGGTGTCTCAGCTGAGCTTCCACTCAAGGGAGGCTTGTAAGAAATGCAAAGGTTTGTCTCAAAAGGCCATTGTCATTTTAGGTCATCACGTTGGAACCTTTACATTGTCTTTACCGCTGCTGGCATTTTACTGGTTGCAATTCCTGTTTTAGGTTGGCAATCCTATGCACACTTACATGGGAATAACACTCATTGAATTCATAGTAACTTACCTTTGAATACACAGGTGCAACTTTTCCTATCAGCAAACTCCTGATGGTTGAACTATGGTCCCTGGGTGCAAACTAGTGGGGTTCACAGGGGCAGGGGGGGAAATGCCAGAGCCCCAAAATAGTGTGTAGGACAAATCATAGGGCAATTCATGGTTACAGCTTGTAGTTTGTTTGAACCATGAACCTGGATCCAGATGACATACTAAGCCAAACCATGGTTCAGTTCAGGCTGCATCCTGATCAAAAGTGACTTTGTGGGGAAGGGCATATCTCAGTGGCAGGGAATCTGCTTTGCAGCGAGAAGGTCCCAGGTTCAAGCCATGGTCTCTCCAGGTAGGGCTGGGAGAGATTCCTGTCTCCAATTCTGGAGAACCACTGCCACTTGGTGTAGAGTGTAGACAATGCCAATGGTGTAGAACAATGGTCAGACTCAGCTTCCTATGTTCCTCACATAGCTCGGTCCACTTTGTTCAAGAATGTGTAAGAATTTCAAATTTTGGCATGAAATCTGGATCATGATGAGCAAAGCCAAAATTCCTTTTTCTGGCTTGATATCTGCAAATGGAGAGAACTGCATGAATCTTTGCTATTTTCTTATATGTAGTTGTTATGAAAACATCTTTCCTCTTCTTGCCCATGTCACTGTTTCTAAAATAAGATCCCCCAGAGAATAAGAAGAAAGGTGTGAGTGATTATCTATTAATCATATGAATCAGGAATGTGATTCACAGCCAAATGACAGCTTTGTTGACCATTGTGTGAAATACATCAAAGCTATTCCTGAATACATAACCTATTACTCATAATTACTCTGTAGAAATTAAATCTACATTCAAACTGAAAGCTAAGTGTGATGGCCTTTGCAGGAGGCTAAGACCTGGATAATAATAGCAACACATTCTACTTGCAACTTGGCACATGAAAACAGCAAAACACTTTCATAAATGAAACTTTCCCCTCCTAGGTTTACCACCCATTTTGGCAATCCTAGCAAAATGAAATGAAGGCTAATTTTTAGATTTCTGTTTCTTCCACATAGTGGGATGCAAGGATCTGAAAGGATAAAAATAAATAAATACTGCTTGGACTCTAGGTGCAGAGCAGTTCTCTAGTGCAGGATAACTTGCCACCTAGTGGTCAAAGAGGTGGTCCAACAGGTGGCCTGAGAGGCTTGGGGTGAGCTGTGGGGGGGGTAGGCTGTGTCGCTGGGGCAGTTGTGAGTGGTTTGGTGGCGAGCTCTCAGTGCTCGTTTTTGGCGGTTAGGCACTGGTAAATTTTGGTTGGTGGAGGGGTACGGTTGGCTGTGCCGGCCCCTCCAATGATGCTGCTACAAGGGTATTCCATTAAAGGAATCCAGGGGCTCGCCATGCTCTTGTCCGAACCCCTGTCAAGGGGCTAGGGCCACGCAAGAGCCCCTGGGAGCATTTGGGGAGAGGTGAGGGTCTGGCACCCAGCTCTATTCTCTCCTCAAAATGTTTTCCCTTATTGACTTTTGCAGGCTTGCGGATGTCAGTTCTGTTCCTACCTCTAAGCGGCAACAGATAGTCGCTAACCAATGCGTAAGCAACCACTCACATATTGTAATTCAATAAAGTTGTGGCCAAAATTATGCCAAAAACAAAAATTTGGTGTGAGTTGTGTCTTTATTTGAGGGTGTCTTGGGGGTCCTCGACACGCAAAGGGTTTTCAATTCCCTGTACCAAAAGCATAATTATTTCCACCTATTCTATATATCCCAGAGCTGGCACACTAGAAATACTTCACAAGTCAAATGTTCTGAGGACACACACAAAAAAGAGGAAACGTCTCACAGATAAAGGTTGAGAGCTATGAAAGAAACTAGCTTTCCAAAGGCCCAAAATGTTGGTCAGAAGACGCTTGTGCATAATTTAAACCTCCCTCCTCCTTAGAAATTTTCAAAAGGAGCAAATAATTTCCATTCTAAGTGTGTCTAAACAGTGGTGGAGCTTCATGCTCTGGCACCGGGGGGGGGGGGAGGCGGGGAGCAGGCAGGGGCAGGGCTGGCATGCATCCTGGGGGCATGGTCCAGGGGCAGGGTGCGCATCCTGGGGGCGGGGCGTGCCGCCTGCGGGGACAGGGCGCCCAGCACAGGCAGGGGGTCAGCCGTGATGGCCTGCCGGGATCGCGCTGCTGGGGGTGGTGTGCTCCCCACACACTCCTCCTCCTCCGCCAGTGTGTCTAAGATAGCGTTGGCCCAAACATTATGCTACCTGTTACAAAGGACAACCAGAAAGGCATTTGGACCATATCCTACACCGCATCTGAGAACAGCAGGCTGCCTTAGGGGGTGCAGGCCAGGCAATGTGGCACACACAGGTGTGTCCACCCACACCTTGCTGCTGCTCCCCCTACTGCCCACCTCCAGCATCCATCACCTGAGACGGACAGCTGTCTCTAACAGTAGGGCTGGCTCTGAGAAATCATATGGGAGCAACCTTCTGATGGGTAAGCAAGGAATGTCTTACTCCAATATATGAAACATAATAGCACCCCCCTTCACCATGTTCAACCCCATTGCCAAGTAAGTCATCCTGGGGGCCAGCAGGAATCAGTGTGGGATCAACATGTTGTCAACACAAGTGCAGGGAATGGATGTGGATGGACAACTTGTCCCAAAAAATCAGAACTTTGATCTTTTTTTAAAAAAACAAACCTGTGTGGACTTTCTCCTTCCCAAGCAGCTATTAAAAGGCATCAGGAATCTATCTTTGAGGTAGTTGTTGGCATAAGTGATGAATTCCTTTCATTATAAATTGTAACTGAAGTTCTGTAATGTTTCATGTCTTTATTCCCTAGTTAATGAATCAAGCTTCGGTGACAGTTTAGGTAAATTACGTCTTCGTAACCGCTTTGGGGAAATGAGATCTTCTGTTCAAAAGTATGATGCCTTGTATAAATATTGCTATACTTCATATACTTTGCTTTAGCTATAACTATTTAACTTGTCTCATTTGTCATAGTTACCTATTTTTAGACAATGAATTCTTGTGGTACTGGAGAAAATGAGAATGGGGTAGATTGTTTTGAAGAGTCAAGTTCCAAACCCCCAAGTCTCTCCAGGGAACTCCAAATCTGCTTGCTCTCAAGTCTCCGGAGTAAGTAAAAGAGCAGTGGTTTTTAGAAATTGTGTAGTGAATTGATATTTGTTTAATTTTGGTTCATTATCTTTGGTGTTTGTGACTTGGTTCTGTATAATGTATGACCAGCACATGTACAGTATAGATTACTAGTGAAGTGGTCATCAAATGGCATGGCTCAGCTTCTGGTTAGAGCTTGGAGTTTTCTACCATACCATTGGGGGTGAGGCAGAGAACAAAGCAGGATTGGTCTATTGACAGTTCCTAACTCTGAGATAAAGCTACTGAGGTATGGCTGGCAGGTGGATACATGAGATGCAGACTTCTGGTCACAGTGCCACAGAGCCAGTGTGGTGTAGTGGTTAAGAGCGGTAGACTCGTAATCTGGGGAACCGGGTCCACGTCTCTGCTCCTCCACATGCAGCTGCTGGGTGACCTTGGGCTAGTCACACTTCTCTGAAGTCTCTCAGCCCCACTCACCTCACAGAGTGTTTGTTGTGGGGGAGGAAGGGAAAGGAGAATGTTAGCCGCTTTGAGACTCCTTGGGGTAGTGATAAAGCGGGATATCAAATCCAAACTCTTCTTCTTCATCATCTCTAGAATTCTCCCTGCCTTGCCTTTAGGTGGGCCATAAAAAGCTAGTTATGCCAGAGGGCGTTACAAAAAAAAAATGCAAGCTGGCTAGTTTATACTGCTGGGTGTTTGTGTGTTCCTTGCTGCTCACTTTCCCCTACCGCAACCTGGCAGGGCTTTCCAGAGTGTTGGGGACATTGCTGCATGCCATACCATGCACAGTGGCTGGAGCAGAAGCTTGGAGGGCAGGCAAGCAGATTGCTGTGCCAGCCTGGAGTTGAAGCAACAGTCAGGTCCAGATCTGGCCTGATGGCGCCATCACCAGCTCTGGATCTAACATGTTCCAGATGAACTCAGCTCTACCCCTCACACCAGAAAGCCCTGTTTTTCAGCTTTCCTCCGGCTGGCCATCAGCAGTGAGAATCCTACTTGGGGCACTTTCACCTCTTCACTGTACAGGCAGGCCCAAGTGGGACTTCTACTCCTGCAGAGTGTTGCTGATGCAACTTCACAGGTGACAGCTGGCAGGAGGCTGGTGGAAGATGGCAGGGCTGGGCAGAGGGACATCTCTGCTAGCTAAAGGCAGGCTGAGGTTGGTGGGGCCAGTATCTGCTCCTGGAGGAAACCACATTGGCTATCCCCAGCATGCTGTGTTGCAGCGGCAGTGGCCCTTGACAACTAAAGCTCCCAACTCCTGCCATGGGGCTGCCAAAACACCTGCCATGTGAAGGGGGAAGCTAACTGTACAGCTGCCAATGTGCAAAAGCTTATTTGGGTGAATGAACGCTTGTTGCCCTCTGGTGGTATTTATTTGAGATGATATTTCAGAGGAAGTTCAGACAGAGACAGTGATGAAGTTGTTGGCTTGATGTTTAGCACACCTGAGAGACCGTAGCCAAGAAAGAACCCACTAACTGCAGCCCGTGGTGACAGCTGCTTGACAAATAGAGGCTAACACCTTCAGGCCTTCGTCATGCATTGTTTAAAAAACAGTGGCTTTCCCTTCTGAAAAAGGAGCACTTTGTTGTTGTTGTTGTTGTTGTTGTTGTTGTTGTTGTTGTTGTTGTCCGGATCAATTCAACTGCAATTTGGCTGCAATCCAAATCCCACTTTCCTGAGGGTAAGCGTGGTTGAATTCAGCAGAGGTTACTTCTAAGTAGACTGTTGGTGCTTCCAGAGGGTCTGTATCTTCGAACGGGATTCAGTCACGTACCAACAAATTCAAGCTCCGCAATTTTAGTTTGTTAAGAGCTGTTGCACAACATATGCCATTTGCCCAAAGACTGGACTGAAAGCGAAGGGGAAATGCACTGGAAAGTATGGGATAATACATGCTTTGATGCAACACTACCTAACTTCCCTACAGACAAATAAAAATAAACACTACTCTAGTTGACGTGCTAATTCAACCTTCGTCCCTGATTTGCTTGCACAAAGCTGACACAAAGGTTAATCTATGCCCAGCCTTTACTGAGCATTTGTTTGCAGGGCGGTTACAAGAGTGAACATTCATTCTGATTTTATGTGCCTTTCTATTATTCATTCATCCCGCACATTTATGTGTGTTTCCCTTTTGCTTTCCCAACTGCAAGTAGTCTCTTAGGTTTTGAGATTACAAGTGACACCTTGACAGAGATCAGTTGGATAGTTTGGGAGCAACTGCAAAACAGATAAGCATGAATGGATTAATTTATATCGATGCCAAATTGAATAGTTTATAGTCAGATTGGTGATTTATGCTGGTAGGTGCAACTAAATATGTATTTTGGTTGTTTAAAGCAGGGTGGTGGTAAGGAAACCTGTGGCCTTCTGTATTTTGCTGGGCTATAAATCCCATCACCCCTGACCATAGGCCATGCTGGCTGGGGGCTGATGGGAATCAAAGTCCAACAACATCTGGAGGGCTACAGGTTCTACACCTTTGACGTAAAGTTACATCCTACCTTTCCACACAATAGTGGCCATGGCAGCTACAGCAAACAAAATACAGTGCAGTTGGAAACAATTGTATGAAATGTTTTTGAAAACTGTCTATAAAACCAGCCGGTTGAAAAAAGGACAGCAACAAGAACAGGAGCACATCAACCAGATCAACTTGACCTGCAGATTGGATTGCACAAGGGATGTTTGCTGGGTCTATGTCTATGATTGCACATTTGACGTCTGAGGGACTAACTCCACAACACAAAAGAGTAGGTACCATTACTGAGTAATTGTTATGGCCAAGCTATTGAACCAGCCATCTTTGCTTAGCTAAAATGTCACGCTTCTATCATTCTGCTTCCTGACCCCAACGCCCTAAGCAAACAAGGAAATCCTGGATTGTGGGTAGACCTGGCAAGGAAGTAACTTATTAGAACGCTAAATGCTGTGGTGATTTTATAATGAAATATTGATTTTTCCCTTACCTTTGGTCAAGTCATTTTTGTCAGCAGCATGCTGTGAACTGAAAAAAAGTGACCCGGAATCTAAATAAAGGATGCCTGCGTGTTAGGTGGGCAGCAGCATGTTCCAAGAATTGTTCCTGAACCCTTTTGTACGTCCAGGGCGCGAACGGTTGTCCTGATCAAATGCAGTGCAATGATAATCTGTCTGAATTTCTGTAGACTGTTATTTTATTTTTATTTTATTTTTGTCAGCAGTTCCAACAAGTAACGGCATTTGTGTGCCTGAGTTCTGAGGAAATGGCATTTTCTGATCATTTGTGCAAAAAAGCTGTTATCTTAACAGTTTTGACATCTCCTATGACTGGCTTGTCATTTTGTCATGGCTCCGTAACATTCATCGCAAGGAAGACTTCACAGACGAAAAAACAACAACACAGCTCCTGCAAATGTATCTTCTTTTGTTCATTTAGCTGCCTGTCCTTTCCTGCTGTCTGGAATCCGGTTTGCTTCTCTTCCTGGTAGCTTTGAGAGCTTGAATCAAAGCTAAGCAGCCTGCTTTCTGGAGTTCTTGCCTAGCCACGTGTACCTAGAATTCTTAGCCCTAGGACACTGATGTGAAATTTCATTATTACTGTGAAGCCTTCATCTCACACTGTAATCAATTCCCCACCCCCACCCCATGATGGCTGAATGTTTTTATTCCATTATGGTTAATTACAGCTTGGGTGGGTTTATCAATAGGAAGTCATCTACTCTTCCACATTCTTCTAGGTTTACTTCTTTTCTTGTTTCTTGAAGTCTATCTGTTTCTCTACTTTTGAAAGCAGCTATGGTTTCCTTTACCTCATCCAATAACTCATTATCTCTTAAGTTGTGCCCCTCCTCACTCGGGTCACTAATTTTCCTGGCCTTTCCCCCCTCAGCGGCTAGCAGTTCTTATAATAATCCCATTAACCTTTAAAAGCAGCATTTACTATTAATGGGCACAGCTGAGTCCTCTTCATCCTTTGATAATTTTTCATTCCTTCCCGTTTCTTTCTTTTCCTTCCGTGTTTTGTTAGGAACTTAAAACATTTACCTCAGTCTAAGAAATTAAAGTCAGATGGGTGGGAGGAGAAAGCAGACACCTGAACTAGCAACAGCTCAAGAAATTTCAATCCCTTAGACCAGTGATGGCCAAACATGTCCCCCAAGCTGCTTTGGGACTATATTTCCCATCATCCCTGACCACTGGTCCTGTTAGCTAGGGATGATGGGAGTTGAAGCCCCAAAACAACCGGAGGGACAAGTTTGGCCATCACTGCCATAGACAGAAATAAGGTCTGAGGTTGCCACCCTATCCTCACCTAGGCCCTATTTGCACTATACACTCAAAGTAATAGGATAACACTTTAAACAGTCATGGCTTCCCCCAAAGAATCCTGGGAACTGGGGTTTGTTAAGGGTGCTGAGACTCTCACAGAGCTACAGAGTAGTTCAACAATCAATCCCTCTTCCCAGGGAATTCTGGGAATTGTAGGTCTTGTGGGGGAAACTGGAAGTCTCCTAATAACACTCAGCACACTTAATATAGTACAGTTCCCAGGATTCTTTGGAGGAATCCTTTAAAAAAATTCTTACAAGCCACCCCAATCTCCAAGCCCTGCAAGATTCTAGAGGTCACAGAAGCTTACCCAGGGTTTATGTTTCTTTCAGAGACACAGCAGAGACTGTGGTATATGGTTGTTTATTATTATTATTATTCTTGTTGTTATTATTGTTATTAATTTTATTATTTATTAAGAGTCTGATTTCCTGTTTAACTCTCCAAGCATTTATTAAATTCTAACACTTACTAAATCCAGGAATTATGCGTGCCTTGCACCCACAAACTCTGGCACCCAAATTTCATAACAGTATATTGCAGATGAGGCCTTATCTGAAAGCAAGGCCTATTGAATTAAACTAGATTTATTTCCAAGTCATGCATAGGATTGCAGTGGGAAATGCTACTATTACCCAGTGTGGTAAAAACATGGTATGAAACAAAATAATTAACATTCCTTAACATGCTCCTTAATGATAGCCCAAAATGTGATGCCTGAGAGTGGAACCACATGTAATATGTAGCTCAATGGTTTCATACATTTCACACATTCCTTTTTCTTTCAAACTGAGGACAGTACCTGTTTTCTGATCTCCCGGTAAACCACTGTCTCTGCTTTTTTTTGTCTTCTGGAGCACCAAACCTCTTTTGTGTGAGTTAGTAAATTTCTTCAGATCTCTACCCCCAGGTCTATGTGTAAGTTAGTAAACCAGTAGTAGTAAACCAAGCTATTTTGCTGCCTGAAGCAGAGCTAGCCAAATGTGAATGAAATGTAAACAAATCCTATCTGTAAATATAATGCATACTAGATAGCAGTATAATGCACAGCTTAAACAAGTATGGGCATTAGTAGTTAACAAATTCAGGTACATTACCAGATTAAATGAGTGCAAAAATAGCAGTCTTGGCAACTCACTAGGCTTCCCAGCTGTGCCGATAGACATGTTCACACATTACATTAAATGAAATAGTTGAGCTGTACAGATATGGCTATACAGTCTGTGTTTAGGGAAGTTTTTAATGTTTAATGTTGTATATTGTGTTTATAATATTCGATTGGGAACCGCCCAGAGTGGCTGGGGAAACCCAGCCAGATAGGGCGGGGTATAAATAATTAATTATTATTATTATTATATTACCTGTGTGCACAACAGCTGAGCTGTATAAATCATAAGCGAACCAATAGTCTGGCTGAGGATAAGGCAGCTTGCTATGTTCCTATGGCAGTAGGGGCTGGTGCGAAGGGTGGATACGGCTTTAAATCGAAAAAGGAAGAGTGGTAAATAATGGTGTATTTTTTAATTAATTTTTTTTTTAAAAAAACAACCCCATCCTGCTCATCCTTTCATAGTATGTAGAATTAAGGATATTGTTGCAAGTAAAAATAGCAATTTGTCTTTCAAGTTCTCCTTTCATGTGCATGACAGAGAGATTTCAGGTTGCACATCAAATCCCACTAAGAATGCTATTGTTTCTTTTCTTTTTTTTAAAAAAAACACAAATTGCCTTTATATAACTTTCTAAAAATCATGTTCTTATTGTCTAGCCTCTTCAGTTGACATCCTTTGCTCTCTGTACATTTGCCTCATTTCCACACAGCATAGCTGTCTGAACGCTTGGTCTCTAAAAGAACAAACGGATGACTGATGAGGAGTGGGCTAGATATGTCAGTTCTCCCTCAACGCCCTCCATTCCCTCTCCTAAAATTATTATTAAAAGGAAGCAAATGTACTAATTTCCTTTCCCCCACCCACCAGGGGAAAATGCATCTGCCTCTAATCTCATTTAGCACTGTTGCTGCTGAAAGGCTTGATTGTTACATTCAGATGGAAATGATTTCTGTTGCTATAGACCTGAACTGAACTGGGAACCTAGACATTTGCATGCACACAATTTAGCGACAACCCCCTTAACCACCTACTTTCTTATAAAACATACCGTACTTTTGAAATACCTCATAGCACCAACCAGAATTCATGTTGTGAAGGTTGGCCTTTGCCTCATAGTTCATCGTGGACTTTCTTGGTATATACTATTTATGCTCTGTTCAGCCTATTTTGGAATCTTTCCTTAGGGGAAAGGACCATATTTGAGTGGTAGAGCATCTGCTTTGCATGCAAAAGGTTCCAGGTTTGATCTCTGGCATCTCTGGGTAGAGCTGAGAGAGGCTCCTGTCTCAAATCCTGGAGAACTGCTAACCAGTCAATGCAGACAGTGCTGAACTAGGCTGAACAAAGACCTGACTCTGTAAGTCGGCTTGCACTTCTCCCACAACTTGGGCATGGCTGTTTCTCATGAAAGGTGTAGCTATTTCTCCGACAGATGTTATTTACCCTTTCTATATTTTGTGCATTTCTAGATCTTCATTTGCAGTCAGACAGTAGGAACTCTTGGCTTGTGCCACACCAAAATATTCTCTGCTTGCACTCAAATTGGATAAAAGATTCTTATGTTGATATGCAAAGCCCTAATGAACTTGGCTCCAGGGTACCTTAAGGACAGCCCAAGCCCTTATATCCCTGCCTGGTTGCAGAGATCATCTGGAGGAGCACGGCTAGTTTCTGTTGGAGATTCATTCCCCGTGTAGAGTCATGGGTTTGTTGTCTATCACATGACTGTATATGTGTTTACTTTCCACAGGAATGGGAAGTGACGTAGACAGGATGTTTGTCTTACTATGTGTTCTGTGAAGAGGGGCTATTGTCCTTTGTTCTTTCTCTTTGCTGCCTGATGCTAGAGGGGGGGGGCATGTTGCAGTGCTCCGTGTGTGTTTATATGTAAACAAAGTAGATTGACACCATCAACCATAACATCCTTCTGGACCGTCTAGAGGGGTTGGGAGCTGGGGGCACTGCCATACAGTGATTCCGCTCCTTCCTCCTGGGCCGTGTTCAGAAAGTATTGGTGGGGGATGTGTGTTCAGACCCCTGGGCTCTTACTTGTGGGGTGCCTCAGGGTTCTGTCCTCTTCCCCATGCTTTTTAACATCTACATGCAGCCGCTGGGAGAGATCATCAGGGGGTTTGGGATGGGTGTTCATCAGTATGCGGATGACACCCAACTCTACCTCTCCTTCAAATCAGAACCAGTGAAGGCGGTGAAGGTCCTGTGTGAGTGCCTGGAGGCGGTTGGAGGATGGATGGCGGCTAACAGATTGAGATTGAATCCTGACAAGTACTGTTTGTGGGGGACAGGAGGCGAGCGGGTGTGGAGGACTCCCTGGTCCTGAATGGGGTAACTGTGCCCCCGAAGGACCAGGTGCGCAGCTTGGGAGTCATTTTGGACTCACAGCTGTCCATGGAGGCGCAAGTCAATTCTGTGTCCAGGGCAGCTGTTTATCAGCTCCATCTGGTACACAGGCTGAGACCCTAGCTGCCTGCGGACTGTCTCGCCAGAGTGGTGCATGCTCTAGTTATCTCTCGTTTGGACTACTGCAAGGCGCTCTACCATTGAAGGTGACCCGGAAACTAATCCAGAATGCAGCAGCTAGACTGGTGACTGGGAGCAGCCACCGAGACCACATAACACTGCATGCATTGAAAGACCTATATTGGCTCCCAGTATGTTTCCGAGCACAATTCAAAGTGTTGGTGCTGACCTTTAAAGCCCTAAATGGCCTCGGTCCAGTATACCTGGAGGAGCGTCTCCACCCCCATCGTTCTGCCCATACACTGAGGTCCAGGGCCAAGGGCCTTCTGGTGGTTCCCTCGTTGAGAGAAGCCAAGTTACAGGGAACCAGGCAGAGGGCCTTCTCGGTAGTGGCGCCCGCCCTGTGGAATGCCCTCCCATCAAATGTCAAAGAGAAAAACAACTACCAGATTTTTAGAAGACATGTGAAGGCAGCCCTGTTTAGGGAGGCTTTTAATGTTTAATAGATTATTGTATTTTATTTTCTGTTGGAAGCCGCCCAGAGTGGCTGGGGAAACTCAGCCAGATGGGCAGGGTATAAATAGTTCTGTTATGCAACTGCGCAAACCTCTGCGGATCTGTGAAGTGTGCTGATGTCAGAAGGCATCAGTCGCTGTGATGTTTGGGCTGGAGAAAGCTTGTGAAGCTCCCGATCTACCAGGAGGGAGAGAACATGCCAACCGGGCATGTGTCTCTGCCAAGGTTCTACTCGAGAGTAGAACATCCTGACAGTTTCCACCCATGTTACAACTAGAAGCTGGGTATTTAATGTTGCTGGTTGCATTCAGTGGAACCCTTTTCCAGTAGAGATGAGGCAGCAGCATCACTATTGACTTTCAGGTATCTCTTGAAGACATTTTATGCCAAAAGGCCTATGCAGTTTAATTGTTAGTCATTTTATTAGCCAGTCACTTTAATTAACTGTACTGTTTTGAATGGTGTTTTGTGTTTTAATGTTGCATGCCACTCTAGTCTGTCTGTCTGTTTTGGAGCATGGTTTGTTTGTTTGTCCTTCTGTCTATCTGCCAATTCTCTATAGGTTCAGCCACTTCTCAGGGTATCTTAGCCACACTTAGTCCAAGGGTTCCAGAGGCGGGGTTACCTGGCAGCAGCTATTCCACCAGGTTGCAGCAGAGGGAGAGATGGAAAGCAGGACCACTCTGTCAGCTCCGCTCAGAGACCCATTACATTTGATTCCTATCCCTGAAGTGCTTCTATTCCAGAGCTACTACTGAACTTTTAAGAGCTGATGCCAGAGTTTGATTTCTCCATCTTCGCTCTGCCCGTTTTCCCTTTTGTGTCCTGTAAGCCTGTGGGTAGACACTGTCTTGGTTTTTATCTTATATGTAAATGGCACTGTGAACCCTTTAAGTTGAGGAATGAGATAGAATATGCTTGCTTTAACTAACATTGGGTCATTTGTGTACATGGCTTTCCAAAGTGATATGAGCCAAGAATAAAAATAAAAACCAGATCCATAACCAGAAGAGTTTGCAGTTGCAGGGAACTTATCGTCTTGGTCCCTTCCAGTTTGTTCATTTCTATATGCTCTCCCATTGAGCTAGCATCTTTGTATTTATGTGCTGAGCCTGCACCAACCAAGGCTTTTAGCTCCTCTCTGCTAATGCAGGTTACTGCAAAATGCATTTTATTGGGACAACGAGTGATGCCTATTTCTCTCAGAGCACAAGCTGAGACTGTAGGACTAACATAACAAACACAGCTCTGTTGCTAGAAGGCAAAGCTGGTTTGAGATCTAAATTTGCAAGGCGTAAAGGAATGAAATGTTTTAAATTTGGGAAGGGGATAATTATATTTTTCAAGTAACTATAAATCCTTGAGAACAGACTCAAGGCAAGATTGAATTGTGGTTGACACAGCCTATTACTCATGTGTGGCTTTGGTTCTGCATAACTTTAATAATTATGTAACAATATTTATAATTTGCAACAGGGGTGGGGGAAGTTAGCTGCCATTCGGTAAATCGAAGTTAGTAACTAAAACCAACCCCCTGTGCTGAGCCCTTAAATCACCCTCAGTATGCATAATGTAGAAATAGCTCTAATGTTTCTGGGATTTATCACTTTATCTTGAATATAAAATGTCCATTACTTTACTTCCTTAGATGTTTGATGAAAATAAATTGACCATTAGCCTACTGCTGTTTACAGTTAAGACCTTCTGGGGGATGATTATTATGAAAACTCAGACCTCAGGAGGCAAGGTCATTATTTGTATATGTTAGTCTGTTTCAATGCAAGCTTCACCTTGCAGGCTCAGTAGCTATGCCCATTACAACTGGCAGGAGTAGGACTGGATTTTGCAGTGTAACTGTTGTGCAACTTTGCACAGCAAATCCTATATCAAAGCCCAGATAATTGCCATGAGAGCATAAGGACAACCTGCTTGGGTCAGGCTTGGAGGGCCCATCCAGCCAGTGACCTGTTCTCACTACTGTGACCTATGGGATGCCTTGTGGGATGCCTATGGGAAGCCCACAAGCAAAGGCTTAAATGCAACAACACTCTCCACTCCTGCAATTCTCAGGAGAACATAGGCATCTTCCATGATTTTGTCTGATCTCCATCTAAAGCCATTCAAATTGTTTGACAGTGGGATATGCTGACCAGGGCCAAATTTCAATTGCAAGGGCAAAGAGGCAGATGTCGGCTAAATTTCCGAACGGTAAGAGCACTTAACACGGTGGAGCAGACTGCTTTGAGAAGTGGTGGGCTGTACTTTGCTGGAGGTGTTTAAACAAAGGATGGGTGTCTGCCTGAGTGAAATTTCAGTGGGAAGATGGCTGCCTGTCGTGCACGCTGCAGTTGATTTCTGCCTTGCAGATCAAGACTTGAGTGGGGTTGGGCTCTATGATCTTCAGATCCCTTGTAGCTCTGTGGATTGCATCCAACTAAGTTCCGCTCAAAGTAGATCTGTTAAAATAAATAGACCCACGTCATGGTCATTCATTTCAATGGGTCTACACTGAGTACGATTAACACAGTGTGCAATCCTGTGACGCTATGGAATCCTCTGTGTAACTGGCCTGCAAAGGAGTAGCAGGATGACATTCTGAAGAAAACCTGATTGACATCATTGCTCCGATTCAGCAGTAAACAGCAGGTTTTCCCGGGGAAAGCAGTGGGACACAAACAAATCATGGACCTGCTAGATATTGCGGCACAAATGGAAGTATGTAGAGCCCTTGGTTGGGCAATATTAGCTTAGATGGTTGGTTGCCCTGGTTACCTTAGATTCAGAAATAAATGGTTTCCATTGCAATAACCCTGAACCACATTTCACCTTGTCTGATTCAAGGTAAGGCAGTTTCATACACTGGTCCCTGCAGTGTTGGGTTACTAGCATTGCTAGGCTTGAGAAGTACAGAACAAGAACATAACATTCTCCAACAACAACAAAAGTACCAGGATCTTCAATCGGAATCAGGTCATCTGAAATCTAGG
Source organism: Zootoca vivipara (assembly GCF_963506605.1). Lineage (NCBI taxonomy): Eukaryota > Metazoa > Chordata > Lepidosauria > Squamata > Lacertidae > Zootoca > Zootoca vivipara. The sequence goes on along the minus strand of NC_083287.1, from coordinate 32,086,856 downwards.
TGGTTACATCCAAACTTTGGGAAAGAATCTCATAAAAGCGCCGCGGTATCAAGGGTTTAAAGTTGCAGACTTGCCCACATCAGTTGACACTGTGTTCCTTTGTCAGATGAGCTGTGGTCCACTTTAAAATGAAGTCTTAACTGAGCTGCACCCGTTAAAAAGGACAAATAACAAACATTGGATAGGTTAGGCTTCTTCTTTGAAATGAAAGAGATGGATAGGCATGATTGCATATGCAGAGTTTACATCCGAAGCTAACACTACTGTATCAGATAATACACATGATTTGCAGAATAAGTTAACAAAGGGAAAACTGAATATAACTGAACATAACCCGTAAACATAGGCATAAGTCTAGATCTTGTGGATAAAAGTGCAGTGAAAATATTTGTATGCCACATGTACACACATGGGTCGCAAAGGGAAAACTAGACCTATACAGTGATACCTCGGATTACAAACACAATTGGTTCCGGAAGTCTGTACTTAACCTGAAGCGTACTTAACTTGAAGTGAACTTTCCCATTGAAAGTAATGGAAAGTGGATTAATCAGTTCCAGACGGTCCATGGAGTACTTAAACTGAAGCGTACTTAACCCGAAGTATGAGTGTAATTGGTTCTGGAAGTCTGTACTTAACCTGAAGCGAACTTTCCCGTAGGGCCGGCCCTGGTTTCTGTACAAGCTCAAAAAGTTGTTGTCATTCCCCAAGCAGCCCCAAAAACTAAATTCCTGGCATGCTTGGTTGGCTCTGTCTTAGTACCGCCTCAGATGTAAAGCCTGGCAGGGTCCTTTAAGTGCTGGCTGTAGACAGATCTCTCTGCTGTCTGTTGTCGGGGCTCCAAGGTTGGGCATGCATTTCCCAGGAGGGCGGCTCAGGAGCAGGAGGGCAAGCCAAATTGCGAGGGGGTGGATGGAGCGGCTCTCAGCCTGTCACGGTCCGGTCGGCGAGCGGTTGAAGCCCTGGCTGAGGACGTCAGGACCAGAGGCAAGATGGTGGCGTAGAAGCAGGAACAGGTGCAGAGCTGAGGGTCCAGCAGCAGGCAGTTGCAGGGTCAAGGAGCAAGGCAGAGGCGAAGGTCTGGGAGTCAAGGAGCAAGGCGTCGGCAAGGCAAAGGTCCAAGGGTTGAGGAGCAAGGCGGCGGCAAGGCAAGAGTCCAAGGGTAGAAGATCAAGGATCAAGGCGGCAGCAAGGCAGAGGTCCAAGGGTTGAGGAGCAAGGCGGCGGCAAGGCGAGGGAGCAAGAGGCCAGAGGCAACCAGGCAGGGATAGCGTTGCTGTGGCAAAGAGCTGAAGGGAAATGCTGAGCTTTTATCCCTCCCAGTTCCTGCCACCAGGTGCAGTGAGATCTCAAGTGGCCTCACCTGGGTGACTACTCCTTGCTTCTCCAGCACAAGCTGAGGCCTCACCTGAGTGGCCACTCCTTGCTTCTCCAGCACAAGCTGAGGCAGGCCCCAGTCCTGCGAAGCACTACAGGCCCCAGAGCCTGACTCCTGCCCATACTCCTGACACAGCCAACTGGTGTGCCCCACGTTATGACTGTGGGCTAAGGGGCTAGCTGGATGACCCGGCCCACCCCGGGGGCAAGGGGAGGTTGAGGGGGGCACCTCGCTGCTCCCCACCATGAGAGTGGGGGGGAAAAGGCAAGGGGGGAGACAAGGAATAACTGATGGAGTGATGGTGAGGGGTGAGCTGCCCTCAAGCAAGTGAGACAGAGAGTCCCTGAAACTGCCAAAAAGTTGTGGTACATTAAACTTTCAAAGAATCCTCTGTATGCATAATGTGGCCGTGGCCCTAATGTTTCTGGGGTTTATGACCTTGCCTTGAACACAAAACAACTATTCCTCTATTTCCTTGGATGTTTCACTGACAAAGGTTGCTCATTAATCTAGGGCTGGTTACAGGTAGATATTGGGGAGGAATATTTTGCACTTGTGGGGAAAGGAAATTATTTGTATATATTAATCCTGTTCACTGCAATCTTCATCTTCTAGGCCCAGTCAAAAATGGGCAGGAGTTGAAATGGCCTAGACAGTGCAGTGTAGTCCATATGAGCCTCTGCATATTAAGGGGCATAGCTAAGTGGCAGAGCACATGCTTCGCATTGGGGAAATCCCAGAGATTAGCATCTCACTGATTTAATACGCTGAGCATTTAATGCGCTCTTACAGGCGTGGTGGCGCGCTTCCAGGTCGAGCGCGCAAACGTCATTTCTGGTGCACTTCCGGGTCGGGGGAGGCCAATGTGCATGCGCACAAGCGATTTTCGGTGCTTTTATCTGACCTGGAAGCGCGCCGCCGTGCTGGTAAGAGCGGGCTGTGGCAGCGGGCAGTGGGGGTCAGCACGGTCTGGATAAAAGAGGCCTTCGGGCCGTATCCGGCCCTTGGTCCTTAGTCTGGGGACCCCTGCTCCACTGCCTTGCGGGATATCTTCGGGAGAAGAAAACCCTACACAAATCTGGAGCGGAGTCCTTAAGATGGTTGGATGGTGCCTTGTACACCTCCTTCTGGCAACTTATGTGGCCAAGCTGGGGCCAAATATCTTGCTCCGCTTTCCTTTGGACTGCATCAGTAAGGCAGCCCAGGACCTCCATATACAGTCATACCTCGGTTTAAGTACGCTTCGGTTAGAGTACTTTTAGTTTAAGTACTCCGCAGACCCGTCTGAAACGGATTAGTCCACTTTCCATTACTTTCAATGGGAAAGTTCGCTTCAGGTTAAGTACGCTTCAGGTTAAGTACGGACTTCCGGAACCAATTACACTCATACTTCGGGTTAAGTACGCTTCAGGTTGAGCACTCCACGGACCCATCTGGAACGGATTAATCCACTTTCCATTACTTTCAATGGGAAAGTTCGTTTCAGGTTAAGTATGCTTCAGTTTAAGTACTCCGCGGACTGTCTGGAACGGATTAATCCACTTTCCATTACTTTCAATGGGAAAGTTCGCTTCAGGTTAAGTACAGACTTCCGGAACCAATTGTGTACTTAAACCGAGGTACCACTGTACATTGCCCAGGCTTGCACCCTGGAAAGGTCACTTTGGTGCTGCAAATACAATGGTTTGACCTCACTCCTGGAGGCGCACTCCATTGTCTCTCGAGTGGGATGCATTGCTAGAGCAGTCAAGTACAACATTTTCCTGTTGCCTAGAATGGACACACAGGGGAATGTGGCTCCAGACAGGGAGGACTTCCTGTCATTCATGCTCTTGAGCCTCCTCCCCTTGTATGTGACCAGGTAGATGGGCATGACCCTAGCTGATCCTGTAAAAGGGCTATCTATGCAGCCATCTTCCCTTTTCTCTTTTCAGACTTCTCACTTTGACTTCCTCTTCCGGCTCTTAGCCAGCACATGGCTCATCCTTGCAGAAGATGGAAGCCACAGGTAGAAAGTCTGAGGCGTAGCTGAGACTTCTTTTCTCTACAAATGCATACCTGCCAAGTTCCTGTCTGAGAAATAAGGGACTGGACCGGAAATAGCAGACCGGAAGTAGCCCGGTTTATTCTGGCGTGGCGGCCATTTTGGAACTGGGCAGAGCTGCATCAAAAGTCGCTTCTGAGCATGCTCCGCCCAGTTCCAAAATGGCTGCCGCGCCAGAATAAACCGGGGAGAAACAAAAAAATCCGTTTTTTTCAGCTGGGACCAGCTGGAAAAATGGGGGTTTCCCAGGGAATACGGGAGACTTGGCAGCTATGCAAATGTAACTGTAAACACAGGATAAAGCCTGCCTTCTGATTACTGCTGTGAACTGAATGTGACTAAAACTTCATTGTTGTTTTCAAAAAGACTGTTGTGTTATTCCTATTTTAAGAGGGAAATAAGGAGGAAATTTATCAGGAACAATCCAGACTGGACAAGCCAGACTGGATTGCTTAATTAAAAGACTCTAATGAGTCATCAACTGCTTCACTAAGCTGCAAGGAAATGTGCTCTGCTGTTTGCTTACTAGCGTGAGCAAGGAGGGATAATATCAAAATAATATATTCTCTCCTACCTTCCTTTACATTCCCACAAACAACATATCCCACCCTTCCTCCTGAAGAAGCCCAGGAAGGCAGTGTTCTTATTTTGTATTTTTATGTTGTGAACCGCCCTGTAATCTTTGGATGAAACGTGGTATACAAATTTAATAAATAATAATAATAATAAAGCAAGTCTTCCCTTTCAATTCACTTGGGAGTTCCTGGCAAATCCCTTCATAAAATTAATAAAATTACTGAAAAGTTCATAGTGGAAGAACTGATAGCAACAATACCAATTTATTTTTAGTGTTCTTTAAGAAAAATAAATAAAGCAAATATGCAGCAGGTGAAAGAGAAAGATCCTTGTTCAGTAGTGTTGTGCCTACTCCTGCACATCAAGAATCTCTGAATGAAGGTCAACAAACCAGGGTTATCTCCCTCAGCAGATCACTATGCTTTGGATATGGAGGCCAGTCCACAAGGCTGATCAGCCCTCATCAGATAACAGTAACGTTGACTTACTACATTTCCAAAATATAGAAGAGCTGTTAAGATTGCGACATATAAACAAAAACAAAACCCACCCATAAATTAAAGCTTTCAATAATTTAAAATAATGCTTCTGGTCTAGAGACCTTCAGGTGCAAGAATGTATGTGGCATTTGTTTGATTTGTAGACTTCTCCTCCTTATGAGATGGTATTTCCCAATATTGCAACCGTTGCTTACATTCTTCCAACTAAGAAAAGAATAGAAACTGAATCACAATCGGAGGTAACTTAATCACATCATTGACTTGTAGTAGAAGAAGAAAAAGAGAGAAGAAGAAGAAGAAAAGCATGCGACGTTCCAGCTCTGCAAAACCCAAGTCACCAGAGAACTGCAGTTTCTAATATGCATGTTGTGGGCATTCAAGCAGGGGCAAAAGCGATCGCTTCCTCTCGAATGCCCCCAAGCAGGACCAAGTCAAGCACAGCCCAGTTCACAGAAAGCAGGACCTTTGTGTACATTAAGCTCTGCAAACACCGCCACCTCATAAGTCCCTTGAACTCTCCTTGGGGAGGAGCAGAAGGCAGCAGTGGACACTTACCTGGCCTTAATACATAAGATCATAGTTCTGGAGTTTGTGCAGATGGGAGACAGACTGCCAGGGAAAGAGGAGTGCAGTGGTGTCTTACCCATAGACGCTAGTGGCGCAGGGCGCCAAGTTCTGGAGGGCGTCAGGCAAGAGTCCGGGGAACACTGAACGAGCGCACTGAGTGAGTGAGGGTGAGTGCGCCACTCCTGCCGAGTGCCAGCTCGATTTTTTCCCCCTTTTAGCCTGCAGGTACCAAATTCTGCGGGGCGCCAGAAGGTGGGAAGGGAAAAAACCGAGCTGACGCTCAGTGGGAGCAGCGCATGTGCCCTCGCTCGGCGCAGGCCCGCTCACTTGGTGTGCTCACTCGCCCAACGGGTTGAGGCGCATCAGCTCACTGCCGTCGCCCGCCTCCGCCATGCCGTGCCAAAGCAGCGCCCGCCCGGAGCCTCCGCCTGCCGTGGCCACGGTGTCCCGTCCTATGAGGCTTCCTCCGCCGCTGCTGGTGTTCCCTCCCTAAAAAAAGGTTGACAACTCTCAGAAATCAGGGGGGCAGGGGCGGGCGGAGGGATCTTTGCACCACAGCACCGGATATGCTTAAGACGGCCCTGGGGGAGTGCCCCTTGCTTAAAATTCCTGGGCCTTGGGCAGGGGAAAAAAGGAGGCAGGGGCAGTGGAGGATGCTTTGTAAGCACACTTCAAACTTTTTGGAGGTGGTCACCTCAAAAAAAAAAAAAGACATTGGAAAACACATTGGCTTTTCCAAACAGCTGTGTGTGGAACCGTGTAGAGCGTGCCTCACACTGTGTTATGCCCCCTAATTTTATCCCCCTCTCCAAGCAAGGATTCCATGTTTTAAGGAAATAATGTGCAAATGTGCATAATATACTGAATGTTTCAATATGCCTGCCTTTATGGAAATAAATGGAAAAGGTTTTATTTGCAGGTCATCCTGCTTTGTAAGCAGGCCAGGATTTAACTACCTTCCAGTTCTTTAGGACTGAGTTCTTTATGCTTAGGCAGGCTCATCCCCTCTTCTTCCTCAGCTCCCCTCATCCCCTCTTCTTCCTCAGCTCCTGTGATAAAGTATCTGCTCACACCACTCACCACTCCCTCCAGGATTGCAGGAAACTGCCTTAATGCTGAGTGAGGATGCTGGTCCACCTAGCCCAGCATTTTCACCATTTTCACTTGGGTTTCAGGCGGAGGTCTCTCCCGGCCCTACCTGGAGATGCCAGGGATTGAACCTGAAGCCCCCTGTGTACAAGACAGGTGCTTTACCAATAGGCTGTGGCCCTTCACTTTTGTTTGTTTGATTGGGAGGAAGCAGGAGCCTCTCCAGAGCCCCAGGTTTATGTTGGGCAGCTGGTCCAGAGAGAAGCTATGCCTTGGTTTCTCACAAGCTGCTTTTATTGCTGCATCTGGGCAATTCCCACCTTTGCACCGCAGTCCCTTCAAAACAGCACAATTTACTCTGGACCGTACAGCCATTTCCCATGCCTTGCCCTCTTCTGGCAACTACTGGCCACTTCCGGTCCCTCTCGTTTCCTTTGACAGTCCCACAACCACTTGGGGAAAGGGAGCAAACTGAATGGGTCCTACAGTCCACTTGTAGCTGCTGCTGCTGCACTCTGCACCCACAGAAGGTGGTTTAATGCAGGGGTGGGAAACATCTGTCCTTTCTTTTTTTATTGGACTCCAACTCCCATCAGCCTCAGATGGTCATGGATGATGAGAGATGTAGTCCAGCAGGATTTAGACCAGGCATCCCCAAACTCCGGCCCTCCAGATGTTTTGGACTACAATTCCCATCTTCCCCGACCACTGGTCCTGTTAGCTAGGGATCATGGGAGTTGTAGGCCAAAACATCTGGAGGGCCGCAGTTTGGGGGTGCCTGATTTAGATGGACAGTTTCTTCACCCCTGATATAACGAAAAGCCTCCCTATGAACTTCATGGGACCAAGACAGCATCAGCTCTGCGTGCTACTTAAAAACTTTTTTTAAAAAAAATCCTCCCAGACTTACTATTGCAGGGCTTATTTGTGAACCTTCACAATCTGGCTAAAACATTGCTCAAGTCCCTGTAAATCTCTATCACAGCAGGAGGAGAGAAGCCTACCATGCTTGCAGGCATTCATGCAGGCTTTCTGTGTACGAAAGTTGTTATTATTCCCGCCGCATCCCGTGTAAGTGAATGCCTCACAAGTTCTGCTCGCTATATTGTAGTAAAAGCGACGTACTGAAGCCGAACAACGTCCCACATCCTTGGGAACATAGCAAAAGGAGGGACCCCCTTCAAAAAAGAGAGAAAGGAGTTAATTAAGGGTGTGTGTGTTTTAAAGAGCAGAATATAGTGTTTAGAATTCAAAACCAATAATGCCCAGTCTAAAAAAAATCAGCAGAGTTTGCAGTTTTATTTAGATTGGATACCATATCACCTGATTCACCAAGAACCGCTGTTGTAGAGCTCCTGCTCCCTTGGAGAGTAAGTTTAGGAAATACATGAGAACATTTCATCCCTCCCCCACCTATCAAGCTAAATAGGCCTATGGCTTGTATGAGAAAATTATTACCTCTCCCCAACTTGCAGACGTCAGTGCAGGATCTTCTACTGGTAAACATGTTAGGGTGTCGTGAATGTCTTTTGGGGAAAAATTCCTCGCATTTCAGTGTCTCGAGGTTGAAGAAATATTTCGGCTTGTGGGGGCTCCAGGTATCTTGCGGAGGTTTCACTCGGCACATTACAGGCACTTCTGAAAATTAAACCGCATCTGTTTAGATTTTTTTTAAAAAAAACTGTCTAAAGGAAACCATTGCTCTTAAAAAATATCCCCCAATTCACTTCATGGTTTGAAATTTTGGAACAATGACTTACTCTTGATTTTCCCGCAAGTTTCTATACAAGCGTCATAGCTCAAAAAGTTGTTTTCGTTCCCCAGGCAGCCCCCGTAAGTAAACCTCTGGCAGTCTTGGGAGGCTCGGTTGTAGTACCACCTGTCGAATGAACCTGGGCAGACTCCAGGCAGCGGTGACTCTAGGCAGAGCTCTCTGTTGTCTGCATGAAAACAAAACCAGGGGAAGGGAGGAAATGAAATGCTTTAAGTCCAAATGAGATAAGGGGCGGGGAGGGGGAGGGGAGCCTGGCTGGATCAGGCCAAAGGTTCAGGCAGTCCAGCATCTGGTTATCTGTGGTCAATTAGGTGGCCTGAACTCAACAGCACCCTCTCCCCACATGCAATTCCCAGCAGATGGCCTTCAGAGGCATACAACCTCCAACAGGGGAGTCAGAAAAGAGCCTCTGCGGCAAGTCACATTTGAATGCCTAATCTTTTGTGAATTTGTACACTTGGTCCTCTTTCACGGCTGTTCAAGTTGGTGTCGGTCACTACTTCTTGTGGGAGCAAACGCCAAAGTTTTGTTTCGTTTGTAATGTTCTCTGTATCCTTCTCATGTTCTGCTATTTGATTGCTGTACGAGTTGAAGCTGGTTTGTGACCGTTTTAATAAATTTGATTTGATTTGAACGCCAAAGTTTAAATATGCGCTGTGGTAAGAATTACTTCCTTCTGTTGAATCATCCAACATTCAGCTTCATTGAACAGTACATTTCCGAGCACAATTCAAAGTGTTGGTGCTGACCTTTAAAGCCCTAAACTGCCTCGGCCCAGTATACCTGAAGGAGCGTCTCCACCCCCATTGTTCAGCCCAGACACTGAGGTCCAGCTCTGAGGGCCTTCTGGTGGTTCCCTAACTGCGAGAAGTGAGGTTACAGGGAACCAGGCAGAGGGCCTTCTCAGTAGAACGCCCTCCTACCACATGTCAAGGAGATAAAACAACTATCTGACTTTTAGAAGACATCTGAAGGCAGCCCTGTCTAGGGAAGCTTTTAATGTTTGGTGTTTTATCGTGTTTTAATATTCTGTTGGGAGCTGCCCAGAGTGGCTGGGGAAACCCAGCCAGATGGGCTAGGTATAAATAACAGTTGCCCCCAAAGGGAGAGAATTGCCATGCTGCCAAGCAAAAGGGACTGTGTTGTGATCCGCTTCTGCAGTCCACTTCACCCTGCTCCAAAAGATTCCTTCAAGCCCCATTATTTTCAATAAATCATTAGCTTTTAAGAGGGTCTATTAAACGACTAAACAACAACAAACATTCATCTGAACTGTGCGTGTGTTAAATGTGCGCTTTATTTTATTGTATTTTAATCTTTGCTGGAAGCCGTCCAGAGTGGCTGGGGAGACCCAGCTGGATGGGCGGGGTACTAATTATTATTATTATTATTATCATCATTATCATCATCATCATCATTCCTTGTATTACTGATGTTCAGTGCCTAATGCAATCTTTGAGCGGCTACAACATCGCCCCCCAGCCCTGGAGGATTGGAAGGCACAAGTGCTTTAGTAAGCCAAATAATCAAAAACTCCTTCGCTCATATTATTTCTCATAATAAAAACACTTTGTGGCCAGCGAGTTGTATTGGCGGGGGGGGGGGCAAGTACACCACGCGAGGCAACGTGGGGATTAACCGGACAAAAAGATTCCTCTTCCCGCAGACCTGTGACTAATGAAGCAATCTATGTACAATATGGCCTTCTAAACTGTGGGCGGAGTTTATTGTTCTCCTTTGTTGATATGCCTTGTAGTTTTGTAGTTTTTGAATATATATATATATATATATATATATATATATATATATATATATATATACACACACACATATACACATACATATACACACACACACATACATGTGTATATATATATACATGTATATATATTGCAAACCGCACTGTGATCTGCGAGGGAAGGGCGGCGGCGTAGGAATTTAATTAAGAAAAACAAATAATAATAATAATAATAATAATAATAATAATAATAATAATAGGGTATGAGGGTATGAGAACTGTGGTCGCGATCACTGACGTCAGAAGAAATACGTTTTAGAGCGTCTTGCAAGAGCGCAGCCAAGGAAGCTCCCCACCTCCAAAACGGACCCGCGCCCCACGTTACCTGGCGTCGGGATCTGGAGCCGGACGTGGCCCAGGAGCACCACGAAGGTGGCGGCCCGCAGAAAGGCGCGCGAGTTCCCCGCGGTCTGGCCCATCGCCCGCCGCGGGGGACTCGCTGCGAGGGCCGGGCTAGTCTACGAACGACGGAGACGTTGGGCTCGCGGAACCGCCGGGAGGAACTGCGCGTATTCCCACGGCCGCCTCATCGCGGCTCAAGGGTTGCGGGCGATGGACGTTGCAAAAGGCATCCCCGGGAGCAGAGTCCGAGGCGAGGGGACGGCGAGCGGGGTTGCCGCGGAGGCCTGGCGCGTCTCGGCTCCCCGCCTCGACGGCGGCGGCAAAAAGGCGCAGGGGATGAACTGCCCTCGAGCAAAAAGTCCCGGAAACAATCAACAACTTGCCGGGCTTTTGAGTTTTAAACAATCCCCAGTGAGCATAATGTGGCCACGCGGCTCTTCATGCTTCTGGGGTTGATGGCTTTGTCTAGAACACCAAGTGGCCATTATTACTTGACTTCCCTTGAATAACTTAAATTGCCCATTAAACCAACTGCTGGGGACATTTTGGAGGGTGGTGGTTTATGCGCTGGAGTGTGTGTGTGGGGGGGTTAATCGGGAGAAATATTTGTATATTTTAGTCCTGTTCTTATCAAAGTGCCCAACTGCAAGGCCCAGTCCAATTTGCAGGAGTTTGACCCGGCTATTGCAGGGTAAGTCACACTCAGTTCAGCACAGTTAACTCTCAGTTATTAAGTTGGGGGAATGTTGGTTTATTTCAATACTTCAAAGCCCCTGTTCATTGGTACGTTGGTATTGACTGGAGGCACATTTCAGTGTCGATCGAAAAATGTTGGGTGGGTGTTGCAGTTTATTGGTAGGATGTAGAGCTAGATGTTTTTAATGTTTGTTGTTTGATCCTGTTTTTAATATTCTGTTGGGAGCCACCCAGAATGGCTGGGGAAACCCAGCCAGATGGGCAGGTATAAATAATACAATTCTATTTATTTATTTATTTATTTATTTATTTATTTATTTATTTATTTATTTATTTATTTATTATTTAACCAGGGTTGGCCCAGATAGCCTTCAAGGTTCCAAAGTAGACCCATTAAAAAGAAGTCCTAAGTCACTGAGTGTCTGCCTAACATAGCACACAATCCTTTGATTCTCTGAAATCTGAAGGGATTCTGGTCTGCTGAAGGGAAACAAGATGCAGTGTTTACTTTTACTTGTATTTTATTTTTGTACATTTTTAATACATGGGGGTGGGGCGTAGCACATGCATTGCATTCTAAAGATCAGAGGCTTTATCAGTTGCATCTTCAGACTAGATTGTTCTGGTATGACACCCATTTAAGGCTGCTTTATACAGATCCCACCTGTCTTCAATCATGAAACTGAAATTAACGTGACTGCAATTCTCGAGAAGTCACCCATCCAGGTGTTGACCAGATTCTGCCCTACTTACTTGCAACAAGGTGATAGCCTTCAGACCACAAGGAGTCACTGAAAGGGATTTGAGCATGGATCTCCCCACTACTAGTCCTGTCCATGACCCCTTCAGCTGCAGAAGAGGCAATTCTGCATGTGGACATCTGTCCTCTTCCTTGAAATGAATGGGCTGGATATGCTTGGGAGCAGAGGCAGAGTCTAGATCTTAACTGGATAAAGTGGAATGAAAATGTAGCATGTGCATGCAGTGTGTACAAACATGGACTGCAAAATAAGATAGCTAGGGGGAAACTAGATCTACATAAAATGATGTGTAAAAATATAGGAGAAACAAACATGACAACTTATTTTATTTTATTTTTTATTTTTACAAATTTACAGTGAAGGTCAGTCACACTTGCACATAGCAAGTTAGATTGTAATTTTACCAATTCTTGTACAGTATAGGCAAAGTAAGGTTTTGGCACAGGTGCAAATATCCTTAGGGAAACAGACAGCATGAAGTGAAGGCAGATGACTCTTCTTCAGCTTCAGAACAGAAAACATGTTGAATGCACATTAAGGTACCTCAAAATGTGTTCTGTGCAAGAGATCACTTTAAAGAGGGAAATATTCTCAATATCTGTCTAGCGTTCTCCACTCTTAACTGTCCAGCAGGAATAATCTCATGATGAAAATTAATCCTGTAACTCTAGAACTAGACCTGTAGCTCTAGAACTGTAGCTCTAGAAATGGAAGATGCAGCCATCAGTTCACCACACGTAGCTTATGACTCACCTTTGAAAAACAAGCAAACCCCACTGTCAAGTTCATTGCTGGTCTCTTCCCAGTGCCAGCTTTTTAATCAGCAGCATTACGATTATGTGTATTACAAAGAACAAATGTATTTTATTTTTATTATCACCACTTCTATATCCCACCTATTCTCCAAGGTGGCAAACACACTTCTCCCCTCTGTATCCTCACAACAACCCTGTGAGGTAGGATAGGCTGGGAGACAGTGTGCGTACAAAAATCACCCAGACACGGCTGAGTGGTGATTTGAACCCTATTCTCCCAAGTCCTAGTCTAGCACTCTTAACCACTAGTCCACATTCATATTTCATAACCTCAAACAAGGGCTTTGAACTCAGGATAGAATTTTAGAATGTCAGATTGGGTTTTGACTTATTTACATTCCCCCTCCCTTCCAATTCACTTGGTAGTTTATGGTAAGCCTGCCCCTTAAGGATGCTCTTGAAAAGTTCACAGCAGATGAATTGATATCAGAGAAAATCAAGAGTTTGGCTAATCTTCAGTTAAGGGAACAATGCAAGAAATATCGGACAAAGATCCATTTTTAAAAAAATCAGCTATGGGACACGTTTCTTGCTTCAACTATTCAACAACAGTTCAGCTCTTCCAATACAGCAGAACCATTTTCATAAACTATACAATGGAGAAAGTTTAAATATTTATATTAACATTTTACAAAACTTGGGGGAAACTCCATATAAATAAGAGCTAAAGATCTACCACACATCTGCCACCCCTCCTTATGAAGGTGAGGATGAGAAAGTTCAGGAGGAGGTCTTAATTTAGTGTTCCATATAGTGAAACCATCAGAAAGGGTCTATCATATTCAGCAGCCAGTAGAGAAGAATCAATGTTCAGCAAGGGAGTGTTGAGCTGCCTCTTGTGCGTCCAAGTATCTGAATAATTTTTATTAATTTTTTTTTATTTTTTGAATAATTTTTATTAATTTTTTTTATTAATTTTTAATTTTTATTAATTTTTATTAATTTTTTCTGAATGAGGGACAACAGCCCAGGATTTTATCCTGCAACAGGGCGCACTGGCATGTGCATGCGGCCCAATCCATAAGTGAGCTGTAACTAGATCAAAGTAACCTTGCCGTTCTACATTTCAAAACTGTTCATATAGTAAAATTGTTGCATAGCCACATAAAAGTGAACAAAACCAAAACCCACCCATAAATTAAAAGTTCCCAGTGAGTGAAATCGGTGCATTTGGTTTGGAGACCTCTCCAGATTTAAGAATGTATGTGGTGTTTGTTGGATTTGAATGTTGGCTGTAGACTCCTCATCCTTATGAGACAACATGTTTTGATCCCGTAGCAGGTGGTTTCTTTCTCCCTGCGAAGAAAAGAATAGAAACCGAAATATAATCAGAGGTAACTTAAATCACTTTATTCACATGTGGTGAATAAAGACAAGAAAGAAGAAAAAGGGATGCAACATTTTAGGTGTGCTAATTCTCAACCACCAGGTAATTGCAGTTTCCACTATGGGTGTTTTGGGCATTAAAGCAGGAACAAAAGCGAGACCCCGTCTCAGCAGGACTGAAGCCAGCACAACCTTCCTTGTGGCAAGCAGGGTCTGTGCTCACCTTATTGCCTGCAGGTACTACCTCCTCACAAAAGCAAACGGGCCCTTGACCGTGATGGGTAGAAGATAGTCCGCCAGAGAAAGGTAGAACTCCTTGTCTGAAATTCCTTGGTAGAGGATGCTTTCTCACAAGCTGCTTTTGCCCCAACCTGGGACGCATCCCACCTTTGCACTCCTTCAGAGCAGCACAAATGACTGGAGGGCACAGTCCATTACCCATGCCTAACCTTCATCCAGCAGCTATTGCCACCTTCTGGTTCCTCTCACCTCCTTCTACATCCTCACAACCTTTGGTCAAGGGAGTGAGCTGACAATACGGGAGGACTGCAATCCACCTGTGGCTACTGCATTCTGCACCTTTGGAAGGTAGTTTAATGCAGGAGTAGGAGACTTGTGCCTCTCCAGTTGTTCCTGGACTCCAACTCCCATCAGCCTCAGCCACGATGTCACATGGAACGAAACCTATTTATAGCGATACCTATTTATCTACTTGCACTGGGACCGAACAACGGGATCTCACCCCGTCGCGGGGATTCGAATCGCTGACCCTCTGATGCCTTAGACCAGGCATGTCAAACCTGCAGCCCTCCAGATGTTTTGGCCTACAACTCCCATGATCCCTAGCTAGCAGGACCAGTGGTTGGGGGAAATGGGAATTGTAGTCCAAAACATCTGGAGGGCCGCAGGTTTGACATGCCTGCCTTAGACTAACAGGGCTTATTTGTGAACCTTCACAATCTGGCTATAAGACTGCATAAGACTGTAACTCTCGATCTCTGCAAGGAGAGCATCCTACCTTTCTTGCAGGTCTTGAGACATGATTTCCGAGTGAGGAAGTTATTAATATTTCCTCCACATCCTGTATAGGTGAATTCTTCACAATCTCCTGTGTCTATGTTGTAATAAAAACGAGGAACTGAACTCGAACAACTTCCCACATCTTTGGGGTTAAAGCAAAAGGAGGGGATATCTTTAGAAAAAGAGAGAGAGAGAGAGAGAGAGAGAGAGAATTAATTAACACTACTTGTTTTTGTTTTTTGAAGTGTAGACTGCAGTGGTGTTAGGCATTCAAACCAACAGTTCCCAATCAGAAAGTGAGTTTCTGATCTTTGATTTAATATTTGTACACTGCTTTTCCAGCAAAAACGTTAAGCTCAAAGTGGCTCATAACTACAAAGCATTAAAAATGAGCAAACATTTCCATCTGTGCAATCAAACGGGGGGGGGGGGGGAACCACACCACAATAGTGCGTTGGTAAAGCAAAAAGGAACAATGCCATAAATAATTGATGCAATTCAATACAAACTTGTAAGAATTCAAAATTAATTCATCAGAAATGCTTGGCGAGCACCAGTCCCATGAGACACAACAGAATGTTTCACCCTCCCCCACCCAAACAAGCTATTAATTAAAAATAATAATTACTTCTTTTCGGCAGGCAGAAGTTCATGCAGGAGTCTTTATCGTCAAATAGGTTCTGGTTTCCTAAACAGCCTCCATAATAAAATTTTTCACAACTCATCATCTCAAGGTTGAAATAATATTTTTGGATTAAACCTCTACAGATTCCTTCGTCAGATTTCAGTCGGCATTTTTTAGGCACCTCTAAAAACAAAAGAGCAACCAACTGGTTGAAAACAACAATCTAAGCGAAACCATTGCAATTCACTCCAGGATCTGAAATTTTAGAGCCACAACTTACTCTTGATTCTCCCGCAAGTTTTTGAACACTCTTCAAAACTCAAGAAGTTGTTGTCGTTTCCCACGCAGCCCCCGAAACTAAATTCCTGGCAGGTTTGGCTGGCTCTGTTGTAGTACCACCTGACATACAAACCCCGGCAGGGTCCTTTAAGTGGTGGCTGTAGACAGATCTCTCTGTTGTCTGCATGAAAACAGAAGTGGGGTGGAGGAAAGAGAAATGCTTTAGGTACAAATCCAGAAACAAGAATAGAATAGGGAGGCAGGTAAGAAATTCATGTGTTGAAAGTTTGTCCCAGTGAAATGTAAGAAGACCTCTCCTGCATCAGGCCCAAAGCCCAAGTAGTCCAGCATCTTGTTCTCACAGTGGTCAGCCAGATGCCTATGAGTAGCCTGAAAGCAGGACCTGAGTTCAAGAGCACTCTCCCCACCTGCGATTCCCACAACTGGCCTTCAGAGGCATAAAAAAGGTAAAGGATCTCTGGACGGTTAAGTCCAGTCAAAGGCGATTATGGGATTATTGTGGCGCTCAAATTGCTTTCAGGCTCAGGGAACCAGACAGCTTTCTGGGTGATGTTGCCAGCATGACTAAACCGCTCCTGGCGCAACGGAACACCAGGACGGAAAACAGAG
Source organism: Zootoca vivipara (assembly GCF_963506605.1). Taxonomy (NCBI): domain Eukaryota; kingdom Metazoa; phylum Chordata; class Lepidosauria; order Squamata; family Lacertidae; genus Zootoca; species Zootoca vivipara. The sequence goes on along the minus strand of NC_083287.1, from coordinate 32,070,636 downwards.
AACATGGAAACACTGTTTACCTTCCCACCATAGTGGTACCTGTTTATCTACTTGCACTAGCGTGCTTTCAAACTGCCAGGTTGGCAGGAGCTGGGACAGAGCAACGGGAGCTCACTCCGTTGCGGGGATTCGAACTGTGCATCTTCTGATAGGAAGATGCTCAGTGGTTTAGACCACAGCGACACCCGTGCCCCTGTTTTAGAGGCATACCCCCTTCTTGTGGAGGGCGGTGGAGAGGACAGTGGTGGGGCAGCTGAAATTATTCTAAGTGACATCAATCTGGGTTGAGAATGCTGTGGCAGGATTGCTGACAGGAGTTATACCCCATCATCTTATAATACACTAGCTGACCCGGCCACGTGTTGCTGTGGTTCTTTCCTGTGACACCCCCCCCCACCCTGTCCCAATCCATGACGTATCCTGCCCCTCCTCCCTCCACCCCAGCTCATCCCTGTGTTTCGGTAGGATACCCTTCCCTCTGTTGTCCCTGGGGAGTGTTGGCCCCTCCCCCATGTATCTCCATACCTTGGCCCCCACCCTTGGAGAAGGAACTGTTAGGTTCTGGGTTCTATTTCCCAGCATGCACTTCTGTCTGAGCCCTCTGTTGTCCCCTCCCCCCTGTATCTCCATACATTGGCCCCTGCGCAAGCATCGTGAACATTTCTATATATTTAGATTAAGGATGGGGGGTGATGATGTGCCCTGGGACGCAGAGAACTACTTAAAAAATCCCGAGGGGGGGGTCAAATAGCGAAGCCCCATAGCCCCGTAGCAACAGAGAGGCCAAGACAGAAGGAGGGGGGTCATATGGGCCACTTGGCGCGGGCCTCCGAATCTAAAGGGGGCCTTGGTCTGCATATTCACAATCAGTAAAATGGAAAAGTAACAAAAGGGTTAAAAACAGGGCCACATTATCTTATCTACCTGGCCCGGGCCTCTGTCTGGCCCTGCAAGGGCCTGGCAACAGAAGGCGCGTTCTGAAGCACCCGAGTTGTTCGGTTCCATAAAAAACCCAGGAAGTGGCAAGGGGAAGGTAGGGGATTGTAAAGGGGGTGGGGTGGCCACTGCAAATATCTGAGGACTTAAACTGGGGAGAGAAGGTGCATGGTTGTTGTTTTTTAAAAAAGACACAGAGGCTTACAATCAGTTGTTTCTCCTAAAATAAGACATACCCATAAAATAAGCCATAGCAGGATTTCTAAGCATTTGCGCAATATAATCCATACCCCGAAAATAAGACATAGTGATAGGCGCAGTTCTGGAGGGCCCCAAGAAATAGGCAAGGGTGGACGCGTAATAAAAAATAAGACATCCCCTGAAAATAAGCCAATGTGGTTTTTTTTTAAGGAAAAATAAATATAAGACAGTGTCTTATTTTGTAAATCCTAGGTTAAAAGGGGCACGAATGCCCTTACTTAAAATGTAAAGTAAAGGGTGTGAGATTGGTATGAGAACCGAAAAGAATTGTTAATATTAAGAAGTTTAAAAGTCATGTTGCTGGGGGTAGAGATGTGGTATCCTACCTTTAGAGTTGTTTTTGAATTGGTGGAGTTGCAGTTTTGGTGAAGGTAGTTTATCCTGGGGTTGTCCTGGATTTGTGGAAGGTGTAAATGGATGTTGGAGTTGCCAGTAATTAAGTTATTTTCTTTTTTGATTGTTGAACTGTTAGTTTTGTTGATGCAAGTGTGGTTGATCTGCGTGGTCTGGATAGTGGATTGGGAGCCTTAGAGTACCCCTGTTTTATTTGGAGTGGTGTGGTTCCCTTGGGGAGTTTTGTAATATATTTGGGGTTTATTAGGTTGTTTCACCGATTTTTTGGATAATTTGGATAATTGAAATGGGGTGTGTGGAGTGTTCAGTGATGGCAAGAGGGTGTGATTGTCAGAGGGAATGGTGTGATTGTGAGACTGTGATTGTTAGTGGGAAAGGGTTTGGAGGACGATGTTTAGGACTGGATGAAGGATCGAAGGATGCTGTTGGAGAGGTTTATAGGACTTTGTTTATGAGGGGATTTTGAGAGGGGAAGTAGCGGTTACGGAGAACATAGCGGCCGACAATTTCAAGATTTTTACATTTTTATATATATAGATGTTCTCAGAGAGCTGTACTGGTTGCCAATCTGCTACCAGGCCAGGATCAAGATGTTACTCTTAGTACGTAAAGGCCTTAACAGATTGGGGTTAGTTTACTTGTGAGATCCCCTTACACACACCCAATATGCCTGCTAAACTACTTCGATCTGTGACCGGTGTCACATAATACTCATTTCACATTTGTAAGAAATATTTTAGTGTGGCAGCACTCACACTTTGGAACTCCCTGCCTAGGGACACCAGGCAGGCACTGCCATTTTACTTTCTTCTACACCTGCTAAAAACATTTTTCTTTAGGAAAGCCTACTTTGTAAACTGCTTTGAGGGTTGTTGTTTTTAACTATCATGCAGTATATAAATTGTATGAAATTATTATTATTATTATTATTATCATTATCATTATCATTTATTGAGTTTATATACCACCCTATACCCAGAGGTCTCTGGGCGGTTCACAGAAAAAAATCACAACATATATAATCAGAATGAAAACAGCAACCCAAAAACAATCTTGCATTTCCGGACGATGCAAGATCCTTCTTTAATTTATCATATTTAAAGGGAATATAATCTCTGCATTACAGGCACAAGCGCTTTAGTAAGCGCCAAACACACCCGCAAACACTCAATGACATCATCACTATTACCTGACAGCACTGATAGTCTTTACTTGGACTTTTGTATTTTAACTCCTGGACAACCATACCCTTTCTACGTTCCTATTCTAGAGTTTCACCTGTTGTTATAATTGTTCTCTCTGTTTTGTGAACATTGTACAATGAAGTTTTTAAAGAAAAACTTTGCCAAGAAAGAATAAAAACACCACCACTCATAATATTTTGGCTACCAGCCAGGCAAGGAAAAGCAAAAAAATAAAAAGGGTTTTGGCAGACGGAGGCAGGTGCACCACGTGGGGGGAAGCGAGGATTTTGGAAAGAGAACATCGGTCGCCATCCCTGGGAAGAGCAAAAACAACTCGCAAGAAGAAAACAGCTGATAACATGCACCCGCTCCAAAAAACGCGCCGATTACCTCCCGTCGTCGACTGGGGCCAGACCTGCTCCAGAAGTATCACCAAGGAGACGACCAGCAGAAACGCCCGCGAGTTTCCAGAAGTCAGATCCATCGCAGAAAGTCGCTGCGCGCGTTTGGCTGATCTACGACCGATGGACACGTTGGCCACAGTGGCTCCTTTATAAACGATCCCGGCTTCTCCGCGGCCGCCTCCTGGCCCAAAGCCTGCGGGCGTGTTTCCCAGACGAGGGAGGGCTGGGCGGGGGTGATTCATCCGTTTCTGGAAAGCGCTGCAAAACCGCGAGGGGGCGGGCGGACCGACGGAGCGGTCCCTTGCGTGGCTGGTGCGCCCCGCGCGTCATTGCGCATCTTCCGAAGAAGCAGCTCCGCGAGGCGGTCGCTGGCCGATCCCGACGCGTATCCGGCCCGGGACGCGTGGGGCGGGTCTGGCGCCTTGCTGCTCGAGACCCCGACGGCGGCAAAAAGGTGCGGGGAAAATGGAAGGAGCAAATACTGGAGTAAACCTCGCGTTGAATGCACGGAACACCACCAGCCAGACGCGAGAGAATCTCCAGGTGTCTGTTGAGGACTCAGTCGGCACCAAGATGTTCTGCCCCACTGTAGCTCACTTCTGAAGCTAGAAAGCAAAGCTTAGGCAGGTTGTGCCATACTGGCACATTGCAGTTGCTTTGTCTTGGTGCTTATCGGACGTAAACCCGAGCTTTCCGCAGGAAGTAGCCTTGTTAGATTATTTATTCATATATAGCTCAGTTGTTATATTTACACATTTACACACGTTACATTTACACACACACACATATATATCCTTTTTTCCCTTTCCTCCAAAAGCTCAAGGCAACATGCATGTTTCTTCCTTGCCCTTCTCCGTATTCTCCTCACAACAACCCTGCGAGGTAGGTAAGGCTGAGAGATCATGACTTGCCCAAGGTCACCCAGTGAAATTCATGACTGAGTAGGAATTTGAACTCTCTGGGCTTGTTCACCCTGTCCAGGGATGAGGAACTGTTTTCAACCTGTGGGTGGCATTCATACAATAGGCTTCCTTCCAGCCACACGAAAAAGGCAGAGGCATCTGCACTGAACTTCTTTCCATCCAAGCAAGCAAGAAGTATCACACATTATAGCCTAACAAAAGCAATCAAGGGTTCACAGAGCATTAGTAAGGGAAAGAGGCCTGAAGGGGCACATTTGACCTCCGGGCCTGAGGTTTCCCACACCTGCTGTAACCATTGCACTGCATTGCCTAAGCCTGTTGGTAGGTTCTCAAGCCGAGGGAGGTCTTTCACAGCACTGCCTAGTTGGACCTCCTAACTGAAGATGGTAATTGGCACAGCATGTCTTCAGTGTTTCAGACATCGTGTCCTACATATTTTTCACTGGAGATGCCAAGGATTGACTCTACTGCTCATTTCCGTGCTATTTGCTTCCAGAGAAAAACCCATTTCCAATAACACAGAAATGAGCACTAACTTCGCACGATATTCCACAATATTTCTTTTATGTCACATGGAAGCTCAGACATCATGCAGAAATTAAGAGCTTTACTGAGACCAGAGGAAATGCTTTTATATATATTAGGAATAGGAAACAAAACTATTTGATCTAACCCAGTACTGCCTTACAGGGATGTTGGAGAAATCAGCAGAAATGAGATATGGTACTGGAAACGGCATCAGTTTGTGTGCCTGTCTGCAAGCAGGACTGGAAACCAGGCTCTCTCTCTCTATATAAATATATATAACTGGTAATTTCCCCCTCCAGTCTGTAATTTGCTTTTGTTATTTTTTCCCCCAGTATGCAAACAATATACTATTGATAGGATTCCCCCACCCCGCCCATTGAAATGAACAGTGTGGAATCATAACAATATTGTAATCAATTATGTTATTAAATCTGAACAGCAAGCTGATTGATGTTGGTTTTGAGGAACCTGAACTGCAGTGGAACGGAAGCAGTGCTGCATATGTTGGATATGTGGCAGAATCCCTACAGGCAAGCAGAGAGGCATTTCCTCTCCTTTTAACAGGAAATGCCAGGAATTAAATGTGGAAACATTTCAAAGCACACTCTTTGTCCCTGAAGTATGTTCCTTCTTATGCTCTTTTACTTACCACTCATCAGCATGTAGCAGAACACCCTGAGAGATGCAGCTGTGTGTTCAAAGTGCAAAAAAGTGGAAAGTGAGCAACGTGGGGGAGATTGATCAGCAACTTTTTATGGTGCATGTCTAGGATGCAGTAAAGGGCGATAAAGTACATCTGAGTTGCTGACATTAATTTCCCCAAGATCTGGTGGTGGTCCAAGTTAGAATCAGGGACCAGGAGATCATGCTTATCTTCCACACTAGTGAGGACCGATCTTTTATAGGAGGAATCTCTGCCCCATTCTATCTATCCTTTTCACCAAGATTTAAGTCCTTCCTTGCATCTTGGTTATGCTTACAATCAAATGTCTTCAAGATCTCATTTTCTTCTTCGATGTTCATGATTGCTCATCTTGCCTTAAGATCACCTCTTCTGTCTTTTTCTTCATTGTCATACAACAGCTTTGCATGACCTGGTGCCTTCCACATACCGTATTTTGAACTACAACTCCCATCAGCCCTAGCCAGCTTGGCCAACAACCGGGGAAGGTGGGAGTCATAGTCCCTCAACATCTAGAGGGCACCAGGTTAGGAAAGGTTCTCTGCTCTGTATTTTTATAAACAGTCTTCGGGATTCTCATTACTTTGCTTCTCATTCCCCCCATTACATCTCAATTTTGCCCTCTATGTTTTGTGGCTTTGATCCAGAATCCATTTGATCCATTAATGCTTGTTTCACTTCCCTGCTTTGTTGGTTAGTTTTAGATTGTGGCTCTACAAGCAAAGACTGATCTTTTAAAAAACTGTTGCCAAGCACCTGTGCCTAGTAATGCTAGGAAACTTATAATACCGGTAGAAGCAAGAAAGTATATCTCTTTATCCCCATTGCAGAGGAAGGTCTTACTAGGGGGTGAAGAAATCTAGGACATGTGTGGAAAACCCAAATCTCCTTAGCAAATCATTTTAGATTATGAGTTAACTTAGCTGGAATCTATTGATAATGGTTATTGTGGGGAGGATTATACCTTTGTATTCTGCTTGTGGGCTTCTTGGAGTTTCTGCTTGGCCATTTTGGGAAACAGGACATGAACTTTGTTCATATCCAGCATGGTTCCTACGTTTGTCTTTATGTATGTACAAATGGGACTGCAAAAATGTGTTGCAGTATGCTCCTTTTTAGGGTGCCAGCCAGCCATGCTGTCATTCAGGATATCACTTAAGGGGCTCGAGCAGGAATCTCTCACCTCTCACCTCCTCCCACTTCAAAATCATGTAGCTACTAAGTATCCTTAGTTTAATCCATCCCGTAATTCTACCCAGTGCTTTTTTTCCTGGGGGGACGCAGGGGGATGCATACCCCTAAACATTTTGTGAATCTTTGTACTTTTGTCCATTTACTGTATTTATTTCCCCCATTTGAACTATAAAATACTGTATTGATTTTCTTGAGTTAAAATGAGAGTACCCCTAAACCTTTTAAAAAAATAAATCACTGATTCTACCAAAGTGGATGTTTCCCCAAGTATGATGATACCACCCTCTTTTTAAAAATACAGTGGAACCTCGGTTTATGAACACCTTGGTTTACGAATTTTCAGTTTACGAACGCCGCGGACCCATCTGGAACAGATTAATTCACTTTCCATTACTTTCAATGGGAAAGTTCGCTTCAGTTTATGAACACTTCAGTTTATGAACAGACTTCCGGAACCAATTACACCCATGCTTCGGGTTAAGTACGCTTCAGGTTGAGTACTCCGCGGACCCGTCTGGAACGGATTAATTCACTTTCCATTACTTTCAATGGGAAAGTTCGCTTCAGTTTATGAACGCTTCAGTTTAAGTACTCTGCGGACTGTCTGGAACAGATTAATCCACTTTCCATTACTTTCAATGGGAAAATTCGCTTCAGTTTATGAACGCTTCAGTTTATGAACAGACTTCCGGAACCAATTGTGTTCATAAACTGAGGTACCACTGTATATATGTTTATTTGTTTTTGAGAATAAAGGTGTAAAAAGATGTACAAAACATGTACAAAACAATCAAAAGAAAAATTTAAAAAAACCCTGTAACTGTGACAAAAGTTGTTTATGTCATCTTCACCTTCAATACTAAGAAATAAATATGGAGCAACGAGTCTAACCACTCTTAAGGTGCTTCCAGATGACCTGTTTATGGAGTATTCATTCTGATTTGTTTACAGGGAGACATCGTGTCAAAGTAACTGTTCTCCCACACTTTCTGGTACCTTATCAATAAAAGCCCAATCTTTTCAGAGAGAGGCAGGTTTGTTGTGCAAGAGCTCCCAATCAACTATAATGGTGCAACCTGAATTTGCCGCTATGTGATGGAATCGTACCCGAAAATAGGGACAGTCCAAAGCACACTTCTCCTTGGTCCTATTTTGGCTCAGTTTCTATAAGCACTCGCCACCTGAGTTTGCTGCTCAAAGGGGTGGTACATACTTATATTTCACTGTCCCTTTGAAAGCTTAGCAGAACTTAGGGAGCTCCCATTATTCTTCCAAGTTCAAATCCCCTTCAGCAGTTATGGTATACAATTTAGAACTGGACCATTTAATAGATTAGAAGGCATTGCAGCTGCCTAGAATAATTTCTTATGATTTGTTATATACTGTACTATTGCAGAAGTATTCAAAAGACGCCCAATCAGGACAAAAGCTCTTAAGGATCCATAGATACACATTGGAAAAAGATTATATTCCAAACATTACAATTTCTTGTAAAACAATGAATAAAAATGGAAGAGCAAATAAAGACTGAAGATCCCATATATAACAACAACATTCCACTGCTTTCTTATAGTATTTTCAGATATTTACTGAAGATCAGTACTATTTTGAGGCCACAGGAGTTATACAGCATAGTGAAACAACATTGTAAACTTGAGTACAAATCTATGTGCTTTACCCTCAAAATGCAATAAAGAAATAAATTGGGGGGGGGCAACTCCTTAGTTTAACCCACCCCATAATTCTCCAATGTTGATATTTCCCCAAGCATGCTGATACTACCCTATATATATATATATTAAAAATGGAAACTTGTTGCAGCTTAGCGATTTTCGCAAAAACCAGTAAACATGTTTCCATTTTTAATATAAATTTTATTAGAGTTTATAGAGAAAAATACAAAACTTAATATCAAATCTTTTTTTATCCAACATTAGTCTAAATAAGAGAAAAACATAGCAAAAAAGAAACAAAAGGGAGAGAAGTAGATATAAAAAAAGCTTAAAATAGAAAATAGAAAATATAAAGTTCAAAAACTAAAAAACTTCCAATTCTTCATCTGTCTGCCGTATATAAACATTTTACTTCATCCACTCCAATATAACGCCCAACCAAACCACTTTCTATAAACAAACTTTATCTTCAATCCCCAAATCCAAGTGCCATTATTTCATTTTCTTTCTCATGCAAAATGTCTATGAGAGGTTTCCAATCTTTGGTAAATGTTAACAACTTAAACATGTGCATTTTGCCATCTCAGCCAAGTCCATTAATTTTAACAACCATTCTTCCATTGCATTGCTGGTAATGCTGAATCGTTCCATCTTTGCACATGTAATAGTCTCGTCACTGTAATCATGTATTGAAACAAAGTTCCATTGACCTTTTCTAATTGTATATCTGTAAGTCCAAACAGGAAGAGGTCTGGTTTCAGTTGAAAGTTAATCTTCAAAATTCTCCGTATTCTTATCTTCTTTTTTGGGACTTTTTTTTACATGTCAAAGCATGATAAATATCCATTCATGTTCTTTATATTTCCAACAGGTATTCGGAACATTTTTATACATTCTAAATAATTTCTCGGGAGTTAAGTACCACATGTTTCCTATGCAGAAGACCTCAACTTTTCCCTCGAGCATCTGAAGTTAACAGGGCTGGGACTTTGGAAAGCAAATTATACTGGGTTAGATGGGCCAGTAGTCCACAGGGTCATATAAAAAGGGCACTGAGTGAATAGCACTTACTGTGCTATCTTCTCTTTGGTGATCACTCGTAGCAGAGTAAGATTGTCTTCCATGAACACAGTTTTAACAGTGAGTCAGTAAGTAACTGTGAAGGCCAATTCTGGATCCACATGTCCTTCCACAGTGGGGACATTGGTTTCCGGGTGGGAGTTGATCACGGTGAGGGTTTGCCAAGTGTGCCTTCCTCTTAGCAAGTTTCTCCCTTGCGGCCTGAGTTTGTGCATTTTCAAAGTCCATGACACCTTTGGTAAAGGCTGTTCTCCAATTGGAGCGCTTGCAGGCCAGGGGTTCCCAGTTGTCGGTGTTTATACCACATTTTTTTAAAGATTTGCCTTAAGAGTCTTTAAACCTCTTTTGTTGACCACCAGCATCATAGCACTAACAATACAGTGGTACCTCGGTTTATGAACACAATTGGTTCCGGAAGTCTGTTCATAAACTGAAGCGTTCATAAACTGAAGCGAACTTTCCCATTGAAAGTAATGGAAAGTGGATTAATCTGTTCCAGACAGTCCGCGGAGTACTTAAACTGAAGCGTTCATAAACTGAAGCGAACTTTCCCATTGAAAGTAATGGAAAGTGAATTAATCCATTCCAGATGGGTCCGCCGATGGGTAAACTGAAAATTCGTAAACCAAGGTTTTCATAAACCGAGGTTCCACTGTACTGTGCTTCAAAGGAGTTTGTAACCTTTTGAAACACAATAATTCGCAAAGCTAGTGCTGGTGGTCATAGCAGAAAATAAGTCATTTTAAAATAAGAGAGACTTTAAGCCCAGGGAGAGGAGCTTGTGGCGCTCCAAAGGCTAATGGACTCCAGCTCCCATCAACCCCAGCTTGTTGTTCTTATAGTCAATTGCTTCAAGATGCCTCACAAGGAGGGAATGAAATAAAGAATACCCAGAAGTAATTACACCCCACTGCATATAGGCATGCACAGCCAAAATAGGTTAGCAGCCCAATATATGCAAATAAACAAGCTGTTGCTAGGGTGTTCCCCTGCTTCCCTTGGGGTGGGGACAAGGACAACTCTAATAGTGTTTCCCCCCTCTATAGGTTTGCCTTTTCTATTTTCCCATGCTGCTTTCCAAGCTACCCTATTGTTTCAGGCCAGCAGAAAGGGCCAGACATTTCCTTAGCAAACCTGTTTCCTCTGGAGCACTCAGCATGGATGGCATTTTCCATTGTAGAGAAAGCCGAAGCACACATCCTGTCTCTCAGAGTTTTCCTCCTCCCATCCTACCCCCCCTAGCTCCGCAGTCCCTCTTCATGCACACTTGAGAGCTTACAGCCTCCAGGTGTGTTAATAATCCCATATAAAAAATTCTCCAAGGGGATTTCTCTGTGAAATCCCCTGACCTCCGTTTTTCCCCTCTCCTGGGGTCCGAGATTCTTTCTAGGTAGCGATAGAGCTGGTCAACTCCCCCCCCCCTTGTGTGTGATGTTAGGGAAATGTTAGGGAAATTTGGGGATGGCCTGGAGACAGAGGAGCGAAGTATGGTTTTCCATGTATGTGTAATGCTTCTTTTTGGTTTGAAGCAGTGAAAACTAGAGAGACAGAGAGAGAGAGAGAGGTCAAACTGTGCAGTTTAATCAGATTAGGACGGATTCTGCTGATGAATTAAAATCCTGAAAGTAGTTACTAGGAGCTCAAAGAGCCTGGCAAGAAAGTTGGCTGAACAGGAAGTTGCTGCCGCTGCTACAGAGAAACCGGGACAAACTCACAAAGAGGAGGTAAGGATTTTCTGGGGAGAAATGAGAGGGCAGTGACATAATTAGGTAACTTTAGACGCCGGACTTAATTATATTGTGCCCCTGCTTTTTAGCTCACTCATTCCTGCTGTGTTTCGGGGCCCTCCTGCTCATTTTGGTGAGTGGGGCCATGGTCCTCTGCCCTAAAGTCCAACCCCGATGGCACCACCAGGGTGGGGAGGGTGTCTTATGCACTCAGCTGCACCTCTCAACCTCATTTAACTCTCTTTCTCCCTCTCCCTCTCTCCCTGCTTTAAGCCAGCGATGCCAGCAATCAATATAGAGGATCTGAGCGAGAAGGATAAACTGAAAATGGAAGTGGAACAGCTCCGGAAAGAAGTCAAGCTGGAACGGCAGCCGGTGAGTGTTGTGTGGTTTCTTTTTTTATTATATCTGGGGAGCCTAGCTGTTGGTTGGAACAGCTCCTGTTTTCAGTGGCAGGCGGATCAAAGCCCCAGCCTGTTTGTTTGGAAAAGGCCTTGTGTGTGTGTCTGCAGCTTGCTGGTTACAAAGCAGTTTGGCAATTTGACTGCCTAGGATCATTAAAGGGGCCTCGAAAGGAGGCCCAGATTGAAGGGAGGGGTGTGTGAAAGGGAGGAAGAGATTGATTAATTTTTGTAGACTCGGGTAAAATCAAATCAAAACAAAACAAAACACAACCATCTCTCCCTGATACATAAGGGACACAGGTAGGGATAAAAGATCTGAATTGTATTCCATTGTGGGGAAACATTACTCTGGATTGCGCTCAAAAGGTACACATGTGAAATCCATATGAACATGAGAAACCGCCTTATACAGTCAGACTAATGGATTATTTAGATCTGATATTCCTGCATTGCAGGGGTTTGGGTTAGATGAGACTTGGAGTCCCTTCCAGCTCTATAATTCCATGATTTTATACGACTGGCAGAAGCTACCCTAGCTCCTCTCTCTAGCCCTACCAGGATATGCCAGGGATCCCCAGCAATTATTGCCAGGCAGGGGCGTGTGATCAAACCAAGTGATTAAAAATGTGATTGACTAACAGCAAGTCTCGGGGTGGGGGAGAAATTCAAAACAATTCACATGTGCAGGTGACCCCTACCTAATCCACACTTTACAAAACACTAATAGAAGTGAAACAAACCATCCTTTGAAAGGTGCAGTTTGCTGAATTTTGCAATGCGTCTCTCGCCTGAGATAGCTTCCTCATTTTGAGGAAGGGCCGTCTCTCCAGACTACACACAGGGGACTAGCATGTGAGGTAGAAAGCTAATCTAGAACCTGCCCTATCATGAGAATATTGCATTGCAGGGGGTTGGGCTAGATGACCCTTGTGCTCCCTTTCAACTCTACAATTCTAATTATTCAGCCAAGTAACGGATACAGAACTTCTTAGTACTTCTGCGTTTATTTCTGTTCTATCCCATTCCTGATTTAATCTATCATATGTACAACTGTGAAAGGAGTATAGGACTATCAGGATTTTCTGTTTCTTGGATACAAAATGTCTTGGGCTGCTTCTGCCCTGCCTGGCCCGGCCCCTTCTTCCCAAAAACAACCACAATTTGGGAATCACTGACACACTAGGGAATGCCAATTGACATCAGCTGCAGAACTGATGACACAGCCTGAGTTCAAGTGGAAGCTGCAATTACAAGGAAAAAGGAGAAGCGTGAAGAGGCTAATTATGGGGTAGGCAAGCAGAGGGCTAAATTTGGGGCTTTTTACTGCTTTAGTACAAGACTTCAGGGAGCTGAGGTGTGTGATATAGTAAGGAAGAAATGGCCAGATGACTAGGGAGGGGGGAAAACAAATTGGGCATGAAATATTTCCATGATTATTTCCAGAAATCTGGACAGATTTGCCTTTCCTGGCAAATCTTGTAGAGAAGTGGAGATACTCAAAAGAATTGCAAGAAACTACGTTTTCATAAAGTGGCAGGGTAGGTGGTAGAAGGTACTGTTATTTTTCACTAATATTCAGCCATAGCCCAATGGATGAGGGATGGGGAACCTGTGCCCTCCCAGAGGATACTATTTTCTTATTTTTATTTATAATTTACTGAATTCATATCCTGCCCTTCCTCTCCAGGCGGGTGTGAGGTTTTTTTTTTTAAAAAAAAAACATAGCAAATATAAAACAAATTGATGGTACAGAATACAGGCAATCCTCATTTTGTGTGTGGGTTCCATCCCAGACCTCCACATGCATTGTCAGAGTGCACATAAATCTGTTCCTCCGCCCCTTTTGTGGCGTTTTGGAGCTACTTTTGGGTTTGGCGGCATGCGCATGTTATTCGGACACACCAGGAGTTGCCTGTATTCCTACTACTCAATATGTTTTCACATGCAATGTATATTTTCATATGCAATTTAATATCATAACTTTAAACTGCTGTTATATTCATTTACTTTCTTTATACACTTGCTTAAAAAAACCAAATTTAATCTATATGTCATATTCTTTGTAAAGTGCCAAGAGGTTTCACTTACAGTTATACAAAATTTTGTTAAATAAAGCAAGTTGCAGGAAAAATATTTATACATAGCAACTTGCAAATTTTGCTTCTGGTGTTTATCATTAATTAATATGTGTAGTGTTTGTGTATCACTGTGAAGCTGTTTTCTTGCCTTCCAAAACGGCCCCTGTATTTAGATTTCTTTCGCTCTCTCTTTTTGAAGGTTTCCAAATGTTCTGAAGAAATTAAAAATTACATTGAAGAAAGATCTGGAGAAGACCCTCTGGTTAAAGGCATTCCTGAAGACAGGAACCCTTTCAAAGAAAAAGGAGGATGTGTCATTGCTTAGAAGAACATGGTTAAGCAATATTGAAAGTGGAATAAAAAGCATCCTAGCATAACTAGCCAGATTTAAGTTCCAGGAGTCCTTATTGAACAAATAGACAGTGATAATCTTTATTATTATTATTTTTTTTAAAGAAAACAAAATACCTGCTTATAATTTTATTCCATGAAGCAGATTCTTGCTTACTGTATCCCTAAATAAATTTCTAGAGGCTGTTTCCTGTCCTTTTAATTTCCTGCACATGCTGATTTGAGTAATAAAAGAAATCTATTTGAACAATCAACTACAGTGTTATTTTTGTAAAGAGAATGCTAAGATGCATGGTGAAAGGTTTCTTTTTTTCTTTGCAGAAAATAGAACCATAACTGTGAGAACACCATGATAGGACTGTTATAATAAAAATAGTTCATTTACATCTGGTGAAGTACAATGATTATGTGAGGGTTTTAGTTTTTTGGTCAGCTGCAGTTGTGTGGTGGCAAATTCAGAAGTGCTGGGGCTTCTCATGATAGTCACAGCCATGACCCACCTCGCTACCACCCTTCTAAGATTATACAACCTTTTAATGTTTTTATATTGTAAACTGCCCTGTGAACTTCAGATGCAGGGCAGTATAGAAATTTAATAAATAGTAATAATAAAACAAGAACATTCTAAGATTATATTTACCCAATAATAAAAATAATAATTAGGGATGCATTGCTATAATTAGTGCAGATCTCCACATGTTGCTTTAAACTAGATCCTATTTTCTATGCAAATGATTCCGGTTGCTCCAATATCTTCTTTCAGAGTGACTTAAGTTGCATTTCCCTTGAAGTTCCATTGTATATAACAGAACCTGCACACTATTGCCTTGAAACTGAGGCACCTGGTTTCAGTGTTCCTAAATGTTTAAGCTTTGGAGCTACAGAACAGCAAGTCCTCAATGTTCACCCCATGCGCTTTCTCCAAAGTGACCCTAGGAGCCAATCCTCAATGGCTGACTGACCACCTTTCACTCTGATTGGCTCCAATCAGCACAAAGGATGAGAAGGCTTTTTCTCAGTGGCTAAAAAACTTGCCTTCTATACTAACAGAGTAGCTCTAGGACACTGGAGTCAGGGACCCTGCTGTAGAAACTGTCACAGGTATTCAAGCCTCCACGACCCTGGACTGCTGTAAACAATGTACTTCAGATTAAACCGGCTTTATTCGTTTTTTAAAAAACCCTTATCTACTTCTTTTTGTTTAGAAAACAAATATTAAAGCAGTTCACAACAGGCGATCCAAAATCCGATTAAAACCAAACCAACAAAAAGCAACTGTAATCAGGTAAATAAAGTTACAGGTAGGTAGCCGTGTTGGTCTGAGTCGAAACAAAATATAAAAAAATCCTTCAGTAGCACCTTAAAAACCAACTAAGTTTTTATTTTGGTATGAGCTTTCGTGTGCATGCACACTTCATCAGATACACTGAAACAGAAGTAAATAAACTATACAATAGCATGACTGCAATAACCTTTGGCCCTCTGTGTGTTGTTGGAACAGAGGAAGCTGCTTCATATGAACAGACTACTGGTCCATCTAGCTCAGTATTGTATACATTGATTGGCAGAGACTCTCCAGGATTTCAAGCAGGAGTCTCTTCCAATCCTACCTGGGAGATGCCAGGGATTGAACCTGGGAGCTTCTGCTTACAAGGTAGCTGCTCTACCACTGAACCATGACCCTTCCCTACAACTTGTTGGGATTCCTATGCACTGGCGAGCTATGTAACGTGAGCCAGGCTAGTGTAGTTATTGGGTTTGTTCCCAGGAGAAAGGAAGTCTTTATCTCCCTATGCTCACATGATGTTTTTCACTGTACTCTGTACACTCTTTCTCTTCCGGCTAAGCAAGATGCCAGACACAATGCTGTATCTCTCTTGCCATATTAAAGTAGTTAAACTCTACTTACTGATTCCTGTGTATTGTTCTCAAGCTGAAGGCAATCACAATTTGCTCTAGCTTCTGTTAGCTGTGTGGGGGCAGGCTAGCACCTGCCCCCCTGGCTACGGATTGCTAACACAACTATCAGCCTTGACAATTGGCCATGCTGGCTGCAGTTGATGGAGTTCCACAGCACCTGGAGGGCCCAAACTCCCCCCCCCCCGACACAGTGGGCACCACAGTGGAGAAGACTCTTCCCAGGACCCCAAAAACTCAAACCTCAGCGTAGGACAGCCTTCTTCAACCCTGGGAACCCAGATGTTTTTGAACCACAACTTCCATGATCTCCAGTCACCTCGCTCCCTGCAACTTGTGGCCTCTCCCTCTCAGAAGCCAGCCGTGATGCTGTGTTCGGAAGGCAGGTCAGCAACCCTGCCCTGCCTGTGCCACCCCACCAACTGCGACTGGAGCCGTTTAAGGCAGTGGGGCTCTTTTACTGAACTTGAGTAGGCTTTACTTCTGAGTAAAACAGAAGGCTTGCACTGTTAACTCATAGGTTCAATGAGGTATGTGGAAGCTTTTTCCAGCAGGAAGGCTGCATTTTTCTTGGTTATGAACTGCCTGTCCACATGCAGACTCAGTTCTCCCCAGACCACAATTGAAATTTTAGTTAATTTTAAAATTAACCAGAAATTAAATGGATTAAGTCCTACAGAATAATAGGAAACGCTTATATTGAACCAGATTACCAGTGCATCTTGTTCAGTATTGTCTAGACAGACAGGCAGTGGCTCCAGCATTTCAGACAAGAAGTCTTTCCTGGCCAATAGGGACTGAACATGGGACCTTCTGCTTGCAAGGTAGGTTCTCTGCCACTGAGCCACCGTCTTTCCCACTAAGCCCCATTGAATTCAATGGAACATCCTCCCAGGTAAGTAAGGGAATACAGCCTAAAGATGTAAAAGTATGGAATTGATGATTTCTAAAGAAAATATGTACTTTTAATAGACTTATACAAACTTGATATACTTACTGACAATCTTAATGTACACACTTATAAAAAAACGGCAGCTAGCAAGCGCAACATAGGTATTCTCTCTTGTTCCCTTTCTTACGCAGGAGAGAATACCTCTTCCAAGATGCCTCCAGGTCACATAAGAAGCTGCTGAGACACACCATTGGTAGTCCATGTTGTTGTTGTTATTATTAACTGAATTTATATACCGCCCAATACCTGGAGGTCCCAGGGCGGTTCACAGAACAAAATCGAAATATAAAACCACAAAATCTATAATCAAAATTGTTGTGTATTGAGTCAAAGGATTTTATATCTGTATTATTATTGTCTGTATTTGCATTAGGATAAAGTAACTGCCTTTTGGTTCCAGAGGGTACAGCTACTATTGGTTCATTTAAGCTGCTGTATTTGGATCCTCTGTCTTATTGGTTTCCTCCAAAAGGCAGCACTGTGATTGCTTGATATTGTTCCCTCCAAAATGTATCCCTTCCTAGCTAGTCCCCTGTCCCTATAAATGTAGCTTTCCTCTCCTCAGTCTTCAGTCTTGTTCACTTTAATAAAGAGCTGTTACTAGAGAACTGTCTCCAGCATGTTTTGTCAAGAGAGCTGAAATCACAAACCCCACGTCACAACAACTGGCGACGAGGATGGGATCCGGAATGCTGAGGAGCGGTTAAACACAACCCTGCCTCAGAGTCCGGATTGCAGCTGAGAACAAGACTCACTGGCCAGCTGAGAAGACGACCCTGCCCGCTAGGACAATGGAGAGTCCAAGGGTATTGGAGCCCTTCCAGCCATCAGAGCCCCACACCTGGGAAGACTATGTCGAACGCTTCGAGTTCTTTGCAGTGGCTCAAGGGATCACCGATGCCAGCAAAAGAAGGGCCACATTCCTGAGCTACTGTGGGCCCGAGACCTTCAAGCTGGCCAAGGCATTACTTGCTCCAGCGAAGCTGAGTGAGACATCTCTCAAAGATATTCTTGCCTGCCTAACAAGCCACTTGGCGCCTACTGAGACCAAGATGGCCCGGCGGATGGAGTTCCATAAGAGGCAGCAGCATGCTGGGGAGTCTGTATCCACATTTCTGGCTGAACTCCGGAAGCTCGCTCAGCACTGCGGCTTCCAAAATCTGGAAGAGACTCTCCTGGATCGGTTTATTGGTGGTCTGAGCAGCAAGAAAGCCAGAAGACGCATCGTGGCTAAAGAAGAGGTTACCCTTGCTTCAGCCTTGAAAGAGGCCACCGCCACGGAGAATTATGAAAGAGAGGAGCTTGATGCCAGTCGCAAGGCCACTAAGCCACAGATAGAAGTTGCGCATGCCATGGACGAGCTAGAGGCTACTCCGAGCCAGAGCCCAGTCCGTGGGGTCGAGTCGGTGCGTCAGGCCTGCACAGTGCACAGAGATCGCCGAGGCAGTTGCCCAGGTTGTGGCGGAAACCATGAAAGGAAGAGTTGTCGTTTCAGGGATGCTATCTGCCGGACGTGCGGAAAGACGGGTCACATCGCCAGGGTCTGTAGATCGGCGGCGTCGGGAGCGACAGGAGCACCTAGACTGGAGCATCGCAGACCGCCCACAGCAACTCGTTTTCTAAAGGACTGCCACTACGTAACGGAGATCAACGGGAGGGCCGTGCAGTTTCCAGCGCAAGGCAAGGCACACGTCAAGGTGAAGATTGAGGGTCAGCAGTGCGACATGGAGGTGGACTCCGGATCCGCATTCACCATCGTGTCGGACCAGACCGCGAAGACATTCTTCCCCAGGGGTAAGTTGCCCCCTCTGGAGCCCTTTCCGGCAACCTTGCAGTCGTACTCAGCAGGCCGCATCCATGTTATGGGAATATGTGCCGTGAGAGTACAGTTCCGGGACAAACAGGCTGTACTCAAACTGGTGATTGCGAAGGGCAGTCGCCCCAGTCTCCTGGGCACTGACTGGTTCCCTGCCCCGGGACTGAGTATCTCAGGGCTTAATTCAATCCAAACCTGCCCTGAGATGAGTGAGGTATTATGCAAGGAATTTGCTGGTCTCTTTAATGGAAAACTGGGTTGTTATAAAGGGCCCCCAGTTGACTTCGAGTTGGACCCCGGGGTGGCTCCAATCCGACTCAAACCAAGGCGAGTGCCATTTGCACTGCAACCCAAGATCGAGGCAGAGCTGGATAAATTGGTCAAGCAGGGAGTTCTCTCACCCGTGGACTCTGCTAAGTGGGAGACTCCAATCGTCACGCCCCTTAAAGCAAATGGGGAAGTCAGGATATGTGCAGATTACAAATGTACTATCAATAAGGCACTCAGGGGAAACTCATACCCCATTCCAGTCGTATCACATCTGTTGGCTAAACTGGCTGGGGGCAAGGTGTTCGCCAAAATTGACCTGGCACAAGCTTACCAACAGCTGCCAGTAACCCCACAATCAGCGGAAGCACAGACTATTGTCACACATAAAGGGGCGTTCAGAGTTAACAGATTACAGTTCGGAGTTTGTGTGGCCCCAGGGATTTTTCAAGGGCTCATGGAACGCCTGTTAAGAGGTCTGCCGGGGGTCTTGCCATTTTTTGATGACGTTTTGATTGCTGGAAAAGACCCACAGGAACTGGTTGCGCGTGTCCGTGCAGTGTTGCTCAAGTTCAAGGAGGTGGGGTTGCAACTGAAAAAAGAAAAATGCAGTTTTGGGGTGCCAACTGTGGATTTCTTGGGGTTTAAAATTGATGCATCAGGCATCCACCCCACAGATGCTAAGATTAAGGCCATCATCGAGGCACCACGACCACAGAACAAGACGGAGTTGCAGTCATTCCTGGGACTTATTAACTTTTATCATTCGTTCTTACGCCAGAAAGCTTCGGTAGCTGAACCATTACATAGACTATTGCAGAAAAAGAATGTGTGGCGATGGGGGCGGGAGCAGCAGAAGGCTTTTGACTCCTTGCGAGGAATGCTGAGTAGCAGGAGCGTCCTTGCTCATTATGATGAGTCAAAGCCGCTGGTCCTGGCATGTGATGCCTCTCAATACGGTCTGGGGGCTGTGCTGAGTCATAGGGAACCGGATGGGTCGGAAAAGCCCATCTCTTTCTATTCCCGTACGTTGTCGCCCACAGAGCGCAACTATGCTCAAATTGATAAAGAGGCACTGGCTATTGTGTCCGGAATCAAAAGGTTCTATGATTATTTGTACGGTCGCCATTTCTCCATTGAAACGGACCACAAACCACTGTTAGGGTTGTTCAACCCAAACAAACAAACGCCACAAATTCTCTCCCCCAGAATGTTGCGTTGGTCAATATTCCTGAATGGGTTCCAGTACACCTTGACCCATGTGCCGGGGAAACAGTTGTGCCATGCTGATGCGCTGAGTCGATTGCCCCTTCCTGGCGGGAGCAATGAGGATCCTGCTCCGGCGGAGCACATTATGATGCTAGAAACACTTCCGGGGGCTCCTGTAACAGCTACGGATATAGCTGAGAAAACGAGGAAAGATGCTGTTCTCTCCCGTGTGCTCACTTGGGTGGGGAGGGGGTGGCCAGGTGGTCCGCATGAAGAAAAATTCAGGCCTTATGCGACAAGGCAGCACGAATTGTCCATGCATAAGGGTTGTCTCCTATGGGGAGATAGGGTGATAATCCCAGCACCACTGAGAAACAGGGTTCTTGAGACGCTTCACATGGGACACCCGGGAATGGTCAGGATGAAGTCGCTAGCCCGATGTTATGTGTGGTGGCCTGGAATGGACCAGAACATAGAACAATGGGTACGAACATGCAAGGCATGCCAAGAGGTGCGGCCAGAAGTGGCCAGAGCACCAGTCCACTGGTGGGAGCAGTCCAGGACTCCCTGGAGCCGGCTGCACATAGATTTTGCTGGGCCATTCCAAGGGAAGGTCTTTTTGGTTATCGTTGATGCATATTCCAAATGGTTAGAAGTGGCGATGGTCCCTAGCATGGCATCAGCTGCCGTAATCAAGGTGTTGAGGCAGCTGTTTGCTACCCACGGGTTACCTGAGACCATTGTATCAGATAATGGGGCAGCTTTTGTATCCCAAGAATTCAGGGCATTCTTGGCTGATAACTTTATAAGAGGGGTCACATCCGCGCCCTTTCACCCATCCTCCAATGGGCAGGCTGAGCGCATGATAAGAACAGCCAAAGAATCCATTGCGCGCTTAATGGAGGGTAACTGGTCGGCTCGCATTGCGCGAATGTTATTTTTGCAGCATGCGACGCCGTGTACTGCGACGGGCAAGTCGCCAGCTGAGCTGCTCTTAGGTAGAAGACTGGTAACGGTGCTGGATTATGTCCACCCAGATAAAATGCCAAACCGTAATTCAAGAGCAACCCCCCAGGCTGAGACTGACACAACAAGGTATCTCGCCCCTGAAGATCTGGTCTGGGTGAGGAACTATTCACGAGGTCCGCGGTGGGTGGCCGGTGTGATCACCCGGGCTAGTGGACCTGTGTCCTATTATGTGACCTTGGAAAATGGGCAAGTTTGGAAGAGACATATAGATCAGCTGAGGCGCCGGGTGCTCAGCAGGGAGGAGTCAGATAATTCATCCCTGGCTAATGACGCACAGCTGCAAGACCAGAGTGAAAATGGTCCAGAGGTACAGTCACCAGGGGCTTCAGCAAATGAACCAGGGTCTGCTAGTCCTCATGATGACGAGGTACAGGTCGGGGACCCTGAGATGTCTGGGACTCCATCTGTTCCTGATGAAACCCCTATAGCAGCCCCTCCACCACAGGTAACACCCAATCCAGAACCTGCAACACCTGTTGTCAGGAGATCAGGTAGAAGTTGTAGGACCCCACAGTACCTGAGGGATTACGTCTGCTGTGCTCACTAGGGGGGGAGGGGTGTTGTGTATTGAGCCAAAGGATTTTATATCTGTATTATTATTGTCTGTATTTGCATTAGGATAAAGTAACTGCCTTTTGGTTCCAGAGGGTACAGCTACTATTGGTTCATTTAAGCTGCTGTATTTGGATCCTCTGTCTTATTGGTTTCCTCCAAAAGGCAGCACTGTGATTGCTTGATATTGTTCCCTCCAAAATGTATCCCTTCCTAGCTAGTCCCCTGTCCCTATAAATGTAGCTTTCCTCTCCTCAGTCTTCAGTCTTGTTCACTTTAATAAAGAGCTGTTACTAGAGAACTGTCTCCAGCATGTTTTGTCAAGAGAGCTGAAATCACAAACCCCACGTCACAACAAAAATAAAAACAGCAACCCAATATCACCCCCCCTCCCGACACCATGCCTGCATTACCAGACAAGGGAAACAGGCATTTCTGCTTCACAAATGCTGCCCACCCCCCATGCAAATCTGCTAAGCGACTCAAGCGCTTGTGAATAATTAAATTAAATACATGTATATTGTTTGCAGCTTTCGCTGTTGTTGGTTTATTTGCAGGGAGCTGCAAAGGGAAGGCTCCACTTTAAGGGTGCGACGATGGTCCCTGGAGCTGACGCAGCTCCTGCTCATGGACCGCCCGCGAAGCCTGACGAAACCTTTTCCCAAGCGACGGAAAGCGCGCTCGCTGAGGCTAAGGGGGGGAGGGGCGTTTCGAGAGGCGGCCCAGCCTCGCTCCGTACTTCTCCGCCGCAGGGGCCACGCATGCTCTTTAGCGGCCCTGCCGAACATGGCCTTGTGCTGGACTTTTGCGCTAAGGCGCAAAGAGGGAGCCAAGTTGCTGCTCCTCTTGCGCGGGGCGCAAGGAAGCTCTCCTCGCAGTCGGAGCAGCAGCGCTGCCGCCGTAGCCGGGTCCCCCCCCGGAGACCACCTAATATACACGCAGGAGCATTTCGCCTTGAGGGCGTCTCTGAGAAAGGTATTGCGGGCCGGGGCGTCTCGGCCTCACCTCCCGCCTCGCCTCTTGTTGTTGTTTTTTGTGCAGAGAATTGGGCGCTGGAATCCGCAGCCGCGGTGCCTTTTGAGTTCAAGACCGCATCCAGACCCCGCATTGAATGCAACAAGGTGCCGCTTTAAACCGATCACGGCTTCCCCACCCACCCAAAGAATTCTGGGAGATGTAGTTTGTGAAGGGTCCCGAGAGTTCTTAGGCGACCCCCTGTTCTCGGAGAGCTACAATTCAGAGTGGTTTAACAGTCATTCTCTCTTCCTGGAGAACCTTGGGTGTTGTAGTTCTGGGATCAGGGGACTCCTAGCAATGCTCCATTAACAGACTACATTTCCCAGGATTCCATGGGGGATACATGACCGTTTAAGGTGGTATCATGGTGCTTTCAATGTATGGTGCAGATGTGGTTTTACTGTCAACGGCTGCAGACTCCCATTTTTTGCCCTGAAGGCAGTGGGCATTTTCCTTTTCCTGGCAGCCTCCGCTATTAGCTTCCATCAGGCCCAGCCAGCATGGTCAAGAACCAGGGATGATGGGAATTGTAGGCCAGCAACTTCTGGAGGTCCTCACATTGGCTAGAACAAAACAGACTATCTACACCTAGGGAAATTGCATGGGTGTTTCATTGAGTTTTTAAGTTGGGCTTTGAGTTCTGAAAAAGAAAAAAAGTCCTGAAGCTGAACAGGGATAACATGAGGTAGTGATGCTTTGTTCACAGTGCCATGCAGACACTCCTTAAAAACCAAGCAAACTGTGGACCTAGGCGTGGAAGCAGCCGGACTCCGGTGCAGGGTCCAGAACTATGAGACAAAGGGATAACTGAAAATGCAATGCTGGTGGTATATGCTCTTACTAGCAGCATTCTGAGTAGCTGCTCCAGTACTGGCATAATTTGTAGATGGGATTACAAACAATTGGGATAACAATTATGACTCAAAGGAGAAACTGCACCACCCTGATTACTGAGCCCTGGCGTGCTTTGGGAGTTGGTTTGATTAAAATCTACAAGAACATTACATTATTTCATCATTAACTAATATGCTAAGCATTTCCAGTTACGGTACTCAATTTTTTTGTTTCCTAATACTTTCAAAAGGTTGGGGAATAGTATTTTAACTCAGTAATGTGTTCCTGTATGACTGGACGTACACTGTGCCGTATTTTTTAGCATTGTAAGGCTGCAATCCTATACTAACTTTGGGAGGAAGTTCCCTTGAAGTCATTGGGACTTACTTCTGAGTTGACATGTATAAGATTGGTCTGTAAGGAGGCAGCCACAAGTCTACTATCTTTCTGCCTAAGCACTCGCGTTTCTTGTTTTAAAATAAAAGGTGAGGGAGGTATGACTGAGAATCTTTGCTTATGATTAAACATTCTGGTGCTCTAGTTATTCTGAGTAGGAACTGTAGGTATCCTGCATGGGAACACTGGATTATACCAACACATGCATTCCTGCTGCCTGTGAGCAGGCAAATATTGCTGATGCTTATCTGGATATGATGGAATCTTGGTTTCTTTCACTGAGTGGAAAAACTAGGTTTACAGGAATAGTTCTGTTTCATGTTGTCTTTCCTCAGATATACTTTGACCAGTGCACGAGCCAGGGTAATCATTTAGCTTCCTTCACTTCTTTCTTGCAAGCCTTTCAGCAAGCATGCAAGACTAGAGATTTCTCAGGATATCTAGGGCAGCAGATCTCAGACTTCTTCTGCAGCTATTGAGGTGCAAGAGGGAGGTGTTGGCATGCTCCAGAAACCTTAGCTTGTGGTTAGGGAGCTTAAGCAGAAGCCCAGGTTTGGACAGCATACTGAGCTAAACCTTGGCTTAGCTCAGTGCAGTGCAGAAGTTAAAATAAGAAGAAAACGGACCAGGTAGGAGCAGAGCAGCTTTGAACTCTCTGGGAACCTGTGTAGTCCCAGTGAGCCATGGTTTGGCTGACCATGATATCTGAAACAGGCCACTGTACCCTTTTCTGACTAAACTACAATACTTAGCCTCTCCATGGAGGGAAAGAAACTCTTAATTGTGCCAGAGGCAGGTCACAGAACACATGTCTGAACTCCGAATAAGCCTTTCTGCTTCAATAATACTTCGGCCACGATAAATACTTTTCTTGGCTTGCCTCTTAGAACCTTCCTGTGGACATTAGTGAAACACAAGGGATGTTTATTACTACTGTTGGCCGAAACCATTGTCCTCTTGTCTTATCTTCCCTGGCCTTCCTTGCAAACTGAGAGAGAAGGTGCTCTGCAATCTTATTTTGATTGTGCTTCTTTGCTAAATGAATACTGAAAAGTATTTTAGATTCCAAAAGAAGAAGAAAGGGGAGACGATATCTTTGAGAAGCCACAGTCAACAATATTAATCCTTGAGAAGGTCAGTGAAGTTTAAAACATTGGTGTGTCCAATTAGAGCCTGTAATCCGGTTAAGCAAAGGAATGCAGTATTTGAGCTTCCCGTAGAAAGGGATAAAGCAAGACTGGACATGGTAGGAGTTGCTTTAGTTCACTTTGTTTCTGGTGATTCCATCAATGTATGACATGATTCACATAGATGGGACTGAGCTAAAAATGGCTGGGGAAGGAATGATGTTACCCTGCCCCCCCCCCG
Source organism: Zootoca vivipara (assembly GCF_963506605.1). Taxonomy (NCBI): domain Eukaryota; kingdom Metazoa; phylum Chordata; class Lepidosauria; order Squamata; family Lacertidae; genus Zootoca; species Zootoca vivipara. The sequence goes on along the minus strand of NC_083287.1, from coordinate 32,045,500 downwards.
GTCACCTCAATCTGTCAGCACAACAAAAGGCACGATACATGCAAGTACATTTTACGTCCTTCCTAGACCAATGACACTCTTTGGAAAAGGTTTAGGTACACGAGTTTGTGGTATTTGAAGGAATTGCTGTGACATATTTGACAATAGCAGGCTCATAAGCCTGTGAACAATTGACTGTGGCATGAGAAGGGGCCTTTTTGATGGGTAGTGGCTGTGGAACTGAGGGGATGGAACTATCTGACCTGGGAGGCTTAAAAAAATACCACATTTATACCCCACCTTTCCTTGTAAGAGCTCAAAGTGGCATACACACTTCTCCCCCTCTTCACTTTATCCTCACAAGAACCCTGTGAGGTAGGTTTGACTAAGAGACAGTGATTGGCTCAAGGTCACCCAGTGGGCTTCATGGTTGAGTGGGAATTTGAACCCTGTTCTCCCAGGTGTTAGTCCAGCACCCTAACCGCTACTCCACACTGGCTTTTCTTATGTGCCCACATTATAGACGTACTGTCTTGCAGTCAAGACTGTGCTATCTTCTATTCCTGGCTTGCTGTAGTATTTCGACAGATTATTCAGCTGCATCATGATGATTATCTGATTGTGTTTCATTATATATTGTGTTTACATTTTGCTAGCTCTTTCGAAGGATCTTCCAAATGGAAAGCATCATATAACATTTAATATAAATAAATAGTTTTATGGGGAAAGGCCCAAGGAACCTGTCCTGGAGAGTAAAAAGTTATGAGAGGAAACCTAAGACCTCAGAGCAATTCTCAAAAAGTGGGGAGGTTTTATGGCAGGTGAAATCTGCAGGCTTTTGTGGTTATCCAAGGCATTCTCTGAGTCAGATTCACAACAGAGTACTCATTTTCTATATAGTATGGAAATGCTGTGTTTTTGAAGGGTCTAAAAGCCCAACGCAGGTGGCGCTGTGGGTTAAACCACAGAGCCTAGGGCTTGCCGATCAGAAGGTCGGTGCCGTTGCTCGGTCCCAGCTCCTGCCAACCTAGCAGTTCGAAAGCAAGTAGATAAATAGATAAGTAAGTAGATAAATAGGTACCGCTACAGCGGGAAGGTAAACGGCGTTTCCATGTGCTCTGGTTTGCCAGAAGCGGCTTTGTCATGCTGGCCACATGACCTGGAAGCTGTACACCAGCTCCCTCGGCCAATAACGCGAGATGAGCGCCACAACCCCAGAGTCGGTCACGACTGGACCTAATGATCAGGGGTCCCTTTACCTTTAATAGCCCAACAGCCCTGTTGGTTTTTCCATTAAGTAAATTGGGATTAGGACTGCAGTTGCAGGTGATTCTCTCTAATTTATGTGTATGATGGGCAACAGTGAGATGGTACCTGCATATTTAGGTGGAAATCCTATGCCCACTTAACCAGGAAGTAAACCCTGTTGGAGTTAATGGGACTTACTTCCGTGTAAACATGTGTAGGATTATACTGTTGTTTGACAAGTGTATCCCAGTAAAGTTGTTTTTAGCTATCTCCCATTCAGGGGTGTGGATTCCCAGGTTCAAAATATTACCCATATTTGGAACTCCAGGTTCTCAAGGGAAAACATCATTTTCTTGTCGTTGTAAGAGGCTGCCTCTTACCATTGCATTCTTGGGTTGTCTAAAGCCAGGGCCTTGGGTATCAGCTAGAGTCAACCCTAGACCTTCAAAATGGGAAACTTAAGGGGTGTGGTTTCCGTTGTTCTGAATATGAATAGGGATGGTACTGTAAGCAGTTTTTAGTGCCTTCTATTAGAATCATCCCCAGACTTTATAATACAGTACAAATGAAAACATGCTGTATTGTGAAGTGAATTCAAGAAATTACTTTTAAAAGTTCCTTTTAGAGTGATTATCCTCTTGATTATCGGTATAAGTGGCAAAAATAACTATTGTCTCTGGCAGTCATTGATCTTAATATTAGCTTTTAAAATGGCCCTGTTGTCATTAAAGAACTATGTCTGTCTCTTTGCTCATTCTTTGCTCCTACTATCTTTCTCCTCATTAATTAAAGAGCAGTCTTCATGAATTATTTTGTCATGAGGCTATGAGAAAGTATTTTCCTTGCTGTTTCCCTCTGGCATTATAGGCATAGCAAGACACTGTTAATATAATAACTCAAATCTGCTCTATTTATTAGGTCCCAAAATGTAATTACGGTAAGCACCATACTGGTCGTATTAATATATACAGGAGCTAAAGTGGATATCACAGTTACGAATAATACTTAAGGGATTAATTAATTAGGCTACATCTGCATCTTAGAGCTAAAGCACTCTTATTCTACTTTAACAGTCACAGTTTTCCCCAAAGAATTCTGGGAATTTTAGCTTTTTAAGTGTGCTGAGAGTTGTTAAGCGATTTCTATTCCTCTCACAAACCTACAATTCCTAGAGATTGCTGGGAAGGAGGGTTGTTTCTTAAACCACTCTGGAACATAAATTCTGTCTACAATTAGTAGCACCTAATTTTGGACAAGAGGCTGGACTTGTTAAAAAAAAAGGTTGTTGCTTTTATTTTCCATTGCAACCTAAAAACTGACCTTTAATCAGTTACTAAGGTCACCAGACTGTGTATTTTAAAATCTTTCTCAGATGATTTTAAATGTCTTTTAAAGTCTTGCATAGATGACCCCATGCTTGGCTTATGATCAAGGGCAGATTTCATTAAGGCCCACTAAGTAACTTTAACAGAGGTGTAGGGGAATTGGTACTCAGCTGCCTTTTACTATTTTATCTTAACTGTTATTAGAAACATTGGACAGAAATGAAATATAAAAATCATGCATATCCATGTCTTGTTCCTCCTATGACTAATGGAAGCCGATCCAGTAGGCATGTTTTTTTTTTTTTCCAGATTGAGAGCACCACCTTTGCTGTAGGAATTGTATATACTGGTAATTCTGTATTGTGGCAAATAACTAATCATGAACAACTGCACTTTCTTGTGCATGCATGTGAATGAGCACAGAATTTCATTAAGGTGGTGTCACAGTGGCCTGGGTGGGCTACTTCAGAGTAACGACTCCACACAGCTCTGCATTTTATCCTTTTATTGGTGCTGTGTATTTACAGTGCTGAAAGCAGTGCTATTTACAGATAGTGGTACATGTTGTTAGTCTTCCGCAGAACCTCCGAATGGCGGTTTGCGCGTTTTCCCCCAGCAAAGTAATCTTGGCATGCTGAATCTCCTCCCCCGGCGCTTTTTACGCAATTCCGGAGTAGCTGGGATCGGCCTCTTTCCCACCATCTCCCTGCTTCCCTGTTCCTTTCCCCGGCGGTGCCTGTGCTCCGCTAAGGTACTCAAGCTCCTGTTTCCACTTCCTGAATCACCACTCGAAGTCTCCCCCTCCCCACTGGGGGAGGAGCTGGTATTCAGTATGGGAGGGGGCTGCCGGTACCTCTTATCCCTCACAGGTGGGGTTGTTGATGTCTCTTCAGTATTGGTTAATGCTCCAGGTGTGTAGAGTATATCTTGAGATGAAAGAGGGTGGAGGAGGAGCATCCTTTGCCTTCATGGAGCTTTGTGGGCAGCAGCAAAGAGCATAAGACAAAGTTTGTGGTCCAGCTATCCTAGTACAGTTGTACCTTGGAAGTTGAACGGAATCCATTCTGGAAGTCCGTTCGACTTCCAAAACGTTCAAAAACCAAATGGCGGCTTCTGGTTGGCTGCAGGAAGCTCCTGCAGCCAATCAGAAGCCGCGGCAGCCCTGTCGCTTCCAAAAGAACAGTCACTTCTGGGTTTCGATCGGGAGCCAAAACATTTGAGAACTAGGCTGTTCGACTTTCAAGGTATGACTGTATTAGAATCTACAGTGCTTTATGGTAAGATAATGTTATCAAGTTGCAATAGTTTGCAATTCATCCCAGATATAGCCTAGTTCACAACTTCTACTCTGTATTTGTTTGCGCTTGGTGACCATTTGGAGGCCATGACTGGTGCAGAATGCTTTGGGACAGCTGCTGACGGAGTCTATAATTTATTATTTATACCCCGCCCATCTGGCTGGGTTCCCCCAGCCACTCTGGGTGGCTTCCAACAAAACATTAAAATACAGAAATCCATCAAACATTAAAAGCTTCCCTAAACAGGGCTGCCTTGACATGCCTTCTAAAGGTCTGGTAATTGTTGTTTTCTTTGACATCAGGTGGGAGGGCGTTCCACAGGGCGGGTGCCACTACCGAGAAGGCCCTCTGCCTGGTTCCCTGTAACTTGGCTTCTCGTAGCGAGGGAACCGCCAGAAGGCCCTTGGCATGGACCTCAGTGTCCGGGCAGAACGATGGGGGTGGAGATGCTCCTTCAGGTATACTGGGCCGAGGCAGTTTAGGGCTTTAAAGGTCAGCACCAACACTTTGAATTGTGCTCGGAAATGTACTGTTCAATGAAGCTGAATGTTGGATGATTCAACAGAAGGAAGTAATTCTTACCACAGCTACTGTTAACCTGCAGTTAATCGTGCGTGCGCGCACAGAACAATCTGACTATCTAGAATGTGTATACAGTAGTACCTCAGGTTACAAACGCTTCAGGTTATAAACTCCGCTAACAAAGGAATAGTATCTCAGGTTAAGAACTTTGCTTCAGGATGAGAACAGAAATCGTGCTCCAGCGATGCGGCAGCAGCCGGAGGCACCATTAGCTAAAGTGGTGCTTCAGGTTAAGAACAGTTTCAGGTTAAGAACGGACCTCCAGAATGAATTAAGTTATTAACCAGAGGTACCACTGTCATTATATACAGTCATACCTCGGTTTAAGTACGCTTCGGTTTGAGTACTTTCAGTTTTAGTACTGTGCGGACCTGTCTGGAACGGATTAATCCACTTTCCATTACTTTCAATGGGAAAGTTCACTTCAGGTTAAGTATGCTTCAGGTTAAGTACAGACTTCCAGAACCAATTACACTCATACTTCGGGTTAAGTACGCTTCAGTTTAAGTACCGTACTCCGCAGACCCGTCTGGAATGGATTAATCTACTTTCCATTACTTTCGATGGGAAAGTTCACTTCAGGTTAAGTACGCTTCAGGTTAAGTACAGACTTCCGGAACCAATTGTGTACTTAAACCGAGGTACCACAGTATATCCATAGTGGAAGCCTGCAAGGAGTTGATACCATCACTGGAAAAGGAAGCCCAGGACTCCTTTTGTTTGTGCTGATTACAAGGCAAACACTTGGCACAGACGACAATCATTAATAACCCTGTTTAATCCATTTCAAGAATGCCGTGTTAAAGGAGTGGTATAGGGAGTATTGACAAGAAAACACTACTGTATATTCTTACAGTAGTAAGAACATCTCAAGAGAAGCTCTACATAGATTTGTCAACACATGACAGTTTAGAAAGTAGATGTGTTTACTTCAAGATTTATATGGTTGCCTATTTTTGCACCATGAGATTTGCTTATTTTCCTGGTGAGGGGGAAAGGATTAAAAACAGCAAACACACTTATTTTGTAATAATGATTTTGTGGGAATGTTCAGGAATGTGGATGAGGAGATATTGTTTAATATATCCTATCCCCGCTTGCGCTAGCAAGCACAAAACTTTAGCAGAGTAAAACATTCCCCTTTTGCAAAATACACAGCAGAAGAACGTTTGCGCAGGCTTGATTTAAGCCACTAAAATAAAGTGTATTTTCCTGGTATTTCCCCTTTTTCCCTCTTAAAAGAAAAGACACAACACAATGCTCTTAAAAGTATAAAAGATGTTTACTTACAAGCATCTCGAGGTACAGCACACTCAAGAGGTAGACTTGCTTAGTTAAAAGGTAATATATACATTGTGAAGTTCACTTATAAGAAGTGAGACTCCATCTCATCTCTCTCTCTAGGCTGGAGGCCTTGAGGGAGAGACTCACTAAGATGTGTGTAGTCCAAGAGGTCTGGTCCAAGAGAGGGAAAATGGCTGTTTCCTTCAGGATTTATCTGCCACTTCCTCAACTCATTTGCATGTGAAGGAAGAGGAAACTACGCTTAGTCATATCCTCCTCCTCAGTCCTCCAAGTGGACTATCTAGGGATTGTTGTGACTTGACTGCACTTAACCCTTTGCATCCCACAAACCCCTTCTCAGGCAATTCACAACATACACAAAAACATACATAAATAACTTTAATCAACCACCCAAGAGTCCCAGCTTGCCACGAAGATCCTGGAACTTCTCTCTTGGCAGGGGCTTTGTTAGGACATCTGCAGTCATCTGGTCAGTGTTGCAGTAACACATTTCAACAAGTCCATCCTCGATCACCTGGCGTATGTAGTGGTACCTGACCCCAATGTGTTTGGTGCGTGCAAGGAACTTTTCACTTTGTGTCAGCTTCATACTGCTCTGATTGTCCTCCATCAAGCTGACAGGTCCCGTTCTTGGCACGCCAAAGTCCTTCAGGAGCTGATCCAGCCAGGGGATCTCTCTGCAAGCTTCCGAAGCCGCAATGTACTCAGATTCTGTGGACGATAAAGCTACACATTTCTGTTTATAGCTGCCCCATGCAATAGCTCCGTCCCCATACATAAAAACATAGCCACTTGTGGATTTATAATCCTTATTGTCCCCAGCCCAATCCGCATCAGTGTACCCAAGCAGTTTAGGGTCTCTGACAGCTGGCAGTTTTAATTTACAGTCCATGGTTCCCTTTAGATAACGAACAACCCTCTTAACTCCAGCCCAATCATGCTCAGTGGGACAACTTACTTTCCTACTTAGGATCCCCACTGCACTTGCCAGGTCAGGTCTGCATGTGGTAACCAAATACAAAAGTTTGCCGACCGCTGACCTGTATTGCGTGTTGTTTGGCAGCAACTTCGAACCTTGTTGATTCTTCAAGAAGTCTGTGGCCATCGGTGTCGCAACTGGGTGTGCGTCCTGCATCTGCATGCTTTCAATCAGTTCAGTTATCTTTTGCCTTTGGCTGAGTAAGAACGATCCATCCTCTTCTCTCTCAACTTGAATTCCCAAGTAGTATTTCACTTTTCCAAGTTCCTTGACCTCTACTTCCCTGTTGAGGTGTTTGACCATGTCTTTATAGTCTTTCTCATTTGACGTAGAAATTAAAAGGTCGTCAACAAAGGCTAAAATGTACGAAGACTGTCCATTCCTTTGTTTGGTGTACAAGCACTTATCAGCAGTCCCTTGCTTGTACCCAAGCTGCACCAGCATCTCATGGAGTTTCTGGTTCCAAGCCCTCGCTGCTTGCTTCAAACCATAAAGTCCTTTCTGCAGCTTGCACACTAGATGTGCCTCATTTGGTTTAATGAAACCTTTGGGCTGCTTCATATAAATCTGCTCAGAAATTTCGCCGTGAAGAAAGGCTGTCGCAATGTCAATATGGTAAACTGACATTTGCTTAGATGCTGCAATACTTAAAAGTAGTCTGACACTGCTGTATCGAACTGTCGGTGCAAACACTTGATCGTAATCCTCTCCATACTTCTGGGAAAAACCTTGTGCCACAAGCCTAGCTTTGTAGCGTTGCACCTCCCCTTCTGAACCCTTTTTAACCTTGAACACCCATTTACTTCCAATTGCTTCCTTACCAGGAGGTAGTTCTGTGAGTGTCCAGGTCCTGTTCCGATGAAGTGCATCTATCTCCTCCTGAGCAGCTTTCCTCCAGAGACTGGCTTCATCTGGTGGCATCCTCTCTATCTCTTCCCATTTGGAAGGTTCCTGTGGAGACGCCGACCTTGTAAGGTAGGACAGCCGTAATGGTGGAACACCTCTGTTGGTTCTGGATGAGCGTCTGACCTCTGGTCTTTCGACCGCATCAGCTTCCTCATCCTCCTCCAGCAGTGGCATATCCCCATACAGCTGCTCGTCATCATCTTCGTCTCTGGTGCTGCCAGGGGCCTGGACCTCCACGTCTTCTCGGGTGTCACCTATAGGGGGTGCTACGACACTAGAAGTTGGATTAGTACTTTGTATTGGTTCAAAAGGAAAAATCACAAATTCCTCATCCTGTGGCTCCTTGGAACAATCAATGGCAGTGTCCTTTGTATCAACTTTGCCTTGCTCATCGAAGTAAATTACATGCTGCGAACTTGTCTTGCCAGTTTGCGGATCCAAGACTCTATATCCTTTTCCTCCAGAAGCGTACCCAACTAGGATCCCTGCCTTCGCTCTGGAATCAAGTTTGTGTCTGTGCTCCTTGGGCACATGATAGTAGCACAAACTTCCAAATACACGTATATGTGACAAATTTGGGGCTTTTCCATGCCAAAGTTCAAATGGTGTGCGCTCTGCGCCTTTTGTGGGCAGTCTGTTCTGAAGATAGACTGAGCAACGAGCCGCTTCACCCCACAGCCTGTGTGACAAGTTAGCTTCCTTTAGCATGCACCTTGTCATTTCCAAAATGGATCTAAATTTCCTCTCTGCAATTGAGTTTTGTTGGGGTGTGTAGGCAACTGTGGTCACGTGTGATATGCCTTCTCTAGCCATGACGGCCTGCATCTCATGTGAACAAAATTCCCCACCATTATCGGACATTAAAATGGAAGGGGCTCGCTGGAACTTGTTCTTGACCATGTTAAGATAGTCCCTGAACAATTCCACTGTCTCACTCTTCTCCTTGATAAAGTAGGCTACGCAGAATCTCGAGAAATCGTCCAAAAATATCAAAATATATTTATTACCTCCTAGAGAAGACACATTCATTGGTCCACATAGATCTGTATGGACAATGTCCAATACTTTAGTGCTTCTCTTCTCTGCACAACGTGGGAAAGAAGGTTTAGTTGCTTTCTCACTAACACAAGTTATACATTTTGATGTTGGTGTATTTGTGTTGCTTTGCTTTACCTGCAGACCTCTCACAAGATCACCTTTCTGTAGTTCCAGAATAACGTTGGTGTCTCTGTGTCCAAGTCTCTTGTGCCAGAGTTCCAGACTTCCTTCGTCCTTTTGACTTGGTTGCGCCACCTTTGCAGACTGGTTCTGCTGGTTCTCTGAAACATTAAGCTCATATACACCATCCTTTAGTGTGCCTTGAACATAAACTTCATCATGCTTAGTCACAATACATTGTCCTTTTTCAAATGTAATTTTAAAACCTTTCCTGTCCAAACTGGACACGCTGAGTAAGTTGCAATTAAGCTTTGGTGCAAACTTAACTTCAGTTATCTTAGTATTAATTGTTTCATGATCTACGTTGAATTTCAAATTCACAGTTCCTGAACCAATTGCCTTTACAATGTTGCCATCAGCAATCTCAATTTCAGAGGTTTCATCCCCATTAATCTCATTAAAATACTCCTTTTCATAACAGAAATGAGAACTCGCTCCACTGTCAAGAATCCACTTATTGCGCTTATTTTCACAATCCTGGACAGCTAAACTCCTCTCCTGCATCAACATGGTTTGCTCATGACTCCCCTTCTTAACACCTTGTGGTTTTGAGGGGTGGGATTCAACTTTATCCCCATTTTGACTCTTGCAGTTCCTTGCTATGTGGTTTTTCCCATTGCATTTAAAACAAATTATTTCTCTAGATGTCTGTCTGGACTTTCCAAAATGCTTGGATGCATAGCTGCTATCCTTCCTCCTTGGATTCCTTTCTTGAGAATCAAGGCTATCTCTGCATTCCTCTCTTAAATGGTTGATAAGCTCATTAAAAGTTAAATCCTTTGTGTGATCCATTATACTTTTAAATGGAGCAAACGTAGGTCCCAATGATGCAAGCATAAACGTTACTTTAGTCACATCATCAAAGGCTCTGGGAGTAAGGGCAATTCTTTGAACAATCTCAGAAAAATTCTTAAAATGCTCTGTAAACTCTTCTCTAGAATTCATCTTCAACTTGAGTAACTTATCCAACAAGTATCTATAGGAACTCTCTGTAGATTGTGCATAAATGCGTTCAATGTCCTCTAGGATCTTAGATGCATCATCTTCAAAATTTATCATTGATAGATGCTCATTCCTCAAACTGCTCAAAATTATGTGCTTGGCTTCATCATTTTTAATACTCCAAGCTTCTATCTTAGCTAAAGCTTCTGCATCGGTTCCTGTAGGCTTTTCTTCCTTAATGGCCTGCAGAACACGCCTAGCAGCAAGATAAACTAAAACGCGCTGCTTCCACTGCACAAAATTATTGTCATCCAGCAGCATAAAACTTGGTCTTGCCTCACTATCAAAACTGGAGCTTGCCATCTTAAAACTTCAAAAATTTCCAAAATTCAAAAATCTTTCAAAAATCAAATTCAAAATCTCAAAAATATCTTCACTACCTCTGATCTTTCTCAGTGCTGTAAACTCTGAGGGAGGGGAGGGGTAGTTAATCCCCCAAGCACACTGCAGAACAAAGAGACCATGTGCTCAACCAGGAAATCCTAACTGGAAAAATCCTACAGAGTTCAAAATCACAATCCAAATCAATCCTTCAAAAATACACAAAATACGCAACTCTGGGCCGCAATAACCCTTTGTGGGAATGTTCAGGAATGTGGATGAGGAGATATTGTTTAATATATCCTATCCCCGCTTGCGCTAGCAAGCACAAAACTTTAGCAGAGTAAAACATTCCCCTTTTGCAAAATACACAGCAGAAGAACGTTTGCGCAGGCTTGATTTAAGCCACTAAAATAAAGTGTATTTTCCTGGTATTTCCCCTTTTTCCCTCTTAAAAGAAAAGACACAACACAATGCTCTTAAAAGTATAAAAGATGTTTACTTACAAGCATCTCGAGGTACAGCACACTCAAGAGGTAGACTTGCTTAGTTAAAAGGTAATATATACATTGTGAAGTTCACTTATAAGAAGTGAGACTCCATCTCATCTCTCTCTCTAGGCTGGAGGCCTTGAGGGAGAGACTCACTAAGATGTGTGTAGTCCAAGAGGTCTGGTCCAAGAGAGGGAAAATGGCTGTTTCCTTCAGGATTTATCTGCCACTTCCTCAACTCATTTGCATGTGAAGGAAGAGGAAACTACGCTTAGTCATATCCTCCTCCTCAGTCCTCCAAGTGGACTATCTAGGGATTGTTGTGACTTGACTGCACTTAACCCTTTGCATCCCACAGATTTTGCATTCATCTCTGTCTTGCTTCAGCACATAGCCAGTTTTCACGACAAAACTGAACAAAAAAGCAGTAACTTTCTGATAAAAAGACTAACATTTCTATCTATTAGATGTCAGAGGAGGAAAATTCTAAGGGTATATAAACTGATTGTTGTGAGGATAAAATGAGATGCGGTGGTAGAACTGCAAATATCATCATGAGCTCTATGGAGGAAAGGCAGGATATAAATAAAGGTGCTGGTCAGCAATTAGGCTTGTTCAATCTTCTTACTGAAAATCAAGTTGCTGCTATAAGCAGATTTCAAGAAACCTGTTAAAGAGTGTTTCAGCGGTGTGTTCTTTATTATAAATATATATATAAAATACAGTAGATGGGATTCAACTTTGCAAGTGGAACCTACAACAAAATGTTGCAGTGTGGAGTGTTCAGATTTCCAGCCATGCCATTCCTGTCTCACTTTCCAGTTTTCTGTCTCTCTGGCCCTGTCAATCTGCATTCTGTGACCACTCAGCCCAGTGTTCATTTGGCTGATGGGGGTTTTGTGCCTTCTTTGGATTCTTTCCACCCAAATATTTTTTGTAACTTTGGGGTTTCACAAGCCTGCTGACACCTCTTCCATGTGTGAAGGTGTTACAGTGTTGGCTATATAAGCCATGACACCTAGCCTCAGAAACGGGGGAAACGATTTCAAGTTCACTGACATAATATACTCTACTGCACATAAGTCAGTAACTCACTTCCTGCAAACTTTGGTGTGTCATCTGAATATGTAACCTGAATGCTGACTTTTGTACCTCTGTGATAGTTTTAGCTGTTTGTAATAAATTGTGTGTTTTTTCTGACAAAAAAGTGCTTTCCTTCTCATGTTAATAGAACCATCGAATGGTAGAGTTGGAAGGGACGCCCAAGGGTCATCCAGTCCAACCCCCTGCAATGCAGGAATCTCATCTAGATCATACATGATCATTCAACCTCTGTAAAAACCTCAAAGGAAGGAGAGTTCCACCCCCTCTTGTGGGAGTCTGAGCCACTATTGAGCAGCTCTTACTGTCAGAAAGTTCTTGATGTTTAGCCGGAATCTCCTTTCTTGTAACTTGAATCCATTGATTTGGGTCCTAGCCTCTGGAGCAGGAGAAAACAAGCTTGCTCCATTCTCCGTATGACAGCCCTTTAGATATTTGAAGATGGCTATCCTATTTCAATCTCTTCTTTACCAGGCCAAACATACCCAACTCCATCAACCATTCCTCATAAGGCTTGGTTTCCAGAACCTTTCAAGATTTGTAAGGAAAATAATTCTTATCTCATATTTTTTTCCCTGCCTCCATTTACTTCCAAGCAGCTTCAGTACACCTGCGGGGCAGGAAGGATTCACAAAGGAGTGTGTGAATTTCTGTGGTTCCCCAAAGGGGACTTAGTCGGAAATGGGGAAAGAGCTGCTATTTGTCAGGCCCTCCAGCAACCTTCACCAATCTGTTGCCCTCCAGATGCTTTGGACTACAACTCCCATCAGCCCCAGCCAACACATGGAGGCTAGTCCATATGGGCAAATGGGGCCTATCAGCTTTCCCCCTGCTTAGTCTCCATATTGCCATTTTAGAACTCAGTGGGGAGGAGGAGGGGCAAACTTAGAATTTGTTGGCTTTACCTTTCATTGGCTCTGGCGCCATCTACTGTGGGGTTCCCTGGCTTCTGCCCTACCAGCCAGCACTGCCTACAGGATGATTTGAATTGAAAGAGTGATTAAGATGAGGGAAATCTCCCAAGAATGGGAAAAGTCAGCTGTCCTTAGGTGTTAACAAAGTGCTTTGCTTCTATTTAAGAAGAGAAGCGTGACATACACACCCCGCCACAATCTCATTTAAGCTGTAGCATCTGGTGTTAAGCCTATCTAGCCCCACTGAAGCTAATGAGACTCAGCCAGGGCAAATAGCACAAGCTTAACTTTCCAAACTCTTGTCTCCCCCTCTCCCCCATTTCTCAAAATACAGATTATTGACAAAGAAATCAACCCATTTGTGGACAAATGGGAAGAAGAAGGACAGTTTCCAGCACACCAGGTTTTTAAGATTCTGGGGAAAGCTGGATTCCTTGGAGTGAATAAGCCAACTGGTAAGAAATAGTCTTAAGCCTTTACTTTTAATGTAAAATGCATGTTCTGGCCTTTAAATGGCTTGGTTCAGAGATTTACCAAAAGCTGTTTCTAAATTAATCTCAATAGCTATTTGTAAATTCATCTCATTTGGAACATTTTAAAGCCGGGGGGGGGGGGGGAAGAGAGAGAGAGAGAGAGAGAGAGAGAGAGAGAGAGAGATTTCACCAAGATACATAGCAGTTTCCCCTACCCTCCCAACCACAGGTGTAATTTGCTCTGGGTGTATTCCAGGAAATATTTAATGTATTCTTGCAGAGCCTCCTTAAACATTCGAATGAAGAGTCTGACCTTATGAACCATTGTGCCAGCAAACAGGTGTGTAGGATGAGAATCAAAGTTCATTGTGGTCAATCTGCCTTGTGTGAACTGACTGCATTTTAGAATTTAATGCAACAACTGAGAACGGCAACAGAAGGTTGCAGTGCTTTTAAAAGAGCCAGCCAAGCTGGCTCTCATCAGTACCATTTCTTTTTATCTCCTGTCTCTCTCCCCCTCTCCCCCAACAGTCAGTCAGTATTTTAAGGTTACTGAGCATGCTTAGGCTTGGTTTTTTATTTATGGGGTTTTGTACTTCTGAAAAACTTGGGGTTTCCCTGAGACTTGCTTATACCTTCCGTGTGTGTGGTGCTATTTTGTCTACCTAGGGGCTGGAGAATGTGATCACCGTGTCAACCCCATAAATCTGAGGATGGTTTCATAATAGGATTTAGGGTTGCTGCACAGATCCATTACACAGGGCAGCATAGAAAAGGACAAGGACGGTGGGTGCCCCAGACCTATAAAACACATTCAAAGCCTACCCTCAAATAATTATGGGAATTGTACTTCACACATACCCCACAGACCTACAATTCCCAGCACCCTAAAAAAACTAGTTCCCAAGGTTCTTTGGGAGAAGAAATGTATTTTGAATGTGCTTTAAAGGTCTGGGGTATATACAGCCAAAGGTAGTTTCATTAGGGATAGGTCCAGGAGAACATGGGTTGTTGCCAAGTTACATTTTTTCACCTTAAGGTCAGGAGGACTGCTAACTTTGAAAAAGAGCCATTGGTTTGCTCTGACTCAGGTTTTTGTTAAAATCAGACTTTTAACTTTGTGGCAGGACACCTTGTAGAAATTGTTTTTTTTTAAAAAAATTAATTTTTATTGATTTTGCATAATAAAATTTTACATAATAGCAAAGACCATACACATACATAACATATTTTTCACATTCTCCTACCCCCCTCCCAGAGCTCTCTCCTCCCACAAGAGAACCCCCCGAGAGGAAGGCAATCAAATGTGGTTCATTTTATAGTTGGGTCTCTATCCACCTCCCCCCTTCCCCCCCCCGAACCTCCCTCTGCCACCAAGAGGTCCCAGGATGGCAAGGATAGGGACAGGCGAATATCCACCCAGCTGTTGTCTAACTTTAACTTTCAAAAACGATAAGAAAAAAGAAAAAAAGAAAGACAAAAAAAGAAAAAAGAAAAAACAGAAGAAGAAAAAAAGCCACAGCGTATCTAATTTCCTAAACATTGTCTATTGGGCTTCCCCAGACCCCCCCCCCTTTGTTGATTTTCATTTGCCAGCTCCATCTTTACAGTTTTCACTATTTACCAACCATTCTAATCTCATTTAATTTAAAATTGTCCATTTAGCCAATTAATCAAATTATCAATAATTTTTTTTTATTTGTTTACTTATATATCTCCTTCCATTCCCCTCCTTCTCCCCACACCCCAGAACTCTCCCTGCCACTGAGAGCCTCCAGGGTACAGAAGATAGGAAGAGATGGCTCTTTTTCCAGCTGGTTCTCCCCCTCCCCCCCTCCCCCCCACTCCGGGAGTCCCCCTCTGCCACCAGGGAACCCCAGAACGGAGACGACCACGGGAGGAGGATTAGAGAACCCCGCTATCCCATTATTCATTCTTCCCAGCTATACTAATAATCTTCTTTCCAATCTAAAAAGAAAAACGCACACACATCTCTATTCTACTTTCCCTCCCTTGCCTGAAATTTTCCTGCAAGAACTTTCATACTTTTATAAAATCTATATATCATTTTCTTATTCCATTTTAAATCTTATCTTCTAATTTTAGCCTCTTCCCCCCCTGTTCACGGCACCTCCCTTCTCGGATCAGCAAACTCCATAGTCCATAAACCAGTTTCAAACCGTTTTAGCCAGCCTTTAAACAAGAAACCTTTTTCCATTTACCCCACTCCCTTTCTGCGAAATTTTACATGTCCAAATTTTCCATTCCCTCGCTGTTGCCCCTTTATTGTTTGTATCATCCACTCAATGTAGGTAATCCTCTCCCACGGTCTTTGTTCCCTATGGGTATTCTGAAGTCCAGACATAATTTCTGCTCCCCCTTCCATGGGAGCGTCATTCCCCTGATTCACGTGCTCAAAAACTTTTTCCTCTTTCTTCTCATTGCAGACTTCCTCTTGATCCAAAAACTGACATGTTTCTCGCTTTCCTTCTGTTTCTTGTTTATTCTCTTGTTCCAACGTTTTTTGTCCCTTGTCCCCTTGAAGAAGTCGATTTGTTTCCTCTAATTGAGCAATCTGTTTGTGTGTTCCAATAGTAAGTTCCCATAAGAATTTCAGAGTTTTTTCTTTAAATCCAACTGTGTAATCGTATGTTGACATTTTTGTACTCCTCTCAAGGACACAGTGCAATCCCAGAGCACAGGAAGTGTTAGTATTTTTCATTCGATCGCCATTTTTCCAAACTGGTTACAATGTATTCAGAAATTAAAATCCATTACTTGTTTCTAAATTGTAATTCAAGGGAGTTTTCGTAAGCAACTTTTACAGCTCAGTTTATCAACATTGTTTCAAAACTCCCTATTACACAAATCTTGCTGAGTCCATCAGGACCGCCGATTCCAGCAGTAGTAAGAGACTCTTCTCTCTTATTAAATCTCACACTCTCCCCTCTGCCTTGTCACCAAGGGGGATTTCAGCACAGTTCTTGCAGATGCATAGATATAACAAATCCACAAATGACTTGGCAATGGGTATTTTCTTAACTGTTTCCACTTTCAATCAATATGGGGGAGATCGGCTTCCGTTTTTTAAATCTCCACCCGCTCCAAATTTAAGTCCCAAAAAGAATTTTTTAGCCTTCTTACTCACGGTAATCTATTTTTTGAGTCCTTTTTCTTTGGAAGTATTCAGCGCTCTCCGCCTCCGGAACGGAGCTTCTCTTTGCGAAGACAACAATGGTGCTCAAAATGGCCCCGCGACTACAACCCTCCTCGCTCTGGGGCTCTTATCAGAGCCTACCAGAGAGTTGGGGAGTCCGAATTGGGGCTCCGCTGAGGCTTTTCGTCCCTATAACGCTCGATATAGGGCTCTATGGGGTGCAGCGTCGCCCCCGCTGCTCCCCCCCCTCGCAAAGACAGGCTGCCTCGGAGATCGAGGCAGACCCCACCGGACGGCGCTGGCGCTAAACCGGAAGCCCGACACCTTGTAGAAATTGGACTAAAGTGGACTACGCCAAGAATTCAAATCACTTGCCAATTTTGTCCTAGGGTCTGCTGTCATATCTCTGTTAAAACACTCAAGTAGAAATTGAGAGAGAAATAACTTCTTGCTCTTACCTTGGGAAGATTTTTTAATCCTTAGTAGCTTCTGAAAGAGAACTAGAACTAGTCTAGTTACTAATTTTTTTAGTAAACATACTGTACTTTGAATCATAGTCAGGGTTGAAAAGATACAGAATCCATGAAAAGCAAATGAGGCATAATTGCATGGTTCAGATATAGTTCTGAGTAGTTATATGTGAGCATTTGGGCATTCCTGTTTAAGAAATGCACTTTTTATAACCAAATTGCAGAGTTAAATGGAACAAAAGCTTGGTAATGTATCACTTAACTTGTTTTCTTTTTTTGTCTGATTCTGCTTTTTAAAAAAATGCTCAGCTTTTAGCATAAATTGAACATGGGCTTCAAAATGCACTGCATATTTAAATTGCACAAGATTGGACTTCTTTTATTATCCTACAGCTTGGGTCATATCTCTAGCTGTGTGCTGGATGACTTTTCACCACAAGAAAACTAGCAAGATGTGCAAGGCAAACATTTTGAACATATTACCAGATCTTGTTGAACGCCTGCTATTTGCTATGTCCCACTCAAGTACGGGGTTTTCCTTGCAGGGTGGTGTGTTTGCATGTTTTAATATTGTCTGCAGGTAATGATGACTTGTCTCTTTAATGCTCCAGAATTCAGCCTCTGTGATTTTGGTTCCTTATAAGAATGCAGCTATTTAAAAATAGCCCCCCCCCCCCGGCAAATGTTTCTTAAGTCTCCAATGTGAATATGTTCCTCAAGGTATAATATTGTCACCGTTTCATTGTGGAAACTTTGCTTCAACTGGGCTGGCTGGGAGGATGATTCTTTGATTTTATAAGAGATAGACTGTGGGAATTAACTATTTAATAGAGGGTAAGATAGTAAAGAAAATAAATACCAAACTATGCTATCGTTGGGGACATGGGTGGCACTGTGGGTTAAACCACAGAGTCTAGGGCTTGCCGATCAGAAGGTCGGTGGTTCGAATCCATGTGGCGGGGTGAGCTCCCGTTGCTCGGTCCTTGCTCCTGCCTACCTAGCAGTTTGAAAGCACATCAGAGTGCAAGTAGATAAATACGTACTGCTCCAGCGGGAAGGTAAATGGCGTTTCCGTGTGCTGCTCTGGTTCGCCAGAAGCGGCTTAGTCATGCTGGCCATATGACCTGGAAGCTGTACGCCGGCTCCCTCGGCCAGTAAAGCAAGATGAGCGCCGCAACCCCAGAGTCATTCGTGACTGGACCTAATGGTCAGGGATCCCTTTACCTATGCTATCGTTGAAGGCATTCTTTTCTTTATTGTTTATCTTGGGCAGTTACAGCTTCAGGAAAGGCCCAAGAACTCAGACAAAAGAAATACAGTCATACCTCGGGTTAAGTAAGCTGCAGGTTGCGTACTTTCAGGATAAGAATGCGGCAGACCCGGAAGTGTTTAGTTCAGGGTTGTGCGGCGCACGCATGCGCAGAAGCGTTCTGCGCACTTCCTGTGTGCGCGGAAGCACCGCTCTGGATACGTACTTTTCAGGGTGCGAATGGCACCCTGGAATGGATCAGGTACGTATCTAGAGGTACCACTATAGATAGTGTGTTTATGTATGCACATATATGTTCTCTCTCTCTCTGTGTGTGTGTGTGACCTTTGATTGTATCTCCATGATATATAATTAAAGCCAAAATTCTGTCGAAACAATGCCATTATTTTAATAAGGTTTGGCCCAGAATGAGGGAACGGTAGCCATAAACAGTTGCTCTGCTTCAGAAAACTGCTACACTTTGATGGGTTTGCTTGAGAAATCCAATTAGTTCTGAGCTTCCACTTTATAAAAATGCTGACGGTGCAAAGAGAACATTAAAGATTAAGTTTAAAGGACAAATGAGATTATTGGTTAAAGAGAACTTGAAACCAGAAACTGGATCAAAGCAGTTCTCTAGACCGGCATACTTAGAGCAGTCTTGCATTCCCAATTTGGTCGATGATTAGACTTCTCTTTTCATATCTAAGGGTATGTTCACAGAACTGTTTGCTTCCCACCAAATGCTCTACCACTGCTAATCTTTTACATGCCACTAGCATGATCCTGGAGTTTCTTGACAAATACAGTCATACCTCAGGTTACAGACACTTCAGGTTGCATGTTTTCAGGTTATGTCCCGTGCTGAACCTGGAAGTACCCAAACTAAATCGTGCTTTGTGCATGCGCAAAAGCGCAGAATTGCGACCCACACGTGCTTAGGCTGTGCGTTGCGAACGCTGCAGGGTACGAACGTGCCTCCTGCATGGATCACGTTTTCAACCCGAGCGTCCACTGTACTGCCGTTCGATGTGGTGTTTCCCCGCCACAAACCAGTTTCAATCCATTTTTTTTAACAAACAAACAAAATAAAAGCAGAATAATGTGAGCATACCCTAACTGCTGTCGCACAGACGCAGATGACAGTTTGATGAATAGGAGTTCGAGGAGAGTTTCAGAGGCGGGGAGACCGAAAAGGTCATGGGGGTCGAGTGAAGACATTCATGTGCCCTTTCTAATGGAAACATCTCATTGCAAATGCAGCGTCAAAAGCTGCTTGGGGGGGGGGGGAGATGACCTTGCTGTGTTTCAAACCACTAATATGAATGTACTCTTAACACGGCTTGTCTGAAGGTATTTAGGCTGCAGTCAGTTGGTATTATGCCAGTTCTGATGTTGGAGCAGCTGCCTTTGAAAATAACTTCACTAGTTTTTGTATATGATTAAATAAAGTTTTTTGAAATCCTGCATCACAAGATTTCTAGATTTGGTGTGCCTCTCTCTGTCTTTGTTTTCAATCACCCCATCTCCTTTCTTTTCTTTCTTAGCTGGATTGGATTGCAAACCTTTGGGCAAGGCTTTGTGTTTTATGTTATATAGCACTTTGTTGGTGTTTATGCAGTTAAAGAAAGGTAAAGGTAAAGGACCCTTGACAGTTAAGTCCAGTGGCAGACAACTCTGGGGTTGCGGCGCTCATCTCACTTTACAGGCCGAGGGAGCCGGTGTTTGTCCGCTCCGCAGACAGTTTTTCTGGGTCATGTGGCCAGCATGACTAAGCCGCTTCTGGCGCAACAGAACACCAAAACCAGAGCAGTGCAGGGAAACACCGTTTACCTTTCTGCCGGAGCAGTACCTATTTATCTACTTGCACCTTTTGGCATGCTTTCGAACTGCTAGGTTGACAAGAGCTGAGACAGAGCAACGGGAGCTCACCCGGTCGCGGGGATTCGAACCGCCAACCTTCTGATAAGCAAGCCCAAGAGGCTCAGTGGTTTAGACCAGTGCTCCCCAACCTTTTTATCGCCGTGGACCAGTCAACGTTTGATCATTGTACTGCGGCCCGCTGAGGGGGGGGGATGTTGATTGCTTATATTTTATTTAGATTGTTTTGATTTAATAATTTTATTTTAATTGTATTTAATGTTCCTTGGGTGGCCTGGTACCAATTGATCCATGGACCGGTACCGGTCCGTGGCCCGGGGGTTGAGGACCACTGGTTTAGACCACAGCGCCACCCGCGTCCCCCTATGCAATTAATATATAATAATTTAAAAGATGTTCAGGAAGGTGGTGTGCATGCCCCCCCTCCCCCCCGCTCCTCATTTAAGCCCTACAATAACCCTTTGAGGTATGTTAGGCTGGAAGGCAGTCACCGACCCAAGGTCACCCAGTGATCTTCATGACCAATTGGGATTTGAACCCTGGTCTCCCAGGTCCCTGTCTGACACTCTAACCTCTACACCACCTTCGCACACAATTTCTGTCTAGCCACCTGTTCTACTTCAAAAGTAGGAAACATCTGCATGGTTGTTCCATTGTGAAGAATGAGATGTGTAATAGGAAAAGAATGTTTCATCAGAAGTGGACAGCCGTGTTTAACGGTGATCAACTGAACTGTATTGGGTTTTTATTGTGAAGGTGTCACCAGCTTTTGTCTACATACGTAGTTGTAGCTTATTAGTTTGACATTCCAGTACATTCTTTTATTAATAGTAAACTCTGGTACAAGTTTGGGGAAGTTAGTAAGCAGTTTTCATTATTGCAAGAGGAAAAGGAAAACCATAAATAATCAGCGAATCCTAAAATTGAATGACAGAAATGCTGTTTGAGAACATCTTCTGAGTCATACTGTTTTCAAAAACTTGCTCCAGAAATGTTTGATTTATAGGAAGTCAACTACAACGTATACTTAATGGCTCAATCTGGAGAAACATTTTTCATTTTAAGGATTGGAAAGACCAAGGACACATAATTTCTTAAGATCAAGCAGTGATCTACTGAAACAGACATACCTTCCATCTTTCCAAATAAAACCCGCAAGAGAACAACTTTTAAACAAAATATGGAATTCCTTGTTTAAAATTCTATTCAAAAATCTCTTGTTTCAGAATGCTCAGAGAAAGTTGGTTTTAAAAATCTATACAATTCTATCTGAATTTAAAAGGCAAGCAACATGCATAAAAATGGGTTTTTTTAAAAAAAAATTATTGCAAATTTGTAAAGAGAAAGAAAAAAGCAGGGAAGAGGGAGGGATAATTCTGACATTGATATTGGTGTTGCCAATGATCCCAGCCACCTGTGTTAGCATAAGGTCTGGCATAGCTACGGCCATTTGCACTAGGCTATAGGATTGTTATGCAAGACGAGAATATTGCTACCCTGTTGGCGTCCAATATCTAGGCCTCCATTTATTAATGTTTGTCTCCTGAATATTTTAAACGAAGAGTGCAGATTCGTTAGGAAGGAATGCATAAATAAACGTTGAGGCAAATTAAATCAAGTGTCCGTGCAATCTCCAGAGTACACAATAAAGCTAGAAAAGGCTGTTCTCATTAACATTTTTTAATGGCAGCATGGCATGAAGCGACACAAGCTTCTAATTAGAGGAATGATGTAGGCAACACTCTAGGTTGGTAGAGGTATGGCTTGATCTAATGCTGAAAAAAAGAGTTCCCACGGTAATTGTGCTTACTGATAACCTGAATATTCAGAAACTGGGGGGCCAAAATTGAGACAGGGCTGAAAAGTGGAAATGTAGTTGGATGGTATTGTGCAACAGCTAGGAAATTGGGGAGGCAGCAGGGGACAAAGAAGGGAGAGTGGTAGATAGGTGGTGAAAGAGCGGGAGTGGGGTGAGGAGTAATAATGGATGTTATTTTCTGACTGATCAAGATGGCCCGAAACTGGAATGACCTATGGAACTGGCTGATTCATCTGGGAGACCTTGAGTCCAGGGGAGGGGGGGGGCTGAATTAGATATAAGTGTTTAAATGTTATGATGATAAAAGAAATAATATCTGAATGTATGGAAAATTTTTGGGTAGAAATTTGAGGCTAAGGGGAGAAATAGAGGATAGATGGATGGGAAGATAAATTTAGATTTGGATTAAGATGAATTATGGGTGGAAGATAGTCGATGCTTTTAACAATAGAAATAGTTGTGAGATAATGAAAAAATGTGTTGGAATGATTTAAGATAATAAATGAAAATTGCTTAATTTGGAGTTAAAAATGGACCCAGTGTGAGAGGAATCAAGGACGTCTACAATGTTAATTAAAATATTAGAATTGATATGTTTTTCTTTTCTATGTTTTTCTTTTTATTCTTTTTTTTGTGAATTTTTGAAAACCAATAAATATTATTTGAAGAAAAGAAAAAAGAAACAGTGGGGTGGGGGGGAATGGCACAATCCCAGTGAGTCTGTAGCTCAGAGCATAGGCTTTGCATGCCAAAGGTCCCAGGCAAAATCTTGGGGTCTGCAAGCAGCGCTGGAAAGACCTGTGTCTGAAGCCTTGGAGACCTGCTGCCAGCCATTGTAGAACAGTGCAGACAGTACTGAGGTAGATTGTCTGTCTTGGTATAACCACCAACCAATTTTTATATGCCTTTACCTGGGAGTAAATTGTCTTAATCTCAGTGCAACTGACTCAGGTGCAGAACTGTTTACATGCTGCTTTTTGGGGGGTGGGGAGCATTTTGAAAATGCAACTGCAGAGGATGGGAAGACGTCCCATGGGCAAAATGTAAACTCTGTTAAAGGAGCATCCAGCCTCTATTAACAGAGCTTCAGTATATGCACTCCTAGGATTGTTCTGCCCTTTTTCTGGTGGCACATTTACCTTGGGGAGCCGTTTCACCTTGCTTGTCAACGTAGCAGCGACTTCAGATTGGCAGATTCATTGCCTGCTGTTTTGCAGATGCCCCTTTCCAAAGGGGAAGCTCCGGCAGGCGTTAACTCTGAGCTCTGAATTCTAAGTGAGTTTCGGAGACCTTTCTTGTGACCCAAGCAGAGACAATCGTATAAAAGTGTCTAATGGCAGGGACTGTGGAGATCCCTGTGGAAAACGGGGGCAATCTATTATTCCCATGCCTGCAGAATCTTAATAGCTGATCTCAGACAGTGCTGCGCTGAATACTTCCCATGTGTGTGAAAGGAGAATCCTTAACCTCAATAGATATACAAGGAAACTTGATTTTTTAAAAAATGCTATGTCCGGCCTTGTTTTTTGCCCCTTTGATGCAGGAAAGAGCCCTCTGTTACTCAAACAGTTAATTACTGTCCTTGGGAAGGGAGAAGGAATGCCAGTATCTCTGTGGATACTTGCAGAAAATCCTATCTCCCTGGGGAGGAAACGGCACAGCTGGAGCATGAAATGTACATTTTCTAATCGTTCTGGGAAGATCACTTGGTAGGTTTTTGTTGTTTTCCCAGCTCAACCCCAGCTAAGGTTGAGGATGGATGGAGATGGAGGTATTGTTAGCAGGAGTGAGAGATGGGCACTGTGGTCGCTTAGGAGAATGGGGCAAGTGAGGCCTTCCAGCAGGGATGGGCAACCCGTGGCCCTGTACATGTTGGTGGACTCCCACCTGTCACACTGCTTGGGGATCATGGGCAGTGCTTTAAAAAAGAGAGAAGAACTTGGGGATAGCCAGGGAAGCTGAATGTTGGAAGATTGTGGACAAAAGAACGTACTTCACACAACGCAGCATAGCTGAACTATGGAATTGGCTCCTACAAGAGGCAGCTACCAACTTGGAGAGCTTTAATAGAGTATTAGACAAATTCATGGAGTAGAAGTATGATTTTGAATGCCAGTTGCTGGAAACTGCAGGAGGGACGAGCGTTGTCATGCTTCCATCCTGCTGGCATGCTTCCTGGGGGACCACTGTGAGAACAAGTTGCTGGACTAGATGGGCTTCTGCAGCTGAACCCAGCAGTCCCTTCTTATGTTCTTTAGATGCTTCCACTTGCTTCACGGGATACGTCTGTCCATAAAAAAATCATAGTTCCAAGATGGTGGGTGGTAGGAAGAAACCATATAACCTTTGTGTGGTGCTTAGGATGTCATAACTGTCTGCATGGTTCTTAGGAAATGCAGTTCCCCCTTCCCCACTATTTACTCTCTATCAGCTATTTAAGGCAAAAGATGTAAAGTTCGGCTGTCGTGTTCATTGGGCATTGATTACTTAAAAGGTCAAAATGATGCTCCTGTTGGTAATTAATCTGCGTTAAGGCCAGGGTTCTTTTTTGTCATGTAAGGAGCAGAAAAACACCTTTCTCGATAGTGGCAGGTTAAATTTTTAATGAACATGGCCTTTGTGCCACGATCGTTAGTCATTTGTGATATAATTTGATTTGCAATTAATTACAATGATGTGTTTTCCATTAATCAGCCGTGCCTCCTTAGGCAAGCAACAGCAAGTTTAGTCTAGGAATGTTTCTCGGAGCATTTAATCTGTGAGCAAGTGCAGCTCCTGGAAAGTAGGGAAAGATGACACTGTCACTTTTGGTTGTGTAAGTTTCTCATTTCTCCACATTTCCACAGCAAATTTTGATTTTCCTCATGAAACTTCATTCGCATTTTAGTGTGATTTTTCTCCCTATACAAAACATTTGACTGATATATGCATTTTGACTGATATATGCATTTTTGCTAGGAAATGCCCCTAAAATAATGCATTTTTGTATGTTCTGTTCAATAATATAAGCATTTTTGTTCAAAGTTCCCCTATTACATGCATTTTTGGTTGGAGAACTGCATTGCAACATTTGGAGAAGTGCAAATTTTGAGGAGTACCTGTGTTTCAGTGGTTGGAGCAGTAAGAATGAGGCAGTTTCTCATTTAATGCAAGCAAAATTGAATTGCTTCTTAATACCAAAGGGCAAAGACGCACAAGGTATAACACTTGTGTTGACGTCAGCGTAGAGGCCCTAGTGACAGCCCCACAACCGCAAAGGCTGATAAACTGAAGCCAATTGTACTGCATCACCAACTGTACACCGTATTCCGTGCGTCGTTTGCATCATAGATTTGTATAAAGGTGTTGTGATATTTGTGGTCTATTTTCTATGCTTTTCTCTTAATGTCCCTCAAGATGGAAGTAGCCTTTTCCACAGCACCAGTACAGAGACATTTCAGTCAATGCCCAGATCCCATTCCTGGCCTACGGCTGCCAGCACAAACAGTATCAGCATTATAAGCGAAGCTAGGAATTTTTTATCCCACTTCACACTTGCTTCAGTTGAACTGTTTTTGCCTTTTTGATCCCCATTCTGCTGTTTTGGAGAGATAACTTCTGGGGTTCTTTGCTGTCCCTGTTTTGTTTTTACCACCCTAAATTAATTGGGGTCATCAGCAAACTTGGCCTGCTCAGTGCTCTTCGCTGTTTTGTCACAATACAGTACATAACTTTGGGGGACCCCACTTTTTACATGCCTCCGTTGTGAGAACTATTCATTTATTATGTTCTCTGTTTCATATTCTTTAACCATAAAATTTTAACTGTTTCATATTCTATATCCATAAGAGCATCTTGCCTCTTATCTTATGATTACTAAGTTTGCGTAGGAGTCTTCGGTGAGGGACTGTAGCATGAATCTGCTGCAGCTTGGTAAGTTTGTTTAGGTTATTAGTTTGCTGCTCTCAGTTTTTAAAATTGTTTTTACTTCATCTCATCATAAGGCATGGATTAAGGCACAAATGTCAAAGTCCACTTTTTGAGGGCAGAGCTGCATTTCAGGTCATACGTTTCATCTTCCACGACCTTGTTAAAATTTTGTTTTGCAGAGGAAGCAGTTTTCCACACGTTGAGAAAAGGAGAGAATCAGAACACTAATCTCTGCTGCATATTAAGGAAAACAGCCTTGGAAAAACTGATTAAAAATCAAGGCACACTGCCAAAAAACCTGGCTGTTCTTTTTCTCAACAAGCTCAGTTCTTAAAAAAAAATTAAATAGTTATACATTAATTCTGGTTTCCAAGGCTTTTAAAAAAGTGTTATATTTTGGTCTGCTCCCCCCCACCTTTTCTTTCTCTACCTTCTTTCCTCTGCCCTCACCACAAAACTAATGGGAACTGTAGTTTACCCTTAAAAGAGCTACAATTCCCAGCACTCTTGACAAAATACAGACCCCAGAATTCTTTTTCCCAGGCGTTGCTTCAAATGTATGGCACAAATGCAGCTTAGCTATGGATGGAAATGTTGGATGGGAAAGCTGGTGCTGATTGTAAATATATCTCAGATCCATGGTCAAGGGAACAGGTTGCTATATCTTCTCCCTCTTTTATTGTGCCCAGATATCCACTTGACTGCTTAATGCTGGCAAACATCTATAGCTGTTATTTATAAACAGAATTTGAAACTGTTTTTAAGTGTATGACAGAGCCCAGGGTGACAAACATAAAAAAAACTAAAACAGTACAATTTAAAATAAAATAAAGCGTTTTTAATTTTTTTTTTAAAAAAAACAACTAATTTCTTTTGCAAAACAATTTTAAAAACCCATCTAAAAGCATTTTAGGACATTTGAAAGCAATCACATACCCCCACAGCTGGCACAGCCATTACCTTTCAGCCATCAAACACCTGGGTAAACAGGATTGTTTTTACATTTCTCCTCAAACCCAGTAACACACTTTACCAGGGAGGGCATTCCACAAATGGGGACCACCACCAAGAAGGCCCCGTCACAGGCCAACACTGCAGCAAGAGGCAGCACCTCCAACAAGACGGCCTCCCTTGTTGATTGTGGACCAAAGGTAGTATACATTGGATGATTCACTCCTTTAGGTACTTGAGTCCCAGGTCATTTAGGACTTTGGGTGCTAGTACTACCACTTTGAATCAGGCCTGCAAGCTCACTGGCAACCATTGCAGAGTTTTCCGGGTTGGTGACACCTGGTATTTATAAAAAAAATTAACCGCCTCACCTCGGTGTTTAATCTAGGAATGGGGAATCTCTGGTTATCTAGATCAGGCATCCCCAAACTGCGGCCCTCCAGATGTTTTGGCCTACAACTCCCATGATTCCTAGCTAACAGGACCAGTGGTCGGGGAAGATGGGAATTGTAGTCCAAAACATCTGGAGGGCCGAAGTTTGGGGATGCCTGCTCTAGATATTCTGGGACTACAACTCCCACCATCCATGACTATTGGGCATGCTGGCTGAGGCTGATGGGAGTTGGATTCCAACAACACTTGGAGGGCCACAGGCTCCCTATCTCTGGTTTAAACTTTTGTTTAGTTAAACTTCCTTTAATAAGAGGTTCCATAGTAGCAAGAATAGGAATGTGGAATCTGTGCCCCCATTCCACCCCTGCGGATGTTATCATCCCTGAGCATTGACCATGGTGCTTGGGGCTGATACTAGTTGATGCCTGACAACAGGCTCTCTTTAAATTCCAACTCAGCCATGAAGTTCATTGTGTGACCTTGGACCAATCTGTTTCCTGTGTCTGTTTTTCTGTCTGTCTCTCTGTCTGTCTTATATACCCCCTGACAGGAGGATAAACTGCATGTTTGTGATGTTCAGAGAAATCCATGTCCCCATGATGGAAGGGTGCAACATAAGTGTAACATGCCTAACCCTCATGGTGCGTTTATTTAAGAAAACCAGGCGCCTTTGAAATAACTATTGGGGAAGGGGGCCTTATGAAATAGATGAATTTAAATTAGCCTGAGAAGAGGTTTGTTTGTACATTTCAAAATGAGATAAGGTTAATTAAAATCAGCGGCAGGGTCCTGAATAGGTGCCAACTAGGATTCTGCATGATCTTGTTTGGCATTTTATGCATTAGTTAATACAGAACAGGGCATTTGTTTTTAAAACTGCTCTTGGCTTGACGGACCATTAAATGCATATTCAGTGTATCCATGTGTGTTACTTTATTGGCTTTGAACCTCTTAATAATGCGATTATGCATTCCACCGGGTTGCTGTGTGATCTGTGATAAATTGTATTGCAATTAGCATTGACAGGTACTATTATAGTCAAATGCCTGTATTGCTATTGCATTTTTTTTTGTCTTTTGCAGAGAGATTTGTTTCAGGTTGTGTACCATTTATATAGTGCCATCAAAGTTCTGGACTGCAGTTCCCATCGCCCATGACTAATGGCCATGCAGATGGGAGTTGGGGGTCCCCTACGCTTGCTCCAAAATTTTGCACAAGAGAGGCAGAAAGAGAGAGGAATGAATGCAGGGGTAAATCGTAGAAAATATGTTGGGCTAGCAGGCAGGTGGGCATTAAGATCACGTTTGCCAAGTAGTCCTGGAAATAGCCTGATAATGGAAGTGTCAGAATAGATTAGTATCTGAAGAAGTGTGCATGCACACGAAAGCTCATACCAATGACAAACTTAGTTGGTCTCTAAGGTGCTACTGGAAGGAATTTTGTTTGTTTGTTTGTTTCCTGTAACTAGAATAGATTAGCTTTCTCATTGTGCTTTATCTCTGGCCTGGAATATGATGATGATGATGACGATGATCCCTCAAGGCAAGTCTGTATGATTATATCCCCACTCAGTGCAGAATGAAGCTGCGGGAGAAGAGTGTGCTTAAGTCCATCGGGTGAGGTCATGGCCGAGGTGACATTTGAATCTGGAGGTTACAGACGTATAGCTCCCTCTCAGCCACTGTGCTACACCAGCTTGTGTCTGTACTGCAGGGGAACTGCTAATGCCCTTTGTGGGATTATCATTTTCTAGGATGTCCAACTAGGCAAAGTGCTGATTACACTTACAGATTCTGTGTTCTCACATCTCCGACTGGGGTGCTGTTGTTGTTATTTCTGTTGGTCTTTGTATCTTAGTTTTGAATCTTGGTATGTGGGAATTGTTCGGTTTGGCGCTGAACAGTATTTTTTATTGTTTTATTTATTGTTTATGACTACTTTTGTTATGTTGTAGTTGTGTATCTTCATGTTGCAAGCCATCTTGAGCATAGTTAGAACTGTGGAAAGGAGGCATACGCATAAAACTTACGTGTGCATGTATTAAGGGAGAAGAGTTTTTTCATAGTTTTTTATAGTTTCTAGTGGGGTAGCTATGTCTCATCCAGCAAAAAACAACAAAAGACTTGTTGTTGTTTAGTCGTTTAGTCGTGTCCGACTCTTCGTGACCCCATGGACCATAGCACGCCAGGCACTCCTGTCTTGCACTGCCTCCCGTAGTTTGGTCAAACTCATGTTCGTAGCTTCGAGAACACTGTCCAACCATCTCGTCCTCTGTCGTCCCCTTCTCCTAGTGCCCTCAATCTTTCCCAACATCAGAGTCTTTTCCAAGGATTCTTCTCTTCTCATGAGGTGGCCAAAGTATTGGAGCCTCAGCTTCACGATCTGTCCTTCCAGGGAGCACTCAGGGCTGATTTCCTTAAGAATTGATAGGTTTGATCTTCTAGCAGTCCATGGGACTCTCAAGAGTCTCCTCCAGCACCATAATTCAAAAGCATCAATTCTTCGGCGATCAGCCTTCTTTATGGTCCAGCTCTCACTTCCATACATCACTACTGGGAAAACCATAGCTTTAACTATACGGACCTTTGTCGGCAAGGTGATGTCTCTGCTTTTTAAGATGCTGTCTAGGTTTGTCATTGCTTTTCTCCCAAGAAGCAGGCGTCTTTTAATTTCGTGACTGCTGTCACCATCTGCAGTGATCAAGGAGCCCAAGAAAGTAAAATCTCTCACTGCCTCCATTTCTTCCCCTTCTATTTGCCAGGAGGTGATGGGACCAGTGGCCATGATCTTGGTTTTTTTGATGTTGAGCTTCAGACCATATTTTGCGCTCTCCTCTTTCACCCTCATTAAAAGGTTCTTTAATTCCTCCTCACTTTCTGCCATCAAGGTTGTGTCATCTGCATATCTGAGGTTGTTGATATTTCTTCCGGCAATCTTAATTCCGGCTTGGGATTCATCTAGTCCAGCCTTTCGCATGATGAATTCTGCATATAAGTTAAATAAGCAGGGAGACAATATACAACCTTGTCGTACTCCTTTCCCAATTTTGAACCACTCAGTTGTTCCATATCCAGTTCTAACTGTAGCTTCTTGTCCCACATAGAGATTTCTCAGGAGACAGATGAGGTGATCAGGCACTCCCATTTCTTTAAGAACTTGCCATAGTTTGCTGTGGTCGACACAGTCAAAGGCTTTTGCATAGTCAATGAAGCAGAAGTAGACGTTTTTCTGGAACTCTCTAGCTTTCTCCATAATCCAGCGCATGTTTGCTATTTGGTCTCTGGTTCCTCTGCCCTTTCGAAATCCAGCTTGCACTTCTGGGAGTTCTCGGTCCACATACTGCCTAAGCCTGCCTTGTAGAATTTTAAGCATAACCTTGCTAGCGTATGAAATGAGCGTAATTGTGCGGTAGTTGGAGCATTCTTTGGCACTGCCCTTCTTTGGAATTGGGATGTAGACTGATCTTCTCCAATCCTCTGGCCATTGCTGAGTTTTCCAAACTTGCTGGCATATTGGGTGTAGCACCTTAACAGCATCATCTTTTAAAATTTTAAATAGTTCAGCTGGAATATCATCACTTCCACTGGCTTTGTTATTAGCAGTGCTTTCTAAGGCCCATTTGACTTCACTCTCCAAGATGTCTGGCTCAAGGTCAGCAACCACACTACCTGGGGTGTACGAGACCTCCATATCTTTCTGGTATAATTCCTCTGTGTATTCTTGCCACCTCTTCTTGATGTCTTCTGCTTCTGTTAGGTCCTTACCACTTTTGTCCTTGATTATGGTAATCTTTGTACGAAATGTTCCTTTCATATCTCCAATTTTCTTGAACAGATCTCTGGTTTTCCCCATTCTATTGTTTCCCTCTATTTCTTTGCATTGCTCATTTAAGAAGACCCTCTTATCTCTCCTTGCTGTTTTTTGGAAATCTGCATTCAGTTTCCTGTATCTTTCCCTATCTCCCTTGCATTTTGCTTGCCTCCTCTCCTCCGCTATTCGTAAGGCCTCGTTGGACAGCCATTTTGCCTTCTTGCATTTCCTTTTCCTTGGGATGGTTTTCGTTGCTGCCTCCTGTATAATGTTACGAGCCTCCATCCATAGTTCTTCAGGCACTCTGTCCACCAAATCTAAATCCTTAAACCTGTTCCTCACTTCCACTGTGTATTCATAAGGGATTTGATTCAGATTGTATCTTACTGGCCCAGTGGTTTTTCCTACTTTCTTCAGTTTAAGCTGGAATTTTGCTATAAGAAGCTGATGATCTGAGTTACAGTCAGCTCCAGGTCTTGTTTTTGCTGACTGTATAGAGCTTCTCCATCTTTGGCTGCAGAGAATATAATCAATCTGATTTCGATGCTGCCCATTTGGTGATATCCATGTGTAGAGTCGTCTCTTGTGTTGTTGGAAGAGAGTGTTTGTGATGACCAGCTTGTTCTCTTGACAGAACTCTATTAGCCTTTGCCCTGCTTCATTTTGAACTCCAAGGCCAAACTTGCCAGTTGTTCCTTTTATCTCTTGATTCCCTACTTTAGCATTCCAATCCCCTGTAATGAGAAGAACATCCTTCTTTGGTGTCATTTCTAGAAGGTGTTGTAGGTCTTCATAGAATTGGTCAATTTCACTTTCTTCAGCACCGGTAGTTGGTGCATAAACTTGGATTACTGTGATGTTAAAAGGTCTGCCTTGGATTCGTATCGAGATCATTCTGTCATTTTTGAGATTGCATCCCATTACAGCTTTTGCCACTCTTTTGTTGACTATGAGGGCCACTCCATTTCTTCTACAGGATTCTTGCCCACAGTAGTAGATATGATAGTCACCCAAACTGAATTCGCCCATTCCCTTCCATTTTAGTTCACTGATGCCCAGGATGTCGATATTTATTCTTGTCATCTCATTTTTGACCACATCCAGCTTACCTCTATTCATGGTTCTTACATTCCAGGTTCCTATGCAATATTTTTCTTTACAGCATCGGACTTTCCTTTCGCTTCCAGGCATATCCGCAACTGAGCGTCCTTTCGGCTTTGGTCCAGCCGCTTCATCAGCTCTGAATCTACTTGTACTTGTCCTCCGCTCTTCCTCAGTAGCATGTTGGACGCCTTCCGACCTGAGGGGCTCATCTTCCAGCGTCATAACTTTTATATGCCTGTTGTCTTTGTCCATGGAGTTTTCTTGGCAGGGATACTGGAGTGGCTTGCCAGTTCCTTCTCCAGGTGGATCACGTTTAGTCAAAACTCTCCACTATGACCTGTCCATCTTGGGTGGCCCTGCATGGCATAGCTCATAGCTTCTCTGAGTTATTCAAGCCCCTTCGCCACGACAAGGCATTGATCCATGAAGGGGAAACAAAAGACTTATAGAACCTTAAAGACTAACAGATTTATTATGGTTTAAGCTTTCATGAACATACAGTATGTTTAATGCTCATATTTGTGAGAGGACAGCAATCTCCTCTGCGCCCTTGAGTGTTCGTCTATAGCTGGTAAAATGTGGCAGATCAAATCTTTTCACAAAAGTGCTTTTCCTCATTGTTCTGGACTCTGAGAGATGATTGTCAGGTTTCGAGTAAGGTTGGCATTTGCATATGAAAAGCAGCTTGAAGCAGCTTATTATGCATTTAAATGGTTGCTTCTAAATTTTACATTTTATTAACTTAAAAACTCGCCCACTGCAGCCCCCCTCCCTTGTTACAATAAGTCCCCAAGTTCTCCAGAGCAGATTTTTGTAGGTGTCAGAGGCTGTTGTTGCGACTACTCTAGAGTAACGATGCTCCACATTCTTGTCTTTAGACAGTTTTATTTACCGTGTTCCCCCTTTTTAAAGACACCGTCTTATAACTTTTTTTCCTCAAAAAAAAACACGGTGTCTTATTTTCAGGGGGTGTCTCTTTTTTTTTAACGGTGCTACATGACTTGGGTTTTGTGAAGCAAGAACTGTCTATGGATAGATCTGCTCTGGGCGCCGGCGCTGGAGCCCTATCGGTTGCAAAAGCTGACGCAGATTGCAACGTAAAAGAGGAGATACTTAAGCCGTTGCATTGGGACACCTTGTTGAAGAAAAAGTGAATATCTCCCTGTTCGCGACGCTTTTAAAGCCTTCCCTTTGTCCCCTTCCTGAGCTGACTCTCGAAACATTAATGAACTCCCTCCCCCTTGCCCTTCTCCCCTCTAACGTGGCTGCCTGCCTGCAGGGACGATGAGGTGGGAAACCTCTTTGCCAAGTTACCGTACAGCAGTTAAGAGAGGGATGCGGGCAGACGGACAGGTTGCCTTCCTCGCCACCCCTCCAGGCTCCCTGCGCTCCACCGGCAGCTCCTCTTAAGCAGTGGGGGCGGGAAGTGATCCTGCCGAGGGATCTGGCTCCGGAGACTCTGCAGGGGGTGGGGTGGGGCTGCTTCATCCAGCGGCAGGCTCGCAACTCCCCCCTCGCGTCGCTAGGGCTGCCGAGGCTGGATCGTGTCCCTCATCCCGCGCCTGCGCTGCGCACCAGGTTTTGCCCGATCTGGTTCCGCGAGTTCCTAAAGAACTCGCGGCCCATAACGTTCCAGCGGCACAGCTCCCGCCGCCGTAGTCGCCCCGCTGCCGCTCTGCCTCAGGCCATGTGGCCCACAATGTTCTGGCGGCGCAGCTCCCGCCGCCGTCAGTCGCCCCGCTGCCGCTCTGCCTCGGCCATGCGGCCCACAATGTTCTGGCAGCAGAGCTTCCGCTGCCGCTCTGCCTCCCGCCACCGCTCTGCTGCAGCTCCCACCGCTGTCAGTCGCCCTGCTGCCGCTCTGCCTCAGGCCATGCCGCGCACAATGTTCCGCCGCCGTCAGTCGCCCTGCTGCCGCTCTGCCTCGGGCCATGCGGCCCACAATGTTCCGGCAGCAGAGCTTCTGCCGCCGCTCTGCCTCCCGCCGCCGCTCTACCTCCCGCCGCTGCTCTGCTTCGGGCCATGCGGCCCATAACGTTCCAGCGGCACAGCTCCCGCCGCCGTAGTCGCCCCGCTGCCGCTCTGCCTCAGGCCATGTGGCCCACAATGTTCTGGCGGCGCAGCTCCCGCCGCCGTCAGTCGCCGCTCTGCTTCGGGCCATGCGGCCCACAACGTTCCGGCAGTGCTGCTTCCGCCGCCAGTCGCCCCGCTGCCGCTCTGCCTCGGGCCCCCTCCCATCTGGTCTCAAGCCTCTCTGAGGCTCCAAAGGGAAGCAACAAGGTACGTCTTATTTTCGGGGTATGTCTAATATTTCGCGAATGCATAAAAACCCTGCCATGGCTTATATTATGACTACGTCTTAACAAAGGGGAAACACGGTAGTGCAGTCTATTTACAGTGAAATGGGGGTGCAGAAACATGTCTGCTTAGTCCGAGCCAGAATCTGGGAATGGCGCGCCCCTCGTCTTCTTCCAGCATAAGAGTCTTGGGACGCCAAACCTTCTTCCCCGCCTTCTCCTGCGTAATTCCAGAACCGGAGGGAAAAGGGGCCTGCGTTCCATGTTTCCCTTCTCCCCCTCTCTTTCTTCCTCCCTCATGTGTAGCAGGGGCTCTTCTGTGTTGCCGGAGCCCTGCATCCCTCTTCCTCCTTCCTCACTGGACCCCTCCCCCTCCCCTCTGGCATTGCTGCTATTGGAGGAGCTGCTCTTGATGATGGGAGGGGGATCTCTGTATTCCCTTCCCCTTACAGTAGGGTACAAGAATAGCGAATTGACAAAAGTCACTCCTTCCACCTCTATTGGCAGGAGTGCCCCTTGAGTGAAATTCTTCTGAATCTGAATCTAAGACAATTAATACCACGCTCTGTGGAGCCCAGTGGGTATCCATTGATAGTCATACTCAGAGTAGACCCATTGAAATTAATGGGCATGGCTAACTTAGGCTGATTAATTTCAATGGGCCAGTTCTGAGCAGAACTTCCTTAGATGCAACCCTAGGTTTCCTTCTTTTCAAGAGGGCTGCATCATTACCAATTGGAGGCACCAGATTTGGGGTAACTTTCGAGGTAACCTTCGAGTTTGAGCTTTGAAGCAACAGTACTTATGTCCAAGCTTGGTCAGTGCTGTGTAATGGTCTCCCTGCACTGTCCTTGTGTGGGAAAATAGAGCTAGTATGTACTCTGTAGTTTGTCCTGGTGGAGACTTAATTTCTTTTCTGACAGATGTCCGAGAGGAGCAAACTCTGACCCAGTGGAGCAAGTCAAGAACCTGACTTCTTTACGCCCAGACTAATGAAATAAGTCCCATTTAGAGAAGCATTAACATCAGCTTAAAGCCTTGCTATCAACTCTTCAGCAAAAACAACCCTGGATAAATCTTAGCCCATGATTTCTGGTACTGTATATTTCCGTAATTGAACAAATGCCATTTGCTTCAAAATATGAGGGCTTTATGAGTTTTTCTTAATGTCAGTTGCTAAAAATCCTTTTAGGCTGTACATATATAACTTCAGACAAATAAGCATGAATTAGGAGGTTTATTCCTGGTGATGGAAATGGGAGGAATAACCTTTAAGAAGAGAATTTAGAAAACGTTTTCTACCAATGTAAGCATTCTTCTTAATCATGGTTTTAAATTGGGTATTAAGCGAGCAGTGCAAAT
This sequence comes from Zootoca vivipara, assembly GCF_963506605.1. Classification (NCBI taxonomy): domain Eukaryota; kingdom Metazoa; phylum Chordata; class Lepidosauria; order Squamata; family Lacertidae; genus Zootoca; species Zootoca vivipara. The sequence continues at coordinate 32,009,956 of NC_083287.1, read as the reverse complement.
AAGCATCCCTTGAGCAGATCACCACTTAGAAGAGCTGTGAGCTCCTCTCCAGGAGCCTGCATGTTTCTGCAGTCCCAGTAAACTATAGTTTGGCTTTACAAGATGTACAAACAGTATAACACTTGATTCCATGACAATTTTTCATGCTGGCTGGGGCTGAAGGTCGTTGGAATGCAAAATATCAGGTCAGAGAAGGCTGCATTATAGGATACTGGTAGCCTTGCCAGCATTGATCGGGAATTCTTAGAAAGCAAAAAAAATCAATTCAAATTCAGTTCACAATCTTGATTTAAAATGATATCCAGTTGTATCCAAGCATAAATGTCAACCTACTCTTTTCTGTGATGGACCATCCTTCAAAAATTAGGTTACGGTAGCTTAAGAGGTAATCCAAATGCATAGTGAACAACAAATTTTTCAATAAAGTAAGTGGTGGTGGTAATAAATAAATAATAAATTATTGTAATAATTTATAATAAAACAATAGTAATAAAAGTAAAGTTTTGATTGAATACAATTTTATAATTCTAAAGAAGAAAATTTCCTTTCTTATGAACAGAATATGGTGGCCTCGGCCTGGACTTCTCATACAGTATTGCAGTGGCTGAAGAACTGGGAAATATTCGCTGTGGAGGGGTTCCCATGGCGATTGGAGTACAAGCTGACATGGCGACACCTGCCCTTGCAAGGTAGGTATTCCAAGAAAACTCACTGGCTCTTTCTCTTGACTTTAAAGGGTTTGTTCTTCAGGGGGGCAGTGAGTTTTAAAAAAAAGCAGAAAAAGAGCTACAGCTTTCTAGCTCTGCATAATGAAGGAAGGCAAAAATGGAAGATTTTAAATGTGACATATGTTTCACCCAAAGACATAAAATACAACAAAGGAACAAGAGTAGCGCACACAAATTTTAATGAAAAGTTATATCCTTGTTGGAGGATTTGTTTAAATGCTTCATTTGGTTGTTTCAATTATTGTGAATCGCCCTGGGATCAATTAACAAAAGGCAATATAGGAAATCCCACAAATAAATAAATAGGGTAGCTATTAACTTGCCTGGTATGTGTTTACATTCACCACAATTCAGCAAAGATCTGAAATAAATGGTAAGGTCCTGGTTTAATTTGTTTGCTACCAATTTCAAGAAAGCTGCTATTATTTTGGTGTAAGGGCAAAATGAGGTTATAGCAAGAGGGTTTTTTCAGATAGTTTGTGTGATGCTCATAAGCACATATTTCAACACTAAATAAAACAGAAGCGCTAACCCCAATATATTATTGTTATCATCAACTTCATAACTTGATTACAAGACATCCAATTTGGTCTCTAGCTGCAGTGCATAGCTTGGGAGTAGGAAAGTGCCTTCCTATCCATCTTGTGGTGTAACTGTATCTAAAGAGGCTGTTGACTCTTAGTACCTGTATAACAGATTATCATCAAGTGCCCAGATGTGTTTACAATGTCAAGCCGGCTCACCGCCTGACTGATGGCCCCTCCAGCTGCCTCTGTGAACATCGTATGGGGCAAGTTGTGCACTCTGCCCCAATTTCCCATCTGTAATATGGGAGCTGCCATATGACCTACTTAGCAGCTGTTTTGAAGGCAAATGCCATGAAGATCAAAGACCACTCTGTAAATTAGAAGGAAAGGTAACATAGAAAAATCCATTAGTAGAAATGGTTCTGTACACCTGAACCTGCATATTATCTCAGCTCACCAACACCCACCACTTCGGCAGGTCAATAATCGCTCTAGTTTATCAAAGCTGCTGGTTATCTTGTTTGGAAGTTCAGGAAATAGAAGCCTTGTTACATGTTTTTTTTCACTGCAGTACCATTACTTTTGCCGATGAGATGAGCCTCAAGGTAAAAAAAAAAAAGTAAATAAACTCTCAGCAGGTAATATTGCCACCCAACTCAATAGAGACAAGAACAAGATTGGACAGTTAATTTGCAAGAAGATGGATGGAAGTAATTCGGGATGAGAGAATCATAGGAGCATCAACGTTCAACATGTAGACACCAGAGTTAAAAATACCATGAAAGAAAATCTCAAAGGGATTTTTATCACCTGTCTTAGAAACTTCTGTATGTAGAAGCTGTTGAAAAGTTCTCTCTGTCCACACCATTCATAATTTTTATGCCTGTCATGTCTCCATCACCGTTGCTCAGTTTCCCCCCTAAACCAGTAAGTCAAAAATGTTGGTTGCTCCAGCCACGGGATCATTTTGGTTGCCCTTTTGTGCACCTTTCCCAGCAAAACAGTATCCTTCTGAAATAGAACAACTTTAACCTGACATCTGAAACCTACCAGAGATGGTGCCTGCTTGATTTCTAATGGAAGGGGGTTCCATGGAGTTGGGCCCACAACACTCAAGGCATGCCTCCTTGTTGACACAAGTCATGTTTCTGGACCACAGAGGACCCACTAATAATGTTCTCCCAAATGATCTCAGTAATTTACTTGGGACATATGGGGTAAGGTGGTCATTAAAAGCATCACAGACCAAATCTTCTAGAGCAAAGCTAAGGGTGGCCTAAAATACAGTGTGTTGTTGTAATCCAGTCTTGAGGTTACCAAAGCATGGACTACGTCAGTGGCTGCACCTGAAGCGGATCAATGGCACCCTTAGCCTCTGAGACAACCTGGTTATGCTTTCTTGGTGGGGCAGAGATTGCCTTCTGTTGTGTTGTCAACTATGAAGGAAGCCTGTGGATTTAGATTTAAGCACACGTAGGCACATCATCATTATTACTGTTGATATATTCATGGCCTTGCACACAATCATCTAAACGCAGTGTGCAATTAAAACAGCAAACGGTATTACAAAACAACAACCAGCTGATATATTTAAAACTAAACTAAAACAATACAGGATAGATACCTGTGGCAACCAGCTGGGAAAGCCTGTTGGGATGAGAAATGTCTTCAGCTGCTTCCAGAAAGTGGAGATAATGGGTGCCTGTTGTATTTTGACAGAAACGTTATTCTACAATACAGGGGCAGTCATACTGAAAGTCCTACTCTGAGTTACTGGAGCACAGGCTTCTGTGATTTGTGAAACTTGCCAAAGAAGCTTTCCTGCAGACCATTGGCTTTAAGGTAGTGTCTCAAGTCACCTGGTCCTGAGCAGTAGATTTTCGTAGCAACACCTTGACTTGACCCAGTAGCAAATCGGCAGCCAGTGAAAATCCTGCAATCAATTCGTTATATGCTGGTGGTAATTTGTCCCCACAAGCAACCTAGCTTCCATGTTCTGCACCACCTGTAGCCTCAGGACCAACCCCAAGGGTGGCCCTACAAAAAAGTCCTTTGCAGTAATCCAACCGTGTGGTTAAAGTTGAATTTGGAATTGGTCAAGTCCAGGTGTAAAATGCATTTTGCCTGTCTTCCCATCTCTACTCCTTTCTGAATTAACAGCCCTATTATTTATCTAGACAAGTTAGAAATGTGAACATTCTTTGATCGATATGACGGCTTCCCCCAGAGAGATCTTTCCAAATAGCATTCTCTCTTTCCTTTTAAACATGTGTGGTGTAAACCCCCAGACAACGTGCGGGTTGCCATAATTTCACATATTGATTGCTTCCTCCCAAACTCTGGCCCATTTATTGTACTGCAGAGGATAAAAATGGCAGCTTGATGCAATAAGACTGTGGAAAGAATTCCCCAGAATGGGGTTTTGTTATATTTAATTCTTCCCTGTGGTTTATAAACAAATCAATAAATAGCCGACACATGGCTTCATCCCCCCCCCCCCCCGCCAGTGTTTTGGCTTACATTTGCAGTGTTTTTTCAACACCATGTGGCAATGACAGCCTCTGGGATACTAATCACATCCATTTACAAGCTACACAAATGTCTCACGGAAATGGCAAGAATATGCTGCACTAACAGAGATGGGAGGCGACAGGGAAGGGACACATTGGTTGAGAACTGAATAGGCACGTCCAACTTCCAAGAGATTGTCATCTACTCCCACTATTAATAAACTGGCAATGATCTACCCATTGGATTGAATGACCAGAGTCGAGGAGCTTATTTGGGGGAGGCTTCACCAAAGTTTGAGCATGATCGATCACAGACACTCTGCGATCAACCGGTAGGTCGCGATTGACCTGTTGGACATGCCTGGAATACGAGAATCTTTGCAGCAGAAATTGCAGGCACTGTTGGTAGGAAGAGCAACATGGGAAATTCTGATTATATTGGGAGTCCTGCATAATAAACCCTAAACCGCTTGCCCTGATACTTCTTTTGCAAAGGAATTGCAGGAGCTCAAATGGACCGCCTAGCCTTCCCTCTAATAACAAACTCCAGGGGCAACGGAAGTGCAGCCCATAGCAGGTCTTCAACAAAAGGGTGGCATCGCCATGCTTAAGGGAACACTGAGGTTTGTAATTTTTTAATAAAACTTCTAAAGCAGGAGTGGAGAGTCTGCAGCCCACAAGCCACCTTTGGCCCATCACAGGTCCCAGCTTGGCCCACAAGGTTTTCCCCAAACCATGGCCACTTTCCCCATACCTGATGGCAAAACTCACACTTCTCACGATGTTGCAATGCATTTCTGCAACTACATAATGCATACATGTGTGAAGATTCATATACTGTACAGTGGTACCTTGAGTTACAAACGCCTCAGGTGACAAATGCTTCAGGTTACAAACTCCGCTAACCTGGAAGAGTTACCTCGAGTTGAGAACTTTGCCCCAGGATGAGAATGGAAATCGTGTGCCGGTGGTGCAGCGGCAGCAAGAGGCCCCATTAGTGAAAGCACGCCTCTAGTTAAGAATAGTTTCAGGTTAAGAATGGACCTCCGGAACAAATTAAGTTTGTAACTTCCTCTGTTACATTGAGGAAATTTGCTTAGCAAAAGCATGTATAGAGCAAAAGTTGGTTCCAGAAATGTGTCTTAACAGGAGAGTTTTTCATGAGGACTGTTTCTATTATTATTTACTGCAAACTGATATGGAGACCCAAACTTAAGAATGGAAAAACGAGAAACTGAGAAAAACAGAAACAGATATATTCAACCCTCCCTAAGCATTATGGTGCTGGAGGAGACTCTTGAGAGTCCCATGGACTGCAAGAATATCAAACCTATCCATTCTTAAGGAAATCAGCCCTGAGTGCTCACATGAAGGACAGATCCTGAAGCCACCTAATAAGGAGAGAAGACTCCCTGGAAAAGACCCTGATGTTGGGAAAGATTGAGGGCACAAGGAGAAGGGGACTACAGAGGACGAGATGGTTGGACAGTGTTCTCGAAGCTACAAACATGAGTTTGACCAAACTGCGGGAGGCAGTGGAAGACAGGAGTGCCTGGCGTGCTATGGTCCATGGGGTCACGAAGAGTCGCACACGACTAAATGACTAAACAACAAGAAGCATGTGACTCTCAAGATTGACTCTTTTCAGCATTGCTGCTGTTCAGTCTTGGGTTATCAGCTGTTTGATGCCCTTCTGTGCTGATCCGCTGCGCCACTTGTGTGTGCCAAGTGCCGCACTCGTCCTGGAAGATCTGCCATCTCCTTTGAAGTGGGTCATTTGACGTGGCGGTTAGAAAGACGTGAGCGTAGGGTGGTTTAATGAAATGTGGAATGTGAAAGAACTCAACCTGCAGCTGTTCCTACTTGAAGCTACACTTTTCCCCCCACTGATGGTATGTCATAAAGTGACAGTCTTAATTAGAAACTTTCCTCACTTTAGATTTAATTAATTCAGTTGCACGGCGCTCCGCACGGCTCCTTTTCCTCCCCTGTGGGATATGAAAGAAGAAAGAGTACCATCTCATCTCCCTGCCTCCCTCCTTCATATTAAGAGAAGGGAACAAATCCCACCCACCCCCCTTCAAAATGAAGTGCAGGCATCTAAGACATGTTTTTGTTCAGCGCGGCAAGAATCCCATCTGCCAGAAAGCATATTGATTGCTCTTTAAGGGGAACTTGGGAAGCATTTTCCTGGGATACACAGGCATCTGCGTGGAAGAAGTGAGTGTGGTAAGCGAAATAGTGTTCGGATGCCCTTATAAATCTCTCCTTTGTAACTCCATTCAACAGAATTGCATTTGCAGTTTGTTCCGGAGTTGAAACATCAGTCCCGCTCTTGGATTGTTTGCATGTAGGGCAGGAGCAGGGCTATGCTGAAGTCTGCGAATTATCTTTATTTGTCTGAGCAATTTATATACCGCTTCGTTATAATAAATCTCTAAGCGATTTACAAAAACACAATACAGAAAAATCTGTTAAATCTATAAAATCAGACTTTAGTTAAAATGCTTGCTTGCTTGCTTGCTTCCAAAAAAGAAGAAGTCCTCGGTAGACTCTGGAGGTTCAGGAAGGAGGGAAGCCTCTTGACCCCCAACTGAAAGGGCATTGTGTAAAATTGGGCCCACAATACTAAACACACAGCTCCTGTTGGATTCGAGCTGTGCATCCAACCGTGTGTGGGAAGGGGGGGGGTCTCTAACAGTGACTCCCCCAAAGAACTCAGCGATTGGGAAGGGATATATGGGATTAGCTGGCCGTTGAGGTATCCTGGACTCAAATTGTTAAGGGCCTTGTAAATTAATACATGAACGTAGAAGCATTGAGTGTGCTCATCGGCAAAGGAACCCCTTTGTGTGAGCAGGTGCTTCTGTATAAGGCAGCTTCCTATGTCACTATATGTTTGGCGTTTTTTGGTTTTTGGCTGCTTGCCAAGGATTGCAAAGAGGGAGGGTATTGCAGAAACACAGGGCATTTGTCAATTGCTCCAGCAAGCCACCAGTCCATTTGGATCGGTTCTCACTGCTTAGAAGAAGCTGCCTCTTGGTGCCCTTGCCTTACTTCCTTGATAGCCACATTGTAAATCTTCTTTTTCTGTGGTTTCTTGTTGTTTCTCCCCTTCTGCAGACATACAAGTTATTTTCATGGCTTCTGTCTCTCTTGAATATTTTGAAAAGACATAACTGAAAGTATTACTCTCCCGTTCAAAGAAAAAAAAGGGGGGGGAGGAATATTGTAATGCCGTTTGCATCCAGAAATCTTCAGAATTGTAGCCAATACAACGTTCTGAATATTTCACATTGCAGATTTGGATCTGAGGAGCTGAAAAGAGAATTCCTTGCCCCAAGTATAGCTGGAGATGTTGTGGCTTGCTTAGGAGTCAGTGAACCTGGTGCAGGCTCAGATGTTGCAAGTAAGTAAATAGATTATGCCTAGGAATTTTATAAGATGTGTAAGCTAGTGTTCATTTCGTCACGTTTTTGGATCTTGCTTCTCCTCAAAGTTCCTCAGGGCGACACACACACAATCCCCCCACCCCACACAGACAACACAGAAACTTTAATTTTGCGAGATGGTGCTTGGCCTGAGATCACCCAGTAAACTATGTTTACATTCTCAGTTTCACAGATGTGCAGGAGATTAAGCTGCTAGTTGCTATGCTATATGCCAGGGGTGGCCAACTTCCAAGAGACTACGATCCACTCACAGGTTAAAAACTGGCAGTAATCTGACCCCTTTTAGGGGGTTCAGGTCAAAGTTGCTGAGGTTTTTTAAGGAAGGAAAGCCCTGTTTTGGGTGGTTCAGGTCATTTTAGGGGTGCAGGGCAAAGCAAAGATGTTGAGCTTTTTTTAGGGGGGGGAGCCACTGATCTACCGGTGATCTACCACAGCCGTCCAGTGATCTACCGGTAGATCACAATCTACCTGTTGGACATGCTTGCCAAATGCCATGGACCGAGTAACCTTTTTTCTGTCACATTCTCTCCAAGGCAATCTGTCAAGGGCTGCATGCCACTGATAGGTGGAGCCATACTTAAAGTGGGTGGGACCACTGCTTTCCCCGCCTCCTTCCTCCATGTCTAGCGGCTGCAGTGGGGAGAGCAGATCACCCTTGCCGCAGCTGCAATTTACTAGCTTTATTTTATTTTATTTTATTTTATTTATATACCGCCCTATACCCAGAGGTCTAAGGGCGGTTCACAGGATAAAATCAAAATATAAAACCACAAAATACATAATAAAAAACAAAAACAACCCAATAACCCCCCCTCCCAATATACCGTATTTTTCCATGTATAAGATGCCCCCATGTATATTTTGGGGACTCCAAATTAAGAAAAAACCCTCAGCACTACCTGTGTATAAGCTTGCAGAGGGCTATTGAAATTACACGAAATTGGGTCTCTAGGTATGGAAAGGATTTTCTGCAGGTGGGCTTCCTGAGCTGGTGGCGACAAGGGCTCCTCATCAGGGTTGTGGATCATAATCTTAAAGCAGGGGTCAGCAAACTCTTTTCAGCAGGGGGCCGGTCCACTGTCCCTCAGACTTTGTGTGGGGCCGGACTATATTTTGGGGGAAAATATGAACGAATTCCTATGCTCCACAAATAACCCAGAGATGCATTTTAAATAAAAGGACACATTCTACTCATGTAAAAACATGCTGATTCCCGGACCATCCGCAGGCCGGATTTAGAAGGCTATTGGGCCACATCTGGCCCCCGGGCCTTAGTTTGGGGACCCCTGTCTTACAGCTTTGCAGAATGGGGTCTTGCAGGGAGAAAGGGCCTGGTGTTTTGCATGGTACCACAATGCAAATGGCAAATTGTGGGGCTGCCCCTGAGGTTGGTTCAGAAGCTGCAGCTAGTGCAGAATGCAGTGGCTCAACTCAGCTCACTAGGGCAGACTATAACCATCGTGTTACACCACTGCTGAAAGAATTGCACTAGCTGCCTGTTAGCTACTAGACTAAGTTCCAGTATGCTGGTGCTGTTGCACAAAGCCCTGTACAGCCTGAAAAGATTTTTTTAGACCCCTTATTTCTGGAACAGGTACGCCTAACAATTTCTTTACTTTTGAATAGGCATCAAGACAAAGGCTGTAAGAAAAGGAGACGACTATGTTGTAAATGGTGGCAAAATGTGGATTACATCTGGATGTCAGGCAGATTGGATGTGCTTGCTGGCCAACACGAGCGACGGACCACCTCACAGAAACAAATCTCTTCTGTGTCTGCCGATGAAACTACCTGGTAATAAAACTGGTGTCTTTGTGAATGTCTGCGAAGGCACCAACTGGCTGAAGCTAAGCAGGTCTGGGTCTGGCCTGTGCCTGGATGGGTGACTGCCTGGGAACTGCAAGTCTGCTGCCTTCAGTTTCATGAGGGAACAAAGGCAGGATGCAAATGTAATAAATTAAATTATATGGGGAAATGGCAGTAGTACCAAAAATTGGAGGGCTGGAACATCTTCTGACCTCCCTAACCTGTCCTTCCATCCTCAAATGAAAACAGTGTTGCCTGGAAATGAGATACTATTTTAAAATAATCAATCATGTTTGAGAGAGGCTAAATGAGATGTCATGGTTTGAAAGTCGCAGGGGGGAAAGAATGAGAAATTGGAACGAAAGTAAAGTAAATATTTTATGCATAGTCTCTACCCCTTCCCTCACCCCAAGCAGCGGAAATGTAAAACCATCTTTCTGTTAGATATGTGTTTGATGTGCTAATTTGTAACCTATTGTAGGAATAGATAAGGAACCCACAGATTTATTTATTTTTAAAAAACACAATACTTGTAAAAACACTCCTTGAAACATCCAAACAACACGGAACAATAGTGCTATCAATCTAGTATGTCTTGGAGAACGGTCACCAAAGCTACAGCCAGGAGATAGATAGATATATTTCTTTGCTGCATACTGTATAAACTGTTTTTGTTGCTTAACTTCATTAGGTGACCTGCAAACCTGATGGCCAGAATCCCAACTTTCCAACCATGAACTTAGAACAGTTCATGAAATAGGCTTTACTGCCTCACCTTTTCCCTTTCTGCAGCCCCCTCACCTCCTTTCCTACAAATCTGCTCCTGGAAGTTGGAGGTGGCTTGGGAGTGATGTGGATATGGTGGTGGTCAGGGCTTCAGGTGGAAAGGCTGTTTGTAGAAATTGCTTCCCCCCGACACTTTACAGTCGACGAAGGAGCAATTCGGGATCCAAACAAATGAAAACACAGAACCACCACCATCCTCCTTTACAAAATATGGTTGAAGCTGGGGTTTAATATGTCCAAAGACATATATGTAGAGTTGAGATTGGCAATGACAATTGAAAAGCACACAGAGCTGAAACGTCCTCCTTCAGCTCTACATACTTTGCATGGGAGAAAGAGGCAACCCTCTCAGCATCTCATGCTGTGAGGCAGTGAGTGGGGGATTTCAGAGACTTTGTGGACAACTGGTGAAGGCCTCCAGGTCAGCTTAAGGATAAGTAGATAGTTGTGGCCGATTTCGATGTCAGCGGACCATAGTAGGGTTTCCTGCATCAGAGTCACTACCGGTATGTTTTCTCCATGGGAAAAATACTGTTCTCCCCCCGCCCCCCAGAGATAAGACTGGAATTTTCATTATCGGCACTGCCCACAATCTCAGATGAAAGTATTTCCATTTATTATTAAAGGACTTTTGTTCTGTTAACTGCTCCTTTTCCGTTAAAAGAACAAACCAACAAACTTCTCATGCATCTTCAGGGCTGATCCCGCCCCTCTTCTGCACTGGAGAAGGACAGGTGGGAACCGCAACAAAATGTTGCAGCGTACAGTGCCTCTGTTCAGGGTTCCATTAACGCTACCACCATCCCACAATGCTCCGTCAGCATTCTGTGACCATTGATCACACTCAGTTCTCATTAGGCTGGCTTTGGGGTTTTCTCCTTCCTCCTTAGGGGTTTCCCCCCGCCCTCAATATTTTTTGTACTTCTGTGAACCATGGGTTCCACCCTGCCCCTCAAGCCTGCCGATATCTTCCCTTGCATGTGGGTGGTGCTGTTTTGGCTACATAAGTAAACAGCACCCACTGCCTGAACATGCAAATGGAAGGAATGATAATACCGTGACTGAGATCAATTAAAATTTATGTGAACTGAGTTAATAATAATAATAATAATAATAATAATAATAATAAAATTTTATTTATACCCCACCCTTCCTGATTCAGAAACCCAGGCTCAGGGTGGCTAACAACAAATTTAAAACACCTAATTGTAATGCAACACAAAAACATCATAAAATACAGTATAAAAGCATGAATAACGTTCAAAAATCAATTTGGGGAAAATCCATCCAATAAACATTAGACAGTCACCCAGGGCTAGCTGGCTAAATTAGTCCTACTTGGGCCAGCGAGGAGGCCAGGGGAGAGTTAGCTGTGGGGTCCCAGAGAGGGTAATCTTTGTAAAAAGGGGAGGGAGGGAGGGAAGAGAAGGGAAATAAAAGATCAGGCTGAGTTCAGATTAAAGGCTAGGCAGAATAGCTCTGTCTTACAGGCCCAGCGGAAGGAGGTTAAATCCTGTAGGACCCTAGTCTCAGCGGACAGAGCATCACACCAGGCCGGAGCCATCACTGAAAGGCCCTGGTGGAGGATAGTCTGACTTCCTTAGGGCCCAGGACCTCTAAACTATGGTTATTACAGGCGGTCCTGTAAATACGAGGGCCCTAAGCCACAAAGGGCTTTAAAGGTCAAAACCAGCACCTTCAACCTGACCCTATACTCCACCGGGAGCCAGTGCAACTGGTAAAGCACTGGGTGAATATGCTCCCATGGCAGAGACCCCCTGAGGAGCCTCGCTGCAGCATTCTGCACCCGCTGGAGTTTCTGGGACAGTTTCAAGGGCAGCCCCATTTATGGACTTCACCAAAACCAAGTCTGGTCATAACAGAGCTAAACTTGCAGCCCGTTTGCTTTTTCTTTTAAAAATGGCCAGTAATCCTAACCAGGGTGAAAAACCTCTCTTAGTTTTTGAACTTTACTGAGTCCAGCTGCTCATTCTGTGGACTTTTGATTCCTTTAGAATTACAAATGTGCGTGCAGTTCTGACCAAGTGGCAATAGAAACATAACAAATTAGGACCTTGCTACGGCAGCCAAGATTCAGAAACTTATTTGAATTTGGAATCTGGAGGATGTTTTCAATCATGTGTCCGTTTTTCCATGCGTCACTGTGAACTCCACTCTGCTAATGGGCTTAATTACACACGCAAGGTTGAAACATTAAGTGGAAGAGCCCTAGAGACTCATGGGATTAAATGGGGAGGGGGAAACTATGTACACTGCCTCCAGCTCCTTGGGGGGAACCCTGGGAGGCTGTTAGCAGCCAGAGTGAACAATGCTGAGCTGCCGGTAGGCAGACCAATGGCTTGACTTGGTCTAAGGCAGCTTCCTATGATACTGTACATATAGTCCGACACAGAGCTGCTTATCCCTGGCATGCCAACACATGGTTAAAAAGAGAAGAAGTCCCAGGATGATTCCGTAGCCTTGTTTTGCTGACTGTCTCAGGTCATGTGACCTTAAAGAAAATAGCATTTATCTATTTCATTCTGACCTCCACCCAGCTAAGAGAACAAAGATGAATTTTTCCCTTCTCTCAACCCACTCCTTCCCATTTTCTTCAAATGCTTTTCTTAAAAAGCTCACTTATCCTGGAATGACCCGAGGTTAATTGTTGCGTTGTGTTTTGCTCTCAGAACCATATTCTGGATGGGAATGGAGGGTACATTCTCAAGGGTTTAGATACTTGAATGACACTGAAAGACTGAATAAATTTCATACTAATTCTCTGCATTTTTTTACATGTTTTGTTTCCTTTATTAATCAAGATTCTAACGTTTTACCATAATAAGCAACCTGGACAGTTTTGACATTTTTCAGTTTGAAACTCAGATTACTCTCATTAGGAAGCTGTTCCTGTTTTTCAGGATTATGAAAAGCAAGACCTTTTTTTTTAAATCTTGAGAATTCTGATTTGCTGATTAACAACAGCACCACCGTTTTTACAGATGAGGTAGAAATGGAAGTATTTACCTTATCTTAGGGTTGGTTTTTTTTTAAAAAAAAAAAAACCCACACACTTGCATGTGTTCTTAAATTTTAACATCTTATGTGTTTAAAACAGAAGACTCTTGGTTATACCTTTTAAAAAGAAAATACCACAGTTGCGCTTGGGACTAATTGTTTCCTGTCTGTTTTTCCACAAACACTTATTTTTAGGTGTTCACATTGCTAAAAAAATCGACAAGATGGGCATGCGGTCATCCGACACGGCACAAATCTTTTTTGAAGATGTCAGAGTTCCCAGAAAATACCTCATTGGGGAGGAAGGAATGGGCTTTACGTATCAGATGTTGCAATTCCAAGAGGAGCGAATGTGGGGAGTAGCCAACAGTAAGTCTTTTGGACAGTGATAAAGCCTGTCCCTTACATAACAATGTACAAAATGCTTTTTGGTGCTAGAACACAGCCATATCTTGATGGGGATTTTGAAAGCCCTTACTTTTGCTGAACACCAAATACTTTGGTATGCGCTGGCAAAGTCAGTTTTTTCCTCCCTTCTGCATCCTTGACGGTCTGTGTGCAGAAAAATACATAAATGAAAGTTCAACAAGCAGGAGTCCACAAATAGAACAAAAAGTTCCATTTCTGACTCAGTATAAGGCAGCTCCCTATGTTCTTATAAGTTAGCAGTTGTCATTTTTCCAGGGGGCCTTTCAGAACTCGGCTGTACATGCTTATTACGAAAAGGTCCTCCTAGAAAATGTGTAGAATTTTCTTGCACTTAATCTTACCCTCTGCTTCGCTCAGCACCCAAAATAATAAGAAATTAACTTTCCCCCCTTTCCTTAACTAGGGTTTTTAGTGCATTTTTTATAACACACATAGTACTGCCATCTGCTTCACAATGCCATTACGATGGATTAAAAAAACAAAAACAAAACTCCCTGTTGGAAATGCCATTTTCTTAATTTTATTATAGAGGTCACTTTTATATGTTCTTATAATAAGTGCAAGAAATCAATGCTTGAATTCTGCTTCTGCAGTCCTTATGGGAAACAAAGTTTTATTGGGTTGCTGCCAACCAGCTTCTACTCAGAGCAGACCTATTGAAATTACCATAATATAATTTCAGTGGGTCTGTTCTGACTATGCCCAGCATTGATACAATCCATTTTATTTCTTTATATATACTGCCTAATGTCATGGTGGCATCCAAGTAGTTTACAAAACATGTAAACCAGTTACACAACATTGTTTAAATACAAAACAATTAGAAATACACCAGGCTGTTACAACAGCATGTCAATTAAAGCAGGAGACTTTCATGAAGAGACCAAGGGAATGCTTGCATTCCAATCTTCGCTAATTTCCCCTTGTTTTATTTATACTGTATGCCACCTTTCTGCCAAGGCACCCAAGGCAGCTTGCAAATTGAAATAAACCTATGGTGTGAAATACAGATTAACACTTGCAAAAGGTGTGTGATGGGTGGAGCTGTGGTCTAAACCACTGAGCCTCTTGGGCTTGCCGATCAGGTGGTTGGTGATTCGAATCCCCTCAACAGTGAGCTCCCATTGCTCTGTCCCAGCAGTTTGATAGCATACCTGCACAAGTAGATAAATAGGTACTACTGTGGCAGGAGGTAAACAGTGTTTCTGTGCGCCCTGCTTTCCGTCACAGTGTTCCGTTGCACCAGAAGCGGTTTAGTCATGCTGGCCACATGACCCGGAAAGCCGTCTGTGGACAAACGCCGGCTCCCTTGGCCTGAAAGCAAGATGAGCATCGCAACCCCATAGTCGCCTTTGACTGGACTTAACCGTCCCGGGGTCCTTTACCTTTTACCACTTGTGCAACTCCCTCCCCACAGAGGTGCGTCTGGCACCTTCATGATACAGCTTCCAGCAAATGCTGAATATACATACCTCTTTATCCTGGCTTTTGACACTTGAGTTGCATATTTTTAGGACACACTTTCTTAGGTAGGTAGACATGTTGGTCTGACGCAGTCAAAATAAATAAAAAAATTGTCCAGTAGCACCTTAAGGTAAAGGTAAAGGGACCCCTGACCATTAGGTCCAGTCGTGACCGACTCTGGGGATTCGCGCTCATCTCGCATTATTGGCCGAGGGAGCCGGCGTATAGTTTCCAGATCATGTGGCCAGCATGACAAAGCCACTTCTGGCGAACCAGAGCAGCACACGGAAACGCCATTTACCTTCCCGCTATAGCGGTTCCTATTTATCTACTTGCATTTTGATGTGCTTTCGAACTGCTAGGTTGGCAGGAGCTGGGACCGAGCAACGGGAGCTCACCCCGCCACAGGGATTCGAACCGCTGACCTTCTGATCAGCAAGCCCTAGGCTCAGTGGTTTAACCCACAGAGCCACCCGGGTCCCTTCCAGTAGCACCTTAGAGACCATCTAAAGAAGTGTGCATGCACACGAAAGCTTATACCCAGAACAAACTTAGTTGGTCTCTAAGTGGTACTGGAGTCTTTGTTTGTTTGTTTCGACCTCCTTTTTATGTTGTTTTGAACCATTTTTTAAATACTCATGCAGTCATAGAATTGTAGAGTTGAAAAGGGATCCTCAGGGCCATCTAGTCCAACCCTCTGCAATGCAGGAATATCAACACACGGTTTCCCACCCAATTTGAAACCATACCAGACCCTGCTTAGCTTTCCAAATGTGCCAGCAATTGTACTGCGGCACCACTAGGAGGACTACTGTGTTATAACATCGTAACCCACCCTGGGATCTTGAGAGCAAAGAGCAGGTAATTAATAATAATAATTCTGTCATGGCACACAGGTCTTAAGTAGTTTATTCATTTTGAAAATTTATGAACCTCCTGATAAAGAATAAGATAAAATTATCCAAGCGGTATACAAGTGCAGTTATATATAGAACAGGTACATCAGTAGAGCATGAGACTTAATCTCAGGGTCATGGGTTCGAGTCCCACACTGGGCAAGAGATTCCTGTGTTGCAGGGGGGTTGGATTCCATGACCTTCGTGGTCCCTTCCAATTCTACAATTCTATGGTTAACATGACAAAAATATACAAACCAATTAAAAGCAAATATGGTATCAGCAAGACATTTAAGTTACTGTATTTTTTTGCCCCATAAAACACACCTGACCATAAGATGCACCTAGTTTTTTAGAGGAGCAAAGTGGAAAAGCCCCATTTTTTTGAGGATCAGCTCAAAATTGTTGAGCTTACTTTGCAAAGGGAAAAAAATTCTGTTTTTATGGGGTTCAACTCACAGTTCTGCAGCTTCTTTAGGAAGGGAAAGGGAGCCGTTTCTACAGTTTCCAGACAGATAATCTAATCAGCCAGTCACATGTTGCTGGGGCAACAAACCGCCTCCGTCTGCAGAACATTCAACAACGGAGGCCTGGGCAAGGAGGCGGGGCCAGAAAGGGAGCCAGCGATCGACCACACATTCGCTCCATAAGACGCACAGACATTTTCCCTTACTTTTTAAGGAGGAAAAAAGTGTCTCTTATGGAGCGAAAAATACGGTAAGTATAATGTCTGGATAGGTTTTCTGATACAAGTTTTTTCAGCCACTGCCTAGACCAGTGTTTCTCAACCTTTTTTGGGCCACGGCACACTTGTTCCGTGAAAAAAATCACGAGGCACACCACCATTAAAAAAGTTAAAAAATTTAACTCTGTGCCGCCCTATATTATAATTATGACTGTAAGAAACACTTGCCAAATATTGCTTTCCGGCGGGTCAGTGTTGTGTATTGGCGGCCGCCAGGCTCGTTTGCACTGAGCTTTAGGAAAGAGGAGGAGAAGTATTGCTTTCCGGCGGGTCAGTGCTGCTTATTGGTGGCCGCCAGGCACGTGACAATGCAAATCGCCCTTCTCGTCGCCGCACGTCGCGGCACACCAGCCAGCGTCTTGCGGCACACTAGTGTGCCGCGGAACAGTGGTTGAGAAACGCTGGCCTAGACCAGCAGAGTGAAGGTGCCTGTTTGATGTCAGGAGGCGACCCAGGGGACATGGCGCTGCCACAACACCCTTGACAAAGGGACACCTGAGTTTGCTAAGTGAGCTGTAAAATAGCAACAAAGCAACTTCAGCTTGAGAAGCTGCATATGTTTTCACATGAATGCTGGGAATAACTATTTTTGGCTACACATTTGTTGTGCGGAAGCAGCAGGGGGAATGGAAAATGGCAGGCAGTGTCAAATGTTCAGAGGCACAGTAACACTTAAAAGTCATTTTCCTTCAGTGTTACGCTGAGAACTCGTCTGGGATATGAAAACGTCTTAACAAAGGAAGGCTTCCAGTTGCTTTGCAACTAATGGATTCTTAAGCACTAACGCTGAAGATTAAACGGATTTCTCTCCCTTCTCAACCCTTGAAAACAGTTTTGCCACTGTGACGGTTTATAAAGTGGTTTGCTGTGGCTCAGTGGAAATAGGATTTGGCTGAGATTCATGGGGTGAATTCTTGGTGAACAAAGTACTGTAAGCTCTACTTTGCCGCAATCCAGAGTCCCACAGAAGCTCTAACACACATGCAAAGCTCCCCACAAGGTTCCCTTCTGTGTCTGAAAACACCTCACACGTCGTCTTCTTGTCCTTTAAAGTTGTCCTTTAAAGCTGTTTCCAAACACTAACTTGTTTGGAGGTTGCAAGTTACCCTACCCTGAATTGGGGAATCAGGCCCTCTGTGAATGAACATTATTGTTTGTTGCTTGAGGACTTACATGAGTGAATGGGTCGTCACAGGTGGAACTTTCATTTTTGCCTCTCATCATCTCGCCCACAATGCTTTTCAGTGGTCCATTCACAGAAACACATGTGAAGAAGAGCAATGGAACGGTGCACATGGGTATGTGGACTACGTCTGAACGAAGCAGTCATTGTTTAACCACAGGCTCTAGGGACACACACACACACAACCATATTTACCCTTATCATTATGGGCCACTTCTCTGGTAAAATTCAAAAGATTAGGGTTCATAACCTTTGAGGAAAAGTCATTCATTAAACTCACTTCCTCTTCCATTCTCTAATTCCTATAGTTTTGATGCCACTGGAAAATGTGATACAAGAGACAGTTGATTATACTCGCCAGCGTAAGGCATTCAACCAGCCAATACTTCATAACCAAACAGTGCACTTTCGCCTGGCAGAATTAGCAACGGAGGTGGAACTCCTTCGATCTTTACTCTATCGGGCTATTGGTAAGTGGACTGAAGTTTTGCTTCAGGTATCTGCTTGACGAGGTGTGTGTGTGTGTGAATAGGGTGTGTTCCCATCCTCAACTTTCCAGAGCAGATTTTGAGGGTGCTCGGGAGCTTGCTGGCTGGAGAAGATAAACTCCTGTTGTGCAAGTTGGAGTCTGTTACATTCATGCATAGACAGTATTGGGGGGAAACCCCCGCACTATTTTGTTAGAATTTATCTGCTTGTTGGATCAGATCAAAGGCCCAGCTCATGCAACATCCAGCCAGATGCCTCTGGAAAACCCACAAGCAGAACAGTACCACTCTCCCCACCTGTGAATCCCAGCAAGCGGTATTCAGACATACCACCTTTGACTCTGGAGGTAATGCATAGCCATTATGGCTAGCAGCCATCGATAGCCTTATCATCCATGGAGACACATTAAGCCACTACCTTGCTGAAGCTAAGCAGGTCTGGCTGTGGTATCTGCTTGAATGGAACTGCAAGTATGCCGTCTTGGGTTCCATGATGGATGGAAGAAAGACAGAATTAACTATAAAACCTAGCAAACAAAATATCCATATAGGCATTCTTAAAATGTATTCTTTATGTTTTCTTTTATTATAGCTCTGTATATCTGTGGCAATGATGTGACCAAATTTGCATCCATGGCTAAATTAAAGGCAGGGCGTCTAGCTCGGGAATTAACAGATAGTTGTCTCCAGTTCTGGGGAGGAATGGGGTTCACTAATGAGGTGCTGGTGAGCAGACTCTACAGGTGAGTGAATACTCTGTGATCAATATATAGATAGAAGAAATAACCTTTGATTTAAATGTTTTGTTTCTTAAAAAAATTACCAGTGGTATGCATTCTTATTCCTAAATGAGGTTTAATGGTTTGCGGCAAGGTGTTGTACGCTTGGAGTTAATATAAATATGGGGAAGGTATCTTCACGTTATTAAATCCATGCATCCAACATATTTCTTCACAACCCTGTTTTAACCAGTACATCACAATTTGATATTTTAAGTTCAACTGATGGAATTCAGAAAAGTGTACACCCACACAAGAATCGTGCTAAATAGGCAAGCCACTGTTTAGTTCAAGTGTTTATTATTACAGTCGATGGCCAGCATTAAGAAATCAGGATAAGGAGCACATCGTCTATATGTATATAATAAGGGGGGGAATGAAATAAAACAAAGTAATAAAAGTAGCATAAAATGAATTAAAATGGTCATCAGCATTAAACAAATTATAGTCATAGCACAAACTCCAAAGGTGAAAGTTACTTAACAACAGTTCCTGGCATGTGTTGCTTTCTGCAACACAGTACTTTGCCACCCTAAGAGTGATAGATGCATTTTGGTCTGAGAGAAGTAGGACATAAAATGTTTCTGATCAACCTGGCAGATAAGAGGGGCTCAGTGAAGTTTCTAGCAGATCTCCATAAGCAGAGCAGTGTGGGAGGTTATGGGTTGCTGACTAAGAGATAGTTAGTTGGGTTATTGAGTGGTTGGAGTCAGAGTGTGGTTGGAGGTTGAACCTAAATTGCGCTGGCATTCAACATCTTACAGTAGGCCGTTTCAGAGCCACTCCAGCTTTTTCATGTCCCAGAGGGATGAGGGAGCCCAGGGATAAGCCATATAGCTGGCGTTTGTGGGTTGGCTTAACCCATGCACTGACCGCCATCCTGAAGGGTGAGTGGGGCTGAGCCAGTTGGGTGGAAGGTGAGCTTCAGGCAAAGTTGAAAATGGCAAGCCAAGCCCTGGCTTTGGCCTTCTGAAGGCTGACCTCGACATAGGCCAGCATTTGGCATGAAATGGGGTATTTGAAGAATAGTCCTCAGAAATTTAGATTGAATTGCTCTATATTATGTCCCCGACTCTAGTGTAAAACTAAGGGTCATCATAAGAGTGGGTTAGTGATTTGGCCTGAAAGAACCTAATTACATAAATTATTAACTCCTCTGCTACGGTTTAAATAAAAAATAGCAGAAGTATTCTTTTGGGCTGTCAGATCAGCGAATTCTGCTTGTGCCTTCCAGCTGCCATTGGCTTGAAAGACAATGCCCAGGTATCTGAAGGACTTTCTTTACCTGTTCTATATTATGCCCATTTATGAGCCAGCTGCAAAGCATCGGTCTTTCAGCAAAGATCATGACCTCTGTTCGCTGTTTAGTTTAAAATGCAAATCGTACTTTTGGGAATTGAAACTCTTCAGCCAAAAGCAATTTATAAAGTTCCAGTTGTATGTGCAAGTATCCATCTTTGAATCCTGGCCAGGCGGTAGCAGAAATGCTACAGACAGTCCCCTCCCTGCCTTTCTATTCTTCCTTTCTGCAAGGGTATTTGGTAAATTCCTTTGAAAAACTTTGCTTCCTCAAATGAAAGTCAGGGATTGACTTCATTCCTCATCCCCCTTGCCCGGCCCCCCACCAGATATTCAGTATTTTATTCATTTTATTTTTCTGGGGACGGGGAAAGCTTTTCAATAAATGCTCCTACTTTTGCTCAGACTTCATTACTGTTCTCAATGACGTTGTCACAGTAGGGTTTGTCTCTCATAACTGAGCAGCATGTACCCTTAACCTCACTCCCTGGTGATGTTTCTGCGTCTGACGCATAGTAAGCGTCTGACGCATAGGTCAGTTTGCGTTACTACAGCCATCATATCCCATAGCATCTGGCTGCTGCGTTTGGGCTGCAAGTTGCTTCATAGAGGAATACTTTAGTCAGGCTGACAGTCCGTCAGCTGTCTTGTTCTTGGGTTAACCTTTCCAAAATTGCTCTCAGCTATGGAAACATCCCCCCCCCCCCAGTGCTGTGGAAAAAAGAATTTACAAAAAGTCTGCTTACCTCAGTTGCCACGCTCTGGGATTTCTATTTGTCAGCTTCCTTCTCTGTGTCACTCTTTTTACTTTCCCTGTTTAGGGAAGCTTTTAATGTGTGATGGATTTCTGTATTTTAATGTTTGATGGATTTCTGTATTTTAGAATTTCTGTTTTGTTGGAAGCCGCCCAGAGTGGCTGGGGGAACCCAGCCAGATATAAATAATAAATTATTATTATTATGCAAGAGTTTTCATGGAATATCTTGGCTATATGATTGTACAAATGGACACATTGTTTGTGGGTATGTGTCCCTTACTACAAGTGCACTTTAAAAAAAATTTGTTTCTCATGCAAGTAGTTTAGAAATCCCACTTGCTTGGACAAATTAATTTGACCAGCTACTGTAGTTATTTCAACCCACATACTTCAACCCAGCAGTTCTTTCATATGGGAGGAGGCACACATATATTGTCTCATTGGGTGAATATATTCAGTTGGTAAGTTTCCCCATTCACTTCAAAGACTGGGCTGCCTCCATGGGCACAAAGTGTTAAATATTCAGAGCTATCCCCTGAGGAACATAGGAACCTGCCTTATACCAAGTCAGACTATAGGTCCATCCTGCTCAATAGCCAGTGTGGTGTAGTGGTTAAAAGCGGTAGACTCAATCTGGTGAACCGGGTTCGCGTCTCTGCTCCTCCACATGCAGCTGCTGGGTGACCTTGGGCTAGTCACACTTCTCTGAAGTCTGTCAGCCTCACTCACCTCACAGAGTGTTTGTTGTGGGGGAAGAAGGGAAAGGAGAATGTTAGCCGCTTTGAGACTCCTTCGGGTAGTGATAACGCGGGATATCAAAACCAAACTCTTCTTGTTCTTCAATATTATCTACACTGACAGGGCAGAGGCTCTCCAGGATTTCAGATAGGAAATTGCTAACTCTACCTGGAGATACTCAGGGATCTTCTGCGTGCACAGAATACCACTGAGGCAGTCCTTCCCATGCTTGTAAGAAATTAAAGCAAGAGGAAGGATCTGCAAGAAAACGTTGTGGAATGCTCTTGTTAAGCGTTCCAGCCAGCCATGCCCTTTCCCTAGAAAAATGAGGGCTGATGTGTGTAGTTGTTTTTTGACTAAATGATACTGAATATCGGCTGAATAGTTTCCATTTCCAGACTTATTGGTTCATTCATGTAATGGGGAAGAAGGTAACGTCTTTCAGAACCTAAAATTCTTTGCAGTGATAAGAACACCTAACTGCAGTTGTGTTTAAAAGTTGCCAGATGGGACAATCTTCATTTTGCCAATGTTATTTTTGCTTTGTTTTTCCTTTGCAGAGACTCTAGATTGCTCTCCATAGGAGCAGGTGCTGATGAGGTCATGCTTTCTATTATATGCAAGTACATGGACATCTTACCAAAGAAGTAACTCCCAGGACTCCTGCTGATCTCTGCTTACATTTCTGTTAGCTGAATTGGGTATTCTGTAAGTGAGGAAAAAATCTATTCTAAGAGTTACTTACCTTGAATGATCTTAACATTCATGTTGCTGGGATTGTGCCTTATATGGTGATACCATACCTAATAATTGCCAGAAACAAACGTGCAACCTTATTTTACCTCAAATATTATATGGCATGACCTATGCTCACTCTTTCTCTGGTTGGGCAGAGAGATGGACTACTTCTCTGGTTATTCTTACAAAGCTAAAACATTTTAATTATGTCACAAAAACCAGAGCTTTGAGCAGTAGCTTCTGGTAAAGATTGCTTGAGCCACACAGCTTCTGCACACTTGCCAAACAATGTAAAATTATTTACTTTTCCACCAGAAAGTTTTTTCTGGGCCTGCTTTTAATTGCTGTAGAAGTACAATTGTTGATTATTTGCTTTTAAATTCCATATAATAGAAGAACCTCATCATGTGTCAAGAAGAACTTCAAATACCAATAGAGTCTCTTAAATGCCTGTGTGAATCCTCTCTGCTCAAAGGAAAGCTTCTGGCAATTCCTCAATTGGAATAGCAAAGTATTGATTGCACACCTTTGTGTGTGCACAGCACATATCTAGGCTGCTCCAGAGTAATTGTTTAGGTTTATTGTTAGTGTAGCCGTTTTCAGCAAGGAGGCAATTAAAATGGGTAATTCACAGAACATGTTACAAAGCAAACCCCCTAAAATTCTATCTGGTTGGCTAAATTAGTGTAATTTGTTAACGCATCTGACAATCAAGAAGTGGTAATTGACTTTGCAATAAGTTGCAAACAGTGGCTCTGTACTAAGCTGAATAAAAAATATTTTTAAATTTTGAAGAACTGGCTTGTACTATTTCTTTTGTCTGAAGCAAAAACAAAGCCTTACCCATCTGGACAGTGCAAGAGTGAGGCAGTTTACATTTAAAATAGACGATTCAGATCCTGAAACAGTTAAAAAATGATGGGCTTTCATAATAACAACTTTCACTGCTCACAATGCACATTGCTATCTTAAAACTTGCCTGCTTTAAAAGGACTTGTTTTGATCTCTTGCCCCTTATGTGTCCACATGGCTGGCCTTCATCAGGCTAGACAGACGGGGGTAGTAGCCATAGTGAGAAATATCCCTTTCCCCCCCTTAGTTTGCTATTTAGTTGCCCTGCTCTCAGCCTACTAAATCCTAAGTCTGGAACTCCTGGGCAAAAGGGACTGAAGCAGCCACACAGATAGTCTGTCTCACCTGCTTGGCTCGTCAGAGTTGGAAGGACTGGCTAGAGAAGAGAAAAAAGGGGCAAGAACTCTAGTCACAATAGAATGTTTCCCAGGTGCCCCACTCAATCAAGAAGTGAGAGGTCTCTGGACTTGCCTACCCAGCTCAAAGTCCTACCGTCATGACAGCTCAATACCAAGAGTTTTAAATTCACATTATTTTCTCTACTACAGAACTGTTTTAAAAAATATATTTATTGAGTTTTATGATTACAAAACAAGAACTATTCATCAATTCATTCATTTAAAAAAATTAGTGATGAAATAACAATGTTGGAATAAAGAGTAAGATCTAATTTTCTGTTCTTATAAACTGTAGGTGAGGCAGCAGTTCTAGGATTTTAAAAGACAAATACGAGTGTCAAATTCTAGATTTATGCATGTTTTTTCTTCAGTAGGTGGCTTTCTCTGCCCCCAACCCCAACCCCCCATTCACATTTTTTTTGAAGTGGGGGTATTAAGCCAGCTTAGTTTAATATTAAGCACTTTGGTGATTTCTAACATCTTCTAAGTGCCATACAGATATTTAAAAATGAGACCTTCTCTGCTCACAATATAATAGAGGGATGCAGAAGAAATATAGATTGGTGAGGGGAAGAGGAAAAGCAGCATTGCAGCAGTTACTTCTTCGCCAGCTTTTGAATGGGATCTGAGTTGGTCTCCCTCTGACCTTGATGTTCTACCCAGAAAGCTGTAGGCACTGTTGCCCCAAAGGCCTTTGGGCTGGTAAACTCTGTTCTCCCTTTCTTCTAGCTATTAAATTACCTGACTTAGATTGGGAAGCTTCAAATTCACCCAGTCACACAGCTCACTAGGTAAACTTGGGCCAGTCACTAACCTACTTCAGCAGAGTCACTGTGGAAGATAACAAGCAAAATGAATATATGAATTCTGGATAGGATTTCCCCCACCATTTCTAAGAATTACAACAATGGAAGTGCTGTTTTCAGTAAATTGCAGCCATTTTAAAATTTTATAACATTAACTATAAATCATGACACATTTCATTTGAGTATTTTTAAAAAAATACAAATATTAAAAGTTATCTGCAGAAAGGAGTTCTAAAGCACATGAACGCATAACTATATCCTTGCTCCTGCCAATATGGTGCTATGCCGTGCTCTTTTCCAAGGTGCTCACCATGAAGTTGTTACAGTAAGTGCTGCATGTTTTAACAACAAAAAAGAGGTGCTAGTACTGCGTACCCTTGACTACTCCCTGAAAAAAAGCCCTGGTGCCATGTATTTATAGACCTGGTGGAATGGCAAATCTTGATGACCTGAACCCTCCCCTCAACCCTTGTTAATGGGATCGTGTGACTAATCTTATTAAAGATAAGATGCAGTACAACTGAGTTGCCCATCACAAGATCCCCTCAGTGTATACACTCGACCATTTCTGCAATCTAGAGATTTTATTATTATTATTTAATCGTTCACCTCTAGTGCATACAATTCCACAGTACATTGCTCCGGGTAATTTCATAATGGCAGACTAGATTGTCTGAGGTTCTAGATAGATGGGTTATCATCTAATTGGCAAGCAGAAGTTGGGATAGCTTATTTAAAATATTTATAGGCTGCCTTTCTTTACAAAGACCTCTCAAAGATAAATTCCAAGACTGCATGCTCTTTTACCATTTCCTAAAATAGTGGAACTGTGTTAAGATGAGCCCCTCTTAACTTCTGAAAAAATGGCAGCCTGCCAAGGTGAAAGCCCCATATCTCCTAAAGAGCTCCCACAAATTGGGATACAGTGAGACCATGTAATCAGCTGGAAAACTACTTCACTGCTGCAGCATCACTTGTCCTGCAGCTGTCCCAGGAAACTGGCTGACAAAGTAAGGAATTTCCATATTCAGGAAGTATTTTGTACTGAATTAATCAATTTGGCATTACTTCTCAGAAAGAATGTCTGTAGCCATCACAGCAGCTCCAAATATTTTTGTGCTCTGTCTCCTTCCTGAGGCTTGCAAATATGCTTGTACAGTATTTCAACAACCTGGGTTTTGATCAGAGCTTCCTAGTCTAGTATACTGCTCTACATACTGGTGGGTTGGGCCTAATCCAAGGTGGATTGCAAAAGCAGCCCTGGCACCATATAAATTTACCTTAATAAGAAAATGGTTCTGAAATACATTAAGTTAAAGGTGGGGCCCAGGTCTGAAAAGGTTGAAGACTACAACTCTAGAAAATAGTTTAATCTGCAAGAAAAAACAAATGACACTGTCTATACCACAGATAGCAATTTATACTGTAATGCAATGCTATGCATATCTACTCAGAAGTAAATCCAATTAAGTTCAAGCAAAATAAAAAAATTCCTTCAGTAGCACCTTAAAGACCAACTAAGTTTATATTTTGGTATGAGCTTTCGTGTGCATGCACACTTCTTCAGATGCATGCACACGAAAGCTCATACCAAAATATAAACTTAGTTGGTCTTTAAGGTGCTACTGAAGGAATTTTTTTATTTTGCTTCGACTCAGACCAACACGGCTACCTACCTGTAACTAGAACCAATTAAGTTCAATGAGACTGACACCTAGGAAAGTGTAAGAAACATTTGCTGTTATATTAACCAGTACATCTATGTAAAACTATCAGGGTTTAACTAACGAAAACATAAATAATGTAGCAGTATTTTGATTTGGAACAATTTTGCCTAACCCATAGAGGGGCTCAGAACTATTAGCCTACTGAATAATGTTCTCAAAGCTGACAGTACCAGCCCCAATCTAGTAGCACTGAGAATGCCATCTCAGTCCAGTAACTGGAACCAACTGCAGGAATTGCTAATGCAGGCAGAAGATTTGGATGGTCTTCTAGATCAGATTAGGCAGCTTTCAAAGAGGAGAGACATAGTAATGGGAGACATAAAACAACTGAATATCTGTTGCAAGTCAAACTCTGCCAAGAGTGTCTCACCCAATGGGCAGAGCTGCAGCAATAGCCTCCCAGCTCTAGCGTCACTGTCACTTACTAGGAGGTAAGGCAGCCAAGTGCTGGATTGGCGGCACCAGTGCACATATAGTGCCATCCTCAACACTGCCTTACTCCTCCCAGTAAGCAGAAGCAATGCTACTGTGAATTCTAACCTCTGCTAAGAATGAAAGGTCTAATAAATTCCCGTTTTGCTGACAATTTTATCGTTTAGTAGATGAAAGAAAAGGCAAGGAGAACCAGCCACCCTAGACCCGAGTCTCACCAATAAGAACTGGTTGAGGAGATGGAAGCAGTGGGAGCTTGGGTGAAGAGGTAATGCTATGTTGAGATTCATGACAAAGATGAAAGGGAAAGCAGAATTAGATGTGCACTCTGGACTGGGTTCAACACGTTTAAAGAAATAAACATGAGTTGGCAGTGTGAAGCGATTAAAAAGGCAACTGTTATTGTGAAGTATTGTATCCAGATTGCAAGAAGTAATAATACTACTTTGCTTTGGTCAGTCCTTATCTAGAGTACTAGGTCCAGTTCTGAGCACTGCCATTCACAAAAGATCCTGATGAGCTAGAATGCATTCCAAGGAAGGCAATGGGGGGTGGGCGGGGGGTTGAGGGACTTGGAGCCTATGTGAAAGGTGGAAAGTTAGGTTGCAGTTTACCCTGGAGAAGAGACAAGTACATTATGATAGCTATTTTCAAATATCTGAAGAGTTGTCACAAAGATTATGGAGCAAATCTAGTCTCTGTTGGTCCAGAATTAAAACTAGTGGATTAGAACACACACACCCCAATATAAGCTGATTGACAATGGAACAGGCTACCTCAGAAGGTGGTAGCCTCTCCTTCATTGGAGGCTTTTAAGTAGGAGCAGGATGCCAACCTATGAAGGATGCTGTAGAAGAGGATTACTTGCATTGGAAGGACCTCTCAGCTCCATGGTTCTATGCACAGGACACAAGAACCATAGAGATCCAGACACAGAAGCCCACTTTCATGCTCACTCCTTGTGGGTTGGACCACTTGTCTATTTTGTTGAAACCCTAACACCACAAAAAAAGCCACAGTCACAAGGCTTCTTAAGAAAGGGAGAAAATTAGCAACACCACACCTCAGCCATTCTTTTTAACAGTTCTGGTTAATGTAAATTCTAACTGCAGGAATGAATAAACTGCCGTGGACACAATCCAGCCAAAGTTAAGCATATGCTGACCTTTCCCATTGAAACGACAAGGCTTAACGGTACTTTGCTTTGCCACGATCATGTACTTCATTAAAAAACAACAACAACTGAGTATAACCTTGCATCATCATCAAATGCAATTCATTCATTTTATTGTTAATGGTATTTGGAAAGTGGAACTGGTGTTTTTAGGCATTAAAAAAAATCCTTTTCACGTCATTCTTAATATATACACTTCACTCCACAATGTTACTTCTCTCTTGGGGGGGGGGGGGCTCTACAAAGTGCTCAGCCTTGAGCGGAATTCAATTTAAGAACCCTACAAAATAAGGGTTTTAAAAATAGATGTAGTTCTGGCCTGATAATCATTGAGGAACCACACGCATTAATACTTAATGCAGTTTATAAAAAATAGCTGATCATTTTTCACAGATACCTTTCTAGGATCTTGACGTGGCGCAAATCATCTCGTATTGGAGAATATCCATCACCTCAATTTAATAATCCAGTAAATTACAAAAAAAACAAACAGTGAGAACAGCATCATGTAGCATAAGAGTTTTGTTTGGCTTCCTCTGGAGAGTGTTTTCAGTCTACCCATTGTGGCACCAAGAAATCCACTTGTTGTATCAAATTCATTGTCCTGCGGTAACAAAGTAGGAAATTAGTCTGTGCTTTATACAATTTTAATTTGCAACACTAAACTCCTAAGAATGGCACCTCAGAGTTGCTGTGAGAATTTGGGGGGGGGGGCAGAAAGACAACCATGCAAACTGCCTTGAGCTCCTTAGAGGAAAGGTGGGATATAAATGTCTCTCTCACACACACACACGTGTGTGTGTGTGTGTGTGTGTGTGTGTGTGTGTGTGTGTGTGTGATAAATAAACAGCTTTGCCCTGATCCAAAGCAGCATGTGTACAAAGTGACTTTTAGAGATTCTTCTTGCAGAGCCACTTTTCAAAGTTAAACTCTTTCCAACCATCTGGTGGAGTCTGACTCTAGCTCTTCCTCCCAAACAGCTGAGCAATGAATTTTTACCTTTTTAGAAAGGGTTCCACAAGCTCAGCTTCACCTATGAAACTGGAAAGGGAGGGGCACCAATTGACAACATGGTTCATCATCCAGGTGGGGAAATCCAGATTCCGCATGTGTAGTTCTGACCAGAAAAGAGCGCTTTTTCTTTTTTAATTAAGAAAACTCTGGCCAGGCACACCACAAAATGTATGGGCATATTTTGACGCTTATGCAAATTCTATGGAGAAATCTCAAAATAATTTAAGTAAACATATGAAAATGTTTGAAAAATTGATACCTAGAAATTTTATTTCTGGAAATAAAAGCACATCTACTACTAGAAGTCAAAATTACGGGTTCTTTAAAAAAATAAAAACCCAACAAATTATATACTGAGACATTTCAGAAAAGAATGTGCAACTAAATTTATCAGTCAGAGAGATAAACAAATTCTAAATTCATCTAAAGGAACTGAATACTTTAATCATATACATACCATTTCAGCTAGCATTTTATTTTGCTGTTTAACTTCTGATCCAATTTCAATGGAAAGCTATGAGAAAAAAGAAGATTGTGATCCCATACTGCTAACTGGATTACATCATGCAAAACTAAGTTTCTTTGGGAAACATCAAACGTAGCTAATATGCTTTCTGGAATCATCTTAAAGATCCAAGATACAGTCAACTCTGAAAATATTCTAAAAGATAATAGTAAATTCTAGTCTACGGCTTTCAGATACTGTATAAAACTTCTCAAACTAATAGCAACTAAAGTATTGACGTTTTGTAGTGTCATGTTACAAATCTTTTGTTCAAATTTCTTTATTTCTTGATATGAGATGCTTCAAGTTATTTAACGTACCACAGTTTTCATTTTCATTCTACTTGAGTATTTTAAACCACCTCTATAGTGCAGCCTTCTACAGCCTGTTTCCCTGATGGGTGTGGTAGTCCAACAACATATGGAGGGCACCAGATTGGGGAAGCCTGCAGTAGAGCACAGTTACCTTCCCCTAGTGTACAATGCCCAATCAAATTAGATTTATTGTATTTTATCTGCAGCACCCTTGCTCTCACATGACACACTGTGGTTCAAATAACATAAGGTGATGGGGATGAGAATTGTCTTGCTTTGACAAAGCCCATTTAGCTATGTTTATTCCATTGGCATAGGGACCCAGGTGGCGCTGTGGTTAAACCACTGAGCCTAGGGCTTGCTGATCAGGTCAGCAGTTCGAATCCCTGTGACGGGGTGAGCTCCCGTTGCTTGGTCCCAGCTCCTGCCAACCTAGCAGTTCGAAAGCACGTCAAAATGCAAGTAGATAAATAGGAACCGCTACAGCGGGAAGGTAAACTGCGTTTCCATGTGCTGCTCTGGTTCGCCAGAAGCGGCTTTGTCATGCTGGCCACATGACCTGGAAGCTATACGCCGGCTCCCTCGGCCAATAATGCGAGATGAGCGCGCAACCCCAGAGTCGGTCACGACTGGACCTAATGGTCAGGGGTCCCTTTACCTTTACCTTATTCCATTGGCATAGGAATAATTTAGCCTGATGGTTTACTGGTAGGTCGGTTAACTGACCTTGCTGACTTATAAGTCCTTTGGGAGTGCAACTCTTAGTCACAGTGTGCCAAATAAGCAGCGCTTCTGCTTTCCCAACCTGTAACTAATATCTTGATTAGCCAGAAAGGTCAGTGGGAGCTCAAATCCAATTAGACGGAAAATTTGTTCCACGAATGAGTCCACTATGCCTTCTGATGGGCAATATTTTGCCCAAATTCAATTAAGCCGTCTCAGTTTTTGCAACTATATTGCTATTACCCTGATTGAGCAAGCATTATGTACGTACTGCCATCAGTTTTAATGCTTCTACAATAATATACTTACTGATTTTATGGTAGTGACTTTTGAACGCAAACTTTCAGTTAACTTCTCATTTTCTTCCTCAAATACACTGTACCCACTGTTGCTGTAGCCATAATTGCCGCCAGCAGCTCCTTCACCTGAGAAGGACATCAGTTTAGACCCCAGAAATAGAGCAAAAAAACAAAACAAACAGGATTTCTAGAGGGGGAAGAGCAATTTCCTTTTATTACACCTGTCTAAAGAGATTGAGGCAGGCATTGGTATTACACAAGATGAAGACCCAAAGTGTATGAAGAAAGGAAATGAAGGGAACACAAACAATTTTTACCTACTCCACCAAATGCCTCCACACAAAACTTTTTCACATACAATTCCAAACCAAAGGGAACCTTTGGATCCAGAAGTGTATATCAGGGGCCAGCAACCTTTTTTAGCCATGGGCCGGTCCACCATCCCTCAGACCATGTGGCGGCCCAGACTATATTTTTAAAAAGAAATGAACAAATTCCTATGCCCCACAAATAACTCAGAGATGCATATGAAATAAAAGCACACATTCTACTCATGTAAAAACATGCTGATTCCCGGACCGTCCGCAGGCCAGATTGCGAAAGCGATTGGGCCGCATCCAGCCGACAGGCCTTAGGTTGCCTACCCACGGTGTATATCATTCAAAAATGATTGAACAGTCCAAAACCACCTCCCATTCCCACAACTTTCATCCTGACAAACATCCAGGTCCATCAATGTTCTTTCCTGCACCTTCCAAAATGCTAATGCCTTGCTGGATCAGATGAATGCACCATCTTGATTATACTTGAACAGAGACTCATATCTGAATGAATTCCTCATGTACATTTAAATGCTACCAGATGGCTCAAAAGATTTACTACACTACAACAATTAGTGGACAGTTATGGATACAGCCAGATACATGCAATATCCATTTTTACAGCATAGATTTTAAGTGTTAAAAGAAACCCCAAATCCATGCTGTAAATATTTCATCACACACACACACACACACACACACACACACACACACCAGTTGCTTCATGCTGTGTCACACAAATGCAAAAACAAGGCCATTAGTGGCATCTCTTGCTGGACTGCAACTCCCATCATTCTTGACCACTGGCCATGCTGGCTGGGTGCTGGGAACTGAAGTCCAACAATGTATTGTTGGCCCCAGGTTCCTCACCCCAGCTTTCACGATTTAAGGAAGTACTGTTTGTAACTCTCTTCAGTGCCTGCAATATGGCATGGCAGAGCTACTTGGAAACAAAATTGAAAGCTCTGCTGCATACATTCAAGTCTCCGAACAAGCAAGTCATAGGAGTCACCAGACTAGAATGAGCAAGGAACTCCTTTTCAACACAATGAAAGTACAAGCTGCCCCAGTCAACACACAAGCTGTTATGTGCACATCTGAAAGAAAATCCACGGTGTAGCCAAATAAACTGAAAATACAACATGTACTGTTTAGAATAATTATTGGCAATTTTAACTGGCCTTAATTTATTTCCAATTTCAATTTTAATCAGTGCTTCAATCTGTAGTCCACCACTTTAAGGAGACTTTGGGAAGCGGACATTACCACAACTTTCAACAGACTGGTTAATGAGATTCTGTCTTTTCCGAAAACAAAGACACCACAAAAAGACAAAACTGTCAGGCAAAAAGATAGCAAGTACTTTTGACCTTTTTCCTGCATTAAAGAGCAATGACTGTTCAACAAAGACCACAAGTGATGTAATTGCAAGTGTTACATGAGTCCACCTAATGTAAACATTGCAGGAGACTGCATTTTGTCGCCAACATGATCCTTTTGGTTGATCTGCATTATTCTTCCCACATAAAAACAAACAAATCAGTCAGAACAATAAATAAATACAAATACAATAAATAAATATAAAATCCAATGTTTAGAACTGTAAAGTTTATAATTGAAAAGTTTACAAGCCTATAAGCCTACCCCACTCCAAGTGGGAGTGCCAAAATGCTTTACACTCTGCCAGTTTACTGAAAACTTTATGGTCTGGAAGACTATTTTACCCCCAATAACAGAAGTGAAATAATGAGTTTTGTTTTATTTATTTTTTATTTATTTTTATTTTTGTGTGTGTGTGTGTGTGTGTGTGTGTGTGTATTAATTTTCCTGTGAAAACTCCATGCACAGAGTTTAGCTGGAACAATATTTACAAGTGGCTAGAACGAAAGATATCAGAGATATTCATTATGCAACTTGTAGAACAGCTCACTGACTTTTCTTAGGAAGCTGCATATCAAATAATTACTTTACTCAGTCAAAGTTCAGTTATGTATCACACTCTAGGGATGTCTTAACCCAGATGTTGTCTGTTTTATGACTGACGCAACATGCAAACCACAGTCAGATTCTTCCAGAATCTCAGCTGTCACTTTCAGACAATGACTCAAAACTGCATCTCTCCCACAAGAATGTTTCTTAAATCCACCAGTGACACTTCTAGTGCACACTTAGCAATTTCACAATTGCAATATTCAAACATCCACATACCTGATCACCAGAAGCAAGTGTCCCTGCCCCACACTGCTACCACAAAGATCCCAAGAGAAGACAACATGAAAGCAAAGAAAATACCCTCACACCTGAGTTCTGTGTGATTAAAAAAAGCAGCAATACCAGTGAGGTGCTACTAATGCCTCACAAGACAGTCTAGCAAAGAGGAGAGAAACCACTGATGAAACTCAGCTTGACTTATGTTTCTCATCAGTCAGGTGAGGCAGTGGAAGTGCTGAATCAGTGCTTGGAAGCTGTAATGGACTGGATAAGGGCTAATAAACAGGTAAGATTCCTCAGTTTTCATCCATGGGTGGTTCATTTGAGAATGGAGGTAAGATTGAACCTGTTCTTGATGAGGCTGCATTCTTCACATGGAGCAAGTTTGTAGCCTGGTGGTCCTGATAGACCTTGCAGTCAGTGGAAGCTAGTTGCAACTGCTCCTGGACAGACAGCCTGACCACAGTTGTCCATGTCCTGATAACATGTTTATTAGACTACTGCAATATGCTGAATGGGAAGCTGCCTTTGAAGACTTGCCAGAAACTTCAATGGGTTATGCTGCTGCTAGTCTGAGACAGCCCAGAGGGATTATATTTTGCCGGGTCTGCAGACTGTCAGTCCATCTCTGGGCATACTTCAAAGTGCTGGTGATCACATCTGAAACAGATTGGGACCTCCGTAGCTTAAGGACCATCTTCTCCCATATGACTATTTTGGGAGCAGAAACCCTCCTCAGAGTTCTTCTACCCTCCTCTACCTAAATACAAGGGGTCTGGCTCAGTTGAGGGTCTATGCAGCTGTGATACATGTGGAATGTTCTCTCAGAATCCCGAGCTTAGCATTACAGTCGTACCTCGGGTTGCGAACACCCCGGGTTACGAACAACTCGGGTTACAAACTGCGCAAACCCAGAAGTATTTTCACGGCGCGTGTGATTTGCGCATGCGCAAAGCGCGTAAATAGCGCTTTGCGCATGCGCAAAATGGCGGTTCGGGTTACGAACTTTTCGGGTTGCGAACTGCGACCCGGAACGGATCGCGTTCGTAACCCGAGGTACCACTGTACACTCAAACAAGGAACCATGCTGGTAAGCCAAGAAGACAGCTGTTTAACTTTGTGATAGCCAGATGTGGGAATGTTGGACTAGGACCTGAGAGCCCAGGGTTCAAATCCCCACTCAGTCATGAAGCTCACTCGGTGACCATGGGCCAGTCTTTGTCTCTTGAGCTCCTTAGAGGCAAGGTGGAATATAAATATAATAATAAATAAGGGATGGGGATCCATTTTCATTGACCTAAGGGCTGCACTCTCTTCTGGACAACCTTCTGACATCACACATCAGTAGTAGGCAGGATCAGAGGCAAAGGTGAGTGGAGCAACTAAGGTAAATTTTACCTTTGTACACACCACTATCTCCCCTCCCTTCCAGGCAAGCAAGAGGCATTATCAGAGTTCAAAGATACATTCCAACCAAGTCAAAACACTTAATGAAGGTGCAAAGTAGGGATGGTGAGGGATGTAGTTAACAAGGTGTAACCTGGAGAGATAGGCCTAGACAGCTGCAACTAGGTCCTGAGCCACAGGTTCCCCACACCCGAAACAAATTGTTTCTGCACTGCAAAGAGAGTAAATTTTGACAAATCAATCCAAATATGGAAAAAAATATGTAAAGAGGAGACAAGAGGGGGAAGAAAACACCTCATCGTGCAGAATTTGTTATAACCAAATTACTGTGCGGGCAACTCTGCAAGTCCCTAATGAATCCACAGGGACTAAGAGTTTGCCAAATACCCTAGCTATCCATTAGTCTGCTGTCCAAATTAGGCGGGTTCATTACAGTACTTGACATTACCATTGTAACAGTAAATGATATTTTCTGTCTTATTCATGAAAATTAGCATTCACCCACCAAAGAGCTGCTGATAAACAGAAAAATATGTCGCAGGTCAAAGAGTGGGAGTTTGTTTCACAGAACTCACTGCTAGAGAGAAAATTTCACAACACTCAGCAGGACGTGATTAACCTGATGAAGACCAGGCTGCATGTGGAGCATCCTTTTGGGAAACGCTGCTGTTTCCATAGTACTGCTACCAGACCTGGAAACAATGAAAGGGGTCTTATCCAGAGTCAGTCCATTGGTCCTTTTAGTTCAGTAAATTACAGTACAGTGATTGGCCGTGGTCTTCCAGGGTTTCAGACAGAGGTCCTTTCCAGTTCTACCTGGAGATGCCAGGGACTGAATCTGGGATTTTGTGTGCTCTGCCACTGAACTATGGCAAGTATAGAGTGAGCACCTCATTTCATTTCTGCATTGGAATTACTAGTTGAAAGGCTTTCTGTGACAAAGATACTGAAACCAGTGCCCAATGTAAGAGAGCAAAGGAAGAGGAATGGTCAAGACAGACACTATTAAGTGTGCGTCAAAAGAAGTGGGATGGCTTCTCACCCCACTTCAAGCACTGGCTAGAAAAAGAACAGTTGTATTGTTGGAAGCAATTGCACCAAAAAGTTTGGGGGAAAATAGGGCGCTGTGGGTTAAAGCACTGAACCAGTGTGTAGTGATTAGAGTGTCAAACTAGGACACTCAAATTGCCAGTCAGCTGTGAAGCTCACTGGATGACCCTGGACCAGTCATGGACTCTCAGTCTAACCTACTTCACAAGGCTGTTGTGAGGATAAAATGGAGGGTGGGGAGAACCATGTGCCCCCCCTTGTGCTCCTTGAAGTAAAGGTAGAATATATGTGTTATTATTCATATTACTATTAGCAACCAACCAGATGCCTATGGGAAGTCCAGCGAATGGTATTCAGAGACATGAAGCTTCTGATTGGGGGGGGGGGGTACTTAAATTTAAAATTCACTAAGTATGGACAGTTCCTTCCCATTCACAGAACATTAGATTACTTATACCGCTGAACTCGAATCTCGGTTCAAAAAGTGAAACTGAAGTACAATTTCTCCCATCACAGCTGTAATTCAATGAAAACACACCAGCCAGCACAACATGAATCACAGGAAACAGATGGCACCGTAGAGATCCACCACTCAAGTTTACAAGGCTCAAGTGAGTGCCTAAGCAAAAACGCGCAGCGGGTTCTGAAATAACAGCTGCAGAGATGTTCAGCTCACAGGCCCAACCCCCGACGGGAGCAGACAATACCAAGGAGTAAGTAAGGAGTAAGTTACAACACGTCTCCTCTCGTCCAGACTGCCCATTTCACGCACGCACACTTTACTCGGGAGTAAGCCCTGCTGGGCTCAGTAGCTACGTACAAAGACCAGGGGACGCTTTACAGAGAGAGGGAACCTGTCCGCCCCCGCGCCAGGTGTTGAAGGGACCCCCCCAACTCCCTCCTGCACCCCAAGAGGAAAACACTGCCCTGGCAGCAAAAGGAAGATTTAGCCTGAAGACCTGGAGAACGGGTTGCTGGTCCCTAGCAACCAGCCAGGGCCTTGGCAACAGGCCTCTCTTCCCCAGAAGCCGCTTAGGCCCGGCTCCCCAACTGCCCCCCACTTACTCAGCCCGGCCCTCCTCATCCTTGCTCTGCCTCTGTGTGGGGTGGGCGAGGAGACGCGGTGAAGCCTCGCTCCTGCGACCCACGGGCCCTTCTCGAAGCCGGCCTTCTTCCGACACTCAGCCGGGCAAAAGTGGGGGAGCTTTACGAAACTCTTTCGCCAGACACAGCTCACCCCACAAACGCCACGACAGCGCTTAAGTCCCGCAAAGCGTTCCGGGTAATGTAGTTCTCGTTGGTTTCCCCCCCGCAAGGTCCTCTGGGTAACGTAGTCCCCGTGAGCGAATGGGAAGAGGCAAAGAGGAAAGGCGGCAGGGCCTGGAGGTTTCTGGGTAATGTAGTTCCAATAGATCCAATCCGGCGATGCCTCCGCTGGGAAATTAAGTTCCACGGGCGAGTAATAAACGTGGATGATGAGATATGGGGCGGGCCTAAATAATCAAAAATGAAAACAGCAAAGTAAAAAGTACAAAAGCACGCCGTCGAGGAAAAGAAAAGAAAGCGAAAGTGGTTCATATTTACCTGCTCATCGTTCCAATTTTCTCCCCCTTTCGCTTCATGGGCATCTACGGCTGTAATCCATTTATCCCGGGGGAACAAATGGGACTTTCAGAGCAAGCCTAACCATGCCTGCTCAGAAGTAATTCAAGGGGTCTTTATCCCCGGTAAGGGGTTAGGATTGTTGCACTCTTACTTCTAAATAGGCACGTACGGTACAGGATCCCACTTAACTTAATGAATTGCAGTCTGAGGCTGCTCGTTAGTTTTTGGTTGTTTATTAGGATTAGAAAACGTGGGGCTGTGGGTTGATTTGTAGAGCACAGCCTATGATGTGGCCTCAGTTTAATATAGTCTCAGAATCATAGCTGTCAAGTTTTCCCTTTTCTTGCGAGGAAGCCTATTCAGCATAAGGGAATTTCCCTATAAAAATGGAGAACTTGACAGCTATGCTCAGAATACTCTCTTATATCTTGAGAGTGTGTGTGCTCCTCGCCTTTATGACAGTTTTTGCCTATTGGTGAAGGGGGGAGGGGTGTTATTTGTTTATTTATATCATATTAAATTTATTAATTGCTTTTACTGCAAAGGTGAATTTAAAGTGACTTACAGAAAAAAGCTTTTCAAACAGGTATGAAAGCAAGAGTAAAAACAACTTGAAAGGCTGACCAATAGAAGAGCAAGGCCAATTCATAAAATCATAGAATTGTAGAGTTGGAAGGGACACTGATGATCGCCCAGTCCCATCCCCTGCAATGCAGGAATCTCAACTAGATCAACACATGACAGAATCTCAACTAGATCAACACATGACAGATCCAACCTCTGCTTAAAAACCTCCACGGAAGGAGAGTCCACCACCTCTCATGTTCAAAAAGTACTGTCAAAAAGTAATGAGCAGAAAAGTAACGTCCCAAAGCCTGGGCGAATAAAACTGTTTCTGCTTGCCACCTAAAAACAGATACAGTCATACCTCAGTTTAGGTACGCCTCGGTTTGAGTACTTTCAGTTTAAGTACTCCGCAGACCTGTCTGAAACGGATTAATCCACTTTCCATTACTTTCAATGGGAAAGTTCGCTTCAGGTTAAGTATGCTTCAGGTTAAGTACAGACTTCCAGAACCAATTACACTCATACTTCGGGTTAAGTACGCTTCAGGTTGAGTACTCCGCAAACCCATCTGGAACGGATTAATCAACTTTCCATTACTTTCAATTGGAAAGTTTGCTTCAGGTTAAGTACCCTTCAGGTTAAGTACAGACTTCTGCAACCAATTGTGTACTTAAACCAAGGTACCACCTGTATCGAGAATGCTGGGGAGAGCATTCTGAGAAGGCTTGTTCTCACATCGCCACATTCTGCGCCTCCCTTAGAAAGGGCACAGAAGGGACTCCGATGATGATCATGAGGTCCAGGTTGGTTCATGTGCAGAGAGGCAGTCCCTAAGATATTGGGGTCATGAGCCACATAAGGCTCCCCTTTGATTTAGCACATGCGATCATGCTGTTAAGCACCATATAAATGCCAAATGCTTACATGTTTAAAATAAATAAGTATCACTGTCAATATTACTGAATCCTCATCAGAAAATACTAGTATCAAATGTGGGATTACTGCAGCACCTAAGCATAATGCTTCAGATTTCTCTCTGTACTTCTGAGCTCAAAAATGCCCTAGAATTAATTTGCAAAGCTAATTCATCTTCTCCTACAACTTGCCTCCATTCAAAATGTTTCCTGAGAATTCAGCATTATCTTCTTATATTATGGATGTGACTCATGCCATACACTGCAGGATTATAGATTTATTTCCCAGGATGATAACCTTAACAGGAGGGGGGAAATGCAGCATTTGGAAGCAGTGAATCACTTGAGTACAACTTTTTCTTTTTCCTTGCCTAAAGCTGTTACAAAACTGTTTTCTCAGTTTCAATATCTTCCTTTGCCTGCGTGCTGCTAAGTCTCCCTACAGGGGAAAAGAAGGATAGCAATGGAATGTGACAGCAATAAGAATAAAGTCAAGGTAAATGGAATCTTGGCTGAATTAAATACAGGGATGAGCAGCTGTTGCCTATTGCGTTCCCAAAGCTGTTGACACATGACAGTCAACAAGTGTATGCTCTTGTACCCATGTACACAGAAAGTGTACACTCCTTCACACAAATACTTGTACTTCTGTAGAGACAGCTTGTACCTTTATTCAGTACTGTATACCATGTGAACAGACCTCTTGTTGTTCTGTTCTCTTTATGCTCCTCCTGATTAATGGAGTTTTTTTTTTTTAAAAAAAATACAGAACAGGAGCATACACGATTTCCCAATGCTTTCCAGTTCATTCGCATCTCCCCGCCCCTCATGTGCAATCATAGCCCAAAACACTGTTCACAGTTTTAGTAAAATACAGTGGCACTACAGGAAGATGTAAAGGGACAAATGTTTTGAATGGATCAGGCTTTCTGAATTTGCATTTCATTTGGTGTTTCAGTCAGGACCATGGCAGGGAGGGGAGTTGATAGTGAATAGCAGGTGCGGGGATCCCTGGGGCTTCTGCAATGGGCCCTGGATCTCAAGCTCAGCTTCCTCATCCCACCCCCACCCCCCAAGATCTCAAGGTTACTTAGGCTTCCCTGTAGCAACTGTTTACAGACCGCCCTTCCCCACTTAACCAAGCATTGTAAATTGCATCCATGTAATTGTTCTCGAAGCTACGAACATGAGTTTGACCAAACTGCGGGAGGCAGTGGAAGACAGGAGTGCCTGGCGTGCTCTGGTCCATGGGGTCACGAAGAGCCGGACACGACTAAACGACTAAACAACAACAATTGATATCACACCTAGTTTGGCCTGGGAGACAAAATTTGGCACCTTCCACATGTGCAGCCTGTGTTCATTCGCTTGGCTGCATCCTCCCCTTGAGGAAAACACTGCCGTAGCTGCAGCTATAGAAGTTTTCTCCTCTCCTCTGTGTTTTCAGGCTCTTGAGCACAATGTTCTTAATGACCATTTATTTTTCTGTCTCTTCCTTCCCTGTACTTTACAGATGTTGTCTGACACCATTAGTGAGCTACCAAGCTGTTATCTTGGGCTTTTGCGCATCTGAATCTTAATGTTTGGTTGGTTTGAGAGAAATTGCTTCTCTCACCACCACCTTCATCGAAAGAAGGCTTGCCTGTTAATGGGTGATCCATCACTGTAATTAGATAATGTCTGCCTGAGATTTTTATAAGCACAATCAGCTACATCAGCTCCATAAAAGCAAGTGTGTATCCCTTTTAAAGGAGCACTTTTTGTTTCCTGCAGGGAATATAGTGCAAGTTCTGCTGCTCCCCTATTCATTTAACATCTTGTAGAAACTGGTAATTGCTAGCGCATAAATCACTTGGGCAGCTGGGCCGAACAAAATCAATCAGTATTTGAAAATGCCTGCTCTGGTTTGCTCTTTACTCAAGCAAAGTATCCATTGGCCTTGTGGCAGTCAGAATCATTCGGTGGCCTTGGGGTTGATGCAGCAATCCTGGGGGGATTTGGGGGGGATTTCACAGCTTCATGTAGGGTTTCCCTACTAAATAGCACTGTAGCTGCTCACAACAGGGTTGGAGTATCCCTGTCCCTCCAGATATTGTTGGACTCCTGCTCCCATCAACCCCAGGCAGCATTGTCAATGGTGAGGGATGATGGGAGTTGTAGGTGAGCAACATCTAAGAAGCCCATGGGTTCCTCACTCCTGTCGGGCAGGAATTCTGGCAATCCTTTTGAACTAGCGAAATCCTCATCTGATGATGGAAATCAACATGGAAAGCATGCTCTTTCGGCTTACCACATCTCACAGCATCCTCTTAAATCAGTTTACTGTATTGGCATTTGTTTGTTTTAAATATCTTGCAGCATCCACAGGGAGCATCTCGCTCCTTTGTTTCTTTAACTTGCTGAGTGTCACCTTTGTTGGCAAGCATGAGCTAAAAAAAGGCCCACTTTCTAGCCCCTTCCCAGTGTCATCCCTGGTACCCCAAACACTAAAGCGACGCAGGATGGAAGAGGTCATCAGGTGTGCAAATGGACAAACCTTTGACTTTATATCTTTGACCTGATGCTGTTGATCTTCACTTGTATAGTTCATGGCAGGTTGGTTTTGAGGGTTCCTCCTCCCCAAATTAGAGCCTCTAAGAAACATTTCTGGCTACAGTTTTGTGCATATGAATTGCATTATTTCGGAAGCATCTTATGGTTGATTTACTGTAGGTTAGGAGTTCACCTTTGGTTCCAGTCATACATGCAGAGGTTGAGCTGATGTGGTGGGGGGAGTTCCACAAATCCTTAAATTGTTTTGAAGTGCTATGTAATGGGTTGCCTGCTTGGGGGAGGAGGAAGAAAAGTAGAAACTACACCATACAACCAGCAGTCCTCCCCAAAGTGAGAAAAGTGCTGCTCGTGCTCCTCCTCCTCCTCCTCCTCCTCCTGTCCTTGGTCTGAGGTGTGGCAATCGTTTCAGCCCTTGTCAGTTAATCTTAAAAGCAATTAATGCTTGCATTTCATCCCATGGTGTTAGGCTGCTGCCAAACTGGACCGATCATAGGAAGCCATTCTAATGATGAAAGGATTGTACTGAGCATCTGTAATAAAACATAGACACTAACATGTCCCTAGATTAAACCGGGGGTTCCTATTATTCATGAAGATGTGTGGTTCGCATTCACAAATTCCTGTGAAAAATGAAAAGAAAATTGTGTGCAACTTTATGTGAAAAAATGGTCTTGTGTATCCCAGTGTGGCTCCGCTACTGATCCTGGAATCCCTAGAATTTAGCTGAGGTCCTTTGCATACCAGCATCCTTCACTACTGCTTGGGCATTGATATTCTGCAATCAACAGGGAGTGCACTTATAACTCTTGTTCCACATAGCACAAAACAGCAAACTCAGCAGATGGCATGGGCTGTAGTCAAAACAGAGCTACAGAAAGACAAGCTGGGGGTAGCAGCATGCTAGGGGGAGTCCCAAGGTTTTCCCTTAAGGAAAAACAGTTACACACACACAAAAAGAGCCTGATGACGACAATGACATATTACATTTCTATCCTACCATTTCTCCATAAGGAGTCCAAGGTGGGAAACAACAAAGCAGCAAAACAATACAATTGAAAATAACATAAGTAAAGCATTTAAAACCATGGAAAACAGCTAACAACATTTAAAGTGCAGGCTTGGTTTCTGGTGGTGGTGGTGGGGGAATGGAACCTCCTAGAAGGAGGGCATGGCTGACTGGCACACTGGCTCCATGCTGCAACATTTTGTTGCAAGCTCCACTTGTAGTGCTACCTTCCTGATTGCAATCTTGCAATCTCTCCACCCCCACCCCCCGCATGTCTGTAATGATATTTTCACTTGGTTGAATGGGACTTACTTACAATGCATAGGATTGCTGCCTTCAATCAGCAAAAGTCTCCCCAATCAGTGTGATTTAACACAGCTCCTGAGACTGATGACATTATCAAAAGCCGGATTTTAACAATTTCCTGAACTTCCACCCATTCAGTCATTTAATTACTCCCAAGCCCCATCAATTTCTCATTCTTTTTATGTTGCAGATGTGCATTTCAGAGCACTGGAGGCCACGGGCCTTGTCACAGCAGAGATCCACAGGTTCCTGACACATGTGTCACACTGCAAATGTTAATGAAGATAGCAAGAAGATCCTCATACTTGCGGAAAACTCTTTGTTTGAATGTCTGAACTATACACTGTACGTAATTTATTCTATAAGGTCGTCTGTTGTTGTGGAAACAATACCATCAACCTCCCAGAGGTTTTTGACCTTTATGAGTCCCTGGCTCCCTTGACCAACTACATTCTGTCTGTGGCACCCCTGTGGGACTCAGTAGCCCAATTATATCACCCCTTGCCTGCAGAGCTGGCAGCCTCTCATCCTTTTATGAACCCTTGAGTAGTGTTCTCTCCATCTCCTCTCCTCTCCCCTCTCCTTGGGAATCATCTGGGCAGCCACTGCTGTCACACCTGGTCTCTGAGTTGCCCACCCTGTGTGCCAGGCCTGCATGGTGGAAAGTCTCCCCTTCAGCAATGGACACCTGGCTCCCAGGCAGGCTTTGCACACAGCAACCACAAGAAAGGCCAGCACAGTGCCTGCCTGCCCACTCAGCCTCCCACTAGTTTGTCCTCTCCCGACAGCAAGGGCTGGCAGACTGGCTGGCTGGGCTCCCTCATCCACTTCTTGCTTGCTTACTCTGAGGCTGCTTCAGCTCCTGGCAACCAGCACCCCCTGACCAGCCCCTGAGTCACCAATTACCTGCGGAGCTTGTAGCCAGGGCTGCTGCAACCAACAGTCACACAAGCCTTGGGGAGGCAGAGGCATCAGAGGAGGGAGGGAAGGAAAGGAAAGAGGGAATAAGGCTAGTGTTGCCCACTGCACCCCTGACCATCATTCAAGGCACCCCAGGGTGCCACGGCACACAGGTTGAAAACCACTGCATCGTGTTCCTTCTACATTGGTGGAATCTTAATGTCACCATTTCCAAACAGCACCCAGCAACTTCTATGTGGGCTTCCCATCACAATTTTCATTCACTTTGCAAGGGCTCAGGAAACAGCAACCTTTTAACTGTTTTAATGGGCTTCAGGTTTGGATGTTTTTTTAAAAAATCTACCAGAAGCTGGGTCCTGATTGCTACCTACTTTATTCATAATGCTAGTCATGTTTTTCTTCGGCAACATTAAGGCAGCACTTGGGTTGTCAGCTTTGACTGATGAATAATCAGCTGAGTGGGTGAGACAAATTCAGCAGAAACTCTTGAAGCTGGTTAAGATTTCCAGAGTCAAAAGAGGAGAACTTGGGTAGGACAATGACTACTAGCCTCATGTGTAAAAGCCAGAGGCTCTATTCAGAGGTGCTTAATAATATCAAGAAAACAGAAATCTGTAATAATGATCCAAGGAACACATAATTCTTATTTTTCCTGAAAATGATAATTAAATAATGACCTATTACTTTGATGTCTATGTCTGTTGGCCTTTTATGACTGAACTTTAAAAACAACAACACACAACCACATTTATTTTGGCC
Organism: Zootoca vivipara; assembly: GCF_963506605.1. Taxonomy (NCBI): domain Eukaryota; kingdom Metazoa; phylum Chordata; class Lepidosauria; order Squamata; family Lacertidae; genus Zootoca; species Zootoca vivipara. The sequence continues at coordinate 31,965,750 of NC_083287.1, read as the reverse complement.
ACAAACAGAGATAGCTTGAAACACATGTATTTTTATGTTAATAAAACACAGGAATCTCTTTACAGGTAGGTAACCCTAGGCCCAAGTTGGCATGCAGTCATTGGCCTGGTTTCGAAAGCCCTCTATAAGCAATCAGTCCAGATCGTAGGCAACAGCAATGTGTCCCTGCCCAGGCAGTCTTTTGGGTGGGGAGGAAGAAGTGGAGAGAGAGAGAAGGAAGCAGCAGAAAGAGAAGGGGGAGGAGGCGGCCTGCTAACTTGTGGTGGACCCTGCTGGATTAACGCCAAGGTAATGTGGCCCTCTAAAAATTGCCTACATTGAAACTACATTGAAAATTGCTTACATGAAACATTCTCTAATATAAAATTCATGATTGTATGGGGATGACTTCATTTTGTTGGGGCTCAGACAGAAGGACAGTTTATGGACATAAATGTTTAAAAGTGTACTGCTTAAAAGTGTGTTTTGTTTTGTTTTTTAAATCATTAGTGACTGCCTAGTCCGAGGTGGCATGACTTTTTGGTTGGGCTTCTCTTCTTCAGGGGAGAGGAATTTGTCCACAAGGCCTGCCAGTGCCTCTCCAGCCTGAGGATGCCATCTTGCCCTCTTCTGATTCCAGCTCAGAAGCCCGAGTGGAACTGCTGTAAGCCAAAAAATGGCTTATCTTCTGAGTTAGCCAATAAAACTCAGAGACAAGAGGAGTTAGGAGTCCATTATGTTTATTGCAAAGCAATAAGGTTACAGTCAAATCTTTTCGCAAAACTGCAACCCCGCCCAAAGGTCGGGCAGGAATTTATAACATTTCAGACAAAGGATTTTGATTTAACCAATCACATAAAGCATTACATCATCTAATATTTTAATATTCATCATTGTCTCATTTCATATTTAATACGTATGTCATTACCTAATCTAATACGCATGCGCAATAAGCATTGCTAACTAGGCCAAGGATTGCTAGCTAGGCCTTTTGATTCTCAATAAGATGCCACATTTGTGAGATAGTATGCGTGTTGGGAACCTGTGTTACGTGTACTATGTAACAATTTGTGTTCTAGCTTATGAATTATATCTTTGTGATTTGCGTGTTAGCTGACCTTCTGTTCTGGTAAAAGAACGGCATCTTGCTAGATCATCAGTTTCTTAAAGCGACAAGTTCCCATAATTCACTATTATAAGCATATTCTAGGATTTATAGGGATTTACATTATCACCTTAATTGGGGCCCTTTGGGCCCCTGCTACAGAACCACAGGGTGGTCGTCAACTAGGCTTTACTCTGAGTATACCCACTTGAGCGGGGCTCCTTTGAGTAAAACGTAGTTGAATACTATCCACATTCTCCCTCGTTTTGTCAGCGTCAATGACTGTTAAAGTGGGCTCGTCCTGTTTAAGTGAAGAGACTCTTCTTTGCTGAAGATGGTGGTAGCAACAACTGAGGTGGGATTGCAACTCATATTTAAGACTCAGTCTGAGGATGATTGTTGGTAAAGGAACATCTGAGTCTTATGTTGGTGGAATTGGCAGCCGGTGGCCTGCATGGAGCTGTCTCAGGTACCAGTGAAGCCTCACCTCACACCATCATTCAAAAGGAAACAGGG